>NC_065919.1:27405345-28735091 GCF_024586455.1 Bactrocera neohumeralis | reverse complement strand
ATAGCGTGGTCGTGGTGTTCGTTTGTCTAGACGTGATTATATTTAAATAATTATTATGAGGAAGAATGCATTTTTAATAATTCAAAATTTTTTGCAAAAGACACGTGTGGCACGAGTCCTCTGTGACTGAACAAACGCTTACTCCAGTTAGAAGTAAGAACAACAAGTAAGGTCACGCTTAATTGGAGAGACTCTCAGATTGGTAAAATGAGAATAAGAGCGTGTACGATGTTTTCATATATCTTATCTTCTTCAAAAGATATACATATGTGTGTACATATGTATGTACCTAGTGAAAGCTAAATTGTGTGAACAGAGCCAAGTAGAGATCATACCATTCAAAATTGATTGATATACATACATACATACATATGTGTATATTATATCTACTATTCCTCGAGACTAACCTAACCTTCCTGAAACTATGGTAATTTTGAAAGATTTTTCACTTATACCAAAATTGTGGAAGTGAAAAGTCAGTGGAATCACACTTAAACTTCTACATATACAAGGTGCGTTCCAAAGTAAACAAGACTTTAAAAAAAACAGAACAAATGGTTTTTTTCGGCAAAATCAATTTATTTTATTCAAAATAGTCTCCTTCTGCTTCAATACAGCTTTTTGCACGGTCCAAAAGCATGTCGAACGAGTGTTTTAGCTCGTTGGCCGGTATGGTCGCCAGTATGCCCGTGCAAGCCTTTTGAATGGTCTCTAGTTCTGCATAACGCTTTTCTTTCATTGGCAAATTCATTTTTCCGAAAATAAGAAATCGCACGGTGCCATATCAGGTGAATACGGGGAGTGGTTAATGGTTAAAATGTGATTTTTGGTCAAATAATCGGTCACAAGCGTCGATTCGAATGTTGGATTCTGAGCAATTTTTGGTCGTCAGTCAATTTGTGCAGAACAAACCGTGCACACACCTTTCGTAAGTCCAAATATTTCAGTCGAAATGCGATAAATCGATGTTTTGGAGATGTTCAATTCCATTTTCATGAATTTCAATGATGATTTCGGCAGATTTTTGATGAATTCATGCACAGTTTCGATAGAATTTCCGGTAATCACGGATTTCGATTGGCCCTCATGTTGATTGTCATTTGTGTCCTCACGACCACTTTGAAAACGTTGGAACAACTAGTGCACTCTGCTACGGGATAGGCAATCGTCGCCATAAACTTGTTTCATCAATTGAAACGTTTCGGTAAAAGTTTTACCAATTTTAAAACATAATGTAATGTTGGCTCTTTGTTCGAAGCTCATTTTCGCACCGATAACACAAACATACTGACACTTAAAACGCAATAACTTCACTCCCAATATATGATATGCCATGAAATTCTCACTGGACAATCAGTAAAGACAGCAGATTCTAACGCACCCGTCGACATATAGATGGCGCCACCAGGGGGCGCTAGATTCATAAAGTTGTTTACTTCGGAAAGCACCTTGTACACTTTTGTGAATTCAGATAAAAATTCAGTAGTTGCATTTTAACTCTCGAGAAAGCGCCTGAATCCATTACAAATCTTCTTGAATGCTTTATTTCTACTTCTGCTATTTCACCAGAATGTCTAAAAGTACGAGATCAAAGGTAACTTAGTTTTGATACGGCAAATGCGAGTGATTCAAGTAAGAAATGTAGAGATGTTTCTATCTCATCTTCTTCCCAGCAGCTTACGCAAGCGAAATCCGGTAAAATGTTCAATCTTACGGCAATAATCTACTATATCATTTTATAGCCAACTAGAACTTCTGCAACTATTAAAAAATGAACTATTCTTACGGCGAATAACTCACTAGACCTCGATACGATTTATTCTGAGCCAGAAGAACCTTGGGACTGCACAGTTGAAAGTAGCTTTCCAGATTCCAGAGGCTCAATTATTCGGTAGTTATCCACAAATAGGTAACGGAGCCCAAAACCGTTCCTATTCTGCACCTAGTAAGTCTGAATTTCCCAATCTAGCAAACTATCGGCTTTTCAGTTTCATGCAATTATGTAACTGGGTGCTATAGATAAAAGGTTTCGACATCTACGCACTAGTCTCGTGCGTACAGTCATACTTGTATAATTCAAGACAAATATCGCCGACTTATCAACTGCTACCTTAATGGCCAGGAAGCCTGAAGCTGGACTTGATACAAAGTTCCCGATAGTTTGCTCCTCCTCTTATCAATAGCTCCTTTCCAGCAATATATGACAACCGACACTTTCATTGTTCTTTCCTCGATATTGGGTTACCACGAGAGTTTTCTGCTAAAATGGGCCAAAGATTCTATCCTAACGCCGTAGACATGTTCCCCCCACCGATGATAGATGCACCTTTTTTAGATTTGTAGCATTTGAAATGTTTGGGGGAAGCCGTTACTTGATTTGTGGCTGTGGCTATTATAAAACTGCAGACGTTTCTACTTCGTGGCATAGATGAGGAATGTCGTGTAGCTGAATTAATTTACACATTACATGAGTTAATTGTCTTCTTATTTAGAAGGTTTGTTTTGATGCAAGATTTAGCACAGCAAACGGTAATTGCTAATGGACTTTGTGCCGATCATCTACAAAATTGTTTGTTATGTCTGAAATGAAGCTCCCGGCATGCCGATCGCAACGCAACGTAATATTAAGGTTTACCTTTTTTCCTACAATCCACATACTTAGCACCATTAAGCGGTTGAAATGCAGGAAACAAAACCAAGAGGTTAAAAAATGTACCTGATCTCATACGGACACATAATATATATATATTATAAAGAGATTTTTCTGAAAAAAAGATCTGCCACAACTTCCTTGTCTGCAACGATTCATCACCTCGGCCACTTTATCGCGCCTGGCACTCGCAATTAAATGTGAGTTCAATACTTTTATTTACAAATACAAAAACCCATTAAAATTTTAGTCAGCACAGAAGGCTAAGAGAAGGTGTATGTGTGATATCCATACATACATAAGCACATACATACTTACATACCGATTAATTCACTTAATCGCAGTTTCGTCATCAAAGCGACGCTTATCTTCGCTGGCTGCCAATGAAGCATCGCGAAAAAGTGCGACAATGCAACAATAACAAGAGCCATACAACAAAAAAAAAACAGCTTGTGGAAAAGAAATAAGAGCCGTCTATCATTAAGATGGCATCAAGTGGATTTAATGCCGAATATATATGTATGTATATGAATGTATGAACATAATTGCTACAGAGTAATTTAAAGGTACATACTTATCTGTATCTGTATATGTATGTATGTATACCTTGAAGAAGGGGAGGCCTTTTAATGCAACGGCCACTTCAGGCGTTGCGGGTTGTCGTCAGTTTATCGATCGATCACGCGATGTGTTTTTGAATGTATGTACATAAGTATATATGTATGTATGTATAGTACGATATGTATGTAAATATGTACTCGCAGTGCAGTTGTTTTGCCGTTTTGGGAAAATTCCAATGCAGGTCACCCGTTATTAAGAAATTTCCACTTTTATGCGTGTAAACACGAAGTAGTAAATATTTGCTGATAAGAACAGTTAAGCGCGAATGGCTACTGATTTTGTAAATTTAACGAAAGTTCTATAATATTTGCGGGAATATTCCCATATAAAAATAATATTTACATGTTTGTGTACATTACATACATACATATGTACACAAATGTACTAACCACACAGGAATTGGACCGAGATAAGATTGTGGCACAAATATTTATTTATTTGTGTGAACACTCTCACAAAATTGGTCTGTCTACATAAATATTGAAAAAAATAAAAATAAAATCTCTCCCCGCAGTGAAAATATAATCATAGTATTTTCGAAAATAGTTTGCTGCAGCAAATATTTCATATCATATGTACATATGTATGTATTTATGTGATTTATTAAATTACGTGACATTTCCAATTCCCACATATTCATATTTCTATGCTTGTTGTTGCTGCCACATATTTTACCTCTTATCTTACATTAGAAATTTATGAAAAAAAAAAATTGTGATAAATACTGCAGCAAAAGCCAAGAGAGCATTGATAATAAAAAATTTAAGCAATTAAATAACTATGTGACATAACTGTAAACAGCAAATTAATGCAAACAGAGAAAATTGCGCCAAAATTCAAAATAAAAACAAAAAAATTTAACTTCGGTTGCAAGCTATGATACCTTCACAAGCACAAAAAAATTCTTAGAAGAACGTGATTTTGATTGGTCAATTTGTATGGCAGCTAATGAAACTGAACAATTTCTTGAAAAATTGCATTGCTTTCGACAATAATCCATATACAATTTTGGTAAGATATGAATTCAAATGAAAAATTTTCGCATAAAAGCATTTGACGCCGATCGTTCAGTTTGAGTGGCAACTATACCACTATAGCAAGTAGTCCAACCTGAACAATATACTTGGAGATTGTAGCGTTGCCTTCGAAAATAATCAGGGCCAAATTTCTTAAAGTTATCTCGTCAAGTTTTCCATATAAGAACTTTGTTTTTATCCTACAGTTTGTATGGCAGCTATATTCTATATTCGTCCGATATCGGCGGTTCCAACAAATGAGCAACTTCTTGGGATGAAAAAGACATACAGAAAATTTCAGATCGATATATTAAAAACTGCGGAACTGCACGACTTGTTCCCGCGTGCCTGAGAACAATTATGGTTTATATCTTGAAAGTTGTCATGCTTTGTGTTCTGCATAATGTGCGTTGCAGTTTTTTTTCGATATAGGCCAGTCATTTTCCATCCCCAAAGCTAATGCGTGTAATGATTCAGATGTGTAATAGTGGCATTTTTTTGGCATTGGAATCTACCGGCACGGTACAAAATGTTCCCGTGCCAGTCTGAAGTGCCCGTAGTGCCGAGAATATTGCTGCCGCTAACGTATCGTTTGAAGAAGACCCAAATCAGTCTTACACACGTCGTTCTCAGGCATTGGGCATCTCTTATACGTTGTTAAGGCGAATTTTGCGAAAATATCTAGACCTACATCCTTACAAAATCAAATTGACGCAAGACTGAAGCCGCTTGATCACCAGAATCGTGGTATGTTCGTGAATTGGGCTGAGCAACAACTTGAAAATTATGCGGATTTTCATCGAAAAATCATCTTTATCACAATCGCTTTATTGAAAACTTAGTTTGGTGAACGTGTTATCTCACGAAATGGCCCAATCAATTGGCTGCCTCGGTCGTGCGATTTGACGCCGTTAGACTATTTCCTGTAGGGCTACGTCAAGTCTATGGTCTATACCAACAAGCCAGCGACGATTGATGAACTTCGTACGAATATCGAACGTGAAATTGCAGCAGTATCGGTCCATTTATGCAAGCGTGCCCCTGGTTCCATACATAAAGACATCGAATGAACTTTGACAGGACTATAGAATTCCATTGATATCACCAACCTTTTTTTTAGCTTTTGAAGCGCTCTTATTGAAAACCCCCTTATAAGCAATCGTCTAAGCTATATATGTATGTATGAAAAAAAAACTGCTGAGATAGTAGTAGTATTGTTTGAGACACATTGAATATGTACTCCAGTAAAAAAAAATAAATCATCTTTCACAGTTAAGACGAAAGCGTAATTTTTGAACCGAATTTCCATCTACGCATCGACAGTGAACCACGGTTAGTTACAATATATTGTCAGTTTTTTTTTGAATTTTACACAATTCCTGACTTTTAATCATGATTACAAAAAAGTAAGAAGTTTCAGTTGAATTGAAAATTGAGCATGCTTTCTCGAAACTAAAAGCCTTAGTAACCGTCTTCTCCAAAAAGAATCATTTGTCAGTAATGAAAAGCATAGTTCAGAAAACTAGTGAATACTTAAGTTAAGATAGAGAAATGTGGCGCTCACCATCGAATTAAAAAACTTGTAGAACTTCACTTTGGCGACCATCACATTACTTCTTGGATATCAATTAAAAGCTTAACGTTTCCCGAATTTCCTACCTAAAGTATCCGTATTCGAGTAACTTTCCTCTTGCCTTGTCAGCTGAGTGCCCGTAGTGTAAAGTAAGGTTCTGCTTCCATTTATAACGAGCTTTTCCATCTTGAGTAAGTCTCGAAAGCCTTTAATGAAATATCATTTGGATGGTTTTCCGAAAATTTTAATATCCGTCATTCAGTTTATGTCGCTTTTTGACTTTTCTCTTCCTAGCAATAATCTTTTCTCTCCAATTACAGTGAGACATACATACATAAGTACATTTAAATATTTAATTTCTTGTGTTCATACCTAAATTTCAAGCAGTTGAATATATTTCTTTTAATAAAATAAAACACTAATAAGGTTGACAGCCAGTTAAATAGCACCGAATCCAATGAGTTGAGCCCCCGGCAACAATTTAATGGTACATACCGACCCAAATCAATTTAGACCACGTCAATATTCTATAAAAACCGTCAAATAAATAATAAAGAAATAAAAATCCGCTTGAAAAAAACAAAATATTTACGTTTCCGATCTAGTTTATGTACTAGCACTTGGTCTGAATTTAATTGCTTCGAAATGCGTTAGAAATCAAATCGATTCGCAAATTAAATGGCGCAAAAAGCACATTGATCGCTCTCATTGATTGGAAATGTGTTGATCTAGGCAATGCATTTAAACGCTTTGACCTCAGCAACAAATCAAAAATTGTGCCTGCCAGCTGTGCGCTATTTTAGTGAGCGAACTACATCCATTACACTGCGATTACATACGAGTACACACTCATTGACTCGATCGGCACTTTGTTGAGCCATATTTTATCATGGCGATTACCGCCTGCTGGGCAAATGCGCTCAAGCGCTAAATATTGATCGATGATTTATTTATGTTTAGACATAAAATTGTTGATGATTAGAAAATCTATTATTACTGACAGCAAGGATACATACATATGTATTTACGTAAGTACATATGTACATATACACGTATATATATTTAACTTAATGTTTTATTCGACACATAGAAAGTTTATTATTAATAATAGAATAAATGTTGGCGAAGTGAGAATTTTTTTAAGCAATGCACATAATTTTAAAACAACAACAGAAATTATGGAAAATTGAGCTAGGAGTGTAAGAGAAGTTATACCAAAAATGATCAAGAGAGGACGTAGCTGGGTCATAACCACTTGTAAATAAGAAAAAACGTCGACATAGTCGGATAGATTTGTTATCAATCTTCAAGGGGACCTCTGAAAATAGATGGCTCGTAGTTTGGAAAATTGTTTTGCTTTTAATTATCTCAAACCCAAAAATCGAAATATTTTACTATTACTATAGATGAACCGATCGGCTTCGGGCTTCCTAAAAAATTCGTTTTTTGTACAAATTACACTTCAGAGTAGCTTAAAATTGATATTATTATTTCAAGTCGATCTTGCCAACAGGTGCTACTTTGTGTAGGCAATTGAGAATTAAAGTTCTCTCTCGACGAACAAAGACCAATCTCTATAAGCCATTCATTATTTCCGTCCTGCTAAAATTTTTGTTTTTAATATTGAAATTTTGTGTGAACCTTCTTTATGCATCGTGTCAAAATTTTTGTTTTTAATATTTAAAAAAATTAAGGAATTCAGTCGCCATTTTTCAAAAAAAAAATTTTGTGCAGACGAATGGACGATGGCAACATCTGATGAGTCGACGTTACGAGTTTTCGAGAGAAAGGTTTTGCGAAAGATTTATGCTCCTTTGCGTATTGGCCACGGCGAATATCGCATTCGATGGAACGATGGGCTGTATGAATTATACGCCGACATAGTTCAACGGATTAAGAGACAGCGCTGCGCTTGCTAGGTCATGTTGTCCGAATGGATGAAAACACTCAAGCACTGAATGTATTCGGTGCAGTACCCGCCGAAGGAAGCAGATGAAGAGATCCACTCCTTTGGAAAGACCAGGTGGAGAAGGACCTGGCTTCGCTTGGAATCTCCAATTGGCGCCACGTTGTGAAAAGAGAAACGACAGGCGCGCTGTTTTTAATTTGGCTACAATCGCGTAAGCAGTGTCTACGCCAGTAAAGAATAAGAAGATTCTGAAAACAGTGTTTCGATGAAAATGCGTTTAAAGTTTTGGAAGCCGAGTGTACCAAGTTAAAAAGTGCTTGCAAATAAGTTCACATCGCTGAAACCAATTGCCGTATCAACTTCAAATTTTCGGAGAATATTCTCAAATATATTCAAACTCGCTTTAAATATATACAATAACAAGAAAAAACGTTAACTTCGGTTGCACCCATGCTATAATATCCTTCACAAACACAAACACAAAAGATTCCTTACAAGAGTTTGATTTTGATTAGTCGGTTTGTATGGCAGCTTTACGCTATAGTGGCTCATTATCAGCGATTCCGATAAATGAGCGGCCTCTGGGAGACAAAAGGACGTGTACCAAATTTTATAACGATATCTCAAAAACTGAGGGACTATTTCACGTTTATGCAGACAGACAGACGATCATGGCTAAATTGGCTCAGCTGGTCAACGTTTCCTTCTGGATGTTACCAACTTCTTGGTAAACTTAATATACCCTGTTCAGGGTATACATTTTTTTTTTTTGTAATTCACAAGTTAATATACCCCCTTGAGCTAGATCTAGAAAGTAATTCCAAATAAAGCTCCATGCAAATTCATTTTCCACAAAAAAAATTGTTTAAATTTCATCTTAAGTCTTAAAACGATTTTTAATATCTTTGAAAAAAATTCCATTACAAAAAATATTTTCATTTCTTATATGACATACGCGATGTCATTGTACATTTGACATTTCAGACTACGTGACAACAACAATAACTACTAAGATAATGAACTAATCAATTTCGTCGTAGACATTTGAAAGAACAATGGGGTAAACAAAACTACTGGCACATTATAAATTGTGGGCAATAAATGTGAAAAATTGCCGTCAAGATACGCGTTTGCGCTGTCATTGTGAGCGCTCAATGCTGGAAAGTTCTAAAAACGCTCACGGCTAATTTATTTGTATGCATTTATTACGCCTTTTACTTGTTCGCGCTCACTTCCTTTTGCTACCTTCCGGTATAGCGTTCCATTTGCACTTTGCTGTTATTGTTTTTATTGTAATTTTTATAACCGTTGTTTCTGTGTTCTCCGTAATTACACATAAAGCACTTGTGTGGGTGTGTGAGTGTGTGCACAGCTGTCGGCTGACACTTCGCTGACAAAAGACATCAATTAATCAAAATCTATCATAACGGTTTATAATTGAACGATATTTAACGACGAAATTGAAGCGAAAGGTTGCAATGAAAATACACAACAACAATAATACAACAGATCAACAACGATATTGATCGGAAAGGTAATCGAAAAT
The DNA here is from genome assembly GCF_024586455.1 of Bactrocera neohumeralis. Classification (NCBI taxonomy): domain Eukaryota; kingdom Metazoa; phylum Arthropoda; class Insecta; order Diptera; family Tephritidae; genus Bactrocera; species Bactrocera neohumeralis. The sequence continues at coordinate 28,725,776 of NC_065919.1, read as the reverse complement.
TTGTAAAGTGAATATTGACAATTAGTCTGTCGGAAAGTCGCCAATTTCCTTTTGACACATCGATCGGTTGTTGTTAGCGTTGCTGCTGTTGCGATACAATAAAGTGACAAATGCGTGTGTTGTATCCGCGCTGTCACAATAATAACAACAATGCGTTCACTATAAGTCAGACAACAACAATAGCTAATCAAATAGCAAATAGAAAAAAGTGACAACCGTTAATTTTCAAGTGTAAAGTATTTTTGCGAAAACTCCACAACGCCGCGCTTCGCCCACTTCGCCCACTCACCGCTCTAGCTCTAATTATTGATCTACATTGTTATTCAAACTATGCCAGCTGCCATCTGCTGTTTTTATTGGTTTAGTAATGTGCTAATTGAAGGTGATTTGTGTTTGCAAAAACTTCACAGATATATACATAGTTTTGTACGAATGTCATCATCTCAGTTAAAACAAGAAAAAACGTTAACTTCGGTTGCAGCGAAGCAAAATACCCTTCACAGGTGCATTTCTGTTAGTAATTATGTGTTCAGTTTGTATGGAAGCTATATGCTATAGTAATCCGTTCTAAACAAGTTTTTTAGAGATTACATTATTACCTTAGAAAATAACATATACCAAATTTCGTTATTATATCTTGTCAAATGTGAAAGTTTTCCATACACAAGCATTTGATTCCGATCGTTCAGTTTGTATGGCAGCTATATGTTATAGCGTTCCGATATCGGCCGTTCCGACAAATGAGCAGCTTCTTGAAAAGAAAATAACGTTTGCAAAATTTCGAAACGATATCTTAAAAACTGAGGGACTAGTTCGTATATATACAGACAGACGGACAGACGGGCAGACAGACAGACGGACATGGCTAAATCGACTCAGCTCGACATACTGATCATTTATATATATACTTTATAGGGTCTCCGAAGATTCCTTCTGGGTGTTACAAGCTTCGTGACAAACTTAATATACCCTGTTCAGGGTATAAAAAGTCAAATTATACCAGAGAAATTTCGTATACATATGTACGTGTACTGCGTCTCAGTAGAGGATTTTCCCTTAAACGGAGTACGTACAGAAAACCATACACAAATTACCCCAAATAGGCTTGAGACCTTTATCTAGGCAAACCTAATAGTTTCAAGATTAAATTTTATTTCGGGAATTTTAACGCGATCTCAGATTAATACACATAAATGGCGCCACTAGAATTAAATCCATATGATTTTTAGATAGCCCTAACTTTTAGAGGGCGCGTGCATAAATTTGACAGCTGTCAGATGATTAGTTTGTGAGTTATTCCATTTTAAGTCAAGCAAATTTAGTTATTGTGAAAAAATGTATAAAAATTAATTTCGAGTATTGATAAAGTATTGATTTTTCAAGGGAAAAAAACACAGTCGGAGTAAAAACTTGACTTAATGACGGGCGAATACCGCCCCAGGAAAGTCTATCATCAAGGATTGGTAAACTAAGTTTAGACGTGGTGAAAGGAGCACCGAAAACGATGAAGGCAATGGATGCCCCAAAGATATTGTTACCGACGAAAACATCAAAAAGCTTCTCAAAATACTTTCGGATGCTAGTAAAGTAAAGTTGTTCGAGATGGCAGCCACTCTAATGATCTCAACTGAATGCGTACGTATCTTTAGTTAGTAGTTTACGTATCTTTGTCTTTGAGAAAGCTTTGTGCGAAGTGCGTGCCACGATAGTTCACTTTTGTCCAAAAACAACGACGAGTTGATGATTAGAAGCAGTGTTTGGAGATGTTCAATGTGTTTTACTATGGTCAGCATGGTAGATTTCAATTAACTTGTTTGAATGTGAAAATGTCACTTAGTATGTTGTCTAATAAACATATGAATTCAGAGTGTCGCCTCTTTGAATAGTAAGACTTTTGAACTGTACATTGATCTTCAGCATAAGATCGACTATATTGAACGCCATCCTTCCCTCATTCGGACTTTTTGAAAAAATAAATAAAGATCAGACTAAAAGCGATTGCAGATGGCGCCACTTATCGTCAAACAGCAAAGATCTTGTTGGGGTTTCGAGTGCTATAAATAAATTGTTTCGACTTATGCCACGTTTTGAGATACTCAAGAGAGTTTTTGAAACGTTTTGCTAACAGTTTAAAAAAAAGAAACTTTTTCATGAAGAAACAGTTAAAAGTTGGCAGCAGTTGGATGAAGACAATAAAGATCACTGGAGATAAAAGATAGGCTAAGTTCGGGTGCAACCGAACATTTTATACTATTGCAACTTGCAGGAATTAAAGCCAGATGAAAGAATCAAAACGAGGGCAAGCCGAAATATCTCCTGTCATCAAACAAACAGTCGTTGCACTCGCGACTAGGCACCCACGTCACTGTTGACAGTCATAACTTCGAAGTCGTAGATAATTTCGTCTATCTTGGAACCAGCATCAACACCAACAACAACGTCAGCCTGGAAATCCAACGCAGAATATTTCTAGCCAACAGGTGCACTTCGGACTAAGTAGGCAAGTGAGAAGTAAAGTTCTCTCTCGACGAACAAAAACAAAACTCTATAAGTCTCACTCATTATTCCCATCCTGCTATATGGAGCAGAGGCATGGACAATGACAACATCTGATGAGTCGATGTTTCGAGTTTTTGAGAGAAAAATTTTGCGAAAGATTTATGGGCCTTTGCGTGTTGGCCACGGCGAATATCGCATTCGATAGAACGATGAGCTGTACGAGATATACGACGACATTGACATAGTTCAGCGAATGTTGTGCGAATGGACGACAACATTCCAGCTCTGAAAGTATTCGACGCAGTACCCGTCCGAGTAAGCAGAGGAAGAGGAAGACCTCCACTTCTTTGGCAAGACCAAGTGGAGAAGGACCTGGCTTCGCTTGGAATCTCCAATTGGCGCCACCTTGCGAAAAGAAGAAATGACTGGCGCGCTGTTGTTAACTCGGCTCTTAGTCCAGTCATTTAAGCTTAAATAAAATGGGTAAATCGAATTCCGAGGTGAACTTACTATAATGACTGGACTATCTACGCCAGTAAAGAAGAAAAATGAAGTCGAAGAAAGAATCAAATGAAATTTAAAATTGTGTTATGTGGGAAGTAGGCGTAGTTGTAGTCCGATTTCGCCTATTTTCGTATTGTGACATAGGAATATGAGAAGCATGCCACGTACTGAACATTCATTTACATATGTATGTTAAGTCATTTATGTAAAATTCGAGTAGGAATTTCTAACAGGGTTCTCATCCTTTTATATTTTTAACACATTTTTAGCACAAACCATTAATCAACTTTGATCGACATTTTTTAATGTTATCAGCCTCGTTTAGACTGATCACACCTCCCCAATGACTTAATTAATAGGCATGAAATTGTTTCTGTAAAAACACTGTACAGATTTATATAATATACCAAATTAGGAATGTATAATACATCAAATAGCACAGCACCCAAAATGGTTTGCTTTTTTCGCAACTTTTTTTCCAAATATTTTGTTTTTTTGAGACGACTATATGCAAGTTGTTGTACATATGTAAATATAGTATATAGTATTTGCTACTTTTTTAGACATTTTTTGCATTTGCGTACTTTCCGTAATTATTTGAACCCAAAATGGCAAATTCACGACCGAATTCAACTCCATATAAACACGTGTGTGTGAATGTCGCAATAAATTTATTCAAAATGGCTAAGCATACTTGTAATCGTCAAATCATTTATTGTAATTGCTCCGAGTAAGAGTAAGAAATTCATCGATTTTGTCATTTCACAAAAATAATACCAAAAATCAGGCAAATAAATTGATTTTGTAATTGAGCAATGTTTAATTGCGTCAATTATAAATAAATTAAGTTGTTTTTTATTTGAAGCAAACGAAAGGGGTGGGCAAATGTTTAGAAAATAGAAAAGAGAGAGAGTGCGCTTGAAAAATGTAAATACATACATAAGTGCTTAGAAAACAAGGAAAAAATAATTAAGTTGTAAATCAAAATTTTATGCGCAAAGCAACATTTTTTACATTTACATACACTTATAATCAAACAATCATACTTATATGTATGTAGGTTAGGTATGCTATTTCGAAACATGAAACATATTTGGATTAGAATTCACACGTATAATTTTAGAATAAAAATTTCCATTTCACTCCAGCGTTAACGAATTCACAATCAGCTTTGGTAAATTTGTGGCGTCCGTAATTTGAGATGAAGGATAGAAAAATTCTATAAATTCATTAAAATTTGGCAACAATAAATTGACAAACAAAAGACTCAATGATATAATCGAATATTTTCCAAAAAACGATTTTTTACTTGTGAGCCTGGTTGACATATCTATTATTGTCAGGACATTCCCTTGTTTATATTATGATACTAAAATGTGAGCTCCTGCTGAAAGTACAATTAAGAGCAGACACATAGTTGGCGCTACTATTATTACATCTATATGATTCTTAGTTAGCCCTAACCTTCAAAAGCCGCTTTTGTAAACTTGACAGCTGTCGGAGCAATATCTTGCGAATTACATCACTATGCGTGAGGTAGCTTTTGTTATTGTGAAAAAATGGATAAAAAGGAATTTCGTGTGTTAATAAAATATTGCTTTTTGGAAGAAAACATTATTTGGACTCTGCACCAGAAAAATCAACCCTTGCAAAGTGGTTTGCTAAGTTTAAACGAGGCGAAATGAGCACCGAGAAGGATGAAGGCAGCCGGTGCCCTAAAGCGGCTGTTACCGACAAAAACATAAAAATAGTCCCCAAAATGATTTCGAATGCTCGTAAAATGAAGTTGCTCGAGATTGCTGAAGCTCTGAAGATATCAAAGGAATGTGTTGGATATATTGTGAATGAATATTTGTGTACGAGAAAGCTTATACAAAGTGTTTGCTGCGCGAGCTCACTTTTGACCAAACCCAACGACAAGTTGATGATGCGGACCAATGTTTGGAGATGTTCAAGCATGAAAAACCCGAATTTTTGCGTCGATGTGTGACAATGGATGAAACATGGCTCCAACATTTCATTCCAAAGTCCAATCGAGTGTCATCCGAGTGGACTACATACGATGAACCCGCTCCAAAGCGTGGAAAAACGCGGCTGGCAAGGTTATGGCGCCTGTATTTTGAGATGCGCATTGAATATAATTTATTAACTACCTAGAAAAGGGAAGGACCATCAACCGCGACTATTACATTGAGTTATTGGACCATTTGAAAAACGAAAAAAGCTTCTCCAAGACAATGCACTGTGTCAAAAGACAGTAGCACGAAAGCAAAAACCGATGAATTGGGCCTCGAATTTTTTAGGGATTCACCGTATTCTCCAGATCTGGCTTCAAAGACCTTTTTCATGTTCTCATAATAACCATCGCGGAAGGTTATGAAGGTTATTTTGAAGCTAAGGATAAATCGTACTACAAAATTGTTGTCGAAAAGTTAGATGGTCGCTGTAATAATAAACAAAATTATGCCAAAAGAAGAATGTTTCACTATGGCAGGCTAGGGACTTTTCAATTTACCTGTTATAACCGCTCTCTTTATTAAGAAATTCACTTCGCTACTAGGGATTGATTACTAATATTACCAAATTGGATGGCAGGCCTCAGAGTATGTTCCCCCGTCATCATTAAGTTGGTGTGAGAAGTGTTGCTTGAAAATATTATTTTCGTTCTGAACGCATAACCTCATAAGGACGCTTTGGCCTTGGCGAGAGAAAACGTAACATTTTTGTAAGAAAAGAAAACGCTATGAGTAACATTAGTATGAAGTTCTAGTACTACCCTAATTTGGGGTCCAAGCGCTTATTTTTTAAACAACTTTCGAAAGTGTCCTTTGGACTTGAGATTTGTATATACGAATAGTGGTAGTAGTAGTCGTAGTTTCCAACCCTCTTTTCAGCTGTATATAATATCAAATAAAGGCCCACAGATCCAGTGCCCTGGTGCACGACGACCGGCTTGTTCCCATCCCAAAGGGGTTTGGGTAAGCGTGTCCTTTACAGCGAGCTCATCGGCCTCAGAATTTCCGACGGTTCCGCTACGACCAGGCACCCAGACAAGTTTAATGTGAAAATAGCTTGATGCCACAGATAGCGAAGTCATGCACTCCTTTACTAGCTTTGAGCTTACTATTTTCAGCGTTACCAGATACAAGTTCTTTTTTAGCGAGTAATGAATTGGTCTTATCGAAGTGCTGCTGTAAGTACTTTATTAATCTTCCGTTGTACTTAAATTATTAAAGTATTTCAAATTGAATATAAAAATAGTTTATAAATAATTCATTAGGGTTGTATATTGCAAACAATTTATTTCGAAACATTCAGTTATATCATAAAATATTGATTGTTCTACTTTTAAAAAATTACTATAAACCAAAAAATCGATTATTTAATATGGAAATAAATGAAAAAATCGTTTGCAACAATGTAACGGTAACTTAAACGTGTTACACGTGTGTTTAAATGCATTTCACAAATGTTAAATATACATTTAAATCTCTTTAATTTATTTACTTTTGAGACAATATAATTAAACGGCAATTGGCGCTCTTGCAACTACCGTAAATAACCGGTTTTGGCATTCAATAAACGGCTACCGAGTTAAACGAATGGCTTCAAATCAGCCGATAATAATCAAATTGCACAGAGTTTTTGAAACTCACGAAAAAAATCACTTGAGAATTCAGCGGCCGTAAGACGTGAGAGACAGTCACAGTCGAGATGATGATGATAATTATACCAATTAAATTATGATTGAGCACCATTGAGATAAATTTATGAACTTGAACGTTGCGGCTAACTATAAATTATCTAAAAATACACAAACAATATATGTATGTATTATATTGGCAAATGCACAAATTATATGTATTTAAATCCTGAAAATTATATTCATGTGCGCTGAAATTACCGTCATTGAGAGGCGAGTTAATTGCGCGGCAAATGCGCATTTACGCGAAGGAATTTAAATCACTTGGCGCAAGTCAAATAAAAATTAAATTATAGAAAAATAAGAAATGTTAAAAAGAACGAGATATCAATAAAAAATTTAACAACAATTACGATTTGTATTTTTATCTAAATGGCATTATTGATTTATTGCAGCGCGCGCATAATTATTACTCGCCATTAAGCGGCTTATGTAATTGCGCAAGAAAATAATAAATTATAATTTTTTAATCGGTTGACATGAAAGCTTTCCTTTGCCTTTGCAAACGCAGTTTATTGGCAATTAAATTTGTAAGTAGACAGTCAAATACACATTTATCGGTATATAGTAAACAAAAATTGGTTAAAAACACCAAAAGCTCAACTTTGTTATTTTTATTTACAGAAGCAATATTTATTGTTCATAAGTAGCATATTCACTCATACAAACACAAAAAATTTATTTCGCCAGTTTATTGTTTTCCTTTTGCTGATAACCTTCAAAAGTGAAATGCTGAAGATCATGCATTATACCGAAGTGTTACTTTCTTCGGAATTTACTGTTGAAAAATCTCTTTAAAAAAATTATTATCTTATAATGTACGTATGCATGTGTATATGCTGTGTACGAAAAGTACGGGTTGGAACAGGGAGACTTACGAACATAGCGATATTCTGAACCAGCTCAGAAGAATTTTAAATAATCAAGACTATATTCTCCGAAGGTTATATTTCAATAACTACTTCTGGGTGAGAATATACTCTAGACGTGTATGAAGAAGAGGTTTAGTAGTGGAGGTGGATACTATTTCAATCTATGCAGACGCGTCCAAGATGGACTGGAATGTACTCCGAGAATATTGATATATTTATCTAACCAAAATACCAAACTCAGCTAAATCTTCCAAGCGATCTAGGCATAAAAAAAGTCTGCGGAGTTATACTAAGTAACTACAGATAGCCAAGCGCCATTGCTAGCCTTGTCGTTGCTAAAGATTTTTTTCGGTAGAGTTAGTTAATGTATTAAGGCCTTCAGGTTAGGTTAGATTAAGAGATCGATCGTAACAGGAATCTCAATGGAACTGCTAAGAACGCCCATCAGTTATGTTAATTAAAGCTCTTACATACATATATATTGGATCATGAGACCATTACAAATCTTCGAACCGTTTTAGCCCTATCACAGATTTGCTGAGACGGCTAAAATTAGTTTCAGCAATATCTTCTGGTTTGTTTCAACTTCAGTCCTGCAAACTTTGGTGTATGAAGCAGAAAATACCTGGTTGTTTCCCCGTCATCTAATTCCATACAACTTTGCCAACTAGCGTACGAAAACATGAATTGGACAGTGACCAGTAAGAACTCCTACAATGGCGACAAGAGAAGCTTTGCTCAGAAAAAGTAGTTCAGTAGACCTCTTACGTTCTACTCTAAACCTGAAAAACCTCCCAGTCGCACAGTAACTGGAAGAGAATTTCAAAGTGTCCTTGTTTGGCTCCCTGCTTCCCTAAGCTTAGAGCACCTCGTAGCCATACACTTACCCGCAATGTCCACGGGTGCTAGGTCTTAAGCTCACTGATAAGTCAACTCCACGTATTCATAATTAGTGTTCGGGTCACATGAACATTTTCGGCAACGTAAGAGCAGACGAATTGGTTAAATCAGTAGACTCTTTAGATGAATCCGAGGCAGAGGAACTAAAGACTTATTAAATAGGTCCAAGAACATTATATATTGACTTAAAGCTGCCATAACGGAGATTGGCTATTTGGAGAAAATGCGTTAAAAAATGGGAATGCCCCGTAACACGCCTTCTCGGCGTGTATCCTGCTCTACCAAAATTCCGATGTGAACTCTTGAAATCCATCAGGTACCAAACCTTGATTGTCGAACTGTAATTATCTTCACAGCGATATTGCAAGTGAGTAAGAATGGGCATCCGTACCCAAATCGCATCAAGTAGAGAACGAGTCGTCTGACTTCAGGACAATAGACGTCTCGCGTGCAATCAAAACTGGAACGTTGGGAGTCTATTGAAATAGTAGCTCTTGGCAAAGTAATCCCGTCGTAATTGTTAAAGTATTAGCTGGACATTGTCCTAAAGGTATAACTAAAAATCCAACACCACTGTGAAGATATTTGGACGATACCGAGATTCCTCGATTTTCGAAGATCTTGTTGATCCTTAATTAAAAGTTGGCGGCATCACATACGAACGAGCGGCTTTCTTTGTTGGAATCCTTCTTGATCCCTGTCGCAAGAATTGGCCATATTACCTAACCTAATCTAACCTAACTTTTTATGACCTTTGAAAATATAAGAAATTAGAACAAGTTATGCGGGTACACTTCACTTCTATTGAGTGCCAGCTCACAAAGGCATCGGTGACAATGAGACAGTCGACGACCTACATTGATAAACCCATTGATAGAAGAGACTGTAGGAACATTATTGGATTTCTTACTGGTGACAGTCTGGTGGTAACGCACACCTGCAGAGTGGGGCTGACAGATGACTACTGGAAATGGCAAGAGCAAATCATCATCGAAGCAATGGAACATCTCTTGTGCACTTGTCCGGCGCTAGCACGGCAACGCTTCAAACATTAGGAACCCCCAAGGTATGAGATACTGGAAAAGCTATCGATAATTAGGACGCAGATGAATTTAATACAAAATCTGAAAAAAATTCTATGCTTATGCTTTGGCATTAAATTGTATCTGAGCAATTTATCAGGCTGTCTCCTTTCCGCAATCCTAACTGATGACCTGAAGCCATAAGAAATATTTCGATTTTCACAAGGTAGCTTATTTCTCTGGGAGAAATTGGAAAAGTAAAAAATAGTTATTTACTTAGTTTACATTTTTCTATAGAAATGTGTTCAAAAATGATTTAATGAAAATAAAAATTAGAAAGCAAACTGTTTTCACTATAACAACCCGAACTGTGTTTCACCAAATGCTAACTCAAGTTGTTAACTCTACAGATATATAGAAATTAATATTAATTATATAACCTTAAGACCTTTCACCTGCCAGTAACCCTATGGAAGCGAACCACAGAATGTATCGACCACGAATTGAATTAGTCGAAAGAGAGATGGGAAAACATGAAAATTATGTGCTTTCAGCAATTACCAATTTTGCACGAAGCCGCAGTCAACATGTTCCGCGTAATTACTGCTGCACACACACACCTATACTCAGAGCAGTAGCCCACCGCTTTCCCAAGCGGGCTTGTCAGCGAACCTTTTGCCTGCTGAACAAACCGTTAATCGAATTATGACAAATGCAACCAAAATGTCACCGAAACGATGTAATCATTGATTACAGACCCGCATAGCAATGCCAACAACAATTACTCTAACGTACTTGCCACTCTGACTTTGTGACCCACTCAGCGAATGAATGCTTTGTGGAGCCTTCTGTGCTGTGGATTGAGTAGGTGTAGATGCTGATTGTGCGCAAGCCCATTGCACATAATCCACGTCGGTGGACGAGGGAATCTCAGTGTGATTGCATAGCAAAACCAGCAATAGTAATTGCACTCAATTTCAACTGAACGACGAGCAGTCGAGTAGCTGCAAACATTTTGTGGCGCGAAGTCTAGATAATCGCTTAGGAAGAACTGTTGCGAAACTAACAGACAAGGGCAAAACAAAAGCACAAACCACACGGAGCATGGACGTAGTAAAGAAGAAAAAGTACTACTATAATACCCTTTCAGGTGTATTTCTTATAGCATCAAAGGGTCAAAAAAGATCTTTATATTGATTTTGATTAGTCAGTTTGAATGGCAGCTATATTCTATAGGGTTCCCATCTGGAATATTTTCTCGGGTATTGTTATGGTCGTGGACAATAATCCGAGACCAAATCTCCTGACGATATCTTGACAAATAAAAAAAATTTCGATCAAGGAATTAAGTTTGATTGGTTAATTTGTATGACAACTATATCTTATAGTGGTCCGATAAAGCAGTTCCGACATTGGACCATCTTCGCAAGAAACTTGAGCAAGATTTTAGACCGATGTCTTAAAACCTGAGGGCGTAGTCGGGGTCTGGATCGTAAGGTATTTCTATTGGAACAAGTTTATTTTGGGGAAAGCATTGATAAAAAAGAAACACGAGTGTTTATGAAATATTATTTTGTGAATGTTGTTCAGACTCTGCGACAACCCAAGCTGCAATTCGTTAAAGGTTTGTCGAATTTTTTGAAGGTCGTATGAGCAACGAAAGAGATGAACACAGTGAACTTCAAAAATTATAGTAAAATGGCTTGAATTGGACAACCGTATCTATTGTCTTTTCCGATGTATGCCTTCAGTAAACTTTTTCTACCCCCAGGTCTAAAGAGAATATTCTCTGAAGAGAAACCGAGGAGACAGGGACCCATTTTGAAGCAAAATAGCAATGGTACCACATAAATGGTATTGACAACTTAGAAATTTTTACATTCATCGCTCTCTATAACAACTCTGTTGAAAAATTTATCTCCTTTAAGGGATGACTCTAAACAAGTAACTGATGTTGGTCCACTCGTGCGGATTTGTAACTGTTGCCTTCATTAAGCTTTTCCTGGGCTGTATAAATAAAGAGAAACACTTTAAATCAATAACATCGAAACTAGTCTTCATTCCAAGTAACAAATGTTATCGGATGCAATGAGCTACCTTAATCAAAATTAAACAGTACTAAAACTTAAGTCAAAACGAGATCTTCGTATCAATTTTCATGGTAGAAAATAACATGACTTATATTTTTGACGGATTTAAGGAATTGCATTGCAAATGGATATTTCGATTTGTATCTCTGGTGGATATTACGAAACAATTTTATATGATAAGGTCAATCGAAAAACCAGTTTGGACGAGATCAGTCAAGAACTTGGCCTTACGTGTGAAAATCAGAGGATTCTTCTTCTCAAGTCCTCTCTGGGAAAATAAAAACTATAAAGATGTCTTAAACCAAAAACTTCTTTAAGTGAAGAAAATCCGTATAAAGGGGAAGTGTTTGGACTTTATCGAGCTTTCCCAATAATCTGCGATGACAGAGATGTTTAATTCGCACAGCATTAGTTTAAAGAGTGAAGCCTGAAGAATTGTTGTTACCGCCATGCAGAATTGGCGAATTTTCGTGGAACAAATCAAAATTTTTAAGAAAAAAACTTTATCGGTTGCAATAAGCAACATTTATAATAATTATACATTGCTAAGGCTTCCAAAAGTACTAACCAAAACAAAATCAGATCTATTTTCATGGTTGTAAATAACTTGACTTACTACTGTGATCATATTGAAAGGTGAATTTTGTCAATTTCACCTCCTTCAAAGTAATCCCCTTTCGCTGCAATACACTTATGCCAACGCATTTTCCAGTCATTATAGCACTTGGAAAAATGCTTCGTCGTGATGGCCATGAGAGCCTTCTTCGATTCGGCTTTTATATCCTCAATTGAGTCAAAACGGTGTCCTCGGAGTGGTCATGTGAATTTGTTGAATAGCCAAAATTTACACGACGGTAAATCAGGAGAATGCGAATGCATTGGTTGCGGCACGATATTAGTTGAAAATGTGGCGAAATTATCACGAATAACCAATGCAGTATGAGATGGTGCATTATCGCACTTCTTTGTTCAATAAATTCAGACATTGTAAAATCGAAGAATTCAGTTTTAGAGCCTCACAAAACGAGGCGTATCTCAAGTACTAATGAATATTTTAACGTGAAATTTGGCATAGATGCCACTAAAAGTACTACCAACTTACAGAAAATAAATCTACAGATACGAAAAACTTGCGAAGTTAAATTAAAAATTCACCTTTCAAATTGATCACAGAAGTGAAGAATCTTTCTGAACTCAGCGGATTAAGAACGTGAATTGCAACACTGAAATTTTCTACCTCAGACAACTCTAGCTGCATTTAAAAAGGACAAAGCAAAAAAATTGTACTATTTTCCAAACGCATTTTTTATTAATTTATGTTTATTTTTTTTCTGACAGCTCTCTGCGTCAATTTATTGTGTGTTTGTATGCCATTGATTACAGTGTGTTGCACAATTAATTGTAACTCAGCTATTGATGGCTTCACAATAGCAATGCGACTTTTGTGAATGCGGGCCAGTACAACAACTGCACAAGCACATGTGACAAAGTCCGTAGATAAATTTCCACGTAAAACCGTAAAATATAGTAAACAAAATAACAAAAAATAAGAAATCAACAACCAACAAATAGACGAGCGAATACGGCAGTTGCAGCCTTTTGTGGCAGACATTACCTGCGCCCACTCAAAACTAAAAAAGTGCTCCCGCTTGGCGCAAAACCACTTACAGTATGTACGTACCCGCCTTTGTAAGCGCAACCATGAGTCGAAATTATTTATGGCATCTCTGCCCACATTTTCTTTCAACTCCACGGTTCATACTTATGGGGAAATAATGTGTCAAAAACAATAATAAAATAAAATCATTAAACAAATGCCAGCAGCAAGCGCATAATTTTTAAACAGCAACAACAGCAGAAAAGTAAAATTTATTCGAGGCACGTACACTGCGGCCACAAAGGCCGGGCGCACAAGAGACAGCCAGCAGGCGGGCGAAAGGCAGGCGAACTTTTGTCAGCGTCAGCGTCGCTGGAGCTAAAGCTGCTTCAGTTGGGGCTGCTCTGACCACCCTCACCGCGCTTAGGTGCTGTGATGCCACCAGCGTTGATACTTTTTTACATTTTTTTGTTGAATTTTTTTATTTTTATGGATTTGTATTTTGATTGTTGTTGTTGTTTTTGAAATTGCTGTAATTATCGCGTCATCGAAATCATATTTTAAGTACTGAATTCATTTGCTTCGGTTTGTTACCTTGTTTGCCTGCTAAATCCTTGGCTGTCAGTTTTACCCTTATAGATAATGACGTTGACGTTGCGTCACAAGCTCGAATTTGAGGTTTTGTGTTTCGGAATAATTGTGGTGTAATCTCATTGATTGAACTTTTAGTTTAAGTAATCTTCATACTTTTTTTCAATGAAGCGACCTAATTTATTGCCAAAACCCTGTTCTTCGTAAACACCAAGAAAGTGGAATGTTTAGTCGAGTTAAAGAATATATTAGCACATTCCTCCTAGCTAAAAATGCTTAAGGGCGTATTCTTGTCTAGGATTTTGAAAAAATTTAAATTTTTTTCTTTATATTTTCAAAGTCTAACTGTTCAATAATATGTGTGCAAGAGGATTTTTCAAAATTCGACTTATTTTCGGAGATACAGCCGATTTTGTGACGTGGCGTCCGTGTTCACTAGAATTGTCTCCTAAACTTTAAACGTGTTTTTCTCAAAACTGACTTTTTCGGAACGACACCCACGATTTCTCAGGTTCTACTGGACCGATTTACTTGAAATTTTCATAGAGTATTCTTTATAGGCTTGTCTATGGTTGGATCTAGCCCCATCCGCAAATTTTTATTTTTATTATTTTTAAAAATTCGAAATAGTCAGAAAAAGTGATCCAAACAAACTTTTTTCAGGCAGTCGCCATTTTGTGAAAAAATTTTTCCCACTTTTCCGTAGTTCCGGCCATTGCGACATTATTCTAGATTAATAATCTTTTTTTTTTTGGTTTCAGATAACTAGGAGGGTTGAAATCATGGGTATGGTCACTTGGAAATTTTTAGAGACCCCCCACTTCGTCAGCTCATAATTTTTGAAATTTTTTACTTTTTTCAGTTTTTAATTTTTTTCTGTACTCTTCTAAAATTAACAAATAACTAAAATAAAATGGATAATAAAAATATTACTTGCCTTTTTTACGACACTTTAAAAATTACCTGAAATTCATGCTACTAGACCAGAATACCCCCTTAATGCAAAAAACTCGAGTTTATTTGAGTATCGAGTAATAACAGCTAATTGTATTTTAATATCCTTAATATTTACCACTCGTGCGAATGAATCCTGTTGCCAAATAGGATTGTAGCTTCGCAAACCCCAAAAAGGTTGTTACTTGAGTTGAATTTGAAATTTTTTCGAACAAGTTCTGTCTTAGTTTTACCTTTATATCAAAACATGTACATCATATCATTCACGAATATTTGTGTATTAGAAAGTTCTGTGGAAGGTGGTTGCCGCGCGAGCTCACTTTTGACCAAAAACAAGGACGAGTTGATGATTTGGAGCAGTTTTTGGAGATGTTCAAGCGTAATAAACTCAAATCTTTGCGTTGGGAGGTTACAGTGTATGAAGCATGGATTCATCATTTCAATCCGAAGTCCAATCGACAGTCATCCGAGTGGACTACACACGATGAACCCGCTCGACAGCATGGAAAAACCCAAAAGTTATCTGGGAAGGATATGGCGTCTGTATTTTACGATGCGTATGGAATAATTTTTATTGACTATCTTAAAAACGAAAGGACCATCAACCGCGACTAGTGTAATTGTGGCTTCTGAAATCTAGTCTAGAGACGAAATATTAGAAATCAACAGGTTTTCGTAGGCAAAGTGAAAAAATGTTTATTCATCAGTTATGTAGATAGCACAGATGCGGCGAATACGAGGTTTGCCTTTTATTTTTCAGGATTAAAAACAGAAACAATTACTAAAACCATTGTTTTTGTTTTTGCCACTCTGACTGAGATATCTTCAAAGCATGGGTTCTGTATGCTTTAACCGCCTCTCAGGTGTCGCAAAAGTTTGACCTCTTATTCTATCTTATGCGTACAGAAATAAAAAGAAGTCATTCCTTAAGATTACACGGTTGATGACTCGTCAAATCGATGTTTTGAGTGCTCCAAAATTCAATTGTTTCAGTCGAGTCGAGAGCTAACATTGCATTACATAGCATTATTGGACCGTTTGAAGTATGAAACCGCCGAAAACCAGCTGCATTTAATAAAGATCGTACTGTTTCTCCAAGACAATGGACCGTATCAAAAGTCGATGGCAAAAATACTTGGGGCTTCCAACTGCTGTGTATTCGGCTGGCCTGAGCGTAGAGCAAATTGTCTGCCTATTTTCCGTATTAAGCCAAATGAATCAAAAAGATTAACCAAAAAACGAAAAAAAGTCTTCTAAAATATATTTTTCATGATAGCAAGAAGATTTAACCTTCATAAAGTATTCAAAATTAATAAGCCAACTTTACTGAAAAGTGTGCAAACATTCGCTCGATTTCCGGCGCTGGTTGGGCTAATTAAAAACTAAAATCTTTCATAAATATTTTGAAAATTCCCAGCATACCAAAAGCAACAAAATGTTGCATAACTAAAACATGTTAAATATAATGCAACACCAACATGAAACCCGCAATTTGTGTAGGATAGTTTTAAATACGAATATTTGCAAGTATCCACAGTAGAGGTTATAAATAAGTTACCAGCTTAGTTGAAAAAAAAACTGAACTGGACTTTTATTACAGTTGTTAGCACTGTGCTATGAACCTCAGTATGCTGTAAAGCTTGGGTATAAGTGATGTGGCGGATTGAAGGCTCCCAAAAGTGAACTATTTGTAAGTGTACTGCCAGAATACTCTATGGTTGGATACAAAAAATGGTTGGTAAATATAATGGTAATGACCTTTCATCAGGTTAGGTTAAGTTCGGTTAGGTTAAAAGGTCGATCCTATAGGAATTTCCCTTGATCAGCTTATAACGCCGGTCCATTGTGGTATCTAAGACTCTTATATAATCGTTCATAAGAACCTTATAAATCGACGAAGCGCCTTGAGATGATCACAAATTTTTTGAGGTGGCCAATGTCAGTTTCGGTTTGCCTTCTGCTTCTCTGAAGGTATGACTGCCGAGATATTTCAACCTCAGTCTTGCAAAGGTTGGAAAATAGAGGAGAAACAGCCAAAATTTTCCTCCTCCGCCTCATGCGTAGAATTTGTCAATTTGAGTTCGACTGGATTTTTAGCCTTACTGCATGAGTGCCTATGCTAGATGACTTTTACGAAGAAACCAGACGGATCTCGCAGTCGCCTGCTAAAAGCACGCTAGATACATTGATCTAGTGCTAAAACGTAAGTTGGCAATGCCCATCCAATTCGTTCCCACTCAGATGCTAGCTCATGAAATGGTTACATTGGCAAGGACTATTTTCTAATTTATCAAATTTTGTGTCCCACGCACATCACTATAAAACGCAAAATTTTCTTAATGTGGACAAGATACTTCCTTGAGACATGTATGGAATAGAATTGAAAGGATTTTTGGACCCTCAATTTGGGCATTTGTGGACTTTTGCTTCTGTATTTCGCTGCTTTAAAAGGGTTTGTAATTTTGTTCAAGGGCATAAAAGAATCGGGTCAAATTAGAAATCAAAATTAAAAAGTCGGCAAGAGTTACCGCTAGAGTTACCGCAGGTAAGTTTGAGGCCACTTCCTAAAACGCTTCCTGGGACAGTATACACCAATTCACAGCAGACAAAGTAATTTCGTTTCTCTAAATTTCCATTTAGCTCAATGAGATTACCATATAAAATTTAATCGAATTTGGATTGAAGAATCATAAGATTGTATGTACCAAAAACATATAACCGCTGGAATAATGAAAAACAAAAGAACTCACAATGTTATTACATAGGGTCTAAACTTTAAGTCAGCCTTTAAAATTACTGTGTTATTTTCGTGAGACCGCCAGTGTACTCCTTATACGTGCATACATATATAATTTGCTGCAAAAAAATTCGAAAAATGCATAATTAATGTGCAACACCAGCAACTGCGACATCTTCGCATGCATCATTTTGCAACAAAAAAGCAAAAACAAACAGTTTTTGTTGCAGGTCTTCAGTGAACAGTCAAAACTGTTGCCACAACACTCAGATAACAACAACAAATGTAGTAGTAACCCATAACGAACAACCAGTTTTGATGTTTTACAGAGTTGCTGTTGTGGCAGCTGTTGCTGTTACAACGCCTCGAACCATTTGTTCAGCACAAAATGTGTCAGTTGAGAGCAGCAAGTGGAAAATTGTATGTAGGACCTGCCGGAAAAATTTGTGGACTGACCATGGAATGGGGAAGTGATAACTAGTTCAATAAGAAAAACAAAAGAAGAGAGATTATTCAGTAATTGAACATATGCGATGTGGGACAAGACTTGGCTCCATTTCTTTGGAGACAAGTACAGAATCCTTTGAAGATTATAAATAAAATTATGAATTTTTAACTTGATATTTTTTGATTGAAAATTAAAATTGTTTTCAATATTAGGCTAATATGAGGGGGAAAAACAAATACTTTAAATTAAAAACAATACAGGGACAGTTGTTTGGGGCAGGTAAGTTTGAGACAAATTTCATGAACAAGATTAAAAAAAATTCAAAAACGGGGTTATGTGAATTTTTCACATAAACTTTGAGGTTGTGTGGAAAAAGTCCGCATATAAAAAATATATACCGTTATTACCTACAATTGTACAATACAACTTTTTTCTATAGGACTCGCAGTTTTGCTGGAAATAGAACAAAAACCTTTTCACCTCTAAAAATACATCTTCATTTTTCATTATCGAATACTCTTCGACCGAATAGGCCACGTCCAGCGCAACCTGAAGAGATTCAAGAGCTGCCATTTCATCCAGCAAAAACCACGGTTTGGTGCGGTTTGTGACCGGTGGTATCACCGGTCTATATTTCTTCAAAAATGATGAAGGTGAGAATGTAACCGTCAAGGGCCACCGTCATCGCGCCATGATAACCGACTATTTGATGCCTGAAATTGAAGCTCGTGATATGTGGTTTCAACAAACGCGCCACTTCCCATCAATCAACGGATAAATTGGCCACCAAGATCGGGTGATATCATACCGTTCGATTTTTTCTTGTGGGGTTACGTAAAGTCTAAAGTCTATGCGGACAATCCCGCATCGAACGAGGCTTCGAAAATCGGTATCAACAAATGGACCATCTGAGACGTAGCCGCGGCCAACATTTGAAAGAAATAATCTTCAAAGAATAAATGCCGAAGAATGTTCTTTTGAATGATAATAAACATTCCCATTAAATTTGAAGTTTCTATGTTTTTTTCATTAAGTAGGGAATTTCGAAACGGATCACTGAAAAATATGCTTAAAAATACAGCTAATAAGAGCTACAGGTATTGTTTCATTATTCTCTAAATAATTTGAAAATTTAAATTTCTCCAATTCAAATAGTTTTGTCTTAGAAATTATTAAGAATCTTTAGTAAAATCCATAAAAAATTACCAGTCACTTTTAATGCAAAAAGTGTCTTAAATATAAAAAACTAAAAAACTAAAACTTCTTCTTCCTCACATATGTATGTACTATACATCGTTGAACGCTTTGGAAGTGCATTTCACACCTACAAACTTTTTCCTACAGGGTCTGCCGATTCATCTGTGCGGACTATATATGTCAGCACCAGCCAGTGTTGTTGGCATGCCTGCAGTTGATAGCTACACATATAGTATGCATACAACTTGCTTTTAATCGTTATTTGTTGTTGTAGAGTTGTTGTTATTGCTAGTTTCATTGCAACTGACATTGACAACAGAGCAAGGAAAATAGCAAAATCACCATAAAACTAAATGTAACTGCATTGATATCAGCTGCAAGTGAAAGTTGACAGCAACACAACATTACAACAACAAGAATAACAGTAGCTAATGCAATAATAACAGCAAACATTGAAATGCAACGCAGCTATCATCGGATAAGCGGCAACTGTGCTCACATGAGTGACATAACGATGTTAACGGTAATCAAAGCGTACAGCAATATCTTGCAACGAGTCAGCAGCACTTGTGTGTGGGAGGAAAAAGTGCAATAAATATTCATTAGAGTCTATGATAGCATTGTCTCCTTTGTAAACAGGCGTGGCTGTTCTACACATTTGGTCTAATGTGGCTTAATTTGGCGAGCACGAAGATGATTAATGTTGTTGCAGTGACGAAGATAACCATTATTATTGCTATAAAATAGATTGCATGCTGGAGAGCACATAATCTGCAATGAAATGGTATTAAATTGTTATATGATAAGATATGAAACTATATACATTTAGCAGGGATCGAAACGATCGAATATGTTTTGTGAGAATTTTGTTATACGTGAAATGTATAGGAAAGACCTCGACGTATCTCTTCGAAGCCAATCGCACTCCGACATAAACTTTTCTATATTTATAACCTGAACGAGGTATATTAAATTTGCTGCGATATTTGTAACACCAAGCAGTAAGCGTCCGAGACCCTATAATGTATGTATGTATACGATCAGCATGACAATCGGTATGGTCATCTCCGTCACGCGAGGTATGTATACCTCGAACCCAGCGTAAAGTATAGCAATAATCTAAGCCTGGAGATCAAACGCAGAAAAGCTATTGTCAATAGCTGTTACCTTGGGATTGGTAGGCAATTGAAAAGCAGATCCCTCTCTTGACGAACAAATGTTACACTTAAAATATCTCCCATCATTCCCGTCCAATAATACGGCGCAGAAGCATGGACGATGACGAACCGAGGTGAGAAAGCTCTTGAAGAATTTGAGATAACTGATCTCCGCAAAATTTTTAGAACCGACCGCGTTAGCGATGAACTTCGAAGAAGATAGAACCATGGTTGGTACAGTTAGGCCTTGTCGTTCGCATGGAAGATGATGCTCCAACGTAAAGCTCTTCGATTCGAGACACATGGATGTACGATGGAAGCAAGGTCACTTACGCATTCCGGCCCAGACGCACCCACGGTGCCAAAGTGGCAAAAACAAAGACTGCATGATGGGTGTCAGAGTTCTATACTCGATAGTAACAATGAGAGCAAGGAAATGGTGATACGATTAGATTAGATAAATTGAGTATTGCGTGGCAACCTGTGGTCCATTGCGATACCGGGATGCTCTTTCTGCTTTCCGAAGCACTTCCTTAAATATACAATAGATGGACCTACAAAGAAGAAAGGCTCAAGTCGTAATGGCTTGGCTTCTGTCGACAAGTTCAATAGTGATTAAAGGAAAGACGTGAGAAGTTTGAAAACTAGGGAAAGAGAGAGACGAAAGAAGAGAAAACTCAACAACAGAGATTATTTAAGCAAAAGCCGAACCTCACCACTCTTTGACTGAATTCCAATATGATCTTAAAACGAGTTAGGAATAGAATAGATGTTGCAGAAGTAGCATCCTCTAACTATATACATATGTATTTACATACCATATACCATAGGTTCTTGATTAACCCATAATTATAGATTCCAATGTGACATGTAAAAATAAACCGCTTACCGACCTGTCTTCAAACTTAAGTTGTGCCGCCCTTTTCATTTCGAAAGCATTTCATGGAAGCATTTAAGTCACTTGTGCATATGGCAAAAGAAGCTCACTTAAGCCCTAAGCTGAAGTTTACTCATAAATCTGCTTTCATGTCACTCCATTGAATCGCTTTAAGGAGTAAAGGGCTGCATTTAAATCCAACGCGGCTTTATACGAGCATTAAGCTTTCGTTTTTACTGCAATAATTGGAGGCTGCAGGGATTGCGGTTGGCTGCCCACACGAACACTGCTGCATAACGGCACACAGGCACAGGGCCAATGCCAGCATTTGTATATGTATGTGTGTGCTCTGAGTGCTTTGAAATGACAACCGCATGCATTTTAATGCAACAGCGATTACGTGAAATACGCGAATGCTCGTCGGTGAGCGGCAAATATCGACAGAAAGAGAGGAAAGTCACACAGCAAAAACAACAAAAAATGGGCGAAAAAAAGAAAAAAAAACGAGAGAACAACAAAATATGCGCCTCGATGCGCTATCAAGGTTACGCATCCCATGTAAGTAAATATATTCATACAGTTAATATACATATATATGTATATGTATGTATACGTGAATGCATATAAGTATGCATCGACTGTAGGCACATATGGACCCATATGCACCGATAAATATGTGCATATGCAAAGCAGTATGCATATGAAAGTGGCATGCATGCATATTTGTGAGGGCTTCAAGGCCAACAACAACAACAAAGGAGGGCAAAAAACAAAATCATAATGAACACAACGACAATTAAAACAAAAAGAGTGTAAACAAGTGCATTGGCATTGGATTTAGCTCGGTTAAAACTATTACATACGCTTCCCTCATACGTCCAATACATACTTATATAATGTGTATTGGTACATATGCATCTGTATGCATACATACATATTTATATCATATTTGCAAAACAAATAGTGAAATATCCGTAAAGTCTATGAAAATGCTACTACATATACAAGAATGTATTTCAAGTTCAAATATGTATGAATATTTACTAATCTGGAGTAAATTTTTTATTAATATTCATATGTACATACATATGTATCTCCTTCAGCGTTAGTCGCCTTGCCGTGCTGAAGGAGCTTAAGTGATAGTAATAGGCTCATCCCAAATGGAAACGCACTTTCCTATCACCATGAGGGATACCTCATAATTCAGACAATATTGGGATAGAAGAATAAACTCTCGGTTTTACGCCTATCTTTGTATTTTTGGGAAGTTTGAGGATACCCGCAACAACACCATCCTAAGCGAAGGTGTCGAGGTACCCGTGTTGATGGCTAAATGGTCAGCGAGCGGTAATTGAGTAGTTGATTACGAACTGTTCCCTTTGATGTCCGGGCTAGATCGAACGTAACAAATGTCTTGTCTCCGCATACCGACTCTGCGGACGAGTGAGCATCCCTTCACGGAATATTCCTGAGACCAACAATGAACACGAAACAACAACAATAACAACTGACAGCTTGGCAACTACAGGGACATTGGAAACACGCACAGTTAACGGAATCCTAAAGCGGATTCTATAACGGATTCCGATGAAAACAACCTTCTCGTCAGGAAATGATAAAGAGCACTACCGATCAACAAAAACGAAACGGCTATCAATCAAACTACTCTAAACTTAGAACCGTCAATCCCCATGGCAACCAAGAGTACCAACCAGAGTACACCCGCAGCCAAGGAGGAGGTACAGCGCAAAACGGGAAAGAAATATCAAAATCAACTGAGGAAGAGCCGGTACCAGATGACATTCTTTATACTCGGAAAGATAGCCAAAGATCAGGCTGCTGGCGCCTCACTTAATTAAAAGCAGATAAAGAAATCAGAACCAACAATCATAACCTTCCGCGGAGACCTTCAAAATAAATATGCAGAAAGTAAATCGCTCTCATAACGAAATATTGGAAACTCTGTAAGCAGGACAACAACAGTTTGACACTTTTGCGATGTGGCAAGGGACTGTCTGCAAGTGTCTAGACAAAAACTCCACCACACCTAATACCACAAAAGAGAGTTGATTGGAGATCGACATTAGATTATCAAGTCTAGTGATAAGCTACGTTCTCGACAATCCCCATCCGAAATTTGACTCCTCTGAAATCGTTATGGCTTAAAGGGCAACCAAGTGCGCAGATTAGGCCTCTTTGGATTTCCTGGCATGTTGTGTCGCTAAAACTAGCCTTAGACGGACTCAAACTGAAGTTCATACCTGCTACAGATATCCATACTACTGATCGATCAAAATAAGTAATGCTGTAAGACTGCACCGTGAAGGGTATTGTAGCAGTCGTAGTTAACTTTTTTCTTGTTTCACCATTCATCCAACCATTGGAAAAATAGTATATATGGAGATTATCTGCATGGAAGAACATATGTTGTGGATACTCGTTTAGAAAATTACTATAAGTATATGCTTGTTACAGAGTTCACATTTTTACGTGGAATGATTTTGAGCACAAGTTGAGAACAAGCTCATTTCTCAAATCCTTAATGTTGTTTCTCATTAGTTCCTCAACCAGGTAATCATTAAGAAGAATAAATTATTTATATATGTATGTATATGTATGCTAGTTCGATTGGCAACTATAAATATAACATTTCTGTACTTAACCTCAATGCGATTTTGAGATTTAAAGCTGCCTTTTTAGAAAATCAGTACAAAAATTTAGATCCACCGTATATAAATACGACATCATCCTCCCTTATGGTCTTATTCTCATTTACTGTCTTTCTTGGTGGGAGCAATCCGCTATAAAGATATGCTCCAAAGCTTAGATACTGTATAGTATAATGACCCTTCAAATGAAGAACCCCTTTTGATGGCTCATATCAGCATCTTTGTGGCACTTTTTTTAAGTACGTAGAATTAGAAATAAGAACAATCCATCAGCTCGTTAAGTTGATCATTTATATACATATGTACTGTATGTATGTTTGTATAAATCCTTTTTAGAGTCTCCGACTCTCAACTTTCCAATAATTTCTACGTTCAAAGTACATGTGATGCAACCCTGTCGAAGGAATGAAATATTTAAAGTTTATTTCTTTAATAATTGCCTCATAAAAATTGGTATAATTTATGATGCGATTAAATTAATTAATGTAATTTATAAACATACTTTTTGTAATTTCAACGAATGCCTGAAAACCAATAATTCCAATAAATCATAACCGTTTGCAGAAAAGCGTTCGCTGAACTCATTAATCATTAAGCAGCTGAACTGTGTGCGCAACCTTGAACTATTTTATTATCTTTTTCCTCTTTTTTCACTTTGTCTTTGCGCTATTTAAATATCTTGCCACACCAAATTCAATTACGACTCACTTCTTGAGTAAACAGTTATTTTTTTCTCAATGTGAACAAAGAGTATTTGATTGGTAGCCGACAAAACTATATCGCAAAGTCAACGGAAATACGCGTAAAACTACAAAACGCCGAACGGGTCACTAACCCAACGTAATTATCAAAACTACAAAAACAAAAACACAAACGAGAAGTGAATTCAGCGCTTTGCCATTCATTGGGAGCAGAATGAGCTTAACGGCTGAACGAAAAGGCAGCAAAACGCAGAAACGGTCGCGTAATGCGTGTCATGGAGCAACAATTGATAGCGGTAAATAAAAAGATATATACATATATATGTACATATGTGTGGTATGATATGTAGCAAGGGTGCGTGCGTGCAAGCGGTCGACGGCTTCATTTTAATAAGCCACCAGCTGATTGTTTACCTTATGTAATTAAAGCCGAATCGTCGCTGTCCGCGCATTGAAGGCAACGCCGCCAAACAAAGCGTTGAGATCACAGCTTTTAATTATCACCGTAGTGAATTGCAGGTACTTGAGTAGTTGGCAACAACCAAAACGATTGCATACAAGCAGCAAACAAATGAAAGCAACAAAGAACAAGTAACAACGTTAACTTCGTCTGCACCGAAGCTATATACCCTTCACAGATGCATTTCTTACAGGATAAAATTTATAAAAAGATGGTTGATGGACGAAAATTCACGCTAAATTTCGTGAGGATACCTTGACAAATAAAAAAGGTTTTCATAGAAGGGCTTGAGTTGGATCGGTCATATCGTATGGCAGCATAAGCTTTAGTGGTCCGATAGCGGGGGTGATATTTATCAGTTTTTTTGAGAGTTTGTGTGCAAAATTGCTCAAAAACTAAGGGACTAGTTTGCGAATATAGAGACGGACAGATGGACATACATATCTAAATCGACTCAGCTCTTCACGCTGATCATTTGTAAGTATTTTATGGGATCTCCATGTGTCTAGGTGGGTCAAACTTTGTGGCGAGCTTAATATACGCTGTACACGGTATAACATTTTCTTTAAATAAACGAATATATTGACAAGCATATTCAATGCGACGAAACAGTTTGAACTTACTACAAAGTCTGTCTGTTTTTCGGCAAAACCAATTTATTTCTGTTTTGCACGGTCCAAAAGCATGTCGAACGAGTGTTTTAGCTCGTTGGCCGGTATGGCCGCCAGCATGCAGTGCAAGCCTATTGAATGGCCCCATGGGCAAATGCATTTTTCCGAAAAGGAAGAAATCGCACGGTGCCATATCAGGTGAATACGGGGAGTGGTTCATGGTTAAATGTGATTTTTGGTCAAATAATTGGTCACAAGCGTCGATTCGAATGTTGGATTCTGAGCAATTTTTGGTCGTCAGTCCATTTGTGCGGAACAAACCGTGCACACACCTTCCGTAAGCCCAAATGTTCGGGCAAAATGCGATAAATCGATGTTTTGGAGATGTTCAATTCCATTTCCATGAATTTTTGATGAATTCACGTACAGTTTCGATGAAATTTCCGGTGATCACGGATTTTGATTGGCCCACATGTTGATCGTCATTTATGTCCTCTCGACTACTTTGAAAACGTTGAAACAACTCGGACACTCTGCTACGGAATAGACAATCAACGCCATAAACTTGTTTCATCAATTGAAACGTTTTATCAATTTTAAAACAAAATTTAATGTTGGCTCTTTGTTCGAAGCTCATTTTCGCACCGATAACACAAACATACTGACACTTAAAACGCAATAACTTCATTTCCAATAAATGTAATGTCATGAAATCCTCACTGGACAATCGATAAAGATAGCAGATTCTAATTCACCAGTCGACATATAGATGGCGCCAGCAGTGGGCGCTAGATTCAAAAAGTCCTGTTTACTTTGGAACGCACCTTGTGTAAAGTAGCGAACATCAATCCCAGTCACAACAGTATGTTCCAGATATTTTAACTTCAGTGTGACAAAAGCTGTGCATTTGAGGAGGAAGTACCTAAGTGATTCCACTTCGCCTTCCTCAATACAGCTAAGACATGAAACATTCGGCAAGATATTTAGCCAAACGTGTAAGATTGTTGAAAGCTTGTCATAAGCAATATGACCATAAAGGTAGATTACTAGAGACCTTCTAACATTTTTTCAACATAACACTAATTTGCATCTATGAGATGCCTCAAGACAGCTGAAGACATGAAACGTTCGGCAAGATATTTAGCCAAACGTGTAAGCTTGTTGAACAGTGTCCAGTCTACAACTACAGTTGCGGCGAGATGAAATTTACAAAGAGCAAGTATTTCAAAGATTTCCCGCGTTCCTCTCGGAACCAGAAGACCTTGCAACAGTACAAAATGTGATTGTTGACCAGTGTTTGCCGAGCTCCAGGGAGATTCATAGATTCAGTATTAGAGTACAAGAGGACACATACATATCTGATGAAATTGGTATAACAATGTCGCTCTAACAAGGTATTCGGCTTTGCAGCACTGCCGTTGTATCAAGGCGCTTAGAAAATAACATCTTGGCCACAATACACTTGTGCCAACGCTTTTTCCAATCTTCGAAAAAGAGGCAGGCGCGTATCTTCGATACAACAAGATAGTGGGTTGAGTTTTCCAACTGTTGTACGAAAGATACCTTATTTGTCCCACCTGGCGTTAAAATCGCCAAACACAATTTTTACATCGAGCCATAGAGCAGGGGCAGTTGTCATAAGCGCGCTCTGCAACATTTTTCAACATAACACTAATTTGCGCCCACGCCTTTACGCCGATATGACCATAAAGGTAGATGCCTTTTATGAGCATCTGAGAGCGCGCACTGATACGAATTGTGCTTAGACGCTGATCCACCGGAGTGAATGTCAGTACTCGACGACTGAGTCTTTCTCCCAACACGAATCCCACTCCTTTCTACGGCCACTGTAATAAATGTCACAAGTCCTACTCCATCTTCAACATATTGTCACCATTAATTGATATATGGATATGGATTCACAAGAAATAAATCTAAAAATTTGTATTTGATAAGGGTCAAATTATATGTTGCATAAATTTTGTTAGTCATCAAAATCCTCTTTCGCATAAGATTCGTTTTGTGCCGCAAATCAATTACAAAAGGGTAGTCAATTTTCCACACTTGCTAGAAAAACCAAAGCCAAACAAATACACTTTAATTTGAGCCGTCAATCAATGTTTCAAAAGGTAACAGATTTATAAAGTTGAAGATTTTGTTTAGCCCTTATCGCATATATGTAAGTAGAGCCATTGATATTATATATGTATGTAAATATACAAATATATAGCAGTTAATACACAATAAATGGTGGAAACTTTGCATATTGGATATACTATCCAAGTAGAAGTACTTTTTTCAATAGCCTTTTTGAAGTTATACTTCTTATACGAGTTCGGACCTTGTCTGCGAAGATGTTCGAGCAGCAAGCGAAGCGGTGACAATCGGCGATCGCTTGTTCGTTTCTTTCGGCACGGCTTTTCTACCAACAACACAATGTTGCCATGCTTATGCTGTTGTTGTTTTTGTAGAGCAATGTTTCAATTTTTGGTTGGTGACATATTCAATTTAAAATAAATTCTGTTGGGATTCGAACCTACGCACCTCCTACGTGCTCGTCGTCACTTTTGAAGCGCTTACCACCAACACCACCATTGACACTTGAATTGCGTTGTCCTAATTATTTTTTGGTTATGCATGAAAGAAATATACAATGGATCGCCGATTGTTACCTCTTTCCTTGCTGCTGCTGCGCATATGTATGTTTGTATGCTTGTTCATTATTGAAGTTATACTCCTTTTTCTTTCCTTTGTCTTTCATTTCTGCGAATTCACAACTATTCTATGTGCCCTTTTATTGAAATACCCTGCGTTGGCCGTTGAAAAATTAAGGCTATACTTTACAGGATTATTTCTGCAGTTAGTCTTCATTTAAATTTTTTGGAAATCGACCCGCGATGACGAGGTATATCGTTTTATCTGACAGCGTGAGGTTTAAGAAGTTCATTTCTAATTGTGTCTTATGGCATATTAGAAATGATGTTTCTTCGAAAATCGTTCGCTTACAACGGATAAAACGACTTCTGAGTGGTGATTTTAATGAATAAATTCCTTTTGGTTGAAATGCTCTGCGTTGGCCGTTGAAAAGTTAAGACTATACTTCTCAGGATCATTCATTTCTTCAAAGAAATTAATGACATATGCATATTTGCATTATTTCGTTGTCATTTCTATATTCGTAGCAATAGAATTTCTATGGCATAAGTAAAGTAATGGCCACCGATTGTCACCCCTTGCCGCTGTAGCAGCTTCGCCTACAAACATGCGTAAATACATACATATGTATGATCGTGAATACATATCGACGCAGATGCGAGAAGCACCAGAAAGTTGTGCAATTTAAGATTTTTGGCTTTTGCCATCGTCGCGAAAAGACGACTTGTTGGCAAAGGCATGCTCGGGGAGATAATAAATTATAATAAGTTTATAAAATGTGAATTTAAGTTTTCTAGTTTTCTTTCATACAAAATGATATGCATTTCTTGGAATATCACTAAGAAGTATAACTCATCCGTGCGTAGGGACTCCACGCACCTTTTTTTACAGAATTACAGTTTTGTTTGGCATTTCATCATGGAAAGACTTACGTCTGAACAACGTTTACAAATCGTTCAACTTTATTACGAAATTTCACGTTCAGTAAGGAATGTGTTTCATTCAACTTATGGTCAACATAATCGGCCAACTGAGTATACTATTCACAACACCATCACCTATCTTGAGACCCAGTATCCATTATTGGATAATATTCAAAAGGAATAGAACACGTTCAGCACGCAGTGTACTCGAAGACTGTGGAGAGTCGATTCGGCGCATTTTACGTAAATACAGCTTGTGCAAGAACTTAAGCCGCCCGACCTTCCCAAGCGACATCGCTTTGCTGCATGAGCTCTTGAGAAGTTCCAAGAATATCCGACGTTTTCTAGCCAAATTTTGTTCAGCGATTAGGTCCATGTCCAATAGGTAAACAAGCAAAATTGCCGCATTTGGGACAAAGAGCAACCTGAAGAGATTCAAGAGCCGTCCTTTTATCCCTAGAAAAACAACTGTTTGGTGCGGTTTGTGACCGGTGGCATCATCGGTCTAAATTTCTTCAAAACTCTTGTAGGTGACAAAGTACCGGCAATGGCGACCGTTATCGCACCATAATAACCAACTATTTGATGCTGAAGTGCGGTATAATCGCACACCTTGAAGGACTTTGAGAAAATCTTGCGCAAAAATTTTAAAACGAAATCTTAAATTATAGTTAAAGATTCAATAATTTAGCTTTATAATTATTCTGTAGAAGTAAGGATACGACAGAACTTTAGTTTCGTTAAATTATCGTAATTCGGAAGTCTCTGCGGTGGCAAACCTGGACGTAAAACAGTAAGACGATTTTTTTGTTCTTTCCGTAGAAATTTGACTCCAAAATATTCCCTTCATTAGATCCGAACGAGCGCATTTCTGTTATGCCCATTGTTTCGTACTCATCATTGATGGATATATGAAAATTATGTATTTCACAATTATCAGCCAAAAGTATTGGGTACATTAAATATATTTTATAATTCGCCATAAAAATGCTAAAATGTGAAACATATTTTAAACATCAACACCAACTTTGTATGCAGTAAAATTAGTTGCAATTAAGTAACACAAATTATATATTTTTCTTCAAAAATTCTCTTCAAATTTTGTTTACGCCTTTAAAATCCCCTTTGTAATATTCACTTGCTCTGCGCTAATGTAACCGATATATCAAAATTCTTAATCATTTCGAATATATTCATTTTACTAATAAGACCCCAATTTTCGAAGGACTCATACGGTGGAAAATAATTTTAGGTATAAAAACAAATTTTAATAAAATTTGAAGAAATATAATTCATGAAATAAATATCATTGTAAGCACACCTTAATGAGGGCGCCGGCTTTAGAAGCTTCAAAAATTTGATTATTTTTTTTGCTTAAATCTCTTTAAAAATAATCTAAGAATATGTCCCCAAAGTTTTAGAAGGGAATTCTAAATATTTTCGAAGCTAGTAGAGAAATAGTGACCGAGCGTCTAGCAGATATAATGTATGAGCAGTTGGGCAGAAAGCGAAAACTTTGACGCGCGATTTCTCGGTTTTTCATTTTTACGATTTTTCTGAATTAGCGGGCAGATAGAAAAAAAAATAAATGTCCCATCGAAACGAATCAAAATGCGTTGTATTTGGAATTAAATTCTCTTCTAGGTGAACCTAAAATACCTTAAGAAAGTTAACATTAATCCGGTTTTTAAACGATTTAAAGTAAATTTTTTTTTTTAAATGCATTTTTTTTAATCTGCGAAAAATTGTTGAATTTTCCACTTTTTCTTGAGTTTGCTTGGTTCACCTAGGAATTACACTATTGAAAATTAAAAATTTCTTTTTTTTTTGTTTCAGATGAAAATTGCGACCTGCATCTTGCCCGCCACACAGAAATTGCACACTCGAGGCGCCTCCGTAAATTTCTTCAAACATGAAGAATATCTAATGTATAATAATAAAAAAAATTGAGAAGACTCTTCCAAATATATAAGAATAAATCCTAAAAGTTTCATTTCAATCAGACATTTCTTTCCTTTCCAAAAAAATCCTTGAAAATATAGATTTTTTGAAGCCTCTAAAGCAGGCTCCCCCCTTAAAAGCTTCTTACCAGCAGATGTCAGGCATGTACCTTCACAGAAAACTTTTGATTTAATAAAAAGCTTAACTATGATAAAAAAAAATCGTAGAAGTATTTTGCATTTGAAATATGTAATGGTTGAACATTTTACCAAATACACTCATTACTTCGCCAAGCTTCATTCCAAAAAAAAATCAATATTTTTTCACATTTTATACATAAATGTAATTTTGTAATTAAATATAACTTTTTCTATCAAAAAATAGCAAACGAGATTTAACTAAGTCGGAGAGAGCGCAAGGAAAAAATAAAATACATAAATTCGTTCTCGCACATATGCGACGTACTGTGCATTGTTGATGGTCACCTGCTTTATGCTCCACTATGTACTTAGCCTAAGGGATCAAGTGCTTACAGTACAGTGCAAGTAGTAAAAAAACGTATCAAATGTACAATATTGGGTATTCGTGTAGTTTTGAAAAAAGTTAGTAAAAATTTAGAAATATTTACTTAAAAATTTGCTCATAATTGTTTGTGCTATAGCTACATTAGTGACTTTACGAATTACTTGTATTTAGAAGTGAAGTAAAAATCTTCAAATTTACTAAAATAAAAATATGTGAATATCAAATCTAAATAAATCTTTCGCACTAAAAAATCTTTACAAACTGATACTTTTTATATTAAATTAAATTTTTATGAATTTTCATTAAGCCGATTAAAGAGAACACAAGCAAACCGCCTTCCTTAAATGATATATTCAAATTTAATTTAATCGCTTATATTCGAGTACAAAATATGTACTATATACAGACAGGAAAGATGTGTGAAATCATTTTGTAGTTTTCGAAGTTATTTTATTATTATTTTTATTTCACTCAGAACTCTTTATTTTCCGATGCGTCTGTGTAAACCAAACGATTTCCTGCTCAACTTGTACTCCTGGTCTCTGCGAGCACTCATCAGCATCACGGTATACAGGAACTGTCGGACGGTATTTCCAACTCCTTATGTACAGCCATAAACGAAACCATTGGTTTTCGGAAAAGGCAAAAGAACAACTGATACCTGATAGATACCGAGAATTGAAGAGGGAAGCGAGACGTCATTACAGACAAAATAAGCGATAGGCCGAAATGCGTGAGTATAAAGAACTTGATAAGCTGCTCGAAAGCGGTAATGCTCGAAAATTTTAGGAAATGATACGGCGACTAACAGACGGTTTCAAGACCGGAGCATACTCTTGTATAACCCCCAAAGGTGATCTGGTAACCGATGCGCAGAGCATACCAAAATTATGAAGGGAACAGTTCTCCAGCCTGCTGAATGGCAGTGAGTTTATAACGCCGAGAAATGGTGAACCCAATTCCCAATCGATGACGATAAAGCAGACGTTCGATTGCCCGAACATGAAGAAGTTCGAATAGAAATTACCCGTCTGAAGAATTTAGCTTTGTCCAATTCACAAAAAGGGAGACCCTATAAACTGCGCCAACTACTGTGGAAAAAGCCTCCTCAACATCGAATATAAGGTTCTATTGAGTGTTTTGTGTGAAAGATTAAAGGCTATCGTCAACGAACTGATTGGATATTATCAGTGTGGCGTCAGGCCTGGAAAATCAACAACTGACCAGAGCTTGGAAAAACCGTGAACTTCCTCTTCGATTTCAAAGCTGCTTTTGACAGCACGAAAAGGGCCTGCCTTTATGCCACTATGTCTGAATTTGGTATCCCTGCAGAACTAATACGGCTGTGTAAACTGAAA
This sequence comes from Bactrocera neohumeralis, assembly GCF_024586455.1. Taxonomy (NCBI): domain Eukaryota; kingdom Metazoa; phylum Arthropoda; class Insecta; order Diptera; family Tephritidae; genus Bactrocera; species Bactrocera neohumeralis. The sequence goes on along the minus strand of NC_065919.1, from coordinate 28,692,785 downwards.
TTGAGTGATATCAAAAGCTACGTCAGAATCGGGAAGGAACGCCCAGCCGTTCGATACCAAACGAGATCTCAGACGAGTCGACGTTACGAATTTTCGAGAAAAAGGAAGGAGTTATTCCACTAGAACAGTTTTGGACTACCTTTTAGTGTCTCTAACAAATAGCTGTCAAAGCCAAATAAATTATGTGCCTCAATCCCACTTTACTCGAAAGTCAGTGACACAATCTCCACGTTGAGAACAATATTTAACGAATCCGTTTGGGATACGATTTTTCAAAATGATATTTCAAAGATGTTTTGAGAACTTAGCCAAGAAAATCAAGATTTCAACAACAGTGGATCTTTGTAAGTACGATACAAATATACCAAATATAACGGTTCTTTTATCAATACAGCTAACCAAAAAACTGCAACTTTCACATCTTTCCTTAAGTGGTTTGCTTGTATTACCAACAATATATTTTTATTAGTTACAAAATAGTTTTGAAGATCGTTTTCTAAACAAACAAACAGGAAATCTATTACTTCAAGACTCAAAATTTTGTTGTCTACTGTTTCTAATATTCAAAATCAATTACAAATTATTACGCTAATTAAAATAAAATACCCAAAAGCACGCCTGAACGAAATTAACATTTCAGGAGCTAACAGTTAATTAAATGCTACATAAATAACTCAAGGAAGAAAAAATACCAAATAAATTTGTGCAAAGAAAATTCATGTGAAAGAGTACGAAAGAAAACGAGTAACTCGAAAGCCAACTTACTGCCATGAGAAGCTGCCAGTGATGCCGTCTTTGAGGCGGTCGCGCAGCGAGCGCTGCCTACTCGGGCCGGGTCCGGTGAGTGGCGGCAACGTGGCATGCTCACCGTTGCCATTGCCCTCATCGATGGCGGTGCTGATGTTCGAGGTGGAGCTGGACATGGGTGCGGCGCCGCCAGCACCGCCACCGCTGCCACTGACCGCTGCGCCCGCGCCAGCAGCGCTAACGGCATGCGCCACTTGTTGTTGTTGCTCCACATGCTCCATTATGGGCGGCTGCTGCTGTGTGGTTGCTATTTGCTGTAAACTATGTGGCAGTTGCTGCTGCTGTTGCTGTTGTTGTTGCAGATGTTGATTATGACGCCGCCGTATGCTGTGGCGTGGCGAGTTTTCACGGGACATTTTGTGGTCGTTGTTGGTAGTTCGTGTGTGTAAGTGATAATTTTTTGGTGATTTGAGGAAATTCGTTAAATTTTTAGAAGAAATCAATTATTACAGGGTATGTTTATTTATTATTTCGGTTGAGTGTTAAATTAACTTCTAGTTGATTATTTGTATTGAATGCGAAATACGCAAAATGCAATGCGTAAATAACGGTATTTGCGTTTATTTGTCGATTATTTATTTGTGTAGCATAAAGTTCATAATGAAAACTCAATTTGCACGCATATTTTATCAAATTTTAGGTCATGTTGAAGCAGTAAAAAGTCGTAGCAAATAAAAGTGGTTGCACATTCAAGCATCTGTGGCGGTCTCTACTGCGATTTATTTGTGGTATTTAAATATTTTCTATTTTTTTTTGCATTTCTAAAACAAATCACATTCTGATGCACATTCAATTTAAATTAAATCAATTAAGAATTTGGAAAAAGTTGAAAATTATTTAGTTTGGGAAGAGCAAATGGAGCAAAAAGGAGGAAAAGAGTAAAAGAGATAAAATATTTTAGATGCAAATTGAATTAGAGAGAGTAAAAAAATTAAATATTTATTAGTATTTTGAGTAAGAGTATAGTGTTTCTGTGGAATGGGAATTGAAGTGCTTAGTTTTTTGGAGTAAAATAGCATTTTCTAGTCTTATGTACATATATCAAATAGGCATAAAATATACAAGCATATTTTTTGTCTTTTTATTTGAAGAATTTCAACGAATTTTATATGAAAAAATATTATTAAAAATCAGAATTTTATTATCGTTAATTATATATATAACATGTACATATAAGTTAAATAGTGTTTTTAAAGGTAAAAATAAATAAAAGTGCAATTAGTAGTCAATATTCCACTTTCCACTTGAAGTAAGCGTTATTCAAGTACTATTTTCAAAGAGAGCGGCTTCATCGAGTTATCTTTTGAGTCTATTGTTACCAAAAAAACGAAAAATATATCTTATGCAATGACTTTAGGAGATTCAGTGGAGAAGCAAATAAACTGATAGCCTTTTTGCACAGGAGTTAATTGATTAATTAACCGGCCTTTGCTCGATTAAAGCGCTAATTTAGATCGATTTAGCACACAAAAAAAATCTTATTTAATACATTTATTGTTAATCGAATTGAAATCGAGTAGAAATTGCAATGCAACTCTGTGGGTTGTTGTCCACACTGTAAATTTGGCTGTGTGCATTGATAAAACAACAACCAGTTGACGAATTTTAATCATCGGAAAAAATACAACATGAAGAAAATAAGAAAGTACAACAGCTTGGACTGTGCGAAAAGGCTATAATGAGAGGTAATCAATTGGGGGTTTCATTAGGTGCGGAATACCGTTCAAAGTCATGTTGCAAACTGTGTAATAAAAGCTGCATAATCAGGGGTGTTGTAGAATCTGACAGTTTTTGGAATCCGAATTTAAACTCATAAAAAATGTATACGTAGTACATAGATGTCATAAACTCAGATATTATTGGTTAGGTGTTCGAAACAGAAATTCTATCGGTCTTGGGTGCTGCGTACATAGGCATGGTTGGACTCTCACCGCCGTACTGCTCATGGGGACAAGAGAGCGCCAAGGAAGATGGACCGGCAAATATATCAAAAGATATAAATGTGGCAAATATTTCTTTTTATCTTTTCGTTGCTTTCTTCATTCAATAAAATAAATTATAAAAATTGGGGAACTCATTGTAAGTTTTTAATAGAGTTGTGCCCACATTTACTCATTTGCATTAGCAAACATCTGATCCGAAAATTGGTTTTGTTATGCTCGAAAAGACGAATCCAATCAAATTCTGTGTCACTAATGAAAATCACAATTGGTTTGGCATTCTGATTAGCAAGCAAATTTGTCTTAAAGTCCACAACACCCCTGAATATAAATTTCGTAGAAACCTCTAACACGATTTCGATGAACCAAAATGTACTTAAATTTATTTTTGAGAAACTATTAGTAATCTTAATTACCTTACTTTCAATAAAATATTATCGAAGAAGCAGAAAGGATTGGATAAAAGAAGATTAGATTGGAAAACATTCAAAAAATTTAGAGAAATTGGAAAATGAATGAATAAAGTCTAATTTATTTTATTCACTAATTTCAATATATACTTATAATTACCATATATAAATATTAATAAACACATCAAAAATTATAATAATTTTTAAATGAATATTCGAAGTGATTAATTCAATTAATTACTTTAATAAATCACAAATAATTATGAAATATAGCATTTATCATTCAAATTAGTTACAATTAATACATATATACATATGCAATTAATTGAATTTTACTTATTTTAATTAGGTTTAATCATAAATTGTAATTAATTAACAAACTTATTTATTTAATTAAATAACTATTCTAGCTCTATTAGATTTAAGAAAGTACTAAATAATTAATTTTATGTAAATATTTAATTTAAAAATTAATTTTAAAATTTTATTTAGTTTAAATTTAATTTATTTAAATAATTAAGTTTATTGCATTGACGTTAATTAATTGAGTTATAATATTATAATTTAGCTATTTAATTATTTCATTAGTTAGTTTGGTAATAAATTTTATTTAATTAATTTATTTTTATTTACGAAGTATTTAATTCAAAATAATTTGACATTATCAATTTAATTGAATTATTAAAATGTTATTGATAATTAATTATTAAAATTTCGTCAAGTTTATTTATATAAATAAAAACTTAATTTTAACAATTTATTTCACACAATTGATTATTACTTACTAATTCAAATAAGTACCACTCATGTTTATTTTTTATAATTTAATTATTTAATTTTTTTAAAAATTGGTAAAATAATTAATTTTATATTTGTAGTTAACCAAATGATTAATTTAAATTAATTCTCAACTAAGTAGGAATTCAATAATTATTAATTTAATTTTTTATTGATAATTAGTTAATATAGTCTAATTATTTAAACTTAAAAATTGAATTATTTATTGTTTTAACTAAATAATTAATTAACAAATTAATTTATTTAACTACATAAGTAGTTCTGTTTAATTAAAAAAATGCTATTTTACCAAATAAAAAAATCTTTTGTAATTATTTAATTAATTTATTTGATTTTATTCACTTAATTAAATAATTAAGCTTACGTCATTGAATTTATTTAATTGAATTCTATTATTATTATTTAGTCATCTAAATTGTATTTAATTATCTAATATTAATTAATTTATTTATTTAATCAAATATTTTATTAAAACTATTGGTACATAATTTATTAATAATAATTAGTTTGAATTATTAAAATATTATTAATAATTAATTATTATAATTTAATTTAATTAAATTTATTCAATTACCATAAAATTAAAGTTTAACTATATATTTAACACTAGTAATTAATGCTTTTTATTTAAATATTTAAAATATCACTCATAATTATTTTTTATAAATTAATTATTAAATTTTTTCAAAGTTAGTTAAATAATTAATTTTATTTTTGTATTTAATGAATAATTGTGTACAATTGACTAATAATTATTAATCTAAATTATTTTTGATAATTATATTAAAATATTATTTTTGGTTTTTTAAAAGTTAGTTACATAGAAAACAAAAAAAATAAAAAGTTTCGTTTTGTTTTTTAAAAAATTTATATTTTTTGTGGTATAATTTTATTATTGAAACAGTTTAAAGAATAAAAATAACTTTAAAAACTAAAGTGAAGTTTAAAAACCAAGGCATATTGCATAAGTATTTAATTTAATTTTTGTTTTTGCTTAATTAATTAAATTAATTTTTAGGAAATGCTTGAATTCGTTCCATGAAAATTATTCAAAATTGTTTCTTTTGTTTAAGCCACTTTTAAATCAAAGTTAATTAATTATCGAAAAGCTTGAAGCATACATATACAAATATAATAATTATTACAATACATACATACATTCCACTTACATATATACCATACAAGTAAATTCTCTTAAAAGTACACAATATGAAATATCGAAATATATGAAATAGACGAAAGGATATAAGCATAAGTAATGGAAAGATACTAGGTTTTGAGAAGACGCACATTTTCTTGACAGCTGAGGCTTCTAGCACCGATTCGGCTGCATGCAGGCATTTCCAATCCGCATTTCACATACATATGTACATACAAGGAAATCACATAACACATCTAGGGGTGTTGGCTAGCGGAGCAAAGTTGCTATTTAGGATGGATGGATCCAGCATGGCTTGCAAATATCGAGGTTAGGCACATTGAGAGCAGACTAACAGATTTCAACTATTAATTTAAGTATATACAATAAGTATTCTTTCACATTATATACATATATCTATGTATATGTATATATATATTTATGTAAGCTTTTGTTTAACTATATGTACACGCCCTTTTCGTCATTCAATTCTTATGTGTTCACTAATTTTACTAATTCCAGTGTATGTATGTAGAGTTACGTTATCAGCTGTAAAGCAATAAGCATATGTGTTAGTACTTTTGAATTCTTTTACAGTTTCCACTAGCGCTATATCATGTGTGTATGCATGTATGTGAGCAAATGATTTATTCAGCTTTGTTGCCTTTTCCAGGAGTTATGATGTGACTAAATGTATGAGTATGTGTGTTGTTGTTGCCTTGTTTATGGTTGTGTATGTATATTAAGTAATTAATTTAAGACACTTTAGAAATACAAGATTACGCTCGGCAACGAACCTGCAAAGAGAAAAAAGGAAATGTTTATTATTTTGATTATTTTTATAAGAAGATTATTTATTAGTTAACTTTCCAAACCAAGATAAAACGTTAACTTCGGTTGCACCGAAGCTATAATACCCTCCATTTTGCACAAAAGCAATATATTTAATTAGAGCACACTTTATCTTATGCGCTGCTAACAGCAAGTGCTTAATATTCTTAGTAATGTTGCATTTGTGCGGCAATTATGAACACGGTTTGTTTGACGTGACATGTGTGGCGTATGAGTAACCTCCACATCAAACTAGTTAAGCGCTTCCACCTAAAACTCGAGTTAACATAAGCACAGCAAACTTTCAGTCGCTAATGTGTAATAGTCTACTTGGAGATGAAGCAAGCAAGCAACGGTAAGCAGTGGCAGACGCGAAGACGTGAACAATGCATGCAACGAACGCGAATTGTGAAACATGTGCTGCCAAGCCCCACGAGCACGCAGTGAAGCACTGGCATTGACAGTCGAGTGCAGCTTGGCACGCTGTATTTGCCAGAAACTTAGTGCTCATTCTGCTCAGCGCACTTTGGCACACTCTAGGGCCATTGGCAGATGTACTACCGTTACTTGCGCGCTCACTTCATAATTTTAATGGAATTTCCTTTTGCGGCATAAATGAGTGTGTATGTGCAATTTTGGTTGCAACAAATTTTGCGGACTTTGTGAAAGTCAAAAAAGCGCGCAAAAGTTTCACTTAATATCAAATTATAGCGTAAGCTTTCAATTTCATTTAGTTCTTTACTGCAACATCTTGATAAGTGCGTCAATAGCGGGAAATAATTTGGCTAAAAGCGTAATGGCACGTCAGTCTTTTGCAGTTCTTTAATTAGCGCCAAGTTGAAGCAAGTGAAGTCGTAACTTTCTCAAGTAAGTTTTTCTCATGCAGCAAAGGCTTCTGAAATTGGAAAAATACAAAAATTCGGAAATCAAAAGCTGCGGGAAAGCTTTAGATCGAGATGTTGGAGTTGGCGAGAAATTATGTAATGCTCATCCTGTGTTTGGTATTTGTCTGAGTCCGTAAATGTCCACCATTTCTCCTATTCCTGAAGCTTGGGGTTAGACTTTTTACCCCTTTAAGAAATTTTTAAAGATTCTTGAGAACTTCCAAATTTCGGATTTTGACGCCTACAAGGCAAAATAAGTAGTGATTTAACCGGTATTACCTATAAACCGACTTTATGGACAAAAGTGAGCATTTCTGTTGCCTCTTGTATTTCGAAAAAGCACTTGGTGCGATACGTTAATATTGACGGAAACCTTGGACCGTGTGAAACTTTGAAACTAAATATGTCTGATAATGGATTAACAGTTTCGAATTGAAACTATATTTGTCATAGGCAATCTCCAGTTTACTATACTGGACTCAGACTTCAGATTATAGACTCTATGTACTTATTTTTAGAATTTGAAAATCGATATGTCGATTAGTCATTTGGCAGTATTTTTTTCGGATTTGGTCTTTCTGGCAGCTGTTACTTGATTTATACACACTTTGATGAACGATTAAGCTCACTTTTGGTTAAACGAGTTATTAATAAACAAAATTGTCGCATTTGGAATGATGATAATCCATAAGCCATTGTTAAGACCTCGTTAAATAAAAAGTCTCTGTTTGGTATGCTTTACGGGCAGAGAGAATCATTAGTTCAATTTCTTCAAAAATACCTTCTATATTGTTAGAGTATATAAGCAGCCAACGAAGCAATCAATTTATTGAAGCAAGCGTAATGCGTGGCCTCCAAGATCGTTCGATTCAACACCCCTTGACCTTATTTATGGAAGCCGCTTGTCTATGTCTTCGGCGCGTTGCTGGCATATAGCCCTAATTGCTGTAAAAAGTGGTCGAAAATTGAGACCCTCGGCTAAAATTTATTCCAGGCAGCCGCAGCCGTCGCTTACCCGAAAACATTTTTAAAACGTAATGGCAAACTCTTGTACATATAGTAAAGCTAAATTCTTGACCATATCGTTAAATTATTAATTTTGTCTTTCTTATTGAAAAGCCCACCCTTAAGATATCGTATATCGTATCTTTCTTTGAGCCAAAAACTCTTTCAAGAATGTAAACATAAAAGAGACTGATAACAAGAAACTAAACAGATCAGAGAGAATCTTTGCTGTCTTATGATATGTTTTTTATATTAAATGAATGTTTTCAGAAACACATATCAGACTAAAAATCGGCTTTTTATTGAAATAAGTTGCTTATGATCACACAAATCTTTTTTTATACCCTGAATAGGGTATATTAAACGAAGTTGGTAACACCCAGAAGGAAGCGTCGGAGACCCTATAAGGTATATATAAAAATGATCAGCATGTTTCTGAGTCGATTTAGCCATGTCCGTCTGTCCGTCTGTCGGTCTGTCTGTATATATACGAAGTAGTCTCTCACTTTTTAAGATATAGTTTTGAAATTTTGCAAACGTCATTCTCTCTTCAGGAAGCTGCTCATTTGTTGGAACTGCCAATATCAGAACACAATAACATATAGCTGCTATACAAACTGAACGATCGGAATCTAGTGCTGTTATGGAAAACTTTTGCATTTGACAAGATATATGCACGAAATTTGGTATAGATTATTTTCTAAGGCAACAATGTAATCTCCGAAGAAATTGTTCAGATCGGTTAACTATAGCATATATGTAGCTGCCATGCAAACTGAACGATCGGAATCAAATGCTTGCATGGGAAACTTCCTCATTTGACGATATATCTTCACGAAATTCGGTATGAGTTATTGTTTATAGAAATAATGTAATACCGGAAGAAATTGTTAAAGATCGAATTACTATAGCATATAGCTTGCAAACAAACTGGACACATAGTTTCTAAAAGAAATGCAACTGTGAAGGGTATATTAGCTTCTTTATAGTTTTTTCTGGTTTTAATATACTATATAATATGCCTGTAAAGACATTCTAAAAATACTAAAAGTTCAAAGCCATATCTCAAATAGTCCAGCCAGTTAAAGGGTAGCCGCCCAGTTCACTCAGCTCCGCCAGTTTATCTGTTTTCCCCAAGCAGCATTAATCGAATTTGCTAAAGTGATAACTCAAAGACAAAATAATGATCGAATCATGATGAAATTTTTGTTGTTCTTTTGTTCTTATATAACTCTATATACTTGTACAATGACATATCTGGCTTTTGATCCGATCTGACCAATATTTGAGTAAAAGTTCAACTTTTAAAATCGACGCCATTTTGTCAATTTCTGATTTCATTTTGATCGAGTTTGAATTGCATAGAGAAAAACTTCTAGTTTAACGAGAGTTTTTTACTTTTGGACTTCATCCATGGAATCTATTCAGCAGTAAAGGACCTATCTTTTAGCATCGTCGGAAATCTCAAAAAAATTTTTTGTGTTATTTTAAAAATTTCATCGTGTAAGCGTGGAACACGTATAAATATACCCTGAAAATTTCAAAACAATCGATAAGAATTTTTTTAATTGCCAAAAATCAAGATTTGTCGACGGTGTGCCCCTTGTAAAAGCGACCTTGAACCTAATCCACCCATTCCATCTAAATTTAATAACCTTTCTGTCAATTTGTTACAATTTTCTTTTCGTTTTGCCCTAACTCGAGAGTAGAATTTAATGTTTATTCATATTTTTCTGGTCTTTAAATTTTCATTGAAAGTTTCCTTTACCCCAAAATTTATTTTTTACTTTGTAACATGCCCCTCAAACAGAGACCAAACTAAAAGTAAAACCAAAAGCGTCACGAAATAAAAATACATATTTATTTATTCAAGCAAATATGTATTTATATGTATTTATACAATTGTATACAATCACACCAGGTTGCCGGATATTTGCGCAGCCATTTTGTTGCCACATTTCTGAGTTGGCCCTCTTTTGTTTCAACTCATTGCGCGCTCTCATGCGTGTTGTTGATTTGTGCATCGCTGAGCAATTTGTTTTGATTACGAGCTCATGGGGACGAGGGGGAAGTGAAATATGTAAAGAGAAGAATTGAAAATGAATAAACCAAAACAAAATGATACCCATTCATCGGCACATTATATAAAATGTAAAATATTGCATAAGCGCCAAACCCAAACGTGCCAAGCTGCACTGGGAAAATGTTGCACACATATACACATATAATATATAAACATATATATAGTACGTGCAATAACAGTTTCTCTTGAATGCGGAATTTCATATAATGTGCTACAATGTTCGAAATTGTTTTGTGATTTGGACACATTGTAAAGGCGCAATTTTCTATGATTCAATGGCTGCTTTTCACATCGCATGATAAACTTTTTTGTAACTCATAAAAGCTTCAATCATACTGTTTAAGAATGTGTAAACTACATTGTGCTCTTTAAAGGACAAAAAAAGTTAGTTTTTCTATTGGCAAGTCTGCGTTCTTTTATAGAAATCAACGGGGTATTTTGGGTTTTGTTTGCGTAAGAGAGCATGGCTTTCGATAATTACCAATGTGACTTATATTTGAAAGGCGAAATGAGACTGGCACATCTTCTCAATAGTAGCTGCCTTCAGTTCAACAAGCGCTAGTAACTAGCGAGTAATAGTGATCGAAAATCTACGAAATAAAACTTGTTTGCACTTAAAATATATCCGCATACTCTCTTGTATCGAATTGAAATCTCCGTTTTGTTGTTCCCTGCACATATACTATTTTAGACAAGAGAGCTACATATTTGGCCTCATTAAAAGGAAATTTATAAACTCTAGTATACTAGGAGGATGTAGCCATGTGTACAAGTTCACGCAAGTCAGGAAAGTTCTCTGATCGACATTCACCGCCGCCGACCCGCCTTTTGATGACGACCATGGCAAACGAAGTAAGGATTACGATTTGTAGGCATGCACCTGGAATGTCCGGTCTCTTAATTGGGTAGGTGCCGCTGCCCAGCTGGTTGATTTCCTCTTGAAAATAAAGGCAGACATCACCGCCGTTTAAGAAGTGCGATGGATGGAACAAGGACGGAGTAGGTCGTGATGGGAGAGAGACTCCGTCGCCGAGTACTGCCACAATCCGCATCAAAGCGAGGTTCTTCAACATATCGCTGATTTGCGCCCACGCCTCGACGGACGAGAAGGACGATGTGACCAAAGATGCCTTCTATGAGCGCTTGGATAATACCTATGAGCGCTGGCTCCGCCACGATGTCAAAATCGTGCTTGGCGACTTTAACGCCAGGGTGGGCAAAGAAGGTATTTTTGGCACTGCGGTCGGTAAATTCAGCCTCCACGACGAAACATCTCCAAATGGGTTGGGGCTGATTGACTTCGCCGGGGCCCGAAATATGGTTATCTGTGGTACTAGATTCCAGCACAAGAAAATACATCAAGCTACCTGGCTGTCTCCGGATCGAAAAGCCACCAACCAGATCGATCATGTTGTGACAGACGGAAGACACGTCTCCAGTGTTCTAGACGTGCGTACGCTCCGAGGTCCTAACATCGACTCGGACCTCTATCTTGTTGCAGCCAAGATACGCACCCGTCTCTGTGCAGCAAAAACCGCACGCCAACAAATACAAGGAAGGTTCGACCTCGAGAAGCTGCAATCACAACAGACAGTCGAACGATTTTCTACTCGACTTGCAATCCAGTTCTCTGATTATTAGTGTGGCCTCGAAAATCAACAATTCACCAGATATTCACTATGCGAAAATCTTGGAAAATCCGTAAAAAATTAACGACATACGCCATTTCTTCGTCGATTTCAAAGTTGGTTTTTACAGCACGAAAAAGAGCTGCCTTTATAAACGTAGACATAGTTCAGCGAATCAAGAGACAACGGCTACGCTATCTAGGACATGTCGTCCGAATGGATGAAAAGACCCCTGCTCTGAGAGTATTCGACGCAGTACCCGACGGGGGAAGCTAAGGAAGAGTGGAGAAGAATCTGGCTTCGCTTGAAATTTCCAATTGGCGCCAAGCAGCGAAAAGGAATAAAGACTTGCGGACTATTGTAAACTCGACTATAACCGCGTAAGCCGTGTCTACGCCAATAAAAAAGAAGATATAATCCAGTAAAACTGCAATAAATTGTCATCAACTGAATATTTCTACTGGTTAAATGTTTCTTGCCTAGATTTGGTTGGTTGGTTGATTAAAAAAGGAGGAGCACAAAATATTCCTGCATGCTCTGCATTCATCCGATTTTTCTGAAGGTGGGATCTTAAGAGTAGCTGCCCTGTGCTGACTCCTACAACATTACCACACTCCCTTTTCCCTAGAAGTAGAAGCTTTTTACTTTGTTCGGATTTCGAACTTTTATTACGCTCAATTACAAATTTAGTCTCTTAACCACTGCACTGCATGCCACTATTAAAAAATATTTTCTAATGTTAAGCTACTAAAAATAATCCTAAACTATTTAAATACCGTTGAAAACTCTCTAGGGCAGACTGAGGATTAATTTTATGCTAAATTGGCATTTCATGTAAATTGTATACTTAACTTTTGGCTTTGTGCAAATATACAAACATGTATACCATGCACACTCAGTGCTTTGGCAGCAGCGAATTTAAGCAAACATGGTCGCCACTGCGTATGAGCAACTTTTTGTACTAGAAATTTTCCGCAATAAATCATGCATGCTTGCGCGACAATAAAAAGTTATATAAAAGGCACAAAGCATATGAGAGATATTAAATATGTATAACACTTAAGTGCAATCGCCAAAATATATTATTTGCACATACTTTGAGCTACAATTGCGAGCAATAAAATTGCAGTTGTTTAGGAATTTTTTGGAAACCCTATCTTTTTTTGATTTGTTTAGTACTGTTTTAACTTATATATATACTATATATACCCTATACGATACACACATCCATATAATTTAAAACATCATTACCAACTTGCAATTTATTTGCTGGTCACTGTATCCCCACGAGTGGGTTAGCGTAATCACACAGCTAATAAAATAAATGCGATGTTGGAAAAGTTGTCACTCACTTAAATATAAATGGCTTAAATATATTTTGCGAGCAAAGTCCATAATTTTCAGACACACAGACATACATTTTATACCGAACACAACATTTTTCTTACAAAACCCGTCAATTATTGTTTTTTAAGAATTTAGCTGAAAGCGTTGAATTAAAAGCTGGCGAAAAATGAGCAGAAGCTTCGAATGGAAGCAAGGAAACTAAATCGATTGAATGATGCGTAAGAAAAACTGAAAGTTTCAACAACAACGACAACAATAAGACGACTTTAGATATTAATGCATTCAGCATATTTTGGGAAGAATGGCGGGCGTTGTTTGATGCTGCGTGGGTCGTGCCTGCAAATATTGCTATTCGTCAAACAACCGCACGTATATGTATCTGTGTGTGAGTGCAAATATAAATAGATTTATTATGCATGCGTGGGTGAACTTTCCATTTGGCACATAAACTGAAAAATTATATCGAGTATACTTTGGAAATACTTTAAAATTGTATTAAATTCTGGCGGTAGTGGGTGGGCAAACATTGATTTTGAGTGGCATATAAGTAAGTAACGGCTCTTACATCACTTATGTAGATACACAAACTATCTATATATAAAACCATCTATCTATAAAATAATTATTTTCAATATTTTGGATTTAGCCAGATTTTTCTGATTTTGTCTATTTAAATACTTACAAATATGGATTCGAGCCAAGAAACCACTCACGTTCTATCTTCTTGTCACAATATGGTTGGAACCGCCACAGCTAATGCTCGTAATGCAATTAAGAACATAAAAATTTACCAACGACACAACACTCACTTAATCCATTATTCATTTCAGATAGAAAGGCTTAAAGTTCATATATGTAGCCACTTGAAATCCAGAGATTGATAAATATACACATATAAATCGAAATTTTTAAAGGAACACTTAAAGATCTTACGCCAGGCATGACAAAAAAGTCGATTCTTTAAAGTAAAATACATGGAGACACCAATTGGAGTAGAAGATAAACTATGAAGAATAACAAGACTACATAGCTCAACTCAACTCACTCAAAGGGTGGAAATTTTTTTGTGAAACTAGACCTAGACAAAAAAACTGAGTCCTAAGAGATATCGCAATTATAAGGAATCCAATCGCCGTTTAAAATTAAATGAGATTTCAAAAATTAAAAAATCCTCATCAGAATTGCTTCGTTACTATTTTTAATCTGCAACAGCAACAAGACAGATTTTTGAAGGATGGTTTGAACACGCAAAAACTCGCTGAATTGGGTGTGTTAGTTTCGATAAATAACAGAATATATTTATGAGTCGAAAAATTACTTTATACCCATCGAAACTCAGCCCAGTTGATTTTTGGAATGATTCAAATAGTAACAAGTAAAGAAGGACCAAGTTCGGGTGTAACCCAACATTTTATACTCTTGCAACTTGCAAGAAACAAAGTCCGAGAAATTCCTTCAGGAAAAAATGAGAGTCTGGGATAGTATTGACCCGATTTTATCCATTTTCCCAGTAACAGATACTATCAACATTCCATAACACATTCCACATGCTAAAAACCTACCCTGAGATTCATCAAGGTACCTCACATGAAACTGTACTGGAAAGTAGAAGAACCAAATTAATTTAAAATTGTGCTATATGAGAAGTAGGCGTGGTTGTAGTTCACTTTCGCTCATTTTCGAACTGTGACATAAGAATGTGAGAATAATATCACGTACCAAATTTGGTCGAATAGTTCGGTGCCACTCCCATCATCCAAATTTTTACCCCTGCTCCCAGAAAGTTCTCTCATATCATCTCCCATGTAAAATTTTATATCTCTGGCGTATTCAATTATTGATTTATCGCGCTTTTAATAGTTTTTAACAGTCCTATGAATTGAAGCCAAGCATCGGATTGCCCCTGGTAATGAAAAATAAAAAAAGTAAACAGGACTTTTTGAATCTAGCGCCCCTGGTGGCGCCATCTATATGTCTACTGGAGCGTTAGAATCTGCTATCTATATCGATTGTCCAGTGAGAATTTCATGACATTTCATTTATTGGAAGTGAAGTTATTGCGTTTTTTAAGTGTCAGTATGTTTATATTATCGGTGCGAAAATGAGCTTCGAAAAAGAGCCAACATTAAATTTTGTTTTAAAATTGGTAAAACTTTTATCGAAACGTTTCAATTGATGAAACATGTTTATGGCGATGATTGCCTATCCCGAAGCAGAGTGCACGAGTGGTTTCAACGTTTTCAAAGTGGTCGTGACTGTGCCCAAAAAATGACATTGTATTTATTTTGAAAATTCTTTATTTATTCTTCCAAATCAATTTCATCCCCTCCCGATGCAATACACTTATGCCAACGGATTTTCCAATCTTCGAAACACTGGTTGTAGTCACTTTCCGGGATGACCTTCAGTTCCGTCTTCGCTGCGGCTTGAATCTCCTCTATCGTATAAAAACGGTGTCCCCGGAGCGGTCTTTTGAGCTTGGTGAACAGCCAGAAGTCGCACGGCGCCAGATCAGGTGAATACGGTGGTTGCGGAACGATATGGGTTGAGTTTTTGGCGAAATGATCACGAATTACGAGGGCAGTATGGGATGGTGCATTATCGTGGTGTAAAAACCAAGAATTGTCTTTCCACAATTCCGGCCTTTTTAGGCGGATAACGTTACGTAAACGACGCATAACGTTCAAATAATATTCCTTGTTGACTGTTTGACCGGTTGGAAGGAATTCTTAATGCACAATACCACGATAATCAAAGAAAACAGTCAACATGACCTTGATTTTTGAGCGACTTCGGCGCGATTTTTTTGATCTCGGCTCTCATTTGGCACGATATTCTCTCGATTGATCGGTTGTTTCGGGGTCGTAAGCATAGATCCAAGTCTCATCGCCAGTTATAATGCGTTTCATGACACCCTGGTAGTCGGAAAGCATCGTTTCACACACTTCAACGCGACGCCTTTTTTCCAAAAATTCAATGTTTTCGGTACCAGTCGAGATTTGACGCGCTTGAGGCCCAAAACATCCTTCAAAATGGTATTGGCTGAGCCTTTCGATATGCCAACTTCATCAGTAAGGTCTCTAATTGTTAATCGACGGTTTTTCAACACTAAATCTTTGATTTGCTGAACGTGAGCTTCGTCGGTTGAGGTTGATGGTCGCCCTGGACGCTCTTCGTCTTCGACACGTTCACGGCCGGCTTGGAACTCACTATACCACTTGTAAACATTTTTGTTTAGACCTAGCCTCATCACCAAAGGCTTTCTGCTCCATTCTCAATGTATCCGCAGCAGAAAATTGATTCCGTAAACAAAATTTAATGCAAACTCTTTGCTCAACAAATTTCGACATCGCAAAAAACGAAAAACTCACTTTTAGCAGCTCACAAAACGACACGTATCTCAAACACTAATGAATATTTTGACATGAAATTTGACATAAATGTGACTGACAGTACTACCACCTAAAGAAAAAAATAATTCTCCAAATTCTTCGACGCGCGCAGTTTAAATTCAGATGTCACCTAATTTTTTGGGCAACAAAATCCACATGTGGGCCAATCAAAATCCGTGGTCACCGCAAATTCTATCGAAACTATGCGTGAATTCATCAAAAATCAGCCGAAATCATCATTGAATATAATGTTTCAGGCGTACTTTGTTATTGATTTATTGCACCTTTAGTAGTTTTAAACAGTGTTTTTGGAGAGCGGAACCTTGCACATTTTTTCCAAATACTAACTTTCATCAAGATATCTCAGTTTTTACTGAAGTCACTGCTTGCACGGACGAACGGCAGACAGAAACCATCAAATTTTCACCTTTCTGGTCATCCTGATCATTTATATATATATAACCCTATATCTGTCTCGCTTAATTCTAGGTGATACGTACAATCGTTAGGTGAACAAAACTATTATACTCTGTAGCAACAGGTTGCAAGTGTATAAAAACAACTGCTGGGAAGTTTTGCAACACCGGCTTAATAGCCCATATCTTGCCCCTTCTAACTACTGTTTAATATGGTCGATACAAAACATTATCACTGAAAAGGGTTTACATCAGAACAGGGTACCAAAATTCTTCTTGACGGGTTTAGATCTCGGCGTAGTCTGTTTGGAAAGCAATCCACAATAACTCATTCATCATAAACAATGAAATATTGAAAAAAACGAACGAATATAGGTATTGACCACTTGTAGCTTTTTCAGATCAGAATAACACTAACTTTATATGATTATATATTTTTACTTGGCTATTCTTTGAATCTAAAAACCATCGAGCAGCTGCCTCTTAAACCTTACTAAAAGTCGTGAACACAAAAACATTAACAACAAAGAGTCACACTGATTTATATTGGCAAATCCTAAAATGCAAATTAAAAGCTATTTATAAATCTGTACAGAAGAAATATGCCTTCCGTCCACCATAACACATTTCATTCCTTTGTCACCGCCTATTTATAGTAAAATTTTGTCACATTTTTCAGTGTCACTTCAAGGATTTCCGACAAGCAGCCGCACAAAGCTCGCAAGGTGATTTATGTTTTGCACTCGACGCACTTAAATGGTCCAAGTGCATCCGGCTCTTGCGCTGGCCTTTCACGCACACAACCGTACAAGGGAAAACACATCCCCGCGTATGTGTGAGTGTGTGTGTGTTTGTTGTGAAAACTCAGGTTAAAAGTGGCTGCAATCAAAAGACTGGCGGCAATTTTCAGCAAAACTAACGAAAACAAAGTTTTTGCTCGACGAAGGAGAAGCTGCTTGAGCGCGTGTGGCAGCGAAAGTGCATTCAAAACAACAACAACTATGCGCACACATGCTCATAAAAGCTGAATGCGGTCATAATTGGAGCGTTGACAGGATGAAAATCCTTGGCGCTAACAAAAGCGTGAACTTCCGCATTTCGTTTGTTCGCCCTGCGACAATTGTCCCGTCTGTCCTCTAACTTTCGTGCTTTTTTAATGTTTCAACTTTCTCATAAGCAGTTTATTCGGTTGGCATGTTTGCGCTCATCACATGAGTGTGTGTGTACGTGTGTGTGTGAAATTTATAAACACTTACATACATACATACATATGAGTGAGCTTAAATGACACCGAAATGACAACGAACTAGTTACCAACTAGAACTTTTCGGCCGCATTGGGACCACTTCGTGAAAGGGGTTAATAGTTTTCTGCGGGTATTTGAGCTATTGTGGTGGTTGGTATTAACTCCTCCTCCTTCTGAATTAATGACTGTGATGTCGTTATATGAAAGAGAAAGTGTCTGAATGTTTCCACCTCACCTTCCTCTATACAGCTTTGACACTTATTCTCTTATAAAATATTCATACAAATTGCGGCAAGATGAACCTTTTTGAGAGTGAGTTCGGTGGATCTCTTGTCTTTCGCACAAAGCCAGAAAGATATCGCAGTCGCACAGGAGTTAGTTGTTTGCCGGCTCGGGGAAGTCTAGAAGTCCGACATTAAAGCGCAAGAAGATAACGAACACCTATCGCGTTCCCAATCAGATGTAACTAAACCCTATCTTGCGAGCTCATCGGCTTGGCAGTTTTCAGCAATTCCGCAATACCAAGGCACCCTGACGAAGCTCGAGTTGCCGCTATAATCTAGAGTGACCATTGTGCAACTTCGTTTTGGATATAATAGCGGGTTAAACTCCAAACTCCGAAATTGACCCCCCATACCAAATTTATGTCCAAAGAGTCATCGCATGAATCTAACCACCTCTTTGCATTCCCAGCAAACCCCACGCATCTAACACCCATCTACTTTGGTCCGACCACGTCGAAGAAGCTCGTTTCCTTGGGCCTACCGTTAAACTACTTCGATGTCAACCAATGCGAACCTTATCACCCAAGCGAGGATTAGATAACCGTTACAAAAACAACAACCAATCTGAAAATAAAGTAAAGTAAAAACTTCACCTGCAACCTTCCAGCTGAGTTTCGATCCATCCGGAAAAATATGCACTGCGCCTCTTCTCCAGCCCCATGTACATGTCCCTCGTCGGTACGTGAGAAGTGAGCAAGATATGAGGAGTAGTCTCTATGACGTAGTTATCTAAATTTTCAGGGATGCAGGTGAAGAAGGAGATAATTTCGGTATTTTCCAGTGTGAACTCTGGAACAGTTTCTCTAAGTCTTATAGCAGCAATGCACCTTCCAGCTATGTGAAGAATGGCATTCAGTGCTATTATTGGCTTATTTTGTAGTGCCAATGAGAACCGTTCTTTGAACACATTAAGGCTTCTTAGCGAGCGTCGCTTTTCCAAGCGCCAGCCATCAAACGAAAACTCCAAAACCCCATAAAATATTATTGGATTAACTAAGGTTTCGTTGCGCCAAAATAATACCTTTGAAACCTCTCAGGTTCTTCACCTTTCAAAGGATGAAAACACGAGCTTTCAAGCGAAGGGAGACGGGCTCTGGAATTGTATACCTCCTGGTAAATACAACTTTTTCGGTTTCTGATTAGAATATAAGTAAATAAAATGCAGTAAGAATCGTTTATGATAACAGGCTCTAAGCCGTTGGGATCCAGTTCATTTCCCTGCTGGGTATACTCATACCAATAGCTGTGTGCCGCTTTATTATTTGCTGTTCGTGCACTTTTTACATGTATATTTATAACAGTTAGCACACTTTTTATTTATTCATACACACGCTTGCCCGTTACTTTGCCTTGCTCACACTCTCAAGTTGCTCATAAAGCGTCAAATGCATTCTTCAGCCAGTCTCCATACAGCACAAGAGCAGAACTTGTTAGTCAACACCGCTTGCCAAAGTTCAAACAATAGGCGCACGAGAAGATTAAAATAAACTTCTGCCGCTTAGCAACATGAAAAACAACAAAAAAAACTGAAAATTGTTGCAAAGGAAGCCGCCAAAACCAAAGCGTGTAAGCAGAGTAGTTGTTGGTAAGTAGTTGCCGAGTGGTGAATGCATTCACACTTCAACTCGAATGCACGAATTTCTATTTTTATTACTACCTCGCAGCTTTATAGGGCAACACACTCGCACACAGATGCGCAGAAAGGTAAATAGTAGGCTGAAAGCGGCGTCAAACTGCCGAAACTCAAGTCACTTCACTCTGCAAGGAGCATTTCCAAAAGTAATTTCGACACTTGTTTGCAAAAGTTTCACAGACAGAAGCAAATAGCAGGAAATCTGAACGTAATTTTCTTTTATCTCATATCAGCCGTCTTCATTTTTCTTCTCTAATTTAGTCTAAAAGATTTAAATCAAGCAAACATTCCGAGCCCGTCGCTTTCCTCTTTCGTGTTTATGTGATCTACTCTCTCACTTCTTTCCAACGCAGGCCCACATATCCCTTTTTTGATCCAGCAGATAACGAAACGAAAATCGTCAGTTCTGGCCGACTTCATTTGGAGTTCATAGCATACAACCAAAGACTTGGTCTCCAAATCGTCAAAGGGATGGGAACATGAAAGCAGTTTGAACAGTTAGTTACTTTAAAAGTTTCTCATGCTAAAACCATAAATGAAACATTGCGACTGTCGACTAAAATTTGTATCTGTAGTCTTCGTAAGACGATCTTCTAATCTACTGATTTATGTCGAAAATGGAAATAAATAACTTAAACTGAACTCTCTAGTAGACAAGAGATGATCATATTCGAAATCGCCGATGCAAGTATGAAAATCAGAAAATAAAGTGAAGTCAACCACATTGTACACCTCCGCTCGATGCTTTCCGTCAGATAAAAAAGTGGATTTCAGTATTTGATCTTGGACTAAAATTCTAAAAAAAGGAATGAAAAAACTTATTGAATGTAGAAGATGTTTCTTGAGTTTTACGGTAAAAAATTGGAAGCGAGCGAAAGTGGTCGTGAACGGCATTTGTTAACCGAAGTCCGGAACTTGTTTGCTCTGTGAAGGGTCTTCGAAAACAATAAAATAATTAAGAAGGTGGTGAACCCGAACCACCAATCCAAAATGATCGTGTTTGATAGTCGCACGGACTTACTCTGATCGTTTTTTGATAGGGCGACACTATAACTTCTTTGGACGAGCTAAGTAACTGAGAAGTTAAGTGTTCTCTCTACCACAAAACTCAACACTTGATGGAAGAAATCTCTTATCAAAAGAGGGAACACACCTCCTGAAATTGTTTCTGACATTGTAGAGGAATATTCAGCTAAAATTTGTGAACTTTTACGCCTTGGAAACGTTGAATATCGTAGCAGGACGTACAAGAACCCAACAGTGATGTGATTAGAGCGAATCCATATATTCCAAATTGATAAAGCGTTCGCGGATATTTAAGTATTTGATGGCATTAGCTGCCGCAAGTAGAGAAAGGTGGAGATTTTTAACGTGTAAGAAAGATGAAACAGAGCTGGACGTTAATCCACTTGATGCTACGAAACAGCGCAAAAAACAAAATCACTGAAGTCTACAGAGATTCATCTGAAACAAATTAAGTTACTGGAGTGACATCAAGATCAAGAAGCAGAAAGAATTATATGTAACTCTCTCGCAAGAAATGGTAAAAATTGTAAATATAAAATTTTCAATTTAAATCTGAGTGAGCTCGTTGCAGAGCTTTGTTGATGACATAGCATGTTTCGGAAAGCGAAACTGAGAAAAAGTCCAGCTTTTAAAGAATACCACGTGCGCTCAAATGACAAAAGCTCGTTTACAACATGACACTCCACCATTTTATTGCAAAAGCATTCCGTCATTCTGTTGGCTCCACACATCAACTAAGCTGTTGTCCTGAACAGATAAGCTGATTTAAGTCAAGCGACGAGCCATAACTGCAATCCCGCTCCCACCAAACACGCTTATAACAATGGCACGTAATAATAATAAAGAGAGAACGAGAGCTGATGATAAGAGCATATGCTGTCAACATAAAAACGGCAACGAGATGGGATTACATAACAGTGAAAAACCGTAGAAGCAGAGCGAGAGGATCAAATACACACTTTTATGTTAGCTCTGGACTGAGTTGTTTTTGCACATTTACCGTTTTTGTTGATGGTTGGAGATAAAATGGAAAATGGCAGCGTAGAGAAGAGAAGTTTGCAATGAAATGATGGCAAAGGAGATTTCGTAAATAAAAACGAGATTGAGTGAAGCGATGAGCAGAATAAGCTAAGTGCGAAATATGAAAATCGCAGATTTATGCCAGTCCTAATAGGAATGATTGGATGACCGCAAGCAATAGCAATAAAAAACACATCAGCATGCAAAAATAGAAATTGTTGAAGTATTATTGTGACAACGGCAAGTCGCCTGTAACTGCCTGTAACTGTAAATTGCAACAAAAATAGCTTAGACCAAGTCGCCTATGACCTTCAAGTAGGGACGGCAAATGCCTTGAGCTATTGAACCAGAAAGTAATTTGCTATCGATAGAGTAATAAGCATGAAACGCACACACACATGAACACTATTTACTCGCGGAAATTAAAAATACGAAAAAACACATGCACGCACATGTGCAGCTACACAACAATAAGTGTGTGGGCGCTTTGACGAGTGACACAAGTGTTGCATGCTTTTAGGCGCGGAAAAAATATCGATTTACACTTAGTATACATGGTATGCGATTACATGCATGAATATGTGCATACTAAATCGAAAATAGTAACGGTATGCAGGGCATACAACTTAGAGGGTTGCCAACTTTTCGAAATTTTTAACAAACAAAGATGAATTTCAAGAAAGGTCGCATAATTTTCCAACTAAAAAAAGCTTTCAATTTAGAGCTAATTTTTTTTGCAATGCCCTGTCTTTGTTTTAATTTTTTAAACCTTTTTTTATGACTTTAAATGGTAAATTATATACACCACACTCTTGGTACCCATAAACATTAACTAACAAATTCATTCACGAATTCGTGACACAGCCAACAGCTTATGTACTTTTAAGGTTTCCTACAGCAATTCGCGACAAATACTTAGTAATTTAATACATGCTGACATATGCGGCAAATGAATGACAAAATAATCGCATAAATAATTTCTAAATACATCGAAGGCATGTGCTTTGACAACAAGCCAGGCAACAAGTCAATATATGTATATATATGTAAAATTTAAAATTCTTCACAGTGCGTTATAGGAAAATCATAGTTGAAGTCGTCTTCACCCGTTGTCTCATGTCTTTTGCATTTTATTGAAATTCCTAGAGAATCTTGTCTTGAATCAAAAATCAATAAAATCGGGTCAATACGTCTCTCTCTAAAACATTGCGCCCTTGTGCACAAAATGAATGAACCTAATATACGAATTTCAAACTTTCAGATTACTCCCATATACTTCCTAGAATGATTTCCGTGCTTCTAGCAGACTCCACGCCGAATAACAAAATGTTCGAAACATGTTCTCGTCTATACTCTAGTAATGACAAAAGTTAATCCCATCAGTTCAGTTCTTCCCCAAGCCACAATATACGCGATATAGTGCTATATTCGGACTTTAAGCCGTTAATGTTGGCCAAAATGTGTTTTAATGAATTTAAGTTGACAATTTTTTTTTATTATATAGTTTAGTGCTGAATATGAATAAAATTAGTCTGGATCTTAGTCAAATCCTTTTATCCGTAATATGTATATTGTTTTCTGATCCTCTAGTTGATATTTTCTCATACACCCATATAACTCAATTTTAAAAGAAATATTTCGGACAAGCAAAATGTGGTAATGAAACTACGTGCGGCTATATCCAATCATATGAGTGAATAAAATTACAAATGGTATCACGTGATCTTGTCAAATCAAATTATATGCCCATCAAAGTGTTCTCTCAATAAATCAATTGATTGATGTGATGTGTGGGAAGTGGCGCCGTCTTGTTGAAAGCAAATGTGGCCGAGATCACGAGCTTCAATTACAGGCATCAAATAGTCGGTTATTATGGCGCGATTACACTAACAATTGACGGTTACAAACCACACCAAGCCATTGTTTTTTCTAGATAAAATTGCAGCTTTTAAATCTCTTTAGGTTACCTTCCATCCAAATGCGACAATTTTGCTTATTTACATACCCTTTGAGCTAGAAATGGACGTCATGACTGAAAACAATTTGGCTATAAAGCGTCGGATCTTCTTGAAACTTATCAAGATCAAGGTCGCGCTACTTCAGTCCTTGCACAAGTTGTATTTTGTATACTTTCTATTTAAGATCTCAACATAAAATGATCCATATGTCAGTTCGAGTTGCTGCGAACGACGCCGAATCGGCTCTCCACGGTCTTCGTGTCAGTTACGGCTGCTATATTTTCTTTACTGCATATTGGACGTGGTCTATTCGGTCGACTATTTTCCAATAATGAATGCGGGGTCTCAAGATGGGAGATGGAGTTGGGAATAGTACGCTCAGTAGGTTGATTATGTTAACCATAAGTTGAGCGAAGCGCAGAACGTTTATTTTCGTAATAAGTTTGAACGAATTGTAAACTTTGTTCAGATGAAATTCCAAGCAATTCTGAACAAAAATAACATAATAGTTGGACCCAACTCGCGCGTGATCTGTCAAGAAAATGCTATTGGAAAAAGTTACTGCCTCTCTGTCCGTCCGCACGTGCAAGCTGTAACTTGAGTAAAAATGAAGACATCTTGATGAAACTTGGTACATATGTTCCTTGGCAAAAAACAGCCAGTTCGTAAATGTAAAATCGTATATTTAGTGGAAATTACATATCTCCGGAACTCCAATTTCAACCTAATTCGGCTCATAAGATTGCTGCTACATTTCAATCGTACTTCCCATGTATCACAATTTTGAATTTCATCTGATTTTTTAACTTTGCACAATTCAAGGACCATTATGTCCTTTATGTCCCATGCCTTTGCGAAGGAGGAAGTTTCTCGTTACTTCTGAGAGCATACTGACATAAATGGTTCGTCTCTCAAATCGCTTATTGTATTAGATTCCTTGGAAAAACATACATTTTACTAAACATCAATAAATATTTATTTTTTTCTTATAATATAACCGCAATTATAAGTCGATTATCAAATGCAACAATAAATGATTCAATAGACAATTGGCGTGTGGACGCCATGGCGTATGACTAACAAATCAGTTCAATATCTACATTCTATACATATACATATACCTGTACATACGTAAGTCTTTGATTAGTTGAATAATATTTTCTTAGTCAATATTTGTAAGGTCTTTCAAAAGCAATAGCTGATGCTGTTCCAATAAAGCGCCGTTATTTGTTTTCCGCCGTTATTTTTAATTTTCTGCTGCACAAAAAACTATGACAAGCGACAAGACATGCCTTAAATGCTTTAAATTGTAAATAGCAATCAGCAACAGTTATTCCAACCACCACCCAAATGACCTCGAGAGGTGTGACAATTGTTATAGTGCGCCAACACTCACTCACTCACATACACGCCATTAAGGCCGAGATGCGCTTTCGCCCGCATAGGGGACAACCCTGTACAGCGTACTCACACACATACAGAAAAACTAGAAAACTTACCGAGGGGTTGCCTAGAATAAGCGGGTAAGCGCTGGAAGGAATGGCGTAAACCGAAATGCGCTTGTAAATGTCAATACAAATGCCTTCAATGTCAAGACAAGCAAAGTATTGTTTCGCCATAAAATCCCTGCTGCAATTTTCCACTCCAACAAGCACACACACGCACTTACACAAAAGCAGTCGCTTGCATTTATGGTATCTATGCCAGCAAGATACAACCGAAAGTGCCTTTGGCTTGGCTTACTGTCACTCAAGTGTTGGCAGCGCCATCGGGCTCTTATGCAATTATTGTTGTGCATATGAAAGCGAAGCAAACGAAGAATACGAAGCAAAGCGCACCGAAATGCCCGCAGTTTATGGAAGAAAAATATAAATGAGCGTGAAAGTAAAGCCAAGCATTCGCATACCGATTTTGTTGCTTGACTGGATAACTGTTTTACCCACACGCAAAGGCGCAAACACACTTACTCACCATAGTTACGTAAACACTTGCTTTATGCGAGCACAGCACACCCTGCAGGAAACAAGTGGCAAAATGAACGAGCTGAACCAGAAATAGAGGGGTTATTTTAGAGGTGTAGGTAAATTTACGAGATCAAAGTAGACTTCTTGACATTTTCTAAAAAAGAGTTTGATTTTTAAAAACTAGAGCTAGGTTTGAACAAGGTGATTGGATGCAGGCCAAAACTCAAAGCCTCAATATTTAATAGGTTTGAGCGATATTTTGTGGTTACATTGCTTTAAGGGATGTTTCATTCCTTTTCGTTTCGTCTCTTTCATTGTGAAATTGCCAATTATTCCGTTCAGTTCCAGCTTTAATCAAGTTTTATATTTTAACAGGTTTGGTTGCTTCCTGACTGTAAAGTAGCTTAACTTGTTCTAACAGCACTTTTATTATTTTTCTCCGCTTGAACGAGTACTAGCGCGGTTGCATGCTCCTTGTGGCCGCAGTACACAAAATATCTTCGAGATTAAAGGCAGACAAATAAATATTTTAGCTAATATTTATTTAAATGCCGACTTGACGATTACTACTCACATGACTACTGGCTCTGCGGTATAAGAGCGTGTCCGGATTTATGTGAAGTCAAGCATTGCCAGCTTCGCAGCATTTCCAAAACTGTATGGCAATGTTTTCAGACTCGCAACGCATTTCTTGCATAATTTTGTCGAGGTCTTAGTCCTTGGTATTCAATTGATGATAGCAGATCAAAGCTAAAGCTCTTTTTATACTCTTTTATGCTATCAGAAGTATAGTACATCTCTGAAGGGATATTTAAATGAACTAAGCTTCCGCATTCACACATATGGTATGCACCATTCTTATTTCTTGTTTTAAAATTTTCAAAATTTATGAACCATAAAATTTCTACCGGGTATTTACATATATGAGCAATTCACAACCTGTCGTAAAGCATCGTAAAATCGTAAAATTATAAAAAAACAAGTGTAAAAATTTATAATTTTACGATTTTACGATGCTTTACGACAGGTTGTGAATTGAACAATAATATATGTACACTTCCTACAGGGCATTTCTAGCATACATCGTAGCGGTCATCTTCGAGTGGTATTACTATTTCTGTTGTCAAGCAATCTAATGCGTGCATAAGTATGTGTGCAATGAAAGCCGTACAAGAAGTTTGCGAATTCCGAGACAGCTGTGAGTTGTCTCATAAGTGCATTTCCTTTTCAAGCAGCAATCGCACACAAATACCGCTACATAGAAGTATATCCAATACATAGTTACAAACATACGCATAGATGCATATATAAGCGCTTAAATTACAAAGTTTGAATCGCACTCAATAGACCTTGAAAATGAGTTAACTTTTTTCTTTTTGCGTCAATTTTGTTTTTAATTTTTCTTAAGCCATTTCGCTATACCCGCTTTGGTTGCTTTCTAAATACCAAGCGACTGTATTCCAATTGCAATTTTGTATTTGCCTTCAACTTTCACTTGTTAGAAAGTTATTTTCACTCAGCCCACATTGACATTTGACATTTCCGTCATTTGTTGTTTTTTTTTTTGCATTTTGACACACAAACGGTGTTACTTTCCTTTGTTAGGTTATTTCTTTGGTTGTCCTTATTGCTTATCGCATGTCCATATATCACGCTCGGCTGTCAAAGGCTATAAGACGACGTGGACTCGGTTTTTCTTAGCTCGAGGTGAAATTTATTGTTGTCGTCGCATTTTTAGTGACAATATTTACTTACAATTATGTGACATTGCAAGCGTCTAACTCATTTTAAAAACAAAATTCGGCGACATATTTTTTAAAATATCGAGATATTAACGAGTACATTTTCAAAAACACAAAAACAGCTCTTGACCGATGCTACGGCTGCTACTATGCCGGTCTCTTTCGACCAATTCAGCGATTTTATCGCAATTTTCGACGACAGGCCTTCCGGAGCGTGGCGCATCTTCGACCACCTCTACACCAGAACGAAAACGTTGAAACCATCGTTGTGCGGTGGAAATGGAAACTGTATCGGGTCCATAAACTGCACAAATTTTATTGGCGGCTTGAGATGCATTTTTGCCTTTATCGTAGTAGTACTGTAAAATATGCCGTATTTTCTCTTTATTTTGCTCCATGTTTGCGACGCTATAACTCACGAACGACTTAAAAGAAACGACAATCAATCAAACACGTGTTAGCGCGTGAAATGAGCTTTCCAAAAAGGTATAGCATGACCCGATGCGACGAATAAAACTAGAACTACGCGCTTTCAGCGCCAACTAGCGAAAATACCGCAAGACTTTTTTGACAACCTAAATATATATTATATAATGGCAAGCCAGTTACGGTTACCGATATACAAAACTTTGAAAGAATTGGCGCGGAAACCAACACATACACACCGTGAAACTCATAAGGCCTTTGTGCAGAAAGGCATGAACGTTCACTCGTACACTGGAGTTTCGGTTAGAATTGTCAATAGAGCTTTAAGAAATTCATAGAAACTATAACAGAAATCGCAGGTAGCGCTTTTGATAATTTACCGGTGATTTAAACGTTAGACGCTTTTGGGTAATTTACCGATCACTCAGCCGTTAGGTGGAGGTGACTTGCAGGGTGTTATCATTAATTTTCGGGAACATGGATTAAGTAATCGATATTTATATAATCGATAGATTATTACATTTGTAGATCATTTCGTTAATAGTTATCGAATAAATTTTATACTTAGTCTTGTCCTAAATTCTGTTAGAAAGTTCACAATTTATACAGCGGTGAGAGAAGGTGGAAAAAATACCGTTATTTTTATTCTAATTTGTAGGCAGTGTCTACTCATATACAGCAATCGATTCAGTGTTTGCTTTGGCGTATTACCAAAAATGTAAGCAGCTTACGAAAAGCGTACTGTGGTGATCATTTTACGAGCTTCTCGAAAACTTTATATTTCAAGATTGTGTTTCCTTTCAGCGGTTTTTTCAAACTTCTATAGGTGATGACAGAAAGACAGAAAGAGAAGTGATCAACCTCGTGTGGTTCGCAACCAATTCAGCCATAAAAACTGTTCGCGAACGCATTCGCAGAAAACCCCTTAGAAAACAAAAAATTATGCCAAGTAAAATGGATATAACAGTTCAATTGTATAGTTTCCGGTCAACCATAGCAACACAAGTTTTTTTTGTGAAAGAATGTAGTTCTTTATTTACCATACTTCCCTTCAAGGGTGATACGCTAATTAAAGCGATCCTCCAACGATTTGCTTCAAAATAGGCCCAAAATTATACAAATAGACATATGTACATATGTGTCAAATATATAACATATGTGGTCCAACTTCAGTGGTTTCAGGAGATAATTTCTGGATTGTAAGATAACACATGTTATCTGCCTTAAGTGGACTGAAATTATACTTCTAAGAAGCAATATTCCTGATTTAATAGCTGCAGATTGACCGTGAGAAAGTCCAGACTTCAATCCATTGTATTACAGTTTGCGGTTAGAGCTTTAGAACATGGCGTCTCGAATGTGCTACAGAAATTTCTCTTCTCAAAGAATCTGTGGTTCGAGCAGTTCGAAAACAACAGAAACAGTGATTGCAGTTATTGATCAATGATATTAGCCAAATCGTTTGACGGTTTGAGTGAAAGCAAAATATGACCATATCAAATGCAATTGCATATACAAATTATTAGATAAAATTAACTCTATGAAATATTTTAAAACTCATTTCTATAACGGACTGAACTTGTAACAGAACTTATGGCAGGACATAATATACAAATGATAGCTTTGTTGCATATAACGGCTTAGATCTATTGCGGAATACTTTTTTTGTTGGTCTAATATACGGATCATTCATGAGACATATACCAACTCTAGCTATTTCCATCTCTATTAACTGCTTAATGACGATTATATTTCAAATAAAACAAAACAGATTTTTAGTAAAAAAAATATATATGTACATAGAAGATTTGCTTGTAGATGACTCCATATCACTTTACACTTCACACTTTTACACTTTACAGTTTACTATATTTCAATAACTTCACTTTTTATATTCACTATACGAGCACAGCAAGTTCTGCTCCTATCAAGATCACTTCTTGAACTGATTCTGCGAGGACATAGCGCCTAATTATATACGCACCCCTTCATTGCTCTAAAAGTAGCTAACGGTTCCTGAGTCTCTTCACTCTGTTCGCAGAATACGATCAGACCTCACTCAGTAACAGTTTCTCTACTCCGGTTACTATGCTTATTTGCGCATTTACATTCTATAGTACCGTAATATATGCCGCCAATACGTCGCCCACTTCAAATAACGTTCTGCCACATACAGTAGCCTACAAAATATTTGCACTACAACAAACGCATTTACAGTGACATACAAAATACAAGCATAAGCGCTCCGACATATACATATTTTGACCTCAGCGTCATCTATCAGGCAAAAGTATAGCACACACAAACCAAGCAGGGGAGTAGTTAGTCTCTTATTTTCGAAAAAGCTTACCAACCAATGAGAAATAATCAAAGATATTGTACTGGTTTTTTTCCTTCAACAGCGCTGAGTAAATTTAATACACGGCTTACACGATATAGGTATTTGCTAGTGGTCTTAGGATTACATTTCCGAACCTGTATAAATGACGCAGATACATTATTTGGATCATCATTTAATAAAACTGCGTACTCCAAAAGATATGCTAACACAGATTGATTTTTGTATACAAAGATTGAAAAGCACAAAAATACATACCCAATTATTATAACTACAAAACTTATACATATAATATATATTTGTTTTTTATTTTAACCTTTATAATCATTATTATTCTTACTTTTGTGATAACATATCCTTAAGTTACATATAAATAATTTGCTGCTGAATCCGACTCTTTCATACTTTTTGGCGCTTCGTTAATCACAAACTAAATTATTTTGCCTACTTTATTACACACTGTAAATATGTAAGGTGTGTCACTTATAGCCAAAGCGGCTTTCAATATTTTAGCATGTTGTAAATAGATGTATTTCAGTTTAATAGCAAATTTTGTTAATGTTATTGTTGCGAGTTTTCCGCGCATTTTTCAAGCCATCTACTTTATTAGCACATATTTATGGGCACAACTTTGTGTAAAAAACACCTACCGAATACTGGGTGTGCACGCAAACATATAATATTTCATTTGAATGTCTGTATTGGTCTGCCTTTCCGGAACTCATTTGACAAGTGACCTTAATTGGTTTGTATGCCGCGGCTGGTGATAGCTTCTTTTTCTTCAAACAGTTAGCAGAATCTATGTTTCATATGTAGGTCAACTCTGTTTTACAGATGTTTTCTAATTCTATAATGCTCCAACTTAGTATGCACATTGTTGTCTGCACTCTGTATAAAAATTGGGCAAATATTTCCGTGATTAATCAGTAGAACATTTTAGCTGTGTCCTTTGTACTACGCAAACAATTTCCCGAATCGGACAATTACAGCGGAACTTTCGACAACAAAAGCCACCGAAATAGCCGTTAATGCTTTTTAGCAGCTTACTGATAAATATGTGTGTCTGGTTAGCATTTTTATATACTCACTTAAGCACTTGCCCAATCAGCATTACAATCAGGTCTCAGCTATTAATCCACTTGCCCACATACCACAGCTCACTAATAGACGCAATGACAGAGAATTTACCGCAAAATGGTCGTAAAATCTGTTTTGAATTTCGCATTTGAAATGTTCGTAAATCCCCAAACGGCAATAAAGCGTATTATTATTATAAATATACGCATTCACACCCAACGAAAGTGCGACCTACATGGCGTATACGTGATTTTCGTTGTAGCATTTTGTGGGAAAAACCTGGCGACTCGAAGGAAAAGTCCAAAACGTTCATACCAGCTTTGAAGTGAAAATACAAATAGTTAATTCCAGGGAGAAAGCGCATAATTAAATGCTAATACACATGTGTACGCAGAAAAGGTATAATTTATGTAGCATTAGGGTGTGTACAAGAAATTTATTGTTTCTAATAGTATTTTACACGTGAAATAAATGTCTAATGTGTACTTACATATGTTTTTTAAATTTGAAGTGTTTTTTGAGTTCTGATATTTTGGTGAGTAATCACGGTAATTAAGCCTCAGAGAACCGTAAGAGCTGTATAATGTACATAAGTATGTTATGTCATCGATTTTAATGTTTGACTGAGAGAGCAACATTATTGATGTCTGAAAATGTTGATGAAAAATGTACTGCCTTATTTAAAAAAATGTGTATTAAAACCAGTAATTTCGAATAAAAATAACATAATTATTTGAAATTATGAATTTGTACATAAATTTTTTGCTAATTTATTTCGTTTAAATCTTTCATGAATAAATTGAGTAGAATTTTCAAATTTTTGTCTAGAATGTATAATACTAAACTCGGACAAGTAGCTTTGAGATTTACTAAATACTACCCTAAGGACATTTTGAAATATTTATAAATCTATTTATAAATACAGTTGAACTTCCCTAACTCGAATCACCATAATCCACAAAATAAAATTCGAGTTATGGAAGGAAATTTGTATGAAATTTGACTTCTATTGCCAATTCAGTTATGGAGAACTTCAAGTTATAGCAGTTCGAGTTACTGTACATTCGAATTGAAGCACTACCGAGTACCCTGTGCTTGAAAAAATTTAATAACGTTTTTGTTAAATTTAAATTTTAAAGAGATGGCAACTCTTGCAAAGTTTTTATTACTGATTTTAGTATATTCTTTCTAAAATTTTATTTAAAATCCAATTATATTTATATCTACGCTTCATATTATTTTAAGTATCTAATCTGAGCCATTAGCCTGTCAAATTGAAATCTTTAACCAAATTTCGGTATAGTCTAAGTATTATTGTTGAGCTTTTTTTGTAATTTTTAAATATATAGTATTTTATTTACTATTTATGCTGCAAAACTTTATTTCAAATTTTAAAATAAAATTCAATTAGGTGGCAACACCATTTTTAAACACACATAAACTGAAAGTAACTTAAATATTTCATTATTTGCTTAACAAACTTTTGTTTATATTCAATTTTTCAAATTAATGGCAACCTTTGCTAAAAAAAGTATCGTATTTAGATATCTTTTGATGATTAGTTAGGTCGCAACACTTCGCTAAAAATTTAATTTTATTTATAATTTTTTTATTAAAGTGGCAACATCAGATTTCAGTTAAATCGATACAGCAAAAGTGGTCCTATTTTCGAAGATTTTAGAATAGATAACCTCGGTAAACCAATTCAAGAACCGTGGTCATACAAATGCAAGGTTATGCATATGTCTTACCACTAAAAATGTTAAGTGTGTATAATGTAAAGAATATGTTTTGATTTCCTCGGTCTTTGAGAGATTTATATATATATATATATATATTAGTACCTCTTCTGTATCATATCGGACAAAGTAATTCAATAAATGTTTTACCCTAAATAGGGTATGTTAATTTTGCCACGACTGTTTGTAAAGCCTAGAAGGAAACATGGAGGCCTCATAAGAGATATACAAGTATATAAATGATCAGCGCGACGACGTGACGAGCTGAGTCGATTTAGCCAAAATCCGTCTATTCGTCCGTCTGTTTGTCTGTATATAAGGGAATTAGTCCCCCAGGTTTTGAGATAACGATCTGAAATTTCGCAAATGTCATTTTCTGCCAGAGAAGCTGCTCATTTGTCGGAATCACCATTATCAGACAACTATACCACATAGCTGCAATACAAACTGATCGATCAAAGTCAAGTCCTTATATGGAAAACTTTTTTATTTAACTTGTTTCAAGCAGTTTTATCAAAAAGTTGCCTCTATTGGTAATATAATATTTAATAAAAAAAAAGCCAGTTCAATCCTAGCTAAATCCACGTATTAAGGAAACCCACTCATGTTTCAGTTATAAATACCAAATTTCGTAGCACACACCTAACTTATTTATTAAGTTACTGGCACACAGATATTAACAGGAAATATCGACATATTTTTCGGTGAAATATAATATCATAAAGTTTTGTTCCGCTTGACCGTCGGACACGAAACAATTTCGAAAGAGCAAGTGGCAGCGGCACAATATTATATTACCAATAGAGGCAACATAAAAGATCATGTTAGTGTGCGTGTGTGTTTGCATGTACACTGACGCAAAGCAGACCGAATTCCACAGCGACGCTTTTACACCACTTAGCAAGTACGCATATAAATAAGAGTAACGGGAGTGTACGAGCACTTGACACGCAAACGGATATTTTGTAACAATGCCATTCCTTTCGGCCGCAGGACACGCACACACACACATGCATATAACTGTACACGAACGGCTGAAAACGCTTAAGCAATTGATGAGCCGCGGCTGTAACAGATGCACACATACACAGACATACATATACTTATCTCCAAATCCCTCTGCTTACTCGTACGAGTATAATTGACAAAATATAACGAGTTAATGCAAACGTTGTGGTTAACGGACGAGCGACACGAGCCTACACAAAACAACAAATACGATGCGAAACCTTGTCAAGGACAAACGGCATTTGTGTTTGTTGCTATTTTTGTTGTGCTCGCTAACACTCGCCGTCGTGTGTGCCGATCAGCTGTCTATTTGCGACTGCTTGTGTTGTTGCTGTTGCCGTAACAAGTCAACAAGAAATTGCAATTTTCAGAGATTGTGAGCACTTGAGAGAGAGAGAGAGAGAGAGAGAGAGAGAGCGAGTCCCAGAACCGTAATAACGGCGAATAAGAGTTGCGATAGTGGCTTTACAGCGTTTGCGCAAATAAACAACGATTTTTGTAAATGAAATATGTGAATGAAATTTTACAGTTACAGTAGCTGATAACAGTAGTTATTTAGAACGGTTGTTCAAATATGTTGATAAAAGCGTATTGGCTAATAAATGATGGCAATTCAACACAGGGTTGCCGGCGTTACATTTCTGAAAACTAAAACTTTTAAAATGCAGATTTGCAGAACGCAGATAACTTGTTGATTTAATTACAGATAAGTCAGAAATATACAATATAAATAACAAGAAATAAGCCATAATGTCCGAATAATGCGATAAATTGGTAAAGGTATAAATCAGGAAGCACATTCAGGCAAATTAACTGTATATAATGTTCAAATAGACGTTCCATTGTCCCACCATGTAGAAGGTCGCAATTATTCGTCTGAAGAATAACAAATCGACGGGCGCCGATGGATTGCCGGCCGAGCCATTCAAATACGGCGGCGAAGAACTGATAAGGAGCATGCATCAGCTTCTTTGTAGAATATGGTCGGACGAAAGTATGTCACACGATAGGAATCCAATCTGCACCAACCATTGTGGAATAAGCTTCCTTAACATCGCATATAAGGTTCTATCGTGAGTACCAAGTGAAAGATTAAAGCCCACCGTAACAAACTGATTGAATCTTATCAGTGGGACATTAGGCCTCGAAAATCAACAATTGACCAGATATTCACCATGCGCCAAATCTTGGAAAAGACCCATGAAAAGAGGATCGACACACACCACCCCTTCGTCGATTTCAAAGCTGTTTTCGACAGCAGAAATAGGAGCTGATTTTATGCCGCGATGTTTGAGTTTGATAACCTCGCAAAACTAATACGGCTGTGTAAAATGACGTTTAGCAATACCAAAAGCTCCGTCAGGATCGGGAAGAACCTCTCCGAGCCACGCAATACCAAACGAGGCTCCAGACATCCCTATCGTGCGACTACTTCAATCTACTCTTGGAGAAAGTAATTCTTCTATAAGAGTGTACAGCTGCTGGAGTACGCCATTGCATTGGCGTCAACAACCGCGGCGTTAGTTCTTCTTTCTCCAAAATGGATAACGAAGCGAAGCGTCGTACTCGCGACTTGGCTCCCACGTCACTGTTGATGGTCATAACTTCGAAGACGTAAATAATTTCGTCTATCTTAGAACCAGTATTAACAGTAACAACAATGTCAGCCTCGAAATCCAATGCAGAATAACTCTTGTCAAAAGGTGCCACTTCGGATTGAGTAGGCAATTGAGACCTCCTCTCTCGACAAACAAAGATCAATCTCTATAAGTAACTCATTATTTCCGACCTGCTACATGGTGCAGAGGCATGGACGATGACAACATCTCACGACTCGATGTTACGAGTTTTCGAAAAAAAGGTTTTGCGTGAGAATTATGTTCCTTTGCGCATTGGCCACGCGAATATCGTATTCGATGGAACGTTGAGCTGTACGGCTACGCTGTCTAGGTCATGTCGACAGAATGGATGAAAACCAGCTCTGAAAGTACTCGACGCAGCCCACCGGAGGAAGCAGAGGAAAAGGAAGACCTCTTCTTCGCTGGAAAGATCAGGTGGAGGAGAAGAAATGACTGTTGTTAACTCGGCTATAACCGCATAAACGGTGTCTACACTATTAAAGAAGAAGAAGTTTAGTTGGTATGATAATTTAGAAGATTTGAGGATACGTGTTCTATGGTATATGGCATTACTTTGGCCGTTTATTTTAAAATCAAATATTACTATACCCAAGTATTCCAAAAGCTGTACTTAGTCGACATTGCCCTCTCCTTTTATTTGAAGACAAATTATAATGAGAGAGATTTTAAGAATTTTTTAATTTGTTGTTCCAAAATATATCCAAAAGCATATGATACATATTTTAAGAAATAGTTACTTAGTATTTATAGAAAACTACAGTTCCCATTCGCCGTAACAAAGAACAGTACAGCTAAAAAATGTTAAATGCAAATCTGTAATCTCCACCCAAAGCAGTGCTTATTTATAATGGTCCAACTATCCATACTGGCTCTTCTTTTATATTTTAGTCTTCTCATGTCAGTGAAATCTTTTTTCAGTGAAAAACTTTTTTGTCCACTTTTCCATAAATATGCCTTTGAAGGTCTCTCTTTAAAAAAACAACAAATGTGAATTGTGGTGAAACTTTGGAAGTATTTTAGTTCAGCTTAGCGCTCTAAGACAAGCCTGGACATATTCGTTTGTGACGCGATCTTTCAATCAGTTCATAGACTTTCAGTGCATAGTTCTTATAAGGTATTTGGTGATCATTACGACTGTCGCGTCTACGGAATACACCTTTGAGTCAATTACCACTTAATAAACTTATTTGAGCAATTTTTAGCCAGAAAGTGTCTAAAATATCCTTGGAACTCTACGGATAATCAAAGCAATGTATGGAGATGTGGAAAATATTGATTCATGACAATTCCAGAAGTGAAAAAATATAAAATACAACTCACCAAAATAACCAATTGGGTTGGAAATTTGTTATGTTGAAGTCCGGAAGGCGCCAATTGCATAAACTAACCGATAAAACTGTGTGGTTTTATCAAAATGTCTTATATAAATATAGTTATACATACAAACATGCATAAATATTTAATAAAGGAATGTAAGAAACAATGTGCAGATTGAAGGGATATAAATATTCAAGCAATCGAGGTTATGAAGGCTAATCAATGAGAAATTGCAGTGGGAGCCGAAAACAACTGCGCCTAATGAGGAGGACCATAACTACGAAGTTAACAAAAATTTCGGAAAACCTTTGAGAAGGCATATACAGACATATAACCCGAAAGTGTACATATATAAACGAGTATATCTACAGACGTGATGATGATAGCAGCAGAATGCGCCTAACAATACCAAGCACCACAGAAAAGAGACTGAAGCATACATTGCGTAGGCGGAAAAAGAATTTCAACACAAAAGCGACCACCGCATAAACCACAACAATGCACCACAAAAAGTAAACGAAACAAAAAATGGCCTAACAGGAACAGAAAAGTACAACAAAGCCAAGGAAGAGAGGAGCAGTGAATTCTAGGGAATCGGCTGATAGCAAGAAATACGACTGCTACTACATATAATTATTACATGAATGTGTAGGAATATACATATATATGTATATATATAGGTGCGTGTAGTAGTATTTAAGCAACTCGGGAGCGTAAGGGCCTTAAGCGAGCGCTGTTAACGGTGGTGGCACGACAGGTTGGCTGCCAACGGCAAGACAGGAATGCCAAGGTTATTAGATTTACAGTTGCAGGGAGCAAGTTCATGCTTGGCTTACATACAAACAATATATATATCCATACAGAGTATATATATACTTACATGCTCATACGCTGGTAACCAGACATTGAGAAATCAGCCTTAAATTCGTTATTATTTCCAATGAAATTTATAAACATATTCAAAATTAGACCTCAAGCACAATCCCTTGGATTCTTATACCGACAAAAACATTTCACCTTTATTCGTAAATAAAAATTTCACTGTATTGAATAGTATAAAATGTATACCACAGCAACGCGTGGCCAGATCCCCTAGTATACATATATAAATACACACAAGTGCATGCGTTCTTATCACAATGTATGAAATGAAAGTTGTGTTTGTGAATGTGTAACGGTTCGAGAAACTTGGCAAACTTAATACCAGCATGTTGGTGAAAATAATTGATATACAATTTTCTCGCTTCTAAGCATGGGCGATTAATTCTTACCCGCTGTTAATTGCTTTATTTCTTGGCGAGTTTTTTCTTATTTTTTTATACAAAGTTCCTGATTATGATAAATGAAAGAAAGCTAAATTCCGACTAAAACAGCTTCGGTTCGTTGGGAAGGCCTAAGGCTGCTGGTAGCTTAAGTAAAAAATTAATTAGCAGCGCGTCTTAAATAATTTGGTTGCACAGCTGTGGCTTAAATTAGAAAGATTAATTTTTCGAAAGAATTTAGAATGTATAAAAAACACAATAACAACAAAATTTTATAGACTTTGAGGGTAAAGGCACCGTAATAATTGATCGCACACAGGCGAGACTACGCAACCGGAACGAAGCCGAAAATTTTACCGCCAAAAGGCTGCGAACTTGGCTGTAGTCCTCAAAATTCTTCTTGAGAAATTGTCTGCCACTACAACCACTAATTGTACTTGTAAGGAAGATAAGGCTCATAAGCCATGGAACCATCACCCAACTCATATTCTAATTAAGACTCAAGCATTAAGGTAGTAACTTGGGTTCAAAAAATCGAAAATTTTTTTTGCTTCATTTGAAAGTGCAATGTCTTGAGTATATACAGTGAAAATTTCGGACAGAAATTCGAAATATTTCGGAAGTTATAACGAGTTTCCTATAGCGCCTCGGAGTCCTCTCTCTCGGAATTGTTGAACTTTAAACGCGTTTTTCTCAAAACATTGTTTTTCTGGTCGGCGCGGGTCCTAACTTTTTTTCTACTGAGCCGATTGCTTTCAAGTTTTAACAGGCTGTTCTACACATTTATAGTTCTCGTCGGAACTAACGATTTTTTTCACCCCTAACTTTTTATTTTACAACCCTTTCTTTGCTAAAATAAGAGGACTTTTTTTCAAAGTCCGCCATTTTATTATTTGCTCTTGAAATTTAACTTGAGTAGTTCCGACCAGAATGACATGTCTATAATTAAGTATAAACAAGAATATTTGATTTCAGATAACATTAAGAGTCAAAATCACTCGGGCCACCTGCGTGCATTTTTTTTGAGGTTCCAACTTCGAGTGACAGTAATAATAGTAATAAAGTATTAAATTTTTTCAAATACATTTTTTTTTATTTTCAATATGTAAATAAAAACACTCTAAATATTCAAGATAATTCATTATAAAAAACCACCCTATAAAGAAGTCATTAAAATAGGCATAAGTTACCAGACTACTACCTTAAACGGCCTCAAAATCAAGCATTGTAATTAAATATTTTTCCCTCGCATTGGCCACGGCGAATATCGCATTCGATGGAACGGTGAGCTGTACGGCTACACAGTCTAGGTCATGTCGTCCGAATGGATGAAAACACTCCAGCTCTGAAAGTACTCGACGCGGTGCCCGCAAGGGAAGCAGAGGAAAAGAAAAACCCCTGCTCCGTTGGAAAGATCAGGTGGAGAAGGACCTGGCTGCACTTGATATCTTGGCGCCAAATTGCGAAAAGGAGAAACGACTGGCACGCTGTTGTTAACTCGGCTATGACCGCATAAGCGGTGTCTACACTATTAAAGAAGAAGAAGTTTAGTTGGTATGATAATTTAGAAGATTTGCGGATACGTGTTCTATGGCATATGGTATTACTTTGGCCAAGCATTGTAATTAAATATTTTTCCCTCGCAAATCCTCCAAAAAAATTAATCAGCATATATGTATGTATGTATGTATGTCAATATCATGAGATCCAAACTTTTTTCAGTAATCTTGTAGCTAGACTCTGCAAAGAAGAAGAAAATATCGTGCTCTACAAAAGTTCTCTTAAAGAACTAAGGCGTTTCATACCTCTAAAACTCATGAGGTAGTTGTACTTAGCAGCAGATTTTATCATACGCAAATACCTGGCGTCTAACACGATATGAAATCGAACACGTTATGGAAAGCTTATTTTATATATAGTATATTGGGCGTTTGCTTCAGCCGAGGTCGAAGCATCGACTTAAATCCGAACCTATCTCTCGACAATAAGTCTATAGTGCAAGCAAAATTCAGCGTACAACATTTGCACTGAACACTTCTCTGCTTCGCGTCACAAAATTCCAAGTGTTCACACTTTATTAGATACGAGTATAAACAATATTAAGGCGATAGTTGATAGTTCTGAAGCCTTCAAGAAAAATATGCTAACAACAACTATGAACATTGTTTCAGACTATGGTTACTAGGTAGAGTAGAAGAGAGACTACATATTTCTTCACTAAAGAAAAAAACTTTGAAGAATGGAAAAAGGCCGTAGAGCTTTTGATTGTCTTTAGAACTAGACACATTGCTTGATGATTTCGTTTGATGTACTATATGTCTTTAGTTCTGCGCTCATTAGCTTATTTCATTAAGTTCTGAACAAGCCTTTGGCTTTTGGAAGGTATAATGGGAGCAATTCGCTGCAGCATTGTCATTTCCAAGACAATTGGGTCTATACATATATGGACTTAGATTAGATTGGGCCTATAACAACAACAACAAAAACGGAAATGTTATTTTAATAACTGTAGCGTTTTTGTTCTGAATACATTATGTAGTCAAAACCGTTGTTAAATCCACTTTAATAAATAGTGAGAAAAAGGCTTTTAAATGCTAATAACAGTATATTGGAAAAACTAACTTCTACATAAAATTGAAACATATGTATGTACATTTGTATATTAATATAAAAAATTGCTTAAAGTATTCGAAATTGCTTGCACTTACATTGTTTAGACAGAAGTGTTGTTTCTACAGTTGTTTAGTCACGAAAATATAATTTTTGGTTGTAAAATAACGGTTGTTATTTCTCAAATTGTTGCACCTAACAATTTCTTTGCACTACAAACACATTTATGGCTGTTAGCAACAATTTTGCTTAATTTATTTATGAAAATATTTTATTCAAAAATTTTTTTTCCGATATTATTTTCACATTATTAATTTCACAATAATTGACACATAATTTTTGTTTATTTAATTTTTGTATTTTTGTATTTTTCTTTTACTTTTGCGCAAAGTCTCTGTACAAAGTACTATTTCTAACGGTAATTTTTTAAAACAGTTACCGCAACAAATTTCACACGATTTCGATTACTGCATTTCTGAACGTTTTTGTCATACACCGTTATGTGGAGTGAACATGTATAACTTTCTAAAACTTCAGTAAGAATTCTCTTTACTATTTTAATGTGGACTCGCACTATTTTTTTCAGGGTTTGTTATGTTATTGTTCTAAATTTCTAAGTAAAACTTACAATAACTACAACAACAGTAGCACGTTTCAACCATTAATATAAATTTTATCATAGACACTCGCAAGTTCAGGCGAGTTTTTTGCACACACACATGGAAAAAATTTAGTGTCTAAGTAAACTTTTTTTGGTGGAAAATTGACAGCACGACCACGTCGACGTCAGCGATAAGAGCGGCAGCGACGAGGGCTGAACAGCAAGCGACAGAAGTTCAAACGTTACTGCGTCACTTAACGTCGCATGAAAATCGAAAATGTCGAAAATGTTGAAAATGGAAATGGTGGAACACGCTTGAACAGCTGAAAAATTTATGTAACCACTGTATACAAACGAAACAGCGGATTTGTGGCGTTAATTGCTGTTTTCCACACAAATTCGAAAAACAATTTCACCCAAAAACATGCGATGCAAAATTTTGAAATTTCATTTAAAAAATCATGCAAAGCTCGCGCTTAAAATATATATACATACATATGTACGTAGTTAATTAATTGCGACTTTTTCAGTAACACTCTTGCATCACACTGTCAATAATTAGTTGCGTTTCGAAAGCACTTTGCACATGTTTCTCTATTTTTTGAAATTCTTATTTTATTTGTAATTTTTTATAATTTTTTTTTTCCAACAATAAACATTTATTTTTCTATATTACATTATTTATATGTGTGTGTAGCTCGTCTACTGCTCCGAATTTTGCTTTGTACTGACGTTCGCAAGCGTCTCGAACTAACTGCTGATAACTGTGTACGTGGAGTAGGGAATGACGAGTGCGCACCTAAAAATTGTTACAGTTACTACTCGCTGCTTTCGAACACAGACGCATACATGCAGGCCAACAGGCAGGCAGCCGAACATACATACTTACATCAACGTCAACTAACCCCCTTGTATATATGTACATATATTTGCATGTAATTTTGCTGTGTGTTTTGTGTGTGTGTGTTTTCACTATAACGCTCGCATACTTTTAGGCGCACGAGCGCTCTCTGAGTTTATCGGCAAGTCGCTCAGTGCCCACTCGCAGAATTAGCGCATTTTTTCGTTCATGAATTTCAATGAAATATGAATGTGTGTGTTTCTTACATATAAATAAAGGTTATTATATAGGAATATGTAAAATAATAATAATATTAGTCGGGTAGCTTTGTTAGCGAGCGCCAAAAGAATACTCGCTAATATTACAAAATACCTACTCGTATTATGCAACAAATAAGTGTCTATAATTGTATTACTACATTGCATTAAAAATAAATAGCTTTATCCCATTAACCATAGCTCAAAAAACTCAGAAGATCTTCAAGAAAAAAGAAAGCTATAATTAACAAGTAAGGAAGGGCTAAGTTCGGGTGCAACCGAACATATTATACTCTAGCAACTTACAAAGAGAGACAAAGCCAGGGAAATACTTTGTGGTGTAAAACGTCAACCTGAGGATCGAAATCCAAGCAATATTATATATTCATATACAATATATTTGTACTATATATACATAACTCCTATACTGACAGACACATAAGGAAGTTGAGGTAGTATCGACATGCTACTAAAAAACCAATCATATATGGTAAAGTCAGCCGGATGTTCGAAAATCCTGATATTAGCTATATAGGGGCTAGGCTAAGCTAAGTTTTCGCTCAAATTTATCTATTTTAGGCACATTGATACATTGTTTCGTATAAAACACGCTCTTTTGTTTTCTTTGGGTTAACTCACATATTGGCCGATATCTGCGGTACAAAGTCACCTGAAAGATCGAAAATTTTTCTATTAGGTGTATGGGGGCTACGGGAAGTATTGGTCCGATTCAATTCATTTTTGACATGCACACATACCATTATAAGAGAAGGATTATCCCTGAATTTCAAATATA
Organism: Bactrocera neohumeralis; assembly: GCF_024586455.1. Classification (NCBI taxonomy): domain Eukaryota; kingdom Metazoa; phylum Arthropoda; class Insecta; order Diptera; family Tephritidae; genus Bactrocera; species Bactrocera neohumeralis. The sequence goes on along the minus strand of NC_065919.1, from coordinate 28,649,321 downwards.
TATCTTAGACATTGACCGATATTTTCGATAAGAAGTCAGCTATAGGAACCGGGGTCCAAATATTCAGTGCCTAGAGGATTGAACAGTTATTGTTGGGTTTAAAAAATTTTTGTCATAAGTTGGCACCCACTAAAGGCTTATTCGTGCAAAGTTTTATATATTTCCCGTTATATTAATTGCTTTTAGATTTGTGTACTAGAAAGTAAGAGAATCAAGTGGAATTTAGAATTGTGATATATGAGAAGTAGGTGTGTGAGTCATAGGTATAAGAAACATGTCACGTACTAAGTTTAGTCGAAATCGATCAAGTGGGTTGTGAGATATGGGATTTCACCAAAAAGTGGGCAGTACCCCGCCCATCATCCAATTTTCCTATAAAGCTCTCTTATATCATTTCGGTGGTAAAATGTAATATCTTTGGCGTATTTAATTATTGATATATCGGGCTTTTAGTAATTTTTATCAGTACCGTTATATGGGGAGCAAGCGGGGTCATCCTCCGATTTCATCCATTTTCACACTGTCGGTAGAAGTTCTTATAAGAGTTGTACTCTGGTTATTGTAGCTTAAGTGGTTTAGGAGTTATGTACATTAAACTTGTTAGAGCGCGGGGCCACGACAATTTTGTCAAAAAAAATTTCCCACAGGTGCCCCTTGCTACTAGGATCCTCTGTACCAAATTACAGCTTTACACATTAATTTAGCACTTAGTTATGGTACTTTATATGTTTTCTATTAATCGCGATTTGTGGGCGTGGCAGTAGTCTGATTACGCCCATCTACGAACTCGAATTTCTTTGTACCAAGAAATCCACATACCAAGTTTCATCAAGATATCTCAATTTTTACTCAAGTTACACCTTGCACCGTCGGACGGACACACAGACAGTCAACCGGATTTCAACTTTTCTTGTCATCCTGATCATTTATATATACATACATATGTATATAAACCTATATCTATCTCGCTTAGTTTAGAACATTATAGTATCACTGGATCCCATCATATCTGATGAGTGTCCTGGGATAGATATTCTAACAGGTTAATTGAAATTTTCCCTAGGTAAAATAAATTTTTTTTGCAAAATTAGGTTTTTTATTCAACTTTTCGATACCATTTTTGTGGTGAGATTTGTTTTCTGCTCCAAAATAGGTTTCAGTTTCGGCGATCACCCTTCCTTTCGCCGAAAATTTCAGCGAGTATTCTTTTGAAATCTGAGAACAAGAAGTAGTCGCCGGGAACCAGGTTTGGTGAATACGATGGATGTGGACACAACTCGAAGCTGAATTCGAGAATTTTTGACACCGTGTTCACTGACTTATGACATGGTACATTATCTAGGTGAAAAAGCAATTTATTTTTGTTTAAAAACGGCAGCTTTTCGGCGATTTCGTCCTTCAAGCGATCCAATAACGCTATTTCAGGTACAACCCAAAATAAGTAGCCATAACCTTGCAAGCCGACTGTTGCGTTTTTCCACGCTTTGGAGTAGGTTTATCTTGTGCTGTCCACTCGGATGACTGTCGATTAGTCTTAGGAGTGAAATGATGGTGCCATATTTGATCCAATGTCACATGTCGACACAAAAACTCGAGTTTAATACGTTTAAACTGCTCCGTATCATCAAGTCGTCGTTGTTTTTGCTTCATTTTAAATGATGTAGTTCATCAAAGGATCCGACGCGCCTTTTGAATGTTGGGGCTAACTCATAAGCATATGGATTTAATTCTAGTAGCGCCATTTATCAAGAGAATAAAAACGTTTCCTTATCTCTGTTTGTCTCAGTTTCTTGAGAGTACAACTTCTTTTAGTTAAATCGAGTAATTTCTAAAGTGTCTAATGCCTTAGAAATTACTACGGAAAGACTTTTCAGCGTATTGTCTCGATCTTCGTAACTCACCTACTGCATTTTCCTAGTACTGTTGTCTCAAAGCAAACTCTTTCCGTAGTCATTTATAAGTTTCCATAAAAGTCGAAAAATAAATCTTTCCATCAGTATTTGTTCTCCTAAAATACTCCAAGGGAATTTCCTTTAATTTTAGAAGGTTACAAAGCTACACGCATTCCATTATGAATATTTAGTGATAGTGAAAGACGTACGCCTTTTATATTTCGGGTTTTGGTAACCTCAGTGCTGCAATCTGGCAACTCACAACTTTATTATAAGGTTTAACATTTTTGAAGTTATACATTCTCAAAACGTTTTGACATAAGGCCGCTATTTTGTTACACACAGTAACGTGAAATGTTCATCTGGACCAAAATATGGAAATAAATCGCGATTATTCTTAACAACTTTCGACGCTGATTATCTCAGCAACAGTAGTTAATTCAATTTTTGGCGGTGAAACCCCATCAATGGCCAGAATACAATCGAGGTCGTAACTCACTGCAAGACGAATTTCATGGAAGTCGACCAAAATCAGTTGTTGCTCCAGAAACTATTGATGCTGTGTCCCAACAGATATTGCAAGATCGTCATGCGACCCATCGTGAGATTGGGATAGTGGGACCAGCATATATTCAATACTATATGGACATTCGATTGTGAAAAAAATGTTTCACATACAATTTGTCGATCGCACAAAAAAGGTGTGGGAGAAATGTTAAGAAAATACGAAGGCTGTGCTTCGAAGCACTTATGTATATATGAAAGTAAAGAATAGTCCACTGCATGGGTGTTTTAAGATGAGCCGAAACTAACATAAGTTGTTCGCGCTCGAAACAGTTCCAAACAAATGATTGCCTGTATTTTTAGGAAAACTGAACATGTCGCAACCAAACCACGGGAATAACGCAGCGCAATAAATTCTAAGTGATACACAACCATCTGTTTTCCAGTTTTCTTTCAAGAAATCAGGAAAACCAATCACCGAAGACGGATTCAAGATAATGCTAGCTTTCACACAACGACTGAGACAACTGCATCGATTTGATGAGTAATCCACCATAAAGTTTTGACTGGGCACCGAATGACTTCTTTTTAATCCCGTTTCTAAAAAAAAATAAACTGAGAGATTAACGACTTTCGATACTTGAAGAAGCGGTTGATGCGTCCAAATGGCATGTTTTGGAGTTACCTTATTCAGAATGGTTAACGTGCTCCGACAATTATATGAAGCGTATGAAAAATTGTGTAGATCTTAATGGAGCATATTTTCAAAAACAATAAAGCGATTTTCGAAGATTAAAATTTGTTTTTGTTCTCTAATCCCGAAATATAAAAGGCAACCTACGTGGTAGGAAGATTGTGTTGTACAGTTTAGAATAATAAATTAGAATTAAAAAGGAAACTTAGAGGGCCTACGTTCGATCAAGACACTATGAAAAAATGTATGTATAAACGAAAGATAAATGTTGCCTACATTTCGGCGCATATTTCAACAAATTCATATACCCACACTACAATCTACGATTTGAAAAAATAGTTCTTTATAATTTATAAATTCTTTCGGGGACTTTGCTCACCTACTTTGTGATTTCTATATTTTTTAGCTCCAATAGTAAATAATCGCAAATGCGTAGCGTTGAGAGTCCCCTTATAAATTTACGACTATAATACATAGCTAAACATTTTTGAAATGTGTTGAGGCAAGGTACTCAATGTCATGTTCAACTGACAATTAAGCAAGGGCGTAAGCAGCGACGATGGCAGCTCGTGCCTAGACACTTTCACTCTCACTACACATCGTTACAACAAAAGTATTGTGTAAACAAATTATGTTATTAGTTGTTGCTATCGAAGAAAAGTAATTGCATACATATAGGCGCACGAAATGCATATTTAATAAAAAGTGAAAGAGGTGCTTGCTCTCTGAGAGCGCAATGGAAAAAGTAGGAGCAGCCACTTCAATATACATATAGCCAAGAACCAGAGAGGAACTATTTAACGACGCAGTTGTAACTATCTATAAAGGTATTACACAAATCTCCTGAAAATATGCAACACTAATACAACTATATAACTTAAAAAAGCTGTAAATTTTTAATTAAACAATATTTTGCGTTGTTTATAATTCGTTAAGATAAATAATATTTGTTTTGCATAAAAATGACAGTCAATATTTATTTTTTGATGATTTATCTCCCAAAAAAAGTATGGCAACCCTATCGCAAATACATGGATCTCCACGTATGCGTGTACTCTACGGCAACCGGCAGGAACGTCGACGTTTGACGGAAATACATACCAATCATTCAAATGGCTGCGTGAGTGACGGCCACCCGAATGCCACTGCCCTCGTTGTTGCTGTCCTACTCGTCGTTGGTAACACATGTTACCACTATGTCCACACTACTGTCGTGTTTAGTCTTCAATGTCAAATGTTTGTTGTTTGTTTTGATTTGTGTATTTCACACTTGAAACACTTTTGCAGCGACAGTGCTCTCCCAGCGTCCCCTGAGAGCCTTGAGAGCGTGTATGCCCACTGTGAGTACTTCAAAGCAACGAAATTTGCATGACAAACATACAAAACTGTAATAATGGAATAAATCAGAAATGTTAAAGTAGAGGTGCCCTTTTTCATATATTACATATCGGTACCTTCATAAATTAGTGGATTGTGAATGTGACTCTTGGGAAAAATACACGACTGATAGAAAATTGCTCACTTACACATCGAAAGCCAATATATTATATATGTATCACACTATGTATTTTGATAACGGTACCATCCGACATTGATAAATTGCTTCATGAGAAGAAGCTGCTAGTAAATTGTTGGCATAGACGCGAATCGAATGTGTTTTGGACATAAACTAGAGCGACAATCTTCTTTATGTGGTTGTTGTCTTCTCGGAAAATATTCCTAAAGTAATGTGGAAGAATGCCACCGAGTTGACAGTCCCTATCCGGATAAAAATCCGTGTCCATTCCAATTACTTCGACCAATATTCTATCTAATCGTGTCTGTTGCCCTGAGGAGTTGATCAGTAATACATTGTATAGCTTTTGACGAAGACCCAATTACAATACCCACCCTCTTGATTGAAAAAAGTACGCTTCGTTAGATCCTTCCAAGGAGCTTATAAAAAGGTTTTAACTAACTAATATTCTCTCGACCAATACATTATTTTCTGTTAGAGTCCCTAGCTAGTCATTTGTTCGTCACAATAGAAAGCACCGAGGTTGCATATTTTGACCACTGTCCGAAGACGAAATCAAAAATATCTGAATATTGAAAGCCCACAAACTGTCATCAATCTCTTCTTCATAGTGTAGACCAATATTTCTTTTTCCCTTGTTCTTCTAGAAATTTAATCAAAGTAACTAATTGAAGAAGAAGTAAATAATGTTGCATTAGAGAGTGTGAATAGTTTTTGCAAAACACACAAAAATGGCTTTATTAGGTAACACCATTTTTCTGGTGTTTACGTTAAGGTCAGTATGGTAAGATAGTAATAATGCACGCTCAGCGTCTTTGATGACAGAAGATCAATTTTGTTCTTGTTCACTTCAAGTCCATTCTTTTCAATTTGACTGAAAGATGGTGAGAGATGCGCCATGTAACTATCTAATCTATGCTCAAGGGCCTTTCACTACATGAAGGGCAATGGCAAACCACTGAACATATTTCTGTCCCAAAAGATCTTAACATAAAAACAAAGGGACGTTCGAAGTCGGCTTAAAACTTGAAAACTCTTTGATTTGCTGGATAACTAGAAGCAGAAGGAGCACAAATAGAAGCACAGAGGTCTAGAAGACATGTCAACGTCAATTATTTCAAAGTCTGAGTAAAAGGGCATCACTCCAGAGGTACTCCAGAGGTACAGCAAAGGACCATAAATCTTTCGCAGAACCTTTCTCTCGAAAACTCGTAACGTCGACTCTTCGGTTGCTGTCATCGTCCAAGCCTCTGCACCATATAGCAGGACGGGAATTATAAGCGACTTATAGAGTTTGGGTTTTGTTCGTCGAAGTAGCACCTGTTGGCAAGAGTTATCCTGCGTTGGATTTCCAGGCTGATATTCTTGGTGGTGTTAATACTGGTTCGTAAATAGACGAAATTATCAACAACTTCAAAGTTATGACTGTCAACAGTGACGTAGGAGCCAAGTCGCGAGTGCGACGGCTGTTTGTTTGATGACAGGAGATATTTCGTTTTGCCCTCGTTCACTGCCAGACCCATTTGCATTGCTTCCTTGTCCAGTCTGGAGAAAGCAGAACTAACGGCGCGGGTGTTGAGGCAGATCAATATAATAACCGAGTTGTTGACGAGTGCTCTCAGAGAGAAGGAGTGCAAGCCGGGTTACCAATCCGTCGACTGTCTGTTGTGATTGCAGCTTCTCGACGTCAAACCTTCCTTGTGTTTGTTGACGTGCGTTTTTTGCTGCACAGAGGCGGGTGCGAATCTTGGCTGCAACAAGATAGTGGTCCAAGTCGATGTTAGGGCCTCGGAGCGCACGCACATCTAAAACACTAGAGACGTGTCTTCCGTGTATCACAACATGATCGATCTGGTTGGTAGTTTTTCGATCCGGAGACAGCTAAGTAGCTTGATGAATCTTCTTATGCTGGAATCTAGTACTACAGATAACCATATTTCGGGCCCCGGCGAATTCGATCAACCTCAACCCATTTGGGGATGTTTCATCGTGGAGGCTGAATTTACCGACCGTAGTGCCAAAGATACCTTCTTTGCCCACCCTGGCGTTAAAGTCGCCAAGCACGATTTTGACATCGTGGCGGGGGCAGCTCTCATAAGTGCGCTCCAAGCACTCATAAAAGGCATCTTTGGTCACAACGTCCTTCTCTTCCGTCGGGGCGTGGGCGCAGATCGGCGATATATTGAAGAACCTCGCTTTGATGCGGATTGTGGCTAGACGTTCATTCAACGGAGTGAATGATAGTACTCGGCGACGGAGTCTCTCTCCCACCACGAATCCCACACCAAACTTGCGCTCCTTTATATGGCCACTGTAGTAAATGAAACAAAGACCTACTCGTCTCTGTCCATGTCCCGTCCATCGCATTTCTTGGACGGCGGTGATGTCAGCCTTTATTTTTACGAGGACATCAACCAGCTGGGCAGCGGCACCTTCCCAATTAAGGGCCCTGACATTCCAGGTGCATGCCCTCAAATCGAAGTACTTATTTCGGTTGCCATCGTCGTCATCAAAAGGGGGGTCACTCATCCGAGGCTTGTTGCTTCTTTTCACTGGGGGTATTTTTTTTGTACGTGGCGGGTCCGAAACCCAGCGCACAACCCTATATAGGGGATGTTTCGCCTTCTCACTTTAGCTCGCCTTCAAACGGATGTTCTTAGGCTACCCAGAGGATACTTGGTCAAAGACCGGAAGTTGTGAGCTGCTTGAGCCATGTGTAAAAGAATCGTTCCTGGCCACTCCCAAGTGAATGGCGATCAGAGAACTTTCCTCACTTGCGTGAACTTCTACACATGACCCCATCCTCCAATCTAAACACAGTGGCTTAAATTATATTTAATAATCATTACCAATCAAATTTAAAGGGATTATGATAAGCGATTATCGGCCAAAGTTTACCACGTTGGGAATTCAAAGGGTTCACCAATATGTAAATGTGAATGGAATGAAGGAAAACATGGGGGAATATTTTGTAGCTTTAAAGTGCCAAGTATTCAGGTCTCTTACTATGACATAGATAAGAGTTTTCATAGGAACGTATGCACATATCCGGTTGAATATAAATAATGAACCCAATTTACTTAAATCCAATGATAACCGGTTCAACTAGAGCTGACAATTTTTAACGGCTAGTAATGTTAACGGATGTATAAGTTTTAAAAGACTAGTGTAAAAAGGTTTTAGGAGCAGGCTTACTTACCACTAAAAAGTATTTAAATTTTTATAATTCTGAATTCTTAAGATCATCTTTCAACAGGAGCACTTTTAGCTTTTAAGAGGAAAGTTGACAGTAAGCCTAAGATCCATATTAGTCCCAAGATATACAAAATTTAATATTGCCTATTGCTTGGGTTTAATTAAAGACACTAAGGCTTAAATCGATTTCGGTGTTACTTCGACTTCAACAAACGGCGCACATTAACTCACCCTTTATATGTTCCGTAAGCGCACATGAAATCTTTGCTGAGACGTGTCCGTGCATACCTTTTAGTTTTGCCGCCATCGCACAACAATTAATAATTAATAACACAAAATTGGGCACTTCTGTTTTGCACACATCCTTCAAGAGCCCTTAATCAACCGTATACCCCCCTTACGCATGAAACAATTTACAAGTCGCGCACTTGCTTGCTCATTCATTTAGCATTGACTCTTACTCAGGCTTTTGATTGTATTCACTCCGATTGGGTGAATACTTTGACAACAGACCTATGCACGTGATAACGGTACACATCACAACAATTCTGGTTTGGCTGAATACTACCGAACTCACAAAACTCATTACTTACGTGGGCAGTTCGAGTAATCGTTACCATTGGGAAGGAAGAAACATGCCTCCGAAGAAGAAGATTAGTACAACAATATTTATTGAATGTTATCTCCCTTTTAACATCGAAGTAATACGTTAGATGCATTCTATTTATAAAGCGCTTCCGGTTTAGTTTTAAATCTGTCGAAGAACTGCAAATAATATTTCTAAGAGATACTATCGGGACGTCGGCCGGTCGTCTATAACGACTGCTTTGGCGTTCTTGAATTAGTAAAATAATTGAGACTAGTAACTGGCCCACACAGGCCACGAAATTATAAAAATCGAAATTTTGAGGTATGTTTTCGTGTTTACAGTCCTTATGCAGACATGACTTCGCGACCCTTCGGGTTACATAAACTAGAATGTTTGAGCACCGAAGAAACGTTGATCTTCCACATTGGCTAATACTCAATGCTACCGAAGATTAGAAGGCAAAAGTGACAGATGGAGTCGATCAACTTTCTGACCTCCTCACAATTAACCAAACAATTAAGAACCGGAAGATTTATAATAATAACAACAAATATTTTCAAGCTGAAACTAAATTAGCAGACAATGAAATTTCTATGCAGCAAACTATTATTCTACATTTTCTGTGGACCTAGCATGGGGATTATACTACAATACATGTACTTGAGAGATCCCAAAACGACTGCGTTACTCTTATCCCCCACGAAAAAACCAAAAAAAAAGCTATTAAAAGGCGCAAAACAGGACCAGTGAGGCCACGAAAGTAATACAGGATAATACTACGGGTCAGCATAGCGCAGGCGAAAAATGGGTGGATGTTGTGAAAAAGAGGAAACCGATTCAGAAGAAAATAAGAACGTAACCGGACGCCGTCATAATAACAAAAAAGGAGGGTGTGTCATATGCTGACATTCTCCAGAAGATAAAAGGCGACAGTTAGGTTCAAACGTGACCTACATACGGAGAACGATGACCTACTGATTGAGCTAAACAATCAGACAGACAAGAGAGCTGAATTGTTCCAAAGCGTCTTAGAGGGAGCGGTGGGTGAAATGGTGGCAATACAGTCAAAAGCTCATAAAGTTACAATGGCGTGAAAGGACCTAGACGAAATTTCAACACTTGAAGAAATCTGCGAGGCACTAAAAAAGCAGTTTTACATGGGCGAACAAGCATGGAATTTATCTTGTAAGCTGCTATGCTCGCCCTAACGCATCAATTAATGAATTCGAAAGCTTCCTCCTGAAGCTGTGCTTATAATGCATGGTCGCATGCTTGGGGTAGCAAAAGTACGAATCATAGTGGGTGTCTTATTCTAGTACATATACTTGAGCCAAACGACCCTTACGATAATAAATAGTGGCACGCAAAATCTCTATCAAAAGGGAAATAAGAGTTCCATTATTGACCTAATGTTTGCTAACGACACACCTAGCAGGCACATTAAGTGGGAGGTGTCGAACCTGTACACATACAGTTATCACATGGCCATTTTGTTCTCCCGAGAAACGGAAACTCTCTGCAGAAACATCTCTCAAAACCGAAATTGGAGACAAAAGGAGCTGGATGGGGACATTTTTGAGAGCGTCTGGAATACAGCAGACACCTGGCGAAGGCGTCGTCGACTTAGTATCCGCGGTGCAGGAAGAACTAGTTGCAGCATGCGATGCAATTATGCGTAAAACGAGATACCTTAACAAGCGAAAGCCCGTATAGTGGTGGAACGAAGAAATCGATCCCTAAGCAGCCAAATAACTCATCGTCTATGAGGAAATTCGTCGAAGCTTTATTTAGATATCACAGGTGTGAGCACCACACACCGGCACAAGAAATTATTATTCGCCCTATGGTCACTGAACAAATATTGTAGCGTAATGTTGATTGGGTGGAGGATGGGTCATGTGTAGAAGTTCACGCAAGTGAGGAAAGTTCTCTGATAGCCATTCACTTGGGAGTGGCCAGAAACAATTCTTTTACTCATTGCTCAAGCAGCACACGACTTCCGGTCTTTGACCAAGTATCCTCTGGGTAGCCTAAGAACATCCGTTTGAAGGCGAGCTAAAGTGAGAAGGCGAAACATCCCCTACAAAGGGCTGTGCGCTGGGTTTGGGACCCGCCACGTAAAAAAAAACACCCCCAGTGAAAAGAAGCAACAAGCCTCGGATGAGTGACGCCCCTTTTGATGACGACGATGGCAACCGAAATAAGTACTTCGATTTGAGGGCATGCACCTGGAATGTCCGATCTCTTAATTGAGAAGGTGCCGCTGCCCAGCTGGTTGATGGCCTCGTTAGAGTGAAGGCGGATATCACCGCCGTCCAATATATGCGATAGACGGGACAAGGACTGATACGAGTAGGTCCTTGTGGCATTTACTACCGTGGCCATATAAAGGAGCGCAAGTTTGGTGTGGGATTCGTGGTGGGAGAGAGACTCCGTCGCCGAGTACTCGTACTATCATTCACTCCGGTGAATGAACGTCTAGCCACAATCCGCATCAAAGCGAGGTTCTTCAACATATCGCTGATTTGATCCCACGCCCCCACGGAAGAGAAGGACGATGTGACCAAAGATGCCTTCTATGAGCGCTGGCTCCGCCACGATGTCAAAATCGTTCTTGGCGACTTTAACGCCAGGGTAAGAAGAAGGCAAAGAAGGTATCTTTGGCACGACGGTCGGGTTGAGGCTGATCGATTTCGCCAGGGCCCGAAATATGGTTATCTGCACTACTAGATTCCAGCATAAGAAGATTAATCAATCCACCTGGCTGTCACCGGATCGAAAAACCACCAACCAGATCGATCATGTTGTAATAGACGGAAGACACGTCTCCAGTGTTTTAGATATGCGTGCGCTCCGAGATCCTAACATCGACTCGGACCACTATCTTGTTGCAGCCAAGATTCGCACCCGCCTCTGTGCAGCAAAAAACGTACGCCAACAAACACAAGGAAGGTTCGACGTCGAGAAGCTGGAATCACAACAAACAGCCGAACGATTTGCTGCTCGACTTGCACTCCTGCTCTCTGAGAGCACTCGTCAACAGCTAGGTAATATATGCGATAGACGGGACAAGGACTGATACGAGTAGGTCCTTGTGGCATTTACTACCGTGGCCATATAAAGGAGCGCAAGTTTGGTGTGGGACTCGTGGTGGGAGAGAGACTCCGTCGCCGAGTACTCGTACTATCATTCACTCCGGTGAATGAACGTCTAGCCACAATCCGCATCAAAGCGAGGTTCTTCAACATATCGCTGATTTGATCCCACGCCCCCACGGAAGAGAAGGACGATGTGACCAAAGATGCCTTCTATGAGCGCTGGCTCCGCCACGATGTCAAAATCGTTCTTGGCGACTTTAACGCCAGGGTAAGAAGAAGGCAAAGAAGGTATCTTTGGCACGACGGTCGGGTTGAGGCTAATCGATTTCGCCAGGGCCCGAAATATGGTTATCTGCACTACTAGATTCCAGCATAAGAAGATTAATCAGTCCACCTGGCTGTCTCCGGATCGAAAAACCACCAACCAGATCGATCATGTTGTAATAGACGGAAGACACGTCTCCAGTGTTTTAGATATGCGTGCGCTCCGAGATCCTAACATCGACTCGGACCACTATCTTGTTGCAGCCAAGATTCGCACCCGCCTCTGTGCAGCAAAAAACGCACGCCAACAAACACAAGAAAGGTTCGACGTCGAGAAGCTGGAATCACAACAAACAGCCGAACGATTTGCTGCTCGACTTGCACTCCTGCTCTCTGAGAGCACTCGTCAACAGCTCGGTAATATATGCGATAGACGGGACAAGGACTGATACGAGTAGGTCCTTGTGGCATTTACTACCGTGGCCATATAAAGGAGCGCAAGTTTGGTGTGGGATTCGTGGTGGGAGAGAGACTCCGTCGCCGAGTACTCGTACTATCATTCACTCCGGTGAATGAACGTCTAGCCACAATCCGCATCAAAGCGAGGTTCTTCAACATATCGCTGATTTGATCCCACGCCCCCACGGAAGAGAAGGACGATGTGACCAAAGATGCCTTCTATGAGCGCTTGAAGAACACCTATGAGCGCTGGCTCCGCCACGATGTCAAAATCGTTCTTGGCGACTTTAACGCCAGGGTAAGAAGAAGGCAAAGAAGGTATCTTTGGCACGACGGTCGGGTTGAGGCTGATCGATTTCGCCAGGGCCCGAAATATGGTTATCTGCACTACTAGATTCCAGCATAAGAAGATTCATCAATCCACCTGGCTGTCTCCGGATCGAAAAACCACCAACCAGATCGATCATGTTGTAATAGACGGAAGACACGTCTCCAGTGTTTTAGATATGCGTGCGCTCCGAGATCCTAACATCGACTCGGACCACTATCTTGTTGCAGCCAAGATTCGCACCCGCCTCTGTGCAGCAAAAAACGCACGCCAACAAACACAAGGAAGGTTCGACGTCGAGAAGCTGGAATCACAACAAACAGCCGAACGATTTGCTGCTCGACTTGCGCTCCTGCTCTCTGAGAGCACTCGTCAACAACTCGGTATAAGGGAACTGTGGGACGGCATTTCAAACTCCTTACGTACAGCTGCAACCGAAACCATTGGTTTACGGAAAATGCAAAAAAACAGCTAGTACGACGAAGAGTCCCGTGTTGCAGAGGAGAGAAAACAGGCTGCTTACCTCGCAACGTTACGATCGACCACAACGCGTGCGGGATGGGATAGATACCGAGAGTTGAAGAGGGAATCGAGACGCATTTGTAGACAGAAAAAGAAAGAGACCGAAATGTGTGAGTATGAAGAGCTTGATAAGCTGGCCGACAGGGGTAATGCTCGAAAATTCTACAAAAAAGAAGGCGGCTAACTGAAGGTTTCAAGACCGGAGCATACTCTTGTAGAACCCCCAAAGGTGATCTAGTGACCGATGCCCAGAGCATACTTAAATTATGGAGGGAACACTTCTCCAGCCTGCTGAATGGCAGTGAACGCACAATGCCAGGAGAAGGCGAACCCGATTCCCCAATCGATGACGATGGAGCAGACGTTCCATTGCCAGACCATGAAGAAGTTCGAATAGCAATTACCCGTCTGAAGAACAACAAAGCAGCGGGGGTCGATGGATTACAGGCCGAGCTATTCAAACAAGGCGGCAAAGAACTGATAAGGAGCATGCATCAGTTTCTTTGTAAAATATGGACGGACGAAAGCATGCCCAACGATTGGAATTTAAGTGTGCTCTGCCCAATCCACAAAAAGGGAGACCCCACAATCTGCGCCACCTACCGTGGGATAAGCCTCCTTAACATCGCATCGCGTATAAGGTTCTATCGAGCGTATTGTTTGAAAGATTAAAGCCCACCGTCAACAAACTCATTGGACCTTATCAGTGTGGCTATAGACCTGGAAGATCAACAACCGACAAGATATTTACCAAGCGCCAAATTTTGGAAAAGACCCGTGAAAGGAGAATCGACACACATCACCTCTTCGTCGATTTCAAAGCTGCTTTTCTCAGCACGAAAAGGAGCTGCCTCTATGCCTAGGTTTCAGACAAGGCGACTCCCTATCGTGCGACTTCTTTAACCTGCTGCTGGAGAAAATAATTCGAGCTGCAGAACTTAATCGAAAAGGTACAATCTTTTATAAGAGTGTACAGCTGCTGGCGTATGCCGATGATATATGTAGATATTATCGGCTTCAACCCCCGCGCCGTTAGTTCTGCTTTCTCCAGACTGGACAAGGAAGCAAAGCAAATAGGTCTGGCAGTGAACGAGGGCAAGACGAATTATCTCCTGTCATCAAACAAACAGTCGTCGCACTCGCGAATTGGCACTGACGTCACTCTTGACAGTCATAACTTTGAAGTTGTAGATAATTTCGTCCACCACCAACAATATCAGCCTGGAATCCAACGCAGAATAACTCTTGCCAACAGGTGCTACTTCGGCCTGAGTAGGCAATTGAAAAGTAAAGTCCTCTCTCGATGAACAAAAGCCAAACTCTATAAGTCACTCATAATTCCCGTCCTGCTACATTGTGCAGAGGCTTGGACGATGACAACAACTGATGAGTTGACGTTGCGAGTTTTCGAGAGAAAAGTTCTGCGAAAGATTTACGGTCCTTTGCGCGTTGGCCACGGCGAATATCGCATTCGATGGAACGATAAGCCGTATGAGATATATGACGACATTGACATAGTTCATCGAATTAAAAGACAGCGGCTACGCTGGCTGGTGCCATGTTGTCCGAAAACGAAAACGACTGGCGCGCTGTTGTTAACTCGACGCTATAATCGCCGGGGGAAGCGAGGTCTAGACCAATGTTGATTGGAAGGACCAGGTAAGAATTATCAGGGTTAAAACGCCGATATAAATCTTAAAATTTAGCCTTTTCGTAGCGAAGATGTAACCGGCTGGCGCGCTGTTGTTAATTCCAATATACAAACGCGTATGTTTGGGAATGTTCTACGTCAATGTTGATTACGTAAAGGCAACAAAACGTCTCTTGAATTATTCTTGATTAAAACGCCGATATAAATCAAACTCTAGCCTTTTCTCAGATTAAAAGCCGGTCTGTCTTGGTTGAATCAATATATATTCGCTTGTTTGGGAATGTTCATACCCTTGCAACGCAACCAGGCAACAAAACGTCTCTTGATTATTCTTGATTACTGTCTACGGATCAAACTCTGCCCTCTCTCAATTAATTGACAACAATTCAAATTTAATCTCTTTTTCTCTTGGCTAATGTCTCGAAAACAAAAATATAAATCATAGTAAAATAAGAGTTTCTTCTTGGGATTGGGATCAAAGCGGAATTGGTCTTAGATGAGCATATTTGATGGGACAGATAAAGTTTAACCAACTTCATATATGATGAAAGTTAACTGTCTCTCAATGAATGACCTTGGGTGTCATTTTAGGATGTATTTCGGATATCGTTATTCATTTCTATATCGCTTTCTCTCCTGGAAGTGTGATTTATACGAAAAAATACCTACAGATATCAGATAAAGAATAAGGTAGTCAATGTGACCCTTTGCTTATTTGGCCCCTCCTCTTTTCACATACTTCATCTATTCCAATGGTTTTAAGAGGTCTGATTGATATTGTTTCTGAACTTTTTTACATTGTATTCTCCCAAAAACAGCTACGCTTGGCGAAGTCCAAAACGGCGAAATTATGCAGAATGCGATCCTGTCGGCTTATTTGCCCTACTTTCCTAGCTGGATGGTCACCAATCTGTAACTTTTGTTGTTGTTGGAGCGCCAGAGAGCACCCCTGAGGTAGCCGCTCCCAGGATAGCTGGGTCCACGTAACCGGAATGAACCCAGATTTACTAACCAGCCAAAGACTGTCAGCTCGGCAGAATTCTGCCACTATAACAACAACAACAATCTCCGAAGTAATTTGAAGAAATGCTGCCAAGTTGACCGTCATTGGCCGAAAAAATAACCGAGCGTACGTAGACAGGACTGTCACGAATTGAGCACCGAGGACAATGATGCTCTAAAGATTCGAAAGCTATGTGCAAAGTGGGTGAGCGCTCTTTAATCGTAATAAAACCGAATTTTTGCGTCGGTGTGTAACAATAGCTCCATCATTTCCCACTGGAGTCTAATCGACTGTTATTCTAGTGGACTGCACATGATGCACCGGTTCTCAGGCGTGGAAAGACGAAAAAGTCGGATGGAAAGGTTATGACATCAGTCTTTTGGCTAAATTTAAATCCGAGTACCTTCTTCTTACAAATTGTAAGCTGGAATATGCTTCTTTCCTTTTGATATCCTACAATATTTAATGTCAACCGATAGTTTATGCAATTACCGACAACATTTTTAACTGCTTTGTTAATTTTGTTTTTTTTTACACAATTTGCATTTATTTGATATTCATAAAAACATGCAACATTACCGCATTTGAATGTTGAAAGTATGATGTGTTGTCATGAATGCAAGATACTAAAATTCAATTTGAACTAAATAATAATTAAATGAAAAACTAACTATTATAAAAGTATATCATAAAGCATAGCGGCAAAATTCGTACAAAGCCCATGCACATCACAATTTTTCTAAAGTTCGGTGTGAGCATATTCATTGTGTGATTCTTTATCCTTTGGTACAATAAATAAACCCTCTGCTGTTGTCCATCGGGTGCCGTGCTGAGAACTGCTAAAACCGACAATCTCCATTTGGCCAGAAATTGGTCTTCCAAACGAACGTCCAGACATTCCCAAATAACTGCCTGTGTCTAAATGCCGCAAGCGCACATGAGCATCACGTACCCATTCATCATTGGAACAAATTACTTCCCAATGATCACCGGTGTCACCTACACCATCATCCCCATAGGCCGATACTTCCTGTTCACCAGATAAGGGTGAGGGAAAATGATGGGAATGTAAATTCTTCTTGGTAGTTAAATGCTCTAAGCGTATAATGTCGCCACATTGTATAGGTTCGCCACGTTCACAATGCTTATTTGTTGGTGCCTTTATCACCCAATGACTGTTCACATCTTCTTTTAACTCAATTCCTGTCACCGATTGTTGGCCCGAACCAGAACCATATTTTACATCATGTGAATGCAAACGGGAACCATAATCTGAATTCAGTAGTTTTATTATTGAGCCGCATGTCACGAAATTGGTTTTACCCGCTGAAAGGAAGCCAAAAATGTTACTATAGAAGTGATAACAAAACAGCAACCGGAAAAGTACAACAAATATACACAACTAGTGGGCGGACCACCACCAATCACGGGCGACCACATCAAACTTACCAAAAGACACGGGAAATGTGCAAAATATAAATGAAAGGATTATTTCTAACGACAAATTCAATTTATTCGGGTTCATTTTCTCTTATTTTTTACTTAAACTAATTATTTTGTTCAAATAAATACTCGTAATTCTCTGTAGATGAAAAACGATAAGTTTACACTTTGTAGGGAACTATTGACTTCTATTTGTCAAAATCGGCGACCGACACGCAAACAAATGTCAAATTAGATAACACAAATCTGGCTTGCGCAAACAATAATATGTTGCCAGAATTTAATTTACTAAAAATGAGTTTTATGTCTTGCTTTTACTTTATATGCAATTATTGGATTTTGTAATTTTTAAACTGTGAGAAAACTAAAAAGCAAATCAAAATGGATATCATTATTACAAACAATTAAATCGAAGCATTATAACATATATATATTAACTTCAAAGTTAGAAATATCAAAATTTATTTTTTTTTAATATTGTTCAATTGGGGATACGTTCCGTGTCATCTGAAAACCGTGTAAGATGAAATAAAGAACTATATATACTTCGAAAAATAGTGTAAAAAATATTGAAAACTATAAAATTTCCGATATGCATACAAATTGTATGAAATACATAATTCATACAGGCGAAAGATTGGTAGATTAAGCAAAAAACAAAGAAATCTGTTAATCCAGAACTAAGAAATGTGTAGATAAGAGTTATCGAATAAGGCGATTTCCCAGTTACTACTATGTATGTTCATTTCAGCAATGGTGCTAAGGGCAATATTACGATTCTTTTGGCTAAGTGTGGTAAAAACAAATATAATTACAAGACAGTGATTTTGAAACCGTAATAGATTAAACATTTTTTACAAAAAAATTTTTTTCCAACCGTGTAACTTCAAATCCGTGTAAGCCGTGTAAAAAAAGTGTTGAGTGTATTTGGTATATTAAATAAAAATTCTAAAACATTTAGGGCATATCTTTATGATAAATATTCTACGGCATCACCCAAACCAAACAAAGGATGTCAACATTTGTGAACATGATCATAGAAAACAGCTGACAGGAGAAAGGAAAGAAAAAGACAAAATAGACATACAATTATTAAAATTTTACAAAATTTCTTATTTAATTTAATGAGCAATGTTTCAACAAGAAAACATGGCTTGTAGTGCTACAGTATTAGGCATTTTATGCTTTTCCTTCAGCGTTTTGGTGAGCGTTCAAAATTTTGCTTTGAAAGTTCATAAAACAAGGTATATTTGCAGTTGTCTACGGCAGATGTAACTCCGCAAAATACCACCAATCCAGTTAAGGCTGATAACAACAATATTCCTGCTGTCAAAAGCGCATTGAGCAGCACTTTAGCACCAAACATATTAAATTCCTTAGTGCAAGCCACAAATTCAACGCCCAAATGGTACATATTACAGTTTTTTAATTGTGATTATTAATAACTACTTTTATTTATCATTTGCTTAGTGTGTGTGATGGAGCTTTGTTACCTCGTCTAAGTGAAAATGGTAAAGTGCTGGAAATTTGTCCGGAATGTAAATGTCAGCATGAAGCAAGGAACACAACACTAATTAAGGTAATGTGCACCAGTTTTGTATACATACTATAAAGAAAGTGGCTACTTCAGAACTCCTATTATTCATATCGTAGTGGAAAAAATTTACGCATAACATTAATTAAAGGTTAAAAAAATAAGTAATAATAATTACATTACCCGAAAACTGAACTTGAAGAAATTTTTATTACAATTTTAATATTAATTTTACTATATATTTTAATAATTATATTCATTAATATGAAACAACTATATTGCCCAATTATATTTGCGTGCATATGTGTACATATTATTTCTCCCATATTAGACAGTTCAATGATCTTAGTTTCTAAATCTTTTAACAGGTCGTTGTCATAATCGTGATTTGGATTATATCCATACTTGTGATATATATGCTATTTCTAATTTGCTTGGATCCACTACTCAACAAGCGTGTGAAGGCGAATTATCAGGAGCACACAAATGAAGATGTACATATCAAATATTCCAACGTTCAATATAGTCTCTTAGTAGATGACAATAAAGATTCTGATTGATTATCTTTTAGTTTTCGTTTTCATGTTGTTTTTACATACTTTGTTGCACATATGTTTAATTTTACATAGCGTTTTGTATTTTTGTTATTAACACACTAACGACACATACATACATTTTAATTCCAAAATGTCCATTTCCGTTACCAATATGAGTTTGTATACCTAGTAGGCAATTAAGCACACACATACAAGTTCTACGAATTTACACTAACACCAAATTGTTACAATTTTATATTGATAGCTGTGAAATATTTAACATCTCTTCATTATTTCTCTTATTATTAGGATGAAGCAAGCGGTACTTCCCCTCCATTGCCGTCCGGCATGGCTAATCAAGAAATGAACTCGCGCGCAAACGTTTTGAATCGTGTTGGTCATCAAACGGATAAGTGGAAGCGACAAGTGCGCGAACAACGTCGTCACATCTATGATCGACGTACAATGTTGAATTAAATTCGTAGCGTGTGTAGTGAGTGTTCGCGTTTATTTTCTTTAATATTTTTGAATATATTATTTTTATTAAAAAATATATATAAATTATAATGTAATGGAAATATCTTATAACTGCATATTTACATATCCATATATGTGTCGCCACTATCTGCAGCTATCCACTTTTTTCAATGTGGCGACGATCTCATACGGGAAAGTACTTGTTTCAATATATTATTTCTTTTTCTTTTGACTAAGTAAATTTTGTAAAAATTCATGTATTAGCAGTAATCACTTTAAAATGTCGCATATGCCTACATACTTACGAATATTCATACGAAATAACACATAAATGTATATGGTAGAATTAAAGGATTTTAGCGAAAATATATGTAACATTATTATTGGAACCAGAAAAAAATGGAAACTAACACATTTTTCACCGAGTTACCAGAAAATACAATTCAGGGGAAATTATTTAGATCTATAACAACCGTCAAATACGATGTACACTGATAATACAAAAGACTTCATATAAGATCTTGATTCCGATCGTTCATTTTGTATGGCGAGAAGATGGTGATGTTCGGAAAGTGTCGCAATATTGGTGCAGTTATTTGCTTCGTAGAACGTTCCCGATATTTGTTCGATTGAAAAAGTTTCCCTTGCAAAAACTTTATTCTGATTGTTCAGTATATATGACAGCAATATGTTATAATAACAAACAACAAATAAGCTGCAACTCCCTTCTGGACACTGTCTTATCCAGATACGACCTCGACATACCAATCAATATAGTTATATCGCTCGTGCAATGACCCCATTCATGTAGCACCTCTCTCCTCCTGGTCCAACCTCATCGAAACAGCATAATTCCTAAGCCTATCTTTAGGTGATTTCTATGCCAACCAACTCGAACTTCACCACCCGATCGGCGACTACAAAGTTAATTGCTACAATAAATAAGCTGCTTATCTGTCAGGACTTGAGAAAAAATTAGGTGTGGTTTTTGTTGTAACGGCAGAAAACATTCCTGAAGTAATTTAGATGAATTCTGCCGGTTTAACAGTCTTTAGCCGGATGAGAATCCGGGTCCGTTCCGGCAACCTAGACGTGGGAACGGATTATAATGACGTAGAAAATTACGTGCGCTGTATTTCTAATGGATATTTCAAAATCTGGGACAATTACAAAATCTGCGATCTACACTTAATTCTTTTTAACATTTCTCTCGTAAAAAATGTGATTTGATCTAGCAGGAGATGCAAAAACTTAGTATGAGATATTATGCAAGCCTTTAATATCTATTAATGAATAAAGCAATTTTTAAAACATTATCTTTTATTTAGTATAAACATATATCTGAAATTAATAGCCTTTAACCAAAGTTGCCAATTGCCAGTTCTGGTTAACTTCGAAGGGTCCTTGAACAATTGTACCTTGAGCGGTGGAAACTGCTACCGAGTATTTCGATATCGCACGACAATCACGATAGTACAACACTTCCATGCACTTGCGCAGCTATTAAACAACAATATCATTAAAATTTTTAAAAATATTTATAAAGTAATATATATCGTACCACTTGTGAAGCTTCACTTTGCGACAGTAACCGACCTTCCGAGATTTGCTCACGCACTAAAGGCAAAGCAAAATGTTTGCCAAAACCGGTGGCCACTACATCGTCTTCATAAGCACGTCCGCGCAGATCCACATGACCCAAGAAGGGCACACCATCTTGCATGCCACCAACAACCATCTCTAGCCACAATGGATTGACACGGCTGCGACGATTGTACAGAATACGTGTTAGCCAATTGTACAGCGATTTAGGCTGCATTTCAATATCATCTTGATAACACATGTCCTCTACCATTTTCTGGTCTATACTTCTTTTCAGACTTTGAAAATCAGCGAAATCGCCTCCAGCACCAATGATGGTTTTTTCATTTATTTTGAAAACACGCTGCACATCTTGGTAACGTGCTAATGAGCCATAAGAGACGAGATTATCTGCAGCAATCATAACACCACCATCAAATTTAACTCCAATTACCGAGGTACCAGTGGTAATTGGTGATCTGCAAATAAATCACACAAATTAATTCTTGTATCACAACTGAATAATACATTTTTACTTACGACGAACGATTGGACCCATATAAACCAGGTGCTGTGATATTGCCGGCATTGATATCTTGGCTAGTGCCAGGAAAGTTATAAAATTGTCCAGGTACAGGGCCACCTTTCCATAATTCAGTTTGTATAAAGTTATTGTGTGAATACATTTTATATGATTTTTATACGAAAATTAATATTGCAGCAAAAACGATGAAATGCAAATTGTAGACAATGACAACCAAATTATTGTTTGACAGTTTTAATAGTTGCCACCCCAGGTGAAGTATTGAAAGCAAAATATTAATTTCCCAACACTGTTAAAACTCCAGACACATGGTTGCTGTAAATCGACACATGGTTAACCGCTGTAATATATAAATTATAATTATATTATTCTTTGTATAAAATTAATAATAATAATAATAATAACTTTATTTTGTACTCAGACCAGAGAACGTTTATAATTATAATTATAAATTATATATGACTAATTATAAAACAATAGAAACGACGGTAAATTGCCAGAATAAAATAGTCAGTGAAATTCGTAGTTACAAGAATGTTGGAGAGGCGAATTTTGTTAACGATCTAGTATAGAAGGGCTGCCGGATATTGCAGCGTAAAATTTTTCGTCTGGTATTGGTGGGGGTTTAACTTCTAGTACACCATTCACTAGGAGGGAGTAGATAGGTTCATTGCCATCGACATAATCCAGGAATTACATCTTGATGTTCTTAGAAGGCGGCTCAGCTTCTACGAAAACATCCCAGTAGAATGTGCTTGTAGAGGGGTACTTTGTGTTCCTTAACCGGAAGCATGTAAGCTTCACTATGTACATAGGTCTTGTGATATTAAGATGCAGTCTGTACTCTTTCGTCTAGTTCGTGAAAAGCGTGGTTGTGGATTTGGTGGAAGAGAGGTTTAGAATCAATGCAGAGAAGAAGCTAGAAAAATCGCTGTGATATCTTTTGAATACTTTTCATTAATTCCATTGTCATGATATTAATGGCAATATCGTAAAATCATCTGCGTTTGAGGAAAGGAAATTTCCCTCTGGTGGTTGCGGGAGTTTAACGATATGGAAGTTAAACAGTAGCGGGGAGTAGACATCAACCTGCGGAACCCCTTTTTAATTTTTAACTTAAAATCTTAACCTCGTCGTGGTACCAGACCCAGGTCGTGAGCGAAAGACGGTTGGCGAGTTTCCCTGAATTTGGTAGTGGTGGTGTGGTTTCTCACTCTTCCAACTTTCCTCGGGTATATAAAGAATAGTCAGCGACAGATTGAGAACCTTAGTCAGGTATTTTTAGAATCAACATGTTTATACCGTCTGGGCTAATGGACAAAGACAATTTTGCTGATGACGATTCTCCGTTTCCTACATTGTTGCTGTTTTAGCAATAGAGATCACGCAAAAAATCCGATATTTCGGAATTGTCGAGACGAGTCATTTAGAAGTTACAATTTAAGTTGCTGCCACTAAACGGTTTCAATTATTGAGCAACTACCCAACACTATATGTATAAAGTTTAAATCGAAGAAACTAGGTAAGGTTAGGCTCAATGACTGAATCGGGAATTGATCTTGGACTACCATAAGCAGGAGAAATCCCAGAAACACAAACTGGGTTCTTTTTTTGCAGATATTATTAGGCAAGGGATAACTCATATCACACTTCTTGAATAGGACGTGCCTATATTCACGAATGCTCCTCATACAGCTTTTCAACACGCTTGGCCTACTCTGCATAAAACGGAGCCCCCTTGGTGGAACAATGAGCTTGGCTCTTGCAGACGCAGAGTACGGGAATGTATCAACTTGACAAAGCTAGCAGAAAGCGAAGACTTTATATAAAGATCTTCTAAAGGACTACAAAAAGTTGGTGCACAAAGTGACAGTCTGAGAAGAACTTTTGTAATAGCTTTGAAAAGAGAAACGAGGTGGGGACGCTTAGAAAACTATTATTCAAAAGCTCCGCCTCGTTCGGTCTAATTCGCTAGAGTGGACGGACAATGAAAATAATGGTGTATCAAGCTTTCTGTTGTTGTTGTTTTAACGGAAATTCAATCCCCGTTGGGATGGTAAATGTCATTTGTGTTGTCGTCGATGTCATCTAACGGTAGGCCCAAGAAACGTGCTGTTTCGACGGGTTCGGACCAAAGGGAGGAGGGTGTTAGATGGGTGGGGTTTATGGGGCATGCAAAGAGGTGGTCAGTATCATGCGGAGACTCGTTGCATGCAGGACATACGTCGGGTATGTCAGGGTCTATTCTGGATAAGTAGGAGTTTAACCTGCTACAGTATCCAGAACGAAGTTGCGCAAGGGTCACACGCGTTTCTCGCGGCAGCTGGAGCTCTTCGTCTGCGATGGGTGGTGGTTTGACTCCAAGCTGTGAATGGCGGTCAGTACCTGTCGGTCAAAGTTAGTTGCGTCCGAAGTCCGGTCGGCGTACTGTACGACGTCGTCGACGTAATCCAGGAATGACCTTTTGATGCTCCTAGGAGGCGGTTCCGCTCCAAGCAGATGACTGCAGGGGTGATTTCTGCGAAAGCATCCCAGCAGGAACTGCCTGGAGAGGAGTTCATTATGCTCCTTAACTGGGAGCATAAGCGTCTCACTGTGGAGGTGTTCAATGGGAGACATCAAAAGACATCCTGTAGTGGTCCGGAGTGCAGTGTTTTGACAGGTCTGTAGTTTCCTCATCTGCGTACCACTGCATCCAGGCGACCATATGGGGGCTGCGTAATTGAGGACCGGCCGGCCGATTGCCTTGTATGTTGCCAAAAACGTTTCTTTGTCTTTTCCCCATGTGCTGCCGGCTAGCGACTTGAGGATTTTGTTGCGGCTCTGTACTTTGGCGATAATCGCGGTCGTATGAGGAGAGAAGGAGCATAGACTGTCGAATGTTACACCTAAAATCTTAGGATTGTTGACAGTCGGAATTTTGACGCCGTCGACTGCAATGTTAAGCTCAAGTCTATACTCCTTCGTCCAGTTTGTGAATATGGTCGCTGTGGATTTGGTGGGGGAAAGTGTGAGATTTCGTGCAGTGAGGAAACGAGAAAGGTCGGAGAGGTAGCTGTTTACCTTCGAACACATGCCATCGATTCCATTGCCCGACGCCAATATCGTGCAGTCATCAGCGTACGAGGTTATGGAAACTCCTTCTGGTGGTTGTGGGAGTTTCGAGATGTAGAAGTTAAACAGTAGTGGGGAGAGGACACCACCCTGCGGAACCCCTGTTTAATTCTTCTCAGTTTAGATGTTTTACCTCGAAATAGTACGGATGACTGGCGACCGCTCAGATAGTTCATGGTCCACCTCTTTAGCCCTGGAGGGAGCGTAGTTGTTTCGATGTCCTGCAGTAGCGTTGTGTGATTGACCGTGTCAAAAGCTTTTGACAGGTCCAACGCTACGAGGATCGTTCTTTCGCAGGGTGGTTTCTGGTTGAGGCCACGAACTATCTGGGCGTTTATGACGCTAAGTGCTGTGGTGGTGCTGTGCACTTTTCGGAATCCATGCTGGTGGCTGGCTAGGCTCAGGTGGTGAGTGAAGGTCGGGAGTAGCAAGGCCTCAAGTGTCTTCACTACTGGGGAGAGGAGAGTTATCGGTCGATAAGATTCCCCTTTGTTGGCGGGTTTCCCAGGTTTCAGTAGTGGGACCACTCTTCCGACTTTCCACACATCGGGTATTTGAAGAGTGGTCAGCGACAGATTGAGGACCTTGGTGAGATATCCTACTCCCGTCGAGCCTAGATGCTTTAGCATTAGCATGTTGATTCCATCAGGGCCAATGGATTTAGATGATTTTGCTTTTTTGATGGCACCCTGAACCTCCTCATCGGTGAAAGTAAGTGGCGCGCCTTCGTTTGGCATTTTGCGCAGCCGTCGGTTAACACATCGTTTAGCTTTGTCTACCGAAGGGTGCAGTGTAAATTGCCGGCTAAAATAGCTCGCGCACTTCTTCGGGTCCGAAGAGGCATGACCATTGAATTGAACTTCAACTCGGTCGTCATGTCTCTTCGGGTTAGACAGAGCTTTGACAGTAGCCCAAAGCTTACTCACTCCGGTGGAGAGGTTGCAGGACTTCAGGTGCTCCATCCATTTCGTCCGCTTATGTTGGTTTACCATTCGCCGAATCTCCAAATTGAGATCCCTTATTCGGGGATCCCCGGGATCGGCATGGCGTAAGGTGTCGCGCTCATTAGCTAAAACGGCTGCTTCGGCTGGGAAATTGGGGCGGATTTCCGCGATTCTTCCAGCCGGGATGAAGCGAGCGGTTGCTGCTGCGATCACCTTGCGGAATTGACGTTCGCCAACGCCTACGTCCATAGGAATGGGTAGAGCGTTGAAGGTACTCTCAGTAAATTCTGTGAAGCCGACCCAATTAGCTTTGTTAAAGTTAAAATAGTTGCGGTTGTCCACAGAAACAAAATCGGGAGGCTTCTCGATCGAAATAATTATGGGCAGATGGTCTGATGCGAGAGTTAGCATAGGTCGCCAGGTTATGCTATTTATCAGACCACCGCTAGCAATGGAAATATCCGGCGAGCTATTACAGGTGCCCATAACACTGGTGGGGGCTTCGTCATTCATTGTGCAGAATGTCGAATCGTCAATCTGTTCCGTCAGCTCCATCCCCCTACGATCATTTGACAGGCAGGAATGCCAAAGATCGTGGTGCGCGTTAAAGTCGCCTAGTACCAAGCGGTTTTCACCACGAAGTAGCGCACCTATGTTCGGGTGATATCCTGTTGGGCAACATGTAACTGGAGGGATGTATATATTAAATATTTCGAGCTCGACATCGCCTGACCGGATAGCTATACCCTGACATTCTAGGGTAGTATCCCTGGGGTCGATGTCTACATCGATTAGACGATACTGCACGGTGTTGTGCAATATGAAAGCTAGGCCACCACCATTATCTCGCTCGCGATCTTTACGTATAACGTTGAAACCTGCACAACTCAGAAGATCTGAGCGGCTGTTTAACTTGGTTTCTTGGACCGCAGCTATCGATAGACGTTCCCGATTCATAAGTGCAACTATCTCCTCGATCTTACTCTGGAGTCCGTTGCAGTTAAATTGAAGTAGCCGAGTTTGTCGCGGGTGTCCGTGGGTGATCCTAGGGACCGAGGGGTGACGTCTGGGTGGAACTTGTTGCAGCTGTAGCGCCGCGGCGCGCGAACTGGGTGCGGATTGCACGCCGTAGAGAGTTGCGGTCGCAGTATTGCCTGGCAACATGGGGCCACGTAACGCGTGGTCCACTCCCTATGGTCGCAAGGCCTGAACAGGTCTTAAAGATGACACCATCCATTGCATGAGTTACACCTGATCGAGGTGGAGTTTGATGGATGACGGTTTGACACACGGAACAGACAGCAGAAAAAGCTCCTCGCGGGCCCGGGTGAAGGTTGGACTCAATGCCAGTTGCGAGTCAGGGACCGTAGGATACGGAGCAACCCTGCTGCAAGGCATTGCTCGGTGACGACAAACACAAATTAACACTTACCGATCCAAACGGGGTTAGATCGCCGAAAGAACAGCCCTTGGTCGGATGAAATCCGAGTCAATTCCGGTGCGTAGAACCGGCTGTCGTGGGAATCAAGCTTTCTCGAACACATCATTACGCAGAATAAAAAATAATGGGCAATCCGCTCACTCGATCCATACAAATCTCCCGGTATGGAAGGAATCATTCTAGTAATGCTACAAAGGCAGTTTGTCTATCAGTTCTATACTAAAGGCGATATTTACCCTCTTAACCTCTAGAAGGGTAAGAGAGGAATGGAACAACGTTAGAATGACCAAGGAAGTCTATATGGGCACTCTGAAAGGTGGAGTGATATCTCCGCCCCTATGAACATTATTCTCCTTTACTGGCGTAGACACCGCTTACGCGGTTATAGCCGAGTTAACAACAGCGCCAATGGAGATTTCAACCGAAGCCAGGCCATTCTCCACCTGGTCTTTCCAACGGAAGCGAGGTCTTCCTCTGCTTCCCCGGCGGATATTGCGTCGAATACTTTCAGAGCTGGAGTGTTTTCGCTCTTTCGGACGACATGACTTAGCCAGCGTACCCGCTGTCTTTTAATTCGCAGAACAATGTCGTCGTATATCTCACACAGCTCATCGTTCCATCGAATGCGGTATTCGCCTTGGCTAATGCGCAAATGGTCAAAAGCTCGTAACGTCGATTTATTAGATGTTGTCATCGTCCATTATTGTTGGTGTTGATACTGGTTTTAAGATACACGAAATTATCTACGACTTCGAAGTTATGACTGTCAACTGGTACGTTTGAGCCTAGTCGCGAGTGCAGAGCAGAACTAACGGCGCGGTTGTTGAGGCCAATGATATCGATGTTATCGGCGTATGTCAGCAGCTGTACACTCTTATAACAAATTGCACCTGTTCGATTAAGTTCTGCAGCTCGAATTATTTTCTCCAGCAGCAGATTGGAGAAGATGCACGTTAGGGAGTCGCCTTGTCTAAAACCTCGTTTGGTATAAAACGGCATGGAAAACTCCTTCCCGATCTTGATGAAGCTTTTGGTATTGTTCAACGTCAGTTTACACAGGCGTATTGCTCCTTTTCGTGCTGACAAAAGCAGCTTTGAAATCGATGAAGAGATGGTGTGTGTCGATTCTCTTTCATGGGTCTTTTCCAAGAATTGGCGCATGGTGAATATCTGGTCCGTTGTTGATTTGCCAGGTCTAAAGCCACACTGATAAGGTCCAATGAGTTTGTTG
The DNA here is from genome assembly GCF_024586455.1 of Bactrocera neohumeralis. Classification (NCBI taxonomy): domain Eukaryota; kingdom Metazoa; phylum Arthropoda; class Insecta; order Diptera; family Tephritidae; genus Bactrocera; species Bactrocera neohumeralis. Next base: position 28,620,761 of record NC_065919.1, on the reverse strand, counting down.
ACGGTTTGCTTTAATCTTTCACACAATACGCTCGATACAATCTTATATGCGATGTTGAGGAAACTTATCTCATGGTAGTTGGCGCAGTTTGTGGGGTCCCCCTTTTCGTGGATTGGGCAGAGTACACTTAAATTGAAATCATCGGACATACTTTCATCCTACCATATTCCACAAAGAGCTGATGCATGCTCCTTATCAGTTCTTCGGCGGGAAATTGCTATTCGAACTTCTTCATGGTCGGGCAATGGAACGTCTGCTTTGTCGTCATCGATTGGGGAATCGGGTTCGCCTTCTCCTGGTGTTATACTTTCACTACCATTCAGCAGGCTGGAGAAGTGTTCCCTCCATATTTTAGTATGCTCTGGGCATCAGCCACTAGAACACCTCTGGGGGTTCTACAAGAGTATGCTCCGGTCTTGAAACCTTCTGCAACAAGATAGTGGTCCGAGTTGATGCTGAGACCAATAATTTCGCTTGCAGCTGTACGTAAGGAGCTTGAAATGCCCTCCCACAGTTCCCTTATACAAAGTTGTTGACAAATGCTCTCAGAGTGCAGGAGTTCGATGTCGAACCTTCCTTGTGTTTTGCTGCAACAAGATAGTGGTCCGAGTTGATGCTGAGACCTCGGAGCGTACGCACTTCTAAAACACGAGAGACTGTCTTCCGTCTATCACAACATTATCGAGCTGGTTGGTGGATTTTCGATCCGGAGACAGCCAGGTAGCTTGATGTATCTTCTTGTGCTGGAATCTAGTACTACAGATAACCATATTTCGGGCCCCGGCGAAGTCGAACAGCCTCAACCCATTTGGGGTTGTTTCCTCGAGGAGGCTGAATTTACCCACCGTTGTGCCAAATATACCTTCTTTGCATACGTGGCGGGTTCCAAACCCAGCGCACAACCCTATTGAGGGGATGTTTCGTCTTCTCACTTTAGCTCGCCTTCAAACGGATATTCTTTGGGTACCCAGAGGATACTTGGTCTAGGACCGGAACTCGTGAGCTGCTTAAGCCATATGTAAAATAATCGTTTCTGGCAATCAAAGAACTTTTCTCACTTGCGCGAACTTCTACACATGACTCATCCTCCTATAGACATTAGTCGTAAATAAACTACTAAAGAACTTAGACGGCGAAGACCCTAAGATATACGCATAATATTGTCCACACACTATTAGTAGTATAATGACCGCCACTCTCAATACAGTCTCTAGAGGATCTGGGATTGAATCCGGGGAAAACGGATCTGCTTGTGTTCACAAGAAATTACAAAATTCCTCATATAAATGATAGCAAACTCACACCAAGTATCTTGGGTTAGTTTTGGACAACAAACTGCTGAGAGAAGACAATGGAGAAGAAAGAGTGAGAACGAGCTACCTGCGTGCAGAACTGCAAAAGTCATGTATAAAATGATAGATAGGAAGAACACAAAATTCTTACTGGAACTCGATAGAAGAGACTGTAGGAACATGATCAAAATACTCCCTGGTCAGTCTGGTGGCGGCATATGCCTGCAGAATGGGACTGACAGAGCGAGAAGACAACAGTAAATGTCAAGAGCAAGACACCATAGAAACAATGGGACATTTTTCGTTCACTTCTCCCGCATTTCCAAGGCTATGCTTTATCTGGGGCCCCATGATGGACGACACTGAAAGAAGTTTCGATGGTGAGGTCCCCATGTCTATTGAAGTTCGCGTCAAGAGCAGCAACTTAAAGGATAACTACTAATAACTGAACTCCATTTGGTATCGCAAAGGACCAACACTGGTCTGAGTGGGTCATCAGTCTAATCTAAGACAACCATCTATATGCAGTACTTTGGGAAGCCATAAAAATAGAACCCTTATATGGGACTTTATTATTCGGAAAAGCGTCTTGTGGGCAATACAAATTTGCTAAGGCATTTAAATTTCTATTCCCAACTGCTCGGAAGGAGATCTGAATGCCCAAACCAAGTGTTTAACCCTTGTAATCGCAAACACGAGAGAATAAGGAGGGACGTGTTGAGATGTTTATATCTCGTCTTCATCTATATCGCTTCTGCAGCTGGCATCCGGAAAAATTGTCAACAGCGTAGATGGCTTTTACTTACCAGAAGTATAATAAGTTTAAAGCGATAAAACCAAGTAATGTACCTTATTTTTGGCCAGTAAATAGGTGTCTCATAAAAATTATAAAAAATAAAATGTACTCATTTATTTTGTTTCTCATTTATTGCTTCTTTATTGGCGAGTAACCATAAACGGTTAATCAAATTAAGCAGTTTGATACCCAGTTGCCACCATAACATCACCAAACTTACAAATAATATATGTTTTCATAAACTTTGAACAATAATTAAAAAACATCGTGAAATTACTAAATAAATCACATACATCTATACAATATCAGCTTTTAAATAATTAATACTCTTAAGAATGTTGGGAATGTTGGCTTACAATACTTTATATCTGTATGTATACATTTTTAAAACTTGAACAGGAATGATAACAAAATGGAACCAAATATAATAGATATAAATATATATATGTAAATTATATATGTAGGCATTCATTTTTTGTTTATAGAAGTAACACTTTAAAATATGTATATGTTTATATACATATGTATGTATATATGTATGTACGAAACGGCTATCGATTATCAATTTCAATTTTTCAAATTACATATTGCAAATATTTATTAAAAATCTTTAGTGCTTAAAGCTTATTGTTTCCTATTTAGTTATACACTTTTCTTCATACCTATCTACACATGCAACACTTTCAGCTCTAAGTTAGGAGACGTCTACGTAAATTGGCCAGAGTTTTCCACATGAAACAGCAAACGATGGCTGTACCCACCAACTTTTGTAATAATTTACATTCGATCGCGTGTCAAAAAACTTCCAAAGCATTATGGCTATGTTAATCATCACTTCGGCAGCAGCCACAGCAGCAGCACAGCAAGGATTTGCCACCGCTCTTCACCTGTTTATTGTATGTGTGTGGTCCACGCATGAAGATGTCGATTAATTGGCAATGTGAACTGGAAGAATTTCAAGTAAATTATTAGCATTGAGTAAAATCATAGAATTGTATGTTTAAAATCGCAGTATTTAAAATATAACATATTTATATTTCAAATTTAATACGTGGGACGTTCGATAGAAACCGTGTCTACAAAGAAAATTGATAATTTCGCAAAACTGGTGATTTATTTTTCAATCTAAATGCTAAATCGACACACTATAAACCACCAATGCTCCATGTTCTTTGTCCGCTGGTAAAATAGGCTTTATGGAAGTCCGCAAAATAGGACTTCTCGGCGGCAATAACTACGTAAATAAGCTCCCACCAGCGTACAAACCACACCAAACAGTGCATTTTTCGCGGCAATAACTCATTCGCATTCGACACGAATTTCTGCCAAGCAAACGTCTTTTTAAATTTTATAACCAAAAAGATGAGTAATCATATATTGTAATATTGTAAAAAAAACAACAAAAATACAAAAAATAAGAGTCACCGACTAGTACCAAAAAAAAGTATTGCACGATATTACATCTTGTAAGCTAAGATCTTGAAATAACCGCACTCGAATATATATCTAATGACTGTCCACTCGACAGTATTACACATTATGTTTAAGATTGATTTCGGCCTCCCGAAAGTAAATGTAATGAAATACATACATATTTGCTTAAATTTTTTTTTGTAAAATACATACATCATAGTTAATTCCTGATCATTAACCACCTCTCCGTCACAGTTCCAACGCGACAAGCCGTTGTCATCATCATAGTCAACATAACCATCCGCAGTTTCAGCGATCGGCTGACAGGAACTACTAATGCTGTACTCTTGCACAAGATTCGCATTAGGCGAACGGAAGCAGAACTTTTTGGTGCGATAGGTTTCAACGAAAGGTAAATTTCGCTACAAAAAAATACAAACAATAAAGTTAGTATACAGAGGTATAAAAGTATAGACAGTGGGTACTCACAATATCACCACTGCGGTCCGTCAGGTTTAAGAGCAATCGTACATTGTTGAGCAGCGAGGTTTTTCGCACTAGTACCAGGTCTAGATAGCCATCGCCTAGATGACTGTAGGGCGCCACACCTTTAGGGCTCCGCGTGCAGGCGCAGGTAATATTCGCGCCACTGATCATGAAAAATTCACCATTTATTGTTTTCCACTCACTTTCGACTTTACTTTCCGGCGCGCACACGCCATCTGCTGCGTCGACCATCATTTCACTATCATTATCACAGTCTGTCAAATTTATATTCTTCGTATCATCAAAGTCCATAGTTTCATTGCTATTAGGAGCAAATATTTTTCCGCCGCGCAACTCGGCAGCGGTGTCAGCCACTTCCAAATAATTTGTTTTATTGCTTTGGCCGTCGTTATTATCCTCACAGCTCTTTAATGAAGCGTTCGAAGATGTGGGCAGCTCATCACGTGCAACGGACGTCGGTGTAGTAACGCCCGCCAATATGCCTTTGTGCATTAAAGCGCGTTTCGTCGCAAGCGCCGCCTGCGCAATGGACGCCGCGTCACAGCGTGTACAATTCGCAAAACAAATCGTATCCTCTGTAGTTCTCACGTTTTCACACCTCGCGCCTTCTTCGTGTGCAGCCGCAACTGCATTCAATTTGTTGCCGCCTATTGGCTGTAAGATGCGCAGCTCTGCTTCGTAGCCGTTATTGGTAAGGAACGTTTTAACACCGGCAAACTCATAGCGCTTCGTACCCAGCCAACGATAACGCTCGCTCTTCGCCGCCACATCGCCCAAATAGCCGTAGGATAATACACTGGCGCAGAAGCGTATGACGCCTTCACGATTGCGCACGCTACAAATGTCCACACCGCGCCGCTGACCCAAAATCAAATGTATCGCCGCGGTGCGCACATCCGATGTGCCGTGCAGGCTGTACGCGACCGTATCCGTACTACCCGCTGGTATAATGGCCACGGGCAGCGTTGGCTTCGGCACATACAGCGGCTGGCGCGCATCCATGCCCGCATCGCATATCGCGCGAAAGATGAGCCCGTTAATTACCTCTGCCACTGTGCCGTCGCCACCAACACAGCAAACCGCGTCGAACGGCGACAAATCATGACTCAACAGTATGTCGCGTATCTGATTCGAACGCTGCGATATAATGCAGGACGCGTCGATTCCAGCCAATTGAAACAGCGGTTTACAGTGGCGTTCGTAGACCTGCAAGCCGCGCTGACGTCCGCCATACGGATTGATGAAGACCAGTAAGCGGCGCACACGCAGACGCGTTGGCGCCGTATTCGCGAGCATTTTATTGAGCAGCGCGTGCCATTGCCGCACCACATACGCATCGGCGTTATAGAGCACCAGCTTGTGCACATCCCAGCAGTTGCAGTCTGTCTCTGAGTTGATGATGCGCGCGGCGTATGACAAGGCAAGATACTGTTCAGTGGGTGGCGTACTGCTGTGTTGTTGTTTTTGTTCGCCTGCGCTGTGTGCATCGAACTCAGCCATTGGCTGCGGCGCTGCAATATGCAATGCCGCCGACTTGGTGTTGCCCTTGCTCACTCTGATTAGCTCGTTTATATGCAACACATTCGTGTTCTTGCCATAGACTAAGCCTAAGTAACAACAACAATAAGAAAAACAAAATATTAATGTGTTTAGAACGCTTTTAATTATTATTATTTTTTTTTGTAATGATATTAACTCACCTTGCTTGAAGTTGCCCTCAGCGTCCGCGTCGCTGTTGCGCTTTGTCTGCAGTCGCTCCCAAACGATGTGGTCATAGTTGAGCAAGACGCGATACCGTTTCTTCTTGATTTGAAAGTTGTTTAGGAGAATATCACAATTTTGGCTGCTGACTATGGGTCTCGCTGTTGGCGCTGCGGCAGCTGCCTCCCTCTCTTTGTGGCTTGCGGCATTTGTATTGTTGTGTGCAGCGGAGAACTGCGTGAAGTCCGTGCTGCTCTGCGTCATCTCGGTGGCTGGCGTTGGACTGATTAGTTAAGCGCGACTCGACATGCCAAAAGCTGAAATGAAAAAGTTTTTAGCGGCGTTTCAAACTGGTTTTCGTACGCAAGATGAAGCAAAGAAAAACTGTGTAAAAGCGAATTGTGAAAAAGAACCAAATATTGGTGGATAACGAAAGGAAATTATGCCGAGAAACGATTAAAACCGTATTTTCCACACCAACGATTGAAGTAAGTGGCAAGAAAAAACAACAGCAAAAACAACAAATTAAAAATATTAGCTTGTTTTCGTTTTGCTAACATTCGCATTGGGCAAACTTGTTTCTAATCAGCCAGCGTTCGCGGAATAGCATAAGCGAGGTTAATGCTTCCATAATTAGTAAAGTATTACAAATACAAAAAATATATACTCGTATTTATGTACACATGCATATTCTAAAAAAATATTTGTGATTGTTGTGTTCGTTTCTAAACTAAAACAACTTTTTTAGTTTTATTGCGTCGGTTCTAACAAGTAAGACTAAATCGTCGGCTATTGTTGTTACCGCACCATAAAATATTCCGCAAATAGTTTTTTGAGCGTGAATCGTGGAAGCGGTTTTAAGTCGTCACTAAGAGACACACACTTACTTAATTCTTTAAGCTACAATTAAAATTGTATGTTCATGGAAGCTCTTCTGCCATTTTTTGAAGAGATAGGGTATCAACGAAGCTTTTACTTAGATTATTGATGCCTAATTTTCTGATCGAACACAACTTTATGCACACTAAATTTAATTCGTGCTGTCTTCCAAAAGCATACTAGTCTTACTAATTGACTTCCTCACAGTATGTTTTCAAATTACGCTCAAATATTCTTAACGACAAGCATTACAAGGTGTGTTCCAAAGTAAATTTTTTGAATCTAGCGCCTCCTGGTGGCGCCATCTACAAGTATATAGTTACGGACAATAAAATAGAATCATTCATGGTACTAATTTTCCTTTCTCAAAAAAATTATGAATTTGATTTAAATTCAACTAAGTTATATTTTTATTATGTACTTCACATCAAGTGCTATTGGTAGCAGTAAAAATATTGGAAAAAAACAATTCATAAATATTACAAAAACAAAGGCAAAGAATATATTTCAAAAATTCGATGGACAAAAAAATAGAATCAAAATCTTTTACATTAAAAAAAATATTTTTTTAAGGGAACTAATAGAAAAATTGGTAGTACATTGTAGTGTATTCTTAATCGTCTAATACCGATGCACATCTTCTAGGCATAGACCTAATTAGGCTACCGAAAGTGTTCTGTGGAACAGAATACCAGACCTTTGTACCTTCTCTCAGAATCCTGCTTTATTTTTCGGTTTAAGGGTGCAATATTTTCCTTAACAATTTTCCGTAAGTTTTTGATGAGATTCAGATCTGCTGATTACTCTGGCCAAGCCATAACGCTAGCACCATGAACTGAAAACCATTTTTTGCAAGACCCGAAGTATGTTTCGGGTCGCTTTCTTGTTGCAATTGCCAAAATGCAAGGCTAATTCCATTCAGCATTTGGGAGTATGACCTTATCTAAAACCTTAACGTATATATGGCGGTCAATGTTTTCTTGTATCCAAAATATAGGCCCCGGAACACAATATGAGAAACAATATTAAACCATTATATTGCCCCCACGGGGTTTGAAGGACCTAGTCGTGTAGCGGACGCACACTTCTTTGTTTTTTGGACGTCGGACTCACGCGTAACTATCATTTCCTATCATATTAATTTTTCATTGAGACCATAAAATGTCGAATCATTTTTTCTTAATTTTCAGCTCCGCCCTAAATAATGTGTCGTTTTGCAAACTGAATACAATTGTATCTATGCCGTTATCTCAGCATTGGCACCTTTCGGGACCATGTGCCAAAGCAATTTTTCTCCACAAGTCGTCTTCTTACTGTTCTTGAAGAAATTTTTGCATATAATTCTTATTGAATGGCTGCAGAGGCCTTAAACGGTACGCACATCGGCAATCATGCAATATTTCGAACGACTTGCGCAGTCATTTTTTTGTGATCGGCCTATTTTTTCAATATTTTTTCAGAAATTTTAAGGCACCAAACACAAATATTTGAGACATATTTCATATGTTTGCTTTACGCGTGATTCATTCCTTGCAAAATTTTGGACGCACAATCTTTCCTTCTCTAAGCAATGTTTTGCTCGACTCATTTTTTAAATAAATTCATAATTGATTCAATTATTCATTCTACAGATCTAATTAAGTTAATATAACTACTTATTACGCTTTTTGAATTCAATATTCTTCGTTTATGAATTCATTTCGCTATTGATTCTATTATTTTGTCACTAAGCACGAGGCACATTATTTACACTTTTTAAATTACAGTTAATTGTAAAACTCAACAATTAGGGTTTTCACAAGTCTCATAAAGTTATAAGTTATAACGATTCGAAAACATAGCATTGAGAATTGTAAATTTTAAACAAGTGTAAAAATTTATAATTTTACGATGCTTTACGACGGGTTGTGAGTACCCCAAATGCTATCTTTTCCTCTCTTTTAAAACTACATATTATTGCCTTTGTTATTATGCAGAAAAGTTATTACATAGATGAAAAATTTCAAAAAAATTATGCCATTGTTTCAAAGCAACACCTTTGATTCTATTTTATTGTCCGTAACTGTATGTCGACTGGTGCGTTAGAATCTGCTATCTTTATCGATTGTCCAGTGAGAATTTCATAACATTTCATTGATTGGAAGTGAAGTTATTGCGTCTTAAGTGTCAGTATGTTTGTGTTATCGGTGCGAAAATGAGCTTCGGACAAAGAGCCAACATTAAATTTTGTTTTAAAATTGGTAAAACTTTTACCGAAACATTTCAATTGATAAAACAAGTTTATGGCGATGATTGCACGAGTGGTTTCAACGTTTTCAAAGTGGTCGTGAGGACAAAGATGAAGATCAACATGTGGGCCAATCAAAATCCGTGATCACCGGAAATCAAAAATCAGCCGAAATCATCATTGATATTCATGGAAATAGATGAACATCTCCAAAACATCGATTTATCACATTTTGACCGAACATTTGGGCTTACGAGAGGTGTGTGCACGGTTTGTTCTGCACAAATTGACTGACGACGAAAAATTGCTAGAATCCAATACCGATTATTTGACCAAATATCACATTTTAACCATTAACCACTCCCCGTATTCACCTGGTATGGCACCGTGCGACTACTTATTTTTCGGAAAAATGCATTTGCCCATGAAAGGAAAGCGTTATGCAGACGTAGAGGCCATTCAAAGGCTTGCACCGGCATACTGGCGGTCATACCGGCCAACGAGCTAAAACACTCGTTCGACATGCTTTTGGACCGTGCAAAAAGCTGTATTGAAGCAGATGGAGACTATTTTGAATGAAATAAATTGATTTTGCCGAAAAAACCATTTGTTCTGTTTTTTTTGTAAGTCCTGTTTACTTCGGAACGCACCTTGTATTATGTAGATTTTGGCTTAGTCGTTCGTACAGGTTGTGCTTTGGAGTATACAAGTCTTTTGTGGAGGTTTTTGAAAAGTTTATAAAGCATCTTGTACATTTCGAAAATATCCCTTCCAAAAATCCTGCATAGTTCTTACCAATTCTTCAGGAAGACCGTACCCGGAGTCTAAATCCACAGTTTATGAATTCTCAGTGTCAAAGTATTGCAAAAAACGGTATTAAAATGATTTCAAGCAAGCATTTGATTGACAGCATTGCTTTGGTTGGAGGATTAACCAATGCCAATGTCGTCTACTTAATAAAGTCTGTCAGAAAAAACTAAGCGGAGTTCGTTCTTTGACAAATTTTTGGTCACTAAGAACGTTCAACGATGAAGACTTGAGATATGTATTTGTTGGACAGTATGTGAGAATTATTGCACCAACCTTGTATTTCAATGACAGAGGTAGCTTAAATATTAAAAAAACATAAAAACGTGATTTACGTTTGACCGAAGCTATAATACCGTTAACAAATAAAAAAGTTTTCCACACAAGAATTTGGTTTTGATCGATCAGTTCGTATTGCAGCTACATATAAGCTATAGTGGTCCAATCTAAACAGTTTATTCAGAGATTATAAGATTATAGCTTGGCTTTGGACAATAATCCGGGCCAAATTTTGTGTAGATATGTATCTAGCAAACACGTTTTCCATACAAAAACTTGATTTGGATCGGTCAGTTTGTGTGGCAGTTATATGCTATAATGATCAAATATCGACGGTTCCGGCAAATGGGCAGCTTACTGGAGAGAAAAGGGCGTGTATTAAATTTCGGATCAATATCTCAAAAACTAATGGACTAGTTCGCCTATATACCGACGGACAGATAAAGAGACCTGAATAAATCGAATTAGCCCGTCACGTTGGTCAATGACATTAACAAACATCGTGGCAAACTGAATATATCCTGTTCAGTGTGTAATAGTGGAAAAAACCGCCATTCATTTTTAACAATTATTTCTATTCAATCATATTACATGCTATATGCATCGGTAAAAAAAATCGGTGTAACTGAAGGTTGTAATAGCAGCTACGAACCCAAACATTGGAGACGAGTGTGTGTTGTTACAACATAAGAAAGTTTCATACTGTTCCTGGAAGAAATTTTAAAAGATACTTGTATTATTTTTCCGCTAAGAAAAGCTTTCTTGTCTATCAATTCGACTCCAAAATATTACAATTTAGTCTCAAATCAAAGAAATTATCATTGAAGAGCAATAAATAACTAAGCTTTAGATTGCTTGTAGGATATCACGTGTTATGTGAACTCTTTCACATAACACGTGATATCCTACAATATAGAATTCAAACTTGTCTCATAGTAGAAGCATTTGTTGCTGCAACATCGTGTGCTTGTAATTATAACTAGGCACGAAAGTAATTTGTGGGTGGTGAAATCACGTTGATTACTTGTTAACTCAAGTCCGCACATTCCGAGAAGTACTGACACCAATTGTTGCGAGTCATTAATTTCAAAGCTGCGTCCTACAAAGCGCACGCGAGAGCCGGCAAAAACGCAAAAAGCGCAAAGCAACGAAGGCAAAATTCGACACGACTTCCACTTGAGTACTATTAACTATACATATGTATGTATGTGTATATATATATGTATGTATGCGCATATTATTACATACATATGTTTATATAATTATTTAATTAAGACGCCGTTGAGTACTAGCAGAGACTAATAATTGTCTTTAGCTTTAGAAAAAGTGCAAAGTTTAAAGTTCCGCATTTTGTAAGCAGCGATAAGCGTCTTGAAAATGCAAATCATAACAAAATTTAAAACAAACAAAAAAAATATGCATACATACATATATACTATATACACAAGTATGTATACGACTTAATAGATGATATACATAAATGCAAAGTACGAAGATGATGAAGCAACCATTATTGTCAAGTTCAAGTCCAAACCGTTCACCTTCGACAGCGATGCGCGAAGGCATTTACGACTTGCCCAGACTGGCGTAACTGTGATAAAGCTATCGGAGATGAGGGGGGTGCCTTCATACATTTTGATACTATTATTATTTCTTTTTTTGCAAACCGTTTTTCTTTCGTGATTATATTTTACATCAAAATGGCATTTTTTGAGCTGAACGTAACTCCAATATTTCTTATTGCACTCCTATTCACTTGAAACATATGTATGTATGTATATTTTAACTTAAAGCAGAATAATCTTAGAAACCAGTTGATCTTGAAAATATCAACCATGCAAATATCGCTCGCCTTTGTTCTCTGTGTTTTCTTGAGTAACCGGACTGGGCCATTGACACTGTGCGAGTAAACAGAATCAGCAAAAGTATTTTTCTGGGTCGGTACAATCTCCTTTGTGTGAAGCTCGAGCCCAATATGACACCGAACTGTCGCATTAAATTAGATACTGAATATAGAATTACGGCTGGCATTCAAAAGTTTGCAACGTGTTTCTAAGGATAGTAGAAAATTAGAATAATCTAATAATAAGTTTAAATATTTAGTTAAAATTTTATAAAGAACTTTTACTTTTTCATCCACGCTTAGTTGATAAAATGTTGAATTTTTTTATCTCGATATAATAAAATTAACGCAATTTATACTGATATCGATATTTATTAATGTTATCGATAGATAACAATTTTCAGACATACTATGTAGTTGATATCGTATTGAATTTCTTTTGCCTAGAAATGAGAAAGTGCCATTTTTTCGAACAATTTTATAATTATATATAGTAAGTAGATTAGTAAATAAAGTTTGATTTTTTTCAGTATATACACATATGGTCAAAATAATAAGTACATACGTCCGTGTAGCATTCAATGACTAATAAATTTTCTTTTATGACTAAAATAATAAAAATAAAGATATTTGTAATAATAGTTGAACTATAAACTTAAATTTCTAGCAAATAAAAAAAAGACTAAAAAAATGGCTGGACAAAATAATAAGTACATCGGGTATATGTGAATGAAAAAATGTATTAGTTTGAGTTTTCTGTCTTTTATTTGACTTTTATTTACTTCTTTCATCAGTATCTAGTATATCTGCCATTATTTTTAGTTCCTTTTGAGATTCGTTTTGGCATACTGAAGATAAGTTTGCGGTACGTATCAATTGTAATCTCATACCAGGTTTTTTCAACAAAATTCTCGGATTTGATCCTTATTTTGCAACGATTGCTTCCCAATCTGTTGCTTTAGCTCCCCCAAAAGGTTTTCAATTGGATTCAAGTCGGGAGATTGACATAGTCATATAAGAGAACTCACACCATTGTCCTGGAACCAATCTTTTACCAACGTCGAAGTATGATTAGGATCATTATCCTGCTGAAATTTCCATATTAGTGGCGTACTTTCCTCAGTATGGCAGCATCGTGTTTTCCAAGACATCTTTATATTGAAACCTATTCATGGTGCCTGAAATACGATGTATTGGTCCTACACCATACCACGAAAAGCAGCCCCAGACCATTATGTTGCCACCACCGTGTTTAACGGTCTTTTTTGTAGACTGTGAATGCAATTCTTTGCCTTTCGGACGACGAACATTCCCTCAGGCATCATTTCCGAACAAATTAATTTCTTGTTTCGTCGTTCCACAAGATGTTGCGCCCACTTTTTCTAACCACTTGGGCCGGACCAATTCGCATGATTTTTCGCGAATTGTAATCTTATCTGTAATTTTTTTTTGCAATAATGGTATTCTTCTGGCTATCCGGGTAGGTAAATTAGCTCGATTTAGTATTCGTCGAGTCATTCGGGAAGATATTATGCTACCAATGTCGGCTGATATTATCCTTAAAGATACCAATGGGTCCTTTTTACCAAGAGTGACGATACGGTTGTCCTATGTCTTTTTTGATCAACCGCGAGTTTCAACATTCTTTTTCATCCTTAAGGCATTCTGCGCACGAAACACAATGAACGACCTAATGATTTAGCGGTATTCCTAAGACTTTGGCCGTCTTTTATAAGGATTAAGACGATGTCCTTTTCCTCCGCCCTGCAATGCTTTTTTCTATCCATATATACATTTTTTTAGTTTTTAATGAGTCTTAAACTTGGAGCTATACAACCTAAAGAGCAAACCATTAAAATAAATCACTCGATTTGATGAAAACCTGAAAATAATTAACAGTGTACTTATTATTTTGACCACTTAGAAAACGAACATCAACAATCAATTGCCACGCTAACTACAAAGAGTGGATTCAGCATTTTCTTTTAAATATAAAAAGTACTACCATATCGAATTTAATAAAATCAACCCATAGTAGTATTCGTGTACTTCACCAAACATTCAAAATTCAGTCATGACTGCAGCCTAAAGGAATGTACTTATTATTTTGACCATATGTGTATTTGGATACACATTTAAATGAATAAATTTTTGTATCCACTCAATTGATAAAATATTACATTTTTTATCTAGATATGAGCAAGTTGACGTACTTACCGATATTAATTATATCGATATTTTTGACTGTTATAATATGTGTATATCGATAAAATATTATTTTTTGTCCAAATTTAAAATATTAATTAATTACATAGAAATGAGCAAGTGCTAATAAGTCTCGAAGTAATTTTCATTGATATTTGTGAATATTATGCTTTATCGGTTTGATATGATATGAGCTTAGTTTAACAAGAGACGAGTAAGTGATACAGCTTGTCGGTAATTCGGATCGGATTTATATTATTGATATTATGGGAATTATTTTTCGCTTAAAATAGGATTTTAATATTTGTTACATCAGGTTAAGTGAAAATTATCGAAATATTGGTTTATAATTTTTATCGATAAAATATATTTTTTAACCAAGCTAAGTTCATGAAATATTTAGACCCGTAAGTGACGTAACATATCGATATTAATGTAATGTTATCGATAAAATATGTTTTTATAAAACTTATTACAAGCGTAGTTGATCAAATATTAACAGTTTTAACATAAATAGAGTTGAGTGAGTGAGGTAAAATATCGATATTAATGATATGTTTATCGGTATTAATCGATAAAATATGTTATAATATTTTATATTCAATATTTTATCCAAACTTACTTGTTAAAATATTGAAACTTATACATAGAGATGTATAAGTGATGTAACATATCAATATTAATGAAATGTTTATCGTCATTTATGTATTGATTAAAACATGTTATTAAAATTTCTAAGCTAATTTTAATTTGCTGCTACTTATTAAGTTATACTAATGTATATTCTATATACATATGTTTATGTATGTGTCTCCATAAAACTCAAATTTGTTTTTGCCTTTCTAATAGTATTTACTCAGTCGTTAAACTATTAGCAGAGCGGAAGAGCCACTAATTCACCTTGTACCCCCATAAAGTAAACAACGTAGGGTAAACAGTAAATAAAGCAACGCAGTGCTAAGCGATTTCTATATTAAAGTTGATCACTTTGAATGTGACTTTTAAAGTGATGTATTCATACATACATACATATCTGATTATTTTACTTGGCTAATACTGCAAAATATTGTTTATGTGTTACATAGTGTACAGATACATGTATGTATGTATGTACATATATACATATGTATAAGCACACACGTGTAATCATCGTAATGTTAACAAATAAATATGTATGTATAAATGAAATAATAATCATCGAACTGCACATCTAAGTCAATGAGAGCACACACATACATGTACATATATGTATGTATGTACACACTGTGCACCCTCCCATTATTCCAAGAGAATTTCAGATGAATGCAATCTTTGTTTTGTTGTTCAAAACCACAGTTGATTTGTTATTTGAGTTTCCTCCAATACGTAAATGAAGTGTAAATATTCAGCTTCGCCTCTATTTTTCTTATCGTTCTGCACCATCACAAAGGAATTTGTTAAATAAACACATTTGAGAAATACTCATATGTTTTGCTTTCAGAATTTTCATATTTTGATTCTTAGCTCAATTAGCACGATTTAAATGCCTAACACAAGCGTAAGTACAATGACTCACAAAAGTGTGCGTGACAAGCTTGCATGAGTTTAAACTTTCAAAGGGAATGAACAGATTTGCTTGTTGAACTTCTTTGAAAACTACCGTTACTTGGAAAGTAAGAGCGATTTTTATGCAGATACTTGACTTTTACAGCCTTGATTTATAGATTTCATTTAGTTGAGGTTTAACAGTGTCTCTAAAAAACAACTTTGGGCAAGTGTAGGAATTTCTAAGAAACATTCTGTGTTTGGTTATGAAATTTAAAGAAACATTTCGAAAACTTCAAAAGCAAGCACCGATTCTGAGGAGTCGGTATGCTATGTAAAGGGCCTACGTGGATTAACATACAATACAAATGTTCAAAAAGGAAACTAATCAAGAGAGTTGTTCGCATTTTTCAAAATGTCTAATGTAAACAATGTTAAAAAAAATTACACTTTACTTACAAATTTATAAAAGATATGTCGGAGAGTATTTATATATACATATTTTGACAGTAAGTTGGTGAAAATCTTTCCAATTACTTCCTCTCACCTCCGTTTCTCAAAAATAGAGTGGATGATAATCATTTTAAACATTTTTAATAGTTTGTTGAGGTTACAAGAAAACTTGAGGTACTTAAGAATAGAAGAAATATGTCTAAACATAAGTTGAATATTTCGAATAATATTAGTTATATATTTTTCCGACTGCTATAAGAATAACTCGGTATATTTCAATTTATTATGAGAAATCGAAAACACACATCGACTGAATCAACTGCATTTTTGAGCACTCAAATCATCTATTTGATGAGTATAGTCCTGACTTGGCACCGTATGACTTCTTTTTATTCCCACAGGTAAAAGATAAACTATGAGGTTAACGTTTTTCGACACCCAAAGAGACGGTTGATGCGTTCCAAACTGACAACCTTAACCAGAGTGGTAAAAGTGCCTCGAGAATTGGTTCAAAAGTATGCAAAAGTAAATTGGTTCTAATGGAAAATATTAAAAAAAAAACAATAAATCGATTTTCGATGAATAAAATTTGTTTTTGTTCTCTAATTACAAAATATAAAAGGCAACCTTGGGTTGTTACTTTGCTTCCCCCGATAATACTTGTAGCTATACATGTATGTATAGTTTTGGCAGTATATGTATGTAGTAGTAAAAAAAAACACAATAAGGTACTAGAGCACACATAACGCTTCTCTTAAGTGGGCACTCAGATACCCAAAACATTAAAATTAATTAATTGCAACTTTTATCTTTGTTAGACTGCGATAAACAAGCAATATTTATAAATAATATTATACACAAAAATTTTTATGTATTTTTTTAGATATGAAAATAAACAATATAAGAATTAATTTCTTCCTTGGTTGTATTATTCATAGCATCAAAGTTCCAATTGCAAACTTTTTATCAAAAATATCGGTCAATCTGTGAGATATATTATATAAATTCGAAGGAGTACTCTTTTCTAAAAATGAACGCCTTTATGTCATGAATGGGTCGGACTGGGCCATTGACACTGTGCGAGTAAACAGAATCAGCAAAAGTATATTTCTGGGTCGATACAATCTCCTTTGCGTGAAGCTCGAGCCCAATATGACACCGAACTGTCGCATTAAATTAGATACTGAATATAGAATTACGGCTGGCATTCAAAAGTTTGCAACGTGTTTCTAAGGATAGTAGAAAATTAGAATAATCTAATAATAAGTTTAAATATTTAGTTAAAATTTTATAAAGAACTTTTACTTTTTCATCCACGCTTAGTTGATAAAATGTTGAATTTTTTTATCTCGATATAATAAAGTTAACGCACTTTATACTGATATCGATATTTATTAATGTTATCGATAGATAACGATTAAGTACAATTTTCAGACATATCGTAGTTGATATCGTAAATTTCTTTTGCCTAGAAATGAGAAAGTGCTGATAACCATTTTTTCGAACAATTTTATAATTATATATAAGTAGATTAGTAAATAAAGTTTGATTTTTTTCCGTATATACACATATGGTCAAAATAATAAGTACATACGTCCGTGTAGCATTCAATGACTAATAAATTTTCTTTTATGACTAAAATAATAAAAATAAAGATATTTGTAATAATAGTTGAACTATAAACTTAAATTTCTAGAAATAAAAAAAAGACTAAAAAAATGGCTGGACAAAATAATAAGTACATCGGGTATATGTGAATGAAAAAATGTATTAGTTTGAGTTTTCTGTCTTTTATTTGACTTTTATTTACTTCTTTCATCAGTATCTAGTATATCTGCCATTATTTTTAGTTCCTTTTGAGATTCGTTTTGGCATACTGAAGATAAGTTTGCGGTACGTATCAATTGTAATCTCATACCAGGTTTTTTCAACAAAATTCTCGGATTTGATCCTTATTTTGCAACGATTGCTTCCCAATCTGTTGCTTTAGCTCCCAAAGGTTTTCAATTGATTCAAGTCGGGAGATTGACATAGTCATATATGAGAACTCATGCCATTGTCCTGGAACCAATCTTTTACCAACGTCGAAGTATGATTAGGATCATTATCCTGCTGAAATTTCCATATTAGTGGCATACTTTCCTCAGTATGGCAGCATCGTGTTTTCCAAGACATCTTTATATTGAAACCTATTCATGGTGCCTGAAATACGATGTATTGGTCCTACACCATACCACGAAAAGCAGCCCCAGACCATTATGTTGCCACCACCGTGTTTAACGGTCTTTTTTGTAGACTGTGAATGCAATTCTTTGCCTTTCGGACGACGAACATTCCCTCAGGCATCATTTCCGAACAAATTAATTTCTTGTTTCGTCGTTCCACAAGATATTGCGCCCACTTTTTCTAACCACTTGGGCCGGACCAATTTGCATGATTTTTCGTGAATTGTAATCTTATCTGTAATTTTTTTTTTGCAATAATGGTATTCTTCTGGCTATCCGGGTAGGTAAATTAGCTCGATTTAGTATTCGTCGAGTCATTCGGGAAGATATTATGCTACCAATGTCGGCTGATATTATCCTTAAAGATACCAATGGGTCCTTTTTACCAAGAGTGACGATACGGTTGTCCTATGTCTTTTTTGATCAACCGCGAGTTTCAACATTCTTTTTCATCCTTAAGGCATTCTGCGCACGAAACACAATGAACGACCTAATGTTTTAGCGGTATTCCTAAGACTTTGGCCGTCTTTTATAAGGATTAAGACGATGTCCTTTTCCTCCGCCCTGCAATGCTTTTTTCTATCCATATATACATTTTTTTTTAGTTTTTAATGAGTCTTAAACTTGGAGCTATACAACCTAAAGAGCAAACCATTAAAATAAATCACTCGATTTGATGAAAACCTGAAAATAATTAACAGTGTACTTATTATTTTGACCACTTAGAAAACGAACATCAACAATCAATTGCCACGCTAACTACAAAGAGTGATTCAGCATTTTCTTTTCATATAAAAAGTACTACCATATCGAATTTAATAAAATCAACCCATAGTAGTATTCGTGTACTTCACCAAACATTCAAAATTCAGTCATGACTGCAGCCTAAAGGAATGTACTTATTATTTTGACCATATGTGTATTTGGATACACATTTAAATGAATAAATTTTTGTATCCACTCAATTGATAAAATATTACATTTTTTATCTAGATATGAGCAAGTTGACGTACTTACCGATATTAATTATATCGATATTTTTGACTGTTATAATATGTGTATATCGATAAAATATTATTTTTTGTCCAAATTTAAAATATTAATTAATTACATAGAAATGAGCAAGTGCTAATAAGTCTCGAAGTAATTTTCATTGATATTTGTGAATATTATGCTTTATCGGTTTGATATGATATGAGCTTAGTTTAACAAGAGACGAGTAAGTGATACAGCTTGTCGGTAATTCGGATCGGATTTATATTATTGATATTATGGGAATTATTTTTCGCTTAAAATAGGATTTTAATATTTGTTACATCAGGTTAAGTGAAAATTATCGAAATATTGGTTTATAATTTTTATCGATAAAATATATTTTTTAACCAAGCTAAGTTCATGAAATATTTAGACCCGTAAGTGACGTAACATATCGATATTAATGTAATGTTATCGATAAAACGACACGCCGGTTCTACGCACCGGAATTGACTCGGATTTCATCCGACCAAGGGCTGTTCTTTCGGCGATCTAACCCCGTTTGGATCGGTAAAAAAAAAAAAAAAAAAAAAATATTAACATAAATAGAGTTGAGTGAGTGAGGTAAAATATCGATATTAATGATATGTTTATCGATATTAATCGATAAAATATGTTATAATATTTTATATTCAATATTTTATCCAAACTTACTTGTTAAAATATTGAAACTTATACATAGAGATGTATAAGTGATGTAACATATCAATATTAATGAAATGTTTATCGTCATTTATGTATTGATTAAAACATGTTATTAAAATTTCTAAGCTAATTTTAATTTGCTGCTACTTATTAAGTTATACTAATGTATGTTCTATATACATGTGTTTATGTATGTGTCTCCATAAAACTCAAATTTTTTTTTGCCTTTCTAATAGTATTTACTCAGTCGTTAAACTATTAGCAGAGCGGAAGAGCCACTAATTCACCTTGTACCCCCATAAAGTAAACAACGTAGGGTAAACAGTAAATAAAGCAACGCAGTGCTAAGTGATTTCTATATTAAAGTTGATCACTTTGAATGTGACTTTTAAAGTGCTATATTCATACATACATACATATCTGATTATTTTACTTGGCTAATAATGCAAAATATTGTTTATGTGTTACATAGTGTACAGATACATGTATGTATGTATGTACATATATACATATGTATAAGCACACACGTGTAATCATCGTAATGTTAACAAATAAATATGTATGTATAAATGAAATAATAATCATCGAACTGCACATCTAAGTCAATGAGAGCACACACATACATGTACATATATGTATGTATGTACACACTGTGCACCCTCCCATTATTCCAAGAGAATTTCAGATGAATGCAATCTTTGTTTTGTTGTTCAAAACCACAGTTGATTTGTTATTTGAGTTTCCTCCAATACGTAAATGAAGTGTAAATATTCAGCTTCGCCTCTATTTTTCTTATCGTTCTGCACCATCACAAAGGAATTTGTTAAATAAACACATTTGAGAAATACTCATATGTTTTGCTTTCAGAATTTTCATATTTTGATTCTTAGCTCAATTAGCACGATTTAAATGCCTAACACAAGCGTAAGTACAATGACTCACAAAAGTGTGCGTGACAAGCTTGCATGAGTTTAAACTTTCAAAGGGAATGAACAGATTTGCTTGTTGAACTTCTTTGAAAACTACCGTTACTTGGAAAGTAAGAGCGATTTTTATGCAGATACTTGACTTTTACAGCCTTGATTTATAGATTTCATTTAGTTGAGGTTTAACAGTGTCTCTAAAAAACAACTTTGGGCAAGTGTAGGAATTTCTAAGAAACATTCTGTGTTTGGTTATGAAATTTAAAGAAACATTTCGAAAACTTCAAAAGCAAGCACCGATTCTGAGGAGTCGGTATGCTATGTAAAGGGCCTACGTGGATTAACATACAATACAAATGTTCAAAAAGGAAACTAATCAAGAGAGTTTTTCGCATTTTTCAAAATGTCTAATGTAAACAATGTTAAAAAAAATTACACTTTACTTACAAATTTATAAAAGATATGTCGGAGAGTATTTATATATACATATTTTGACAGTAAGTTGGTGAAAATCTTTCCAATTACTTCCTCTCACCTCCGTTTCTCAAAAATAGAGTGGATGATAATCATTTTAAACATTTTTAATAGTTTGTTGAGGTTACAAGAAAACTTGAGGTACTTAAGAATAGAAGAAATATGTCTAAACATAAGTTGAATATTTCGAATAATATTAGTTATATATTTTTCCGACTGCTATAAGAATAACTCGGTATATTTCAATTTATTATGAGAAATCGAAAACACACATCGACTGAATCAACTGCATTTTTGAGCACTCAAATCATCTATTTGATGAGTATAGTCCTGACTTGGCACCGTATGACTTCTTTTTATTCCCACAGGTAAAAGATAAACTAGGAGGTTAACGTTTTTCGACACCCAAAGAGACGGTTGATGCGTTCCAAACTGACAACCTTAACCAGAGTGGTAAAAGTGCCTCGAGAATTGGTTCAAAAGTATGCAAAAGTAAATTGGTTCTAATGGAAAATATTAAAAAAAAAAAACAATAAATCGATTTTCGATGAATAAAATTTGTTTTTGTTCTCTAATTACAAAATATAAAAGGCAACCTTGGGTTGTTACTTTGCTTCCCCCGATAATACTTGTAGCTATACATGTATGTATAGTTTTGACAGTATATGTATATGTATGTATGTACATACAAGTAGTCAAAAAACACAATAAGGTACTAGAGCACACATAACGTTTCTCTTAAGTGGGCACTCAGATACCCAAAACATTAAAATTAATTAATTGCAACTTTTATCTTTGTTAGACTGCGATAAACAAGCAATATTTATAAATAATATTATACACAAAAATGTTTATGTATTTTTTTAGATATGAAAATAAACAATATAAGAATTAATTTCTTCATTGGTTGTATTATTTGTAAGATCAAAGTTCCAATTGCAAACTTTTTATCAAAAATATCGGTCAATCTGTGAGATATATTATATAAATTCGAAGGAGTACTCTTTTCTAAAAATAGAACGCCTTTATGTCATGAATGGGTTGAATCGGATCAATAATTCCCTTGGCCCCCATAGACCTAATAAAAAGATTTTTGCACATCCGGTTAACTTTATACTTCATAAAATTGAGACAGCATGTGTTTTTCTAATAACAATCATGACTAAAATGGATAAAATCAAGTGAAAACGGGCCTTATGTGCCTGGAGGTATTTTTTCGGCTTTAATCCAGGCAGAACTTAGTCCTTCCCTAATTGTTCTGTTATATAATTTGTTCAGATCGGCTTTTGAGATCATAAGATATTAAAAATTTGATTGTAAATTCGAACTCGTCATGTGAAATACATATTTTTAAGAAGAGTAAAGATTTTCTGTTTCTTGATTGACTTATAGTAATTTTTTTTTATTGAAATGAGACCGTTAGTTAGGTTCTCTGATAGTTAGCCTAGAGATCAAAGCTGTTTAAAAAATCTTATCGGATATCAGCTGCAGAAATTTTATGGTATACTACTTGTTTGCCGCGCATTTGTGAGATCAAGGCTTAGAACCTTGGCAGCTCATACATTCAGATATCTCACCAAGCGCTTGGGAATAGAAACTAAACGCTTAAGCAAATTTGTTTAGCGAACTAATAGAATCGACTACACCAGTTATATTTTTAACGTCTGCATATAGTAGTCCAAGTGCGATCCCTGGATCAGCATCGAACCTGACCTAACTTAGATTGCCTCCTTGTTAGCAGTTATAAGTAGCTTTTCTATTAGACAAGTGTGAAAAATGAGGCGCAAATTGTCAGCTATCGAAATGAAAAAATACGGAAAAGTATAATTATTTCAACTAAAACTTATTATTTGTAAAGTATTTTGTTAATTTATTTAGAATTATATTTTTAGTTTCCGTTTTTTGACACTTATCTCTTTGTCTGCGAGTTATTTTTGAACTGTGCAGCTTCCCTTTTTTCTTAAGCTAGGATAAACCACCAAAGGTAAGATTGATTAGTGCATTCATCTTTAAAATGTACAAATAATTAAATTGAGTCTCAATATATGTATGTACTTATGTCTAAAAGAAAAAGTAACTGCCTACAAGGGACGTCCGAATATGGGCTGCCTTAGTGCATATGATTCAATGTTGGAAAAACATTTATAATTTTGCTTGAAAATTTACTGTTTGCTGAAATTTGCATAAATGCCTGCTTTGTTTACAAACCAACACAATTTTGGCGAAATTAATTAAAACAAAAACGAAATACGCGAAAGTGTTGCCATTTATTCCTTTGCCACCGATAGAGTCTGGCCCATTGCACTCAATCACGTACATACACAGCTCGTAAAAGTATAATATTTCAAATTAGGAGATAGAAAGAATAACAACAACAAATTAGCGGGCGAGAATGCTTCGTGCCATCATGTCCGCAATCAGGCGTTTGCAAATCTAAATTGCCGTTTGTCGTTTAATGGTGCCGTTTTGTGACATTAAGCACTTTAATTTTGTGCAAAGTAATAAGCACATTTTTATACTTATGTATATGTTATATACAAATTATATATAAATATATGAATGCAGTACCGACAGGAAATTTGTATACCATTTTTTCTCTTTGTGGAGTCTAAATCAGCTGTGATAATGTAATAGATTTCCTTACTCACAAACAGATGAGTTAAATCAGAGTCACTCAGGGACATTTCGAATAGATTAGCTTCAAATCACCTCTGTGACGAAACTAATATTTAACTGGCATTTGGCAACTCTCAGGGCATTAAAATATCAAAAGTATGCCTGAAAGGAGGTAGTCGGACTAGTTGGACTTGTGGTTGAACTATATGTAAAGTAGTTTGATTTCACTTGTGGCATTTGTGCTTCACACATATGTACATATACACATACATATGTATATGTAAGTATAGTTATAATCAGAAAAAAATGATAAGATTGTTCCCTTTAATTAATAAATAGTAATTAAATTAAAATTGATAAACGTAATCCTGTTGTATTTGATAAGAAATATTTTTGAATTGAAAATAAAGTATTTTATACACTTGAAATATTATTTATAGCTTAAAGATTTATTAGGGTCATCAAATAAAGCGATAAGTTAGTTTTTGTTTCGAAGCATTTAATTAAAAATATTTTTGAAAACAAGTAAGGAAGGGCTAAGTTCGGGTGTCACCGAACATTTTATACTCTCGCATGATAAAGTGATAATCGAGATTTCATTATCCGTCATTTACATATTTTTCAAATACCGTATTTGTGTAAAGTTTTATTCCGCTATCATCATTGGTTCCTAATGTACATATATATTATACAGAGAAGGCATCAGATGGAATTCAAAATAGCGTTATATTGGAAGAAGGCGTGGTTGTGAACCGATTTCACGCATATTTCGTACACGTCATCAGGGTGTAAAGAAAATATTATATACCGGATTTCATTGAAATCGGTCGAGTAGTTCCTGAGATATGGTTTTTGGTGCATAAAAAGCCTGGGTGCAGCTTCCTTCTGCCATTTCTTCCGTAAAATATAGTGTTTCTGACGTTTTTTGTTAGTCGGTTAACGCACTTTTAGTGATTTTCAACATAACCTTTGTATTGGAGGTGGGCGTGGTTATTATCCGATTTCTTCCATTTTTGAACTGTATATGGAAATGGCTGAAGGAAACGACTCTATAGAGTTTGGTTGACATAGCTATAGTAGTTTCCGAGATACATATGTACAAAAAACTTTGTAGTCCAAATATGCCCCTCCCTAATGCGATTGTTTGTGCCTAATTTCACTTTAATACCTTTATTTATGGCTTAGTTATGACACTTTATAGGATTTCGTTTTTCGACATTTTGTGGATGTGGCAGGGGCCGATTTTGCCCATCTTCGAACTTAACCTTCTTATGGAGCCAAGGAATACGTGTACCAAGTTTCATCATGATATCTCAATTTTTACTCAAGTTACAGCTTGCACGGACGGAGACGGACGGACGGACAGACGGACGGTCAGACAGACATCCGGATTTCGACTCTACTCGTCACCCTGATCACTTTGGTATATACATATAACCCTATATCTGACTCTTTTAGTTTTAGGACTTACAAACAACCATTATGTGAACAAAACTATAATACTCTCCTTAGCAACTTTGTTGCGAGAGTATAAAAATGTTGCTTTCTTGATTCGACACAGACAATTAAAAAATGTTGTTCCACACATTTTAATAGTTTTGTTGCGTAATGACTATTGTGATAATTACACTACCCCAAAAAGGCCTTCTTATAAATATATTTTCTAATCCATAACGTCAAATAACCTTTTCTATGTTTTTCTCATGAATTTCTTGTTTACATTTTAATGATTTTGTATGATTTCTTCTTCTTATTCAAAACAGCTGATTCTTCCGTATGAGTTGACAAATTATTTATTTTAATTATGCTACATATCTTCTTTGTCGAACTACCTAAAGATTTCTCAGCTAAAGCTATCCTTTGGATGCAAAATTTTCATGAACAATCTGAATATTATATATATAATTTTTTATAAGTTTTCCTTTCATATTAATATAATTATGTACAAACAAAATAATTTATGAAACACATTTTTTAATTAAAATTAATTTATTTTACATATTAACTCAGCACTTTTACTTCAAGGCACGTATTTTTCCATAAGAAGGTTAAGTGAAGATGGACAAAATCGGCCAACTGCCACGCCCACAAAATGGCAAAACCGAAAACCTAAAAAATAAAGATAATAAATGAAATTTGGCACAAGCTTGATCGCATTAGGAAGGGGCATTGGGCGTGGCCCCGCCCCCTACTAAGTTCGTATCTCGTAAAAAGCAGTCGTTTTCTTCAGGCATTTCCATATACATGCAAAAAATCGGATAATAACCACGCCCACCTCCCAACCTTATGTTGAAAATCAAAAAAGCTGCACCCAGGCTTTTTTTAAAAATTGAAAATGGGCGTGGCCTCGCCCACTTATGGACCAAAAACCATATCTCAGAAAATGAAATTCGGTATATAATATTTTCTTAACACCCTGATGACATGTACGAAATGTGTGAAATCGGTTCACAACCATCTTCTTCCAATATAACGCTATTTTGAATTCAATATACATTAGGAACCAATGATGATAGCGGAATAAAACTTTACAAAAATACGGTATTTGAAATATATGTAAATGACGTATAATGAAATCTCGATTATCACTTTATCATGCGAGAGTATAAAATGTTCGGTGACACCCGAACTTAGCCCTTCCTTACTTGTTTTTTATAACTTTTCCTTTCATATTAATATAATTATTTACAAACAAAATAATTTATGAAACACATTTTTTAATTAAAATTAATTTATTTTACATATTAACTCAGCACTTTTACTTCAAGGCAATTTTTAAAGTTCTGGTAAAAAGCTAATGCAAAACCGAACCTAAAAAATTAAGAAATGCTGAAACGCTTGAAAGCCGAATGAACAAGTTCATTGAACAAAAAGAAAGTGACAGCGTGTTGTCTGCGAAGTAGCGCCGCTAACCTTAGAAAAAAATGCAATGTGGGCACCGGCGCAATTATGATATACATATGTATGTATGAAATGATGTACATATGGTATATTCCACAACTTGATGAGTATGCATGTGTATGTACCTATATTTGTATGTGTGTATTTATGTACATAGTATAGATTTCAATGTACAAAGAGTAAAGGCTCGTTATCTCAATCTTAATCAATAGGTTATATGGGTGGTTATATGCGTATAACAAGAAGGTTTGGCAGAGGTAGGAAGGACTTAAGTGGTGTAATACCATTGGCTCTTCTCCCAAGGGACAGCATTACCAAAAGGGTAAACTTCACTAAGAAGGTAAAAGGGATAGTACGGCTCGAAAACGTCGGAGAGGATTGGTGCAGAAGTCGCAGGACCATCCACCAAACTCTCCATACCCAAAGGAAGTTTTCTGAGCATATTTCAAGCAAAAATCGTTGCCAAAAGTCGGTTCGTAAAGATAAACCATACTTAGCGACAGTCAAGCGGCACTTAAAGTAATCTCTACCTACAAGATCAAATCGCTACAGGAGTGTAGATAACAGCTGAACAGTCTATCGGAACGTAATCAAGTGCACCTTATCTGAGTGCCCGGTAACAAAGGTATAGGCGGGAATGAATTGGCTGATGAGCTCGCCCGCTCCGCAGCATCCTTTAACAAGGGAGGCCCTCATACTATAAAGGAGCTGCTTCGCAAGGAAGAAGGAGTAAGCAGAGAGAGGTACTGGCAATAACTCCCAGGCATGCGCCATGCCAAGTTGCTAATGGGGTGTTACAACCTCAGTAGGTTTAAATATGTAATCAACCTCCTTAGGAACAAAGTCAGACTACTTGTCATACGTGTATTTTACACTGGGCGCTGTAAGCTGAGAGTGGCATATTTTTGACCAAAATTGGACAATTAATTAGGTGACATTCTACATTACATCGAACAAAGCCAGTCCAAGAGAATAACTAATTGGACTGGGGCTTCGTACTAGTTTAAAAGTAGTTTATAACTATTTGATTTTACTACAAGGTATTTGTAAGTACACATCTACCTGGGACGTTCTTTGTTTCTTTCTAGTCTTTAATCTCCACAAATGCAATTTTTTAATGATAAGATAATGAAATGTCCATAAAAGTCCCGACATTCTACGTTCAAACGATTAGCGACTGCGCAGAATAATTATGTGAAATGTATATATTACCACGACAAATACATTATGCATTTTAAACACTTCCTACAAAAGAGTTCAAAATTTGATTCTCTACTGCATTTTTCTTATTTATATTATACAAAAATTTTATACTTTTCCACTCAAATAAGTTTCTATCGGCAAAATTCTGCCCAGATGACAGTCTATAACTGGCTAAAGATCATGGTCCGTCCGGGTTACGTATATCCGACTGTCGTGGGAACGGTCTCTTCTCAAACCTCTACCATTGTGCATCAGCAGTACTTCCACTGGTGTCAAATTCTCAACACAAAGAGTATTTTAACTTAGCAGAAACATTTTTCTCAGCTTGAGAGAAAAATAGTTCTCAACGTTATATCAAATGTGATTCTTCAAGGCGTCTCCACTATGTATGTATTTGTTTACTGTACTTATACTGAACTGTATATTAAGTTTGAAGTGTAACACCCAGAAGGAAAACGGTGCAACTGAGCTTAACGTTTTCTTGTTTTTAATAAATCAATTCTAAAAAAAAAGTAAAATTTATTCTCAACATAACCTTAATTTGGTAATCAAAGGTTATGAAATAATTAAATAATGATGTTGGACTTCATTTCTTGAAAGTTTCATTATATTTATTTATTTTAAGAATAATTATTTTTTGGCAAGCGTCTAAAGTATTCACCAGTATGTACTATTTACGTTATTTATTTATAAAACAATAAAAAAAAAATATTTATAATATTTGCCATAACAAGCCAGTTTTTGCATTCCTGTTTCTCATTTCAATAACAAACTTGCTATATTTGAATTCATTTAAATTCTATAAAAAGTATTCTAGTTTAAAATCCTAAGGTCTTGCCAATAAGCAGTTATCATTTTTAATTAATGCGGCAAAAAAGTAAAATGACCTGTGCTAATATACAACCCGGCAATCAGGTTGTAAACATGTATTCAATCATGTAGTTCAGCGCTACACCTGAACATTGCAAAAGTCTTATTTGATACTGATATGTAGAAATATACCCAACTTACATACACATACATATGTACATACTATTATATTTTCATAATAACACAAAGAATACTGCATTGTTTCGCATTGCTATTTGGCAGTTCAGGTTAAAGCGAAGTGCCCAACTGTGGTTATGTGATATCACAAGTTAACGTTCTCGCAGAATACTATTTAGCTACCTTATCGCCATACATACATATATACTACACATATGTTTGCACATATTTACACACATGTCAGTTAGTCACTCAGTGTCATGGAATTTTTTTTTGTAAACATTTAATGATGGTGTTTTGTTTTGCACAATGCAGTTTAATTTCTGGTTTGTGTCCTGCATTCGTAAGCAGTATTAAGAACAATAAAAGTAATACATACAGACATGACAGCGAACAATTTACGTGCCTGCATGCCTTGACTTCGTTAATCCACGTAAAGCGTACAGCTTTACAGTTGTATGGACAGTATATACAAACATTTATATTTGCAGTATAAATAATCAGCATACATTAGTTCATTTCGAAAAAAACAAAAGCGAAAGCAGATAAGGAAATGGAAAAAGCATGTGGCAAGTTTAGGTGGAATTGAAAATTAAATACAGAAAAGTTGTAGGAATGTTTTTCACCGTTATGCAAAGGATATTAACACAGAGTCTGCAATCGTTTGATATAGCATATGAAAATCAGATAATAGATCGGTTTGTGTAAGAAAACATTGAGTAAGTCTCCGAAGTAGGTACTGCATTTTGTTAAGGTATACTGCTCAATGACTGGAAATCCCAAAAATTTTATATTTGGTTTGTTTGTTCAGATTGGTTCATTGCAGAACCAAATTAATATTAATACGGCCAAATCTGCCACTAAATTAAATCGTAAGCTAATATATCTAGACTTACATGCATTTACAAAGCGTTTACTATTTTGTAATATTTAAGGTAAAATTAAAGCAAAATGCTCCCTTTGCTTGATCAAAGCTGTATAAAATGAGCACATACACATGTGTACAACAAGCATAGACTTACAAACAGACA
The DNA here is from genome assembly GCF_024586455.1 of Bactrocera neohumeralis. NCBI lineage: Eukaryota > Metazoa > Arthropoda > Insecta > Diptera > Tephritidae > Bactrocera > Bactrocera neohumeralis. The sequence continues at coordinate 28,590,795 of NC_065919.1, read as the reverse complement.
CACAAATTTTGCAATTCATTAGCACTTTGATAATTGGCAGCAAGGAGAACTTTGTTATAAAACTCGTTTTATCGGTTTAATACATCTACATATAAATATTAAATAACGCAAGTGCATATGCGCATTAAGGAGCACATATGTATATGTATATATTCTTAAATGTTATGCGATATAATAAAATAAAGTCACTTTATTCACCTTGATAGCTTTTTGGTGTTTTGGGCATCAACGTGTCCGCCTCCAGTGAACAGTGGGTGTCCACCATATGCTTTGTTCCGGTTTCTTTTAAAAAAAATATGTATTTTTCCTGTTTGTGTTGTTGCTTTATCTTTGTATTGTAGTGTATTGGCAAGTAAATTGAAGTATTTTAGAACTTCAAGAAAAGTCGATATGTCAAATACTATGCCGAATTTAGAGGTAAGAACTTGTACTTTTGTGCAGATATCCCTTAATTAATTGCTGTAAAAATACGCACTTTCTCAATTACAAGCATATGCAAATATGCGGTAAAAAGTGCTTTCCACTTTAACACCTAATTATGTTGCTTAATCACTTTTTTCACTGAGCAAAAGTCCCGATTTGAATTACTCTTTTTTAACACTTCAGGTACTTTGAAAAGTATAACCAAACAGTTGTGTATATGAAAGCATAAGTATAATTTTTTTCAGGAACCGCTTGTTTAATTAAAACGTTTACAACAATAATAAGTGCGATAATTTATAAAAATTAATAAGGCAACGGAAACCACGAACATAACAATTCAATTTCACTACCGAGAAAATACTAAACAAAAACAATGTCGAATAAAATGAAATTATAATTGACTACACGATGTGTTGCCAACTACATGTGATGGAGGCAATTTTATGGGTTCAAACGAATCGTAATAAATTTTTTGTTTACAGCAAATATTTTCATTATTGAGGGAGATGTTTTGTATACCATCTATAGTGGTAATATTTTATATTATAAATTGGAAATTAAAAGCAAACTAAACTATATAAATGTCTTTTGCAAAAATTACTTTGAAAACAAATTCATGAGTTGAATTTATGTTAAAGTATTCGCATATTTGCTATAAATATACCCAACATTGACGGTGGCAACCTCCGCTCAAAATCGAACAGAGCTGCAAAATGACAGCTATTTGTACAAGAACAAGAACAAATACATCGCTTGTCGTTTTTCGTGCACGCCGTAGAGAAATTTTGAAATACGTACGTACTTTACTATTATTAAATTTAATATTAACTCTTAACTCACAATATGGATGATGGAGATTATGATAATGATGAGTAAGTATAAAAACTTCACAAAAATAAATTAATTTTAGAGACATCCAAAAGAAGCCACGTTTCGGTCAAGCACTCTTAGACCTTTAAGAATTTTAATTTAATTTGTTTTTGTTTTATTTTTAGTGTCGGTGGTGATGAATTCGATGATGTTGACGAGGAGGACAACATTGATGATATTAATCAGGAAGAGGAGGCCGATAATATAGAAATTATAGCGCAAGGAAGTGCAGGGGGTGGTGTACCTAAGTCAAAACGTATTACCACAAAATACATGACGAAATACGAACGCGCGCGTGTATTGGGTACGCGTGCGCTACAAATTGCTATGTGTGCACCTATAATGGTGGAATTGGAAGGTGAAACTGATCCGCTACAGATCGCAATGAAAGAATTGAAGCAGAAAAAAATACCAATTATCATAAGACGATTCCTGCCAGATCACTCATATGAGGATTGGAGCATAGATGAATTAATTATAGTGGATCATTAAGTAGTAATTTTAAAGCGTAGATTTTATTAAAAATATTTTTTTGAAAATTTGTTTTTATTAGTTGCCACATTATCTATGAGTATATGCTTTATGGAAAGTATCTTATTTCTAAGTTCTTGGAACAATTTTATACTTGTCAACTCCATGCGTAGCCGTATTCTTTATCGTAACAAACACGTTCTAAAAGGGCGACGGCATTATGTCCCGTACGACACATGCACTCTACAACACTGGATATCAGACCACAGTCTGATAAGTTTTCTTGCCCAAACACCTGCCCAGCTGCTTCATCATCGCTTGCTTTCGGTTGTTGTTGTGCATCTGCTTCAGCTACAGCCTTCTCCAGTAAACATTGAGTTGCTTTACTAAACGCCAGCGTATTATTGTTAGTGGCAAGCGTTGCGCTAAATGTGTCTTTACTTTCCCCTAGCAAACTGCAGGCGTATGGCAAGAAAGATGGTAATATCACACCTTTCACTTCAATACTATTGTAGTCAACACCATCCATGCGCACTTTACTCGAGCGTGTTGCTAATTGCTGCATCGTAGCTTTGGGGAATGCCACCGGAGCTAATAGGGTAGGTGGAATGCCTGCCAGTTTACCCACATTAGAAATTGTACTTTTGGCATTGAGCAGAAAACTAAAAAATCCTTGACATTCAACACCTTCTATAAGCAATAGTGAGTTTTCGCTGAAATCATCGGACATTTCTTGCACGTTTAGCTTGCGCGCATGCTCGGTTTGAATTCTTCTTAAATCCTTATCGTTCACTTCAAGATTTTCCAAAAAATTATCAGTATCTTCCTCGTCTTCCTCTGCTAGCAATTCGTTGGAAGTGTCAGCGGGGCGGCCAATATTTCCTGTTGGTACAGTTTGTTAGTAAAAACATAATAAATTAAAATATTGTATGAATACCTTCAGTAGCTGCATCGACGCTGTTACTCTCTTCTGTGAAGTTACCTTCATCAGACTTATTTAATGCGCTATCCTTTTTCAATGGCATTGAGTATTCTATGCCCTCTTGGCGTAAAGCGCTGCGCACACCGCGTGTGCTAGGCGACATAAGAGCATGAGTTTCCACACAGCCACCAGTGCCAGCTGCACGAAAAAGTACTGTAAACGTATTTGCGCACAGATAAAAGTAAGGACACTGACGTGCGCGCAAAAGTTGAAATAATCCCCTAAAACTGTAATCCCAATCGTCTGCTAAAGATTTGCGTTCACGTTCGCCAAGCACTATACCGTTATTAGTTTTGGTATTACGTGGAAATAACGTCATCCAAGGGAGATAAGGATGTTGCCAATAGTAACTGGCCTGATTGAAACGTGTGGCAGGAGAAATATCTAAACCGCACTGCGCATTCTGAGGATCAATGCACCGCACGAAGCTAGTCAAACCGCTAGCCAATTGACTTGTTTTTAGCGTAGTTGTTGGCAATTCACTGCGACAAAATAAGCGTACACGTGTTTTGATGCTCCAATCCATTGGTAAATGCTTAGTAAATTTTTGTTCCTCTAAAGCAGCTTCGTCATCTTCGGCCATCGCAGTGCCATGGAGCATAGCCGCAAATGATTTCGGATCGAATGGTTGCAGTGTCAACTTGGCTGGTGGAGGACGTGTGGGTGTTTCGCGCACAAATGCATCTTTCTGTGGCGGAGGTGTGTTGACAAAAGCAAGGAGCGTGTCATCTTCAATGAGCGGCGTGTCGTCGGTACGTGTACGTTTCGTCTCAGATTTTCTAAATATGCGTAAATAAAATAAATATTTAAAATGTGATTTGTGAAAAACAAACATTTTCTTACATTGCAAAGGGATTCTTTCGCTTTTGCGCTATTTTCGCCTCCAACAAGCTCTCTTTATCGAGTCCGCATTTCTCTACAATTGGCAAATTTGTGTTTTGATTTAAGCGTGCGGCCAGCTGCTTTTTCTTTTGCTTCAATCGATGCAATTTTATGAGCTAAATGGAGTGGAGGCAAACGACATGTATTATTTCGTATAATACTAAAAATGCACCTTTCTACCTCATCTGGATGCTTCCAATTTTGTTGATTGCACGGTTTTGTTGTTGACATTTTGTTAAATAATTACATTTAATTTGTATGCAATAACCATTAGCTATAAAATACCCTAGCTCGCGTTCTAATTTGAGAATTTATTAAAGCGTTGCGCGCGTAATTTTGCACAAACTTGGTTTTCTATTGTTTTTCTGGCAGCAATCAGCTGTTGTGAGAGGAGGTGTTGCCAACAGATGGAAATTAGTATTTATAGGAAACTTCATTTGTCATTTCCCAAGCATATTTTTATTGAGTTAATGGATAAGATAAACGGATATAAAAAAATAATAATTTTTAAATGAAGTTTACAGATTTTTTAAGTCTACATAAAATGGCCAAATTGTGTTCGTGTTGAGAAATATTGGATGTCAAGGTTATTGCTTAAGCTTAATTTGTTACAATTTAATATCTTGAATTTATGGGAAGCCGATCTGGGGTATGATGCTCCACACTACTTAAAATTATATTATATACAGTCAAACCTGGGTAAGTGAGAACTGGATTAGTAAGAAGACTCTATAAGTGAGAGTGAGAGCCAGGACCCGTCATTTTAAGCTCCCAAAACCTCTATTAGCGAGAAACAGAATCCTCTATAAGAGAGAGTCGTTTTTCCCTCATGGACCTCCGTAAGTGAGAATAATACTTATCTATACCTCTATAAGCGACAGTCAAGCTTTATTTATTAATGTATATTATTTAGGAGGAACTATAGTTATAATAAGAATACATACATACATAAAAGATACACAAATACAGTAACAAATGACAAAACAAACTACAAAATTTAACATCTGCTATTTTATGGCTCATTCTTAACTTTCGTGAAAATTCCTACAATTGTTTTTGTATTGTTTTCTTGTCAATATTGTGCCTATACTATTGCGTGGAACTAAATAACTTTGTTATTTTATCGCACTCGGGTTAGCGAGAAACCTCTATAAGCGAGAATGAGATTGAGCTCCCTTGAACTCTCGCTTATCCAGGTTTGACTGTATATTCAAAAAAGATATACCTACAGCATTGACGCTATAATATTTTCCTCTTTCTTATAATTTTCTAATTTATTTAGCATTTTCCGATTTTGTAACCGACTTTTGTTCGTTTAATGTTGTCACCGATTTATAATATAATATAATTAGGTCTGCGCACAGATTTACGAGCAACTATTACTGTACTGAAAAAAACTCCTTCTTAAATAAATGTAGGTATATATTCCTACAAATGTATATATTTATATCTATTGTCAACATACACATTTGCGTCAAACAACTGTTGCCGTTACAACAACAGCAAAATACACAGGCAACAACCATTGCTGCTGAAGATAAATGAAAAGATTAGCATAAATTCGGGCGCCATATCATTTTTTATACCTCACGCGCGACGCCGCAATATTTTATAATGATAATATGTCAAATTTTTGAACAAGTTTCCAAGAAAATAGTTTTGCTTTTAACGATTTATATCCACTTACGAGTTTCAAACAAAAATAATTATTTTCTAATCGGTTTTGAAAATTTCTTCGGAGGTATAATCGTATTTGTAAAAAAAAATTCAACTTAGGTTAATTGGTTTCCACAATTTTAGATTATTTTTTTCGAAATTGTGTCGGTGAGTTGGCCTGGAAAATTTATCCGAAATACGTCTGTGCTGGATAGATCGACTTAAAAATTCTACATGACTTTTGTGAATATATTTGTGAGGTAATGATTGAAGGAATGAAATTTCTGATAATGATTTCGTATATTTAAGCCACTTTGAAGCGAAAACTTTTCCAGAAATATCTTTTGAGATACTTAAAGAAAATCCTCACAGTCAGCCATTTTTTTTTTTGATGAAGGAATATTTTCTAAACGAGTCCCGGTTAATTAAAGTAAATTAATTTTTTATACGTATGTTGTTAATTATTTGTTCTTCAAAATAAATTAAGAAAAATAAAACGAATTTCATTAATTTTTATCAATTTTTCCTCAAAATATGTACATACATTAAGGAAAAAAAAATATTTTTGTTTGGCTTGCAAGTGAATACATCACCTTTAACCTACAAAACGGGCATTTTAAAAATTATTTTAGACGACCCGGAAGAGCTGACAAATTTTTTGTGAGAAATGAATTTCGGTGATTATATGTACATATGTATATGCCCTATATTCAAATTACAAATGAACAATTAGTATTATATTATGCTTTACATATAAATTTCAAAAGAATATTGCAATTTCAAACACTATTGCCGCCAGTACAGAAGTAGAAACGATCAATTTTCTTGCGAACGCTAAATATACATAATAAAATTAAAAGTAATTACTTTTTAAATATTTTTTTGTAAAATATACAATTCAAAACCTATGTATAAAAATCCGTTATTCTCAAAAATCATACTACCCAGTGAGCTGTACGCCGGGTATAAAACCACCACGAGCCATGGTGTTTTTGTAGCGCTGCCACCGTGGAAAATCGATAATTCGTCGAACGTCACTACATAGTATACGTAGATACAAACAGCGAATGAGTGATTGAAAACGGAAAAACACGCAGTGGCTTATCATTAACAATATGGCTGCTCAACGTAACGGTAAGATTGATATTAATAACCAGCCATTGGAAATGCATATATTTGAACTTAAATAGTGGTGATTTGTAACACAAATAAAATTGTCTACTTCTAGGCGCTTTTTGCTTTGTGCTCTACGCCATTTTCTTGTTTGGCAGTCAACAAAATGTCACCGCTTTCAACGCCATGCCCAAAGACAATATTTTCGCCGATGTGCTGCTCACCGAGCTGCTAAACCGCATGGACAAGGACATCGATCCGGTGCAAAATTATTTCGATTTGCTTGGTGATGTGCCGAAAAGCGTTGATCTGGTGTCGCGCTCCTCGAAGAACAACAACAACGGGCCGGATGAGTACGAGTATCGCGGCATGTACGGCTCGCATCCGTCCATACGCGATCAAGAGTACATGCAGCACAGTTCCTTGTGGGGACACCAGTACATAAATGGCGGCATGGGCGAGATGCCCAATCGCTTTCCAGCCATCAAGACCGATGCCACATTGCCGGCCTACTGCAATCCACCGAACCCCTGTCCCTATGGCTATGAGGAGAGTCAAGGTTGCATATCGGATTTTGAGAATACCGCTATTTTCAGTCGCGAATTTCAAGCTGCTCAGGAGTGCACCTGCGACAACGAGCATATGTTTGATTGCGCCGGTCAGGACAGCAACGCTAGCGCCAACGAGATGACCTCGACCATGGAGAAGTTCTTGATGCATCAATTCCAGAATGAAAACGGCTTGGACAATCCAAATGCGGTGGTTAAGAAATTCTACGGTTTTGCCACAGGCCACGGCGGTCCCAACAATCCCTTCTTACAGGGTGAGAAGCTGCCCATAGCCGCCAAGAAGGGCGATCATATCAGCGCTTAGGCGGGTCGCATGTTATTGGTGTCACTGTTAATAGATGTTGTCATTAATTGCAAATACTTAACCAAGCACACACTTAAATATATATGTATGTATGTAGTGGAATATACTTGTGCTGTCAGAAAATATCATACTATACATATAAAACTTACAATGACGAGTGACATTGGCATTTTTGGAGCATCTAAATGTTGAAAAACCAAATTGTTAAAATATGCGAATATGAAATGTTCAGCTCGCTGCCCTCAAGTTGAAATATATAATAATATTTAGTTGCTAGAAAATGATTTATAACTGTATTTAAACTTCGAATTGTTTACATGTGCATGTATAACGGCATATTCAGTCAACCGAAAGACGCAATTGTATGAGTAATCAAGCTCTCTTACTTCCCGAGCATTACTTTAGTCTAATTGTTTAAGCACATTTGTATTAACTGTAACTAAATTTCTTAACGGTAATATATATACATATGTATACACCCAAAATATCGGTTGAAATAAAGAATAATAAAAATAATTAATAAAAATGCCATAAGGTTTCCGGGGCCTTAAGGAGTTAGAAGTAGTTAGAGACATACAAAAATTACAATTTTAAATATTTTTTTTTCCGAGTACATTTTTATATTTTAAAAAGTAAAAACATAGATCTTCATGAATTGGTTTGATAGCTGCTAAAACATCAGAAGTTAAAGGAAAATAATCGCGAGAATAAGTAGCAAGCGCTCCACTTGCTTCAGCGCGCTGATAAGAGCACCAGCAAGTCGTCACTTGCAGCGCCTGCTCTCGGAAATTCTGATTTCCGAATAACTCGAAAGTATTTGTCGGATTGATTTTAAATTCTCAGAGAATATTTCTTAAATATTAAACATCTATTTTTTTAAATCCGACTACCGCTAACCCCTAAATAAAGCACGCCAAATGAAGTAAACTTCTCAATCTCTATGCAAAGGAAGCTTTTTCCTACAAGGTCTTCAAGACTGGAGATTATAGATCAATTGTTATTTCTGGCCTGTCTAACGTTAGTGTTAACGTTACAATCGAGCAAAACACGTGCGGGATGGGAAAGGGCTGATGGATTGCCGGGTAAGCTGTTCAAACACGGCGGCGAAGAACTGATAAGGAGCATGCATCAGCTTCTTTGTAAAATATGGTCGGACGAAGGCGTGCCCAACGATTGGAATTTAAGTGTGCTCTGCCCAATCCAAAAAAAGGGAGACCCCACAATCTGCGCCAAGTACCGTGGGATTAGCCTCCTCAACATCGCATATAAGGTTCTATCGAGCGTATTGTGTGAAAGATTAAAGCCCACCGTCAAAAAACTGATTGGACCTTATCAGTATGGCTTTAGGCCTGGAAAATCAACAACCGACCAGATATTCACCATGGGCTAAATCTGGGAAAAGACCCGTGAAAGAAGAATCGACATACACCACCTTTACGTCGATTCCAAAGCTGATTTGACAGCATGAAACGGAGCTGCCTTTATGTCGCTATGTCTGAATTTGGTATCCCCGCAAAACTAATACGGCTGTGTAAACTGACGTTGAGCAATACTAAAAGCTCTGTCAGGATCAGCAAGGACCTCTCCGAGCCGTTCGATACAAAACCAAGTTTCAGACAAGGCGATTCCCTATCGTACGATTTCTTCAACTTACTGCTGGAGGAAAATTCGAGCTGTCGAGCTGAATCGAGAAGGCACAATCTTTTAAAATAGTGTACAGCTGCTGGCGTACGCCGATGATATTAATATCATTGGCCTCAACACCCCCGCCGTTAGTTCTGTTCCAGACTGGATAAGGAAGCGAAGCAAATGGGTCAGGTGAAGAATGAGGGCAAGACGAAATATCTCCTGTCATCAAACAAACTGTCCGTCGTACTCGCGACTTGGCTCCCACGTCACTACTGACGGCGGGTGCTTTGCGCATTGTTCACGGCGAATTCGATGGAACTATGAACTATATGAGATATACGACCACATTGGCATAGTTCAGAGAATTAAGAGACATTGGCTATGCTGGCTGGTGTGCGTATGGATGAAAACACTCCAGCTTCGAAAGTACTCGTATTCGACGCAGTACCCGACGGGAGAAGCAGAGGAAGTGAAAAACCTCCTCTCCGTTGGAAGGACCAGGTGGAGAAGAACTTGGCTTCGCTTGGTTGGCAAAAAGAAGAACGACTGGCGCGCTGTTGTAGGCTCGGCTATAACGCCAGTAATCAAGAAGAAGAAGCTAACATTACCGTATAATATCAATTCACTCAACTCTTTTCTATAGTCTTGATGTTCCTCAATCCGGTGTTGACAATATGTAAAACCCTAAAATACTAGTAAGAACACGTCATACATATTACAGTCGCGCTTCGGAATCTCTTGAGTGATTTCGTGATGCTTCTGAGTGGATTACGGGTTTGGATAATTTTGTAATTTGTGAAGTGGAGTAAACTATTGGAATGGCAGCTTGTACTAAATGTCCTAAGGTTCAAAAGCCATATTGACCTAAAATAAAATAATTGAATATCTAAACTCTGGGCATCATAAACCTTTCAAAGTTGTAAGCTGAGAAAGCTTTTTTCTAAAATTACAAAATAGGAAAAAATTTCTAATAGTGCTTATCTCTTGGCTCTCCTCCAAATGCATTTGTGGAATAATGTTACCATACTTGCTTTCCTTGGTGTTAAAATCCTATAATTTGATTGACTTTGTGGACTTTGTAGACACATTGCTTCTTGATGTCTTCACAGCAGTTTCAAGTCGACTTAAACTTGCACCGTCTGCGATTTGTCAAAATCTTGGTTAACGTATAACAAGCGTCAAGTGTCAACGACCCCCGTCCCCTCTTGTAATAATACTAAAAAGTTCAATTCGAATTTTTTGAATTGTTTAACAATGTTTTATTCTAATTTCGTATAAATTACAAATCTTTTAGAGTATTACATGATTATGAGTTTCATATAAAAATAGCTAAGCACATACCAAAATACATATATGCTAAAAAATATTACAACTGAGTGTAAATTTGTTTTGCATAATTTATGTAATTTCAAACTAAATGGTAAAATGAGTATTATCCATGATTCATACACTGGTACAGGTATTGCTGTCCGTTGACCTCAACACACATATAAAACTTTGTACATACAAAGTATATACCGTTAAATGTAGCCAAAGGCAATAACAACAATTTTTAAGACATAAAAAAATTTCAAAATATAAACATATGTATGTACCTATATACATAACTAAAAGAGTAATTAAAAAATGAAGGAAAAATTAATCAAATTGATCAAACATAAAAAAGTTAAAAAAATTAACATGTCGCTCATTTGCTGCAAGACCGGCATAAGTCAAAAAAATCGATTTGCCAGAAAACGCGTTAAAAGTTTTCAACTGACTCCAACCTTACACGGAAAACAGGATTCATATTCTCTTCTCAAGCGGAGCATATAAGAGGTATTCATATGAATTTTTCACTCAACATGAAGTATGATATAACGAACAATTCTGCATCATTAACTCAAAAATCACGTTTTTTGATTTATGCCGGTCTTGCAGCAAATGAGCGATGTGTGAAAAAATTTGAATTCAAAAAGCTCAAAAATTGCATTAAAAAAATTAATGACAAAAAATTAAATTAAAAATTTTAAGTTTAAAAATTATCAAAAAAAAAATTAATATATATGCTACACTAATTTATTCGCTAAACGCTATATATTTCTAATTTACTAAACAGTTGGTTACTAACTGTTCTGCAGGCAGTGTGCACCAACTATTCTCTAAGTAATTCGGACGAAATATTCGATTCATATTCATCAACAAGTCTCTCACATGAGCGGGCAGTGTGATTAGCTAAAAAATATTCGTTGTCATATTTACAAAACACTAAAGTGCTTACATTATTATGTCATTATATATTATACAATTAGTTAAAACAGACATACATATATGTAAATGAATGTGTATATATGTACATATATTCCGGCATTTCCTAAGTAGATTTTTTTTGCAAACGCCTGCTGTTGCAGTCTTTGCGCTAAAATAGCAACCAACGTAAACAAGCTCTTCATTTCTGACTTCAAACGTGCTTAAATCAAATCTATTTTCCCAAGCATATCTTGAGCTTTTTTTATGTTTTGCATGAAGCAAGTAAATCTACAACTTAAAAAAGTGATATTCTACATAAAATTTTTTGTTCTACAAAAAAGGTCTTAATAGTTTTTCTCATAAAAATTTTCTTTTAAAAGTTTTACGCAGTCAAAGTTATGCTTTAAATATACTGAGCATTCATACAAGTCATTTTTAAATACAGTGTTGCTCATACGACATGGTGTACCATATGAATACAACACATTTGTTACATTTAACTGCGTATAACTATTAAAATAATGCTTTTATGAAAAAAACTATTCGGAGCTTTTTTGTAGAGCAAAAAATTGTGTATTAAAATGTCAATTTTCTAAATTTTTTTGCTTTGGAGATAAATAAAAAAGGTAAAAATTCCAAGTAAAATGTATGTGAAAAGTAAAATTAATTGCCTGTTTACGTTGGATATTGTTTTAAGCGCAAAAATTGAAACTTCAAGGGACGTTTGTAAAGAAAAAATGAAATTGTGAAGCAACGGACACTCTAATGTATATATATATATGTTTGTGTGTATACGTATATAATCGTATAATAATCATTATTTTAGCTTACGAAACTAGTTTAAGATGGGAAGCAGTAGAAAAATATAAAATAATTGTATTTATAGTTGTGGCAGTAGTGGTTACGAACTTTAAAAATAATCTGCTGAATACGAGTACCAACAGTGCTTTCTCGATTACCATGCCTAATTTTTTTAGGTGTCTTGAAAATGTTATTTTGATATTTTATTACTTGTGACCAGGCATTCAAATTTATAATTCAAAAGTTTTGGATAAAATTGAGTTTTCAGTTTTTAATCCCAATGTTGGTAATTGAAATGTTAGTCAATTCTTTTTTTCAATGCATTATTAGCCATCCTGCTGTGACCATCATAGTACAAGTAATTTCGTTTTTAATACAAATTTTATAAAAAAATTGTAGCACAAAAAATATTTTTCGAGGTCTATTTCAACACAAATATTTTTAAGAGCTTTAAATAAGTAAAAACTGAAAACCATCTAGTGCGTTTTAGCAGTCGCGTTTAACGAGAAAGCACTGTGATTCACTTTGTGACAGTGTTTGTAGCTTAATCAAATACTTAGTTGTATATGTAGTGGTTTTTGTAATTGTTAATATATAGTAATTCGAGACAAAACTACTGTTATATTCCTACATTTAAGTGGCCTGTACAAAGGACATGGAAATTTCAACGCTTCGCGGGTTTTTTTTTACTAGGACAACATCGTGCTTACAATTCTAATACTATTAACTAAACAAGTCCTTCGTTTTTTTGTTTTTTTTTTTGTTTTTTTTTTCCAAATAATCAACAACAATAAAATCGATATCAAGCTGGCAAGTGGCTTTGAGTGACGCCTTCTACAAACGTCCCGTATTGCTGCTATTCTGTCCCCATGACACTTGTTGATTGGGATTACGCGCAGTCAGTCGCAGCGAGTTGCGGTCGTCATCTTCGAGTACATGCTCGTAGCCTTGATTAATGGTGCCGCCACCGTTCGAACCATAGATTTGCTGTGTGTGTAAGAAATGAATAAAAAAATGAGATTGAAAAAATCGCATATAAATATGTGGGTTATTATGTAGTTTACCTCGCCTGGTCCGCCGTTGGCGTTGAACACATCCTTGATGCTAATGCCCGCATTTGAGATACGTCCACTGCGCTGATTGGGTATTACGCCGTTGTTGTTCAGCTGAAATGTTGAGAGATGGCACATTTGATTGATACTCAATAGAAGAAGTAAGCATTTCTCTAAATCGGCCGAAGGTAACTTTGACGAAAGGCAGTTGAAGAACTTATAGGCTTCTATTCTACGCTAAATAATCACTTTGAAACATGCTAGTCTGTAGTTTGTAATTTATTTTAGACATGAAACAGCTTAAAGTGATTTATGATAGGCTCGCGGCTTTTCAAGACTACAGTTTATTAATCGAAAACTAAATTACTGTATATTGTAATAGATTAAACTACAAATAAAGTATGTGTCCTATTTATAAGATGTTCTAGAAATGCCCAGCAATGTCCAATATCCAGTCATTGAGAGGGTTTTCCGAATAACATACTGATTCCTAAAAGCGCATGGATCATATGGAACAAGAGTAATACCACATGTATTGTAGTCTCTAGAAACTTATGAACGATTTTCACACAAGATCCTGAAACCCCCACATTAATGATAAAATAAAAATATAGTTTTAACTTTAGTGTTGGCTAATATATTGGCTAGTCTTTCCGTATTTTGTCAATAGATGTCGTGCAGTCGTACATCTCCATTTGTATTATACCATATAGTTTAGGTAAGGTGAGATTTAATGCTTCATTCACAAAACAAAAATTAAATTTGGGAAAACCAAAAAAAAGTTACAACTGTTCAAAAATGAGTGAAAATAATGAAGAAATTCGCTATATTTTGAAATTTTTGTATAAAAAAGGGAAGAATGCCCCCCAAGCCACCAATGAAATTTGTGAAGTTTACGAAGACGATGCATTATCAGTTTGTGTTTCAGAACAATGGTTCGCTCGCTTCCGTTCTGTAAATTTCGATGTGAAAGATGCACCTCGCTCTGGTCGACCTATCGTTGAAAAAGCCGATGAAACTATTGAAAGGATTGAACATGACCGTCACATAAGCAGCCTTGACATCGCTAAGGAACTTAACATTCATCATCAAACAGTTTCGAACCATTTAAAAAAGGCTGACTATAAACAGAAGCTCGATATTTGGGTATCACATAAACTGATTGTGAAAAATTTAATGGACCGAATTAACATCTGCGACTCTTTGCATTTCTGAAGCGAATGGTAACAGGAGACGAAAAGTGGATCAAATACGACAATAATGTGCGAAAAAGATCATGGTCCAAGCGTGGTGAAGATTAATTAATTGTCGCTGAGTGTTTTGAGATTGGAAAGGAATCATCCACTATGATCTGCTCCAACCTGCTCGAACGATTGATTCTACATTTTACTGTCAACAACCGATGAGATTGAAGCAAGCAGTCGAAAAAAACGGTTGGTTCATTAAAGTTTATTATAAATATAACAAAAAAAGGAGGAGTTTGATTAGAAATACGAAAAACCTTTTTCGACTGAACAATATATGTATATCGTTGCTATTGTGTGAGCATTCGTCTTATGGCAAATATGGCATACGTTTCATTATATCCAAAGAAACCGTGTGGTTTACAATCATATTTGGTATATTTTTAACTTATTTAATATACCATTCACTCAGACTCAGAATTTACTATCACAGATTATTCCTAATGAGGTTTAAACAAAGGTCTCGGCCAATTCCATTCTAATTTAGCGCTAACTCATATATTTTTTAAGAAAACACACACTTTGACCAAGATATAATTTAAAGTCAATTGGAAAATCATAAATCACTATATCGTGATACATTGGGGTTAAGGGTAGGTCTGGGCTGATCGCAGTAACATTTGGCTTAACTCAAGTATACAGTTGAACATGTTTTCATGCAATTTTGTGAAGTTAATTCACATACTGGCCGACATATTGAGCCTAAAGTCTGCTTGGGGTAGAGTAGTTCGTGGACCGACTCCACACATATTCGCATAAAGCTATAGGATATCCATGTATATATCCAAACATATTCGGCATAAACCTATAGGACAAAAAGTTAACCATACTTGGGTCTCTGTCTGTAAATAGGCGAAAAGACTGAGCTGAGAGAGCATATTACTTCTGTAAAAGTACTTTAATGTCTCAAGACCTATTGATCTTTCGAGCTGGATGTGATGAAGACTTTTCCTAAAAACAATAATGGGATCAAGAAGCTGACGGGGGTTACAGTAGTTTACAGTGTCTCGAAAGGATGAAGATTGATAGGTTGGTGCGTCATTATCGTCTCCTGGTAGATTTATTATAATTTTTATAATAAATGCTGATTAATGTTTACGATTGTCAGAGCAAAGTGGGATTGGTTAATGTCGTTATTATTACTTTACTATATTGTTAAAATAACTAAATGTTTCGCAGTTGATCCGCAAGGGCTAGATTATGTTTTTCATGAATTAAAAATAATTATATAACTTACGGCAGCAGTTGTTGTAATGCCATACTCGTTCTTTGCGCCCAGTGTTTGCATAGCTGACTTACGTCGTTCCGCCATTACCGAGTTCTTACGCACTTCCAGCGCGCGTATCGTTTCGGCGCGCATTGTCAAGCGGCGCGTGAGTATCGGAGTTGCTGTTGGAAGTATACACAATTAGTTTAAAGAAATGTTCTTGAAAAAATATAAAAGATTTACCTGGATTATTTTCATCCGCTGTTAGTTTGAGGAAACGCTTCTTGAAAGCAACGTCCAAGGTGCCGATCTGGCGACGCGGTTGACGTGCTTTCTCCAGATTTTGTATCGTACGACGACGAGCAATTCGATCGGGTCCACTGCCAGAGTCATTGTCATAATCGCCGTCTATGCCTTGAAGACGTTGCAAATTCTTGACGATTTCCACAGCGTGCTGCAAGTAAGCGGGAAACAGTTTAGAGGGTGTTAGGTGTGAGTATGTGATCTTTAGAGTGTGTTGTTTTAGATTAATGTTACCTTGTCTATTAGCGCATCCTGTGAAGTGTCTTCCGACTTCTTCTTGCAGAAATTCAACTCGGTGGAGGCGAGTATATGCGAAATGGTGCCGAAACGATGGAACAACATAGCGGTAAACTGTATGATCAGAATGAGCGCAAAGAAGAACACAAACACCAAACCGATCGGTTCTAATTGTAGATATTCCTTAGAAATGTGTACCTAAAAGTTGAAAGTGTGTGGCAAAGTAAAGAAGTTGAGCTTAGTTGCACAGTCATACAAGAAATTCGAGGTAATTTGTAGGTTAGTTACACAAATTATAATTGTACGATAAGAAAAAAAAATATAGAATAACTATAGAAATTTTTCTGTAAACCATTTTATGTGCAATGTGTGTGATTTTTTTTCATCATATGATTCATTATATGATTGATTGTTTGGGATGGGTTCGTAAATGTTCGTTTGAGTAATGCAAGGGTTAGCTGTTATAGACGGGTGTCTTGCATACAAAAAGGGCACCCATGTTTGGTAACGGTTTATGAAATGTATGTATGTATGTATAAAGGTACGAGTACTTGTTTGTTGGCAAGTTCATGGCTTAAGTAGTAACGGTTACTGTTGTTTGTGAAGACTTTGTATAGACTGGACGTGGTTGTAGTGGCATTGTTGGTGGTCGTGTTCACGGCAAAAGAGTAAAATGTTCATTTGGTGGGAATTAAGCGAAATCCGACATTGTGCTGGCTTTGTTTAAACATTTATCCTTAAAAGTTCGCCCGCAAATCGAGCACAGAATATTTTTGCTTGAGAGTTACAAAGAGAGGTTTCTTATAAGAAACTTTGAATTAGACAAGACATAAATCATATATAGACACGAATATTAAATACTACACAAGTTATAAAGTATTTTAATAAAAGCTTGCAGGTTTAATTAATAAGTGCAAATTTAATTTTATGCAGTGCTTTTAATTTTTTTTATTTTATAGCAACTTAAAAGGCAACTTTTATGATTAAGACGAGTATTTATTTTATTCTATTTGTAATACGACGATTTTAAGCTCTGTAAACTCTAACATCATGATATACAAACCAAGCAGCGCCTCTCCCAAGCAACTACAATATTTTCCTTGGTTCTTGAAAATCGATTTAAATCGAAAATTTTTTTAATAGGAAAACATAAATATTTTTGTAGTTTCATATTGAAGAAAGATAAGAAAAAAGAGAATAATAGAAGAATATGGGAAATATATTCTGTGGGTTGCTAAAGAAATTGGTCATCATTTTACTGTTGATATAATACTAAAGGGGCTTTGTGGACCAGTAATGAAAAAGTGTTTATTTAAATGAAAATGTGGCTTTATTCTTCGTAATACAACTAGAGCAATGCATTTATTTTAACGGTCCTCCGGTATTTCGATCAGAGAGCATCGAAGCTCTACGGGATCAAAATTTAAGTGAATTCCGTTTCCAGCGAGCAATTTTTGTATTTGGGATTTTAGAATAGTCACTGGGTGTCAAATTTGACGAAAATAATGAGTGATGGACGTGTTCAAAATTCTTTATTCCATCAATTTATGATATACTATATACACTAGGGTGGGCTAACAAAAAGTTTTTTTTCGCTTGGTCTTCTGAAAAATAGGTTCTTTGACCTATCTAAGAAAATGTCTCCAAGTACGAGACTTTTTCTAAAATCTAACGGCTTAAAAGATATTAACGGTTAAACTTTGATTATTTTAATAATTTTTTTCTTATGCATTTTTTAATTTAATGAGAAAAAAATCATTATAAATCGGAAAACTCATAGTTTTGTCGAAAAAAATATGAATTTTTTATCCACCCTAACATACACATTAATAGATGGCAGACTTTCCAGCCCTTGTGTTTACGACTATTTCTTGTCTGTCGACTTCTGTGATTCATTCAAGATTAAGTATTCAAGTGCTCTACTGTAAACTTGAGAGATCATGAGGAGCTCGAAATATTTTGCTATCCTTAAAGGTCTACAGAAAACTCAGTCCACATTACAAGTGCCAACAGAAAAATGATGAAAATCTTATATCATAGCATACATTCAGGCTTCAGTCTGAGTTGCTCAGATAAGTAAAGATTAATCTCTTTATATCCATAAATCGGCAGAATACTCTATGGTATGCCACCGGTTAGTGAAGAAATGCTGTTCGAGAGGCGAAGCACTTTAGTTAAGGGGAGTTCAAAGCGAGTGAACCGAATCGGATAGTGCGGATACTTTATGGTATCTTTAGAGAAAGTTCTACCTGGTCGACATTGGTCCAGCCTTGACAAAAAATGACTAAAAGCGCTAATAGAAAAGCAGATAAAATAATATTGCGTTGATTAGGTATTCAATAGCAGTAATACTATAAAGTGCTGCATGACCGAATCCGTTCGACGCTAACAAATGATTTTCTGCGATGATATATAGTATACAAGTATTTTCTGACTTACATACAAAAACAATAAATACAAAGCAAGCACAAAGTGAATAACATCGTGAGCGGATAAATAGGTGAAGTTTTTAGGAATATTTGTTCATTCATATGTAATTATAAAAAAATAATAAATTAATGCGTGCAACCACTTCCTTAGCAATCAATAAATAATTAAATAACTTATATAATAACAACATTCCATTTGCATGTATAAAATATTACAAAACCACGCCCAATTTAATCAACAAATTATATAATATATATTATTTTTATTTGTTTTTTAGGCGATGGAAACACTAAAACAACACTGACAATAACGAATTTTCGATCTATTTCACATTATGCGTGGACAGTCAGGTTCATGCGAACAAGCTGCGTATACTTTATATGGCATATAATCCGATTTTACAGCAAATCCAGAAACCGATTTTGTTTTTCCAGCTTTGGAAATGTGTTTTTGGCTTGTGAGTAAATTTTGAACGCGATAGAAAGTTTTCAAACATTGTTAAACACAAAGAAAAAACTAAAAATTGAAAAATAAAAATTAAAATTAAAAAAGTAATAGAGCAGTGGCTATGAGGGAAAGGGGTGTACACAAATTTTACACATTTTAGTTCTGCTTTTTTTTAATTTTGCACAAATGTAGGAGAAGTTTGTTATAGATAATTTTTACAATTAATTTAGGTTAAAAATCAGTTTTTATATACGAATTTATACATATATGTACATATGTATGTATGTATGTATGTATATAAAGAGTTAAAACGGAAAAATGTACAGCAAAACCATGACAACAGTTAGAAGAGAGTGTGTGTGTGAACAACAAAGAGTTTCATTGACTTTGAGAAATACAGCAGATAAAAACCTCTGATGTCTCTTCAATATACGTTATGTTTGTCTTGACGCCCAGTGGCCAGACAACGTGCAATTTATCCTTGTTCAGCTGAAGCAAGAACACAATCAGGACGAACAAGGCGTTGGCCATGAAAAATGCGAAGACGGACTTGTTCCTCAAATCAATGAGATCGGCTGCGATGCGTGCCTGTTTATTGTTGTTGCATTTTGTTTCGATTTCAATTTAGTTTAATAATAGTAATAATTCGTTTTAACATTCAGCAGCGATATTTTTTTCGTTCGTGATATTTTGTTTGTTCGGTTAAGAAATATTGCCGTTATTGCGTACGATGAACGTCAGTTTTGGTTTTTGTTTTGGTTTTGTTTCGTTTAACACATCACCGCACAAAGCATTTGCATATTTTATGATTTATTTCAGTTTTTTTTTATATTTTTCATGAAATTTTATTTTTCCATTTTAAAAGATAGTTGATTTTTTTGAAATGTTTTAATATAAGAAAAGGAGAAAAGAAAAAAGAAACATGTTAGTAAAATGTTCAATTGGGGATTTCTTTCACGATGACGTCAAACATTAAATGTGGATTGTTGTTGTTTTTAGCTTTTTATGAAAATTTGTGTGTGCGTTACGTTTTGCTGTGTCATTTGACGTCACGCGCATGAAATCCCCTTGCCGAAATTTACCTCTTGTGTGGATTCGTCGTAGGTTATGTTTGTGCGTACACCAAAAGGCCATTTCACGTGTATGTTGTCCTTGTTCAATTGCAACAAGAACACGATTAAAACGAATAGCGCATTACACATGAAAAAGGCGAACACGGAGGAGTCGCGCAACTCTTTAAGATCTTTAGCAATTCTAGCCTAAAAATGCATGCACATTAATATGTAATTGAAATAAGAAAATCATTAAAAATCATAAGGAAATGCGAAAATTGTGGTAGCTGAGCACATCTGCTAGCGTACCATGCTGGCGAAATCATTAACGAAAACCCTGGTGTACGATCTTTGTATTAATCCACCTTGTAAATGCATTTGCGCTCAACCGAAGCCTGAGCGCAAACGAAAAGAACCACAAAATTACCTGTTCCACCGGATCGTTATCGATTGGGAAGAGATATTTGTCGATCAGATCTTTCCAGAACTGAATTTCCGTGCTTGACAAGAAGTCAACCTCGCCCTTACGCAAATCTTGGTCCTCAATCCAGAATGGATTTGTAAGGAAATCACGTTCTTGACGTGGTTCTGCCGAGGTGTCTGAATCTGATTCCTCCGACTCATCGCCAGATTTCTCAGCAACCGAAGACAACAAATGATGATCTTTTGAACCGCTAGATGTTGTACGTCTGCGTCCATGCCGTGAATGACCATGTGGATCTAAAGTGTGTTCCAAAGCTTCCAATCTCGTTTTGATGGTGTTTAATGACTCAGCAATCGCTGTGAGTTGTGCTTTTTCTTCCGACGTTTTGCCATGCGTACAGAGTATACAACGGAATAAGCCTGCTAATGAGAACTCAATTGAACCCTCCTCGTCTCCGTTATCGCCAATGCCACTTTGCAAGAAACTCAGCATGCTCTTTTGCTTTACGCGCTTGGCAGCCTCTTCTGCTGCTTTCTTTTCCGCTTCCATTTCCTTCTTTGTCTTTTTAGCGACCACTTCACGCGTGCCCCAAGAGACGACATTCAGATTGATGATCGAATACAGAATAAGCAAAAGGTACATAGATGGTATGGAAAGTAAATAGATGAGACCTGCCGTGATGCACCAAAATTCTTGCGGATGCAAACACGCCGCTATCCAAAATGACCCCGTCATAGCAATCAAGAATATAGCGGATGGTGAGCCGATACCGTCCTCACCCAATTGCAAAGCCGTACCCACGATTACCGCCATCATGATGAGCGCATACGCCGTGGATAGCACCTGTGCCACAAATAGCTGGATATTCGATTTACAAGTGAAGCAGACGAACATGAAGAACAAGATCGGCACGATATTGTAGTGGAAGGAGGTCCAATTGTCTATGCGGAAAGCGGCTACGAAAGCACCCACCAACATAAGGAAAATCGTGCCAGGTCCAAGAATGGTGCCGCCAATCAACATCATTTGGTAGAAGATGTAAAGCAGCGAAATGTTGTCGTTAATCTTTATAGTACGTTTGGCGTCACCCAGCAGATCCATAATGTTTGCGATGGTAGAAGGCACCCAACGACGACGTTGATTGTAGAACTCATTGAAACCTTCGGGACAGTGAGTGTACGCATCGGAGGCAGCTGAATATTCGACGCGATAACCACGCTGTAGTAGTAAAGTACAAAGCCAACGATCTTCACCCTGATCGTACTGTACGTAGTGACGAGCTTGATCCGAACGTGTGGTATACTTTTTCATAACATTGTCGTCCATAAGCGCTTTGCCACGGAAAAGTGAAAAGCAGCCGGGACTACAAAGTACACAGCCGATCATGTGTTCGGTGGCTTTTTGCAACCAATGACCAATAGCGTATTCGAAGAGTTGATACCATACCATAGGGCCCGAGCCGACAGGATGTATGCGTCCACATGCTGCGCCCAGGTTGCGATTCTTCTTCATCAAATCGATCAGCAACGTTACAGCGTTCGGTTTGAAGTCAATATCGCCATCCAATGTTAGCAGGTAAGTGTTTTGCGCAATCTCATCTTTACGATCGGCAGATATGGGTAGCTCAATGAGACGATGACCGAGCAAGTAGTACATGTACATAACTTGCGACCAACGCTTACGATGACGTATACGATCCTTATCCTTCAGATGTGTAATGAATTTGGTCTTACCGGGTAGAGTCCACACTAGACGACCACCGTAAGGGGTTGGATACTTTTTGGGTGGACGTAAGCGTATGGTGGTCTGATGAATTTCGGAAGCCGCATCATCCATAGTGGCTACAAGCAATTTGACGAAACGATTCACTTGAATATCGTCATCGCTGTGATCGGAAATTTCAAAAGCATCATCGAAGAAAGTATGTGCTGAAGCATAAAGATTACACATAAAGAGGTTAATTAGAAATTCATTACAACTTTTTAGACTTTAGCTACTCACTTTCAAATTCATAGTAGTCCGGATCAACGATGCGTAGATACTTCTGGGCTACACGTCGCGCACACTGGTCCTCGTCCATGCGCATAATACTTTTTAAGAACTCCATCATCTCGTCTTTCGTTTCATGCCACATGGTGGCGCAGGCATATATTCTGGTAATGTGATCTGAAGATTTAATGCTCGGCTTATTTTGTATAGCTGAACCATCAGTGTGCACAGAAATGGTTTCGTAGTATTCGTCGCCCTTCTCCTTCTCGATTTCCGATAAATCCTGCAGATGAATAATTATGAAAAACCTACTATACTTTTCTTTAGTTGTATACAATTGCACTTACCTCGGTCTTCACGTCGGCTTGGTCATCCCTTCGCCGGTTCATGGCCATAGACTGATCAATCAGCAGCGCCGAATACATCGGACGTACGAATAACTTTTCTGTTGTAGCCAAACGTTCACATTTTGGTGTCCAAATATGCAGTGAGATCCATGTCTGACTAAGCAGCCACAATATCCACGCCCAAGCCATTTGTTGGGTCACAAAATCATTGAAACGGAAGTTGCGTGGACTTGTGAAGAACAGATAGTCCGGAATGGTGTCGTGGAAAAAACAAGGATCGTCTATGCGCAAACCGCAGGCTGCGATCAACAGGGAAACCGTGATGGGTATAGTCAAACTAACCGGGAAGGCGTAACTGAAGCCTTGTATGAGAATCTTACAAGCGAATTTTCCAAAGATGTAACAAAGATAAGCGCCAAAAATCTGTATGAGGAGCACATAAATAACAGTATTGTGTACAGCATCAATCTCTATGCTATCTATATTGGCTGCATCCAATGTATCTGGCAAGTTGCCCGTCAAACTGGTAGCCAATTCGTCAATTGAAATCTTATGTGGCCCCAACGCGTCACCATACATACTGAAAATGTTGCCAGGCTCGTCACCCTGCGCCCAAAAGATGAGTAAAGCGAAACAGACGAACAACACAACTTTCCATAATGAAAGGAACATGTGATTGAAGTAACGTGTAGTGCGCATCTCATCCTTCACGCGTCCCATTGCACGCACCAAGCCGATGGGCGACTGCAGTGACACAAAGTTCTCCCACCAACCGCAAGAGATCATCACGCAGGCAATCGGTATGACCCACAATTCCGGACGATTCTCTAGTAATGGCCATATAACGAAACCAGTTACTTGTGCCGCAATCGCAGCCATATCAATGAGTACTTTCACGGCACGTTTACCCTCCTTGGAACAGCGTGACAAAAGCCCCAGTATACCAGGTATAACGCACAAGCAATTCGTCAACATGGCACCCTGTATGGCATCGATTTGTGGCAGCACGACGAACATTAGCAAAGCGGTACCAAAACAACTCAGACTCTCCATCAGCGTGACGAAGAGAAAGTGTCCGGTCTTGGGCACACGAAATGTTTTGAAGAAACAAATACGCGCCGAACGTATGAAGGCACCGATCTCGGGTATTGCATAGGCAATCAGTAGCGCCCAAATCCATGCGATGCGCTCCTCTTCGGGCAATTTAACGACGAATGTTTTGTCGCGACCCTTGAGCATGAGTAACAAATACATAATTATGTATAAATTAAAAATGCTCAAAATTGATTATGAAATATTTAACTTACCAAATCTTTATTGCAGTATTCTATTTTCTTATCTTTACGTATTTGTGATGTCATAAATAGTACACAACCCTTCGCCATAACCCCACCCGTTAACACTATGATGAATGTGAAAGCATACGCGAAGATCTTCAATATCTTCACTGTGAGCTCCAGGCATTCCTGATTGGCCGTCGAGCCCGTCTCGATCTTGATCGGTGGATCACGGAAGACATCCCAGCCTTTTGTTTCTTGTATTGTGCGTTGGCTGTAACGAGTAATGTTCTTTTTTAGATTGTAGTATTTAATGGTGTCTATTTGGTTAATTTTGTCCAATTATCGCTGGCCTGTGGCGAGTTAATTACTCATTCTAAAGTACTGCGCGTGCAATCAGTGCTTGAATGGAATTAGTTCCGGCATTTCAAATAGTTATGGGCACTTACCTATTTAAGGTATGTGGGTTTGTGCCTTTGTTATAATTATAAAAGTAAAAGTGATTAATTATGACTGCTGAGCCGCACCCTCTTTGTGGGAACCAGCTTTAAGTGCTTTAACGTAAATAAATAAAAGAGGCGTGTGAGGTCAGTCAATTCAAGCTTGCTCACAGTTATTTAATTGTAGTGTAGCACATTTCATAAAGTTCCGTCTGACTGGTTTCTGGCGTTTTTGAAGATTTTGGTGCGTTTGGAATTGTTTTTTCACAACCTAAGACAGCTTGCTTTCGTTCAGTTTGAGTTTTGCTTCAAACTTCAAAGGGATGATTGCTCTTGATTAAAATTAAATCAACTGGGTATATTAAAAGAGGACGAAAGGCTTCATTACCGGAAATTTTTCAATGAAATGCGCAAGGTTTTTCTTAAAAGAAATGAAAAGGTTTGTCGTTGTCGACCTTTTATAAATTTAGACTTTTCTGAAATTCTGATACTACGCATATGTTCATAGAGATATATTTTTACTCGCTAATCTCCATTATGATCCTTTTAAGCGGCTTTAGGTTTTGTAATCACATTCTTTGTTCAGTACCAGGACAAATAGATCTAGTTTATACTAAATTTTTGCTTTTTGAAAATTTATATTACCAGGCACTTTGCTGATCAACCAAAGTTGCTCTTCTTTTCTCTAAAAGTGACATATCTTATAGCCTTAAGTACGCTGAAAAGTTAGGTTGAGAGCACTTCGCTCTGGGGGTGGGCTATATCTATTAGTTCATGGTGACGCTCAGATTGACGAATCTACTTGTATGACACGATTTAACTTTCTATCGGTAAAGCTGAACGGTCGATCAGAAATACTCTCTTTATATTGTGCTCTCTTATTATTATGTGCCTTAGGCAACATATCCCTAAAGAGAGAATGTGTGAACCGAAGGCTGATGAATTAATAAAATATTTAGCTATTATGCCCTTATTAGGTGTCTTAGGTCATCTATATTGACTTGTCTCAGAGTCAATAGTTCAAATGGAAGACATCAATATTTCCATTATTTCCGATCTCTGCTTGTATAAGTACAAAATAAACAAGTAAGGAAGGGCTAAGTTCGGGTGTAAAGTGATAATCGAGATACCGTTATTAGCAACTTTATTGCGAGAATATAAAAATGATGCACTCTGAATTACATGAAAATATCTGAGAGATTTACCGATATTTTCGGTGAAAAATTAGGTTAGGTTAGGCACTAAATTCTTCGTGTTCGATATCAGAGACCTTGAAAAGTTATAGTCCGATCACGACAATTTTTCCACAAGGGATACCTCAGCTCAAATACCGTATTTGTGTAAAGTTTTATTCCGCTATCATCATTGGTTCCTAATGTACTATATATTATACAGAGAAGGCATCAGATGGAATTCAAAATAGCTTTATATTGGAAGAAGGCGTGGTTGTGAACCGATTTCACCCATATTTCGTACATGTCATCAGGGTGTTAAGAAAATATTATGTACCGAATTTCATTGAAATCGGTCTAGTAGCTCCTGAGATATGGTTCTTGGTCCATAAGTGGGCGGCGCCACGCCCATTTTCAATTTTTAAAAACAGCCTCTGTGCAGCTTTTTTCTGCCATTTCTTCCGTAAAATTTAGTGTTTCTGACGTTTTTTGTTAGTCGGTTAACGCACTTTTAGTGATTTTGAACATAACCTTTGTATGGGAGGTGGGCGTGGTTATTATCCGATTTCTTCTATTTTTGAACTGTATATGGAAATACCTGAAGAAAACGACTCTGTAGACTTTGGTTGACATAGCTATAGTAGTTTCCGAGATATGTACAAAAAACTTAGTAGGGGGCGGGGCCACGCCACTTTTCCAAAACAATTGCGCCCAAATATGCCCCTCCCTAATGCGATCCTTTGTGCCAAATTTCACTTTAATATCTTTATTTATGGCTTAGTTATGACACTTTATAGGTTTTCGGTTTCCGCCATTTTGTGGGCGTGGCAGTTGGCCGATTTTGCCCATCTTCGAACTTAACCTTCTTATGGAGCCAAGGAATACGTGTACCAAGTTTCATCATGATATCTCAATTTTTACTCAAGTTACAGCTTGCACGGACGGACGGACGGACAGACAGACATCCGGATTTCGACTCTACTCGTCGCCCTGATCACTTTGGTATATATAACCCTATATCTGACTCTTTTAGTTTTAGGACTTACAAACAACCGTTATGTGAACAAAACTATAATACTCTCGTTAGCAACATTGTTGCGAGAGTATAAAAATACTTAACATCTTCCTCAGGCTCTTTAGGTATGTTCTTTAAAATTGTATCCACAAACTAATATCAAACTTGATAGCTGAATGGCACACTTTACTAAGTATGTGCGTGTGTGTTTTACCTGCTACATGTTTTGGCCAGTAAAAATGCATAATTTCAAGGCAATTTGGTATGTTATTTCCGTCATTTTTGACCAGGTCGTATATTCACCGAGCCACTGTGTTGACTGACAGCTGTGAAGATTGTGGAAATAGTTGCTAGACGCAGCATACATATGAACGTATGGAGATATACAAAATTATAATATTATGTGTACTTCTTAAATTAGGGTGTGCCAAAAAAAAGGGAGATTTTTTGGGCAACGCAAAATGACTTGCGACCTAAACACCCTTTGGATTTCTGGACTCGGCCTTAGTTTATCAATGGAATTATGAGTAGGATTAGCTCTTAAAGATTTTGGTAAAATCCAGGACTGTGGCTGACGGGCTAATGTCAAAATTGCACCGTACCGTTAAAACCCTGGTATGCCACAGAGTACGTCGCAGTAGATGTAAGATGAGAAGACTCCATCTATGCGTTGGTCGGATCTGAGCGCACAGCCCCATAAGGGGGTGTGTCAACGCTCGCCTTGGTCTCATTATTGAAAACATTAAATGCGACTATTTTTTCGGAGGACGGATAGCAACTGTTAGAGGTGACCCAATCAACATAGACAAGAAACACAATACTAAAATAAACTATGATGAAAAGGTGACGATGGAAAGCGTTGGGAAACCGAAATCGTCGCCAACTAAAACCAGTCCAGACCACAGTCGTAGGAAGTACGGCGTTAGGGTCTGCTAAAAGCAAAACTTTTGCTAACACGTATGATTTTTCTGTGTTGCAGTCAAGGTTTGAACATTTTTGACCTCAATTCGTAATCAGAACACATCAAATAATCCAATGAGGTCAAGCTCTTCAGTTACAAAATTTTTGTTTAGACTTGTTGAGTACTGTTATCGATATATATTTATACCCTGAACAGGGTATATTAAGTTTGTCACGAAGTTTGTAATACCCAGAAGGAAGCGTTCGAGACCCTATAAATTATATATGTATATGTATATAATGATCAGTATGTTGAGCTGAGTCGATTTAGCCATGTCCGTCTGTCCGTCCTTCCGTCTGTCTGTCTAGTCCCTCAGTTTTCAAGATATCGTTTTGAAATTTTGCAAACGTCATTTTCTCTTCAAGAAGCGATATCGGACCACTATAACATATAGCTGCCATACAAACTGAACGATCGGAATCAAGGGCTTGTATGGAAAACTTTCGCATTTGACAAGATATATTCACGAAATTCGGCATAGATTATTTTCTAAAGTAAAAATGTAATCTCCGAAGAAATTGTTCAGATCGGTTAACTATAGCATATAGCTGCCATACAAACTGGACACATAGTTACTAAAAGAAATGCACCTGTGAAGGGTATATTAACGAAGTTAACGTTTTTTCTGTTAAAACAAATTATATCACCTTAAAGTGCACAGGTACATATATTTTTATATCTAATTTGTATATCTAAAAGAGACAAGTTGTTTTAAAAAAAGTCCCCACCCTAATGCTCTTTGCGAGATATATTCCAATATGCCGTTGTTCATTGTTCATTTCATAGCTGTCACATTATCAGTGCACTTACATGGTAATTTGCATAAATAACATTTTGCGCAAAAGCGACAACAACAACAAAACAAACGCATACAAGTAAAGCCACAATTTGCCCCTCTGGTTGTCAAGGCGCCAGCACCCGTCATGCAACACCACTTGTGGCACGTTGCAACTGCATTTGAACTCAAAATCTATTGTGCGACGAAGTCGTAGGCCTTTTGCGCGTCGTTTGTGTTGTTGTTTGACATGAATACATTTAAGTTTAATACGTTTAGGTGTTGTTGTACATATATACGTTTGTGAGTATAGCTTTACCTTCCGCCATAAATATCTTGGGTTAATGGTGTGCTCTCGTCGTCGGTAAAGTTGTCATCGCTGTCGCCGGCATTGCCCGGCGGTGCCAGGGGCCGATGCCTTACGGCAGACATCTCCCACGGTTCCACAAATTGGACGCGAAAATATTGTTACGCTTGTTGTTGCTGCTGTTGCCACAAATATTTCTTGCTCTATTGTTATTTATAGTCTGTCTCAGCTATCAAAATGTCTTGAGCCTGAAGCTGTTATTGTCTCACTTGCTTTTAATCGAGTTGTTGTAGCTGAAAGGAGGGAAGAAATAATAAATTTTAGTAAAAGCTGTTAAGGAGGTTGGCTTATAATACGGAAGATTTCTATAATAGCTATGCTCTATAGTAATTGATGATCCCGGGAGTTTCGAAGATTAATTATTATAGGTTTAGCATTAGCCCATTTTAAATTGTACTTGATTTTTTCGAGTTCTTTAGATTCTTTATCTAATAAATTCATCTTATACTATTTTCCTTAAACGAAGGGTTAAACTTAGCCTGCTGCAGTGCTCATGGTCCCTCTAGTTAAGGTCGTGCTCTCGTCTGAATCGGTTCATATTCATCATAAAATTAAAAAAAAATCGTTCTCTTTACAATTTCCAACAAGTTTGTTATTTACATTTTATCTATAGCTCTTGTCATTTATGAGATAAATACAAAAAAATGCAAATTTCGTGGAAAAATCAGGTTTAGAACCCCATACTACTTCGCCGGTGTGAGTTTCGACTTTGTCGCAATGCCCACTTTTGTAGAGTGTTCAATTCTGAGGAATATGTGCCTAAAGTCAAAGCGATGCCATAAAATGCCTCTGAGCTATAGAAATTTAAAGATAAAAATCACGATTTTCGTGTATTTTCAATGGAAAATTTTTACATGCCTTGGTCGAGTACTTAATGTTAATATTATGGGCTCAAATTTTCAGGGAATTTTTGTTAGGGTATATCCAAGAAAATTTCATGAGGGGATTGAAAAAAATTAATAGTTCAAAAGAAAAAAAAAAAACACCCTAATATATACATTTATGCATGTTAATACCTTATGTCTGATGTGATCTGGATCTGCATAAGTGTGCAGATGCATTAAGCAGCAACCATAATTATTTCATGCTGCTTGGCAGCGATAACCGTTGGGCGACTCAATTTGTCAAGCTGTCTTGTAGCTGGACCATGAGTTGCTGCACTATTGAGCGACCTTGAATGCTAAAAATAAATATGTTGGGGTCATTGGTACTACGGAAACCTATGTGAAAGGTGAATATGAGTAATGGAAGTTATATTTGAGTAGCGAGAGTAAAACGCTCGCTTGATGAAATATGTACTAAAGTTCTAAATTTAAAGGGTGCCTAAATAAGAGCTGGTTGATACTAAAAAATATAGCATATGTACATATGTATGTATTTAAGTATTAATTTTGCTGCTTTTAATCCGCAGCGACACATAATAAATTTGTTTTAAGCTAAATTTTGGCATAAAAACCATTTTAATTTGCTTATTCTCCCAACAACAAGTTTGCGTTAAAGTTTCGCTTTCAACATTGCTTTTAGCCGAGCGTTGAAATAATTATAATAATAATGGCTAAAATACTAAACACAGCACAGCTATGACTGGAAGACATGACTTCAAAATCCAGTTTGCGCTCACAAATCTGCATTCCAGTCGCAGCCATTGTGCTGTGCGAGAATTCAGCGTAAGGCCTGTGGGTCTTTCAGGTTTCGACCAACTCTGCCTTATGTCTACTTAGCTGTTAAAAGACAATTTAAGCTTGCATTAAATGCGATAATTTTTTGCATGTTTGTTTAGCTAATTTTTATGCTTTTGCTATTAAAGCGTACGATTTTTTGGCTATTCAAAGTGATCAGTGCCAAGCACCAAGACGATTTATGAAGACCGAACAGCGACGCAATCATAAAACTTTTATATTATTTCATTATTTTTTACTATCGTACATTCTCTTCCAAAATTTTTATGTATAATTATCTATGTGTATATATGTACATACATATATACCCATGCCTTTCCCAAAGTAGCACTTTAAGTTTGCGAAATTTTGCGGCAATTAATAGCCAATGGTCCGAAGACTTTTCGTGCTGATTCGCGCATTTTCGTAATATCTCAATTGATTAGGCAATCAATACATTTGTATGAAGCTGAGTGTGTTGTTTGCAATGAAATTTCCGATTTATTTGTTACGCTTGCGCAGTTTTAATTGCTCAAAACCTATATTTTAGCTAAACACTAATTTTACTGGAAATAATCTTGCGTTAAAACGCTTACAACACTTTTATTATAAGTGTCTTCTTACTATTTTTTCATTGGGGATTTGAGTTATATAAGATCGTATATTACTTGCTTCAGCAAATTTAAACGTAGATCAACAAAATTCATCAGAGCATCGAATATGCAACAAAATGTAGCCAAGAGCTTTCTCCTCCTTATATATTCAGATTTGTGCTATGCAGAGGCGGCTGCAATTGGGTGTAAGCTTTTTCCCAACCCGCAATAAATTTAATGAGAAGCATTCTCATGACAGAAAACTAAGAAGCAAAAGAAATCTTTGTCGGATATAATTCACTTCCACTCGACCTACCACTATAAATAGTCAAACTCAAATCTAATAGACTATATATTCATGCTAATTAAGTTCTATAGTTCAAGTTCTCTTCTGTCAAAATGTTTTTATTTATGTGAAAAACACTCCCCATATTCCGAATAATTACAAACAATTCCGCCAGACAAAAAGTAATTTTATAATCCGTTTTTAAATCATGAGGAGTGACCATAGTGAGATTTTGGTTTATCGCAAAAAGAATACAGATTTTTAGTGACTTCAACTGGATCCTTTCAATGTCATACAAACTTAACCAAAATTAATACTAATTGGTTAGTAACCAGGTTGATAATTGGAAATACTTTTATAAATGTTGCCTACATTTAAGCGCAATGGTTTATTAGGTCTAGTCAATGTCGAAAATATAAAATTTTTCCTTAGAATGCCTGTTTGAAAAAAACGTTAATTTCTCTCCTCCTTACGCATGCTCCAATTTAAAATCTTAGATACTCACTCTGTTGCACTATTACTTTCAAGAAACCTATAAAGAATTTACACCTCGACTAAATTGACTAAAAACCCATTTCAGAAAGCAGGATATTTTACAACAAAGCAAGAGTAGAGGCTAAAAAACAGAATTCGATAAAAACAGAGTATATGGTAATGTAGATTATAATAGTAGTGTTATAGTAAAATCTGTTTAAGGTGGACTAATTTTTTATTGATTTATTCATTTATTCAACCAAAAATTCTTATTACTTTTCAAGTTTCTGAAAGAGAGTTCTAAATCTATATACTTAAATAAAAATTAATACCAAAAATGTACATACATATGTATGTACGCGCATAACTCAATAACGCCTGGACCAATTTGGCCAATTCTTTTTCTTAAATGTTCGTTGAAGTTCAAAGATGGTTTTTATGGCGAGAAAAATTCGAATAATTTTCGGAAAACCCCTAAAAACAGCCCTTTCCTTTTCCCCATACAAACGTTATATAAAAATGAATGTTTGTTTGTTAGTAACACTAAGAGAACGGTTGAACCAATCTTAATGAAATTTTTAAAGGTTGTTTGTTGTGGATCGGGAAAGGTTTAGAAACAAATACCTTATACTTTTCATGAGGAGAAGTCGAAAAATTGAACAATTCCAAAAATTAACATTTTTCATACACATTTTTTTCAATTTTTGTTTGTTTTGTTTTTCAATATTTTGATTTGTAAATTATTTGAATCGTTCAATTGCGGTCGCTTGCTTTTTTATTCCGGCTATCCAAAAGAAAAATTAATGAAAATTATTCAGTGAAAGCTGTATGTGTGTTTCAGACGAAGTGTTCAATTACTGATTGAAACTTTGTTACGAAGCCACGAAGAGGTCGCGCTAATATTTGTCGGCGTTCTTTTTGCCATCAACGTATGGCAGCCCAAAGAAAGGCAAGAAGTACTCCCAAAATGCGATGACATATGTACGTGCGGAATTATGGATCGCGGTCAATCAGCTAGCGATCGTAACGATATCACAGCACGACTTTTTAAACAATAGCTGCGATGTTTGACGGTCTTTATCTTGAAGCAACCTGTGGTATATATGGTGCTGTTAGATGCTGAATGTATTCTGTTGCGTGTTGCCGCACGCACACATTCTTCTTTGGATGCGGATGGTGATTACACCAGATCAAATTGATGAAATCATTTCAGCGGAAATTCCTGATTCAGAGATATGTAGATCCAGAATTATACGAAGTGGTGAAAACCAATATGGTTCATAGACTTTGGGAACCTTACAATCCCACTTTGGTTTGTATGACAATAAATGCACGAAACACTACTCATGTGCTTTTCTTTCGGAAACGGAAATGGGAAATGATGGATATTCACTGTATCGGCGTCGCTCACCCGACGACAATGGCAGAACATTTAGCATTTAGAGGCGTGAATATCGACGCTAACAACACATCGAAGTTGAAAACATATGGATCGTACCATATTCGCCAAACTCAAAACTCATGTCAATGTTGAATATTGTAGATTGGTGAAATCGATCAAATACGTTTGCGAGTACGTCACCAAAGAAAGCAACATAGCGGTTATTGGCCTTGAACAATATGAGATCAGCAGTATCAAATGGATCAATATGTGAACCGCAATAAAGCGCTTTGTAGGATGTTTACTTTTGCAATTCATGAAAGTTTTCCGACTGTTTTGCGTCTCGCGGTTCAACTTCATTTAAGTCATCGCGTATTGTGAATGGTACAGTGTGTGCAACATTTTGAGAAGCATGCCAGCAGTTGCATTTGTTGGAACATGATAATCACTGGAAACAGACGAAGGACAATGCGATAGTTACTTCGCATGCTACTGAAGTTCGCATACTTTTCGCGAAGATCATTTCGACATATCAGCCTTCAAATTCGCGTTAATTATGGGATACGAAAAAATGACATTGCCGATGACATTTTACATTGTATTCGCTAAGAATTGGAAATGGGCAAATTTCGGTTGATACTTCCAGTGGTTTGATATCAATTTCACATCCCTTTTGTCAATTCATTTCAACGGAAGATGAACTCATCACGAATGTTTATCCGCACATTGGCAAAATTATCGTAACTGCAATTGCTTGAGTGCACGCGCAATTTTAGTTGCCAAAAATACCGATGTTAATGACTTAAACTTTGCCTTTGCGTTGACAATCAACTGGACACAAGGAAATCGGGAAATGCTATGTTTTTCACACGGCCAGTTATATGTGGCGTGTTGACGAGTTGGAAACCGATCTTCTCTGTATATTTACGCACCAGAACAGAAATCAAAAAAATTATGTTTATTAAGCTGCGCTACATTAAAAAAATGTAGAAAAATCGAAAATAAATCATTTTCGACACAATATAATTTCAACTTTTTTCATTTCAAAGCATATAATTTCACGCAGGACAACGGCTGCGGGGTCAGCTAGTTTGCTATAAAATCCCACATAATGTAAGTCCTTTCTTATTATAATTCCATCTTGGTAACTGAACTACAGACTGTTTTTAGAAAGAACAAATTCTTGCATATTCATTGTTGCATTCGATTGCTCTTGAGTATTATTAATCCAAGATCAAAATTGTTTTCATTGTCTGCTGTTGCATTTAACTAATGAAATACATATTCTGAAATACACAAGTACCCAAGCCAGCCATTAAATATAGTCAATCAATATTGCAAAAGTGAAGGAGAGAATAAATTCTTAGCTCAAGGTCAGCTAGCTGCGCAATGGGCAAGCTACCATACAGAATGGCGGCGAACCTGTATTAAAGTGGTCAAGTGGACTTGATTGGCCAGTTTGCACTCGCATGCACTAAAAGTGCATTGTATATAAATTAAACTGACCATTTTACGCCATAAACGACAATCAAGGCAGCGCAGCAATGTGAGCACCAGCTGGCGCTAAGATTTTCGAAGCAAAATGTAGTATATACGGGAGGTGTTAAACGTGTGATTGTGTCGTAATTAAAAATTACAATAAATATTTGCATTAGCTAAGGAAATCAGTACGAAATTTTGCCTGGTATGACAGCTAATTATCATGCCAATAGCCGTAATAACTAACATCACAATGTTAGTTGAAAGCACACCGGGAAATTAAAAACAAAATACCTTCTCAAAGAGTTTGCGTTTGCGGTTGCTCCGAAGCTAAAATACCTGTCAGAAATAAAAACGTAGCCATATAAGAACTTGATTTTGGTCGAACAGTTTGTATGGCAACAATGTTCTATGGTGGATCTGCCAAAATTTTACAGTTGCCTTGGACAAAAATCTATGCCAAAATCGTCAAACAAAATTTTTGGAGTAAGCCATGATTATACAGTCTGCATGGCAGCGATATGTCCCAGTAATCCGATATCGCCGGTTTCGAAAAATGAGCAGCTTCTTTGGGAAAAAACGATGTGTGCAAAATTTCAGATATCTCAAAATCTGAGAAAATAGTTCTAGTATTAACAGCCAGACGAACATGGCGGAATGGATTCAGCTCATCTCTGAAGTTTCTTGTTACTAGAGATAAAAAGTTTATTGTTACTAGAAAGAAAGAGTGAATTTGTCACTAAAGAACGCTTATTTCGAGGATTTCTGTACGAGATTGTGGCTCCAAAAAAATTAGTCTTTCACTGTAATCACCAGGCCTCCGGTATGTCTTAGTAGGAAGTCTAGTAATTAGTTTCTGTTCACAAAATTTGGAAAACAGGGTCGTATTTCTAAGCTTTAGCCTCCTAGAACAGATCAAATACTTTATCTTGACCCAAAGTCAAGATTTCTTAAAGTTGCTCTCAGCCATTACTCTTTTAAAATCTTTATTATTCGAAAAAAAATGTTCTCATAAAATTTATTTTGGTTTTTTAGATTAGTTTGCATAATATTTAGACATGTAAGCCGCACACGTCTAGATTTTTTAAACGAACAAGCTGTGAGACCTCAGAAACATTCTCTAAAAGTTGCAGTGGATACTAGCCCAATACAAAATACAGGTGTATTTCCTCTTTTGCAACGAAATATCTCGACACCTAAACTGCATTTCGTTTCGAAGTGCCACCCTAATGTATAGGCTTGCGTGAGCCAGTACTATTAAAACATCCTCTTAACTTGTATTTTAATTTGAAATCGAGTTTATTGCCTTCACACTTCGAAAAATTTTTTCTGCTTTGCTTTTTCCTACGATTCCTCACTCTATTGGTTAGTTGTACCAAATTTCGTGGTTTTGCGGCGAGTACTCGTAACTGTCGACCATTGAACGCGGCGAATGAATGCATATATGTACATACTTGTATGTATTTCATTATAAAAGTTTGTGGTAAGTACGTGTAAGCAGTGATAACATTTAGTCAAAAGAAAAACTTAAACTAAAAAATGAAAATATTGTCTCTCTACATTTTTTCTCATCATAGATTTTCAGTGAATGTAAATATCAGTGAAAGTGAGGCGGCTGGGTGCCAGTGAGAGAAAACTCACGTTTCTCCTTCAAGGTGGAAAATATTTTTAGAAATATTTATTTATTATAAAGGAAAATCAGCTGAAGACTAATTATATTTTATATTATATAATGTATTATATCTTTAAGTAGATTTCCATAAGCTACATTAATAGCTACACTAATTTTTGTAGGTAAATTTCAGACGACTACAATCTGATGAATTTCATGAGAAGACTTTTCGAAAATTTACTCGGTGATTTGCTATTTTTTCGACCGAACACAGGCCATACACGGTGTATAGTCAATAAAATTACATATGTAACCCATAAGTGTTCGGTAAAGACTGAACATATGCCACAAAAAGGCCTAAGAATTTGCACACACCATCCTACATGCCCTGACAATCTGGGCTTTGTATTTGGAGCAACAGATACCACAGCAGCATTCTGCAAAAATGTTTAGAGAGGATTCTATATTGTTTACAACATTTTTATTTTAAAATTTCAATCTCTTTCATACTCAACTAAATAATTTGAACATAACTGTTGTTGGGCGTTCGTTTTATTTAAGGGGTCAGTAATATTTTTTCAAAAAAATTTTTTTTTGCATTTTCTATTCCCTTATACCCTTAGAATTAATGTAGAAACCCATTTTATCATTGGAAGGTTTCGAAAAAGGCCCAAAAATAATATTACCGCTCGACGTTCGGAGCGCTCGGAGTGCACACCTCAAACTTTAAACGCGTTTTTCTCAAAACACACTTTTTTTAACTGGCGGACATGATTCCGTTCGAACTACTCAACCGATTTGCTTAATTTTTTTTAAATGTTCACAAAACGCCTTGCTATCGTCCCTATATTTATTATAATTTATTGACAATGTTATGACAAAATTTATGTAAAAACACATTTGGAAAAATTACCTTTTTATTTATCAACAGTTTTTCATGATTCTAGTAGAGACGATAACCATTCACGTACTTTTTAAGAATAAATTGGGTTTTTGTGTTTTAGATGATCCAAACATGAGAAATCGTGTCCGCCAGTGAAAAAACGCATCTCATTCACCCAGCCATTTCTCCGACAGATGTCATCAAAAAATTACGAAAAAATTTGTTTATACACTCCACGATATATCTCGTGATTTGTGAAAAAAAGTTCTATTATAGAACAAAAATTTCTATGTCAAAAAAACTGGCCAGATTACTCTACTGACCCCTTAACTTCACTTATGGATTTTAGAAGCTCAATGACAAAAAATATTTTCTTCTAGTTTTATTCTAGTGAGGTTTCCAGAGCCTCGCTTAAATATAATCGAATTTTTGTTGCCGTGTTTCCGATGGCATCGGTTATTGTATTGTGAAAAACCAAGGATTGTGCGAAAACTCTTTAACTGCGGTGCAATCTTCTTTCATTTCCTTTTCTCACACTTTAAAGTACCCTTTCTCTTGTTCAATATTTACACAGGAAATGCTAAAGTAAAGTTTTCCAAATTAACTAAATACAATAAAATTGCTGTTTTCTATTTAAAAAAAAAATCTAGTCTTTGTAAGTTACATTAGTTGCATGTTCGATTCGATGTAGCTAAATTATGTATTATATTTAGGGGTTTCACATAGTCTCATAAAGTTATAAGTTATAACGAAACCCGAAAACATAGCGTTCAGAGTTGTATTTACGTAAACTTATTTTAGTATGCAATCCAACAACAAATTTTTTAAACTAGTATAAAAATTTATGATTTTACGATGCTTTATGAAACGTTGTGAGTACCCCAATTATAACAATAAATATATTATATACATATATATGAATATATATTTACATAAATGATTTTTTTTAAACCTATGTTAACTTATACCTTGATGAACACACAGCTGAGTTCATTTCTACCACTATCTATCGGCTTCAACGGAAACCCCCCCTAAAAAAGTATATCTATGCCACTTTATTTCCCAAGATTAGCGTAAGCTTCCAACTGTGGTGAATATTTTCGATTCAGTCATTAATTTCACCACTTTATAGCAGAATGGTGTATTTGCAATTATAGCTCAGCCTCGATGGGGTGGCAAAGCGCTTCCTGATGGGGGTTGTTTGTGTGGCTGCGTGGGTTGCACAGCCTTGAGAGAGCATCCACCCCGTTATTGGACGCCAGGATTCATGCGGTATGCGCATGCACATACACATACACACACAATTACGCAATAAAATTGAAAATTTCGTCCTTATTATACATGGATCGCTGGTATTAATCAACAAGGACCGTGTGGCCTAATGGATAAGGCGTCGGACTTCGAATCCGAAGATTGCAGGTTCGAGTCCTGTCACGGCCGTAAATAATTATCTTTTTTGCGTTATTTTGAATTTTGAACTTATAATTTATTATTATATTATGCCTTTCCATTACGGTACATATTTTGTATGTAAGTTATAACATCATAAACTTTTCTCTTCAAAGCGAAGCCTACTAATTACCTTCAAAGCCGCTTAGTAATTATCTACAATTTTAATGTAAAAATAAAGCAAAGGTAGTCCAACATCTGTGCCACATCTCACATCAAACTAATAGCCACGGCAAAACTATTAGTGCTTTATAGGTTTGTCTTTGTGAAGGGCAAAAACTGCATTCACCGATTATTAAGATGAGTGAAATTATTCAACAAAGAAATTCTATTAAATTTTGTGTGCGGAATCAAAATTTTGTTGCCCAAACGTTCAGAATACTGGAAGAGGCCTTCGGTGGTAATGGTTTGTCGAGGGTCGGGAATGCGTTGACCACAAACCACGTCCAGGACCGCCATCAACATCAACTGATGATCAACACGTAAAAGAAATAAAGGATCTTATTGGCATCGTTGAATATTGAAAGGATCAGTGATCATTTTGAGAGATCACTTGGGCCTAAGAAAAGGAGCAGCCCTTATGCCGCGTTTTCTGAATTTGATATCCCCGCAAAATTAATACGGATGTTCAAACTGACGTTATCGCATTCTTGGCTCCCACGTCACTGTTAACAGTCATAACTTCGAAGTCGTAGATAATTTCGTCTATCTTGGAACCAGTATTAACAGCAACAACAATGCCAACCTCTAAATCCAATGCAGAATAAGTTTTGGCGACAGGTGCTACTTCGGACTAATAGCAGAATCAGCGAATTCCGCTCCTCCCTTCCTCAGTTGTCGCCCGTAGCGAGCAAAATGTGTCAAAAGTTGAGTCCGTAGAAATCAGCAATCTTTTTATACTCTCGCAACAATGTTGCTAAGGAGAGTATTATAGTTTTGTTCACATAACGGTTGTTTGTAAGTCCTAAAACTAAAAGAGTCAGATATAGGGTTATATATACCAAAGTGATCAGGGTGACGAGTAGAGTCGAAATCCGATTGTCTGTCTGTCCGTCCGTCCGTCTGTCCGTCCGTCCGTGAAAGCTGTAACTTGAGTAAAAATTGAGATATCATGATGAAACTTGGTACACGTATTCCTTGGCTCCATAAGAAGGTTAAGTTCGAAGATGGGCAAAATCGGCCAACTGCCACGCCCACAAAATGGCGGAAACCGAAAACCTATAAAGTGTCATAACTAAGCCATAAAAAAAGATATTAAAGTGAAATTTGGCACAAGGGATCGCATTAGGGAGGGGCATATTTGGACGTAATTTTTTTGGAAAAGTGGGCGTGGCCCCGCCCCCTACTAAGTTTTTTGTACGTATCTCGGAAACTACTATAGCTATGTTAACCAAACTCTACAGAGTCGTTTTCTTCAGGCATTTCCATATACAGTTCAAAAATGGAAGAAATCGGATATTAACCACGCCCACCTCCCATACAAAGGTTATGTTGAAAATCACTAAAAGTGCGTTAACCGACTAACAAAAAACGTCAGAAACACTAAATTTTACGGAAGAAATTGCAGAAGGAACTTAGCCCTTCCTTACTTGTTTTGTTTTCATTTGAACAATGTTGCCATTGCTCAATACGCATATATAGTTTTGTACACATACATATAATGCTTTCATTTACATTTTTTCATAATATAAAATATCAAAACTGAAAACAAACTATTAAAAATAGTTTATAAAAATATTTATAAATCATAGCATTCGACTCTGATTTTGAGTTAGTTTAGGAAAATTTCAAACATATTGAAGACAATTTTTATAATTACTACAGTATATCGAGACTGGCAACCCTACGTTGTGAGAGAGCAATCAGCTGACACGTTTCTACGTGAAAAATCCAAATCGTAGGAAATTCTATGGTAACCTACGGTAAAACGGCGGTAGAAGCGGTGTTGGCTGATCATTTACATTGCGCTCTCATAAGATAGGTCGTATCAGCTGATTCGGGCTGCGGTTTTGCGGTGTTCGCTGATTCTGCTATAAGTGGGTCAGGTGGAGAAGGACCTGGCTTCGTTTGAAATCATCAGTGCAAAAAGAAGAAATGACTGGCGCGCTGTTGTAACGACCCGGCTATAACCGCGTAAGCGGTGTCTGCGCCAGTGAAGAAGAAGTATTTTTGTACATATATTTTTTTCACAA
This sequence comes from Bactrocera neohumeralis, assembly GCF_024586455.1. Classification (NCBI taxonomy): domain Eukaryota; kingdom Metazoa; phylum Arthropoda; class Insecta; order Diptera; family Tephritidae; genus Bactrocera; species Bactrocera neohumeralis. The sequence continues at coordinate 28,550,120 of NC_065919.1, read as the reverse complement.
AGTCGGTTAATGAATCATGTTAGTTGTTGGGTTTCTTGTATCTTTTGCTCTTCAAAAATGTAAATTAATTAATTTTTATTACTCGCATCTGCATGTGTATATGTGTTTGTTGCATCATATATATTCACTTATTATCGCATGCAAAATTGGTGGATTTGACGTTGAAGAAACCAGTTCTTCTGAAATAAACTTTTGAAATACTCTTTATTCGTTGTATTTGTTGGTATATATGTATGTAAAGCATAATGAAGCACATAACCTCAACACTTAATTTGTTAATTGTTTTGTAGGTTTTTGAAGTTAAAATCAAAGAAAAAGCACAATTCATAAAAATATGCTAAAATTCGACTTCAATCACAATGCTGTGTTCACAATATACTTTATATACATATGTATGTATACTAGGGGATCCGGCCATGCGTTGCAGTGATATACATTTTATACTATTCAATATAGTTAAAGTTTTATTCGCGAATAAAAGCGAAAAAGTTTTTGTCAGTATAAGAATCCAAAGGATTGTACTTGATGTTTGATTTTGAATATGTTCATACAAATAAATTGCATTGGAAAAAATAAAGAATTTAAGGCTGCTTTCTCAATGTCTGGTTACCAGTCTTTCTGTCTAGTTAATAGAGTTGTCCGCTTAACAGATTGTTCTTAATAAACATTAACAAATTGTGGGACCGGCCAATGTGCATGGTTAATGGAGATGTTCGCTTAATAAAGGGTCCATTTAATAGAGCTTTCACTGTATTTTTTTATTTATGAATTGTTTTTACTATCCTATCTTCTAAGTTGGTTCGAACTGGACACAGTGTGCTAAATTTTACTGAAATCGGTTCAGTAGTCTAGGGGTCCACCGTGGACACACAATGTGACACGTACATTATAGTATAAAGATACATAGTAGGGTGGGTAAAAAATTTATTATTTTTTTTACGTTTGCTTTGAAAAATTGACACCTGAAAAATTCTCTGCAAGAATGAGCTCTTAATATTAATAACAGGGTACTCCGTTTTTAATTTCTCATTTTGTCCTTATTATTGTACAAAAAAGTCATATTTCTATAACTTTTATTAAAAAAAATCTCTTCAATTTTTAAGAAATTGAATTATCTACAAAAATGATCTGTTAAAATTCTATCGTAAACCTCATCGTTTTACAGTTATTAAAAGTATCATACTATTTTTTTGTTAATCAAAAATATGTCTACAATTTTTCAGAGTATAATATGATTATGATAGATTTTTATGACTAACTCCAACATTAACAGTCATTTACATACTTATATACATATTATTTGAATCATGAAAAATTATCGTCAATATTTTTTAAATTCTGCTGCAAGATATTTACACATAAATATTTATGTTTGTCTGTTTGCATGTGAACGCTTTTCCGTGTCGTTTGGGCTTTCCGGTATTTTGATTAATAATTTTGATTTTGTTTTTATTTTTACAATGACTCACTTCATTGCACTCAAGTTATTGGTCTCAAAGAGAATGTTTGTGCTCATTCGAAAGAACATTCTTCGGCATTTCTTCCAAATGTTGGCCGCGACTACGTCTCAGATAGTCCGTTGACTTCAATTTTCTCTGAGTCGTTGGAGCATTTCGACAGGTAACTGGCGAATGACACGTGTGATGTTTTGCTCCAAGTCCTGAATCGCAGTGGGATTGCTCGTATAACGGTGTGGTTTCACACGATCTTAGTGACCAATCGATTGGCCCAAAAATAAAATTATCTGCTTACATAAGTGTTCTCTCAATAAATCCATTGATTGAAGCAATGTGTGGGAAGTGGCGCCGTCTTGTTGAAACCAAATGTCGCCGAGATCACGAACTTCAATTTCAGGCATCAAATTGTCGGTTATTGACGCCATTGACGGTTACGTTCTCACTGACATCATTTTTGAAGAAATATGGACCGATGAACCATATCAAACCTTTGTTTTTTCTAGATGAAATAGCAGCTCTTGAGTCTCTTCAAGCTGCTCTTCGTGCCAAATGCGGCAATTTTGCGTGTTTACATACCCATTGAGCCAGAAATATACCACATCGCTGAAAAAAATTTTGCTCGAAAACGTCGGATATTCTTGGAACTTTTCAAGACTGCAGTTGTGAATAGTTGTGAATAAGTTGAACGATTTGTAAACGTTGTTCAGGGGTAAGTCTGTTCATGATGAAATGCCAAACATTAATCATTAACCGTGCGCTGAAGACTAGTTGAAGAATGCCTAACCTCGTTATTAATGTCATCGAGACTTTGTGATAAGATTAGTATGGATACCAGCACAACGGAAACGCAAGTAACTATAAAACTGACGAGTTGGCAAGGAAAAGGCACCCTAGTGCCGCTATAAGTAGAATGGACTACGGGGGCGGGAGATCCTTTTGGCTCAAGGTTAGAGATAACAACAAATATTAAACCGAAATAAAATCGGCTGAAAGAGTTTTTTTCTGTCTACTCGAATGTGAGCTAGCCGCTCTACTCTTTCGATAGTTTCACAATGTAATAGTCATTCGTTATTAGTCAAATCGCTCGATTGTAATCAGATATATAATTCCTTTATAACTGATCATTTAGTTGCACAATTTTCTGAAATACTATTTGAGCATATTATAGTACATACACGAGTAAAGTGTATCTAGAAATCCGCATGACTTTTAAATTGTTAAAAACCGGTATACAAATTATAACTAGAGATTTTTTTCAAATAATAATAAACAATGATCGGGATAACGATTTCAGTAAATAATGTAGTGGGTTGAAGCTTAGATGAGATAAGAGCGTGGGTTTACCGAATAATTGTTAAGGAACATTATTCAGAATTTAAGTGTCATAACAAAAGCAGGAGGGTGATGAGATGATACATAGTTTATTTGTTTCATCCAAGTTGTTCATAACCTCAACTTACGTATATTAAATTTGCCGAAGTTTGTAACACCCAGAAAGAAACGACGGACACCCCTATATACATTAAGATATAAAAGCACCCGAAAATTGTAAATAAATTTTTTGTCACAATGTCATCAGAGCGCCGAGCTGAGTCGACTTATCCATATCCGTCTGTCTGTATATACGCGAAAGAGCCCCTCAGTTTTTGTGTAATCGATCTGAAAATTTTCACACCGATAATCGACCAAAAAAGGATATATTAGATGCGATACAAACTGATCGATCAAAATCAAGTCTTTGTATGGAATACCTTCTTAATTGGTAATATATCTTCAGGAATGGATTATTGTCCAAATCAACGATACAATCTCTCAACAAATTGTATAGATCATACTACTACAACTTTTTTATTTGTGAAAAGTATTTTAGGTTCGGCATAAACGAAGTTATGGTTTTTTCTTGCTTTTTTTTGTTTGAATGCATAGACAGATCAATATATTGGTTCGTGTTGTTACGAACGATTTGGCTGCATTGGACTTTGCTTTCCCGAAATTCAACATTTCGTTCTTGGCCATGCTTTATTTCAGACGATTAGATGTAATATGATTAATAAAATAAGAAAAATATGTTTATTTTCCAAAAGAAAACAAGACTTGTGGATGACATTTTTAATACATACAGTATATACATATACATACTACTGTGCCCAAAGATAATAACATTTGAATTTAAACTGCGCGCATCGAAGGATTTGGAGAATTATTTTTTTTTTTAGGTTGGTAGTACTGTCAGTCACATTTATGTCAAATTTCATGTCAAAATATTCATTAGTGTTTGAGATACGTGTCGTTTTGTGAGCTGCTAAAATTGAGTTTTTCGTTTTTTGCGATGTCGAAATTTGTTGAGCAAAGAATTTGCATTAAATTTTGTTTACGGAATCAATTTTCTGCTGCGGATACGTTGAGGATGGCGCAGAAGGCCTTTGGTGATGAGGCTATGTCTAAAAAAAATGTTTACAAGTGGTATAGTGAGTTCCAAGCCGGCCGTGAACGTGTCGAAGACGAAGAACGTCCTCAACCGACGAAGCTCACGTTCAACAAATCAAAGATTTGGTGTTGAAAAACCGTCGATTAACAATTAGAGACCTTGCTGATGAAGTTGGCATATCGAAAGGCTCAGCCAATACCATTTTGAAGGATGTTTTGGGCCTCAAACGCGTCAAATCTCGACTGGTACCGAAAACATTGAATTTTTTGGAAAAAAGGCGTCGCGTTGAAGTGTGTGAAACGATGCTTTCCGACTACCAGGGTGTCATAAAACATATTATAACTGGCGATGAGACTTGGATCTATGCTTACGACCCCGAAACAACCGATCAATCGAGCGAATATCGTGCCAAAAGAGAGCCGAGATCAAAAAAATCGCGCCAAAGTCGCTCAAAAATCAAGGTCATGTTGACTGTTTTCTTTGATTATCGTGGTGTTGTGCATTATGAATTCCTTCCAACCGGTCAAACAGTCAACAAGGAATATTATTTGAACGTTATGCGTCGTTTGCGTAACGCTATCCGCCTAAAAAGGCCGGAATTGTGGAAAGACAATTCTTGGTTTTTACACCACGATAATGCACCATCCCATACTGCCCTCGTAATTCGTGGTCATTTCGCCAAAAACTCAACCCATATCGTTCCGCAACCACCGTATTCACCTGATCTGGCGCCGTGCGACTTCTGGCTGTTCACCAAGCTCAAAAGACCGCTCCGGGGACACCGTTTTTATACGATAGAGGAGATTCAAGGCGCAGCGAAGACGGAACTGAAGGTCATCCCGGAAAGTGACTACAACCAGTGTTTCGAAGATTGGAAAATCCGTTGGCATAAGTGCATTGCATCGGGAGGGGATTACGTTGAAGGGGATGAAATTGATTTGGAAGAATAAATAAAGAATTTTCAAAATAAATACAATGTCACCTTATTTTTTGGGCACAGTAGCATATAAATTGCTAAGCGATATAATATTTCTGATGTTATAATTTTCAAACGAATGAGCAAAAGAGTACTATTTTTTCTTGAGATGTTTTTGAGTAGGTTTTTTTGGGTATTCTTCAAGATTTGGCTGTGTTAAGGTGCCATTAATTGACACGAGAACGAAATAATCGTGACTGAATTTGAAAAAGTTCCCAAGTTGAATTAATCAGAACATCGATAGTCCCACAATGCGAACCCCTAAAATGACTATTTAGTTGATCAAACAATAGCGCCTGAAATAAACAAAGATTCCAAGCACTCATAAGGGAAATTATAATATTTTTCTAGTTTTGAAAATTTTTTTAAAAATTAAGCAAAATCGTAAATAATTATTCAAACTCTTGTGTTTATTATTGCAGAGGAAAATATATATAAATTACCGTTATCCACTTGTTCGCTGTGGCTTTTGTATGTATGTACTACTGATCATTCGATTAAATTTTAATTAAATTACAAACTAGCCATTTTATTTTATGGCTGATTTTATTACAACAATAATGCATTGTTGTCTTGTTGTCGCAATTTAATACTGGAATATTTAATGCAACAATAATGAGTTGTTTTTTCTTACATTGTATTAACATGGCAGAATATTCATAACAAAAACCCGAAGGTATAGCGACCTAACAGTAATTATGGCACACGAATCGACAATTTTACTGTTAATTTCCTTTGATTTATTTATTATTACTTTCAGAATGACAAAGCGTTGATTTGCAATTAGCAATGCATAAATAGTTTTATGAACAAATGCTCAAGGCATGGTTCATGAACACAGGTATGCCTCACCTATAAAGCTATAAGTTTTCGTTGTTTGTTGTTATTGTTTTGCTTTGCATTTTGCAGCCAATTTACTTCCATATTTAAAAGCAATTTTACACAAAATCTTAATCGAAGGTCATATTGGTTTTTGGTGTGCGAAATGTAGCAGTGGAAACACATATTATGTATGTATATAAATATATATGTATGTAAATGTGTATGTAGCACATAAATTTAATTTTTCTCAAATGATTATTGCCTGAGTGTCTTGAAAATTGAAAAATTATGCAATGATCAATGAATCGAATCACAAATGCTGATAGTTTGCTTTTCTTGAAAATGTTTTTGGACAAAAATATTATTCATATGTATGTATGTATGTACGTACTACATATGCAAAGATGGTGTTTAAATACTTAATAAATCATTGTTGAAAATTGTTTAAGTGCACTTTGTGAGTGCATGAAAAGCATAAAAAGCGCATTAAACTCTACTACATACATATTTACATAATAAATATCTATAAGCGAAGGTAAATACATGCATATGTATGTGTAAGGGAGTATATGCACTTACATACATACATGCATATATAAGAATGCGACATGTACTGGCTTGTGACATAACAGTAAACGCGTGAGTAACTCAACATGCATGTGTGGCATACTAATTTTGACCTCTGTGGCGCAAAGTCGCGGATATGGACTTGGTCTCTTGCTTGGCACTGTCCAGTTTGTGTTGTTCTCTGTCGCTCAGGTTGTGACTAAAAGCAAGCAAAAAAGATACGCTTTGATTTACAAGCTCACAATTACGAATTCATGCAATAAACCGTACAACGCCTACACGCTTACCAACAACAAGATACACATGTTCGTTTGTGTATATGTACATCTTCTTTCACGAGCGTATAAAAACAACAACTACATTTGTGGGGAAATTTTCCAAATTTTCGACTCATTTAAGAATCTTTTACGAGCCTGCCAAAGCTGGTGACTACTTTTATAGCCACTAGTGCATGTCAATGTATGTATGTACATGTATAGAGGTAAGCTTGCCTATGTGACTCCTTAAAGCCACGTAACGCAACTGTGCAAAAAATCCGGCTTAGAATTCGTTTTGGCTCATGGCTGTGATATTAGCATATATGCATACACATATATGTACATACATATATGGTACAAAAACATACACTTATGTATTTGTAGATTTGTATGTTAATCGCACAACAGTTAGAAATTGCGACACTTTTCGTATCTGCGCTCTTGATCCGAACGTGCCAGATAAGCGTCGCAGATCAACAAGCGGCCACCGCCTCAGGCGCAGGCGTCACGCCACACAGTCGTTGAACCGGTTACACAAAGAAGTGAATAATACAAAAAAAAAAAAAAATACCAGGCACTTAAAGTGCCAAACAAATTTTATTCTTATGACAGTATGAATATATTCTAGTATACCCTCAAGCACAAATTCGCATTTCATATAAAAAAATATTTTTTATTTAAAAAAGAACTTGTTTTCTCTTATATAATTGGCTAATTAAATTGTTCTTGTTTTATAAAACACTTTTAGTAAGCAAATTTTTTGAGCGGCAACCATTTGGTGGAACGATAAGTCAAAATACGGGCACGCAAAGCCTTAAATTGCTGGAAAAACACTTTTTGAAAATATCGGGTATTCGAAAAACAGTCGCAGAATGCGATTCTATTTGTAGAAGCATCTCTCAGTTACTTAAATGCTTGTTAAAAAATCTCTTCGAAATTTTGGACACGTATGAAATTGGTTGGACCTTCTATTTGTCGACTTAAGTGATGATATTTGAACTTGTTTTAGATATATTCCAGAAGGAGCTATGTAAAGTGATCCGATCTATATACGATCTATACGAATATTGTAGCGTTGTCTTGGGTAATAATTAATGCCAAATTTCGTGAAAATATCCTATCGAATAAACAAGTTTTTCACACAAGGACTTTATTTCGACTGATAGGTTTATATGGCATATCATAGTTATCCTATATTGACGGTTTCAACAAAAGAGCAGCCCCTTGGGGACAAAATTTCAGATCCATAACTCAAGAAATTAGCGACTAGTTTACGTACATACAGGCAGATAGGCGGCTAAACCGACTCAGCTCGCGGATCATTTATAGTATATGTTCATATATACTTTATGGAGCCTTCAACGTTACAAACTTTGCGGCAAACTTAGGGTAAATAAAGTTAACTGTATAAATATTCTTATAATATGTTCTTAAAAGAATATCTGCCAAACCTTCTGTCAAATTAAACACATGTGTTTGACATTTTTTTTCATTTTGTTCAGTATACTCACACTTTGACAAAAATCCATGCAAGGACTTGCACTGGAACCAAAGTTAAGAATCGTGGTATTTTATTTCCAAAACTCGCATACTGGTAATTAAACTTACATTTATACATTTTGCGCTATAGTATATAGTGTTTACCGTTATGTCATAGTTTCTGACGAAATTAATGAGTAAAGTAGGCATTTACGTGTTTGGAGTGCGAACTCTCTAGGATCTCATTCAATGCAGAAAAAGTTAGAGGAACTCCTTACTGTTGTCACGAGTATGAATTCTACAATTTTTATCAACTACAAGATTTCAATACAGTCTTCGCACTTGCTGAAAATCTATCATAACTTCGGAATCTCGTTTGGCAGTATCTTAAGCTCGCTGGTTTCATACAATATTACAAGTATATCTTTCTGCTTTATTCACAAACGAAAATTCCTCTAAGAATGAGGCTAAATTGACGTCGACACAAGAATATATGTACACTTCTACTGCCATTAAAGTAAAATATATAAGGGGTATGAATTTGTGTGAATATACACGTACATAAATATTCTTATTTCTTTATAAAAAGCTCGGAAACGTTATGCCACTTTTGAATGCGCGAGCCAAACTCGATCGGCAACTAATCGAATTGGTTGCAGCACAATTATTTTATATACATACATACATATTTATACTTTTAAGTATGCACAAGTCAAGTCAACAAATAAAAAAAAAAACGCCAAAATAATCCAGCTGCAGGCGATTTAGGTCGAGTTATATTGCTTGGAATTGTCGATTGGCTCGAGCGTAGTGGAGGTGGGCATTGCATATTCGAAACGGTTTAAATATATGCTATGTGTGTATAGGAGTTTATCTAATATGTATCAAACACAATTTAAGCGCGATGCTGACCACCTACCATTTTTCTCCACTCGCCTGCCCTTTGTGGAGCCTCACAATGTAGAGCTTGCTGAAATTTCGGGCCAGTCATAGCTTACGCAATCGTAGTGTTTCGATTAACTACTTCAATTACACTTCTGGTACGACTTTTGTTACTTCACCTACACATGCGCACCCCACCCACTCACGGACGGCTTTGGCATACAACAAAGTCAATTTCAGCATTTTTTTCTATTGAACCAATTCAATTGAAAGCTGTCAAAGGCCTTGACGTCGAAAGTAAGTGTTCGCGAAGTGTAGCTGTTGTCCACGCGTAACTGTATCGTTACGTCGAATAAGTCTTTGTCATTACTTTTTGTTGCGATTTGTGTTGCTAACTTTTTATTTCTTTAATTTCAATAGAAAGTGTTACTTGCATTTCCTTATACGGATATGGTTGGACAATCACTTCAAAAGTGGAAAACCGACCACAAAAATATTATTTAAACTGGTAATCAATAGAGGAAATTGTCAATTCCGCGACCACTACTCTCTTTGTCTGAAGTTGATTGCTCTTTCTTTTTTTTTTGTTAAACGAGTTAAGCTAGAAAACAAGTAAGTAGCTAAGAAAACAATAATTGAAGTAATGGATTTTTTGTTGCCGGGGATGTGTACATACATATTTACCTGCTGTATGCGATCAATCTTCAATCAATTATATTCATAAATTTCTATCACAAAAAATAAATCCTAAATTCTTAAGGTACGAGTAAACGGACTGAGAGTTTGTGGTTAGAATTTTAAAAAAGGAAAGCAAAACTATTTGCGCCTACGTCTAATACCTCCATTTGAGCGAAATAAAGCTCTTGATGAGAGCTCTCGATCCAAAAAGCAGTTTAATAGCAAATAGCAACCAGCAGACCCTCTTGCACAGAAGTATTCTCCTGGTAAGAAGGTTTTATTTATTAATTTTTGGAATAAGCCTGCTAAATGCTCATAACGATAGAATCTAGTACTTGGATACCTCGGCGAATATGTCTAAGTGCGATAACTTACATACTCAGTATTTAAGTGAGTTCAGGTTAGGTTAGACTAGACTGGTAGTCTAAAGCCTTCCATAGACCAGTTTTGGCCTTTTCGAAGCCAGATGGAGTTCCGTTACGAAGTCCATGAGAAGTAGATATCCATTATCCAAACTCTGCGGTGTCACTAACGACACCTCTTTCACCGTTTCATACTGTGGGCCCCCAAATGTGAGTATTTCAATGATGTGCTATTCTATCGAGTGTCAGTAGGAGTTTTGTATATTTCCGATTTACCGCTTTACACATGAATATTGCAATTTTACACCCGGGTGGATTGTTCCATCACGTTTTGATTTTTCTTACCATTACCTGATCCAGATCACCTTATAAATAATGCAATTCGATTATTGATAACGTTTTCGGGTATTAGCCGTACACCACTCTTGGCAATCTCGTCCACTATTTCATTGCTCTCGATGACTTTGGGACCTGGAACCCAGTAGAAGTAGAAGTGAAGTCGCTTGGTTTTGGCGAGACTTCTGGCCGATTTTCGAAAGGTGGCCTTGATTGCTGGTTGTCTGTGCACGTAGCTGTTAACTCCGGAGTTGTCTGCTGACGCATTAGAGGCTATTTTCCCGAAGGGAGTCTTACGAGGTTTCAGACAAGGCGATTCCCTATCGTGTGACTTTTTCAACCTGCTTCTGGAGAAAATAGTTCGAGCTGCAGAACTTAGTAGAGAAGGTACCATCTTTTATAAGAGTGTACAGCTGCTGGCGTATGCTGATGATATTGATATCATCGGCCTTAACACCCGCGCCGTTAGTTCTGCTTTCCAGACTAGACAAGGAAGCGAAACAAATGGGTCTGGCAGTGAACGAGGGCAAGACGAAATATCTCCTGTCATCAAACAAACAGTCGTCGCACTCGCGACTTGGCACTCACGTCACTGTTGACAGTCATAACTTTGAAGTTGTAGATAAGTTCGTCTATTTAGGAACTAGTATTAACACCACCAACAATGTCAGCCTGGAAATCCAACGCAGGATTGCTCTTGCCAACAGGTGCTACTTCGGATTGAGTAGGCAATTGAGAAGCAAAGTCCTCTCTCGACAAACAAAAACCAAACTCTATAAGTCACTCATAATTCCTGTCCTGCTATATGGTGCAGAGGCTTGGACGATGTCAACAACTGATGAGTCGACGTTGCGAGTTTTCGAGAGAAAAGTTCTGCGAAAGATTTATGGTCCTTTGCGCATTGGCTACGGCGAATATCGCATTCGATGGAACGATGAGCTGTACGAGATATACGACGACATTGACATAGTTCAGCGAATTAAAAGACAGCGGCTACGCTGGCTAGGTCATGTTGTCCGAATGGACGAAAACACTCCAGCTCTGAAAGTATTCGACGCTGTACTAAGCAGAGGAAGAGGAAGACCTCCATCCGTTGGAAGGTCCAAGTGGAGAAGGACCTGGCTTCGCTTGGAATATCCAATTGGCGCCACGTAGCGAAAAGGAGAAACGACTGGCGCACTGTTGTTAACTCGGCTATAATCGCGTAAGCGGTGTCTACGCCAATTAAGAAGAAGAAGAAGATATATAAACGAAAATCTTTTCAGCTTGGCTGACTAGTATTTGATATGGCCGGTCTCTATTATTTACGTAGGCACCACCTCATAGAGCGAAATCACTAAACTGAAAAAGTATGCTATAATATTGATTTTCAGTATCGCTACTTTTTTATCGGTTATTATAATTATATGGTCAAAAATTGGGATGCTTTCCACCCCGACCATTTTTTTAACCAATAACTGTATTTATATACCATAATATAAAATATAAAGGCTTCCAACATCGATAAATTTATTAATCGATAACTATGCAAATATAGTTTACAACTTTGCGTTTTTAGGTGAGGAGAGTTTTGTTAATTATAATTGTACATACATATGTATGAACATTCCTGATATCGATAAATTTAATAATCGATAGAAGAATTTTAGTTTTCGTTGTCAATCTTTTTAATACTCGATACAGAACTCTAATCCTTCTGTAGTTGTTAAATTTTTATGATAATTATTTATAGGAAAAATAGTCGACTATATACGTAATCGATAAAAAAAGGAAAAAGTTCGTTGTATAATTTTCAACTGTTATTAATCGAACCTCAATATCTGACTAAATTATATCAATGCAAAATTTATTACCAAAATCGATTAAAACCGATATTTAAGTCATACTATTATCGATAAACACTAACCCAACGAAGAATACATTTCTGTTTTCTAACTAGCATATCTAATGCCTAATCTTTTTTGCTAAGTTATTTTAATTAGTATTTAATTTTAATACTGGTTTAATGGATACTAATACAACAAATAGTTAGATACATAAGTATGTGCCTCCAGCCAGCCAGTGCCCACAAGTCGTTTCAGTTAGTAACCCGTTGCTGTGCTAATTGAAAACAAAAGTGAAAGTAAATATTGTGGCAGCGCTGCAGAGCAGAGTTGAGACGTGCGGCGAACAAACAACAACCAATCTAAGCTCAAAAGCTGTCATGAATGTTTGGAAAACGGTAGTTCGAACAGCAGCAGCACAGCAGCAGCGGCGAATACTCATTCATCGAAGCAAATATTGAGTTGCAACTAACAGTTAGCCATAATAAAGCAAAATATCGACAAATAAATGAATATATCGACAAACATATATAATTATATATACAAATACATTCATCCACATATACAATATACACAGCTCCTGCTGAGTCAAGCATACACTAAATTGGTTAATGTGATTGGCTTGATCGTTCGGTGATTGCCAAAAGTGGAGAACAAGCTTTTTGGCAAATAAAAAGTAAGAAATTAAGAAAACGGTAAATTAAAAAATCGGTTAGCCACAACGAAAATTTACGAAAATCACTTTAGCAGCTAAGGTAATGGCTTTGGATTAAGAAAGCTTTTTGCAAGTAAATTAATCCTTATAAAAAATGAACAGGGTGATTCATATAATTATTTTATGACACGATTTTTGATATTAATAGTTCTGTTGCAAATCTTCAGTGAACGTAACTGCATTACAAAATATCCGATTGGACGCCGTTATTTACTTTTGTTCCTAAGAAGAGTTCAATCCAGGCTCTTAAGGCAAATATCGCCTTAACCCAGTAAGCTTTGCTGAAATGACAATGTCTGCCGCAGTCAAGCCTTGGTAGGTAGGTAGGTAGGGGTGCAGCCCTGTTATCTGTCGGGCTCAATTAGCACTTGATGTGCCATTTTGATACACTATTCGTAGAACCTCCTGTATCTGCTATTACGTTTCAACTTCTCTCTCAAACCATTTTGAGGTTTCGATGAAACTACTTATGTCCGATATGCTTTTGGTGGAAATCCATTTAAGGTTTGGTGCTTGATGGATTCCAAGTGTTTTATGTCGGATCTTTGCTAGAGCTGGGCATTCGCAGAGAAAGTGGAAAATTGTTTCCTTGTTCCCTGCTACTCCGCAGCCTCGGCAGATGTCGTTGTAGGGCTTACCCATTTTGGACGCATGTTCCCCAAATGGCCAGTGCCCTGTTGTGGTAGCTGTTACTCTGTAGATACTTTTTCTTGACCTATTTAATAAGTCGTTGGTTCTTTCCTGTCATATGTTGGCCATAATTGTTTAGTTATGACGCATTTTGTAATGTTTTCCACCTGTTATTTGCAACTTGTTGAAATTGTCTATTGATCTCTCCTTTGTTCGATCCTAGCGGGCTTGGTATTAGCTCCGCCTCGGATTCGTTGAGGAAAGCTCCTGCCTTTGCCAACTCATTTGCTTTGGAGTTTGACAGTGTTGCTTTAAAACAAAATTCCATGAGACCTTCAGAGAGCTTTTAAAATGTAATCAATTCAAGACCATAAACAAAAAAGCAGTAGAAGTTTGGCCAAATTTATAGTTAAGGTCTTTCAAAGGTTTCTGCATAGTGTTACATAAAAATATATATTTCCAACGATAGTACTTAATACCAAACCACAAGTCGGTTTTTTCTATTGGAATGCTATTTTTTATACTCGTTGGAAATTATAGTTCTTTGGTTAAAAACCGAGTTATCTAACTCTAACAGATCATCCACAAAACTGTTTTAGAAATAACATCGCCATTTATTTCAGGCATTTTTAACAATCTAACATTCATCTAACTGAGTTTCGAAATGAGATTTTTCCAAGAAATCTCTACAAGAAAAGTAAAATCACATCAAAATCACGCGTAGCAAAAAATGTGAAGAACGCAGATTTTAAAATAAAAAAGGAGACTCTGTACAACTTCGAGGGCTTGTGACTGTTGTCGGAAGCCTACTGAAAGTTTAAAATATGCTTGACAATTCCTTTAACGGCGTGATGCAATATTATTCCAATTTATCGATGAATACACATTTATGATGATGATTAACCGATAGATTTAAATCGAGAAGAAAATCAGTGGTCAATCCCTAAATTATTTGTCTGATTATTCATCGCAGTCAATATACATACATACATATTTTGCTACTCAGTTTATATGTATTATTATACATAAGCTCTAGCAATGAGTCATAATTTTGAGTTTTAAATGGTTAAAGAATTGATTGCAAATACCGTTAAATGAAGGTGACGCCGCTAATTAAGCGAAGAAACGAATGGCTCAGCGGCAAACTGATTAAAACCGCACTCAAGCGGGGCATTCCGGGCCAAGTCTTGTGGAATTACGTTAAAATATCTGGACTGTGTGAGCCATCAGCAACAACAATAATAGCAAGCTTGACCACCGCTGGTATGCCAAGGTAATTTACATTGAATCAAGTGAGAAAAAGAAAGAATACAATTGTGGCAGATCGACGAAGTGAGGAATTTGTATTCTTCGCTTGAAGAGGAACTGCTGAGCTGATGCGTTGTGGTGGACGAAATTTAACACCGGATGCATTAGTTGGCGGCGATATAAGTACGTACATATATACATACATATATGTATGTGTGTATTGTATGTATGTAGTATTCGTTTCAATGATTCACTTTGTTGTTGCGCTGCTGTTTGGTGCAGTTCATAAATGTTGCTGATGAGGAAAAGCTCAAATAAAGCTTTGCTATAGGACAACTCTCATTTATTTTTGATTTGCTTTATTATTGCTTTTATCATTATTTTTCAGATAAATGCCGAATCGCAATTGCATATCGACATTCATAATAAAATTAGAACACGAATTGTTCTTTTTGGGACTTCAAAATTACATTTATTGTTTTACTATATGTTTGATTATAATTTGGATAGATAAAAGAGCCGCGCGCTCATTAATGTTATAATTGTCAGAGAACGCTGATGAGAAGATACAGATCTTAAGACCTAAACTTTAATATTTGATTTGCTTAGTGGCGTTTGGAAGTCTAGATTTGAATCAATTGGACCAGGATTTGCAGTCTGAGTTCAAGAACTTTTAAACGACCTGAATTTGTCCAATATTCGGTGTATCGGTTTCGCACTTCGTTTACTGTAGTACATGACGCGCATCATCCGCGATGCGCACCGATTTTGTTATTGCTGCTGTGGAGCAGAGAATCGAAGAAGACCCGAACGAGTCTAAGATCAAAGATTTTCCGCAACGATCTTGGTTTGCGGACTTACAAAAGCCAATTCGTGGAAAAATTGAAGCCGAATGACGATCAAGCCCATCGCACGTACGGTGAAAGGGGCCAAAACGAGGTGACAACCGATATCGAGTGTCACAAGAAAATTTTGTTCAGCGATGAAGCTCTCTTTTGGTTGAATTGTTACGTTAATGAACAGCATTGGCGCATTTGGAGTAATGATAACCCACAACCGTTACATCCTCCAAAAGTCTCTGTTTGTCCCTCTATGGACAGAGGGAATCATTGATCCATATTTGTTCTAAAATGATGCCGATCATAACATAATAGTCAACGGGGAACGCTATAGAGCCATCATTAATGACTTT
This sequence comes from Bactrocera neohumeralis, assembly GCF_024586455.1. Classification (NCBI taxonomy): domain Eukaryota; kingdom Metazoa; phylum Arthropoda; class Insecta; order Diptera; family Tephritidae; genus Bactrocera; species Bactrocera neohumeralis. The sequence goes on along the minus strand of NC_065919.1, from coordinate 28,534,268 downwards.
CTCGTGGTCATAACATTAAATTACATGCGTTTTATTTCTTCTGGAAACCCAAGTTTCTTAAAAAAACACTCCTTATTAAACCTTCTATCAGACAGCGTAACTTGTATTGGAAATAACTGGAGCATTTGTTTAGGAAATATTTTTAAAAGGTTTGGAGAAGTTAAATTCAGATTTGATTCCTCTCCGAGGAAGTTCTTTAGACTCGAGATATACAATATATAATCTATATAACAATGAGAGTTATTGCTAAACTTTTACATAATACCAATTTATGGGTTATTCATCTGCGAGTAAATATTAAGCTTTCGACGACCTCTTCCTCCAGAAAAGTAGCAGTTTCGCCAAAACAAGACCACACTTGTATAAAGCGGCAGTTATGTGAGTGGATTTCAGAAGGTATCTAAAGAATCATGGGACTTATACAGTTTACAGCTGATTATACCGCGTATCTGTCAATCGTGACAAATTATAAAGGACTAAGGAGTCCAAAACTTTCAGATAATCAAAATTGCATTATATTTCATAACTAATTACCGGATTGAGCCAACATAATTATCTTCGACTGCAAACAATAAACTTACAATAAACAATAACACTAATTATCAATAACAACAACCAAAGAGGGCAATTGTATTTTCTTGCTCGGCATGTGGCTGAAATTCGCATGCTAATACGAGTGAATCAAGATTATTGCTGCCTGAACAGTTAGACAACCCAATTCTACAGCGCGTATTTAAAGAGCCACGAATACCACGCACGCATTGACTAACTGAGCTGAGTGAATGACACACAAATTGAGTGACGAAAATTGGCAGACGCTGAAGTTACACTGTCAGCCAATGAACCAGACAAGCGCGCAGACAAGTGATTGCAGGACGGAGCGGGTATCAAGGGGGAGGCAAACAAATCTATGGAAATTGTTCACATGCAAGCGCGATTGCGCGTACGCTTTTCGTAGCAAATAAGCAAATATAAATAAATGAAGAAACTACATACAGTGTGGAGGCGGTGTAAGGGCAAGGTAGGTGCCGCTGGCAGACGGCAGTGAATTACGATTATGTACTTGGGTATGCTAAGCAGGTTCGATGAGAACGGAATTTTAATGCACCACCACGAATTTCGGCTAAAGAAAATGGTGACAAAAGAGGAAAATATAAAACACGGCTTGGCAAGTAACGAAATGTAGTAGAAAGTAAGCAGAAGAGTAGGAAGCGTGACAATGCAGGCAAGACTGAAGAGAAAGACATTTTGAAAGATATTGGGTCCACAAAAAAGTAATAATAGCAGAAGAGTCTTCTAAAGGTGCCCAGAGAGGGGACGCTCAAAGCCTAGTCGAACGTAAACTCTCGGCTCGGCTTTAAGCGTCCACTCTGCGGGCACTCTTAAGAGATTAGTGTTCCCTTTGTTCTTCACGAAGAAGTATCAGTTGGGAAATGCCTCTCGATCTTCTGGAAATTATGTCTAGTATATTCGAGAACCTACTAGAGTTGTGAATTTAGTAGCTATTGTTTTTTAAAAGTTACTTTGACCTCATGTTTCCTTATTACTTCTTTAATATTTATGCCCTGAATAGGGTATATTAAGTAGGTAGCAATGTTTTTAACGTTCAAAAGAAAACAATTACCTATAATACGTATATCCATAATGATTCCTTTGAGAGATCGATCTTAAGCTTGTTGGTAATTGGGAGCTTAAAGAGACATTTTTGAAAGGTTTTCACGAGAAATTTCGAATTCGGGTAGTGCAGTTGGTGAATCAAAGCTCTCTTTTGATGTAAATAAGAGAGTAAGGAATCTCAGGACAACGTAGCGAGGAAAGTGATAGCAAAAATTTAGTTCTCCCAAACGTGAGTGTCTTATGCTCTGAAATTACGTGTACACCTCGATAATCGAAGACAAATTTCGACATAACCTTGATTTTTGACCTGTTTTGACGTGTTATTTTGGGCTTCGGCTTATCTTTGCCACGATATTCGGCCGATTGATCGTCTGTTTTCGGGTCGTGAGCATAGATTCGAGACTGAGCGCCAGTAATAATAGGTTCCATGACATCCTGGTAGTCGGAAAGCATTGTTTCACACAAGTTAACGCGACGCTGTTTTTACGAAATAATTAAGTGATTTTGGAACCAATCGTGCTTTCACTTTTCTTAGACCCAAATGATCTTTCAAAATGGTTTTCAAACAACAAAAAAATTATCGCCTAAGGCCTTTTCCAACATTCTGAATGTTCCGGCAGCAGAAATTTGATACCGCACACACAATTTAAAGGAACTTCTTTGTTGAATATTTTCATTCATCGCAAAAATCGCCGAAGATCAGAAAGGCAAGTGTATAATAAACACTAACGATTATTTTAATGTGACATTTGGCACAAATATCACTGACCGTCATACCAACCTAGAAAAAAATATTTCGACGATCTGGTTTTCGCGCGAAGTTTTAATTAGAAAGTCTTACCATTCGGATCTAGTGATCCTTTTTCTGTTGTTAATGGGTAACATGAAGGACGAACATCTGTCTTAATAAGACCCGTCGAGTGGTAGCTCGCGAACCTAACCTAGCAGATTATGAGATATATAAAATGCCAAATACATAGGGATGCCCACAGCAGGAACCTCGATATCAAGGGCTTGTGGTCGACAATAGTCTAAGATGGTTCAGTTGCAAACTTAAAGTAATTTAAATGCGACCATTTTCGAACGATTGTGAGTTCAATTTCTCGGGTTTCAATGACAAAACTGAGTTATATCATATTGTGGTTTTCTTTTCGAACAAATTTGTGCTCTGAAATGCAGCCCAAAAACTAGAAGGACTACTCAAGCCGTAAATAAATCATACACGTTTTTATTATTGTGTACAATATGCCGAGAATTATTGAAATGCAGTTCTGTGTACTATATGAGATTAGTAGATTATCAGCAAGAATTGTATCAAAAAAGAAAATAAAGTCTTCTTGACCTTAGTACTACTTACTCGATCCTGAAATTCAAAATAAACACATAATTTCCATCTCTTTGCAGATCCTTGTCCTAAAAACACCTGCTTGGGTTCGTGTTTACGCATTTTGAATTTGATTTAACTTTAAAGTTTTCGGTCATAAAATTCACATTACCGGTATTGCCTGAGTAGACAAATCGAAAATGCAAGAAACAAGTTTCTCTATTAAAACTTGCGGCCACTGGATTCGCCAAAGCAACGTCTTTGCATTGGTTTTTGCTCTGTTTTCGGCACTTCGTGTCTTTTAGTTAGATCATTACGTCTACCGGAGTCTATGCTAAAACGCACGAACAGGCGACATAAGCGAATGGGAAAACGAGTTTCAATAATTAAAACCAAAAGCAAGAAATCTGTAGAAAATCTAAGAAAGCCAAAGCGAAACTGTAAATCCGATTAAAGACGCGTGCTTAAAGAAAAGTGTGATCTTTTCACTTCTTTTAGACGATTATGCGCTAGAAACTAAAAGTTCTAGCGAAGCGCGCTTAACTTCACGCTTGAAAGTGGCGACAACGAAAGCGGAAAATATTGCAAGTTGGAGTAGCGGTGGTCTAACGGCAGCGCAGAGCAGGTGATAACTTTCACAATTAGACAGCTGTGATACATACATATATACATACATATTTATATGCACATATGTTGGTAGGCATGTGTGTATGTTTACATGTTTGTGCAAACACAAGCCAATCAGTTAAGATAAACATGCCTTCACACATGCAATTTTTTAGAAATTTATTCATTTCTTTTGAAAATATTTATGTGAAAATTGCCAACAGTAAAATTGGAAAGCAAGTGCTTCATAACAAATCTAAATTGTGAATTACAAACCAATTTTATATATATTTTATTGTGTATGAGAAGTATGCATAGCGATTTGATTTCTTTCTGCCTCTCACATAAAGGCCCACGGGTGGTATGAGTAACGTGGAAAGCTTCAAGAAAAAAATATACAAAAAGAAATGATAAGAAATAACAAAAATATGCAAATTTCGACAATTAACATTTGCAAATTCGATTTTCCTTTCACTAAACACAAAGAAAAAGATTTTTAGCTCTTTTTCCTGTAAATAACTCAAAATCTGCGTAGCTTATAAGCCAAACTTGCCGAGGCGAGCTGCATGCTTTCTCATGACGCTTTGTCTTTAGAAAAGCTCATAGTTCGCTATGATATTTGCATATAAATGTATATATTTGTATATGCCCACTTCTGCGCTGATTTGTTGATAAAATATTGTTGTTTGTCAGAAAAATATTTTTTTCCATAAATCTCCGCTCTTTTTTTTAATATGATTTGATGATGAACGCTTGTAAATTTTAATAAATTCACAAATTGTTTCACACTTTTGGATTGTTGTTTAATATTTTTGCCTGCTCCCTGCTCTTCTGCTGCTACCTTTCACTATTTCTAGCTTTTCTATCCCCTGTTCCGTTTCCCTTCACCCAAAAGTATTGTTTGGTAATGCGATTTCATAATTCCAAATCAAATTTTTTTGTGTCATTTCATGTACACCACATTCGCAGCGCATAAACACTCGCACACACGCGCACACATAGAAATTTATAAAAAAAAATATTTGTCTACTAGTGGTTGTAGTTTTCTGCTGCTGCCTTGTGTTTGTGCTTTTGCTTTGGTATGTGACTTTTAGTTTCACTCTTAGATTTTCTACAAAAGCATAATTTTACTTTCGTTTCGCAGCGTCTCTCGGGCGTATAATTTTTCACGCATAGTTTTTCTGGCGCAGATTGCTTGCATTACTTTTCAATTGCTTTATCGCCGCACTATTTCGCAGCTCTATTTTGTATTATTTCTTATAATTTTTGCTGCTTCGCTTCTGCCGCTACCAAATGTGTGTTGCGGCATGTGAGCAACTGCGCATGCGCGGCGCAACTTTCGATATACACACAGTACGTGAGCGCCAGCGCCGTGTTTGTTGTGAATGTGTGTGTATAGGTGTGTGCGCTTACAGATATTCAAAGCAATAAAGTTGTAAGCGCAGCTTTTAATTTGCTTTTTGGCTTTGCTAACGTCTACAGAGTGCACACACATACATTTCGAGAACACAAAGCCAATTTTAGCATGATGCGGTGTAAAGTATAAACATATATGTACATATGTATGTATATCCAAATATATGTTTTAAGTAAGTCCCACAACTAGCAGCTGAAACACACTTTTCTTCCGCTTACCTCGCTTTCAAGTCGCTCGTATTTGCTGTCTTCACTTCGTACACAAACACATGCACACCACAAGCGCTCTGCTGCTTGTCGCCTCCGCAAAATCGCAATTTTTCGCACTGCAAACTCAATCGCGCACAACACTCGTCGCACACACAATCGCTATTCAATGCAATTGGCCATATTTACTTTCAATTCAATTCAATTCGCTTTGTTATTCACTTCACTTTGCATTCGACACCGTTATGCATGTGGACGGGTAAATATTTTAACTCAATCCGCCCTTTCACTTTGCCAAAATTTGCTTAAAATTTGGTTTTAGTCGCTTTTAGCAGCAACTTCTTGACTTGTTCAACTTCTGCTTGGTTTGCAGCGTTTAAAAAATTCGTTTTACTAGCCTAAAACGCTTTCAGTACCTAAAACGCTTTCAACGCTCTCTGGTCTGGTCTTTTCACAAACCGTTTCACCCGTTAGCGCACAGCTCTAACTCTGTTCGAGTTCGTTGTCTTCGCCAAACTAAATTGAAGTCTTTCGTTTGTCTTGTGGGCTAGCCGCGTTCGCTTGGTCGCTCGCTGGTTCGGTGCTAATGCACTGGCGGATTGGCTCTTCATGTGGCTAGCTGACTGGTTAGCTGCCTCTTGTTGTTGCTGCTGTTCGATCTGTAGTCTTCTTGGTTGTACGCCTGTGTTGTCGACATGTTATGCGTTTTGTTGTTTCTGTTTTTCTTTTGCGGTATTTCTGCTTTGCGCCTTCTGCTTCGTCTTGTTTTTCTTTCGCCACGCAATTCGTTTCTTTGTTGCGGTCCGTTTCTTGGTTATTTCATTTATTTTCGAGTCTAGTTAAAGTTACATACGTTTTGAAATGGGCGCAAACCGGTTACTTGCAGTCACTTGCTGCTTAACTGGATTTATTTGTGTATAAATATTCAATATATCCACAAATATAAAGGTAGTATGTATATTTCTGCTTCGCCAAGGGTTCAAGAACTTAAGGGAATACCTATGGATCCTAACGTTTGGAATTTTAGAGGCTTAAACTTTGAAACATTTGTGCAAAGGTGCAGAGCGCACTCAGACTAAGGTCTAGTTTTTGCTGACAATGCTTTAACGCCGTGAAGAATATACTCAAACCTATCGCAGAAGCTTGTTTGTACTACAGATTAGGTTAGGCTAGTTTAGATTATAATGGCCGGCTGTTATGCCCTACATAGACCCACTGGTCTTTAGTTATTCTAGAATTTTAATTTGAGTTAAAGTATATAGGATTCGGTATATAGGATATCAACGTTTTTTGCGAACTTTAAAAGTGATTTGTTATCTATTTTTGATACTTCGTTTAGTCCCCTGAACTACAAAGCTCCTAGATATCTAAGGCGAGTTCAAGATAGTGCGCCAGCATCTCTCACAGGCCTACTTCCCTGCTTTTTCTGCATGGATCGTCATTACTTATGCTCATTCCGATCGCATGTGATGCCTGGCGGTTCTGACTAGTCATTAGGCCAATAGCATGTAGTCCTTTCGAGACCGTATCAGTAAAAAGCATGCGTGTTTTTTTAAGGACTATTGCACAAGATGCCCTTAAGGCCCTGAACTTTTTGCCAGTCCTTCCGAAAATGTCTTTGTATATCGTTTTTATTGACTTCCGTATTTCCTGTACTTGTTCGGTAATCAGACGGATGGCACTTTTGGCAATCTCATCAACTATTTCTTTTCTCGCTATTCTTTTGTTAGGAAACCAGTATATATGCAGCCGCATTCCGTTTTCAGCTGCTACTTCCTCCATGCTTTTAAAGCATTTTTGCATTAATTACCGCCAGGATATCGACATATATTGATCTTCTTTGTGTTGTTTCCTGCGTTGTTAGCTTTCTCAGCCGCTTTTCCCATCGCAAAGATTTCCGCACGGAAGATAATCTTCATATTATAAAAAAAAAAAAACAATTTTTTAAACAAAAATTAAAACTCTCACCTCTGAAATGCTTCTTGGAATCACTTCTAAAACACATGCTATGAATCTTGGTCTGTGGATTTTTAAGAATTAAAACAATGAGCCATAGTTTTTTTTAATACCTTTGACTATTATTTTCGTAAGCCCTTGGTTGGTTGCTGAAAAAGGGTGACGTATAAGATCCGAACCGCAGGTACCCATGATTAGGCCCATTGTGCTCCTTGTAGGCCTTATTAAGACATATTTCATTTTCCAAGCGACCTAATACTGTTTTGAGTGTCAACCGTCCTCGAAGAATCTGTTAGAAACTTCTACGGTAACCATATTTCTCCTGTAAGTTGTACTGAAACTTTTAGGCTTAAAATTGCCAAAGATCACAAAATGTACCTTCAATTAAATACATAATTTCTTTAGCGTTGAGTGCTTAGATGAAATAGATGAACCGCCATATCCATCTGAGAAAGCAAATGCTGTTCGAAATCTAAACATTGTTTAAGTCTCAACACCGGAACCGAACCGATTACTTTTTGTTTTTCTCTCATTTTAAGCACTGATTTTCTGCACCTCATGCGTCATACTTCTTGTCGAAATTAGCATTATAAACTCTTTAATCCACATACATAGGACCAAACATGTGTGTATTTGTGTGCGTGTGTGTACTGCTATACTGGTAGTATCTAGTTGGTGCTTTTGGCTACTCGTAGATTCCGAAACTCGGCATGTGTAAGCGACTGACTAGGCGGGTTTTGTCGAGGTCGTCTGGTTTTATTTTTACCTTTTGTTTTTATTTTCACATATCTATTAATATTGCTCCCTTTTATCTTGACTGTTTGTGGTTACATGTTTCTATGAGTGACCATTCCAGTTTCTTAATTTGAAAAATGCAACTCAATTCGAATGGTCGCGCTGGCCTGACGCTGTTGCTCTTTGGGCCAACTCAGCTGTTTAATTGTTGCTTTGTTAATTGAGCTGTTTTAATTCGTACTAATACGTGTATGTGTGAATATATGTACATACGCATGGTAAGTTAGATGGTCTCTTGTTGATTGGTGTTGCTCAATGTAAAAGTTCGCGGCTTGTGATCTGAAAATTAATAAAGTTAATTTTTTTTAGTGTGATAACACAAGCTAGCCGTAAAACAAGAATTAAATAAAAAAATTTCCTAAGTGTCTTATACTATTGTCTAATTCTGTCAATCCAAACTATATACATATGTATGTTTTGGAAACAATGACAGTTATTTAAAATAAAAAGAAAAACACATAAAAATTTAGTTTATACTTCCCACCTGAAATGTTTGTGTAGACCCTTATTACAAACGCTGTTTCTCTAAATTTATCTAAACCCCTTTAGAAACGCGTAGTTTTCAAATTAAAAACGTCCAATAAACCTGCAGCGTCTTAACGTTCACTTCCCTGTTATAATGCCAATTGGTAGAATCCAACGTATTTATCTGAGGCTTTCATCGGATGTAATGCGGACACCATATTATTTTTATAAAAACATACATGCGTAAAAGGTATAAATTTTAACAAATCACCAGGTTTCACTACCTGTGTAGATAAAATTTACACGTTTTCCTTTTCTTTTTTTATAGGAATGTCGGCAGTGATCAGCTGTCGAATAAAAGAACCGTAGCCATTTCATTTATTTAAGCATTTGGACCTTACTTTAAATACGTAAAAAAAACCTTTTTTGCCGCCTCTAATTTTGGCGTATAGAGTTTATTTATATACATATTTAACGGTAAATTACTTAAATAAATTCAACTGCCGGAAGTGCAATAACAGCGCCAAATAACAATTATCAAAGTTCTCTGATTCACCCTGTGGTGTGTTTTGGTTTTGCATGCCATGTAGTTTTTGACACATGTTTGCGGAGTTGCCACTGCTATAAATATCAATGTAAATATTCTTCAATTCAGTTATATACTTATTTCATTGATGTTTTCTTTTATTTAAAATCTTTTATAATATTATAAAATTAGTTAAATATTCAATTAATTAAATGAGAGCCGAAGCAAGTTAAAGCTTTTCAAGTGTTGTCATCACTCAGAAAAATTTTGTTTAACATTTTAAAATAAAAACCCCTTGTTATAATTTTAATCATACTATTGCATTTTTCAAAAAGTTGTTTTCGAAGAATTTGTAATGACGGATATTAAGTAAATAATATTTTCTTCAATTTTTTTCCACACTCTAAATATAGTATTGTTTTTATACATATTGATTATTTAGAAAATAGTCCGATCTACTATTTCGATGTATTCAACGTTTTGCGATGTTTTGCGTCAATTAATGCATAATACTCAGCCAAGTGGCCACGCTGCATAGAAATGTCAAACCAAGAAATGGAATTGAAATAGTTGAAAATGAAAAAATTCTCTGCGAAGATCGTGAAAATATTGCGGAAATGTTTGGTGAAGAATTTGCAGAACTGCAAATAAAATATCAGTGGAAGCTTCAAAAAGATTTGTTCAATAAAATTTCCATGCAATTAAATGCTTTACAGTGAGTGCTCTACATTTAAAACATATCAAAAGTGCGTCAGGTATTTGGATGCACGGTTGCTGCAATAGTCGTGGAAAAGGCAACGTGAAAATCTAAAATAAAACATACATATGCTAAAATGCCGTCAAACGAAGTGGTGCAACAGTAAAAAAGCAAGGCACACAGCAAATTCGAAAAAATAAGATATCACGAATTGAAAGACAGTAAAACACAACGCGCGCACTCTAATAAAATTTGCATTTCCAAATTGAACATATATTTATTTCGTTATTCCTTTCAATATATTCGGTCGTACACGGTCATACGTTCGAACGTGTTTTCCGGCGCTGGTACGCTGTTTTGGTGGACGCGCAACACGTAAATTATATGCGAAAATATGGGTGGTTGCATTGGCATACACAGCACCGACAATGAGACAGTCAGTGTGTCTTCAGCGAGTTTATCGAGGCCACCGACAGGCGGGGGTGAGTGAACGCGTTTATGGGTGCATTATTATCCACCAGCGCAAGCAGTGCAAGATAAACTCAGATACACATATATTGTACCGCAATCTCTATTCTCTTTCGTAATTAGGCGGCGCCCAAATGGGTCCATCGCGTAAAAATCGCCCACTGTGCAATGAGACAATACGCTGGCGTTCCGATGTGCCATTGACGGAGGGTCAACTACGTTCCAAACGTGATGAATTCTGGGATACTGCGCCGGCGTTCGACGGTCGCAAAGAAATTTGGGATGCGCTGCGGGCAGCCACAAACGCGGCGGAGGAGTTAAATTTCGAAATGGCGCAGGCAATACTTGACGGAGCGAATATATCGGTGCCCAATGGGTATGTTTGCATTAAAGTTGTGCACCATTATTTTGTCAAAGTCATGAAAACATTCAGTCATTTGCTAATCTTGTTGTTGTTGTAGCGGCAGAAGTCATTTACTAATGTCTTTTATAAATGATTACGCATGGGAGGTTATAGAAAGTGATTTTGGGAGACTTATAAGTATTTTTTTATTATGTATAGTACTATTCAGTTTGGTATCAGTACTTAAAACTATAACAAATACTGCAATGTGACCAAAATAAAAAACACGTCATGCGGCGACTGAGTGTGTACATATATATGGCTTTAACTTGGGTTTGTCCCGCCTACGCATAATTTCAGAGAAATACACAAACATATTTAATCCCGAAATTTATTTTACTTCAATACCATCGTTTTCTATATTAATAAGTCATGACTTCCTATTACTCCTTGACTGTGGGTCGTAAGTTAATTGATGTATTTATTCTTTATCGCCGTTTAATCATGGATACATTTACATACAAATTTACCTATGTACATACAAGTGTTAGTGTATAGTCGGTGGTTATACAGTGCATAGTGCGTCAAACATTAGGCAAAACTTTGTAAGTAAATGCTAATCGCTCTCTGTTTTGTTTTGTATTCCGATTAAAGAAATTAGAATTGGTGTTACCCCAATTCTTGTCGGAGCGGTTTATTTAGATGTACATATGCATAGATATGTATATCGTCTAAATATATAAACAAATGTAAACATCGAAAATCAATATACATATATATGGCATTAGTGCTGTTGACTAACACATACTCATAGGTATCATGGTTAGTGGATAGGTCATGCAACACTAATCAAATGCCAATCTCTCCTAAATTTGTTAGTGGCGTCTATGTTCCATTAAATTCTTATTCGTGAGCAACAACAAGCAAATGGTCATCATTCAGTAATATGTATATACTGGATATACTGGGACATTAGTGAAATTAGAAAAACCGGATTAAACTCTGTGTTTTACGTCTCAATTGTTTGCTTAGTGAAATCAATTGAATTAAAGTTTGTGCCCTTTGCTTAGCAGCAGTGTGAAGTCAAATAAAAACATTTTTACGATATCTTCAATTTAATGATTGTAACTCTACATAAATCGGTAAATCTTCAAGACAATATTGTTTACGTGGAAACTACCAGTGTATTTATTTAAGCCTGCCGCTATTTAAAACATGATTTTTTGTGCCATTCCTCTGCGTTGTTGCTTCTCGCAAACATATATGACATGATTAAATCACTTTCAAATTATTTGTGTTACGAAACGTAAATTCTTCAATTTTATTTATCAATTTGGCATATAATGTTTTATGCCCTCCAATTGTGCACACCCTTAACTCTAAAAGCACACAAAGATACAACACTTGTGCGGAACATAAATCATTATCATTTACATTCAATAACCAAGTTAAACAGGTGATAAAAACTTATACAAACGGCCGTTGAACAGAGATTCGATTAGTGAGCGCACATGCAAATAGGCACTTGTACATACATATGTATATGTATATCGACTTGTACTTTTATTCGCTAATATCATATGCAATATTTTAGTATTCGCTTTTATAGTTATGGCATACATATATGATCATAAGTATATATTTTCCATCTTCTCTTTGAATACCATTTGCCATATTCATAACAATTATAAATGTTTTTACTCCGAATACTATATAAATAATATATAATATATTTAGTTTATAACACCTAATAAGAAACGTCAAAGACCCGATCTGAATAATATATAAAATATAAATGGTTAACGTAGCGAGCTGAGTCGATTTAACCACCTCAATTACATCAGTTTTGAAATAATTGTTTAATAGTCCACTAGATTTAAGGTTTTGTCTTTGTTTTTGAATTTTCTATGCAATATTTTTAAATAGTTCTCTGCACCTAAAGAATACAACTCTATCGCTAAATGGAAGTTATGCTCGTGCTTAATTGCTTTTGCATTTATTTTATAACAACGAAAAGTATTCAATAAGGAAATTAAAAGTGATAAGATAAAATTTAAATCGAATTGACGACTAGACTGAAAAAATGCTGCGTGTACCGTTTCCACGCTTAAAAGCAAAGGCATACATATTTATGTATGCATGTATGTACATATGTCTATAAAGCTGAAATTTCACGTTTACATTATGATTAAAATATTTCTAATACAAAAATCAAGAGTATCTATATATTTTGCACATAATCACAACACGTTTAAGCGAATAGAGCTCAAGCTGGCGCTATTTTGCACATTTGTTATGCAAGTTTTAAATTTTGGAATATAAATTCTGCAATTCTCTGCAACTTTTAGCATATTTAATTAAAGAATTGGTAATGAAGTGTGAATGTGTGCTATTGGAAATAAAAAATCAAATGCCATTTTCTTGTTTCGATTGCTTTTTAATTTATTTCCCTCCCACGTAGCTGTAAATGCTTTTCACTTCAAATAAAGCAAAGTACATTATATCCTCCTGGCATTTTTGTGTTAATTTCCCACTATCATATTAAAATTGCATGACATTTTTATTGATTCCCTCGTATGACGAATGGACAAACTTAGGGGCAGTAAGTGCCGCCCAATAAAACCAACCAACTGACCAGTTGTGGTGCTATTTTCAAAAGTGTGAACTGCGGCGTATGCAAATAAAAGTTTTAATTCCATTTCATTATCGACAGCTAGTGTGAAGAGTTTACCCGGCGCATGCCATAACTTGTGCCACACGTTGTGCGGATGTATGTAAATATACATTGACAAGGTCACTGGCTGTGAGTGTGCAGCGTGAGTAGGCTCTTTCCGGGAAACAAACTTCTATATAAATAAATAAATAAGCGCGCATTTAATTTTGTAAGAGCAAGTTAGCTTTAAGTATTTTTTAGAGAACCTAAACCTACTTTTTTTATTACTATAAATTAATTTTGCTCAAACTCATGTTGTTCATTTATGAAGGATTATACATATTACTTTTTCATATTTTGTGTATGGATTCCACCCTATATTTTGTGTTAAAGATGAGTCCTTAAAATTATTTATTCGACAGCTACAAGTTGGCTGGACAATTTCCTGGACCTTGCAGTTATTTGAATACACATTCGTTATCCGCACCTGCTTTTGCTGCAAAACTGTTACCATATTTGCATTACGTCAGCGTATTGTAGTAGAGATTGCACCCTAGGCTCAACTCGAGTTTAATTTTGGCCACAGCGAGATAAGATTGGGAATTGCATAAGATAAGCGTGCAAATGCGATTATTGCAAATGAAATTCTTTGCAGAAATGTTTAATAAAATTATAACAAATCTTCATTTGCATATTTTGTCCAATTTTTTTTTATTAGAGAGTTTTGTTTCATTTTTGGTTTCAAAGTAGTTTGAAACCGAAATTCAGAATCTCTAGTATATATTTATACCTTCACATTTGTCTGATTGAGCTTGTTTTAAAGAAATGTCTGCACTTTGGGCCCTACTTAATTTTTAGAATAAATATTGTGGAGAAATATAAAGAATCTGGTATATATAAGAACTAGGCACCAATTTATTCTTACTATTGGAGCTCAGAAATAGCCAAAAAGTTCATAACTATACATAGAAGGACGTTAAACCATAAGATTCATAACGACCGTTTCAACATAACCTCAAAGGCAAATTTATTTTATCTTACCCAGCAGTGTCAACTCGTTAACATTCTTTTATGTCGATAAAACAACCACTTTAAACTAAGAACTGATTTTTTTAAATTTTCATAAACTTTCGAAAATTGGATTAAATTTAAATAAACTTTAAAAATATAAATCCAAATAAATCACAAATAAATAGTTTTCATACAATAACGAGAGTTCAAACATTCAGTTTGTATGCCAGCTTTATGCTGTAGTGATCCTATCTAAAAATTTGGTCCGTTGGCTTGGATTATAATACATGCCGAATTTCGTGAAGATATTTCGTCCAATAAAAAGTTTTTTTATACAGTAACTTGATTTTGATCGTTCATTTTATTATCTGTAACAGCTATGTGCTGTGGTGGTCCGATATCGGCTTGAAGGGAAAAGGACGTGTGCAAAATTTCAGATCGATATTTCAAAAACGCAAATATACAGACAGAGAGATGGACTCGGCTAAATCGTTTCAGCTCTTCATATTGATCATTTATCCGACGTTTCCTTTTGGGTGTTGGAAACTTTGCTGCATACCCTGTTTAGAGTCATACATAGCAGAATATTCGATTTTTACAGGTTATGAAGAAATAATTGACTTTCTTTATTCATATTTTTTATATGGTACAATTTTTCACTTATTAAACTTTTACAAACACTTGGAAATATATGTTAGCATTTGTGTACATATGCATATAACACCTGTCCAACCTATTACTCTATAATGCTACTTTGTATTCCCCGATATTAATCGTTTTATATGTTTCATTAGAAGTAACAACAATGTTGAATTAAAATTATAAATCATCACTTCTAAAAAGCCTGACATTTATATGTATATGTACATATATACATCTGTGTGTACTGTATGTTAATTATCGGACAGCTGTTCTCACACTATATTTCATTGTAGTAATACAGTTATAAATTGTTACTACTGATTCGTATCAGTGAAAGTTAGGTTTGACTGCGCTATTTAATCAGCAATTTGTTTTTAGCGATAATTTGTGTAATAAAATGGAAATAACTTGCATCATAAAGTCTTGGAAAAACAAAACTGTGAGCTTTTGTGGAAATCTACTAAGACTTTTATTTGTCATTAGTGACTTACAGAGAAATGAAGAAAATTTGAACAATGCGGTTTATTGAAAATGAATTTGTCTATGTTCTGGGTCTAGACTTGTTCAGCTATTTATGTTCTAGAGAGATGAATGATTCAATTTAGTTATAAATTCGAATTCAAAAACTTTGACGAAATTAGTGTTTGACAGCTGCTTAAAAAAATAGAAAGTAAAATATAAATTAATATAATGAAAATTGCTTTTCAAAGATATTTGATTAATCTTCCTTTTATTTTTTTAGGTTAACCCATTAACTTGAGCTTGATTAATTAAGATCTACACTACTTTGTTGGCATAAAAATTTTGAACTTTAGCCATAAAAGTTTTTTTCGATCGTGATAAACATTTTAAACCCGCCACTAATTTAGTCAATTAGCAAATTTTGTGTAGAAATTGTTTGTGTAAAATTTAAATTTAGTCAATAGAAAATGTTTAAAAAGTTGGTAAACAATTAACTACACATTGACTATTATATGCTAAATTAAGGGAAGGAAGTATGCGACATTTCATGCGGATATCTCAAAAGCTGGGGACTAGTTCTCAAATACCAGATGCGTTGTTTTAGTGAAAATGAAATACTCATTTTGAAAGGGGAAAGTCAAAAAATTTATTCAAAGTATCGACTATTGCTTTTTACACATTTCGTCCACCTTTCTGACAATTTGTAGATACCATACCATTAGAAATGTTTGTCTTTAAAGCAAACCAACAGTCACCCAATTTTCGACTCCTGCGTAAAAACCGAAGTGCTGCTTAGCCAATGCGTGTCCCATCAATGGTGTCCAAATGGTAATCGGAAGGCGGGGAGAGTATCAGCTTCCAGCCAAGCACTTTGATTGTTTCCTGAACCGATATTGCTTTGTGTGCAGGTGCATTGTCGTGAAAGATAATTACTTTGCCGTGTCCGTTGGCCAATTTTGGTCGTTTTTCGATCAATGCATGTTTCAAATTGATCGTTTGTTGTCTGTAGCGATTAGTATTAACAGTTTCAAGAGGTTTTAGAAACTCATGATATGCCACACCCTTCTGATCCCACCAAACACAGAGCATTTCCTTCGTACCGAATCGATTAAAAATAAGTAAATTTACCTATTTACTTATTTTTTGTATAAAAAATTTCACTTTCATGAATTGTGTACATGCAAAATGGACAGCTGTGTTGCCTTGTGTACATGCCGGCCATTGTTATGTCGCTGCCTTCTTATAAATGTTCATGCAGAAGGATTCACGACGCCATTTACAGTTCACTGTCGTGCGCCATGTCGTGCCACGCTCTATGTGTTCAGCACTTCATTCACAACAAATGTTCGCTACCAACACATTTAAATCGAAACGATCACTTCATACCGTTATATTCAGACGGACATGGCTAAATCGATTCCGCTCGTCATGCTGATCATTTATTTAAACATTTTAAACATTTTATTTTTAAATTTATATATTTTTAAAAGTTTTATTTATCTTTATATTGCGTTATTCTCCACCACAGTTACCTCACAGAATGCTACGATGAACTTGGCACACAATACAAAGTGCCAATATACTGTCTATCCTATCCTATAAATATCGTTAAAGAAGAGAATGGACGTGATTCACCAGCGGAATTCTCAGAGCCCGTCGACGGTGGCACTGAAGTATTCCTTAAACTGCGAATATCGTCCACAATGTTGGATGTCAAATTACCAGTATATTCAAAAGACACTGTGGGACAGTGCAAAAAGAAATTGCAGGTAAGTGGCTACCCACCCCCTCTTTCTATATGCATGTATGTGCATTTGACCAAATCTCGACTTCTTCACTTTCTTCGCGCTTTAGGCTGTGGAAGGCATCGACGCCTGCTGTCAGCGTTGGTTCTACAGTGGCAAATTACTTGGCGACAAAGTGCCCATAGACGAGTGCAACATACAGAACGGCTATGTCGTACAGGTCATTGTCAATACGGAGCATTACAACCACGATAGCAGCACAATTATACCGGTTGCGAGCTAGCCAAGTGTTAACGCTAATGCAAAATGTAAAAAAATATTAGCAACGATTAAAGCAACAGCAGCGACAGCAACGACAATGTCAATGCGAACGCTAAAAACAACAGCAACAACAACAACAGCAGTAACAACAATGTCGAAAGCCACAACAGATGTTCAATGTAGCGGCTGTGTTACATTTGCATACATCGTAGTAAATATATTTACAAACCATTTTATTATGAATGAGACAAGTAAGCGACATTTAATAGACGGACGGACAGACTGACAGAACGACAGACAGCGCTATGCATGTAAATTGCAATGCGTTCTGCTAGAAATGTGCTGTGTATAAAGCGCCAGACTCACGCGATAGTGTGTGGGCGCGCACTTTATTGTTGTTGTAACATACAAGTCGTCAACGATCGTTCATATGAATGCATAAATTGTTAATGGTAGGTGTTTTCTCTTTTCGTACTAATTTCAATCATAGCATCACATTTTAATTTTGCTCCTTGATTAGACATGCATATGTATGTATGTATGTAAGAATTATTGTAGTTGGTAATTGCGAAAATCGAGAACGAGTGACTTATCGAAATTGTGCTGCGAAACGTCGTCATTTGTTGGTTAGTTGTTGTTGTTGTTGCCTGACTGTTCTTGCTACGCCTTGGAGCAATAGGCTGTGCAGCAGATATTACACACACATACACTTACTTATACACATGCATATAAATACATATATGTATATATATATTAAATATATTGAATGAATGATTGAAAATGATTGAAAGTTATGAGAATATGCAAAATTTATAAAAAAAATAGGAAAAGAACAAAAAACATGAAATAACTTATTTTAAATAGAAGAAAAGCGCTGAACTTGTAAAATAAAATAAACAAATTAATAATATACTTTTTCGAAAATAATTAAAAGTAAACTAGCAATTGCAAGAAACAAAAAGGCATATGTTGTTGTAGCATTTTCTACTATATACCAACTGTGTGTATATACTCAGTTAGTAACGGAAATGTAAAACAAACAAAAAAACAACAAACATTTTCTAAGCATTAACAATTCGAAGTTAATAGACTAGACAAAAGGAATATTAGCAAGTCGATAGAAAAGGCGAAAAACCAACGCAAATAAATAATATGTACAGTACACAAACATACATAACAATAGTTATAGACAAACACACACAAAGTTTGCAAAGTATAAAAGTGAAATAGTGGTATTTTTTGTAAGTATATTAATGCCAGCAAATTTCGAACGTCGCGAAACGAACAAATAGCATACAGTGTTTTTTTATCTCAGATGTAATATGCGCAAATTTTCGTAAGAAAGAGGTGATTTGAGTTGGCAATTAGAGTGATTTTTGTTGTCAAAGATCACATTGACGCCATTTAAATACGGATATAGTTTTAAAGTAAAATTCGAAATTTTCGAAATTAAGTTCGAAAATACTATTTATTAAAATTTCGTTTTTTGTGAATTTGGAATTAGTCACTTATCAGTTTTTATAGAAATTATAATTAGCTTTCGAAAATTGCCATATTTTCGAAGCTAAGTTCGAAAGTAATATTTATACAAATTTCGATTTTTATGAACTTGAAATTAGCCAATATTGAATAAAATTATAAGCAGCTGAAATTTTCGAAAATTAATAAATTTGTCATTTATGCTGACAATTTTCTTTTAAATAATGTTTGAATATTTGTAAATTAAGCTTTTTTGGCGAACTTTTAAGCATCAAATAACTGGAAAGAGTTATTACATATTTTCGGAGTTAGGTTCGAAAAACAGTTTTATTAAAATTTCAATTGAAAAATAATTTAATAAATAAATTGATAGTTGCAATATTTTTCCAATTTTTGTGTGCTAAAATTTGCGTGTTTCTAAATAAATAACTTCGAAAATTGCTCATACCACAGCCATTTTTTTAATTGCAATAAAATAAAAAAAAAACAATATCGAAAAGCATTATTTTAGAATTAAATTCGAAAGTAAAATTTGAAAGGTTTGTTTTCATCACTATTTTCGAAACACTGTCAAAAACAAGTAAATAATGTATAAGACTTGATGTTTGAAAATTTGACTTTCGCTTATGAGAAATTTTGAAATTCGATTTAGCTTGTATTTAAAAAATTTCATCGAAGATGCGAATGATTGTAAATAAGAAAAGAAAACTCTTGTTTTCTGATGCTTTACTGCTCCTTATCAATTTCGAAAATTCTCCTCCTCGCTTAATGCGGTTCAAGTGGTAAAATTTAGTTTGTTTTTCAACAATTTAATGATTGTTATGATTTTTTGTTGGCTAGAAAAAATAAAACAACAATCAATTCTAAATTCGAAAATTTTAAAATCGAAAAAATCGAAAGTTATGTCATGAGCGCTCTAATTGTCATCTTTGACGAGATCATAAAAACAATAAATTTAATCGAAAAGAAAACAGCAACAAATCCCATAGAGATACATACATATCTACGTATGTAATAAATGAAGAGCATCGGCAATAAACGAGAAAATACTGAGAACAAACGGAAAGCTAAAGCACAATTTTTGTAACTACGTATAGTATCTCGCTCGCATTCTAAAATCCCAATGTACCTTAATTCCTAATTTTTAACAGCTGCAAGCCCACAAACAAACGCTGACATACATACAAACACAAAAAGAAATGTGAGTGTATTATATACATAAATATTACGAATCAGTTATTGTACCACATACATACATACGTACATGCTGCCGGAGTTGTTTTGTTTTAATTTTTTATGCAATTATGTTACAGACTTGCGGCCTAACGGTATGTGTCTAAGCAAGTGTATATACATAAGAACGTATTTGTACGATATACGAATGCCATTACGCTTTCAATTAGATGTAACTAATTTAATATATACATTTAATGCTGTTAAATTTTAATAATTAGTAAGAAAAAAAGATATTACATGGCATTTTGTAAGCAGTTTGCACAATAAGTGAGGTTATGTGCATTTGTATACGTGTTTTATGTAAGAAAGGCAAAATTTTTAACCAGAAAGTTGACTATCATAACTATAACTTCTGCATAGTTCACTTTTAATCCCATTTAGACCACCGTAACATTTCGAAAATAGTTAAACATTTTTTTGAAATTTCGAAAATAGACCAAAATTGACAATTGAAACAAAGTACGCCCCCAAATCGATTCCAAACTGAATGAAAATGCTTAAAGCTGCGCACTGTTAAGTTATTTTGGCACAAATTGTTCGCGATATAACCTCACTTATGCCCGCGAGCACCGATTTTGCGCTCGCGCTCTCTCCCCGGTGTACCCTTTAAAAGCTTCAATTGCATTTAGTGTCTTTTAACGCCCAATTGCACATAAAAAGATTATTTATGAAAAGAAAACAACAACAATATTAATATTATATGTTTTTTGTATGCTTTGCATTATAGCATACTAAGTGTGTTTATAACTATTTATTAACCAAAAGTAATATGTTTGTATGTATTTTAATTATAGTTTTGCAATTTAGTACATATTTATTAATTATACTATTTTTCCCCTCCTTGCGCTAAACAAACACAAGCTCTCGTCATTTAAGGTGTTACGTGTTACGCAAAATTTGTATAACTGTAAAAATCAAACAACAACACATGGCGAAAATAATTTATTCGTTCAGTAATTAAGTAACGGACTAATAGTAATTGTATTAGAGTTTTAAGGAAACAAAAAGAGCATGTAGGGTTCAATGCGTTTTAGAATGCATTTATGAAAATTATATTTTTATTTAAACATAAATTAATTTAATACACTGAAATATAGAGACAGAAAAAACCGTGGTATACGAATTTACTTTTATTTTGGGAATAACTGTAACAAACAAACCGATTTAAAGAAGACCATCCAGTCCTCTTCCCACTCCACGAAGCATCCCGCAATGACAAATAGATCGACGTAACCGTAATGGACCGAATTATATCCCTTCAAGAAGTACATGTTTCCTGCCGCTTTGGAAACAACAATATGAAGTTCTAGTTCCTAGAATTAGAAGACATCAATTAGTCTATCGGTTGTCTGACGGTTTCTTCACCTTAGTATTACCGACCAAAATTCAAAATTATAAAATCCGCAGCAAGTCCTTTAAACTAAAACCACATGTCATGAAGAAGAAGCCACTAACCTGTCAGATCATCGCATTTCCGACAGTGCTAAAACGTCCCTTAATATCTTCTGAACATTCTCTCTACTAAGACAGTGTCTGCGGGGTAGATTTCGACGAAAGTTTGAAGGAGCTATGCTTTCCACGTCGATCAACGGACGTTTATAAACTACACCGACGATAATCTTTATTTTACGCATCAATTAATGGACAAGGTCAATAGGCAACGCTTTGTGCCTAATGGGTTCTAAGTAATCTGTGTCTGGTTTGTGTTAGAGCTGAACATTCATAGAGAAAGGCACTTTTGTTTGTTCGAACATGTCCGAGTTTTTGTCAAATAACCTTCATTTGCGGGAAGTGTTTATTTTCTTCTTTCAGTCAAAGAAATCGGCGGGTGAAACACATGGGAAACCGCAAGAAGTTTAACGGAGGTATTGCCCCAAGTGAAATAAAGTGCCGCACATAGGTTTATGCTAGTGCATACTGCGGCTAAAAATATAAGGCGTTGTCGCAGGACAATGATATTTGGTACATCATTGTTTTGGATTCCAATCAAGAAAAAAATTAAAAAATCAAAATCACGCCCCCCTTTTTACGCCCACCTCCCATATAAGGTGAAACTTAATTTTTGACCTACAGCACTGATTTTTGGTACATAGCATTTTTATGCCATTATATATGTTGGTGTTAAATTTCAATAATATCCGCCCACTTTTACGCCCACCTCCCATACAAACTAAATTCTCTTTTATCAAGTCTCTTTTAGCAACTTTTTTACATCTTCGTGACATTCTAATTTTTTTAATTTTATTTTAGTACGAAAAATGTTTATGTACGAACCCGAAGACATTAATAAGTGATGCATCACATCTTCGTTAGTGGATATGCGTCCAATTCTTCTGGAATGATACATCCTATAGTTCCTGTAATCCTTGTTATATATATATTGCATACTTTTTTGCGGTAACTTGCCATTTTAGAAGTATCTCATTGTTTTTTTCAATCGGGGCAATTTGGAGCAGCTGAATTTTTTTTATCGTTTAGCTGAGACTTCAGGCTTTAATTCGGTGTATGTATGTCGACAGCGGTAGACAGCGCTAAAAAGATGCACCACTTTGAATTTGAAGAACATTGAAATTTTGACGTCCAAATTATGTTGTTCCACAATATTTTTTATGCATTATTTTTTTTAATGGATTTTGATGCAAATTTTTTCTTTGATACATATTATAAATGAAAAATAATAATAAAGTTGAATTTCAATAGTTGTTTTATTGTATCAATGATTTGACTTTTGAGTAAATTTTTTGCTAATTTTGATGTTTTCCACATTCACCAACTTCGGGCAGTTCTGGACAAAAAACTAATGCAGATAGAATCCTAATACTTTGGGAAAATAATGTATAGATAGTTGGTAACAAACTGTGAAATTTTCATTCAAATCAGACAACATGCCATTTTTGAATTTCAGCCACGGAAATACCAATGTGTGCCGTGATTAGTTTCGTCGCTTCAAAGATGGCGATCTCGATGTTAATGACCTCCGCGTCGAGAAAGACTAAAAACCTTTGAAGATGGTGAATTGGAGACGTTGCTTGATGAGAATCCGTGTCAAACGCAAGAGCGTGTTTCAGCATTGGAAGTTACCCGCCTAGCCATTTCAGAGCGACTATATGCGCGGGAAATGATTCAGAACAAGGAACGTGGATTCCTTATGTTCCAATGCCAGGAGGCTCGACCTTATGTGACCAAAACCATTTAAAATCTACCTGGAAACGCTTGAATGAGTACTTCTACCCCACCCGCCATATTCCCCAGATATTGCACCGTCCGATGGCAAATGGTTTGGCTCTCACCCTTCACGACAATCCGGCCGTTTTAAATCCTAACAACTGATTCACGAGATTTCATTGTCTTGATTTTGATCGGGGTTATATACAGTTAGAATTTTCAAAAAATCGATTTTTTTAATTTTATTTTCTTAATGTACATATATTTAAGAATACACACAGACAATTTCATATTGTTCCGGTGGAAATTTTCTAAGTTACACGCAAGGTTTCAGAGTGCTTGAAAGTGCAGTTTCTCAAAATGGTGTTTTCAAAGCCGGTAACCAACATAACGCGAAAACGGCTAAGCCGATTAGTCTTAACACGAGCTTCTTAAATATATTTTTTAGTACTTAATCGAAGATTTTTTTCTCCTGGAAAACTATTTTTTATAAACAATTTAAGGCCATTACTAGATTTAACATTACTTTAATGAAATCTGTTTGGGTTTTTCATTTCGGAGGATTTACGTAAGAGGTATAGTAGTCAACGTAAAACGTATTTTTTGAGAGGAGCTTCCGGAGATAAATATTTTTTACTAATACAGCAGAATCGTGAAAAAGTTAACCAAAATGTCCCAAGGATGTTTAACTTTTCGGAATTATTAACTTTTCCAAAATGGTTTTGAATTTGAAGAAAACACGGAAATAAACATAATTTTGAAGATATAATACGTTTAATTTATTTGCATGACTCACTTTTACTAGTAACAAAACAGAAACTTAGATTTAGTTTGTGCTTTTTTACATTATACATACATATGCACCAGCAAGGGCTGGTTTAAAGAAGTGGCCGAGACTTGTTTGTTTCTTTTCATATCATATCTTTTCATCTTTCGCATATTAATAAGATGTGATATCTGATTTGCATCATTATTGTTTTCATACCACTTTATCAAGGTATTGATGCAATCACCTGCTTCCGAAAAACTCACTTTCTGTTGTTGCATATCTTTCCCGATAACTGGTTCTTCAACTTCATTGTCAGGCACTTCGAAATCTTCATCATCTTCCGTATTTAGGTCGTCGTTCCAATTTTCGATGTCTTCACATCTAACGTCAACACCACCCACCTTGGACAATAACGGTTGTACCTCTCGAAGTGTATCATCGTGGCAACTATTTGATCTAATCAATGTAAGCAGTGGAATTTCGTATTCGCTGTCGTATAGATCATCGTCTCACTGTTTTAAATTTCTCCAAGCTTTTATAAGCACAGCTCTTGGCAATTCACTCCATGCTGATTTAAGCAGCAAGATGGCATCATGAATTGAATGTCCTTTCAAAATATCCTCAACTGGAACGTTTTCTTGTGGTACAGTGTTCCATAACAGTTTATCCCTGTATCCTAACTTGAGCTGTCTAATGGGATTTTGATCCAGGGGCTGCAAAATTGCTGTCATTGCCGCAATTGGCTTATGTGCAGTACAGTTGTCAATCAGCAATAATGCCTTTGGTGGTAAAATATTTTGAGCAGAAAATTTACGAACCTGAAAAATATTTTGGCACACTTTAAAATTTAAAATGATAAAAAAAAAAATAATTTACCTACTTAATAGTATGGAACCAGCGGAACAATAGCGCTGAATTCATACAAGACTTTAGCGAGTTAGCATATTCCAATGGGTTTTCAAACCCCTTGAAGCAACGGTGGTTTGCGGATTTATGGTTTCAACTTATGCGAACCATCTGCGTTTGCACACAACATAAATGTGATTCTATCCTTAGCTATTTATCGGCCAGGTACTGTCTTTTTATTTGACGCGATAAATGTTTTATCGGGCAGAAAACGATAAAATAATTCAGATTCATCTGCGTTGTATAGCTGCATGTTCGAAATTCCCATTTCATTCATTTTTGGCCGCAAATTATGAATGAACGGTGTTATTTCTGACTTGTCGCTTGAAAGGATTTAACCACAAATTTTTAAGTGGCGAATACCGTATCGCTCATTGAAATTTGCTGGCTATCCATCACTTGCATGCAATTGTTTTCTAGGGTGCAATTTGGCAAATTCAAGCTTGGCTCCTTTAAAATTGGACCACTCATTGTACAATTACTCTGTCTTTGGTTTAAGAACCATTTATACAACCTTGCCTCAAGGGTCGATTTCCATGAATACCTTCATCGATTTTTCTTAAAATCTCAGATTTTTTATGCAAATTTATACTGACTTGCAATGATTTTTTCTGCTTTGTTGACATTTTTTAACACACTAACTATAAACAACTCACAAGCTCAAACGTTCATGACAAACTACGTATGTTCCTCGCGACACCGACAATAATTTTTTACATAGAAATTCGGAGAATACATAGCAATTGTTTTTCTTGCCAAACAAACAGTTGGGTTTGAAAAAAAAAATAAGCTCAAAAAAGGTAACCAAAAGTTAACTTTTTGGAGCGGTACGTGGACGCTCAAAATCGGTCAACTTAGCCGAAGGTTTAACTTTCTCGCGAGTTTACTTTTGCGCGATTTTACTTTACTAAGTCTTAAAATATAGTTAAAAGATGCCAACGGTGCTTTATTGAGTACTTCTAAATACGAAATGTTGACTACGATGCATAACAGACGTGTGCTTACAATATTATTAAATATAATATAGTCGAACTTGTAATTCTTCCGTGAGCCTTATTAAGATAAAGCTTTCATTCACCCTTATCCATGCTCCGCAGTAAAGTGAAGAATGAAAACGATGTTGTGATAATCTGCAATGAAAATGATAAACGATGTCTTTTTAGAACGCAACTTATATTTCTAAGTAAACTAAGAAAGACGATGTGAAAAAATCTTGAAAACGTGTTGTCCCAAAGGAACATCAAATCAAATGCGCTTAAGATATATTTATCTATGGATTGTGTTCAGAATAAACTGCTTACCCCACGAAACTTTTCCAATCGTAAGGGATAAATTTTGCCAGTTGAAAGTTTTTGAGCACTCGTCAAAAATAACAGATAATCGGCGCGTACCTCACGGAGATGCAAGTACCAAGGACTACGTAATAGAGCCTCACCGCAGCGTTGACTTCCTATATAGATTATCTCGCTGGCATAGCAAATCATAAATAATTCACTCAGCCCCAAAAACAAGTAATGACTTATAGAAAATAACTTCAGAAAAGTTTTGCCCTCCGATAACTGATCCGTAGGTAATCAAAGAAAGCAAAATGAAAAGCAATAAGTAAGATATTAATTAAAGCTCGCTCATATTTAATAACTCACCTTGACTATATTAAAGGCGGCCATGCAAATGAAGAGTGTGACCTCAAACGTTTTCACCAACCACGTAAAACTAAATAATCTCTCCACTTTACGCAAAACATCCATAATGAAAATATGATGTTCGACACAAGGCCTTAAAACGTACTTAAAGGCTTCTCGAAAGCTACGAGGTCTCGCTGTATCAGTTGAATTTAGTACGTGAGATAAGCAATCCAAATCGAAAGGTAATTCGTCCGTAACATAATACTCATTGATCTCCTTCTTTGGCATCTGTTCTTTATCTCGTAATTCTTGATGAATCAATTTAAAGAAAATATTAAAAATAAATTACTTTAAACTTAGTAAAGACACAAATCTCTTGTTTGTCAGTTATACTTTTATGGAACTCTAGATCTACATACGCAATATTGTTTCCATACATATAAAAAATGGGCAAAGTTCGATTAAACAAAATGTTTCAAAAGTCGAATAAACTGTTAAGATGAAAAATATTACGTCATGTGAATTAATTTGAAGAATTTTAAGATCTCTCTTATATAATCGATAACGTTTTATAAATTTACAGCACTATTCACATGCCTTCACAAAATTTCCAACTCTCACCATTGTGAGTTTTTCGAATTATCTAAGGTTAACCTTATGTAAATTCAAAAGCTCAAAAGCTTACAAATTCCTCACAATTCTATGATCTTCGAAAGCAAACCTCATAAAATAAGCATTTTTTCCTCACAAATCAGTTGTGAGTTTTTCTAAGAATAGGACTGTTATTTAATAGTTTTTTTTAATTAAATGTTGGTATAAGAGCTTTTAGATCATAACCTCTAAATTAAGTTCATATTTACATTAATTCACTTTTGCTTGCACCCATATAAATGTAGGTCGTTGCCACTATATTCTTCAAACTGCAGTTCAGAATATCGAATTGTCCGGAGAGTAAGTAACAAAGTGACAAGAAGTAGGCGCAGCTAACCATAAATAAAGCCGATAGTTGTACTTGCGCCACGGTTTGAAAAAAGTAAGCGATTTCGTAAATGAACGGTGCCTGAAAATAAAATTAACATTTATTTATCTACAAAAATATTTGTTTCTTTAAGTGAGTTTAGTTGAACCTTATAGTCCACAGGATACCAACAGACCAGCGGCAGCGTTCGGCTTCTGTATATAATTGGCATAAACAATTGAAATACTATAGCTGAGTTACAGCAGACAACTAATATTTTTATGCCGTTATTGACCTTTTCCGAGCACAATTTCATGGTGACGTAAGAAAATCCTAAAAAAAAATAAAAAATAAAAATGTGATTGGGTAATGGATTGCATGTATTAGAGTTTGATCGAAAATATTCCGCTACCAACTTTACCAAAATGTGAAAGTTGTGTAAAATCGATCGTTTATACCAATACTTTCCATAAGTAATATACCTAAATATTTTCGAACTTGCGGTTGATTAATACCGTATACATATATCGGTCCAACCGTGCGTTCGGTCGCATCATTATTTATCCTAGCCCCAAATATTCTTAAATCTGCTTGGCTTTATACGATACATATCGGTCAATCTGTGTGGTATTTTAATAAAACTCTGAGGGGTATTTTTGGTAATACCATAGTAAGTTGTAATTCTAGAATTATATAAAATCGCGTCAATACCCGCTTTGAGTAAGAAGGCTGCAGCTAAAACATAATAAAAGCCACGTGGCTGGCTCCAATAAATCCCATCCACGAGGCCTAATTTTCGACCACTTATAGCAGTATTCGGGCTACATGTCAGTTGTTATAACGGGTTAACCAGGTTGTCGTCTATGTCATCTAACATAAGGTCCAGGTGGCCTGTGTCATGCGGAGACTCATTGCACGCAGGACATAAGATGACTCCGTCCATTGCATGTATTACATCTGTGGAGTTTGAATGGAGCCTTCTAGCGCCAACGCAGCAGAAAAATCCCTCCGGGCCCGGGTTGGACTCCATGCCAGCACGAGGTAGGAGGATATGGAGCAAACCTGCTGCAAGGCCTTGCTCCAGTGGCAACAAACTTAGACTAAAACTTACCGATCTAAACGGGGTTAGATCACCGAAATAACAGCCCATGGCCGAGTGAAATCCGTGTCAATTCCGGTACGTAGAACCGGCTGTTGTTGGAATGTCAGCAATAACGAGCCAAGTATTCTCTTGCAAGACGTCAATCTTCTCAAGTTTATCCGCAGATCATATGTATAACCCCAAAAAAGTAAAAACGCACTATCTAGGAGGCCATTCCACAGGCCCACGACGCGATATAATGCGTTCATCAAAAGTTTCCTCAAATAAATTAACTGTTTGGTCAGCTGTATGGCATGTAACGCCATGTTGTTTGAAGCAAAAGTCGTCCACATCAACATCCTCCAATTCAGGCACGAAAAAGTCATTAATCATGGCTCTATAGATTTCTCCATTGACTGCAATGGCTTCAGTTTTGCATATGTATGTACCAAAGATTCCATCCTCAAACCTTACGGTATCCTCGACTCCAGTTACATTGCCCTCATGTTCCGAAAACTTTAAATTTCGTCTCTTTGGATAAGTTTATAACACCTTTATAGCATTTGATTTCGATAAATGTAGTATTGAAATTACGTGAGTCTAGCTAAGACCTATCATGCAAATGAAAAATATACCAAATATGGTTTGACCCAGAGATATTTTTGTTTAACAACGAATATCGAATCTTTTCAGCAAAGGTTTGTCAATACCTGAATGTATTTCTTCCTTTGAACCTTGCACATCGCGGGAGTATAAAATGTTCGGTTGCTCTCGAGCTTAGCCCGTCTTACATTTTTTTAATTGTCCTAATACAAAAAAGGATCAACTTTGTTTGCAATTAAATTCAAAATATATCATTAAAAATTAAAACTAAATTAAGATATTAGTCTATAAACTTTGCTTCGAAATTCTTTTTTTTTTGGCATATCGAAATTTAAAAATCTTTTTATTATTATTTTCCACGAAAACCTCTCTCTTCTCTAAAAATAAATTTACATTTGACACTGCTACCACTTACCGACAGCCGAATGAACTATATATTCTTCATTGAAGTAATCCAAAATTCCATTGGTAAGATCGGGGTACACACGTCGAAAAATAAACTTTACGAGAGTAGCATAAAAGTACAACAACGCCTGTATGCCCACACTTATTAGAAAGTCTAAATCGCCATTTTTATAATTGATGTAAATAGTACAGAGGTAGAGCACTAACATATGAAACACCATTAAATCGAGAAATATGTCCAGAATTAAATTAAGTAGTACACTGTAACGATGAAAGCGGGTCGGCAGAAATTCTTCAAACGGTATTGGACGTATCGCAGTTATATACAAAAGCCAACGCATATATCGGAATAGATCGCAACGATTTTCGTTCGATATGCAACCGTTCGGGTTCGCACAACGCTCGGCTTTACCGATATTTCGTTCCCTTGCTGGAATCATTGCACGAAACCCAGATCTTTCAAGTCACTTACTATTTTCTAGCGCCTCAGAAAGCGTTCTTTTATAGGTTTTTTGCGAGAATTGCAGTATTTGTTGTTGCAAGTAAAAAACGCCTCTAACTGTTCGAAATTCGAGGCGTAATTTTGCAACACGTAAGGGCATTAGCGTACTTTATTAACACCTCGGGTCGTTAATATAACTAATGACATTTTAATTTAGGGTTAGTGCTGAAAAGGGCTGTATGTATGCACAGATGACGGTGCTTTAATAACTACTTCCGGTATTTTAGTTTAGTATTCAAGTACTAAATTCGATTACACGGCCTGTGATGTTTAAAGTTTGTCAAATAGATAAACAGGAGGCTGAATACTCACTAAGTGATTCCCTCTAAGTGTGCTGAGTTTACTCTCATGTAGATGGATTGACGTAAGATGTGACGGCGACTTTTCGAATCTTCCAAACCTCGATAGCAATGCTGCTCTATTTTCTGTATACGGTTTTAATTTAAGAAGATGCTTCATGGCAAGAGTTTAGTCCTCTTTCTATATGATATGAGTCGACAACAAAAACAAAAAACCAAAATTCTGTAATAAAAAAAACATATATCAATTGCTGACCGGTTATCTTTCAGAACTAGCCATTTTTATTTCCTTACCTTAATACTACTTACCAAAATAAAAAATTATGAAGTCCGATACCGAGGAACCACCTGTCATGGTGAAGAAGCTGTAAACCTGTCAGAACAGACAATGACAAGATCAAAAAGAAAGGAAAGAAATATCCATCTTCTATTGCCAAATTAAGTGGTGATTTTGATCATTTAAACATATGATCGCGTGTTCTTTTTTACTCTCCTGAACTTCAATCTTTGTCTAAAGTTTCTGAGTTAAATATCTCCACGTTAAGATTAATTATCTAAATTTAAATTATCTAATCTTAAAATTGTAGGTATCCAGATCGCTGAGTAAAGTTCACTCAATTTAAATAGTTCTTAAAATCTCCTTCGTTACAAGGCGCGCCAGTCATTCTTCCTTTTCACTGTTTGGAGCTAATTGGAGATTCCAAGTGTATCCAGGTTCACCTCCATCTGGTATTTTTAACGATGTTAAGGTCTTCCACTTCCTTTGCTTCCCCCGGTGGGTACTGCGTCGAATACTCTCAGAGCTGGAGTGTTTTCATCCATTTGGACGACATGACCTAGCCAGCGTATGGTAGTTGGTTGTCTTGATTCACTGTCAATGTCGCCATATATCTCGTATAACTCATCATTTCATCAGTTGCAATATTGCTAAACATTTCTCTCGAAAACCCGTTAGGCCGACTCATCAAAAGTTGTCATCGTCCATCCCTCTGTTCCATATAGCAGGACGGGAATAATGAGGGACTTGTAGAGTTTGGGATTTGTTCTTCTAGAGAGGACTTTACTTTTCAATTGCCAAGACAGTCCATAGTAGCACCTGTTGGTAAGAGGCGTTAGACGAAGAGTTGGTGTGTGTGTACGTAGCATACATAAAAACAAAAAATATGCTTGAATTTTGCGTTTTTCTTGTTTATTGCCGATGCTCTTCATATCTTATATACTTACGTATGTATGTATTTATATGGGATTTGTTTGCTACGGAGTATTATAGTTTTGTTCATCTAACGGTTGTACGTAGAACTAATCGAGGAAGATATAGGGTTATATATACATATATGAATAATTAGGATGAAGAGACAAGTTGAAATCTGAGAGACTGTCTGTCTGTCCCCCCGCTCGTTCGTTCGTGCAAACTGTAACTTGAGTAAAAATTGATAAAGCTTGATAAGCGCGTAAAAAAAGTAAGAATTCGTAGATGAGCAGAAAAAATACAGTTGAAGCGAAAACTTGGCTTGATGATGAAATTCCGGATACTGTTCCAGGAAGATCAACCATCAACGAATGGTATACTAAATTTAGAGGTGGTGAAGTTACGCCGTGTACGCCCAAAAGAGGTTGTTACCGAACAAAAAAGTCCACAAAATAATTTTGGATGATCGTAAAGTGAAATAGTTCGTGATAGCAATCATGAATATTTGGTATGAGTAAGCTCTGTACAAGGTGGGTGTCGCTCGAGCTCACTCTCGAGCAAAATCCACGACGGCTTGATGATTCAGAGCAGTTGATATGTTGAAGCTTAATAAACCCCAGTCTGTATTTTGGACTATCTTGAAAAAGGAAGAACCATCAACAGCCGCATTTCAAGAAACAGAAAGTGCTATTTCACCAAGGCATTGTACCGTGTCACAGGTCAGTGAAACGAATCAATGAATTGGGTTTCGAAATGCTTCCGTAACCACTAGGGTGGGTCGATTCCGGACTTTTTTCGATTCGGGATTTCTAATAGTGCGGAAAAGTTGCCTTAGTACTTCCTGATTCCCATGCAACTTTTTGTTTTGAGATCGGATTGCATCTTCAACCCCAACTCCGGCCTTGAAATTTCAGAAATTCGCTTAAAATCGTGAAATTGTCTACCTAGCGCCTGAAATACGCATCTCATGGCAAAATGTATAAAACAAAAGTTATTGTCACGTCATTTGCTACCGAAATGGTATATGTGATTATGGCCGTAGGATGAACCGTTCCCGAGATACGAGCGAAAAGGCAGCGCCACAGCGCAAGGTGAAAATCGGCTTGCGGCCACACTTCTTGACGTTGATTTCGCCGAGTGCTATCACTCACATGCATTCACCTACGCCAAAGGACACGTTCGGACTGGTCTCCACATAAATATTTTTTCATCGAGTTCCTTCACTCTTGTCGTTGATTTCGCCGGGTGCTATCACTTATATTCTCTCAACAGAACACAGAACTCAAAATGTCTGTATCTAAATTCCCAGTCCCAGTTACCTACTTACCAGGATGTTCTTTTGTGTTATCAGTTTGAAAGATTTCGTATAGGGCGACTCCGGGGCGACAACTATGAACCTAGGAGTAAAGAGGTTACAGAAATAGTTGCAAAAAAGGTTGAAAATGCTTTCAAAAAGTCATCTATTCCGATAGCTTCACACACCAGAGTTGTACAAATGCTCTCCACATACCATAAGAAATTTCTGACTCTTAAACAAATGTTTTTAAGGAACCCAATAGGTTTGAGCTCTAAAAGAGACGACTTTGTCTCTTCTGCCGGAAAATTATTTGACATCGCTGCTTGTAAATGCATTTATTTTTCTTCTTGCACTTGTCCAAAGGAAAGGAAAGATCCTATCAATGAACAACCATTTCTCTTCAACCAGAGAACCAGAAGAATTGGTCGCATTGGAAGTGTTGATCTACCTGAAACAAAAAGATTACAAAGAAAAATGAACGTAAAGAAAAGCTTTCAAAACGTCATTCAACATCAACACTTACCAGAAAAGTATCAGCTAGAACACGTGACCATTCAGATCAGCCAGACTCTCATACAGACGACAACAATGTAGGTGCGTCGCACATGGATTCTTCCAAAAACGATGCTAATGATGAATTTTCTCTTCCATCCTCTAAAACCAAACAAAACACACTAGTATTAGAACACACTGCTTTAGCTGCCCAAAGATTTGAAGTAAGTGATAGAGCAGCGGCCTTGATTGTTTCATCTGCTTTTCTGGATGCCAAAAAAGCAGGTTTGATAACAGAGGATCAGGCTAGCTTTGTCACTGACAAATGCAAGATTAGTCGGGCAAAAAAAGTGTTGGAGTTAAGCTCCAAAACACCGAAAGTATTGACTCTGTATATGGGCTGTATTTTGACGGCCGCAAAGACAATACACTTACACAAGTCAGCGAAGGTGAAAAGTACTACCGCGACACTGTCAAAGAGGAACATATTTCTCTTATAGCGGAACCGGAGCTGAGGATGAGACGCAAGCTATATGGCAACATTTACAAGACAATTCAGTTGATGTGGAACATCTAGAAGTTGTCGGTGCTGATGGCACCTACACGAACACAGGTTGGAAAGGTGGAATCATTCGGAAACTAGAAGGAAGAATAGGTAGGCCATTACAGTGGGTTGTTTGTCTTCTACATTTCAACGAACTTCCATTTCGTGCTCTTTTCGAACACATAGATGGTGTCTCAAAGAGTCCAAATACATTATCTGGCGACATAGGTAAACTGCTCCCTGATTGTGAGAAGTTGTCTGTTGTCAAATTTGAAAGTTTTCCATCCTGCCAATTACCTTCTGAGGTTATTAATCCGACCCTACTTAGCACAGACCAAGCTTATCTCTATAAAATATCAGAAGTTGTTATTTCCGGTCAATGTTCCTCAGACTTAGCGTCGATGCATCCAGGTAATATGTGCAAATCTCGCTGGCTCACCTGTGCAAATAGAATTCTGAGATAATACATTTCTACTGACAAACCAACAAAGGAAATGAAGATTTTGGTCAAGTACATACTTACAGTTTACTCACCTTTGTGGTTCTCAATAAGATTCAACAGTTCAATCAAAGATGGCTCGCGCCATCTCTATGCTGCAATTCAAAGGTCGAGATACTTACCTGCTAAACTGCGCAAGGTTGTCGATTCATCCATTCCACAGAATGCTTTTTTTGCTCTTCCAGAAAACATTCTCTTTAGTATGATGACTGACGAACGGATAGAAGTCAGAAAGTTGGCCCTTGACCGTCTTCTGGCAGCCAGAGAAGCAGAGTCTGACACTATAAATGGAAGGGTTAGATGTAATAAAGTGCCAAAGCTGAATTTCAAAGCTAATAATTATTACGATATGATTAACTGGCAGAAGACTTGACTGTTCCATCAGTTCTTTGTTCAGTTTCTAACGAAGAACTCATAAAAGGGCTGTCGGGAGACACTGCAGAGGTATGGAAATTTAGTGAATTCCCCTCTCACACCGTGGCAGTCGAGAGAACCGTCAAACTGGTGACAGAGGCATCTTCTAAAGTTATTGGCCCCCAATCTCGTAATCGCTTTATACGCTCTACACTGAAATCTCGGCAACAAGTGCCAAAGTTTAGTACAAAACCTGATTTTATCAATAAATTTGACAGACTAAAACAAGCCTGACATATGGTTGGTTGGTTGGTTTGGTTGGGCTTGGGAGGAACCTGAAGAGCAGCCACCTCCACGCGGTGGGTTCTGGGCGACCAATACAGGTTAGCTGAGAGCTGCAACAATTTTCACCTTGCGCTGTGGCGCGCCGCCTTTTCGCTCGTATCTCGGGAACGGTTCGTCCTACGGCCATGATCACATATACCATTTCGGTAGCAAATGTCGAATCGAAAAAAGTCCGGAATCGACCCACCCTAGTAACCATCATAATCTCCAGATCTGGCCCCCATGACTTTCGTAGAGATAGCCCACATATTGGTCGATATACGGTACAAAGTCACCCGAAAGTTCTTTATATTATCTTTATATTAGGTATATGGGGGCTAAGAGAAGTATTGGTCCGAATGAAGCCATTTTTGACACACAGACATGTCAGAGGAAATACTTATCCAATCTTATAAAATATATATCTCAGACATTAATCGAAAATCCGGAAATCATAATCGAAGAATTTTCACTTTCCTATTTTCGAGATAGCCCACATAACGACGTCGATATACTCAAATACCCGAATGTTATTTTGATCGAGATATTTAGCATATGGGGGCTAAGAGAAGTATTGGTCCGAATGAAGCCATTTTTGACACACAGACATGTCAGAGGAGTATTATCCCTGAATTTAAAATATATATCTCAGACATTAATTGATACTTTCGGACAATCATAATCGAAGAATTCACTTTTAGAGCCTCACAAAACGACGCGTATCTCAAATACTAATGTTATTTTAACGAAAAATTTAGCTTTTAGTAAGTATGTGTTCAGTTTGTTGGAAGCTATACGTTATAGTAATCCGATCTGAACAATTTTTTCGGAGATTATATTATTACCTTAAGTAACCCATTAAATTTTGTGAAGATACCACATCAAATGCAAAAGTTTTCCATACAAGCCCTTGATTCGGTTCGGTTTGTATGGCGACTATATGCTATAGTCAGCCGATCTGAACAATTTCTTTGGAGATTA
Source organism: Bactrocera neohumeralis (assembly GCF_024586455.1). Lineage (NCBI taxonomy): Eukaryota > Metazoa > Arthropoda > Insecta > Diptera > Tephritidae > Bactrocera > Bactrocera neohumeralis. Next base: position 28,498,366 of record NC_065919.1, on the reverse strand, counting down.
CATAGTTGCTTTAGAAAATAATCTATACCAAATTTCGTGAAGATACATTGTCAAATGATTAAAAATTCACCTTTCAATTCGATCACAGTAGTATAAATATTGAAGAACAAGGTCTGTCGCAAAAGAAACAGGACTGTTAACAAAACAACAAAAAATTAATATTTTTCAAAAGTTATATTTTTTTATTCAAAGTAGTTTCCTTGTGCTTCGATACAGCGTTTAGCCCGGTCAATTAGTATTTCAAATGAGTGTTTAAGGTCATTTATCGGAATGCTCTTGAGAATATCGGTCGTCGCCTTTTGGATAGCTGAAATGTCCTGAAACCAGTGTCCTTTCATGGGCAAATGAAGCTTTCCAAATAGGTAAAAACCACAGGGTGCCAGATCAGGTGAGTAGGGTAAGTGATTAATGGTTAATATGGAGTTTTTTGTCAAAAAATCAGTGACAAGCGTCGACCGATGACACGGCGCATTATCGTGCAACAGGCGCCAGGACCCTGCCTCACGGTATTGTGGTCGAGCACGACGAATGCGTGGCAAAAGACGCTTCATAACACCAAGGTAAATCATAGCATTAATCGTTTGGCCAGGTGGGACGAACTCTCGGTTTACAATACCCTCGGAATCGTAAAAACAAATCAGCATTGTCTTTATTTTTGACTTCTGAAGACGACCGACTTCTGATCGTCACAGAGGTCCTCCCGACCTTCTTGGAATCGCTTAACCCATTCATGCACATTACTACAGGATAGGCACTGATCACCATAAACTTTTTTCATCATTTGAAATGTTTCAGCAAACGTTTTCTCAAGTTTAAAAAGAAAATTTAATGTTGGCTCTTTGCATTTTACGACCGATGACCAAAAGCTGCTGTCACTTTTTGATCGATAACATCGATTGTAGTTATCCAATTGTCTTAAAATTTTTACGAAATGTCAACAAGAGATCAAACTTTTTATTTCATATACACAGCAATAAGTGGCGGCACCAAAAACAGTTATGTTTAAAAAGTTCTGTTTCTTTTGCGACAGACCTTGTATATACATTATGTAAGTATTGAAGAAAACAACCACGAGGAGATTTCCCTCACGGAAGCTGCGTTAGGACAGTTGGTTTTGAAAGACATGATAGATATGGGGCTGCATGTTCAGAAATGCGTTGCAATAGGTACTGATGGTTGCATTGCTATGTTGGGAGATCGCGGAGCTGTAAAGGAAATACAAAAAGTAGCTACAAAAATTGCCTTGATTGGAAAGATATATGAAATATTCAGAGAAGTTACAACATTTTTCCAAGTTTCAAGACCGAAACGTAACACTATTTTAGCTCAATTCTTGGGCAGAAAAATTGTGCAGCTTTGTGAGACAAGGTGGGTACAAAGACATGATGCCGTTCATCAATTCACAGTCACTCTTCCAGAAATCGTTCAAGTACTGACAAAAATAAGCGAATGGAAGAATAGAACGACTGCAGTAAAAGCGTCGAATTTAGTACTGTGACTACTGTGCAACTTCGAATTTATTATTGGAATTTTTTGTCTTAGTGATGTTTTGTCACTGACGCAGCCACTTAGTGTGATTCGGCAGAACGAATCAATCGACCTTGCGAAAGCATCAAACGCCATAACAACATTGGTTGCAACACTGAACACGCGAAGAATGACATGTGGTCGTCAGAGTCATCGAAACAATCACCCATCTCAAAGCTGTGAAGGCTTTTACAGGGTTTCTGCATACATTCCACTCATGGACACCGTCATGCACGATTTAAAAACGCGGTTTTTCGATGAAGTTCTTGAAAGTTTCAATTTGAGACAGCTGTTACCAAAATTTAACTTCACTCATTGAATGCCTAATAAGACGTTTTGGGAAAATCTTGCCCGGAAACAAAGAAACGAAAAAAACGAAGCTCAAAGCAGAAGTAACGCTTTTTCAACAACCATGGAAAATGAAAATGACTAGGAGAACACAAGTGCTTTTTGCCTTAGAAAGCCTCAGCACTTGCGATAATGATATACATATATCCGTCGATTCATATTCTCCCTCACGTACTCTGCATTTTGCCAGCCATAATTGCTAGCGCTGAACGATCCTTTTCTTCTTTGCGCCGAATCAACACATGGCTCAGAATAACGATGCTCCAGAAAAGATTGAATGGCTTAGTACTCCTCAACATAAACTACGAAATTGCTGTGGTATCAGAATAAATAATAGAAACATTTAGTAAAATGAGCAAACACCGCATTGATTTTATGCTCTTAATTAAATGTTGAAACCTGTATAAGAAATAAAATTATACTCGTAGTTTAAAGTTAAACATTTCTTAAATCAATTCCAAAATCATAAAGTGAATTGCATCTTGATTTTTGTACTGTAAACTGAACGAATCAAGTGGAATTCAAACTTGTGCTATATGGGAAGTAGGCGTGGAATCTGACAATAGATTCCGTCCCATATCTTATTTTAGTGGTTAGTTATGGAACCTTATGTGTTTTCGATTAATGACGATTTGTGGGCGTGTCAGTCTCGAACTTTTTTTGTACTAAGGAACACGCATATCAAGTGAGTACTTGAATACTAAAATAGAATACCGAAATCAGTTATTAAAACAACGTCATTTGTGCATAAATACAGAACTTTTCAGCACTAACCCTAAATTAAAATGTCATTAGTTGTATTAACGACCCGAGGTGTTAATAGAGTACGCTTAATACCTTTACATTTTGCATAATTACGCCTCGAATTTCGAACAGTTAGAAGGCGTTTCTTACTTGCAACAACAAATATTGCAATTCTCGCAAAAAACCTATAAAAGAACGCTTTCTGAAGCGCTAGAAAATAGTAAGTCACTGAGTTTCGTGAAATGATTCCAGCAAGGGAACGAAATATCGGTAAAGCCGAGCGTTGTGCTAACCCGAACGGTTGCATATCGAACGAAAGTCGTTGCGATCTATTCCGATATATGCGTGGGCTTTTGTATATAACTGCGATACGTCCAATACCGTTTGAAGAATTTCTGCCGCAACGCTTTCATCGTTACAGTGTGCTACTTAATTTAATTCTGGACATATTTATTGATTTAATGATGCTTCACATGTTAGTGCTCTACCTTTGTACTATTTACTTCAATTATGACAATGGAGATTTAGAGTTTCTCATAAGTATGGGCATACAGGCGTTGTTGTACTTTTATGTTATTTTCGTAAAGTTGATTTATCGACGTGTGTACCCCGATCTTAGCAATGGAATTTTAGATTACTTCAATGAAAAATATATAGTTCATTCGGCTGTCGGTAAGTGGTAGCAGTGTGAAATGTAAATTTATTTTTAGAGAAGAGAGAGATTTCCGTAGAAAATAATAAATAGATTTTTAATTTTCGATATGCCAAACGAACGTTCGATATACGAATTCGCACATGATAGAACCGATTTTGGTAACGCAATTTGAAGTAAAGAATTTCGAAGCAAATTTTATAGACTCTGTAGTTCTATGGTTTTAAAACTTGTCGGCAATGGCAACGATATCTTTTCGTGAAGTAACTTAATATAGTTTTAATTTTTAATGATATATTTTAAATTTAATTACATATTAAAAAAGTTGTTCCTTTTTTGCATTAGGACAATTATAAAAATGTAAAACGGGCTAAGCTCGAGAGCAACCGAACATTTTATACTCCCGCGATTTGCATGTTTCAAAGGAAAGACAATCAGGTATTGACAAACCTTTGCTGAAAAAATTCGATATTCGTTGTTCAACAAAAATATCTCTGAGCCAAACCATATTTGGTATATTTTTCATTTGCATTATGGGTCATAGACTCACTTAATTTCAATACTACATTTATCTTTTAACGAGCGAACTCAAATGCTATAAAGGTGTTATGAACTTAACCAAAGAGTTGAAATTTTAAGTTTTCGGAATATGAGGGCAAAGTAACTGGAGGATACCGTAATCTTTGGTCCATATATCTTCAAAACTGAAGCCGGCCATAATGTTGCAGTCTAGGGGAATGCTATAGAGCCATGATTAATGACTTCTTCGTACCTGAATTGGAGGATGTTGATGTGAACGACCTTCGGTTCCCAACAAACTTCGCTACATGTCGTACAGCCATCGTAACCATCAAATTATTTAAGGAAACTTTTGGTGAACGCATTATTGCGCACCGTGAACCTGTGAACTGGCCTTCAATGCCGTAAGATTCAACACCCCTGGACTATTTTTTGTAAGGTAGTGTAAAGTCGTATGTCTCCGCAGAAGATTGACGCATTGGAAGAGAATATGTGGCTCGTTATTACTGACATATTTCTAGAATTTTACTGTCTGAGTTTATTGAACAAAGAAGTGTGATTAAATTTTGTTTGCGTAGTGAAGTTTCGCCTGCAGAAACGTTGTGGATGTTGCGAAAAGCTGTTGGGCATCAAACTGTGTCTTCTAAAAGTGTTTACAAGTGGTATAACGAGTTCAAAGCCGGTCATGAAAGTGTTGAGAAAATTGTGGTGTCAAATCGGCCAAAAACATCGACTGATCAACATCACGTCAAACAAGTCAAAGAAACGGTGCTTGAAAATCGTCAATATTATAGTTATTCGTGATCATTCGTGATCAACAAATACGAGGGCTGCTATATATATTTCTGGCCTAATAATGAAAATAGGAATATTTATCGACGAAAATGGTTTTATTGTTTTTCAAAATATTCTCCATCAAGATTTATACACTTTTGCATGCGCTCAAACCAATTTTCGAAGCACTTTTTCCACTCCGATTGAGACACCTCCAAAACATGGTTTTTGAATGCTTCAACAGCATCTTCTGGCGATGAAAATCGTTGACCACGCATTATTTTCTTGATGTGTGGGAATAAAAAGAAGTCATTGGGTGTCAAGTCAGGGCTGTACGGCGGATGACGCATCAATTCGACGTTTTGGCCGGTCAGAAAGGCGCTGGTTTGAGCCGATGTGTAAGAGCTCGCATTGTCTTGGTGCGCAATGATTCGTCTTCTCTTGTTCGTTTTTCGAATTTCTCCGAAGACTTCAGGCAAACAAATGGTGGTGTACCACTCAGAATTGACCGTCCTACGTTGCTCAAGCGGAACAGTCGCCACATGACCAGTTTTGTTGAAGAAACAGGCGACCATTTGCTTTTAAGTGCTTTTTCCAGGAACAACTTTCGTTGGATTTGGCTCGTCTTGGAAGACCCACACAGTCGATTGTTGTTTTGTTTCGGGCTCATACGCATAGATCCATGATTCGTCACCTGTGACGATCTTATAAACGCCTTTTGAAGCACCGCGATCGTATTTTTCAACATTTCTTTACACCAATCCACACGAGCCTTTTTTTGAGCGATTGTCAAATTGTGCGGGATCCAACGAGAACAAACCTTTTTTACGGCCAGGTGTTCATGCAATATCGAATGTATGCTGGTGGGAGAAATGCATAGGCATGCCTCTATCTGAGGGTATGTTACATGACGGTCTTGCATTATCAGTTCACGTACGGCATCGATGTTTTCTGGCACCACGGCTGTTTTTGGACGACCTTCACGGAATTCGTCTTTGAGCGAGTGTCGGCCACGATTGAATTCGTTGTACCAGCTATTTTGCTTCATAGCCATACAAAGATTTTAGTTCATCGATGCACTCTTGTCGTGATAAGCCACGTCGAAAGTTGTGAAAAATGATCACACGAAAATGTTCACGAGTTAATTCCATTTTTTGGCCAAGATGAATTTTTTAATTCTCTGTAAATATAACCATTCACGATTAAATGACAAAACGTTCTGAGTGATGTTATGCTAAAAAATGTCAAACTTTCCAAAGGAAATGTCAGATTGCACCTGGCAGCACTTAGTTTTGCCTAGGCCAGAAATATATGTATATAGCAGCCTCCGTATCGTTTCGAAACCACCGTATTCGCCTGATTTGGCCCCGTGTGACTTCTGGCTATTCAGCAAATTCAAAAGACCACTTCGAGGACACCGTTTTGACTCAATTGAGGATGTAAAAGCTGAATCGAATAAGGCTCTCATGACCGTCACGACGGAGGATTTTTCCAAGTACTATGATGACTATGATGCATAAGTCTATTGTATAAGAATAAATAAAGATTTTACAAATATAACAAAATTCACCTTTCAATTTGATCACAGTAGTATCTTATAAAGCCAAGCGAAAGTAAGTATATTTGGGGCTAGGGGAAATAATCATGCGATTTTCCATTTTGGGCACAAAGACACATTTTTATCAAGAAAAGAAGGCTGGACCGATATATACGGTATAAACCAACCGCAAGTTCGAACATATTTAGGTTCGCTTTTACATAACTTTCACATTTTGGTAGCGGTAAATTTTTATCAAACATTAGAATGTTATTAGTATGTAGTAGTCACTCTAATACATACAATCCATTTGTATTTGTTTTTTAGGATTTTCTTACGTCACCATGAAAGCCTTCTCGGAAAAGATCAATAAGGGCATAAAAATATTAGTTGTCTGCTCTATCTCAGCTACAGTATTTCTATTGTTTATGCCAATTATCTACAGAAGCCGAACGCTGCCGCTGGTCTGTTGGTATCCTGTGGACTATAAGGTTCAACTAAACTCACTTAAAGAAACAAATATTTTTAAAGATAAATAAATGTTAATTTTACTTTCAGGCACCGTTCATTTACGAAATCGCTTACTTTTTTCAAACCGTGGCGCAAGTACAACTATCGGCTTTATTTATGGTTAACACCGCTTACTTCATGTCACTTTGTTACTTACTCTCCGGACAATTCGATATTCTGTACTGCAGTTTGAAGAATATAGTGGCAACGACCTACATTTATATGGGTGCAAGCAAAAGTGAATTAATGTAAATATGAACTTAATTTAGAGGTTATGTCCTAAATAGACCTAGCTTTAGAACATGAGTGATTTCGGAAATATGGTAGCTCTTATTTAATGACCATAAACTAAAATTTAACATAAAAATATATAATAACAGACCTATCATGAGCGAACCTTAGACCTGATTTGTGAGGAAGAACTTGTGAGGTTTGCTTTTAAAGATCACAGAATTGCGAGGAAGTTGTGAGCTTTTGAGCTTTTGAATTTACCTAAGGTTAACCTTAGATAATTCGAAAAACTCACAATGATGAGAGTTGGAATTTTTGTGAAGGCATGTGAATAGTGCTGTAAATTTATAAAACGTTATCGATTATATAAGAGAGATCTTAAAATTCTTCAAATTAATTCGCATGACGTAATATTTTTCATCTTAACAGTTTATTCGATTTTTGAAACATTTTGTTTAATCGAACTTTGCCCATTTTTTTATATGTATGGAAACAATATTGCGTATGTAGATCTAGAGTTCCATAAAAGTATAACTGACAAACAAGAGATTTGTGTCTTTACTAAGTTTAAAGTAATTTATTTTTAATATTTTCTTTAAATTGATTCATCAAGAGAATTACGAGATAAAGAACGGATGCCAAATGAGGAGATCAATGAGTATTATGTTACGGACGAATTACCTTTCGATTTGGATTGCTTACCTCACGTACTAAATTCAACTGATACAGCGAGACCTCGTAGCTTTCGAGAAGCCTTTAAGTACGCTTTAAGGCCTTGTGTCGAACATCATATTTTCATTATGGATGTTTTGCGTAAAATGGAGAGATTATTTAATTTTATTTGGTTGATGAAAACGTTTGTGGTCACACTCTACCTTTGCATTTCCGCCTTTAATATAGTCAAGGTGAGTTATCTAATATGAACGAACTCTAATTAATATCTTACTTATTGCTTTTCATTTTGCTTTCTTTGATTGCCTTCGGATCAGTTATCGGAGGGAAAAACTTTTCTGAAATTAGTTTCTTTAAGTCATTACTTGTTTTTGGGGCTGAGTGAATTATTTATGACTTGCTATGCCAGCGAGATAATCTATATAGGAAGTCAACGCTGCGGTGAGGCTCTATTACGTAGTCCTTGGTACTTGCATCTCCGTGAGGTACGCGCCGATTATCTGTTATTTTTGACGAGTGCTCAAAAAACTTTCGAATTCACGGCTGGCAAACTTTATCCCTTACGTTTGGAAAAGTTTCGTGGGGTAAGCAGTTTATTCTTAACATAATCCATAGCTATATAATATCTTAAGCGCATTTGGTGTTCCTTTGGGCCAACACGTTTTCAAGATTTTTTCACATCGTCTTTCTTAGTTTACTTAGAAATATAAGTTGCGTTCTAAAAAGACATCGCTTATCATTTTCATTGCAGATTATCACAACATCGTTTTCATTCTTCACTTTGCTGCGGAGCATGGATAAGGGTGAATGAAAGCTTTATCTTAATAAGACTCACGGAAGAATTACATGTTGTGCTACTATATTTTATGTAATAATTCCCTATATAAATGTCTATTAAACACCGTAGTCAGCATTTTGTATTTAGAAGTACTCAATAAAACAACAAACTGTCATCACATGGAATATTAAATCATTGGTTTATTCGATTTTGCTCCACACCTTTTAATTTTTAGTGACACCGTGAACAAACCACAAAGTTTCGGAACTATGGGAATAGCTGACATAAAAACTGGCTACAAAAAACAAATCTTTGTATTCAGTGCTCCTTCCTCTCCACGAAGCACCCTTCAATAACAGATGGGTCGACGTAACCGGAATGGACCGATAATTGTATCCAGTCAAGAACTGTTAACGTTATAGCCTGGAACAAAATTATTTAGGGTATGTTTGTTGCCGCTTTGAAAATAACAACAAGCAGTTCTGGGTCCTAGAATTAGTTGATCGGTTGTCTGGGTTCTGATATGCTTACAACTGACCATCGAGTAGTTTCCTCATCTTAGTATTACCTACCAAAATCCAAAATTATACAATCCGCAGCAAACCTTTTAACATAAAACCACATGTTATGAGTAAGAAGCCACAAACCTGTCAGAACGTCTTATTTCGGACCGTGATAGGATGTCCTTTGATATATTCCGTACTTGTTCTCTACTAAGGCAGTATCTGCGGGGTAGATTTCGACAAAAGTTTGAAGGAGATATGCTTTCCACGTCGATCAGCAGGACATTTATAGACTACAACGACGATAATCTACATTTTAAGCATCTTACAAGTATAATGCTAGAAAAGCTTGTTGCAGCATTGGAAGTCACTCGCCTAGCCATTTCAAAGTGACTATAGTATGCGCTGGGGATGATTCAAAAACAAGGAGCTTTGGTTCCTTATGACCTCAATACCAGAAGAGGCACGAAAAAGTGAAAGGAAATGCTCTGGCTCAGAAGCAGAGATGGGCAGTTTATATAATTTCACCTAACTGTTGTCTGTATCACCTATAACTAAGCGATATAGAAATAGGGTTTAATTGTTCAAATCCGGGTGACTGTCTTTCTGTCCGTCCGTGCAAACTTACCTTAACTTAAAAACTCTAATTCACAAGTCTCCTAAACCAATACAGCTACAATAACCAAATTCATTCAGCACTAATATTATCAGAACTGCCACCGACACACATAATTCCGACAAAAGTCGGAATTACAAACTTCAGCTATTTTACTCAAAATTGATTTTTTAGCACCTAAGTAACCGTACTACAATGAACCGATTGAATGAATGACCCTTAATCCGCTATATTGCCACACAAGTAGTCGGAACCCAGACTTCGTTCAGTAAGCACGTCCTTATTCGCGATACTCTCCATTGTTCTCGAAATTGCAAGTGGTTTTTGTGTTGCGTGAAGTGAATTCTGGAAAATATTTTTTATGGGTTCTGGACAACTTGGTATGTATTTAATATTAATAATATAAAGATTAATTTAGTTAATATATAATTTTTTTTTTTGGGAAAACAATGAATCATCAAAAAAACTAAAAAAAAAAATTTTAATTTTTTAGAAATTAGTGTTTTTGTTATAGTGTCGGGGGAGGTCGAGCTTTTTAATTTTTTTTACTAAACTACAGGGTTTCTACTTAACATATAAGCTTAAACATTTTCCTCGGCTTTACCCCCCACTTTAAAAAACCGCGTTTTATTAGGTTGGTCACTTGCATAAAATGAGTACTGCTTTATTTATTTTTTTAAATTAAATACTGAAATCCTGCTAAATTATTCTACACCATCTGTAATAAGGGGGCTCTATCGCAGCCGGTGTGAAAAATTGGCGTGGCAGTTTTTTCATATTCCTATGTCACCCTGTGAAAATGAGCGAAACCGGAATATAACCACGCCTACTTCCTAAATAACACAATTTAAATTTCCATTTGATTCAATCACTTTCGAGTAAACAAATAAAGAATTAATTAATACAACGGAATAAAATTTTGCGGCAATAATTCCTTTGAGGACCAGCCACCTTTTGACCTATAATTGTTCAAATCTAACCAAAACTGTTCAAGCCTCTAGGTATCGAATAGGTGGACTCGATACGAATAGTTGACTTTTGACTGAAAATATCGTTCCATGTGTGATATATGAAATTGAAATTCACACAGAATCCTCTTCTGGCATTAGTATTTCATTGTATCAAAAATGGGTTGAATCGGGTAAATACTTTCCTGAGCCCCCATACACCTAATATAAAGATTTTAGAACTTCTAGGTCACTTTATGCTGGATATATCCGCCAATATTTGAGTCATCTCAATGATAGATTCAATTGTGCGAAAACTTGAACATAAAACACCCAATAAAGAGGCTCTTAGCTTGGTCAACTGCTTTTTCGTTGCGTTCCTGTGGCCGTGAATCCATATAATTTTCATATTGAGCAGAGCTGACACTGAGGAAAAAGCCTTCCTATAATTGTTGAATATAATGAGAGAGAGAAAGATTTAGAAATCCTCCAAGTATACACTCGCCCCTAGTCCATTGTGAAACCGTCGGTATAGATAGAGGTTGTATACACCGTCCCTACTAAACCTCTTTTCCACTCACGTCTAGAGTGTATCCTCATCCGTAATTATTACGTCGCTCGAAAGCACCTACAGTTTTATTTACCTAAGTTTAGCTGGTTTGGGATGGCGCTGTGTCCAGATTTGATTAAAACAATAGAGGTCACTCTTATTTTGATCCTTAGAGCATATGATGGCGTATAATTTTTTACTCCCTTTAACTTAAGCAATTGCCTCATGGAACACACAGTAAAATATCTCGTCGTTTAGTACAATTAAATAAACATTTAGACCAACAATTTTCCTAAAATCGTAGATGACAGTACTGATGAGGAAGAATAACATACAAGTATATTTAATATATCCAGAAAGCTCAGTAATTTTTGGTTATTTCAAAGAGTTCATAAAATCAGCCTTCACGACAATCCAGCCGTTTTAAATCCAGAGAACAGGTCTGGTTGTCTAAAACTTTATTCTAGTTTGTTCTAGCCACGTTGTTTCATTGTCTCGATTTTGAACGGTCAGTTTGAATAGAAGCTATGTATATGCTTTAATGGTTCGAAATGAACAACATTTCCGAGAGGTGCATCCCAAAAGACTGATGTCATAACCTTTCCATCCGACTTTTTCGTCTTTCCACGCCTGAGAACCGGTTCATCATATGCAGTTCACTAGAATGACAGTCGATTGGACTTCAGTGGGAAATGATGGAGCTATGTTTCTATTGTCACACACCTACGCAAAAATTCGGTTTTATTACGATTAAAGAGCGCTCTAACCTTTCTCAGAATCAGTTATTCGTTGTTTTTATTGGATTATGAACTTGCGAGGCACCCAATTTGCACATAGCTTTCGAATATTTAGAGCATCATTGTCCTCGGTGCTCAATTTGCCTGTTTCCAGCTTAGCAAATATCTTTTCAACGGTCGATTTACTTGAGCCCAAATTCAACAGTATTGTCCCCCAAAAAGCAATGCTTTATTAACACACGAAATGCTTTATGATTAATTTTTTTTTGTAAACTAACACAAGTTGCTTCACAAAAATGCTATATCTTATTAACTAATAGTTATAATCCAACTAATAGAAATCATATAGATGGTAGTAGTAATATGGAGGATGGAGTCATGTGTAGAAGTTCACGCAAGTGAGCAAAGTTCTCTGATCGCCATTCACTTGGGAGTGGCCAGAAACGATTCTTTTACACATGGCTCAAGCAGCTCACTACCTCCGGTCTTTGACCAAGTATCCTCTGGGTAGCCTAAGAACATCCGTTCGAAGGCGAGCTAAAGTGAGAAGGCGAAACATTCCCTACAAGGGTTGTGCGCTGGGTTTGGGACCCGCCACGTAAAAAACACCCCCCAGTGAAGAGCTACAACCAGCCTCGGATGAGAGACCCCCCTTTTGATGACGACCATGGCAAACGAAATAAGGACTACGAATTGAGGGCATGCACCTGGAATGTCCGGTCCCTTAATTGGGAAGGTGCCGCTGCCCAGCTGGTTGATGTCCTCGTAAAGACAAAGGCTGACATCACCGCCGTCCAAGAAATGCGATGGACGGGACAAGGACAGAGACGAGTAGGTCCTTGTGACATTTACTACAGTGGCCATATAAAGGAGCGCAAGTTTGGTGTAGGATTCGTGGTGGGAGAGAGACTCCGTCGCCGAGTACTATCATTCACTGCGGTGAATGAACGTCTAGCCACAATCCGCATCAAAGCGAGGTTCTTCAACATATCGCTGATTTGCGCCCACGCCCCGACGGAAGAGAAGGACGATGTGATCAAAGATGCCTTCTATGAGCGCTTGGAGCGAACTTATGAGAGCTGCCCCCGCCACGATGTCAAAATCGTGCTTGGCGACTTTAACGCCAGGGTGGGCAAAGAAGGTGTCTTTGGCACTACGGTCGGTAAATTCGGCCTCCACGACGAAACATCCCCTAATGGGTTGAGGCTGATTGACTTCGCCGGGGCTCGAAATATGGTTATCTGTAGTACTAGATTCCAGCATAAAAGATTCATCAAGCTACCTTGTCTCTCGGATCGAAAAACTACCAACCAGATCGATCATGTTGTGATAGACGGAAGACACGTCTCCAGTGTTTTAGATGTGCGTGCGCTCCGAGGTCCTTACATCGACTCGGACCACTATCTTGCTGCAGCTAAGATTCGCACCCGCCTCTGTGCAGCAAAAAACGCGCGCCACCAAACACAAGGAAGGTTCGACGTCGAGAAGCTGCAATCACAACAGACAGCCGAACGATTTTCTACTCGGCTTGCACTCCTGCTCTCTGAGAGCACTCGTCAACAACTCGGTATAAGGGAACTGTGGGACGGCATTTCAAACTCCTTACGTACAGCTGCAACCGAAACCATTGGTTTTCGGAAAGTGCAAAAGAACAGCTGGTACGACGAAGAGTGCCGTGTCGCAGCGGAGAGAAAACAGGCTGCCTACCTCGCAACGTTACGATCGACCACTACACGTGCGGGATGGGATAGATATCGAGAGTTGAAGAGGGAAGCGAGACGCATTTGTAGACAGAAGAAGAAAGAGGCTGAAATGCGTGAGTACGAAGAGCTTGATAAGCTGGCCGACAGAGGTAATGCTCGAAAATTCTACGAAAAAATGCGGTGGCTTACGGAAGGTTTCAAGACCGGAGCGTATTCCTGTAGAACCCCCAAAGGTGATCTAGTCACTGATGCCCAGAGCATACTTAAATTATGGAGGGAACACATCTCCAGCCTGCTGAATGGCAGTGAACGCACAACACCAGGAGAAGGAGAACCCGATTCCCCAATCGATGACGATGGAGCAGACGTTCCATTACCCGACCATGAAGAAGTTCGAATAGCAATTGCCCGCCTGAAGAACAACAAAGCGGCAGGGGCCGACGGATTGCCGGCCGAGCTATTCAAACACGGCGGCGAAGAACTGATAAGGTGCATGCATCAGCTTCTTTGTAAAATATGGTCGGACGAAAGCATGCCCAACGATTGGAATTTAAGTGTGCTATGCCCAATCCATAAAAAAGGAGACCCCACAATCTGCGCCAACTACCGTGGGATTAGCCTCCTCAACATCGCATATAAGTGTGTGTGAAAGATTAAAGCCCACCGTCAACAAACTGATTGGACCTTATCAGTGTGGCTTTAGACCTGGCAAATCAACTACCGACCAGATATTCACCATGCGCCAAATCTTGGAAAAGACCCGTGAAAGAAGAATCGACACACACCACCTCTTCGTCGATTTCAAAGCTGCTTTCGACAGCACGAAAAGGAACTGCCTTTATGCCGCGATGTCTGAATTTGGTATCCCCGCAAAACTAATACGGCTGTGTAAACTGACGTTGAACAACACCAAAAGCTCCGTCAGAATCGGGAAGGACCTCTCCGAGCCGTTCGATACCAAACGAGGTTTCAGACAAGGCGATTCCTATCGTGCGACTTTTTCAACCTGCTTTTGGAGAAAATAGTTCGAGCCGCAGAACTAAATAGAGAAGGTTGTACAGCTGTTGGCGTATGATATTATCATCGGCCTCAACACCCGCGCCGTTAGTTCTGCTTTCTCCAGGCTGGACAAAGAAGCACAGAAAATGGGTCTGGCAGTGAACGAGGGCAAGACGAAATATCTCCTGTCATCAAACAAACAGTCGTCGCATTCGCGACTTGGCTCTCACGTCACTGTTGACAGTCATAACTTTGAAGTCGTAGATAATTTCGTCTATCTTGGAACCAGCGTAAACACCACCAACAACGTCAGCCTGGAAATCCAACGCAGGATAACTCTTGCCAACAGGTGCTACTTTGGACTGAGTAGGCAATTGAGAAGCAAAGTCCTCTCTCGACAAACAAAAACCAAACTCTATAAGTCACTCATAATTCCCGTCCTGCTGTATGGTGCAGAGTCTTGGACGATGTCAACAACGTATGAGTCGACGTTGCGAGTTTTCGAGAGAAAAGTTCTGCGAAAGATTTATGGTCCTTTGCGCGTTAGCCACGGCGAATACCGCATTCGATGGAACGATGAGCTGTACGAGATATACGACGACATCGACATAGTTCAGTTAAAAGACAGCGGCTACGCTGGCTAGGTCATGTTGTCGGAAAAGATGAAAACACTCCAGCTCTGAAAATATTCTACGCAGTACCCGCCGGAGGAAGCAGAGGAAGAGGAAGACCTTCCGTTGGAAGGACCAAGTGGAGAAGGACCTGGCTTCGCTTGGAATATCCAATTGGCGTCACGTAGCGAAAAGAAGAAACGCGCTGTTGTTAACTCGGCTATAATCGAGTATATAATAGTATTTTATAAACTTACAGCCCTATTCACATGCCCTCACCATTGTGAGTTTTTCGAATTTTGTTAAGGTTAACACCTTACCGCGCATCTCCACAAGCAAACATTTATGGCATACTAACTTTCAAATGTATTGCCATTGTCGTTGCCAAATCTGTGTGTGGGCACTTGTTATCACAACATAATCATTTGCGAAAAGGCGTTGGGTAGGTAGGCTCGAGCTGATATAGCGCATGTTTTGAGCTCTTGAACTGTTTAAGTTTTTATATGGATACAAAAATATTTATGAGGAAAATGAAAAAAAAAATTTAATACAAATGCATTTATTGAAATAAAAAGATTTCATATTTTCAGACTATAATAAATGTAGCATAAATTGTATATACCAATTAAATAAATAAATTGAATATGTATAAGTTTAATAAATTTAAGACTTCGCTTATTCGCCAATCCGTTTTGTAAAATTTTACTACAAATTAACAAAATTAAACTAAATATTAATTTTTTAGAAAAATATATAAAATTATTTAGTATTTACTTATTCGTACTTTATTTTTATTATTTAACACAACCGTCTTAATACTCGCGCTACAAAATTTAAAATTACCGCATTGAAGCTGCCTTTTGCCATTGGTATATGTGTAAATGGCTTGTGTTGTCTATTCGAAATACAAATTAGTATGCCATATATTGTATTCCATAAGCAATATCGAGTCTCCATAGGCAATACGTACAGCAATACAGTTAGTTTACAATAATGCCTGTCGAGATGAACCCTTATGTTGGCGTAAATTCAAAAGCTGAAAGCAAACCTAACAACAAATCTCAATCCATCATGTAGTAGAGTTTGATCAAAAATCAAAAATATGCCGCTACCAAAATGTGAAAGTTATATAAAATCGATCGTTTATACGAATACCATCCATACGCAATATAAATATTTTCGAACTTTCGCTTGACTTTATAGCGTATATATCGGTCAAGCCGTGCGAGATTTTAATGAACTTCGGAAAATTCCTCTCCCTGATGAAAATGGGTCCTAGTGACGAAAATAGAAAAAACATTATTTGCCTTAGTCCCAAATATACTTATATCCGCTGGCTTTATAAGATACATACATATCGGTCAATCTGTGTGGTATTTTAATACAACTTTGAGGGCATTTTTTTGGTGATAGTATGTCGTGTTGCTAAAATTGTAAAAAATCGTGTCAATACCTGCTCGGTATAAGAGGGCAAAGCCTAATAAAGGGAGTTATGGCCAAGAAATTAGCTTCATTATAAAGAAAAGGGTTTGCCATTATGTTTTAAAAATGATTTACTGACCGATCTCAGCCTCGAGGACTAATTTCAGGGGCGAACGCAGGGGGGTTTTGGGGTGTTAAAACCTCCCTCCCACCAAAGTAATTGAATTTTTAAATAGTAGAATTTCATTCTACATAGTCATTTGAAAAATTGTAATTTGTTGTTTTCAAAGCAATCTTTCTGCCGACGATGATACAATTGTATCTTTTTTGATACTTTTTTTTTCTAAATTTTGTGATTTGATACTTTTTTGTTCACAAACGGCCTATTTTGATACTTTTCTGCTGATAGAATTTAATTTTTTGAAAATATGAAAATGTTAAACTAAAAACAAACCTATTGTATCTGGATAGTATTAAAAAGTTGTGGGAATGTAGGCCAATTAAAAAACCCAGAAAAATATTATCTGGGCAGATACATTTTTTTAATTTGCTTCAAAGTAATGAGTTATGAGTAATGAGATGATGCCTTATAAATCTGTGGCTGCTGAACTGGATTTTTTTTAGATTAAGGGGAATTGTGTGTCGAAAATGGACTTCTTTTGAAAATTAGTTCTGAACTGAAAAGTCACCAATAAGGTTTCTATTATTTTTTTTAGAGTTTATTGTTAATCATAATACAGGAAAAATAAAAACTCATTTATTATGACTTTCAGTTTTCGTTCCATGAGCAAACTGTTGTGAAATAAATTTAAATTAAAAAAAATTATGTTATTTGCAAAAAAATACTTGAGTGTCTTAACTAAAATGTCTATATTTTTAATAAAAACAACCAGAAAAAACTGGTCTGAATTAGATACACAACTTTACTTATTATTTGTTTTTCAAATGAAAATTTTTAAAACAACGGTTGTGCTTTTGATACTTTTTGATACCTTTTTTGCTTGGCAACATATACTTAATTTTTTTTAGTTCGCGGCAACACTTGTCACTAATGATTAGAGCGTGAATGAGAATAGAACAAATGAATTACGTACGTGCGTACTAAAGCCAATTTTTGCATTATCAAAACACATAAGCCTATGTTTGCAGCAAATAGACTGTGATTTGAGCAGCTGCGTTGCTTATGCAAATAATTTGTATGCTGAAATTAGTGAAATGCGTAAGGATTCTGAACAATCGTTTAAGCTAATTTTTGAATCAGTTAAAACAATAGCCGCAGAATTAGATTTAGAAATCAAAATTCCGCGTTTGGCGAAACGGCAAACTAATCGCGACAATTATGAAGGCGAACCGGAAGAATATTACCGCAGATCAATTTATATACCGTTTTTAGATAATTTTTTGGACCAAATCAATGAACGATTTTTAAAACATCGAGAGCTGCTTTCCAAAATTGAAAACATTTTGCAAAATAAATGCATAAATCTTGACGTTATTGAGAATCAGGAGACTGTTCGTGTTTTAGAAAAGCAATGGTCCGCTGATGTAGAAGATCGCGCTGAATTTAGAATATGGAAAAGGTTAAAAATCTTTTCTTCAGATTATACTTTCTAACTAAAATTTTGAATATATTTTCAGGAACTGGTTAAATCAAACAAAGAGATCCAAAACTTTTTTAGACGCGTTGAATTGTTGCGATGCAAACATTTTCAAAACAGTACATCGTTTTTTAAAGATTGAAGCAACAATCCCTATATCTGTCGCTTCAAGTGAACGCTGAAAATAAAAGAAGATTATACTTCAGTGTGTGAATAAAATAATGAAACCTTGTCTTTTTACCCAAAACCCCCCCACATTTTTTTCCTGCGTTCGCCACTGACTAATTTTGACTACTTTTAGCTGCATTCGGGATATATGTCAGTATAACGAGCTTCTTATTCTTTTCTAAGACGTCAATCTTTGCCGGTTTATATGAGGAAACAAGTGACTTCATATAACCTCACAAAAAGCTGTCCAGTGGTGTTAAATTGCACGATCTTGTAGGCCAGTCCACAGGCCCACCACGCGATATAATGCGCTAACCAAAAGTTTTCTTCAATAATTTGATTGTTTCCTTAGATGTATGGCATGTAGCGCCTTCTTGTTGGAACCAAAGGTCGCCCACATCAACATCCTCCAATTCAAGCACAATAAATCATCATGATCATTAATCATGGCTCTATAGCATTTCCCCTTGGCTGGTTTCAGTTTTGAAGATATATGGAACAAAGATTCCAGCCCCTAACTTTACGGTATCCCCGCCTTCAGTTAATCTAGCCCTCATATTCAGAAAACTTTCGTCTCTGGTTAAGTTTATAACACCTTTATAGCATTTGAGTTCGTTATATTGATTGAAACACATATGTATGTATGCATAAATATCACAGACATAAAGATAGGTGCAGAAGTGTGAGTCTATGACCTATAATGTTAGTGAAAAAGATACCAAATATGGTTGGATCCCCAGATATTTTCGTTGAACAACGATTATCGAATTTTTTCAGCCAAGGTTTGTCAATACCTGAAAGTATTTCCCCCTTTGAACTTTGCAAACGAACTTAGAACTCTTTAAATTCTTTTAGTTGTCCTAATACCAAATTATATATCGGTATATCGAAAGCTCTTTTGGCATATCGAAAATTAAATATCGATTTATTATTTTCCACGAAAACCTTTTTCTTTTCTAAAATGAATTATACCTTATATACTTACCGACAGCCGAATGAACTATATTCATTGACGTAATCTAAAATTCCATTCGTAAGAACGGGGTACACATATCGAAAAACCAGTTTTATGATAGTAGCCAACAAGTACAAAGCCGTTTGTATGTCCACACTAATTAGAAATCCCAAATCTCCATTGTCATAATTGAAGTAAATAGTACAGAGGAAGAACACTAACATATGAAACATTTTAAATCGAGAAATATGTCCAGAATCCAATTTAGTAGCACACTGTAACGATGAAAGCGTTGCGGCAGAAATTCTTCAAACGATATTGGACGTATGGCAGTGGCAAACAAAAGCCAACGCATATATCGGAATAGATCGCAACGACTTTCGTTCGATATGCAACCGTTCGGGTTCGCACAACGCTCGTCTTTGCCGATATTTCGTTCCTTGCTGGAATCATTTCACGAAGCTCAGTCACTTACTATTTTCCAGGCCTTCAGAAAGCGTTGATATTGATATCATCGGCCTCAACACCCGCGCCGTTAGTTCTGCTATCTCCAGACTGGACAAGGAAGCAAAGCAAATGGGCCTGGTCACTGTTGACAGTCATAACTTTGAAGTCGTAGATAATTTCGTCTATCTTGGAACCAGCGTAAACACCACCAACAATGTCAACCTGAAAATCCAACGCAGGATAACTCTTGCCAACAGATGCTACTTCGGATTGAGAAGGCAATTGAGAGTAAAGTCCTCTCTCGACGAACAAAAACCAAACTCCTTCAGTCACCTTCCCGTCCTGCTATATGGTGCAGAGGCCTGGACGATGACAACAACTGATGAGTCGACGTTACGAGTTTTTGAGAGAAAAGTTCTGCGAAAGATTTATGGTCCTTTGCGCGTTGGCCACGGCGAATATCGCATTCGATGGAAAATTGAGCTGTATGAGATATATGACGACATTGACATAGTTCAGCGAATTAAAAGACAGCGGCTACGCTGGCTAGGACATGTTTTCCGAATGGACGAAAACACTCCAGCTCTGAAAGAATTCGACGCAATACCCGCCGGGGGAAGCAGAGGAAGAGGCCTCCACTCCGTTGGAAGGACCAAGTGGAGAAGGACTTGACTTCGCTTGGAATATCCAATTAGCGCCACGTAGAAAAGAAGAAACGACTGGCGCGCTGTTGTTAACTCGGCTATAATCGCGTAAGCGGTGTCTACGCCAGTAAAGAAGGAGAAGAAGGATATTAAGCGTACTTCATTATCTCCTCCGGGCGTTAATGCAACTAATGACATTTTAATTTAGGGTTAGTGCTGAACAGTTCTGTATCTATTCACAAGGTAGTAGCTAGTTCAGGTATTATAGTTTAGTATTCAAGTTCTAACTTCGATCTCACGGTCTGTGATGCTAAAACAGTTTACTTCGAAATTCTTGACTTCAAATTGATGTTCTTTTCTAATCAATTTAAAATCGAAAATTGTAATACCTTTAACACATCATTTACTGTTATAATTGCGTATATCAAAGTACTTTTGGCGCGCCGAAGATAAAAAATCAATTTATAATTTTCCATGAAAACCTTTGTCTTTACTAAAAGTAAATCTAAATTTCGCACTGGTATCACTTACTGACAGCCGAATGAACGACGTATTCTTAATTTACGAATTTCACAACTTCATTGGTAAACTCTGGGTATACTAAATGTCGAAAATAAACTTTTAGGACACAGCACACGGTTTTGCCGACATTTCGTTTACATGCTATAATCATTTCACGAAAACCCAGTCTGTTTTGGAGATCTTAAGAATGCGTTCTTTCGCAGGGTTTTACAATAATTGCAATATTTGTTGTTTCTCGTAAGAAATACCTTCTTGCAGAATTTTTTCAAACCCTTAAGGTCATTAAGCGTACTTTATTCCCACCTCTTTGTGTAAAGACAACTAATGACATTTTAATTTAAGGTTAGTGGTGAAAAGCACAGTGTTTATGCAGAAATAACGGTGTATTAATAACCAGTTGTGTTATATTCAGACAGATTCATAGCTGTAAAATTTGAAAAATCATTTATCCAATTAACATCGACCAAACGCTCTTTTTCAACTATGTATGTGTGTAAAGTTTGGGTGTGCCCGAACATTTTATACTCTCCCAAATTGCAAGTACCAATGCCAGGGAAGCACCTTTAGGTGTTGGCAAAACATAAACTCACTCGATGAGGCATTGATATGGAAAACCTGAAGATCGGAATTCATTATATTAGGGAATTCAGGGAATTTTGATCTGGACAAACGTCTCGACAAATTCCATTAATATATTTGCGTTAATCCACATCCATCGCATTCGTTACTTGACTCACACGTCACTGTTGACATTCGTAACTTTGAAGCCGTAGATAATTTCGTCTATCTTGGAACCAGCATCAACACTAACAACAATATCAGCCTCTAAATCTAACGCAGAATAACTCTTGCCAACAGGTGCTAGTTTGGACTGAGTAGGCAATTGAAAAATAAAGTCCTCTATCGAGGAACTCTACAAGCTCCTCTTCATTCCCGTATTGCTATATGCTGCGGAACCGTGGATATCTGAAGAGTCGGCCTTAAGAGTGTTCGAGAGAAATATTTTCCGAAAGATTTGAAGTCCTTTGCGCATTGGCAACAGCGGACATTGACATAGTTCAGCGAATCAAGAGACAGGGGCTGCGTTGGCTAGGTCATGTTGTCCGGAGAGTAAGAATCAAATTGATATGAAGTAGAAGCAGCTAAACATAAATGAAGCCCAAAGTTGTAGTTGTGTCAGGATTTGGAAAAAATTAAGCGATTTCATAGTTTACCGGTGCCTGATAGTAAAATTGGCATACGGGGTGTGTTCAAAAAGTATCGCGAATTTTGTGTTTTTTCAAATATTATTTATTTATTCATGAATATCTATTTTGTCCCCTTCAAAGTAATCCCCATGATATATTATACACTTGTGCCAACGGTTTTTCCAATCTTCGAAGCACTTCAAAAAATCATTTTTTTTATCTTCTTCAACTCCTCCATCGATGCCGTCTTTATCTCATCAAAGAAGCGTAACGTCGTCCTTTCATGGGCCTCTTCAGTTTAGGGAACAAGAAAAAGTCACAGGGGGCCAGATCTGGGGAATACGGTGGCTGCGGCATCATTAGTGTGTTGTTTTTGGCCAAAAAGTCGCGCACAAGCAACAATGTGTGAGCAGGGGCGTTATCGTGGTGCAAAAGCCAATTTTTGTTCTTCCACAAATCCGGGCGTTTCTGGCGGATTGCTTCGCGCAAATTGCGCATAAGTAGCAGGTAATATTCCTTATTGACCGTTCTTCCATGTGGCAAGAACTTATGATGCACCACGCCCCTGCTATCGAAGAAAACTGTCAGCAAACTGTCGCGATACTTTTTGAACACACCTCGTATATTCAAAGTAAGTGTGAGTAAATCTAGGCAAACTTTGTTGAACCTTGTGGTACACAAGAAGTATGTATAGTCGAGAAACAGCAGAGAACGGAAGTGGTTAAGCTTCTATAGACCTAATCCAAGCATATTTTCATTGTGCCGTAAGTAAAACCTGAAAAAATATACAAATGTAACCTAGAATATATTGCATGTAGTAGATTGATTGAATAATATTCCAATGTTTGAAACAAAAAGAGCCATTACCTGAATATCAAAGTTATTTAACATCGATCTTTTAGGAGATGGTTTAACTAGTGTTGGGTACTTCATGTCTTACGACAGCTGTCTTCGTGTTGAGGTTTATATACGCTCTAAGTATATGATACTTTATGCAGTTTGGTTCCTAAAGTTTTGTGGGAACTTACAACCACAGTGTTGTTTACATTTCTATAATATTATTTGTATAAATAGGTCTAATCTGTGAAATCGTGGTATAGTTTGGTCATCCACTTAAAAGGGGATTCACAAATATTAATTCTAGTTCATGACTACTATGGAACTGCGTAATGTGGTACGACCTACTGTATGATCAGTTTACTATGATTATGACTGCTGTTGTTAACTATTTAAAGCAAGCTCTTTTTTAATCAATTTGCTTTCCACTTTTCTCTATAAGGAATTGTGGTATAAATTTCACATTGTTACCACTTACCCATAGCCGAACGACTTACCTATTCTTCATTCACGATATCCAAAATTCCATTAGCGAGTTTACGTCAAAAGCCAACTTCATTACAATGGCCCAAAGCTACCGCTTGTAAGCCCTCTCTTATCAAATATTAAAATCGCCATTTTTTCATGATTGGAGAAAATGGTACAGAGAAAGAGCACTAACAAATGAAGCAACATTGAATCGGGAAATATGTCCAGAATTAAATTAAGTATCACACTGTAACGATGAAAGCGTTGCGGCAGAAACTTTTCAAAAGCTATTGGACGTATCTCAGTTGCATACAAAAGCCAACGCACATATCGGTAGAGATAGCAACGCTTCTCTTTCGATATGCAACCATTCAGTTTGGCGCAACTGTCGGTTTTCTCAATATTTCGTTGACTTGGTGGAATGATTTCACGAAATCCAGACCCTTCAAGTCACTTACTATTTTTAGCGCTTCAGAAAGCTTTCGTTATAGGGCTTTTGCAGAACTGCGATGTTGGTTGTTGCACTACGAAACAATCTAATGGACCAACGCCCAAAGAGGAGGTTTCCTACTAAAATGACTAAAAATCCTAAATCTCGTTTTTGATGCCCAATAATGGAGTCTGTCAAGAAAAGTGACATACTAAAAACATCAAAGATGAGTTGGGACACGTCACTGAATGAAAAACCTTCGTATTGCTTTCATATGCACCGTTTGCTAAGGCCACAAATGAGTTGCTCTCAAGAAAGAATTTATAGAATGTTCTCAGCTAAGAACAATAAAGAGACTATCGTCGATCCTGAGTCTCATTTTGAAGTAAAAAATAGGTGCTACTACCAAAATCGGAAGTTGTAAGACCTATGTAATTGATGAATGATCATCAAGATTGACTGAGATTAATCAGCAGGCTCACTTAACTCTTGTTGCTGGATCGTCTAAATATTCGCGCTTCACTCCATTATCTGGCTAAGCCAGCAAAATTCTAGGAGGCTTTCGCTCCATGTGTTTTAGCGTCAAGAAAAGCAATTATCCAGGAACAAATATACGATAAGGCGAACATTTTTCTTAGCTTTCATTTATTGCTGTATTTAAAAATGTACTCAAACTTAAAAAGTTATTTTGGCTGTGGTTGTCTCAGATCCATATTTTGCAATATGGTTAAAATCGAGAACGATGTGGTTAAAATCTGAAAAAAAACAACAAAAGCAATTACAATATTAAAATATAAATACGATATAAAGGCTCATTACAGTGCGAAACATCTTCAAATTTAAGTTGTACATCTTGCCACCGGTCAAGCGGAAAGGACGCTGGGCGTTGAGTATAAAGAATAAAGCATCCTGTTTTATTTCACCAGAATGCAAGTGCCATGGGCTACGTTGAAGGGCTTCATCGCAACGTTTGCTACACAAAAATATAATTTCCCCCATATAACAGATCATAAACATTTCCCAGAGCGCCAAGAGCAAATACTGACTAAGCGAGAGCAGACGCAGGAACGAGTTGGCGGCTGTGGACTTAAAGTTTTGATACAATGTTATACGATTTTAATTTCATTTTATATTTGTGGGCCTACCTTAACCCAAACAAATGCGACTAGGCAAACTAGCAGTGTCACTTCAAGATATTTGAGAAACGACAGATAACTGTAGAGGTCCTCCAACATTTTTAGGCCGTGCAATATATAACGATGATGAGCAATGCAAGGTCTAAGGGCGATTTTGAAACCTTCGTAGAAATGTTCGGGTTTCGGTGTTTTCACGTCCAAAAAATGTGGTATGCAGTCGCAGTCAGTGCTGTATTCCTTGGCGATGTAATATTGATTCAGCTCATAGTCGGCGATGCTTTGTTCTTCTCTCAGTAAACTGCCGATATGAGACAGAAAATTATAGAGAAAGTTGTGAGGAAGACATCCTACCTAAAAATGATACTTATAAATATTACTAAATTATTCTTTTAATCTCTTACTCTGATGTAACCATTTCTAAAAATTTCGTCACAATCGAACGTCTGGCTGACGAAGACGCACTATTTGATATACCCGTATATTTACGAGAAACTTTGGTCCCCTAATGAAGTAATTTTAAACCGGGAATGAGAGGTTTTATGGTAAGCTTTTCCACTTTGAAGTTTGTCATTTTGTTCGTTAGAGTTAGTAACTGGTATCGGTCGGGAATTAAGATTGAAGCCAGAACTGTCAAGACTAGACCCTTATCATGCCTCCACTCCACTTTGATTATTCTAGACCCTATATGTGTGGAAAGGCTTAAGTTATTTGGGAGGTCCTGGAAACTTGCGTTTTCGATGGGTTGTGGTATAGGGAGTAAGGTGTGAGATGAGTGGGATTGAGAAGAGGTGGCTAGAGTCATGCTGGGACTCATCATTCATTCACTATTTGGTATTTCTGGGTCGATTATGGATAGGTAAGAGTTTAACTTGCTTCAATATCCAGAACTAAATTACGAAAGGGTGACTCTAGATCCCAAGTAAACACGAATTCTTCGTCTGCAATGGATGGTAGTTGAGGTCAAGCGAGTCGGTGAAGTTTTTAGGTCCACTGCTAGTGGCGTACAGTGCGTATCTGTAGCTAGTTGTGTCTGTATTGTTCGATATCGAGGGGGCATCCCAACAGAAAATGTTAGTCTTCAACGGGAGACATCCCTGCGACCATTTTGGTGTTGTGTAGTTAATGAAATCTCTTTGTCTTTTGACCTGGTGTCGGCGGCTAGCGAATTGGGGATTTTGTTGTGTCTCTGTACATACTTTGGCAATAATCGCCGTCGTTTGGAAAGTGAAAAAGTACACGCTGTCGATTGTTACACCTAAAATCATAGGATTTTTGGTAGACGATATTACAATGCCATCGATTGCTTGCTGAACTTGGAAATTGCACAAATGATTGCCGACACCTCAGATAATTGTTGCACTACGTCTTCAATCCGGGAAGGAACATAAATTGTTTGATATCTTCAATGAGCCTTGCGTAATTGACTATGCCAAAAGGTTTTGGCAAGTTTAAGGGTACTAAATCAAAATCCACCCTGTGAGATAGAATCGTCATCTATGGCCGCGAATTATATGGGTATTTATGACGGTAAGTGCTGTTGTGAAGTTGTTTACTGTACGGAGACTATGTTGATGACCTCCTAGACACAGAAGTTGGATTAAGGTCGGGAGTAATCTCCCGCAAGTGTCTGTACTACTTAGGAAAGGAGAGTTATGGGACGATAAGACTCCCCTAGGTTGTTAAGTTTCCCAGGTTTTAGTAGTGACCTTTCGCACGACCTTTCACGACAGCGCTTTCACTGCCAAATGGTTATGCAGCAATTTGTCTGTGCACTGCAATATAAACTTACATGAGTTCCGATTTCGGTTTTTTTAGAATTGTGTATGTAGTAGCCAAAATATTCTTCAGACTGCAGTTAAGTATATCGAATTGACCAGAGAAGATCAACGCTATCAGCACATAGAAAGCACTCGTACAGCCGAAGGCAGCAGCAATTTGAAGCTGACCCACAGTTTGTAGAAAGTAAATGAACTCGTAAACTATGGGTACCTAAAAAATTTCAACAAATGAAAATGTGAATCAAGAGTCGTCTCGAGACAGTCACCTCAACTTAAACCTACCTTATAATCGAAGGGATACCAGCAGGCCAGTGGCAAGCTGCGATCCTGATTAAAGATGGGTACGAAAAGCCAGAAAGTAACGCCAGCATAACAGCAAATCAGAAATACCGTAGTCCACCTGCTCGACAAATCGACGCTCTCCTTAAATGTAACGTAGGTGAATCCAGCAGCTGACCGCGTTCGACATTCCTCGTTCAAATAGCGCATTAGCTCTTTTACACGTTTGGGTTGGATGCGTTTAAAGAAGACCTTTGCGACTATTGCCCACGTATAGATGATCGTCTGGATCATACAATTCACTATCAGTTCCAGATCACCTTTATCCTGATGCAGATATATGGTGCACATAAAGAGTATGTCGATATGTAGCAATGTTAAATATAAAAACAGTTCGTAAGTCCAATCCAAAGTAACGGCGAGAAACCGCAGACGAGCAGGAAAATAACGTTCTAGTGGTAGGCGATACATGGCAGAGAACCATAAATGCCAACGAATACATTTGAACATATCGCGTCGTTGCATTCTGCACGTCGAACATCCTTCTTGTACCGTTGCGGAAATATCAGGACTTTGCTTTTCTTCATTCGATGACATTTGAATCACGGTTTTTTGTCAATAAACAGAAAATAGTTTGTGTGCTCTTTTTATAGGTTTGTAAGCACCAAGCATTGTTCATTTGCCCAGCAGGAATGCTCTTTCCGAAGCGTGTTTCTTACATATACATATGTAAAAATAAAATTGAATAACCACTTCCCAATTCATTCAAGGGCCGTCGATGTTTCATATTTATAGAAATATTTGAACTTAGTGAAGATCTAAAAAGAAGTCTCAAAAAGATTATGGCGAGTGCTGAGGCATACCCACAGCTCTTAACCGTTAGGCGTGTTGATAGAAAATCATTTCTTGATTCACTGTTTTTTGAATGGAAATATAATTTAGAGAATGAAGAGAAAAGGTCTGCGGACCTCGTCTCGAAATGTCTAACGGGAGGATTGAAGCACTTTTTTACAATAACTCACTTTTTTCTTCTATTTTGAAAGTCCACACAAAAAAACTCCTGCAGGGTTGCTTGCATCACTTTCACTTTGTTATTTTGATCAAAGGGTTGCATCCCTTATGGCCCAATATGTACCGTTGTGTGGCAATAATTACTATATTAAAACAATTTTATAGGCGGAAATTTATTGGTTTTAATAAGAATTGTGCGTGAAAACTTTTCGATTTACCTTTGTTCATGTGATTAAAGCCCAATGGACAAATTATAGGCAAGTTTAATTGACAGGGAAGGAGTTTCGATGACATTCGAAGTTTTAATAATATTTAATCAAATATTTACGCTTTTCGAAGTTCGAAGTTTTAATAATATTTAATCAAATATTTACGCTTTTCTTAGCTTTTAACTTGAAATAGTTACTTCTGGTAAATGTTTAAAAGCTAGGTCAGATTTTCAAGATAACCAAAAAAAAAGCCAAACATATTAAAGTGAAAATGATGTGGGAAGTTTGTTGTTGGTGAATCAAATTTTACAGTCGCTTTAAACTATAATTATTCGAAACACAAGTCTAGTCAAGCCCTAACTAACTGACACAGACAAAGTAGGCCACCCTTCTTCTTCCGCTTTTGTTTTGTATACTTTAAGAGCTGCAGAGCTTGGTTCCATTCTGACTGATTCGACATTGCATTTCAAGGTTCGTGTTATTAACGCTGATTATCTCATAACAACAAGTATCAAGATTCAGTAGATGGACACTTTTTCGCGGGGATATCTACAGGAATCAGTGCTGCGACATCCATAGCTTCGTACATGATTATAGGTAAAATGTCGTGCCAGAGCAATAAGTAAATACAAAGCATGAGCTAAATTTTTGGACCCATTAAATGAACGGATATTCATAGATATCCTTGCAAAACTATATCTTTTTTGCAAGGATGTTATAAGCATATATATTATATATATTTTCACTGATAATTGTGTTTATCATCAGTTGTTGTCGGCATTATTTCGGCCTGATTTGTTCTCTACTTAACGGACTTTTTTTGCATATATTTAATTAATATTTATAATCTAAGCACTTTTGTACAGCTCTTGGTTGATCGACATAAGCAGGAAGATATTACTCCCCGATAAATCAGTTCCAATAATTTTCGAACTATGAATAATATGAATAATGGTCTAAACGTTTTTAAATATTTTTCTGATGGCAAAGAACCTTAAAGAATTTTTGTCCGTTGATCAATCTGTTCTTCGTAATGTTATGATCAGGAAACCCCAATTACGCTAACTGCTTCCTTATTGAGGTACACTTTAAGGAGTAGTCTTGAATTATGCAACTAACAAATTGTTATACTCTTTCAACCAGTTGCTACAGAGTATTATAGTTTTGTTCACCTAACGGTTGTACGTATCACCTAAAACTTAGCGAGATAGATATAGGGTTATATATATATAAATTATCAGGGTGACAAGAAAAGTTGAAATACGGTTGACTCTCTGTCTGTCCGACCGTCCTTGCGTGAAAACTGTAACTTATGTAAAAATTTAGATATCTTGATGAAACTTGATGCAGGTTTCTTAGTATAAAAAAGTTCGGGTTCCTAGAAGGCCTTAATCGGACCACTGTCACGTCCACAAATCGCCATTAACCGAAAACATATGAAATGCTAAAACCAAGCACTAAATTAAGATATAAAACTCATATTTCGCAGAGGAACTACAAGAACTTCTACCTATAGTGTGAAAATGGACGAAACTGGATGAAAACCCCGCCCACTTCCCATATAACGGTACTGTTCAAAACTACTAAAAGTGCAATAAATCAATAATTAAATGCGCCAGATATGCAAGAATTTGACAAAGCTTTAAGGACTGGGGTAAAAATTGGACGATGGGCGTGGCACCGCCTACTATTTGGTGAAATCCCATATCTCGGGACCCGACTAACCGGTTTCGGCAAAATTTGATATGTGGTTTTTTTCATATTTCTATGTCACGTTATGAAAATGAGCGAAATCGGACAATAACCACGCCTACTTTTCATATAACACAATTTTAAATTTCATCTTAATCCTTCCAGTGTACAAATAAAGAAGCAATTAATATAACGAGATAAAACTTTGCATGAGTAATGCCTTTGAAGTATGCGACCTTATGACCACAAATTGTTCAAACCCCTAGGTACCGAATATTTAGACTCCAGTACCTATGTTGACTTTTCATCGAAAATATCTGTCAATGTGTGTGATATATAACTGAAATTCAGGGGTAGTACTTCTCTAACAATGGTATGTCTGTATATTAAAAATGGTCAATATTTCCCTTAGCCCCCATATACCTAAAATAAATATTTTCGAACTTCCAGGTGACTCGGTCAATATGTGAGTTATCTCAATAAAAATTACAATGCGTGTTTTACTCATAACAGTGTATATTTATGCCTAAAATAGATAAATTTGAGCGAAAATTTGACTTACCCCCCATATAACTAATATTAGAATTTTCGAACATCCGAATTTTGAATTTTGACGGTCCAAAACTAAAAGTATTTCGCACAAAAAAATTGTTACTTTAAATAGAAACATTACGACCCACTCAACTTTGGGTTAAGCTTTATTGTTTGGCCGACCAAATATCTACTGTTATATGAGCAAGTGGCATAAATGAGCATTCGCAAGAGAAGTGGTCTACAATTGAGTGGACAGTTAAATGCCACTACACACGTGCCTGCTAGACAAATTTCACTTCAATGCAAGGTAAGCGTGTTCAGGCTTCACTGGGAAAGAGCATGTGAAAAGATTCGTACGCACATATTTGCACGTGGCCAGATGGTGTGTGTGGGTGGTCAGCTGTTTTGTTGAGTATTAAAATAGATCTTTGTGAAAAGTTGAGTTAATTCAAGCCTTTCGTTTAACTTTCACCTCTGTTCGTCTTTTTGCAGGCGACAAATTTTGAAATTTGGCAACAGAGTGAAGACCTCTATTTTTTAGGCAGAAGTAACAATTTCGACCGTATTTTGACACGAACTGACGATGGATCCGATCAGATATCTGTTCATATGTAGAATAGTTGATCGATACCTTAGATGTGCGATCCAGAATACTGAGAACTAAATCTGGGCTACATAAAAAGTAAGTACCTATTGAATAAAAGTAATAAGCTTTTTGAAAAAAAAATTTCTCGTTTATAGAAGAAAAAGACAGCTTTAGCTTGAACATGTTGTCATAATGAGGCTGCTTACAACCTTTATTGATATTAGTGGTTTTCATTACATGATAAGGACATGCAAAAATGAGCACTGGTCCTCAATAAGTGTGAGGTCTTTATGTTAACGAAAGACATATAATATGGATCAGTGTGGACTAGGGAAGCGGAATGGGAGGAGATCACTTGATTGTCACTCCGATGGAATGACTTTTGTTAAGTTTAATATTTAAGTATCATATTATGTGAATCGGGGGAAGTTCTTTTCAATTAAACTTAACGTTTTTATTCAACTTAGTTATATTTTGCGGATCTATAGCTTTGGGAAGGCAGACTCATTGAGTGTCGAGGTCAAAAAAGCAAGATTTGTTCATTCATCACAGTTATCTATACTAAATGAGCAAATAGAGTGGTGGGCTGCTTCAATCGGCGTATTTAATAGTAAGCAAGTTGAACGGATGGACAAATTCAAGGTGATACCAAGTAGTACACTATCAGTTCTGGCTCTTTTAGAAAGTTTGAATTTTACAAAAGCATTGGTCAAAGTTTTGTGGATGGTCATTTTGATTATATGGCCTGGCATGTGTAAGACTTGTCTCTAATGTATTGCAAGATCGTATAGAAGGTCCTGTGCGCATTTCTTTGAAAGTTTTTTAGCTCTCCATTCATTTAAGGTTTGTAAAGTTAAATATCTCTAAACACCTATACGGATGGCCCGAAAATGGACGGTGGAGTTGGTGCGGGAAAATACTGAGTTACTGAGTCCAGAGTTAGACATAAGGCAACCTTTTAAGTTGTCGGATCACTGCAGTTTATTTCAAGCTGAGGTTTTGGCTATTGCGAAAGCCGCGAAGCTGGCCTCTAATGCACCTGCGGAGACTTCCGGAAAATCGACGTAGACAGGCAAGCCGCAATCAAGGCAGTAGCCTCGCATTGCATATCGGCCAGAAGTCTTGGGAAGCAGGATTGCAGTGCAAAGTATTGCCAGAAGTAAACAACTTCACTTCAATTGGGTGCTGGGCCACAAAGGCATCGAGGGCAATGAAATAGTCGACGAGATTGCCAAGAACGGTGTACGGCTAACATCCGAAAACGTGATGTCAGAAAGCTTGTCAGTTGCAATCAAAGGAATGATGCTGTTCAAAGGATATGAAAACTCACGAAGGTGATACTGATACTGATATTCGGCGTTCCCTTGTTTGTTTCCCGTTAGTACAATGGTAAAATAATGCTTAAATTTTTCTGATTTTTATTTATTTCATTAAACATAAACGAATAGCATAAAAGAAAAGAGAATGAAATGAGTGGCATGAGTAAGTTTTACCCACACAACAAAATAACAAAATGTGAAAGATTTGATTATAAAAGTACAAATGTGAGTAATAATTTTTGCGACTGTGGCACAGTCTTGCAAAAGACTACGAGGCAATACGGAACAATAGTATCAAAATAATAATAATAATGGTAAAATTTAATTATTTGTATATACACACAAGCGAATGGTATTTATACAAATGGGGCGATGTCAGTAATTTATTTAAGCTATAATACGAATTTGAGCACAAAAAGCAGCAGCTAGCTTCAAAGCAGAAAGCAAGAGAAAGCCGCGGAACGCAACCGTATCCGTACATCCATTCTATCCTAGCGCTAATCTCAACTACGATTAAATTTGATCTGGAAGTCGTGCAACCTAATCGATGTTCAGTTGTCGGAAGGTGCCCTCCATACCGAACAAATCGTCACTGGTCTTCGGTGAGCCGGGACGCAACGCTTCGTTGGCCTTCTTGCCCTCCTGCTCTTTGAACCAAGGTGTGTATTCCTCCAACTTCTTCTTCCATTGTTGATTCAATTCGACCACCGAACCAGCTTTGCCGCCATATTCGTCGGGCAACAAGTCACGTGGCACCGCCTTGTACAAGCTTTCGATGTTGCTGTGGAAAGTGATACGATTGCGTATCTTCTCCTTAACGAAGGGGCGCACAAAGTTGAAGATCGTATCTACCAATGGGGAAATATTGAACACATGTACCTCCTTCACCTTCACCGGGTATGCCTCCTGCACCGCAATGAGGAATTTTTTAATCACAGTAGGCGTGAATTTGGCAAAATGATGTGCCGAAGCCAGCGTAGCATCGACAATGAAAATATCACCGGCAATGCCGACTTTCTCCTCCAACAGGCGAATGTCGCCGATCATGAGCGCCACCTTGGCGGCATCGTTAATGTGCTGCGCCTGAAAGTCGACATCAATGCCGCGAACGAAAGTGATGCGGCGACCGTTGGGCGTGAGACCAGGTAAAGTTGGGCAGTGTCTAAACATGCGAGAGCGTGAGAAAGAGAGCCAAATGAGTTTAGCTGACTTCATGGCGGAAATTGTAAATACTTACAAGTAATCCAAGACCATCGCCAATTCTGGCCGATTAATATCACGATTGGCGAAGAATTCCGGTACGGCATTACGCATTGTATAGTACATGTCGAGCTTCTTTTTCACCTTCTCCAAACTGAATTTGCAGCCACGCAAGAATGTGGCCAAACGGCCATCGTCCATATCCTTGGGCAGATGCGGTTGTGTGTCCAACCATTCGCGTATGAGTTTGATGTCACGATCGATATCCGATTGGTTTTCGGGTTCGCGTAGTTCCTCACGAATGGAGATGCGTTGTTGAGGTGTAGGCTGGATGAGCATCATCTGTTGGAGAGAAGAGATTGCAATTGTTTCTACTTAGTTGGAATTAAATTATTATTTGGAATTATAAAAAAATTGTGAAACTAGTAAATAATTTATAAAACAGTTCAAGCAAAATGAATTGGAAATTGACCAAAGAAAAGAGTGTCAATTGAAACAAACATTTGGCATAAAGTATGTTATAAGCAAATAAAAGCTATTTTCGATCTCTAAGTCTCCGATAACTAGCATAACAAAATAGAAACCAAATTGATAGTAATGAATCAAACAAACAACTGGTATAAGTGTAAAACAATAAAATAAGCGCGTAGTAGATTGGAATAGATTTGAGAGTGGTAAATTGAACAAATAATTGGTATAAATATAAAAAACTCGTCTCAAATAATGATTTTTTATTTGCAAAACGTTTAAGTGTGGTGAACAGATCAAATAATGTATACAGATCAACGGAATTGATATAATCAAATAGCAGTCGAGAAATGGTATAAAAAGTGGCAAACCTCTAACGGTGTATTTTATATATGAAACATTGGAGTGTGGTGAATCGAACACCTTTTGTTATAAACAAATAGAACTGGTATAATCAAAGAGTAGGCGAGCAAACTGGTATAAATATAAAAACTAACATAAACAACAACCTTGTATTTTATACTCGAAGCATTCGAGTGTGATAAGTCTAGTAAATGTTTAATATGTAACTGGTATAAAAAAAAAACAAACAGGAGAAACTGGCATAAAGAATTGCAACGTTTATTAGACGCGAATAACGAAGTGTGGCGAATCGAACAAATAGTTAATGCAAACCAAAGAAACTGGTATAATAGGAGAAAAAGCAACTGCTATAAATATAAAAAACTAACTCTGTCTTATATTCGCGAATTGCCCGAGTAGAGTACATTGTGCAAATACTTATTATATAACAAAGACTAGCAAGAAAAAACTGGTATAAAAATTAAAAACTGGCATAATCAAATAAAACTGTTTCCAAAATTTCCAAATCTTAACGAGCGGCGAAACGATTAAGCAATTGATTTAAATTAGTTAAACTGGTATAATAAGCACATATATTTTTCACTAATTAGTTTTTTTTTAATGTTTATTGTTATTTTCTACCTACATACATATGACAATTTCGTAAAGTATTCGGTTAGCAAATTTTTTAGATATACATACATATATAACCTGAACCTGTACAGCCAAATTAGTAAAAAAAACATATTAGTAATAATAAAATATATACACAGAGACAACCTTCAAATTTTGCTTCACAGCTTGTGGCGATTGTAGCTAACATGTCTGCACACAACTTGCGCAACATGTTGATGCTAATGTTTCGCAACATAGTGATGTTGGCCAAGCAGACGGTAATATGCCAACGCAATAGTATGAGTGAACTGAGTTGCTTCATGTCGTTGTATGTATGCAAAATGAATGTATGTTTGTATATTTTTTCACAAGTGTGCTCAAAAATGTTATAAATAAATAAAAACATGCGACTAAAGCGGAATAAATAAATATTTACGTCAACCAGAGATGAGCACTAATTCTGTCGGGCACTAATAGTTCCGGCGGCCGCATAGCTAAATAATATAGTGCGCACGCTATTCTAATATTGTTCTTTAGCTGATGCTGCGTGCAGCTGCGCAACAGGTTTTGGATTTTGCATAATAGTAGGAAGTTCACCAAAATATATGCGAAGTATATGCATAGTTATATATAGTTGCTGTGATGTTGTGTAATAAAGATTAAGTTTATGAATAAAATGTGTTTGTTTTATTTTTTATAATCTTTTATGATTCTTCAATATCCGCCAGCTTGTCAAAGCCGCATTGCCGCCTCGTGGTGACCACAACTTTTGTTGCCAACAGCTTAGCCCACCGAGTGACAACCAAAGCCGGTATTGATACTGAGCTGTGTGCGAGGCATGCTTGTTTACTTATTAATGTGTGCAAATAACTTAATGTAGCAAGTGCAAATTGCCGTTTGGTTTGAGCAATTTTTGTTTATTTGCTTGCAATCACGCCACATTTCCGCTAATTACGCACAAAACCACGCTTCTGAGTTGACGAACGGAAATCGCTTGAACTCACCACTTCAGCCGTGGTTGGGAAGTAATGCAGCACGGCAAAAAATTCCAAAAAAATAAAATAAAATAAAATAAAATAAAATAAAATAAAATAAAATAAAATAAAATAAAATAAAATAAAATAAAATAAAATAAAATAAAATAAAATAAAATAAAATAAAATAAAATAAAATAAAATAAAATAAAATAAAATAAAATAAAATAAAATAAAATAAAATAAAATAAAATAAAATAAAATAAAATAAAAAAAATAAAAAAAATAAAATAAAATAAAATACATAAAATTTAGTTTTTTTTTCTTTCTTTTAATGAGCTTTTTTGGAGTTTTCTTGTTATTATAAATTAATTGTCTTTTAATTGTTCGCAATTTTGTTTATGGCAAGTGCGCATGTGCATGTACTGGGCATACATACCGACAAATGCGACAACAGTTGCAATTATTATTGCGTCTTCAATTTAAAAGAAGATTATTTCTCAATTTTGCAGGCGTGGCGTCACGCTTGATGACAGCGCTTCGATAACAGTGCCATTTAATTGCGATACACATGACAATTGTTTCGGCATGAAATTATTTGTATTTTTAAATTATGACGTCGAGTCAAGTGGCGCAGTAGCAAAATTTAATTTTTTATTTGGTTTTGCTAATGTTGTTTAGCAAAAGTTTTGACAGCATATTATGATTGTATTGTTTTTTTAGGAAAGAATAATGTAAAGATTTATTGATTCAAAATTTTGTGTGACATCTTGAATAAACTCTTTCTGATTAAGAAACAAGGCTGCTAGAATTATATTCATATATTTTTTTGTTAGATCTAACCTGGATAAAAGGTGTTGATAAAATATAGCTTTTTGCAGGGAAAATATACTGTTGAAGACTAGGTTTGGATTGGTCAACAATATATGGACTCAGGGACATCAATCTTCGAAAAGTGGCATGCTAAGTTCAAACGCGGCGAAATGAGCACAGAAGACGGTGATTGCAGCGAACGCCCAACAGGGGTTGTTACCTACAAAAACTTCAAAAAAGTCCACAAATTAATTTTGAATGATCGTAAAGTGAAGTTGTTCGAGATAACAGACACTTTAAAGATATTAACTGAACGTAAACACCATATCATTCACGATTATTTGGGTATGAGAAATATCTGAGAAAAGTGGGTGCCGCCCGAGCTCACTCTTGAACAAAAACAAAAACGCTTCAGCTTGCTTCCGAACCCTCCGTATTCTTCAAATCTGAACCCCCAACCCCTGTTTCTTGTGCTCAGACCGCAAAAGAATGCTAACTGGGAAGAAATCTTCGCCGATTGTAGAGCTAATCGCCGAAACTATGGCCTATTTTGAAGCAAAGAAGTGCTACAAAAATGGTATCGAAAAGTCGGAGGACCTCTATATTCAATGCATCGCGTGGAACTATCTTGCATAAGAAACCGAATTTTGGCACAACAAATGTATTTTACTATGGTAGGCCGGCGACTTTTCAATTGTCTTGCCTTGGCTAGAAAGAAATGGTGAACTGACGGCTGTTAGATCATTTCAGCATTTTGAATGGAAAATTTCCAAAACACAAATCGCTTGAAATGCGTAAAACATGATATGATAACAACAAGGTACTTCTAGATAAAAGTCTGCGAGCAGCCAAAAAGTACAAACTTCAAAGGACTGATAGTTATCTGCGAGTACGCGAACGAATTCCAATTTTATAAACATTCTGTTGCTGTGCGTTTCCAAGAGTTTGAAAATCAAAGAGCTGTCATAGTTCCATTCATCAAATTGAGAGAACAACAAAAAAGTGTTATGAAGCCGCCTTTCAATTTCACCTCGCAATCACGCTTCAACTGGCAGACCGCCCAATCAGCAGCCACTCATTCGATTCATTCACGGTACTAATTAAATAGCAATCAAGCGACAGCAAGCAACTGTTATAATAACAGCAATAACAACAGCAAGCCTTCGACTCATGCTATCGTGATGTGTCATTTAGGCAGATTTGTGTTGAACTATTTACGAGTATTTGCAACGCTGTTTAGTGGCTCACAGTTGCAAGACACACCCACGAACAGCTGACAAATTAGTTGTTGTTAGTCGTCTTGCAATTACTAATGCTGCTGGTAGACGCGGTTGTTGCTGGTGTTTCAGTTGTACACACAATTTGCATAAACGCCTTGTCATGCAATGTCGCTGGCAGCACAACAACACTGCTGCCGTTGAAGTGAATGAGCCGTCATCACACATACATATATGTATACATATGTATAACAACACTCAATATGTATTCAGAGACGTATCTGTTTGTAAATAAATGCAAGGCATCACACCCACCCGCCGTCTCTAATATTGTGCAATATTTATTGCTCATTTCATTGATATTTACGGTCGTCTTGTGTGTGAATTTGCTGTTATACTCTCAGTACTTTGGTTAATTGATTAGCATTAGTTAGTGAAATGTTGCACAAATGCGTACGGGCATCTGAATAAAAGTTGGGGGGCTTTGCTGAGCATGAAGTTTCTTATCGGGTTCACTGGATTAGTCACTGGTTTCAAGTTGGCTACAGAGCTGTTATTGCAGGGAAATTTTGAAAAATTCTACCGAAAACATCCTCTTTTTTAAACCAAAAAGCTTCACACATGTTCCACCTTATCTGGCTGTTTCTTCTTAGGCTTCAAAGAGACTGTTGCTTAAAAAACTTTTTAAAAAGTTGGTTTTCTATTAGCATTTCAGAGCTCATTCCTCCCTGATGAGTTCGAAAAAAGCATTGGAAAGTAGTGAATCGAATAAATTATACCAATTTCTGAAACAATACGGCAGCATTAGCGTTGAAACCCTGCGCTATCATGTTTTCTGATAGATGCGCTGTTGTTACGCTTCTTTGTTTGATGGAGAAATCCTTCTTAATTCTCCATAAGAAACATTTCAGTGACCACTTAATTTCGAGGCTTACGTTTTCTATAAATAATAGTGCTTTATTTTAAGTCTTAAGTTAAAAAAAAAAAAATTTATTTCCATTTTCAATGGTAAAACTGGTATAAAATGAGTAAACCAAAATAATGTTAGCTTTGAACATGGCGGTTATACCACTTTAACGAGGTATACGTTCTTGAATAAGTATGGAGAGTACGAGCTCAACTCTACTACAACTAAGGAAAATCTAAACATGAAACGGAGGTTTCCGACCAGATATAGACTCCTATTTTTGCTGGCTTATATTTATATTTTCAAAGTTTGACCCGGTTAAACGCACTATGGTATATGGAGTAAAAGAAGTGTGTAGAAATATAAAGTTTGTAGTGACGTCAGAATAGGAATACAGAGAGAACTGGAAGAAATGAAGAAATTTGTTTCGGGTTATCATAGGGTAAAATGAATGAAAACAAAAAATATTTTAAAAGAATTTGATAATCAAAGAATATAAAAAAAAAAAAATTAATGAAGAACTTCGAGTAAGAAATTATTGGCAGATCGGGCTAGCATATTCAAAACAAGCTTTTTAAAGTTAAGCATTTGGCGCTTTTTTTGAAAAAAAAAAAATTTTTTTTGCAGTGTAATTAGATTTTTTAACCAACTATTTTTTGAATTTGGTATACATTGAAAATATTTTCCTTAAGCAATTGAGAGTAAAAGTAGTAGCAAAGAGCTTTTAAAAAGTTTTTGAAGTTATTCCAGTATTTGTATAAAACTTTAAAGGAGCTTTTGCAATCAATATTGTCAGCATTATGATGCTTTTTTTGATATATAGTACAACAAACAGCATTTTCGAAGATAGAGTGGTATTAATAGTACATATAGGGTGTTTCATGTTATCGTTGTTTTTTTTATAAATTTTGAAATTTTTATTTAATATTTTCTTTAAAAAACACGATGGATATTCAATATATATATGATTTTTATAGCTTTTATGGTATAAGGAAGTAGGAAAATGCGAAGTTTTGAAGCACTATGGTTGGCAACACTGGTTATGATATATTTGTAATGTTTGCAATTGAGTAGCTGGAAGATACGATTTATGATATCTATTTCTAATTCTGGTTCAAGTTATTAAACGCACATAGTTTTAAGTGTTGAAAAGCAACTCCGAATTTTTTTTTTTGATTTTGCATTCTAAAAATTTTATATTACATATATATATATATATCTTAACATAAAAAATAATGCATAAAGTGAAAGCAGATATACTTTTTCTCGTATAAAAGTCTCCAATCTTAAATGAAAGCGTATAAATAATTAAAAAAAAGCTTCCGAAATCCGCGCCATTAAGCGACCAATAAATGTTTCTCTTGCCCAACTGTGCGCTTTACACAAAATTATTAAATTATTTTTATAAAAGCGAATAGAAATAAATTTCGCGCGAATTCGTTTCACCAGCTTGGCAACGGCAGAGCAAAATGAAGCAATTACAGAGCGTAATTAAAAAAAATTATGGCAATAATAAAATTTTAAAATATAATAACCATATTTGTTTGTTGTTGTTGCAAACGCAGGCAGCACGTTTTCGCAACAACACTTTCGCATTTTGCTTTTATTGCCTTTACGCCGCGCAAATTGGTGCGCACGTTCGGGGCTACGACCAATAAATGTGTCTTACAGTTGACGGCAGCTAACGGTAGCGCTGTGTGTCGCTTTCGATTTCGATGGAAGCGATGGATTTACTGGTGCCTTCAAGTTGCTGCAGCAATCAACAGCGAATGCGGAGTTATTGCACGCATGTTTGTGTGGTATGTGCACAGCAAATGCATTGAGCGGTGATTACAACAACTAAAGCAGTACTATTCACCATTATTTTGTTGTTGTAATGCAACGGCAACAATTTCATGTGGCAAACGCTTGCAAAATCGATTGCAACTCTTTTTTCGGAGGGGAATTTAGGCAATTACTCGTAAAATCGCAGCAATTACACATACATATGTGTGTTTATACATATATATATATATATACATATTGAGTTTATATACATATATAGCATATACATACATAATATCTAGTTAATATGCTTGCAATTGCATGCGGCTGTTGGCGCGCTTTGCTCCCGTTGGCAGCGCGTAGAATCGCGGTGGACGCGCTTGATCAGTTTGCTGTTGTTGCTATTGTAAATATACAGAAATGCCTTCCCATCGCAAATCGGTGTACAAATACGCTCACATATAGACTTCTAACTCTGACAAGTCCGCAATTGCTAGTTGATTACGCTCGCTAAGTGCTTGCAACCTGCTTGCAGCTTTGCACATTGGCTGAGCGTGTTGCTGCCGCCAGAAGTTGCAACATCTAGAAAACCAGAAACAAACCTGTTTGGTCTATTGTCTAACATTTGCCAGCTTTTTGCACCATTTATTTGTATTTTTTCGTACTTTTTTGCTTGTATGGCATTTTTGTTGTTGTGTATGTATGTGTGCTTGGCTAAAGCGCCGTGTGTGTTTATTGACCCAAGCCAGCAAGCATTTGGCAAGCACGTTGCTTACAACATATTTGTTGTTTGTTTATGTTGGCCAACTTTTGTCATTCTTGTGCTTCGGGAAGTGGCAATAAAAAGGCGATAAATGGCTTTTCGCAAGTTTTGGTTTCAGACACTCTGCGATGGTATTGAGGATTACAATTTGTTTTAACAAATGTTTACAGCGCAAGTGTTAAGTTATATGAGAGTGAAAAGATAACTTGAATTTGAAGAGGCTTGTAGAATTTCAATGTAGATTGTGTTTCAGAAGATTTGATGTCAAAAAATTTTATAAAAAAGTGCTAAGAACCGAATTGCTTTGTTTGTGAAAATATAATAATGTATATGAATTTTAAAAGATTTTCAACGCGTTGCTGTAAGTTGACTTTGCAAAAGTATCCTATAAGACATAAATTATTTTTATTATTTATAAAAAATATTTGTATATATTTGCGTTCAGAAAATCTATAATTTGGGACTTTCTATGCCTCTAAGCTTTAAGATTATCATAATGATGAGAGACCAACATTTTTTTTAAAAGCCTTTGCGAAATTAAAAGCACCTTTTAGATAATAAATAAAAATTCTATTTTTGTATGATTTTTGTTTTTTAAACTAAACAAAAATACAAAAAAAAAAAAACATTTAAATTCAGTAATGCAGTTCATTGGCAAAATGGTATGCAAATATTATTAAGGTCTAATTTAAAAAGCATTTTACTTCCATTTGACTTTTCAAAAGTGATTTTGTATTTTTCTGAATTTTATATGTTGTTATATATGTTTAAATTCAATATACTTAAAACATTTAGTGTTTTTGATTGATATAAAAATGTAGGAAAATATATATTTGTTTTGTTAATAAAGATATTAAATATATATATAAATAAATATATATTTATTTTATAGTTTTTTATATAGAAAATATATTTAAATTAATAATAATAAAATTTTATATTCAAAAATATCTTTTTAGTATTTTTTTTTATAAAGTATATAATAAAATTTTTAAGAAATATTTTATTATTATTTGTTTGTTTTATACGTTACATATAACATAATTTTTGAGAAATACTTTTATTATTTTTAATTATCATATATTAAAATTATTATTCATAAAATTGTTTGCAAAATGGAACACAAAAATATTTTAGTAGAATTTTATAAAACTTGTTAATAAAATATGCATATTTTTAATGTGTATTAAATAAAATTAATCCAAAGAAATATATAACTAATAAACGAGTTTTATAAAATTCCATAAAAGTGTTTTTTACACATTTTTATATATAATAATTTAAATGTATATTTAATAAAAAGAATTATTAATTTTCTAATTAATAATCATAAAAATATTAAAATAAAAATATTAGTTTTCTAATTAATAATCATAAAAATATTTTTTTAAAAATTATGTTATATATTTTATAAATAGTAATTGAAAAATACATTCTTATATAAGAAATTATTAAAATTTTAGTAAATAAAAATATTAAAAAAGAAATTCAAAGTAAAACACGTATAACATTTTTTGAATCATTGAAGTCAATCTATAATTAATTTATTTTTGTTGGGCATATTACTTTAAATTTTAACTGCAGAATAAAGTGCATAGATAAATTTTACAATCTATTTTAATTCATAATAAAAATATTTTTGTATTAGAAATTTATTTTTTAGTGCTCTACTTTAAAAGTTTGGTAAAGTATTTTTTAATAGTGATATTATTTTATTTGTTTTATATATTAAAGAGATACTATTTCAGTTTTCTTGATTGCTTTAAAAAATGCAATTTTGTTGTAACAAAAAATTAAAAAAATATATTTTATAAAATATTTTATATATGAAACATTTTTATTATATAAATAACTTTTATGCAATTTCATACAAATATATTTATAAAAAACTATTTTTATAAAATTTTGTGATATTTAACGCTATTTTTTTCAATGTATAGAAATTAATTATACTACTTTATAAAAATCAAAAAATACAAAAAAAAAAATATAAAAAAAAAATATGTATATAATTAAAAGAATACCTTTTTTTCAAATATATTTTAAAAATATAAATTTTACAAATTTTAACAAATTAATTACTCTAAAGTTTATTTGAAAAATCTCGAAAATCTTAACAAAAAAACGATTTTCCAGAACAAACAGAAATATTTATATGCGCCTAAGCACGAAAACTGTACTTCCTTAACATTTGGATCGGAAAAATTCACTATAATAAACAATGGCATAATAATAACTGTCAAATTGGTTATTATCTCCATTTCACGAAAAAATTTTGTTTAGAGTTAAAATTGGCATAATTTATAATCAATACAAATATTGTGTTGCGCTAACTATCACACAAAAATACAACAAAGTAGTAGAAATCTTCACAATTTATTAATCGCATGCAAATTAGCTTGCGTTGCCAGAGAAACCGGGTCTTTGCCGGCGTGTTTATTTACATATATACCGCTTCGATTGGC
Source organism: Bactrocera neohumeralis (assembly GCF_024586455.1). Taxonomy (NCBI): domain Eukaryota; kingdom Metazoa; phylum Arthropoda; class Insecta; order Diptera; family Tephritidae; genus Bactrocera; species Bactrocera neohumeralis. Next base: position 28,454,658 of record NC_065919.1, on the reverse strand, counting down.
CACAAGACTTCCGCATTGACCTTTAGTGTGTGCGAAATTTGTGCTGAATATTGGCGACAAGTCGCCCTGGTGCTACCAACATCAAGGCATCAGCCATTGCCGCGTTCACCTAGATTTCGCAGCAGCACAAACAAAAGACTCAAGCGACGAACTTGACATTGCGCAAGGTCTTCGATGTTGTTGTTGTTATAACATTTCTGTATAATTTTCGCAAATAACCGTGTTTGCAACAGCAAGCTTTTATTTTTCTGTGAGCCGAAACGAGTGCCTTAGTAAACACATTTGTTGTTGGTGCTCTATTTGCTTTGTATGAAACACATGTTCAAATATTTGTTGTAAAATGAATTTGTTGAAGTTATGTGTTGCATTGCGGTTTGCGGTAAAAAGTTGAGTCAAGTGAGAAATTCTAAATTTTTTAGTAAATTGCTAGAAATACTGAGCAGCGAGGCATATGCTAAGAAACGCTGTTCTCTGCTCGCTAATCGTAATTTTAGCACTGCTTGCACATATTTTATGGCATTCTCTGTATAATTTTACTAATTTTTGTTGAGTTTTCACTACTGTGAAGCAAATTCTTTAAGGCAATGAAAAACTCATTATTTTTGGGCTATAAATTTTAAACTCTAAAATTTCAACATTTTATAAATAATTATTTTTTCTATGTACCCAAAAAATGGCACAAAATTAGGGCTTTAATTTCTTCGAAAATTTTGGAGGGATCAATGCAAATATTGCAATTTGTAGATATTTGTGAAACATTTTGCAGCCCTAGAAGTACTTTCTTAATTAAACGAGTTCTTTTTAAATCTCTAATTAGTCACATACATAATTTTATAGTAAATTTTATAGTATATATTACTTAAGATATTATGCTAATGCTCAGATTGAGTTGAGACTACATCGCATCGTTTTTTGAATGATTATTTCTAAATAATTCCAGTGAACGATTTAATTAAGTATGAACAGCATTTAATTTTCCAACATTTAAGATACAAGCTTGCTGATAAATTTTGTGAGAATTTGAAAAATGATTTGTGAAAAATTATATTTAAAAACAAATAATAATAATATTTTGCCTAACTTCGAAATAAGTTGTAAATAATTATTTTTTTGTAAAAAGTTTTTTAAATTTTAATATTCGCAATTACAAAAAATTTTTTTTTATTTTTGAAATTTTTTAAAATTTATTTTGTAAGTTTTTTTTAATTTTATTAATTTTATATTTTATTATTTAATTTTTGGAAAAAAAATTTTTAAATTTATTTTGGAAAAATTTATATTTTCTTAACTTTATTTTTAAACTTGTTTGTAAAGTAAAAAAAAAATGTTTGCAAATTTTAAAAAATAATTTCATATGAAAAACAAGATATAATAATATTCTGCTTGGTTTTGGAAACTTCAACTTTAAAAATATATTTTTTAAGAATCTCTCACGAAAATTTGTGAATAGAATGGTAATTTCATATTTTCAACAATTTTCATACACATTTATTTCAGGAAAGTATGTTTGGCTACAGTTAACTGAATTGTAATAGTTTAAATATAGATTATAACTTAATGTTGAGGCCACTGACTCCGAATTTCGGTAGTAAATTTTAATAATTTCGACTTGTTATTGAATCGTTTATCTTTTTATGATGAAATGGCAAACTTTACTGCAGAGAAATGTCAAAAGAGCGGGAAAAAATATGGCGTCGTTTGTTGTCCCTATCGGTCTACTTTTATAGCGTCTCTATTCAAAAACCTTATATATAAACTTTTGTCGGTATATGAAATATTTGAACAAATTTTAGGAAATATTTGGAAACTTAAAAAAAAACACTTTTGTTTATTTTGTTATTAATACAAATTTTTTATTCATTTATTTTTTCAATTATATTATAAGTTTCCTTCTTTTTAAAGAAACTTGTAAAATTTTTTTGACTTCTTAGAATTATTCTTATTTTAAACAATTGAAATTTTCTGAATTTTTATAAAAAATATTTAACTAAATGTGGCAGAAATTAAGATACTTCACCGAAAAAATGCGTGTATTTTTATAGAAAATAAATGTTCTATTGTTTAATATGCATTAAAGAAATATTTCAAGTCTTGCCATATTTGTTGATATTAAAACAAAAATTATGGCCTACAGTTTCAGTTAGTTTCCCCTCATTTAGCTATGTGTATAAATATTTGAGTATAAAATTTTTTTCCACTTAAAAATAATTTTCGTTTTATCTGCTCTAAAACTATTTAACTTCAATATTCTTTCCACATTACATTTTTTGTTGAATTAAACATTCCCTTGTTTTGTTCAAAATTTTCAAAATTTTTTTTTTTTCAGTTCAAATAATAAGTTTTCGAAAAATTTTGAAATACTGAGTTTTCAATTTATTTTTTTAATGTACAGTTTCAAAAATGTTTCCTCATTTTTTTAATTTTTCGTTAATTTTTTGAATTGCTATAATAATATTTTTTCCCAACAACATTTTCTCTGAAAATCTTACATTGATTTGTTTCGGTCAAAGTCTTAAAAAATTATTTTTCAATTCAAATACAAAATTTTCCAAAGACATATTAGTTAGTTTCAATGTTTTTATTTTTTGTACAGCTTAAAAAAATTATTTGAAATTTTTAATTTATTCCTTCAAATTTTTTTGAACTATTTCGCTCATAGTATATACATATAATTTGCTTCTGATTTAGGCATAAACTGATTCAAGAAACCACCTTCATGAAAAATAAAAAAAATATTTTGCCACAAAATATAAATATACATATTCCTTACACAACAAATTTTGTTCTTACACAAAACATAGTTTTCTCACAAAAATTTTAAATTTTTCCGAAAGACGCCTCTTAGCTCTTGTTTTAGTTTTTTGTTAATTATGTGCGCTTTGAAAACAATTTCGAAGCACCGAAAATTCACCGTCAAGTGCGCTGCTTAAGTCTTTTGTTTGCCTATCTTATATCCAATTATTTATTTTTTGAGTTGAAACTGTAATTTCTTCAATTACAATTAATTTGATCCTTGCGTGTTTCCTTACCTTGAGGGCTTTCAAGTTGTTTTCGAAGTTTTAATCCAAAAAAAGTTGTAATCCTTTTGCAATTGTCACGGCCGATTTGCGTGCTTTAACTAAGTTTTCTAATTTTTATTTTTGGTTTTGGAATTTTTGGCAAATATTGAATTATTCACGACCGCACTAGCAACAACGACAACAACCGCCTCGTTGGTGGCTAAATCTGCAACTGAACACTGCCAAACATGTTTTGCCGCTATATAAGTCCGGTGTAGCTGCAGCGAGTTGTTGTTGTACCGTCGCCAGCTGTTGTTGTCGTCGTCGTCGTCGGCGCTTTTGTGCAATGGCACAGCTAAGCGGCAATCTAAGTCACTTCGTGTATGTGTGTGCCTGTGTTCGTACTTGTACCGTGGTACGTGTGTGTGCTGTCGCGATGCGTTGCCGCGCAACTGGGTTCCACATCACTAAGTCAAAGCCGAAACCGAAACCGAAATCGCGACGAAATAAGCCAAACTACAATAAAAGCAACAAAAAGGAATGTGCGAAATCGGCTAAAGCTTCGATGTTATTGCCGCTGCTGTGGTTGTTGTTATCATTATTTTTGCTGTTATTACTGTTGTTGTGTGGTATCGAGCCATTGCTCGAGCAGATTGTAGCAGTAGCTGAAGAAGACGCATTAACAATAACAACCATGACAACAACAACAACTAAAACTAAAACTGTAACAACTTGAATGCATGCATAATAGTTTTAGCAACAAAAACAACAGTAAAAGTGCTTTGAACAAATATTATATAGCGCACGCGCCCCAAAAAGCCAGCACTGGCTAGCGACGGGACTTGAGCGCATTCGCATGCGAAAGTCAATAGCCGTCCAAGCACATGCATTCATGCATACATACATACATACATATATGCACTCATACACTCATGCATCTGTACACGTACATAGATCTTTAGCGGTGCTCGTTTGTATGTGTGTGCGCCTGTAAAAGTTTATCATTTATAATTTGAAGAAGTTTGAGGTGGAAATGCTCATAATGAGCGGTCTGCCTCTGCGCTGTCTACGTCTACGAGTTTTCCTTCATGCACCTATGATTCTCAACTTTTTTCATTATTATTATTTCGTTTTTGATTTACTACAGTTGTGATTTTTTGGTGTGTGTTGTCGTTGTTGTTGTTGCCATTGCTCGTATTTGAGTCATGGCTGGAAAATGTAGCAAGACTTAGTGATGTGCGGACATATGTGACTGTGTGCATAATTTTCCACACACATACATACATATATGTAACTGTATATATGTATTATGTGTATATGTATATATATATATACATATATATATATGTATATTAGGCTGCTTCAAAAAAATTTTTGGAATTTTTTTCAATTCTTACCCCCTCAAATGTTAGCTGTGATGGATATTTCTGAAAAACAAAAATTAGTTGGTGAAATTTTAGTTTTAATGAAAAAACGAAAATTCCTATGTTAAATGTATGGGAACCTAAAAAAAAATAGCGACCCCTTAGAGCTAAGCCACAGCGTCTGGTTTGAGGGAGGATTTTTGTTTGTCAATCACTAACATTTGAGAGGATAAGAGTTGAAAAAAAAATTAAAATATTCTTTTGAAGCACCCTAATGTATATGTATATAACATCTACATATGCATATGCACAAGTCTGCTCCGTCAAAGTCAGGCGAATGTGGAAATTTGCGGAGGCAATTATATTCGATACGGAAATTTCATTTGCTGCTGAAAATTGATTAATTTTTTTCTTTAATTTCTGCTGAGTTGTGGGGAAAGAAGTTACTTCTGGAAAAATATGATTGCCCAAGCATTCCATATTTATTTTGGCGCTAATCGTGCCACTGCCAATTAAAAATTTTATTAACTTTTTATACTTTTGCAACACGTTGCTACAGATACAGAGATAGTTATAAGGTTTATATACTATATATACAAAAGTTCAGGTTGACGAAACGAGTAGAAATACGCGTGACAGTCTGTTGTTATTAATTTAAGATATTTATAAACTAAAAAATAAAATTATATCAAATAAAATACATTGTTTGATATTCTTTTAATTCATAAATTTTTAAATATATATTTTGGTTTTATTTTTTATTACTAATTCATTTTAAGATATAAGTTTTTTCAATAAAATATATTTAATTTTTTATATAGTATTTCAGAATTTTCAAGTTTATTTAAATAACTTTTTTTATATTTTTTACAAAGAAAAGAGATTACTAGTTAAGTGGAAGTTGTTAGTAAAAGTAATCACAAGATAATCATCAAATAACTGCATATAGGTACTAGCCGATTACGCACAAAGCGATTTGTGTAATTGCCCGCTGTTGGAAGTTAAGGTCCACATCTTGAGCAATAACGTGTCAATCAATCATAATTGTAGAACGCTATATGTCACACGAATAATTATAATTATTTAATATTAGAAATTCAGTGTTCTTTTAGCTTAGTATCCCAGCCGCAAATGCACTATCTTTACATTTGATTCGCTCACTCTCAACTCAGCCAACTCGACGCGAAGGTAAATACGTTGGCGTGGCATCATTGACTGATTGACAGGACCTGAAGGAAGCAAGAAGTATCGTTCCACAATCTTGAGAAAAAACTTTAGGAATTGCTTCCTAAAAAGAGAAGAAGAGATTTGCACGTTGAAAATTCTATAATAATAATGAAAACCCAAGTATCAGACATTTTAAAGTCATCTAATTTGCAAAATCATTGAAAAAGCGTATAGCTTATACTTCGAATGAATGTGAGTACCATTTCGAAGGTGAATATTAAAAAATAAAAAACTGGAACAATGCTCCAATGGAAAAAGCTAAGGATAGTAAAAGCTTAAGTCACAAGAAAAGCTCTTATAAGCGCAAACTTCATGGGAAATTCTTTCAGTATTAAAAAATCTTGACTGAAAGCTCCATAATTTTTTTTACAAAACCAAGCTCAGTAACAGCAAGCTTAATGGAAATTTCTGAAATAATAAAAAATACAAGCTTCCAGAAATCTCTTAAGAGAACAAGCGCAATGAAAAATTCCGGAAAAAACAAACCATAAAAGTTCGAAGCTTCATAAAAGCTCTTAGATAAGAAAGCTCAATTAAAAACCTTATAAAATATTGGCTTTTAATAAATGTCGATTATTATTGAGAAAAACGAACACGTTATGCACAATATTAAGGACAGTCCTTAATTAAAGCGATACTGTGATGATTCTATCGACCTTTTACAATAGTGCAAATAATTGCATATACTAAGAGGACTAAATTCTACGAGAGTTAAAAAATGCATATAGCAATCGATCGGGTTAGGCAAGTCAGGTGGCTGAAAATGTTTGTGATCTTTATGGACCTGATATTGTAACAGCCAATTACGAACATGTTTTGTGTCATCGATTCGGTAGTTTTGATGTCAAAAATGTTGACATTATCTATCAAATAATGAAAATCGTTGAATCCGACAATCTTGCATACCCTCTTTCGTTTGTCCAGGCATTAAAAATTGCCTACAGAAATAATTTGAAAGCTTTTAAATAAGACAAAAAGAAAATCGATATAAGGCCACGATACGAGTTAACGAAAAAACCTCATGGAATTGCTTTTGATTCACAATATGGCTATGAGTATTAACAGTACGTCAAGCGAAAGCGGGCGTAATGTGGACCGCCTGAAGGAAGCAATCGCCCAGAAGTGGCCAGCTTCGGCAATAGTAATATACAATGATATTGATCGGCCATAGATTCTGGGAGAAAGATTTTTCTTTAGGTTTAATTTTACAATTAAGCTTCCTTTCAAATTAGATGGATTGATATACAAAGTCTCAACTAAATAACTGTTACTTAATGCGGGATATAATCAAAAATGTATTTAAATACGTTTATATTATATGGATTAAATGCGAAATTGCTTTCCATTGCTTTTTATATTAATTTATACAATAAAATGCATTCTATAATTGTTCTCTAAGCGCTTCTATAAATAGACACATGCAGAGGTATATATGTATTTTATACTTCCGCAACTTGTTGCGACGACATAGAGCAGATAATTATAGAATTATATATCGTACTATTATGAGCAAAAAATAGTAAAACTTTGCTCGTAATTTAAAATTAATTTATTTTTCAAATATAATGTATGTTGTCCCCCTTAAAGTAACCCCCCTTGTTACCAATTCGTTTGTGCAACCGTTTTTTCCACTTCTCGACGCAGTTGTTAAAGTCAATTTCTGGAAGAGCTTTCAATATGATTCACGTTCAAAGTCTTCGATTGACTCAAAACGGTTTCCCCGGAGCGATATTTGAGTTTGCTGAATAGCCAGAAGTCTCACGATATTGGTTGGAAATTTGGCGGAAAACTCACGAAGAATCAATGCAGTATGCCACGGAGCATTATCGTGGTGCAAAAACCAAGAGTTGTCGGCCCATAAATCCGTTCTCTTTTTACGAATAGTTTCGCGCAAACGACGCATTACACTCAAATAACATACCTGGCTGTCTCCGGGTTAAAAAACCACCAACCGAAGCGATCATGTTGTGATAGACGGAAGACGCGCCTCCGGTGTTTTGGACGTGCGTACGCTCCGAGGTCCTAACATCGACTCGGACCACTGTCTTGTTGCAACCAAGATTCGCACCCGCCCCTGTGTAGCAAAAAGCGCGCGCCAACAAACACAATGTATGTTCGATTTCAAGAAGCAGCATTCACGAGTGACTCCCGAATGATTTTATACTCGACTTACACTCCTGCTCTCTGAGAGCTTTCATCAGCAACTCGGTATAAGGGAATTGTGGGACAGCATTTTAAGCTCTTTACGTACAGCTGCAAACAAAACTATTAGCGTTTGCAGCAAAAATAGAGAATGGCCGAAATGTGTGAGTACGAAGAGGTTGACAAGCTGGCCGAAAGGAGTATTACTCGAAAATTCTCCGAAAAAATGCAGTGTTTACAGAAGGTTTTAAAACTGGTGATCTAGTGACGATACCCAGAGCGTACTAAAATTATGGAGGGAACACCTCCCTAGCCTGCTGAATGGCAGTTCACCGTCAACAAACGGATTGAATCTTATCAGTGTAGCTTTAGACCTGGAAAATCTACAACTGACCAGATATTCACCATGCGCCAAATCTTGGAAAAGACCCGTTCAAAGAGAATCGACACACACCACCTCTTCGTCGATTTCAAAGCTGCTTTTGGCAGCACGAAAAGGAGCTGCCTTTATGCCGCAATGTCTGAATTTGGTATCCCCGCAAAACTAATACGGCTGCGTAAACTGAACTTCAATCATTTCAATATCAACAATAATAGCAATGTCAGACTCGAGATCCAACACAGAATAACTTTTGCAAACAGGTGATATTTCGGACTGAGTAGGCAATTGAGAAGTAAAGTCCTCTCTCGACGAACATACTTGTAGATCAAACTCTAAAGTTACTTATTATTTCCGTGAGGCTATATGGTGCATGGAAGATGACAACATCTGATGAGTTAGCGTTACGAGTTTTTGAGAGAAAGGTTATGCGGAAGATTTATGGTCTTTTGCGCATTGGTCGCGGTGCCGCCCGCCGGGGCAAACAGAGGAAGAGAAAGACCTCCACTCCGTTGGAAAGACCAAGTGGAGAAGGACCTGTCTTCGCTTGGAATCTCCAATTTGTGCCGGGCAGTGAAAGGGAAGAACGAAGAAGAAAGTTCCTTGTTGACAGTTTGGACGGTCGGAAGGAATTCAGATTGCACCACCCCTCGATAATCAAAGGAACTAGACAGGTTTCCTTGATTATATCCTTGATTTCTGATCTGCTTTGACGTTGTTCTTAGAGATTCGGCTCACGTTTGCCACGATATTCGCCCGATGGGTCGTCTGTTCCGGGCCACGACTCATCGCCAATAAGAACAAGTGATATCCCGGTGATCTTTGAATAATTTGTACCAATCAAAAACACGTTAGCGGCAAACAATTATCACCGAACCCCTTTCGCAATATTCTGAACGCTTCGGCACCAAAAACTTGATTTTCCACACAAAATTTAATGGAATTTCTTTGGTGAATAATTTTACTCTTCGTAAAAATCGCCAAATGCACTTCATGCACTTCAGAAAGACAAGTGCATCTTAAACACTAATGATTAGTTTGATGTGACATTTGGCACAGATGTCACTAACAGTCATCTCAATCTAGAAAAAAATTTCGACGAATGGGTTTTCGCGTGAAATTTAAATCAAAAAGTTTTACTGTTTTTTGCTCACAGTAGTATTTACGAAATATTCAGATAGCAGATTGTATTACCATAGGTCTATCCGATCGATCGACATATGCAGTGAAGATAAAAATTAAATAATAGACTTCATATTTTTGAAACTGGAGAGAATAGTTTATATTATGCGGATCCCACTCAATACATATTACTATGCACCGTTTTACAAAGCCGCAAATGTTCCTAGAAATTTAAAGACCGAAATTGAAATGCCAAAATCTTATAAAAGATTTTATATTCACTTGATTTTTCAAAAATTAATCATAACAATATTAGTTATATGGCCCTAGAAAAATATTGAAACGATTTTATCGATTTTTGACAACAAACCACATTATTATCATGAAATAATTTCGTTAATATAACTCACATACTGACCATTCCGGTAAAAAGCAGCCATGCCCACTTCGGTTCTCATCTTCAGTAGACCACGACGTTAAAGTAATTAGTTCGAGTCGGAGACCCTATAAAGTATATATATAAATGATCAGTATGTTGAGCTGAATCAAATTAGCCATGTCCGTCTGTCTGTCTGTATATATACGAACTAGTCCCTCAGTTTTTAAGATATCGTTTTAAAATTTTGCAAACGTCATTTTCTCTTCAAGAGGCTGCTCATTTGTCGGAACTACCGATATCGACCACTAAAACATATAGCTGCCATACAAATTGAACGATCGGAATCAAGTTCTTGTATGGAAAACTTTCACATTTGACAATGTATCTTCACAAAAGTTGGCACAGGTTATTTTCTAAGGCAACAATGTAATCTTCGAAGAAATTGTTCAAATCGGTTCACTATAGCATTTAGCTGCTATACAAACTGAACGATCGGAATCAAGGGCTTGCATGGAAAACTTTCGCATTTGACGTGGTATCTTCACGAAATTTGACATAGATTACTGCTTAAGTTAATAACATAATCTCCGAAAAAATTCTTCAGATCGGATTACTATAGCATATAGTTATACAAACTGGACACATAGTTACTAAAAGAAATGAAGGCTATATTACCTTCGGTGCAGCCGAAGTTAACGTTTTTTCATGTTTTTTTGTTTTTGGTGATGTAAACACGACTTAATTCTTTCTAGTACATTGCTTTACAAATATATTATGTAAATCTCAAGTGAAAGTATGACAAACATTGCATTTGCATTATATAAACAATTAATTTGCGTTGCATATATTTTACAGAAAAAAATTTAATTTGTTTAAAAATTCCATTCAATAATAATTGTCTACAAACTGATAAGTCTAATAAAGAAAAAAGCAGAAAACACAAATGCAAATGAATCTGCCCGGTCCCTGTTTAAATTCTTTCTTCAATCAGATTTGTCTACAATACAATACTTTATATTGATCTTTAATGGTTTTATTCACTTTCGCTTTGTGTTTGCAAATTGCTTTGTTTTGGTTCAAATTGCCAGTTTTCGAACCTTCGATATACTTTTTTTTAATATATAATTACACACACACTGACTAATCTACTGGTTCTTTGTAAGAAATTTGAAATAAATAAAATATATATATATGTATATATGTAAGCTGTGTTGTGTGCTTGTTTTCATGCCAGTTCTATTAACATTGTTGACTTAACGGTTCTTTATAATTGCATAATTTAACAAAGCTGGATTTATTTGTCAAGATAGCGAGAAAAGAGCCAAGAGAGCAAGACAAACATTACCGAGTTTACAATACCGATAGCCCAATCTGTCTAGAATATCACTCTTACTTTTTGGAAATTTTAATTAATTTTTAATTGACGAACAAATTATCGATTATTTGACTCACCCTGTATGCACATAGCTAATCGAACGAAATGTTCTGCTAAATCGTTTTTGTTCTGCTGAAATAAAAAAAAACATTATCATATGAGAACACTTATTCAACGCATTTTACTGTTAGATACAGTTAGTTGAACTCTATTAATTTAATGGGCAATGTTTAAGAGATTTCACTTTTTAAGCGCTTTAAAACGTTATCCATAACTTTAAATGATTTACTTGGTTTTAATCACTAGCTTCCGGTTTTTCGACTGCTATTCGCCGAATGACCTACTAAAGCTAAAAAAGCGCAATAGAAAACGCTTGAGAAGTACAAAAGTCAGTGCGAAATGCGTAGAACTCGAACAAGTGGCTGCGTCAAAGATTACTGCAAATTTTATTTAAATTATAGACTCTTAAAGTTATGATCTTTAACCCTTTTGGGCGTATCACAGAGCACAAAAGCGAATTCGATTTCATGATTATTTTGGTTTCGTCAAAATCGACAAATTTTTGCTCAGTGAGTTGTGGTAGAAGAAAAGTCGTCGAACATGAAAAAATTGCATTTAACTTTATATGTGTCATAGAGTAAAGTAGCTTTATAACTATATTTTATTTCACGTCAGGGAAAGTTTTATTCAAATCATATTCAAATGCGAAACATCTATCATAAACTCAATCAAAGAGTCTGAATTTCATGTATTGAGTTGATGAGCAAAAGGTGAACCAGACGATCGGAATTCATTCTATTATAATGTATTTGGAATATGAAGTTTAAATCAAGGTTTAAATCAATTTCATTCATATTAGGCGCTAAACCATATAATTTTTAGAAAAATTTGTTCATTTATTATGTTTTTTTAAAGCATCACACGTTTTGCGAGGTGGAAAGTTGGAAATTATTCTTCAGGCTATATTGGGGTCAGTGATTAATTTGCAATTGGTGTAGCTTACTTGAGAACATATGGTAGTTTCAAGCACTTTTTTAATGTATAACTCAAACACTGAACGACATTTTCGGCGTAAGGTTTGATTTACAATTGTATACAAAATAAAATTCTTTGTTACATTTCATCACTAATATACATAAATGGAGTAAAATCAACCGAAAAATTCTCATGTCATGTTATGTGGGGCTCGGGTAAGTTATAAGGCGCAGCATTAGAACAAGTAAGGAACGGCCAAGGGTACAATAGACCTTCGGTTGCAGTACAATCCCCATTAATTTATCTAAGGAACGGCCAAGTTCGATTGTAGGCGAACATGTTATACTCTTGCAAGGGTAAAACCGGCGATTTTATAAAAATTGTATAATCTATTGGCAATGCCACAATGGGTTGTCAAAAAAGTCTTGCGGTATTTTATTGAATTTGTTTTTTTATTGAAATTTTTTTTTTTTTTTTTTGCAATATCTTTTTTATTTATTGAATCTGCTTTTTGTTTTAAAAGCCTAACAATAAGTTTTAAAATCTTAAATCTATTTAAAAACTAGACAAGCTCAAGCAAGTGTTTGAGCTGTTTTGGTGATACGTTGCTCCTTAGTACGCAGGCATATCTCTTCTTTTAAGGCGTGTTTGATCGCAGGAATGTACCAAAGCATTAGCCAAAGGGTTTGGGTGATCTCGGAGTTTAGATATATATTTAATTCTGCTGTCTTCTACTTCTTTCTTTACCATAGAAATACCAAGGTCTTTATGGATATTTTCATTACGCATGTACCATGGTGAACACGTGATTGTTCTAAGCATTTTTGATTGGAACCTTTGTATTATATCAATATTAGTTGCACAGGTCGTACCCCACAGTTGAATGCCATACATCCAAATCGGCTTTATGGCCGCATTATATAAAAGCACTTTGTTGTCTAGGCTAAGTTTAGAGTTTTTATTTAAAAGCCAATTTAAATTTGCAGCTCTTATCTTCATGCAAGTTATTTTACTAGATATGTGTTTTCTCCACGTAAGTCTTCTATCTAGGTGAATACCAAGATAAGTTACGTCGTTCGCTTGGGGTACTAGAATATTGTTCATTTTTACTGCCGGACACATTTTAGGTCTTAGTGAAAACGTAACATGCTTGCATTTTTGTTCATTTACATTTATACGCCAGTTGGCTAGCCATTCTTCGACAGGCCTTAAGTGCTCGGCTAATATTCTTGATGCTATTATGTGCATTTGTTACGGCTCACTAAAGCTGTGTCATCCGCAAAAGTTGAGGTCAATATATTATTAGCTGTAGGAAGATCTGCAGTATATATGATGTATAGAGTTGGGCCTAAAACACTACCCTGGGGTACACCAGCCCTTATCTGTCGTTCGTCAGATATGAAATCTCCCACTTTTACCATAAATTGTCTATTTTTTAAATAAATTGAATTTTTTAAGAAATTGAAATTGAAATGAATTTTTTATGACTCATGCCCAGCTCTTGTCCGATGCTACGGCTGCTACTATGCCGGTCTCTTTCGACCAATTAAGCGATTTTATCGCAATTTTCGACGACAGGCCTTCCGGAGCGTGACACATCTTCGATCACCTCTATTTTTGCATTTTTGCCTTTATCGTCTCTTTATTTTGCTCCATGTTTGCGACGCTATAACTCACGAACGACTTAAAAGAAACGACAATCAGTCAAACACGTGCTAGCGCGTGAAATGAGCTTTCCAAAAAGGTATAGCATGACCCGATGAGACAAATAAAACTAGAACTACGCGCTTTCAGCGCCAACTAGCCAAAATACCGCAAGACTTTTTTGACAAACATTATATATGGTGTAAAGTCAGCCGGATGTTCGAAAATCCTGATAGTATTTAAACAGGGGCTAGATCAAATTCTCACCCGGTTTAATCCAGTTTAGGCAAAAAGATATATTGTTATTAGTAAAACACGCTCTCTAATTTTCATTGAGATAACTCACATATTGGCCGATATATGCAGAATAAAGTCACTTGGAGTTCGAAAATCTTTATATTAGGTATATGGGAGCTAAGGTATTGATACGGTTCAATCCATTTTTGATACACAGACATAGTACTAACAGGAATTGATTTTCTTTGAATTCCAATTATATCTCACACATTGACAGCTAATTTCGGTCAAAAGCCAACCATTGGTATCGGGGTCCTCATATTCGGTACCTAGAGGCTTGAACAGCTTTGGTTTGGACAATTTTTGGTCATATGGTCATATAATTCAAAGACACTATTCGTGCAAAGTTTTATCTCGTTATATTAATTGCTTCTTGAGAGGAAAGAATTCGATATAATTTAAAATTTTGTTATATGGAAAGTAGGCGGGGTTGTAGTCCGATTTCACCCATTTTCGCATTGTGATATATGTAGGAGTGTCAAAGAAATATTATATGCCGAGTTCGGTTAAAATCGGTTGAGCATCTCCTGAGATATTTAAATTTATCAAAAAGTGGGCTAGTATAAAGCTCTCTCATACAATCCCGGTAGTAAAATTTAATGTCTCTGGCGTATTGCGCCTTTAGTAGTTTTTAATATTATATGGGAAGGGGGATTGACCGTTTTCACACTGTCAGTAGGGGGTCCGTTAGGAATTGTGGTTATTGTAGACTTACTCTAGGAGATAGAGAGCGGGACCACGGCCACATTTTCAAAATTTTTATCCCAAAGTGCCCCTAGCTACTGCAGTCCATTGTGATAAATTACAGTCGCATATCTTATTTTAGTGTTTAGTTATGGCATTTTGTAAGTTTTCGATTAATGGCGTTTTGTGGGCATGGCAGTGGTCCGATTTCGCCCATCTACTTCGCCTTACTTTTTTGCCAAGGAACATGTGTACTAAGTTTCATCATTTCATTTTCTTATTTTTACTCAAGTTTCAGCTTACACGGACGGGCGGACCACGGATTACAATTTTTTCGTCATCCTGATCTTTTATATACAAATAACGGGTTTTTCAATAGGGACGCTACAAAAGAAGACTGATAGGGACAGCAAACAGCGCCATAATTTTTAACCGCTCTTTTGGCATTTCTCTTCAGTAAGATTTGCCATTTCGTCATAGAAATATATACGATCTAACAGCGAGTCGAAATTGTTAAAATTTACTACCGAAATTCGGAGTTGCCGCTAGCGCATCAATTGAGGAAGATCTAAATCAGTCTCTCAAACGTTGGGCATAGCGCATCAATTGAGGAAGATCTAAATCAGTCTCTCAAAGGTTGGGCATCTCTGAGATTTTGAGATTTCACCATTGCATCTCGAAAAAATTACCGTTTGGCGCGGTTTATGGGTCGGAGGCATCATTAGGCAGTACTTCTTCCGTGATGGTCAAGACCGGCACGTTACTGTGAATGGGAATCGCTACCGCTCAATGATAACCGAATATTTTTGGCCCGTATTAGATGATATGGACTTAGACAATTTGTGGTTTCAACAGGACGGTGCCACAGATAACACAGTGAATGTCACACCCGATTTATTGAAAACCCAGTTTGGCGAACGTGTTATCTCACGAAATGACCCAGTCAATTGGTCGCCTCGGTCATGCGATTTGACGCCGTTAGACTATTTCTGTGGGGCTGCGTCAAGTCTATGGTCTATGACAACAAGCCAGCGACGATTGATGAATTTCGTACGAATATCGAACTCGATATTGTAGCACTATCGGCCGATTTATGCTTGAAAACCGTCGAAAATTGGGTTCAGCGTCTGGACTTCTGCAAGCGTGCCCGTGGTAGCCATGCTAAAGAAATTGAGTTCCTTATACATATAATGGTATCAAATGTACTGGAATAAAGAATTTCATTGATACACAAACCGTTTTTGTTTTATTTAAAAAAACTTTTGTAGCGCTCTTATTGAAAATCCCGTTATAACCCTATATCAATCTCGCTTAGTTTTTGGGCGATACATACAACCGGTTGATGAACAAACCGTTTATACTCTTAAGCAAAATGTTGCAAAAGTATAAAAACATCTAAAATCTTCTCAACTAAAATAATTTTCCATACAATCACTTGGTTCCCATTATACAGTTTGTATGGCAACTATATGCTATAGTGGTATTATCGATTCCGAGAAAAGAGCAGTTTCTTGAGGAGAAAAGAACGTGCGCAAAATGCCAAATCGATATCTGAAAAACTAAGGGATTTGTTCACGTATATACTATACAGAACAGTCGGACATGGCGGACTCAGCTCGTCGCGAATCATTTATTTGGAGAATACATACATATTTTAGAGGGTCTTTAATGTTTCGGGTTGAGCCTTATAGACTTTGTGGTTAATATACTCTGTTCAGGGTAAAAAAAACAGGAAAAAAATATTTGAAAAGTGTTGGTCACATCAGGGTTAATGCTAACAAGTGCATCTGTGCAAAAAGTAGCGCTTGCGAATTTTTCATAACCGTCTTAATGATATAAAGTGTGGTAGTTTCTGCAAATTTTGGTTGATCTTTTAAGTTTTTAGTTGGCTGTTTTTATTGTTATGCAAATATAATTAAAATATAAAATTGCAATGAACTAGAAAACGGTACATTTATATATGCACATACATATGTACAAATAGCTTGCTTATGGACTATTAACCGTAGCAGAAGCTTTAAAGAAATCGTGTTGAAAAGAGAAACGTGAATGATTAACGTCAAGTTCATTGGCAACACTAGCAACCACCAAACACACACACACACACAAACATATATGGAAGCAATCAGAAATGTATGCATGTGTATCTAACCATCATCCATCGGCCAGCCAAGCGACCAACTAGTGACTCACTTGGCAAGCGCTTGGAAACGCAAACGTACGATTATGCATTAATTAAGTATCGCAGAAAACAAAAACAACAACAATAAAATGAATAAATAACAGAAATCGAAAAGAAAAGCAAAGAGACAGATAAATTTGAAAAAGCGGTGATGATTTCGCTCTGCTGCAGATGCGCCACATGCCACAAACTTGGCTGCTATTTTTTAGCTGCAAAATCTGCACAGATTTGAAAAATTAAAATAATTAGTGCTTTTATTGTAACAAAATGGCAAATGAAAAATGTCTGTAAATTATTTGCACAAAACGCTTCGCTTGCCGTAAATTATTTCGTTTCAAAATGTAACATGTTCCCGGCAAAAATCACGTCCAGTGCGTTATTGACATGTCGCTAAGCAAATATGTATGTAAAATTATCTGAGGTTAACCGTTATCAGTGTGTTGCGATACTATCAAAGGCCGCGTGAGCAAAAATATACAATTTTCCACTGAGTATTATGGACGTTTCGAACTGCTCTCGAGTAAAGCAATTAGACAGTGATTTATGAGAATAATTATGCAAATATAAAAGGTCAATTGCAAAGTCTCCGGCCTACCATAGTAAAGCACATTTTTTACAAAACTCCTATCTTCTATTCAACAGATTTCCCCTCAAGGCTGATACACTGATTATAGCCACGCTCCCACTTTACGATTGGTTCTTTGCTTCAAAATAGGCCCCAGTTCGGTGATCACCTGTTCATTTGACTGTGACAATGAGAAATAGTCGATGGGGCCCCCAGTTTTGGAGACTGTGGCGGTTGCGGAAACAATTCCAAGCCCAATACTTAGATGTTTGACATCGTTTTCACTAACTTGTGAATTGTTTTGGTGAAACATCACTTCCGCTTTCTTTGAACGCGGCCATTTTTCGTCGATTTCGTCCTACGAACAGTGAAATAACACCATGTAATCGTTGCTGTTGCTGGTCTTTTCTTTTTCAAGTTAGTTAATAAAAATTATTCCATGCTCATCCCGGCATAACCTTGCTTTGGAGAGGATACTTCGTTTGCAGTCCACTCTGATGACTGTAGATTGCACTTCGAAGTGATATGATGGAGCCATGTTTCATTCAGTTTCCTGTATCGTAGCAAAAACAGGTTTATTACGCTTGAACATCTACACTGCTCCGAATCATCAACTCGTCGTTGTTGTTGGTTAAAATTGAGCTCGCTTTTTTTCCTTCAAAATGCAACGCAAAACTCGTTTTTACCCATCGTCATCTTGGGTGCTCATTTCACCTCGCCTAAAGTTAGCATACCAATCCTTGATGGCTGAATTTCCCAGGAAAGTGTTCCTTGTCATCAAACCAAGTTTTTGCTTCAACTGTATTTGTTCTTTCAAAAAAACACGCGTAATTCCTTTCTATAATTTTTTTTCGCAATAACAAAAGTCAAAATGATATTATTAAGAAAGTAATGATCCGATAGCTGTTTATAATTTTCTGACAAAAAAGCACCCCGATATGAATAATATGAGCGCTATCTGTCAGCAAGTTTGTTTACAGCAGCTGCTTAAGTCGGTCCACCTCAGTGGTGCGTTGCGATTTTTACAATGGACAAAAATAACGAACGAAGAATTTGCCTCTAATTTTGTGTTTACAAAAAATTTCGTGTGCGGAGTTGTTGCGAATGTTGGAAAAGGCATACGGTGATTTCAGTTTTATCAAAAACCATTACCACGAGCGGTACAAGGCCTTCACAGACGATCAAGAGATCGTTGAAGACGTGCCTCGTTCTAGATGACCTTCAACCTTTTCACTAATGAAAAAATTTAAAAAGTGAAGGATATGGTGCTTGAAAATCGTCAGACAATTGTTAGAGAGGTGGGAAGAGAGATCAACATACATTCTTACCTACTTGATTAGGGCAGAGCTCTGAAATCCGGCTTCCAAGATCAGCAGCAACAGACTTTTGCAAATACAATATGCCATATACTTAAATGTAAGATGACTATGAAAAAAAAAAATTGGTTAACACAGTTTTAAGATTTTGCAATTATTAGGCGTTATGGAAGAAGTTGAGGGATTGTAATTTAGACCCTATTGAGGTCATCGACATCACTGTAAGCTTCATATCTTTGCTTTGCATCAAATGCGGTGATATTAATCTAGAAGAATTGGAGAAGTATCTAGAAGACGCATATATGGTAAAATGATTGTCGCCACTAATGTTAGCAAAATAGTAAGGTCTATTCTAATAATAATTGATTCGCTGAAGTATTCCCCTTGCCTTGACTTTTCACGGTTGAATAATGAGTACGCCCAAGTGCTGTTTTGACTAACAAAGTTGTGTTGACTAAAAGCACTTTACCAATCAGTTTATCGGAGGTAAAAAAATATACATTACACTCTCGTGTATAACTAATTGCCAAACCAAAATATGAATACATATTTAGATAGTGTATTGTTTTCCCTTAAACTATTTATTATAGTATTTAATTAAGCATTGCGCCGCTGAAACACTTATGATTTGCTTTAATTTTCCGGTTAGCGAGCAAATATTGACCTTTTGTTATTGAAATTGTCAAAGTATAAATATTTAATTATATCTAAGCTATTGGTGAAAACATTAACATAGATTTAAACGTTTTGTTATTAAAATAAGAGTGCAATTACGATGTTAGTATCATTAAAAATTCAATTGAAAATATTCACATATATAAATTGTGTCAAAAAGAACTCGGGAATTGTAAATAAAAAGCAAAATATTTAATTATTCACCAATATTTATTCTGTCGCCTTGAAAGTAATTCCCATCAGATGTAATACAGTTATGCCAACGATTTTTCCAGTCTTCGAAACACTTTTCATAAGCACTTTTTGGTATGGCCTTCAGCTCCTTCAGTGAATTTTGTTGTATCTCTTCGACTGACTGATAACGGATTCCACGGAGCGGCAATTTCAGTTTCCATAACAAGAAAATATCACACGGAGCCACATTTATCACATGGAGCCAAATTTGGTGAATACGGTGTTTGATCAATGGTATTCATTTAGTTTTTGGCATTAAATTCGTATTCTTTTCGAGAAAAAATTCAATCGAACGGACACCCTCAAATGTTGAGCTCTCTTGTCATCTCTCTAACTCCTAATGGTTTCCAAGCACCATATCCTTCACTTTTTTTAATATTTTTATCAGTTGAAGAGGTGGAAAGTCATCCAGAACGAGGCATAGCTTCAACGATCTCTCGACCGTCTTTGAAGTCTTTGTACCACTCGTAGGCTTGTGTTTTTGATAAAACTGAATCACCGTAAGCCTTTTCCAACATTCGCAACGATAGGAATGTTTTTCAGAAGCTCGGTTATATCTGGGGTATCATCATAAAATACTGTTTCATGTTCAAATAGTCACATGGTGATAGATCAGGTGAATACGTGGGGTGGTTGATAAGCAAAATCGGTTTTTTATCTAAAACTCGTTCATTTTTTTTTGTGCTCAATATCCACAGATCTTTCTCCAAATAGTGTTTTTACTCGTATTTAATCCCTCATTCTCATAGTAAATATATGTTTTAACGCCACTACACTTTGTATCATTGATTTAGGGCCCTTCTGTGAAAAAAATGTGTTCCCATTCCGAAAATGAATGATGTTATTTTAAAGTTCTATGGTAACCCTAACAATTCTATAAAAACAAGTTTTTTTCTAACGGTAATTTTCCTATCATTGTAGGTAGTAAGTGGAAAACGGTGTTTCATTGCTATTAATACACTCATAAATATCAGTGCCATTTAGAGTTATAAATTAATTTTGTTAATTAAATTGTGTTAGCTAATCGGGGAATGTCGCGCAAAAGCATACTTAATGATAAAGAGAAAAGAGCTATATAAACTTTGAGTGTTGTGGCTTTGACCAATCGCGCCAGTGCTCGGAGTTTGGAAAATCGGTAACAGTGCCGTGTAATTACCTGAAAAACAAAGAAAATTATAGAGAAATTTGTCAACAGTTATTAAATAAATATACGGTTGCGACAAAGTAGATAATGCGCTTATAAAAAACTTTACTATTGATTCTAGGTGATTTTTTCGATGAGAAAAAGTTCAACCTTGCTGATCCAGACCACTTTTTGGGATGCTGGAGAGATTTAGCGAAGGCGGAGGCTCACTTATGGTCTGGGGCGCATTTTAAAATTCTGTGACAGAGTCGTTGGCATTCCTTTTTGTCGCATGTTTAGATCCGAGTACCAGGAAGTATTAGAAGCAAATCTGCAAAAAATCTTTATGTTTTCAACAAGACAACGTAAGAATCCATACGATCTGGTCAACGAAAACGTGGCTTCAACGTAAAAATATCGATCCTATTGAGAACATCTTGGGGTGGCTGGTAAGAAAGGTTTACCATGGATTACAAGGGTTTTAGTAACCCAGAGATGCTTTCTCATTACACCATCTCAATGCAAAATCGAATATTCGCACATAAATTATTAGAGACAAGTATGGAAAGGCTAAGTTCGGGTGCAACCGAACATTTTATGCTCTTGCAACTTGCAAGAATCAAAACCAGGGAAATACTTTAAGGTGTAAAAGCAATCATGTAGAGTAAAGTCAGCCGGATGTTCGAAAATCCGGGTATTAGTTATTTAGGGGATAGACAGAGTTTTCGCTCAAATTTATCTATTTTAGGCACAAAGATACACTCTTTGACATGCAGGCATACCATTATAAGACAAGGATTATCCCTTAAATCCAGGTATACGTAGGTTGCTATATATATTTCTGTCCTAATAATATAAATAGGCATATTTATCAACGAAAAGGTTTTTTTTTTGTTCTTTTTTATTTTATTTTTTTTGTCGATTGCTGTTTTGCTTCGGGCTCATACACATAGATCCTTGATTCGTCACCTGTGACGATCTTATAAACGTCTTTTGAATCACCGCGATCGTACTTTTTTAGCATTTCTTTACACCAATCCACACGAGCCTTTTTTTGAGCGATTGTCAAATTGCGCGGGATCCAACGAGAACAAACCTTTTTTACGGCCAGGTGTTCATGCAATATCGAATGTATGCTGGTGGGAGAAATGCATAGGCATGCCTCTATCTGAAGGTATGTTACATGACGGTCTTGCATTATCAGTTCACGTACGGCATCGATGTTTTCTGGCACAACTGCTGTTTTTGGACGACCTTCACGGAATTCGTCTTTGAGCGAGCGTCGGCCACGATTGAATTCGTTGTACCAGTTTTTCACAGTGCTATAGGCTGGTGCTTCATAGCCATACAAAGATTTTAGTTCATCGATGCACTCTTGTCGTGATAATCCACGCCGAAAGTTGTGAAAAATGATCACACGAAAATGTTAACGAGCTAGTTCCATTTTTTGGCCGAGATGAATTTTTTAATTCCCTGTAAATAAAACAATTCACGATTAAATGACAAAACGTTCTGTGTGATGTTATGCTAAAAAATGTCAAACTTTCCAATGGAAATGTCAGATTGCACCTGGCAACACTTAGTGTTGCCCTAGGCCAGAATATTCATATATAGCAGCCTTCGTATATATCACGCGTTGACCGAAATTTTTCATCAAAAGTCAACTATAGGTACTTCTTCTTCTTTATTTGCCAATTCGTATTCGAATATTGGTGATCATATAACATTTAATAATATGTACAGTATTAATAAGCTTAATATTAATATAATAATGTATTGTTTACATCTTAAATATGTATATACTATATTGTATATTGAAAGAAAAAAAAATAAAAAAATAAAAAATCACAGATTTTGAATTATCGCAGCATATTTCTCTCTATCTCTCGCCACATCTATAAACGTTGCCAATGTTCTGGATTTGTCCATTGTCGAATGTTTCGAAGCTCAACGAAAGTTGTTTACGACCAATACCCCGTTTTCCTTCAATTTTTTCCTTGGATAATTATTTGTAGGAGCTCAACTTAGAGTGCCTCATACATTTCCTAGGTAGGCTGCTTTGAATAGTCCTTAAAACTCTCTATTGCGGTTCACTCTTCTCAAAACTTCACTGTTTGTAACTCGATCTGTCCATGGGATTTTTAGGATTCTTCTAATAATAATTTATAGGTACTGGGATCCACATATTCGGTACCTAGGGTCTTGAACAGGTTTGGTTGGATTTGAACAATTTTCAGTCATAAAATGGCATACACTAGAGGCATAATTCATGCAAAGTTTAATCCCATAATATTAATTTCTTTTTAATTTGTGTACTGGAAAGTAAAAGAATCAAGCGGAATTTAAAATTGTGCTATAATTGTAATTGTGCTATAGATTTCGTTCATGACATAGAAATATGAAAAGAATACCACTTACCAAATTTTGTCGAAATCGGTCAGTCGGGTCCCAAGATATGGGATTTCACCAAAAAGTGGGCGGTGCCACGCCCATCGTCCAATTTTTATCCCGGCCCCTAAAACGCCATTTCAACTAACCCGTCGGCAATTTTTACATTTCTGGCGCATTTAGTTATTGATTTAACGCGCTTTTAGTAGTTTTGAACAGTATCGTTATATGGGGAGGGAGCGGGGTTTTCATCCGATGTCATTCATTTTCACATTATCGGTAGTAGTTCTTCGTGCTGGGCGAATTTGGTTGTTGCTGCTTTAGTGGTATAGGAGATATGCACATTTATCGTATTAGGGGCGGGGCCGTTAGCCCAATTTTTTAAAATTTTTTATCGACAGGTGCCCCTTGCTACTGTGATCCCCTGTGTCAAATTACATTACATTACATTATCTTCATTAAGTGCTTAGTTATGGCACTTTATAGGTTTGCGGTTAATGGCGATTTGCTTGTGGCAGTGGGCATTACGCCCATCTACGAACTGCATTTTTTTGCCATCAAGATATTTAAATTTTTACTCCTCACAATTGCTTCGTTTCTTTGGACGGACGGACAGACAGAATCAAACGGATTTCAATTTTCTCGTCATTCTGATCGTTTATATACAAATATATAATCTGATATCTAATCTCCATTAGTTTTAGGTGATACGTATAAATTAGGTGAACAAACCTATAATGCTCTGTTGAAAGAGTCTTTATAGCAATGAAACAAAGTGTGGTTTTCAATATATAATAGGGGAGGTTTTATAAACTTTGATTTTAAATCAAGCACTGAAAAATTAACGAATAATCTAATCTTTACACCCTGAACAAAGTATGTTCAGTTTGTAACACCCAGAAGGAAACGTCGGAGTTCCTATAAAAATATACATCTCAACGATCAGCATGATGAGCATAGTCGATTAAAGCATATACACGAACTAGTCCCACAGTTTTATGAGATATCGATCTGATTTTGTTATCTAATTTTCTCTGAAGAATCTCCCTAATTTTTTAATCATCGATATTAGATCAATATAGCGGATAGCTATACAAATTATCCATTAATCCATATGACTCTTGTTAGCATTTTGGTTTGTGAAAGCGGCGTGTAATAACATCGACTGCTGTCGGAAACGTCTTTTCTTGTTTCTTATATCATTTTGAGACATGCAAATTTTGATATTTAGTGTTTGAATGGACAAAAACAAATTTTGGGGTCCGGTTTCTTAATACCGCTGTTTTGTAGGCTTGAATTTTTCCAACACTACAGTTGAAGCAAAATCTTGGCGATGACGAGTTGCCGAGCACCGCCACAGAGAAATCGTAACCAAATACCATATATGTACAAGGTCTTTCGCAAAAAAAGCTTGTCTAATGGACTGTTAAAAAAACAACAAAAAATTCGTCAATATTTTTCAAAAGTTATGATTCAGTTCAAAGTAGTTCCTGTGCTTCGATACAACGTTTATGCCGGTTGCAATTAGCATTTCTGGAAATGAGTTTTAAAGTCATTTTCGTATGTATGTATATTAATGTTGGGAATTAAAAATATACTTGGATAGCTGAAATGTCCTGTAACCAGTGTGCTTTCATGGGCAAATGAAGTTTTCCAAATGGGTAAAAATCACAGGAAAATCCAGATCAGGTCAGTAGTGTGAGTGATTAATGGTTACTGTCAATTTTTCGTCAAAAAATCAGTGACAAGCGTCGACCGATGACACGGCGCATTATCGTGCAACAGGCGCCAGGACCCTGCCTCACGGTATTGTGGTCGAGCACGACGAATGCGTGACAAAGACGCTTCATAACACCAAGGTAAAACAGCATTAATCGTTTGGCTAGGTGGGATGAACTTTCGGTGTACAATACCCTCGGAATCGTAAAAACAAATCAGCATTGTCTTTATTTTTGACTTTTTTTTATTTTGGCCGGCCCGACTGATCGTCACAGAGGTCCTCACAAGCTTCTTGGAATCGCTTAAACCACTCATGCACATTACTACGAGATAGGCACTGATCACCATAAACTTTTTCATCATTTGAAATGTTTCAGTAAACGTTTTCCCAAGTTTAAAACAAAATTTAATATTTGATCTTTGTTCAAAATGCATTTTACGACCGATGACCAAAAGCTGCTGTCACTTTTTGATCGATAACATCGATTGTAGTTATCCAATTGTCTTAAAATTTTTACGAAATGTCAACAAGAGATCAAACTTTTATTTCATATACCCACCAATAGGAGGCACCACCTGAAACAGTTATACTTAAAAAGTTCTGTTTATTTTGCGACAGACCTTGTATATATCTACATATATTTTTTGAAAGATCGAAAAGTCGAAGATGTTCGATCAACTGAATTTGTACATCGTGTCATTTACGAATATTTGTGTATGAGAAAGCTCTGCATTTTTCACCAAAAACAACGAGAAGTTGATGATTCGGAGCAGTTTCTCGAATCTGTTCAAGTGTTGTGCTTCGGTATGTGACAATGGATGAAACATGGCTCCATCATTTCACACTCCGAAGTCAATCGACAGTCATCCAAATGGAAATAATAATGAACTCGCTTCAAAGCGTGCAAAAACGTAACAGTCTTCCTCAGCAATATTAACGACGTCTGTAGTTTGGATGCGCATGAAATAATTTTTATTGACTACCTTGAAAATAGTTGGATCATCAACAGCGACTATTGCATAGCGTTGTTAAACCGTTTGATGAACGAAATCACCGAAAGACGGCCACATTTGAAGAAAAAGAAAGTTAATCTTCAGATCTGGTCCCCAGCGACTATTTCCTGTTCTCAGATATCAAAAGAATACTCGCTGGGAAGAAGTTTTCAGCGAATGAAGAGTTGATCACCGTTTTGATGCAAAGATCAACTCGTTTCACAAAAATGATATCGAAAAGTTAGGGGTTGGCCGCTATAATAAGTGCTTCACCCTTGAAGGGAAGTAGAAAAACTAAATTTTGCCAAAAAAAAAAATGTTTTTTACTTTGGTAGGCCGGGGACTTTTAAGTTGACCTGTTAGCTGTTGGTCCTCAATATCGAAAACTTTTATATTTAACGAGATATCTTTACAAAAGCTTATTGTCCAAAGCAACGATACAATCTTGTTCAGATCGGATCACTATAGCATTAAACTGCCAACTGCACCAACTGATCGATTGTAATCAATATAAAAATATTTTTATAACATTTTGTGCCATAAGAAATGCACCGGCGATGGATATTTTATCTTCGGTGCCGCCGAAGTTAAAACTTTTCCTTTTTTGCTACTTTTAATTAAGTAGCCTCACCGAAATCGTGAAAACTTCTTAAGATTGGGTTGGTTTGGTTCACATTTATTTTTACTTTCGCGAATGTTCTTTTGGCTCTATTTCAAAACCGTTTTTGAATGTTACGATATGAATTTTGCAGATGATTTTTGCTGGAATTATTTTCTTTGAGAGATTCATTTGTTTTGTTATTTATTTTATTTTTTGACATGCATCTATTTCTGATGCCAGTAAAATTACGCTCAAACGACGTCAATTTCGATTTACTTCTTTTAACATTAACGTACCAAATTTCAGTTGCAAAACACACATGAAAACATGTATGTATGTAAATATCTAGTAAGTCATTCAAACGAACCCCTTGTTTTGGGTTTGCCCAATCAAATGCGCACATAGTTTTAAACTTCTCGACGTTTGACCCTCATAAAATGGCCAAATATGAGGCTTCACTATAAAACTACAGACTTAGACGCGTATGCTGACGAGTATATTTTGAACCGCAATTACGCAAGCTGAGCTTGTATGTATGCTTGAATAAGTATAACTTGCGGGTAATGACTATAATTACTGTTACAACTGAGCAATTTCATATCGTACTCATGCACGAGCATTTGTAAGTGTGTATGTTTGCATGAATACACTGGCAACTAGTAGAGGCCGTTATCTGCCACATTTTGTGCGTTTTATGCAACAGCGACTGACTATTTACATGGCATGGCCATGGCAACAGTAAATGTACTTAGAAACTTACAGACAGACATGCATACTTACGAGCAAAAGTTATAATGAAATAAAAGTGAAAGAAGCAGAAAAAAATGATATAAAATTTGAAAAGTGAAATAAAACATTCACTTAAATGTTGCAACTACACACTTTTGCTCGCCTCGTCTACCCATTAACGACCATCTCAACAAGCCCAATGGCAACATCACTTTCAATTACTCATGCGGTGGTAGTAACTAAAATAATGCAATACAAAACCATGTGACCACAGTACTTACCGCAATTTCAACAACTCGTCTACGGGAAGAACCAATTGATGGTGAGAAGTGTCGCATAATAACCCGGTAGTGAGGTGAGGTAAATGGGAGGTGATGAACTAGCGGTTTCGTTAGTTGTACGTCTCATGTTGTTGTAGCTCGTGTAGCAACACAAAATATTGACAAAAATGTTTTGTGATAGTTCTCTGCTGATTAAAAATCCAGACCCGTTCTCCTTATAGATACCCTACTTTCTTGGGAGCAAACTCTGCTTTGGTTGTCTTGTTTCAAATTTGAGTCAATTTTGCGATATCCAAAGACCTCGGTTTAATAACAATATTGTGGCCAAGTGTATGGATATCAGACTAAAGATGAAGATTTTTATCTGATGAAAATTACAGTGATAATACTGAAGTATGTACTTACAATAATTGTTGTAATAAATTAGCAATTTCAGCTGGGATGCAGCTGCAGAAGTCATGTGTGAAGCGGTAGATCAGAAATATAACAAGTTCCATCTGGTGCTACTGAAATTCGGGTCGGGTGCTGGCATCCTAAAAGATTACTACTGCTCATAAACTACGTAACGGCAATTCAATAGATATCAGGCTAGAAACCAAAACAGGCCTATGAACGGCTCATGAGTCTACCAGATTAACCTGACCTAACCTAATTTAGAGGTGTAATGGGGTATAGTCATGCTTCTGTGTAAGCAGTTACAGCCGTAGAGCTATACCCAATTCCTACTCCTGTGTCCTTGCCACGCATCCTGGAAATTGAGTAACACTTATGTAAGCTGTGGTAACCAAATTGCGTGAAGCCTGGAGTCAGGGCTAAAAGAAAGGGAACTTCAGCGGATCCTTTCCGAGATATTCGATTAAAGAGTTCGTTGAAGTCTATTTACAGCGTCTGTTCACCAGAGGTGCGACTGCGAGCGGGAGTCAGTCTTGAACTAAGCGGCTCGCTATATAAATGTATAGAAAACTTTGTAAAATCGCCTAGCGAGGTTGTGCGCGGGGTTTGAGAACAGCCACGTCGAAAACACTCCCATTGAAAATAAAAACAACAGCCTCGGATGAAAGACCCCACTTTTGATGGCGCCCACAGCAAACGTGATAAGGTAATAGGGAAGGTGTCGATGGCCACCTGATTGATGTCCATGTAAAAGTAAAGGCTAACAACATCGCCGTTCAAGAAATGTGATGGACGGAACAAGGACGGAGACGAGTAGGTTCTTGTAACAACTACTACAGCGGGCTTATAAAGGAGCGCAAAATCGGTGCGGCATTCGTGGTGGGAGGAAAACTTACAAAATCCGCATCAGAGAAAAATTTTTCAATATAACACTGATTTGCACCCACGCCCCAATGGAAGACAAGGACTATATGACCAAAGATGCCTTTTATAAGGGGCTGGGAACCGCTTATGATAACTGCTCCTGCCACGATATAAAAATTGTTATTGACGATTTTAACCCCGGGTGGGCAAAGAAGACATCTTTGGTGAAATAGTTGGAAAACTCAATCACCATGGTGAAACCTGCCGAAATGGGTTGAGGCTGAGGGACTCCGCATGAGCTCGGAATATGGTTACTTGTAGTACTATATTCCTGCACAAGAAAACTCATCAAGCTACTTGGCTGTCTCCGGATCGAAAAGTTAAAAACCGAGAGAGTATGAAATGCGTGAGTATAAAGAGCTTGAAAAGCTAGCTAGAGGTAAAAATTCTACGAAGAAATGCGGCAACTAACAGATGGCTTCAAAATCAGAGCACACTCTTGTAGGTTCTAAAGTGGGGATATAGTGGCTGATGGTCAGAGAATATCGAAGTTATTGAGGGAACACTTCTCAAGGCTGTCAAATGGTAGTGAAAGTGAAACATCTGCACACGTCGAACACGATTATGCAATCGATAACGATGGAATAGATGTTCCGTTGCTCGACTATGATGAGGTACGAATAGCAATTATCCACATGAAGACAAACAAAGCGGTAGAGACCGATGGATTACCGGCCGAGCTATTGTTATACGGAATTAGAACTGATTAGGTACCTGCATTAGCTTCTTTGCAGGATATGGTCGCAGGAAAGCATGCCTGATGATTGGAACCTAAGTGCGCTTTGCCCAATTCATTAAAAGGGAACCTTAGACTACTGAATATCGCATATACGGTTTTATCGAGCGAAGTGTCATCTGTATGGCGTGAAACCTGAAAAATATACTATAGACCAGATATTCACCATTCCCTAAATATTGGAAAAGACCCGTGAAAAGAGAATTGGCACATCGATTTCAAAGCTGCTTTTGGCAGTACGAAAAGAAGCAGCCTTTCTGACGCGATCTATGGATTTGGATTCCCCGCATAACTAATATAGCTGTGTAAACTGACGTTGAGCAATATCAGAATCAGAATCCCTATCGTGCGACTTCTTCCATCTGCTGCTCAAGAAAATAATTCGAGCTGCAGAACTTAATCAAGCAGGTACAATCTTCTATAAGAGTGTACATATGTACAGCTACTGGCGTACGCCGATGATATTGATATCATTGGCCTCAATACCCGCACCGTTAGTTCTGCTTTCTCCAGAATGGATAAAGAAGCGAAGTAAACAGGTCTGGTGTTGAACGAGGGCAAGACGAAATATCTCCTGTGATTAAAAAAACAATCGTCGCACGGTAGGCTCCCACGTCACTGTTGACAGTCATAAATTCGAAGTCGTAGATAATTTCGTCTATCTTGGAACCAGTATTAACAACAACAACAATGTCAGCACAGGTGCTACTTTGGACTGAGTGGGCAATTGAGAAGTAAAGTCCTCTTTCGACGAACAAAAACCAAACTCTATAAGTCACTCAATATTCCCGCCCTGCTATATGGTGCAGAGGCATGGACGATGCCAACATCTGATGAGTCGACGTTACGAGTTTTCGAGAGAAAGGTTCTGCGGAAGATTTATGGTCCTTTGCGCGTTGGCCACGGCGAATATCGCATTCAATGGAACAATGAGCTGTACGAGATATAAGACATTGACATAGTTCAGCGAATTAAAAGACAGCGGCTACGCTGACTAGGTCATGTTGTCAGGATGGACGAAAACACTCCAGTCTGAAAGTTTTCGACGCAATACACGCCGAGGGAAACAGCGGAAGAGGAAGATCTCCACTCCGTTGGAAAGACCAGGTGGAGAAGGACCTGGCTTCGCTTGGAATTCCCAATTGGCGCCACGGAGGGAAAAGACTGTCGCGCTGTTTTTAACTCGGCTATAATCGCCAGTAAAGAAGAAGAAGAACTCTAACGTCATCCTATCAAAAGGCCAGACATTTCACGGCGTTTTCATTAATCCAAATTAATCCTGCAATGTCAACGTAACCGAAAGCAGTAAGGCACGTAACAAAATGTGGGAATAAAATTGAAAGAGACGCGGCTTTGGCAACCGAAAACTATGCACGTGTTATATTTTAATATTAATGCATTTATGTCGCCTTCCTTCACTGTGAAAGTCTGACAATTTTTTTTATTTGACTACTTAAGATATAGCTGGAAAATAACAAAATTAAATACTTAGATAAACACATGGAAAAATGCGGAGAAATTGCATAAAACTAAGTTTCACTGCTTTTTACGCTTCCGAAGTGAAATGTTCAGATACCAGTCTTGCAAAGAGGCAACAACAATAAGAAATATTTACGAAAGTGTAACGTTAAAGTAGCAGCAAAATTGTAATCACGTGGTAATAACGAAAGTGATTAACCAAAAAAAAGCGAGAAAATGTGTAAAGAAATGAGAAAAACCGTAATACCACAGATGAGAGATAAGTGGTCCAAAAGCTATATTCAATAAGTATCGAGTTCCTTGAAACATTAAACCCATCTCTGTCTTACCAAGAACTCTATCTTACCATTCTATATATTTCGCTTATCGCTGGAATTGATGAAGTCTCGCATTTAGGTTATGGAATCTCAAATATTGATAAACAATCCATCGGTAGTTCAAAAATCTTTATATCTTGATCAATAGTTTCGGCCAAAAGTCAGCCATAGGCTCTGTGGCCACATATTCAGTAACTGTGTTGCAAGTTCAACAATTTTTAGATTTAAGACAGCATACCCAAACGATAAGGCCTTCGCAAAGTTTTTATACCCTGGATAGGATACAATAAGTTTGCCGCGAAGTTTGTAATACCCTGGACAGGAAACGTCATTGGCTCTATAAAATATTTATCTAAATGATCAGTGTGACAAGCTGAGAAAATCTTACACTACTGGCAATATATTGCCAGAGAGAAAATATATTTTTATAGAAGAAATTGGCAGGCATGCTGATTGATATATTGCAATTGAAAAATTTATTTGAAAATTGTACTTATTTGAACTATTTTTCCTTTAGACTCGTGAATTGCTCAACACTCTTGCTATTTCGAATGATATCAATATCTCGGAATTGGCACTTTACCCCGCTCGGATTTTTCATACGGCGCAATCAGGCAACTTACATTTGAACTCCTGTAAATGCGGAAAACACACGATATATGAACCACTCTGTGTTATGAATATAACACTTAATTAAAATTATTTGTTTTCTGTTGGAGTGTACATGACACTCTTAACACCATCTCACTCACCCGTAAATACCAACACACAAACAAATTTGTCGATTTCACTGCCAAAATGTCGAAGTACTGTTGGGAACTGCTCAGAAATGTGTTGCTTTGTGGTTTTCGCAGCTACGTTCTAAGCTATTGTCACCTTTTTCTTTACCTTCCATCAACGCCATCCATTCCTGTGCTGTCATTTTTGTGGTCGCCAGACACACAATTTCATTTCAATTTCTTATTTTGACCGCAAGTGCCCACTTTCGAACAACCGAAATTTCCCCTTCAATGGCATTTTATTATAGGACATTTTTAGGTTTGTGGTTTCTCCTGAAATTAATTATAACTTTGTGTCTTTTGCATGTCGGGAATATTTATACATGTGTGCGCGTCTAAATTGTGAATTGCTTCGGTATGAAGAGAGTGGCTTCAAAAATGTTTATTTGCAAAATGTATTTTAATATTTCAATTACTTACATATTTCTTTATATATAAAAAATTCGTGTCACGTTGTTTGTTCGCGATGAACTCCCAAACAATTGAACCGAGTTTAGTAAAATCTAACACTGTGTCCAGTTTGAACGAACTTCAAAAATAAGATTGTAAAACCAATTCATAAATAAAAAAATACAGTGAAAACTCTATTAAACGAACACCTCCATTAACCACGCACATTGGTCGGTCCCACAATTTGTTGATTTTTATTAAGAACAATCTATTAAGCGGACAACTCTATTAACTACACAGAAAGGCTGGTAACCAGACATTGAGAAAGCAGCCTTAAATTCTTTATTTTTTCCAATGAAATTTATTTGCATTAGCATATTCAATATTAAACCTCAAGTGCAATCACTTATACCGACAAAAACGTTTTCGCCTTTATTCGTAAATAAAATTTTCACTGTATTGAATAGTTTATTATATGAATAATAGTATAAAATGTATACCACAGCAACGCGTGGCCGGATCCACTAGTAGTATATATTTTGCAATCGCAATATTATTTTAATTCAAATTCTTTGTCTATTATTTGACAGTCACAATTATCCGTTAGCTCCAAAATATTCGAAGAGATGACGTTAACTGTTGGCTGGATTTAACCTAATTTATTTTGTATTTGAATATTAAAATAATTAGTGATTATGCTATTAAATTGTAGCTTCTTAAAAACGTTTGTATATTTAACATAGCGCCATCTGTTGAATACTTACTCAATCCAATCAATAATTATCGTCATCTGTTAGAATCTTTTGGAGCTAACAAATAATTGTGACTGTCAAATAATAGACAAATAAGATACAACGAATTTGCAATTATATAATTTTGCAATTATAAATTGAGATGTAAGCTATCCTGTCTCTCAAGTTGAATCAAATTGCACACGGTGTGCAATCATATTTAAAATCGGTTCACTTGTTAAGGCGTCCATCGCGGACAAACAACGTAACACCTGATTTTTATATAAAGATATAGGAAATATTTGATTTGTTATACTACCATGCAGTTCAAAGTTCATAGACTAATAAAATGCTTCCAAGATTTCATCAAGATTCCACACATATAATCACTAATCATATGGCGTGAGGTCAGCCGGTTGTTCGAAAATAGGTCAAGTTTTCGCCGATTTCATCCTTTTTAGGCACAAAGATACACTGGTATGAGAAAAACGCGCTCTCTCATTTTCAATGAGTTAATTCACATAACTTCACGA
Source organism: Bactrocera neohumeralis (assembly GCF_024586455.1). Taxonomy (NCBI): domain Eukaryota; kingdom Metazoa; phylum Arthropoda; class Insecta; order Diptera; family Tephritidae; genus Bactrocera; species Bactrocera neohumeralis. The sequence goes on along the minus strand of NC_065919.1, from coordinate 28,420,983 downwards.
TATACATAGGTGGTGTAAAGTCTACCGGAAGCTCGAAAATCTTTATACTAGGTATATAGCCCCCATATAATCGGAAGTATTGATCCGATACAATCCAATTTTGACAGACAGACATAATATTATCAGCTTGCACGTCTCGTCATACTGATCATTTATAATATTATATTTAAAACCTTCTTAAGGAGTTTACGGGTTTCAAAAAATCGATTTTTTTTATTATCTTATTAAATTCTACAACACCTTTATAATATTGTCCAAAACTTTCAAGTTGATCCGAGTAATAGTTTCGGAGATAAGGCCTTGAAAATTTTGTGAAGTTTTAATTTATATGGAAAAATGCTTGCCAAAAATCCAATTTTGAGTTTTCTTTTCGTCTAATTTCTACACGTATTTTTCACTTTAGATGAGCCTGTAAGGAGTTGTCCTGCCAACGCGAGCGCATCTTTTTTACCCTAAGAAAATGTTTCATTTTTTATATGAAAAAGCAAAAAAAATTGCTGAACAAAAACTGTTTTAACCCGAGGAAACCCATGTAACCCCTTAACACATGGGTTTCCTCGGGTTAAAACAGTTGTATCGTAGTCTGCGCTAGTCTGAAGTTTAAATTATTTAAACTGTATTCGTGCTAACTGCCAACAGCAATGAAACGGAGAGTTTGTGGTAATGTTTCTTCATATAATTTAGAAAAAAGAACAAAATAATTATTCACCTTTTCGTTAGCAGTAACTGAGTTGAACTATTTTTACTTTTAACTATTCAACTGTTTGTCAAATCTTCCTTTTTATTGTTGGCAAAATGAAATTTCGAACAGTTTGGTTGATCTGAAGTTGGATTGCTTCTACTTCAATTCAACTAAATGGAGTTGAAAACCGTAATAAGGGTGTATGTTAAACCTCTGGAGTACGAGTATTTTTCTTTTAATAAAATGACCTAAATAATTTTCAAAAGTTAAAAATTTTATTGTTAAGGCAAGAAAGGCATTTGGCATTTGCTTAAGGCGGTAAATTATCGCGACCGGCTCTGTACCTACCGCTTTGCGATCCACAGGCTCGACTACAGGAGCAATTCCTTTTAAAAAATCAGCCAGCCTCGATTGGATCTTTTAATTAGTAAATATCGTTTTCAGAGTGTAATAATTGGACAGTATTCTTAAGGTCGGTTGCGAAACCAATTGCTATAAATAATCAAATACTTAAGTATTTATTAGTTTGGTAAGTGTTTTTTAACCCTCCTACTTCATTTGTTTCTTAATGCTGTTGAATAGCAAAAGAGTTCTACGGGTCTCATGACATATTTTACCTTTAATTTTTTTCATTTTGGCTTTGTATTCTTTCATGGCACGCATACACAAAAAAGTGATACTTTTTTAAGTGATATAATCCTTAAAGTAATATGTATAATATATTCATTACTTCTTTGTTTGTTTAGACTTTTGAAATGGTTATCGAAAACAGTCAAACCCGTCAAAATTTCCCAACCATGACTGATTTATATATTCATATATTAAGTATAATAAATATAGCGTTATTAATTTATTTATTAATACCTGTATAATTATATATTTGGGTCAGGTTGAGTAATCAGGTTGACTTTATATTTTTATTTGGATATATTTAATAGTTATTAAAACAATACCCGTTATTTGCGGTGCGTCAGCACTTACATATTTATCGGGTGATTTTTAAGAGCTTGATAACTTTTTTAAAAAAAAAACGCATAAAATTTGCAAAATCTCATCGGTTCTTTATTTGAAACGTTAGATTGGTTCATGACATTTACTTTTTGAAGATAATTTCATTTAAATGTTGACCGCGGCTGCGTCTTAGATGGTCCATTCGGAAAGTCCAATTTTGGGCAACTTTTTCGAGCATTTCGGCCGGAATAGCCCGAATTTCTTCGGAAATGTTGTCTTCCAAAGCTGGAATAGTTGTTATTTCTGTAGACTTTAGACTTGACGTAGCCCCACAAAAAATAGTCTAAAGTCTACAGAAATAAGCCAGCAACTATTCCAGCTTTGGAAGACAACATTTCCGAAGAAATTCGGGCTATTCCGGCCGAAATGCTCGAAAAAGTTGCCCAAAATTGGACTTTCCGAATGGACCACCTAAGACGCAGCCGCGGTCAACATTTAAATGAAATTATCTTCAAAAAGTAAATGTCATGAACCAATCTAACGTTTCAAATAAAGAACCGATGATTTTGCAAATTTTATGCGTTTTTTTTTAAAAAAAAGTTATCAAGCTCTTAAAAAATCACCCGATAGAAAGCTCAAAAGCTTTAGATCTAATCGAAAACTATCACCATAAAATATCCGAAAACACACTCGAAATCCTTACTGCTTGTAAATATGTTTATTATATGGTATATGACGAAATTGATAATATGTGAAGTATATTCGTAATCTGATGAAAGCAATTGAAGAATATTAATGAATTTTCTTGAACGTCTAATTGATTAATATTATATTTAAACTATTTAGCGGTCATTTTATAATTATACACTGAACATGATATTCAAGCGTTGTTTGTATCTCCGAGTATCTATTTTGCTATGCTCGTCTCTTCGCTGTTTATTTTTCGAAACCGATATCGGACCACTATAGCATACGACCACTCTACTGAATGATCAAAATCATATTCTTTTTTTCATTTGACGAGATATCTTCACGAAATTTGGCACTTAGTATTCTTCAAGGCAACGGCACAATTTTCGAACAAATTGTTCGGACCAGACAACTATGCATTGCAGTTTTTTTTTCGGGAGAGGTTGAGAAAAGTGCCTTCTGCATCATCATTGTGTCGTCACAGCAATGGTATGTTTCACTTACAATACACTAAACTAATTTCTTCAACGAAACCGTTGCCCACCCTGTCACCACTTTCGCATTACTTCCGGGTTTCATTCCATATTTCTCGCCTCCGACCTACATGCCATTAGCTGCGGTCAGGTCCCTCTTCTAAGTAACTTTTTACGTTTTCCCAGTTTTCCTCGTTTTGAAGCATGTCAGTTATAATGTTGTTCGTATTCAGGCGACCGACCAAAGTCCCCCGCACCATGTTTACAATTGGACTACTCTTTTATGTTTCTGATTGTCCTAGTCATTTCAATGAGTTTGTCATTATTCCAATCCAATGTATCGTTTGTTATTTCCTCATTTATTCTAGTGAAATTTGATCCTTCTTTCTTCAAAGTCCACATTTTCTTGTTACATATGCAGCTAACTGGTGTTACAGTGGTGTGCACTGAATACTACTGATCCCTACGCAGCTCCTAACGTTATCTTTAAGTGTCGTGGTCGATCCAAGATTTTATTCAGCAAAATTCTGCCTTCCAAATAGCCTCTCATCATTGCTATGAAATATGTGTTTTTATACTCTCGCAACAAAGTTGCTAAGGAGAGTATTATAGTTTTGTTCACATAACGGTTGTTTGTAAGTCCTAAAACTAAAAGAGTCAGATATAGGGTTATATATACCAAAGTGATCAGGGTGACGAGTAGACTTGAAATCCGGATGTCTGTCTGTCCATCCGTCTGTCCGTCCGTGTCCGTGCAAGCTGTAACTTGAGTAAAAACTGAGATATCATGATGAAACTTGGTACACGTATTTATTGGCTCCATAAGAAGGTTAAGTTCGAAGATGGGCAAAATCGGCCTACTGCCACGCCCACAAAATGGCGAAAACCGAAAACCTATAAAGTGTCATAACTAAGCCATAAATAAAGATATTAAAGGGAAATTTGGCACAAAGGATCCCATTAGGGAGGGGCATATTTGGACGTATTTTTTTTTTTTGGAAAAGTGGGCGTGGCCCCGCCCCCTACTAAGTTTTTGTACATATCTCGAAAACTACTATAGCTATGTCAACCAAACTCTATAGAGTCGTTTCCTTCAGGTATTTCCATATACAGTTCAAAAATGGAAGAAATCGGATAATAACCACGCGCACCTCCCATACAAAGGTTTTGTTGAAAATCACTAAAAGTGCGTTAACCGACTAACAAAAAACGTCAGAAACACTACATTTTACGGAAGAAATGGCAGAAGGAAGCTGCACCCAGGCTTTTTATAAAAATTGAAAATGGGATTGGCGTCGCCCACTTATGGACCAACATCCATATCTCAGGAACTACTTCACCGATTTCAAAGAAATTCGGTACATAATATTTTCTTAACACCCTGATGACATGTACGAAATATGGGTGAAATCGGCTCTTCCAATATAACGCTATTTTGAATTCCATCTGATGCTTTCTCTGTATAATATATACATTAGGAACCAATGATGATAGCGGAATAAAACTTTACACAAATTCGGTATTTGAAAAATATGTAAATGACGTATAATGAAATCTCGATTATCATTTTATCATGCGAGAGTCTAAAATGTTCAGTGACACCCGAACTTAGCCCTTCCTTACTTGTTCTTATTTTAATTTTATGGTGCCAAATTTTGTCACACAGCTTTCATAGCTTTCGTAAGAATAGGCGTCGTTATTTTAATTCCAGGGACATTACAACGCAATAGTGTTGTCGTTGGTTTGCTTCTAATACCATATTTTATTAATATTTGAGGTTAGATTTGAGCAAAAATAAATTAAATAATGAAAAAATGAAATGTATACAATAAATTTTAAAGAACTAATTTGACTCATTTTCGCAATACTTTTTAAATAACTTGAAGCATTAGAAATGAATAGTTGGCAGCGACTCCTACTTATCGGCTCGTCTACTGACATCACACAGTACGCCTGAAAGACAATTGAACAGAATATAATTCCTTAGCTCAATTCATTTATTTGTTTATATCTATTATAGTTTACAAATGCACTCCTATTTATACATTTGACAGGGTGAACCAAAATTCGATTAATTTATTATACCGCAACCGACGGTGGTCTTCTGCTGCAGTGCTTCATAGTTTCCATGTTTTCCAGCAGCAGATAAATAAGGCTTCCAGTTATTTAGGAATATGGTGCTGTATCTGTTATGTACCTCCTTGCTCCAGATACCAGATCTAAAAATAAAGTTAACATCACTTTTCTTTTCACATGTTAAACAGTATATGTGATAGGGCGGGATCTTATATGTTTGACCTAATTTTAGGCAATGTAATCCTAATTTCTATACATCTTTATTTTGTATAAAACTTTTATTATCGTGTAAACAAATATTTTTTTTTATACCCTGTATATTACAGTGGCAATATTGCTTCTTTTCTGCGAAAATCCAATTAAGTTTCCTTTAACTTTTTGATTAATTACCGTTAATAGCGTTGTTCGTTTCGGAAAGTGATATCTAATCACCCCACCTGACTAAAATAAGTGACAAATCTTTTTTGGAAAAGTTATCATTCCTCAATTATATACGACTTCTAAGCAATACAGTGACAATAATTTTATTTGTATACTCTCTAAGGAAGGGTACATGCAAATGGGGGTTGTAGGGGTTCAGAAACATTCATTGAAACCCTACTGTGCTTCGATATCTGCAGATCGGTGCAACTCTACCGGTATCAGCTACTCTCAGTGAGAGATCGTTTTCCACGCTGGAAACTTACTTGCGGAGTGCGACCAGCGGAGACAGATTGAACGGCATATTGATGTTTCGAGCGAAGAAATTTTGAACATCATGGCTTCACAGCGCAGAATGTTGGACATCGTTTTAAAGGCACTTTTTGCACTTTGCGCATTTTTTTCAGTTAAAAAGTAAATATAAACTATAAAAAATACACGTTGGAAGCATTAACTATTTTAATCCCTCTTACCTTTTTAATATGAAGCAAAATTTAAACAGAAAACCCCCTCTGAAAATTTTTTCTGAACGTTAACAGGCATTGCATTGTTCTAGAAACCAATTAATGGTACTTTGAGGGATTAGTGGATATGAGTTGGTTGTTCGTCCAGATAAGGCAGCTACTTACAATTGTATTTTCATCTAAGCTTTGGCAATTTAAAGCTTCGCATGCGTATAAAATGATCCATTTTGATATAGTAACCGACAATTCTCGAAACTTTGGCGCTTGTGAAATTGCAAAGACCTGTCGTTCCGTTAAGGTTGCGGCGGACTTGGCAAGTAAAGGAGTTGGCTTATAGCATGCTATCCTTAAATCACTGTCAGCATTCGACTTTATGGAAATAAAATATGCGTAGTTTGCTGAAACCGTTACATTATCACATATAATTTGAAGTTTTATACATTTATGGAATCTTTTTTTAAAGTTTTTTTATCTTTGTACCTGGTGATTAAATTCACGTTTATGAGTAATCAAACGCTTTCAATTCTTCCGCCTTCAATCACGTCCATCCCATAAGATTCTTATCTTTATATTGCCTATTACCAGTTATGTAAATAATTGTAAGTTTTTAATAGCAAAAGTTTTATAATATTGATATTTTGACTGTAGATTTCATAAATACATGCATTAAGGCGGTTCTAAAAATTCCAAAAAAAACAAAGCAATTTTTTAAGGTTCTTCCCGATGATATAGCAGTAAGAGTAGATATTTTGATATTATAAAATAATAAAATAAAATAATACAATATTAATTCATAGAATTTATATTTACATATTATAATCGAAGAAATATTATAAAAAGCTTCTAAAATGGCAGTTAATTTTTTGTGATTTTCTTGTGTTGAAAGTAAATATAAGTTATTTTTGCTTTTATGTTCTTTTAATAATTAATTTTTAATTTTTACTTATTTTAATTGTAAAAAAAGAGTGTGCCAATTAAATACAAAAATACAAAGCTCTGGAGTTCAGTTTGTCAGAAAAACTTTTTCATTTCGGATCACACTAATGTACGTGTTTATGTCTTTTATCTGTATTCAAACATGAATTTATTTACACATCTTTATCAAAAGCAAATTTTAGTAGTTTTTATACCCTGAACAGAATGTATTAAGTTTGCCACGATATTTATAAGACCTAGAAGCTAACCTCGGACACCCTATATAGTACATATGTACAGAAAAGATCAGCGTATCGAGCCGAGTCCCTCAGTTTTTGAGAAGTAAATGTGAAATTTTGAAAAAGCACTTTTCTCTTCAAGAAGCTTTTCATTTCTTGGAATTGTCGGCATAGCATGTAGCTGCTATAAAAACTGAACAATCAAACTCAAGTCCTTGTATGGAAAGGCCGTTTGTTTGACAAGCTAACGTCACGAAATTTGGCTTGGATTACACTAGTTGACAGTCTTTTTGCGACTGAGATTTTGCAGGCTATTTCTTGCTAATTTTTTGGGTTGCTAAAAATGAAAATTATAGTAAAAATTTCCTAACGCGAAGAATTTTTTGTGCTGTAGTCACGGAATATAGAGGTCAAACCACCAAAATTTAATAAAATGAAAAAAATAACTTACGCAATGGAAAAATTTTGAACTCAGGACACCTCGAACATCACACAGACCTCTCAGCATATCTGTCCCAAATTTTTCCTTCATATTTGTTGAGTGGTCTTATTATTAAAGTCGTTTCCGAAAAAATTTAACCACTATAATATATAGCAGTAATAAGAACTGGCCGAACAAAATCAAGTTCTTGTATGAAGGGCTTTTTTATTTGTGAAGATATCTTCACAAAATTTGGCATAGATTCTTGTCCAAGGGAACGCTATAATCTCTGAAGAAACTGGTAAGATCGTATCACTATAGCCTATAGCTGTCATAGAAGCATAGATCATAATCAAGTTCTTGTATGGTAACTTTTTCATGAAGGGTGTTTTTGAGCGGTGCAACTGAAGTTAACTTTTCTTCTTGTTTTGTACTAAATTTGTACTAAATCATACTAAAGTAACGTCACATCCGATTCGTTCGTATGTATCTTCGATTATACCTAAAAAGTAATAAACGCTCTAAAACATGATTAATCAATTGCAGACGTCTTGGTACATCCGTTATGTTGAAATTATGACTCATTCATAATTTGACTAGGTTTATTTTTAACTTTCGTACGTCAATTCATGGACTCAAAATGTAGATAACGTCAACGAGCCTCATGACCTGTCGATTTTTAGTGAGTTTTGAGTGCATTGCGAATAAGAAAATATTTTTTTTTTTTAAATAGGATTAATGATTTAAATTTATCTTCTTCCAGCACATCCTTCGAAGTACACTTTCTTATTAATGCTACCCAATTCCAAAGAGCACTACTTTTGGAGACTATTTAAAGTCTCTTAACCTTAAACTCCAACGACAATATGGTAGGAGATGTAATTAGTGTAATCTTGTTGATATTCTAGGACTACAATTAAGAGGCTACTGTTAATATGTTCCAAAATATTAGAAAAGAGAACGAGAGGTTCAGAATCCCAATCCACAAGATGAGGTTCGTTTTCCTGGTAAAGGGCTATTAACTCGGCAGAATTCTTTGCATTTAACACCATGATAACCATGAGTGCTATAATCGAGACTCAAGCTAGACAAAACTACAATTCTCTAATTCTCATTAACTTTCTGAATTCATAATAATTCCCCCACGGTTACTAACAGACCGAAAGCTTAGAGAGCGACAATATTTTGATATTAGTGGCACTTCTGGTATAATCATCTTAACGTTTTTCAGCGTTTCTGAATTTTTAGCGACGTTTATATTTTATATTTGGGCTCGCTTCCGGTTGCACTAACCCTCAAAAGCTCTATTAACCTTTTGCTCCTCACTTCATAGTGGGGTAAGACAGTCGTCAGCAGGTACCCACGTTAAACACATTGGATGTTCCTCACTTCAAACACTTCACACTGAAAATCCCTCATAGCAGTACTCATGTGCTTGTATTTACATATTTAAGTTTGTTTACAATCATGACAGCATTGTTCAAAGTTTCGAGTTCGATTTATTTGAAACTCTGAAAAGGTAGGATTATCATAAATGTAAGCCAAACCACTCAGGCATATATATGGATGTACTTTTGGAGGTAATACAGGATTTCAGAACACTACAATTATATATGTATTAATATGATATACATACTACGTTTTGGGTACCCAGAGGCTTTCATTACATTTGTGTATAAATGCAATCAGTTATATATCTATCATATTGGAGAGTGTTATTTGTGCAAGAAAAAAATATTCAACAAAACACTTGAAAATTATTATTAGCTAGCAAATCAAATTCCTTAATCACTGCATTTCACATGTACTTGATTTTTTATAAATGTACTTGATTACATACAAACTCACAAACTCAGCACACTCAAAAGATATAAAAATATGGCCAGTTTATATTTTTTTCATTAACCTTTCAAGTGCAAAAAAAGTCCCCCAAAGGCCACATATATATTATAGAGAACAACTGGTCGGTACGACTAGGATACGGTGGAGGGGGTTTTTGAGCAAAGGTTTACAAGATCATCTTTGGACAGCCACTGTTTCCACTTCTCATTTCAATTAGTATTTAACTTAAAGGCTGCTGATCAACAAGTCAAAGAAGACCAGGAGAAAAATTTTATCTTTCATTTAAGTTTACCATGTCGCCATGATGGGTATTTAATCCCAATGCGGTTACAATAAAAGCAGAAGTTCATAAAAATACAAATTGCAATCGCTTAAAGGACATTTAAGACTTAAAGTCCCCACCATACAAATGCATGTCGGACAACAACAAGATACAGTGCAACTTGTTTTTAAAGTGCAGGTTGGTTTTTTTTTAGAAATCTACATATCGAAATGTAGATCAAAAGCCTATCCCATTAAAATCTAGCAGTCACGACAAAACGGCTCTAGTACAAATGTAGTACCTACTTTAGTACGAGTCAGAGCAGTAATATATTATGCTTTGCGAGGTCGGAACCTATATCGGCAAGCCATTACCCTTACTCGGAGATCACGCTCAGAAATCATTGTTGGGTTCAACTTCAGTGCTACTGATTGGTTCGAAAGGATCTCAAAATGAGGTTATGACCGGTTCAACAACCGGTAAACTTCCGCTGTTTATTGAAAGTAGTTTCAGTCCTTTAGATGATTTTAAGACAGACAAAATTAAATGCTATTAGAGGGGGTTCAGAACCCCCAAGGCCGCACTTATCGTCTGCGTTCAATATAAAATCATATCTAAATATGTCATAGGTGCAAATATATGAATATTAATCATATAAAACATTTTTAAACACACATTTCATTTGCTGATAACAACAACGTGTCACATTACTCATCCTCGTTGTTGTGCCTTTTATCTACGAAACGACACCACTGAGCCCGTAAGTAAGCTTCCAGTTTTGCGATAAAATGTGTGTCAGCGACGACGATGTCAATAACGATATGATATAAATTATCGAAAGTGTAGCAAGTGCCAGTTTAGTTTTACCCTTCGAACGAGTTCGACGACGTTGCGACGGTGTTGGATTTAAGAGACCCAAAGCCAAAAACCAGGACATAATAAGTGCAAATATTCTCTTGTTTCGAAATTTTTCGTTTGAAGTGAAAAGAAAAATCGTTTTGAAAATGTACAAGTTCTTGCAATACGCAGCAATCGTGAGCTTAATCTGTCTTTTCGGCAGCAACGGCGTTGAGGCGCAAAAATTGGCCTGTCAGAATGCGAGCAGTTTAACGAATCTTGATAGCACTGTGAGTGTCTTGTGACCCTAACTTGAGTTTTACGAATTGATTCATTGAATATTGGATTGTGTGCAACATTTTTGAAAAAAATATTGATTTTGAGGCGGCAAAAACGAGTTGCAAAAGGAAAATATTAAAAACAATTATGTTAACGAATATTTTTTATGTTCTTATGCAATACTTTTTTGAAATCATTTTTCAGTTATAACGGTGATTTACTCGAAATTGCATTAAAGTATATAATATTGAAGCAATTGGGTTTTTGAGATTTTAGTTAAATAAGATAACTGTGATAAGCCAATCTCCAAATAATTTCGAATTTAAAATGCGGCGTTGCTCCATAAACGTACTTTTCAAAAAAAAAAAAAAAAACAAAATGGTGTTTGCCCCAGAGCCTTTCAAAAGTGGTTTTTTTTTATCCTTTTGTCTAAATTTGAACTCCAGATATTTTCTTTAGCTTAAGTTCTGCTTTGCATGGATTGTGTTAATTGTGAACTTGGGCCTAGATAACTCTATAAATGTTAATAAGCGCTTATAATAAAAAGTAAATTCTTACAATTAATTTAAAGTAATTAGTTATTTACTTTGCAAAAAGTTGAAAATTTTAAAATTTTTTAATTAACAATTTTAGTTAATAAATAAGTAATTATAACTTTTTTTCAGTTTGAACATTGAACTTTAAATTTGTAATTTAATCGAATTGAAAAAAATATTTCAATAATTTCAATTAATATTTAATGGACTAATAAATTATAAAAATATAAATTATAGTTTCTTTATTTGAATGTTGAATTTAAAATTTGGCCTTGAACAGAATCGCAAAAAAATTAATTAATTAAAATATTTTACATTATAAGTTAAAGTAATTAGGGGGAAAAAATAAAATTAAACTATTAAAAAATATTTAAAATTTGCAATTAATATAATTTAATTAATTTTACAAACAAAATTTAATTATACTAACCTAATTTCACATTACATTTTTAGTTAATTATTAGTAACAAATTTTAATTTTTTTAGTTTGAATATTAAATTTCAAATTTGAAACTAAATCGAATTGCAAAAAATTTAATTATTTAAAAAGTTTTAAATTAAAATAATGAATTGAAAAAATTAAATTACAAATATATTCAAAACTATTTTAAAATTCTATTTGTAATTTACTTAGTTTTGCAAAAATTTTTTTGATATTCATTCCATAGATTGAATTAATTTAAATTGTAAATTACCAAACGAATTATTAAAATTAACTAAAAAAATTAAAATTAAAGTTTTCAAACATATTTCAAACCTTAATATAATTTAATTAATTTTCCAAGAAAAAAATTTAAATAATTTTTCCATGAATAAAACTTTTTGTAAATTGTTAAAGTTTATAATTTAGATGTAGAAATCGTTTTATTCGTAAGAATCATTTATTCCGAATGAAAAATAAATTTTCTTTATAAGACAAATCACAAGAAGAATACAATGATTAGAATATAATAATGACAACAAGTACTTTGTGTTGCAAGTACTTTCAACATAAATTAACATAATGAAAATTAAAAATTTCTTTATTACATAATTTTATTTAATGTTTATTCAAGTCTCAGAATTCAAATTTATAAATTTCTGAAACTAATCGAGCGCAATTTTTCCCGCACAGTTTGAAGGCCAGTGGTACGAGGCCATCCGCAGCCCAGCAAGCGAGTGGAGTTGTGTTGGTCTCGATATTTACTCAAACACTTCGGGCATATATCTCAACCTAACCACACCACAGACAACGGCCGCGCTGAATTTAAATCAAACCTCAACCTATCTACTCAAACCAGTCAATGGAACCAACTCAAGCAGCACAGTGAATGTCACCTCACCCGCTGACGGTTACACTTACGCAACAAGCAGTAGCGTAAATGTGACAATCAAAGTACTTCTGGCGAATAGTTCCAGTTATGCGGTGCTCTGTGGCTATAGCTCGAACTCAAACAGCTCTTTTGGCCTTGTAATGACGCGCCAGCGTTCGGTGGCAAACGCCACATTGACATCGTATGTTGGACTAGTCAACAGCACTTATGCTGATTTCGACAATTTGACCACTGTGGATCAGGGAACAGCGTAAGTAGCAATTTGATAACCCTATAACTATAGGGTATATAACTGTTTTTACTAACTTAAATGTACATGTTTGTGAGAGAATGTTATATTGGCCTAAAGCGTCATAAGTCATTTGAAACGATGAAAGTTTTTCTGTGCAATTTCGGGTAACTTGCAGTGGTGTTTTATTTTAAATGAGAGCCCAAAAAAAGTGAGAAGCTATAATCCTAATTAAGCTACTTGCAACTATATTGAGTGATATTAGGGTGGTATTTAATTCGAGTTTGATACTTCTTAGAGGGTGAGTTTGTGTCATAGAGGGGTTATATTTCCGAGCCTTTAAAATTTTTATTTTTGCTTTTGTAATACCAATTTAGTTAAATAGTTATTAGTGATATATAACATTTTATGTGGCTTTTGGTTATTTAAGATTATCCGAGTCCTATCAATGACATTGTTATTTGTTCCAACTGTATTTTTTATGGATTAAGTGAGAAAGGTTATAATGTTTGGGAGCTTGTAAAGCAATGATTAACAATGAATAGTCCTGTTAGAATTTGAATAATTAGAGCATTGTTTGCAATTTTAAATAAAGGCAGCTTGTGAAGCTAATCACTGCTTGAATATTAAGTAATAAGGTGTCCATTAAGAGATCCAAAAAAAAATTTATTTTTAAGCACCACCCAAGTATAATTTGGGGCCTTAATATATACAAATTTAATATAATATTTAGCTTTTAAATTCTTTATTTACTCAAATTGTTTATTTAATTTTACTTACAGCTGCTATCAGAGCTCAGCCGCCACTCACGCCTCGGCCTTATCGCTGGTTTTCGCAGTTATATATGCCGTCACTAAGTTCATTAAATAAGTGTGAAGCCTATTAATACAAATATACATGTACATATGTTGATTTAATTTTTTAGATTATTAAATTTCATTACACAATTTAAATTATATACATACGAACTTATGTTATTGCTGCTACACACAACTGTGCATATATGAATAACGGTACTTAAAATTGGCTTAAAAGAACAAATACAACAACAATAGAAATAATTCAAGTGGCGAAAATCCATAATGTTGTACATTTATTTGTTGCTTTTGAAGAATAAAAATTAATAAAATTGAATTTGTTTATATGAATAATAAAAATAGAAGAAGTAATTGATTTCGAAATTAATAATAATAAATAAAATAAAATTGGAAAAAACTGTTGGTAATTTTTTAACTGTAGATAGAAATAAGAACAGTGGTCATAAAAAAAATAATGACAATAATCTTAAAAATAATAATAATAACATTACTAATAGTAATATAATATACAGAAAGTGTGTATAAAAAGTAATTATCGGAAACTAACAAAACACTGGACACCCTTATGCAACTCACTTTATTGGTTTATGAAAGCGAATGTCAGATTTAAATTTTTATTTCTGAACTAAAAATTTAAACCTGACAATTTTTAAAAATATACTCAATTTAAAATTCACAATTGGTTTGCCAGATATTTAAAAACGCTGTAATTCACGTAATTTCCAAATTAGAAAAGAATAAATAAAAATTATATTTAATTTTATTAACTTACCGCAGCTTTTAAAAAAATGTCCAAAATAATTTTTTTTCTTACAAATCTAACCGTTCACGCTCATATCAACAAATATTTCTTTGCTTAATTAAAAAAATAAAAATTCCATACTACGAAACATGGAAGCGCAAATAGATATGACAGCAACAACGGAAGTGTGTTTGCACCCGTTAAATCAAGACGCAATAAATCTTACTTACAAAAAGCAAAAACAAAAATAATATTAAACAATTGCGTTGTGCGCCATATCCCCTAACATGTATGTATGTATGTATGCATCCTCTAATCAGACATATTTTTAATTTGTGTTAATACTCTGTAGCGAGCGCTGTCGACAACATGACCCACTGATAAGATATCGCTAAATCAAAGTGAAAATATGTGATTCTTCATTACGTGTTTGCGCCATAACACCGAGTGCCCACGAACAAGCTGCAGGAGTACAAATTAAACTTGTAGGTACTTCTTTGTTGGAGATAACAAACAAATTGAGGTTTGCTGACAACAGCGGTAAACAAGTGAGTCATAAGTGCCGCTTTGATGGTGACAGTTTGTCGATAAATATTAACCTGTGACTTGTCTACTTCACCAGTGCTGCGACATCTGCCGCGCTGTAAATCCTCACCTTGAGAGGAAAGTGGGGGTGGAAAATTTAAAAATTTGGAAGATCCGATATCACATAGTTTCTATATAAAACAAAATCGGGGTACTTCTGCAATATTTCGTATTTGTAGAAAATTATTTGCATCTAAAACAGCAAGGTCATGCAGCAACTAAACATCTTTTTCAGCAAATGGGAAACGCTTGTTGATTTCTGTACCCAAAATAATGTAAACTTCATTCTTTTATCACGGAAGTAATCGAGCTTGTGGCTTGTCACATTGAATTGGCGGTTTGTTTTAAGGCACTTACTTTTGCACCAACATCCACACCTCGTAAATGCTCCCCCTTCAATTAATTCTATTTAGTCACTTTGTCAAATTCTATAAACTCCGCATCGGTTTTATTTATCTTATTTTCTCCTTAAAGCAAGCAGTTACTATTTGGAACATGTTTCAGTTCAACTATAAGGCACATGTACCTATTTTATGAGCTTCTGACCGAAATTCTATATTTCTTTAGTACACGATAGGTGCAGCGTAATCAAGAAAGTTTAGATAAATAACATTCCAAGAGCTATTTAATTTAAAAAATAGCAGCCTCCTTATTTTGTGTATCCTTGTTCTTTTGTTTGAAAAAGACAGTGCGCTCAAGAAAGCGTTGGACTGCAGAAATCAACGATAACCACTCAATTTTCATGATTTCCCAAAGTGCATGATACGTTCAAAAAACAGAAAAATCCGCATTTAAACCGGTTGCAGGCTCGAAAACTCCGACAGATCCGAAAAAATCCACTGATCTAGCAATACTGTGCTCCACTGACTTATAGACCGGAGGTATATCTTTTGGTGGACGTAAATCAATTGAAGTGGTAAAGGTAATATTATTTATAGGGCACCTTCTTTATTGAGTTCACAACAGTGCGCCAGTCGTTTCTTCTTTTTCGCTACTTGCCGCCAATTGGAGATTCCCAGCGAAGCCAGTTAGGTCTTCCTCTTCCTCTGCTTCCCCCGGCGGGTACTGCGTCGAATACATTCAGAGCTGGAGTGTTTTCAACCATTCGGACAACATGAAGCTAAGCTTGTGAGCCTTACATTATGTATTATTACAACTCTCGTTATAATATAAAAATATGTTCATTATTAGAGGAAGACTGTTTCAGAGACTTTTAAGCTTTTAAGTACATTGTAATATCATTAAACATTATATCGAAAACTGTTTACAATGGGGATGTAATATTTTTTACTTATTTTTTGTATAAGCGTTCTTTCGTGACCTTACGTCGTCGAATCTCAGAAAATTGAGTTAGAGTCGATGTTGCATGTGTATGCATCTACAAATTTTCGATATATGTGCAAGTTGACCTGTGTCGGTCTAAATATGAACACAAGTCTCTACTTATCATGACTTGACTCGAGTGCTGCGATTTCGTCGTTATCAGGAGTTCTCGCGACTTCTGCAAGTCGCTATTGTCAACGAAAACAACTTACAGCTTTATACCTGATTTCATTTAAGAGGAGATGACGCAAAGAGTTCCTAGCCTGATAAGTTCAGTGTATCAGTTAGGCGACATCTCCAGGCAAATTTACTTATTTATCACGATTTCAACAATTTTGACGCCAACAAGAGTGATGTCGTTCGAACCAAATGTCATCCAAGTAAAAGTTGTGTTTACCACTTGATTGTTCCATGATGACTCTTCCATTTGGCTCATCCCCTCTTTAGTGGCTGGTACCTTGGCTTGATTGCTTTAAATTGATAAAGAAGGAAACCTTTGGCTACGTCTCTGTGTCGCGTCGGAATGTGCTCAGTTACCGTTAATTTCATTACTATTATGTTATACATATAATAGGTTGTCAAAAAAGTCATGCGGTATTTTCGCTAGTTGGCGCTGAAAGCGCGTAGTTCTAGTTTTATTCGTCGCATCGGGTCATGCTATACCTTTTTGGAAAGCTCACTTCACGCGCTAACACGTGTTTGATTGATTGTCGTTTCTTTTAAGTCGTTCGTGAGTTATAGCGTCGCAAACATGGAGCAAAATAAAGAGAAAATACGGCATATTTTACAGTACTACTACGATAAAGGCAAAAATGCATCTCAAGCCGCCAATAAAATTTGTGCAGTTTCCATTTCCACCGCACAACGATGGTTTCAGCATTTTCGTTCAGGTGTAGAGGTGGTCGAAGATGCCCACGCTCGTGTCGTCGAAAATTGCGATAAAATCGCTGAATTGGTCGAAAGAGACCGGCATAGTAGCAGCCGTAGCATCGGTCAAGAGCTGGGCATGAGTCATCAAAAATTCATTTCAATTTCAATAAAAAAAAAATTCAATAAAAATACCGCAAGACCTTTTTGACAACACAATATTAAATGTATATCGAAGAAAATATTGATAGCTTATTGTCTTAAGGAAAGAATCATAAGTCTTATAAACTTTCACCACTACGTTTAGTGAGCACTTTACCGCGTGGTTGAGGAAGTTACAGAAATATATTCAATCACGTTTTTCCTTCATAATCTCATTAATAAATAAAGGCAACTCTTTAAAATCTAAATAGTTGTCAAAACTGCTTTCAGAGTTTTAAATAAAAGGAGATGTCTTTTGTGTCTCATTAGAACATCGATAGTTAACTTGATTCAGATGGTCATATATGTTATTAGCTCGTGAAATAACAGTGGCAAGAGAGAGATCACAACTCTCTTGCATGCTAGGGGTCTACATGCTCTAGATTAGTCAAAATCCTCGACAATAACTAACTGCATATTTGCAATATATGTATATAATATTTCATTTTTCTAGTCGAAACCTAAACAAGAAAAACAGTTTAATAGTATCATTGTGCTCATCCGTCTTACAAGAATGATTTAATCCAGTCTCTTCGACTAAACCCAACAAAAACAAATACATTTCATGCCTTAATAATTTTACATTATTGTTTAGAATCCAAAATCACCTAAAATGTATATAGTAGTTTTATCTTGAATTTTAATAGAACAACCCTGAGTCGGTATAAGTTCGTTGGACCTTTAGTAAACAGATGTAAGCTTAAGGAGCTTTCTTTCATAAGATAATAATCCAAATCAAGCTTGCTGTTACTCTGGTTGGCAATACTTTCCTGAAAACTGTTTCGATTTCTGGCACGAAGAGAAAAAACTATCTCAGGTCAGAGACTCTTTAAGTATTATAGCACCAGTCATTTGCCGGTTAAAAAGGAGAAAAGCTCAAGCAATATCACGAAAATCTCTACTATTAAACACTAGGTCAAAATACGCTCGAGGGTTTGCGTAGAAGGGGAAGACACCGACATTGCGGAGAAAATCTATACTAATATTATAAAGCTGAAGAGTTTGTTTGTTTGTTTGAACGCGCTAATCTCCAAAACTACTGGTTCGAATTGAATAATTCTTTTTGTGTTGGATAGTCCATTTATCGAGGAAGGATATATAGCATCACGCTGCGACCAATAGGAGCGAAGAAACAGTGGTAAATGTGTAAAAAACGGGGGAAATTATTTATCTTTGAGGGCTTCCGTTCCTTGCGCTGCGAAAGAGGTTCAAGATACACAAAAGTTATGTATGCAAGAATTATTTCTCTTTTAATGATCTAAAAAAAAGTCTGTGAGTACCGTTTTTGTGATAACTAATTTGGTCGAAATTATTTGTTAGAGTTGTATTAACATAATAATATTAATCTTTATCCAAATAAATGTGTTGTTCGGTAATTCTTTTGACATAATATTCAGTTTATGTAAATACTAAGTGCAGGTAAAAATAATTAGGTTCCTGATTATTAATCTTACATTTTTTTATACTCTCGCAACAAAGTTGCTAAGGAGAGTATTATAGTTTTGTTCACATAACGGTTGTTTGTAAGTCCTAAAACTAAAAGAGTCAGATAGGGTTATGTATACCAAAAAATCCGGATGTCTGTCTGTCCGTCCGTCCGTCTGTCCGTCCGTCCGTGCAAGCTGTAACTTGAGTAAAAATTGAGATATCATGATGAAACTTGGTACACGTATTTCTTGGCTCTATAAGAAGGTTAAGTTCGAAGATGGGCAAAATCGGCCCACTGCCACGCCCACAAAATGGCGGAAACCAAAAACCTATAAAGTGTCATAACTAAGCCATAAATAAAGATATTAAAGTGAAATTTGGCACAAAGGCGTGGCCCCGCCCCCTTAGCTATATCAACCAAACTCTACTCAGTCGTTTTCTTCAGGCATTTCCATATACAGTTCAAAAATGGAAGAAATCGGATATTAACCACGCCCACCTCCCATACAAAGGTTATGTTGAAAATCACTAAAAGTGCGTTAACCGACTAACAAAAACGTCAGAAACACTAAATTTTTCGGAAGAAATTGCAGAAGGAAGCTGCACCCAGGTGGCCTCGCCCACTTATGGACCAAAAGCCATATCTCAGGAACTACTAGACCGATTTCAATGATATACTGAATTTCATAATAGCCCTTCCTTACTTGTTCTACATTCTTTTTATTCATTTTCTGCGTTCTTTCTTTGTCACTATAATGCCTAGAAAAAGAACTCAGCTTTCTCGGCAGACTGCTACTGCAAAGCGGCTGCGAGTTTTGCGCAGCAATGAAACTGAGGATGAGAATATGCATAGGTTGGGTACTCAACGAGCAATCATGAACAAAACCGTGCTAGGGAATCGAGCGTTGAACGTTCGCAGCGTCTAGCCTCACAAAATTTCCGAACTTTGGCGAACCGACAACGGGAATCAAGCGCTGAACGATCTCAACGTTGGGCCTTACAGAATTCCCGAACTTTGATTTTAAAATTATCGACAAATATGAGAGCCCACTTTGGGGGTTTTAGTAGGAGACGGGAAAATACCTAATTTTCAAAATAAAATTTAAATTGACCGCGATTTAGGAGTAAGAGTAGGTAACATTGAGGATTTAATATCAAAAGTTTACCCTGACATCAGCGAAATAGAAAATAAAGATCACCAATGGATGTGTCAAAGGGCAATATTGGCGGCGAGAAACAGTAGCGTGGACGAAATTAATGACATAATTTTAAATAAACTTGAAGGAGATATAGTCACATACACATCTATTGATAATGTAATGGATCAAGAAGATGTGGTCCATTACCCACAGGAGCTTCTAAATTCTTTGAACCCAAGTGGCCTTCCTCCACATTCCCTTAAGCTAAAAATAGGCGCCCCAATAATTTTACTTAGAAATCTGAAACCACCGCAGGGGCAAACATTGAAACACGTGGGGATCGATTTACGCCAAGACTGCTTTCACATGGCCAATTATATGTCGCGTTGTCAAGATCAGGTTGCGGAGAAAATCAATATGTTCTTCTGCCACCAGAAAATAAAATAAAAAATATAATTTACGCAGAAGTTCTTTGATAACAGAAATTGACGCGGACGAAGATAAAGACGAAGCCCAAAATCAGTATTTCACGCGGACGAAGTCGACGGCACAGCTAGTATACCATAAAAGTACAAACAAGTTATAATGTTGGCTATGTGTAATATTTATGCCCTTAATTACATATATAGTATGTACATATGTACAGTATATGTATATATTTACCAATTTTTTTGTGATTAATCAAAAAATAAATTTATCTGTCTGATATAATATGTCACATGCCGCAATTGAGTATAATTGAGGCGTTGACGAATTCGAAAAAAAAAATGATAAGCAACTTTTTTCTGATTAGACAACCAATTACAACTAGGTTATGTAATAACCACACCTTGAAAGTAATGTGATTCGTTTTGGTTTCATGATACAATTGGACAAAATTTCATGTTTGTTCTGGGTGTGGATGAACTTGAATTCAATGCCATAAGTTAAGAGTCTCAAAAGGTTGGTGTAAAAGCCGTGCCATTTCACAGTGCGAACTATGTGATAACAATATAATGATATTACAAATGACGCAACATATATTCCGATCAATTTTGGCATAAAGATCGGAAAAAAATTTGATGATTAAACTTTTATCGTAAAAATGTTCGAAATTAGAAACTTCAACATAAAATTCACGATTTAAATCATTCAAGTACACCTATCAATTAGTTTTAATCGAATTTTAATTATGGAATTGTGAAATAGAATTATCTCATTGCCGTGATGCTTGAAATAGTAGTTATTTGAAATTCCACACTCAAACATCCAATCTGGTTTGGAAGACGAAAGTTCTTAGTTCTAGTATACATATGGTACATGTGAGCACAAGAGTCCGCTGTGGAGAGAGATCTACATTCACCATACTCATATCTTATTCCTTCAAAAGCAGGTAAGTCGTTTTCGGTTCAGGACTTAAACTTGTCATGGTATCCTCTACATTTTCAAACGCTGTGCTGTATTGTCATTATTATATAGTGCCGCTTAAAGCTATGCACCACTACTCAATCATACAAGTTCTGTCAGAATTATTCTCTCCAACACCTTATATGGTAGTCAGATCATTGTTCAGATCATATGATTCGTACCATATAGCATAACACCCTTCCCAAATAAAAAAAGTACAAAAGTCACACAAGTCACACAAGAACTTAATTTTGATCGTTCAGTTTGTATCGTTATATGGGTCCGATTTGTACAATTTAGTCAAAGATTATATCGTTGACTTAGGCCATACCAAACGCCAAATTTTGTAAAAATATCTTTTCAGTTAAAAGAGTTTTCCATTCGTTAAAGATGATTTCTAGTTATACGATTACCATGTCTTCAAATTATTTAGAACAAAAGTTGTACAACTCCCATATCCCACAAATAAAGACTTAATTCAATTTCTTTTGCACTGCTCCAGTCTTTTGCTAACAATCGGGTCCTTTGCATAAGGCTCATGGAATGGGTGTCTTTGATTTTTAATTTTATTTAACTTATGTATGTATGTAAGGCCTTCTAAGTTATAGCTCCTTTTTAACCTTTGGAGCTACGGCTCATTATTTCGACCGCCAATAACTTAAAATTAATCAACAATGGTATTATTATTAGATACCATTACCATTACTATCACCATTATCATTACCAATACTATCACCATCACCATTACCATTACTATCACCATTACCATTACCATAACCTTTACCATTATTATCACCATTACCATTACCACTACTAACGCCATTATCATTACCAAGACCATTACCATTATCATCACCATTACCATTACTATCACCATTATCATTACCAATACTATCACCATCATCATCACCATTACCATTACCATTACCATTACCATTACCATTATTATCACCATTACCATTACCACTACTAACGCCATTATCATTACCAAGACCATTACCATTACCATTATCATCACCATTGCCATTACTATCACCATACCATCACCATTACCGTCACTTTTACCATTACCATTTTTATAATAATTATTACTTTTATTATTGTCTTATACCAAAACACAATATTTTTGTAGTCAAGTGATGCACTACTTCCTTTATTGTACTCTTCACTAAAGAAAATTTGTTCTATGCGTGTTTTGCGGTGACTTATGGCATAGTTACATAATTTATATTTAACAAATAAAATGTGCTTGTTTCATAAAACTGCATAACATCAAAACGATTTTCTAAAAATATATAAAACTATAAGTTAAATATTAAGGTACATATACATATGTATGTATGTAAATATGCGACTCACATAAAATTCTAAAATTAACGGTATTCACTGGAAAATCTGCACAAAATCATTAAAATTGTTTGTACAAACTATTTTGCAAAGTTATTTTGCTGACATTTTATAAAAAGCTTTCCAAGGACTTGGTCACTTTATATAATTTGCCGTACACTGACGAGCGAAATTGTAGCAGGTGGAATAGAATGTGTAATTGGAATGCGGATAAGGTTTCTTATATAAATACATATTTAGTATTTCCTTTAACTATCTTTGAAGCGTAGGGCCGAACGTAAGTTTTCTTACTTTGATATTTTGCTGTAACTCAATTTTTAATAATTTTTTTTATGTCTCAATAAATTCTATAAAGATTGAGAATAGCTTAAACGAGCTTTTGAACTTACTGTTATCTTTATCGAAAGCACAAAATATAAAGTTTTAAGAAAATGTTTGTATTAACTTAGTTAAAAGGCAGATATGTCCGTCACAAAAATGGGTAGGCTACTACTTCAACAACCTTTAAAGTTTTGAATATAAGTGGAAGCTTATAGATATTAAAATAAATAAATTTTTTTGAAATTACAGCTGAAACAAGCGATGTTCCAAAATGATTTTGTTGCAAAATGAAGAAGTTCTTAAAACTTAAGGCCTTTCCAACTACTTACAGCCTTTAAGAAGACAAACATTTTAGATAAGGCACTCATTTATTCGGTCAGCTATCTTCAAAGCCTTTTTCTGAGTGAAAAGGTTGATAAAGTGGAGGTCTTAACTATTTCAATATATGCTTCTAAGTACAAATGATTTGCTCTCCGCTGTTTCCAAATACCTGCACTATTTAGCAAATTTAGCAATTAGAGAGAAAGTGAGAGAACAAAAAATCCTGCGTTATATAAATGGGAAAAGTAAAAGGATTTAGGCACGGTTTAAATTAAAAATAAAGTACTTTTTTTACTTTTGAGCGTATTTTTAGGGCAAAAATTGACACTTCAGTTTCGTTAGCTAAAAAAATCAACTTGTATAATAAGGGACACCCTAATGTGCATTTATAAATATTTGTAGTTTTTTGAAGTTATTATTAAAATTCCACAAGAAAATATATAAAAATAAATAAATAAAATAAACATGGCGAAATTGGAGCTCGATCAAAAAAAAAGCCGTTCCTTATGCTAAAATTTTGCTCATCAGTATATGTAATGTATTTGTAATCTGTACTCTGACACAGGAACTGCCGTTAATTCCTTTAAAAGCAAATTCTCCGCCAGACAAAAGTTAACGTTGCCAAATTTCTCCGTTATTTTTACTGCTTCATAAACATAGTTTTATAGTTGTTATTGTAAATATTACACGCCCGATGGGTGCGCCCAATTTGCTGATAATTCCAGCGAATGTTGCCTCTGACGCGCTGCGACTGGGTGGGTTTGATGTATTTTTTGCGCTGTTTATTGTTGTTGTTGTCATAATAAAAATTTATAATCTTATTATATGGGTGCAGAGAGTTGTTTTTGTTTTTGTTATTGTTGTAAGTTTTTTCTACTTCAATTGCACCAGCACCATGAAGTAGGTGACAACAGCGCCAAGAACCTTTTTGTTTGAAGAGAGATTGAGAGAGAGAAAAAAACGAGAGATGTTATGACATTTAGCGTGTGAATATATTTGAAATATAGTAGACTTAAGAGAATAGAAATCAAAACAAAAGTGAGATAAATTTCTTGCGGAAGTGGCAACTGGCCACTTTGCAGGGCGACAACACGCCAAAGGCAGACAGGGCAGCCTGCACGGAGTCGAGTTGCCACAAGCAACCGCGAAGCCGCAAATTCAATGCAACAAACAACAACCACATAAACAGCACTTGTAATACATACGACAGCACTTTGCGACAAAGGGACAACTACGAGTACAAACATGGCACACACACAGAAAAGAAAAGATAAAAATATGTCATACCGATGCAAACAAGTCCAGCGAGACAGTGAAGAACTTCGCTCCCGATATGGACATCGCCTTTTGGCACTGCTGGCAAACGATCTGAACAAAAGTCTTGGCCTCCTCGGAGCCATCATACCAGTGGCACGAATAGGCTGCCTCCATGACGGATGAGCTCTGCGGGTAATCGTGTCGAGAAAGAGTAGAAAAAAACACAAATTAAATGCGAAAAATGGTAAATGAAAAATTGCAAAATAAAAAGTTGCCGCTGAAAGTGAAATAAAGTTTGTTCTGGACGTTGAAAACGCAAGTAAGCGCGAAGACAGACTCGCGTTTGGTCGTACGAAAGGCGTGGGAGTTGCAATGTAGCCAAGAGAATTTGCTGAACCGATATAAGCACATAAACAAATTCATGAGTGTGGTCCGTAAACCGGCGAATATAATTTTTTGTAAGAGTTTTTGAACCTGGTATAAGATCTGTTCCGATAACGTTTACTTTTATTATCAAACCCCTAGAAGAGAACATTTCCAATTAATTTTATTAATATTGCTCACATACGCTATAAATTCAACCAGCAGTTAGAAATTAGTATTTTGGGTATGTGGGGGGAAGTACCGAACTGATTTTTGTAATGGAATCATTTTTGGAAAAGAAGTCCGCTAATTTCTATTATCTACTAGAATAGCTTAAACATTTAGCCATATTTTCTTTATAAGCTCCTAGAAAGTTGAAGCCGGCCTCGAAGGTCTCGAATTTTAAGGAAAATTTATCCTAAAAATGGTAGCTGCCACGCTTATTGTCCACGAACTCTTAGCTTGGGGGCATAGTTATAAATTGTGTCAATTTTCATTGAATAAGAGTTCTTTGAACTTAATTCTAAGAGTCTTAATTTGCCACAACCGCAACAAAATTGTGTATGTGATATTTCAGAGTCTAGAAGAGGTTAGAAAAATCTAAAAAAAAAAACAAGAAAAAACGTTAGCTTCGTTTGCAGCAAAGCTTTACAAATACTGTAATATTTGGCATGTATAGGGATCCGATCAGAAGAGATTCTTCAGAGATTTCACTGCGAGCTTAGGCAGAAATCTATGCCAAATTCCTTGAAGATATCTCGTCAAATGAAAAAGTTTTCCATAGAAGTTCTTGATTCCGATCGTTCAGTTTGTATGGCAGCTACATATAATATATGCTATATTGGTCCGATAAATAAACAGCTTCTTGGGAAGAAAACGACAGTATTTCAGATCGATATCTTAAAAGCTGAGAGACTAGTTCGCGTAAATATTGGGAGACGGACGGACAGATAGACAGATGGAAATGACTAAATTGACTCAGCTCGTTTTACTGATCATTTATGTTTATATTTACCCTAAGGTGTTACAAACTTTATGCCAAACTTAATATATCCTGTTTAGAGTATAAAAATTTATTTAATTTCCCAAGTACCTCCCTAAAATACACATATATTTTTTTGTTCATTGTATTTTTTTTCACCAACAAACAGCAGAAAAGTGAAAATCCTGTAAGTGTCTGGAAAAAAGTTAGAACACTCACTGTGAGGCAAACAACAACGCCGACGGAAGTGTGTCGAGTGCATATCCGCGCGTAGTTGCTTGCTTGTGGAGTGCTGTTCGCCCACGTATCCGCATCACTTCCGCAAGTTGCACTTTAGCAAAATTTTGCTTATTTTTGTTTTCGTAATTTCATTAGTTTATCAAACTTTTCGCGCGGCTGTGATTTCCATTTTCCTTGCCACATGGGGAATTCCAATGCGTTCAACTCTTTAGTGGCGTTGAAAAATCACTTACTTAGGTTGCATTCCTATTTAGCAGACGATTGCGCTTAAAGCTTTCAAGTATTTCTAATACATTTATTTTAGAAATTTATATTTTCTCTAAGAAATTTTCCTGGTTGCTAAATATGATTGGTTATTACTTAAAAGTTACATATTTACTATTGAAAACTCATACAGTGCTGGCCACTCGAGCCATCTTATCGCTACTTCTCTCTCGTATCTTAGTCATTTGAGCCAACACATCTCGAATTTGTAATCTTACAGTTGCGCCTTGGTCGTTCCGGCATACGTTTTTTACAGCTCTACGAAACTCTAGTTCTCGTCCCCAAACGTTAGATTAGGAGTGGATTGGTATATTATTGCAATCTTCTTCTTGGACACTACCGTGAGTCAGTCTGGGTTGTGTATCCCAAGTGTAGTCAAGACCCCATTAACCTGGTCCTTACATTAGATGCGTGAGCGTCCTTGGTTCCATTGCGCCGTCCAGCCTATTCGTTGGAGTTCTATGCGCTTAACTACATACAACGTATCCATGTCACCGTAGTGCTCTTACAGATCATAGTTCCATTTTCTTCGATACCCATTGCTCACGCGGACGGCTCCAAACATCTCGCGGGTGACAGTTCTCTCTTGTCATCGTCCATGTTTTTGTGCCATTTAATAGGACGTGAATAATGAAAGATTTATACGGAGTAATTTTTGTTTGACGCAAAAGGGATTTGCTTCACAATTACCTAACCATTCCAAAGTAACTCCAATGGCAAGAATTATTCCGCGCTTGATTGTCAGGCTCAGATTTTTGGTGAAATTTATGCTGGTTGAGAGAAATATGTACAAAGTGTTTAAATTTTTAAAATTTATAGCTGCCTGCAGTGAGATAGTTCCTCTGATGTGAGGGAACTTTGTGTATGGCCTCCAGGTATTTTCTCTTGTCCCACAAGAGCACGCTCTTTCGCTTCTTTTTCTAGACTGGACTGCAACTATCAGTTCAACCTCATTCTGCATAACCGTATAAGTTTGGCAGGAATAATAAATTTAGACATTCGTCGAATAGGCAGTTCCTGTCAGTGCTGTCGAAAGCGGCTTTGAAATCAACAAAACGGTGATGGGTATCGATCTGGTTAAGGGTCTTCTCCAGAATTTGTATTGTATTGTGACAATCTGATCTGAATACTGATAAAGTGCAATCAATTTATTTACGATCGACTTAAGTCCTTCATGCAATTATGTCAAAAGGGTGTAAAATCCTAACTAACATAAAATCATAACTGTAACCTTCGGCCGACTTCGCTAGTTTTCTAGGATGAAAGCATGCCTTGTAGCGGGCCCATCGACAAAACTGTTGTGGCATTGATATTGGAGGCCCCGAAATGATTTCTTAGTTGCAGGTACCATGTTATGGAGCTCACTGATCGCCAGCAATTCAAGCAGATGTGTCTTAGCTGCACGGATCTAGCTCCATTTTGACACTGAGTAGTTTGATTTCGAGACAGGATCACATGACATAAACTTGTTGGTAGCTGAAATGGTTCCTTTGGATATCTTAACCTGGATTCAGTAAGTGAATGGGTATGACAACCAGCATAGCTGAAATTTCACATCACATCATGCTCCGATTCTTGGGTATATACGTATGCTT
This sequence comes from Bactrocera neohumeralis, assembly GCF_024586455.1. Classification (NCBI taxonomy): domain Eukaryota; kingdom Metazoa; phylum Arthropoda; class Insecta; order Diptera; family Tephritidae; genus Bactrocera; species Bactrocera neohumeralis. Next base: position 28,393,175 of record NC_065919.1, on the reverse strand, counting down.
GTTTGTTTTAAAGCTTAAGCTGACAATTACCAGAACTGTGAAACCTGCGAATGTTGTGAAGTTGTGAATAAGCCTTGAGATTTCATCTCATAAAATATGGAAGCCGCAATTAAGTCAGTTATTAATTTCGAAATCAGAAGCAGTGATTTCATCTTTGACAGCCTTCTTCTCTCTTACCAATTATCTGACCACGGACCTAGGCACATATTTGCTTTTATTTATAAAGGAATTATGCGTCAACATATGTACTCATAGTTATATACATATATGGAGAAGAATTTACTTTATACATTTTAAGTTTTAAGGAAATATCTTATGGGTGTTGGCATTTAGTCTTTGAAATTTCCACTGATTTAATTTATAGTTTCATCTTTCTCCACATTCTATGCTCAAAATAAATCACAAGCGTTAGTGATTACAGTGGGATTGTCAGAGTAACAGATCAATTGAAAAATCCTTGGCCTACAAAAGTAAAACACATTAAAGTTCTTTTCAAAGGTGATACTTTGAATACAATGCCCTCTAACTTTTCGATCCAATTTTTGTAGAAAGATTTGTCCTTGGTTTCAAAATAAACCGCAGTTTCGGCGATCATATCTTCATGTGACGAAAATTTCTTCCTAACGAGCATTCCTTTGGGATCTTAGATCAGGAAATAGTCGCTGGGCTGATCAGGAGAATATGGTGGATGTGGAGCAATTTGAAGCTCGGTTCATAAATTTTTGACATCGTTTTCGATGACTTGTGACTTACGGTGCATTGCCTTGGTGAAACATAACTTTTTTTTCTTCAAATGCAGCTGCTTTCGGCGATTTTATCCTTCAAACGCGATGTAATAGTGGTTGTTGTTAGTCCTTCCTTTTCAAGCTAGTCAATTAAAATTATTCCAAGAGCATCCCCTAATACATACTCCATAATCTTGACAAGCAACTCTTTTGTATTTTCACGCTTTGAAGTGGGTTCATCGTGTGTGGTTCACTAGTATGACTGTCGATTGGACTTCGGAGTGAAATAATGGCGCCATGCATCAGCCATTGCCACATATCGACACAAAAACTCGGGTTTCTTACGCGTGAACATCTCCAAGCATCAACTCGTCGTTGCTTTTGATCAAAACTGAGCTCGGAGCCCGGAAACTCCGGATCTAACCAAGTTTTCGCTTCAATTGTTTTTTTTTTCATACAAGACGCAAATTTTTTTATTCAATTTCTCCACAATAACCAAAGTTGCTTCACTCAAAATGATATAATTTAGAAACTAGAAGTACTATACAGTGAAACTTCGATAAGTCGTAACCTCGATAAGCGAAAAACCTTGATATTTCATAGTATTTCTTTGGTCCCTAGAAAAATTTGCGAAAAATGCATGTATTTCGGTCCCTTTGATAACTCGTATTTTTCTTGAGACAAAAATTTAAAAATGTCGATCAAAAGCCTCTACAACTCGTATTTTTTCCTCAAAAGTCTCTACAACTCGTATATTTTCTTTCACAAAAAACCGTACGTGACGAAAACATCAAAGGTTGCGAAAGCTGTCAATTGAAAATTTGCGTCTTTTTTTCATGGCATCAAATGTTGAAGACACGTATTTTTAATGACATTGTAAACATTGATAATGCCATAGATAAAATACGCCAAAATAATGTCCGTCAAAAACATATTACGGATTTCTTTTAAAATGAACACTTTTCTTAATTTTTTTGTACAATTTTTCAAAATACATACATACATATATTGATTGAATAACATATGTACTTATATTTTAAAATTTAAATATGTACAATAATTTCTTGTTTTTTATGTAAAATTGAAAAAATAAATAAAAAAAAACAATAATTAACGGAAGAAGTCGTATATTCTGTATGTTGGACCAAAAACTATAAGTTGTATAACTTGATAACTTGAAAAACTCCATAACTCGTATTTAAATTGTGGTCCCTTGCAAATACGAGTTATCGAAGTTTCACTGTATATGCCTTTTGAAGTTTCGAGCTAACTAAAAGTTGAATTGATTTAATTCTAATAGTGCCATATTCGTGTCAGAATGTGTACTTTTCCCAGTTAATTTACTTAGTGTTTCTATATTTTTTTAGATAAAAAAAGAGAATTCCATTGCCAGTAGGGCTTTAGACTGCCCACTAAGCTGTTGAAATATATATGGCGAGAAGAAGTTGATAAGGTATGTAGGCTGTAAATTATTTGTTGAATGCATTTCGATGATGACACTGGCAAACGAAAATCGACTTGTTTTTTGTGACATGAACAGAACAAAGTGTTTATTATGTAAAAGTTGCCACAAATGCAGAAGATAGCTACAGATTGAGGATTTTTGTTAAAAAAAAACAGCGTTAGATATATTAGTGTTATATTACTTTATTACCAAAGAGTACCTTAAAATCTTACTGTCGATGTTTTTCGGGGATATTTTGTTTTGGAGTATCCCTTAACAATGTCTAGCAATAATCGGCAAGCAAACTGGCACTCCTCTGCCTTGGTACCGTTTCTCGATAGCAGAAATGTTTTGGTGGAACCGTTCCCCATGTTCGTCACATACGGCCCCTAATTTTTCGGTGAAAAAATCCAGATGGGAGTCCAGAAAGTAAATATTAAGGGACATGTTGCAACTCATTTTTTGATAGGCAGTAAGTAGTTCACTCACAAGATCTTTTTAATTGTCAGTTTTCACATTTCCAAGAAAATTTTTTACAACGCTTTTAAAGGCACTCCAGGCACTTTCATTGAGCATTTCCTCAAATGTTTTCTTCACTAAACCCATAATATGCAAAGGGTGTAGTCATACCTTTTTGAGATCAACTAGAGGTTCACTAGTAACTTTTTTTTTGTCCCGGAGTGCGTGCCTGATGTGCTGGCCACTGCTTCTGTACATAATGACAGTCTCTCGCACGGCTGTCCCATTCGCAAAGGAAGCAACAATATTTCGTGTATCCCAGTTGCATTCCAGGAAGAAGAGCTATTACTTTTAGGTCTCCACATATTGCTCAACCATACTCATGATAACGGATGTGCTCTAAAAGAACTCTCGTATTCTCATATGATTTCTTCATATGAACCGCATGAGCTAATGCCGCAGATGCATATTTGATACCGTTATGAACCAATAGATCCTTTAAACTAAGTTTAGAGGAAACAATGAATAGGCGCCAATGACGTGGATAATTTTTCTGTCCTAGTGCGTTAAACAAAAGGTTAACTTATGAACTAGATCCCCTTCTTGAAGAAAGCAATTTGTGAGGTTTTTCTGCTTCTTTCTGTAAAAAGTGATATTTACCTCACTTTGGTGAAGGTTTCAACCTTTTAGTCTGGATGCTAAAAGTTCGGACTGCGATTTTGAAAAGCTTAGATCTTGAACTAAGTCATTAAGTTCACCCTGTGGAATTGATGCGGCACTGTTGAACATCCTGGTAAATCAAATAAATGATCGGTTAACATTTACTTTGAGGTTTCTGTAAGATCACTTGAAGAACTAGTCGATTCTAGTTCATCATTGAGACTCCAAGATTCTAGTGCTTTTGGAATAGGAAGTTGTTCACTGTGTTTGACAGGTCTTAAAGCTGATGATAAATTACAGTACTTAACCGTTTTACGTTTTGCTATCTAAACATAGAGCACGTAACCGATTCGGACACCGCTAGTCTACTGATAAATTTTGTAAAACAAATGATCGTAAAATACGCTGTTTACTTCGAACAAGCAGGCAGAACCGGTCCAAACCGGATAAAACACAGATGGCATGAAAATGTGAGATGATGCAATATAATGAAATTTTATGTGTTGTAAAATCTAAAGCCGCAGGTTGCAGAATATCTGTGGGTGATAGAAAAATTGTGCTTTCAGATTTGACTTCAGGGTTTCAAACAGCATTAGAAGCACCTAAGAATTTTCATGTTTCGAATTATGTGTCTAACGGTGTAATTTGTGTGTGATCTACTCACATTCTCGACAAGGCGATACAGTTATCTGGCCTGAAGCCGATCTTATCTTTCATCGGAGAGTTCGATATTAAAATTGCATAGAGAAGAGTAATTTATTTAACTTAAATTATCAGAACAATATTTGTACGAACGTGGACCTAACATGGACTAACATTAAAGAATTCATCAAAAACGAAAGTGGGGTAGAAATACAAATATGGGCTCAGCTGCTGAACCCATACATTAACTTAAAGTATAATTTCATAATGGGATCGGTATTCAAACATCAATCTGTTCGTGTACTAAGAGGTCGGGTTTCTTCTTTAAATTTGAGATCCATTTAGGCACTACTTCGCTATCTATAGATTTAACCCCAACCTGAAAGCACATGGTTCCGTGATATCTATTGGCATGTGTTGAGCGGGTAAAACTATTGACCGAGGAACTCAACATGAGCACATGAAGCATACTGTGCTAATATGTAATATGTATGTCCAGTATTATAACTGTAAACATACAGATATATCCAATTAGTGGGCGGACTAAATTAAGCCTGTTTTTCATTTTATGATAAAATTTTCAATCTCATCAGTTTTCTGTTACGAAGAAACCCTTGCCCAAAAAGTGCCTTAAAATTTTGCTTGGAAAATAGACAAAAGTATACTGGAATACTGAATATGATTACTTAGGTAAAAAATAATTCACATCGTGGGTTGCTGAGGTTAAAAGCATAAGTCCGTTTTCGAATTCCTGAAAGGTAGGCGAGTATTTTTATGTGTGTGATGTGTGGATCTTATAAACTATTGGATATACTTCAACGAAACTTGATGAAGACTTTAAAATTCAATACTTCATAATCGGTTAGAAATATAAACTTATCGATAGCCTCTCTTATAACGGTACTGGCTAAATTACAGGCAGCACAACAAACGCATAAGTTTAACTGCACATAATTTGTGGAACATAACTGTATATTTGCTTAATGCCTATGATTTATTAGAACTTCTAGTGATATATTTTTCATTTGTAATCCCTTATAATTTTGCCCTCCCCCATACTCACCTCCTCAATGAGCCGGTTGCCAAATATGCAGAAGTGAAATACCTGCGCCAAGGCATAGCCCAAGTAGCCGATGGTTGTGAAAGCGTACACATTCACGCCGGTGATTTTGGTGGCCTGATATGCCAACAACGTCAGCATAATGGTGGATGTCAACATGTGCAACAACAAAGCGCCGCCATAAGTGTCACCAATTGCTGCAACTAATCTGTGAAATGGAATTGGAAATTTGTGCAATTCATATTGTTACGAAAGAGGGTACAAGAGAGCGACAAAAGGAGAAAGCAAAACGTGAGAATCAAAGGAAAATATTTTGGAAAAGTGCGATTGAAAACAAATTGCCAAGATTAGCGACTTGCTGGAGCCAGCGAACACATAGGCACATACTTAAGTATATACGGAAATATAAGTTCATATATACGTGAGTACATTAGGGTGTTCTTAGTTTTACATATACCTAGAACAGGGTATATTAGAGCTGCTACAAAGTTTGTCACACGCAGAATTAAGGGCCTTAAACACTATAAAACTTATATGTAATTGAATTGATTTAGCCATGTCCGCTCTTCCGTCGGCCCGTTTGTCCGTCTATTTTTTCAAACCGTCCTACAATTTTTGAGATATCGATTAAAAATTTCGAATAGGTAATTTTTTACGTAAGAAGCTGCTCATTTGTCGGAACTGCCACTATCGGACCAATAACTTGGTAAAGCGTGGTCACCCTAATATTAACTACATGTATTCAAATAGTGGTCAAATAACTGTGCCTGAGCCTTGAGGATTGCCAATAAGTGGGTGGAATTGTTAGCGCTTATAAACACTCACACACACACACTTCTGCATATATGCATTATATGAATAATGTCGCCGATAATAGTTGCCGTTGTGTGCGAGTGTGTGCATAAATAAATCATGCATTATAATTGAAATACAAATAGCATATGCTACCGTTATGTCGTTAAGTAAATACTTAAATGCATATGAGCTTAATTAATGACATTATATATTATTTACGGCGATAGCTGTTTGCATGTGTGTGCACAGGCCTGCATGTGTGTTAAAGGTACAAAGTTATGGGCCTTAATCGGTTAAGTAGCGCGTGTCAGTTTGCAATCAATTAAGTTCCTGCAAAAGACTAAGTGCTTTACGCATGCTTACGTGTTCACATAAACAACTTATTATTGTTTAAGTGATATTTCTGTAAAATCGGTGAAGTTCATTGAGCACAGGCATATTCAATTGCAAATACGAAAATAATAAACAAATTGAAATTTTTGAAAAGAGTTGCCAGGGCATGTACAGACTACAGAAATGTTGAGTGTCATCAGAAATTTAAACTATTTTAATACATTCTTGCTTTGTTTTTTTGTAATTCTTATATAAAAAAATATAAAAAAACAGAATGTTGCCACCTGTTCCGAAAAATTCTGACGAAAATATTTCAAAAACAACTTAAAACTACAAGTTGCAGAATTTTAAATGAAATAAATACTGAAAATCTATTTTAAAAGAGGTTGCCACCTAGTTAATCTTTATAAATATTGTTATATAATTAGTTTGATAAACGAAATTGTAAATTTATAGCAAAAGGTTAAAAGAGTTTATGCAGTATAAAATACTATTAAAAAAGAGTTGCCTCATTTTTAAAGATTTAATGAATAAAATTAATGGGATAAATAAAAAATTACAACACGGGCATTAGATGGAAGAGCCGTAATTTGAATAGTGTACTATTGCAAATATTATTTGAGATGGGTTGCCATCCATTTAAAAAATGTATTTCCATAAAATATATAAGATGAGTGCTGCATTGGCGAAATTAAACGGATTAACAATGGTTTAAAAGTGCTTACGTAATGACCATATTTTTTAAAATGAGTTGCTACATATTTACAATAAATAATTGAATTCAAATTAATGAGTAAATTACAATGTGATCATTGAATTCAAGAGATTAAAAGCTTTTCTACTAAAAACTATTTTGCGAAGACGGATGCCACCTATTTAAAAAAATATTGAATATAATTAATGAGATAAACGAATTAGAGTTTGCGCATTAAGCTGAGACATTTTAAGAAGACTAACGGTTGAACATTTTGTTGCGAAGGGTTGCCTGACTATGTAAAATTTTTAGTAAAATGAACTTTAAGACAAATAATACAATATCAGTATCAAGTTATATGGTTTAGGAAGGCTTATAGTTCAAAAAAATAGAAAAACGTGTGCCCATGGTGGTGGTGGAGGTTGCCACCTATTTGCAAATGTAACACAAAGAAACTTATTATATGAGTTATGCTTGAGAGTTGTATATTTCTCTTAAAACTTGATTTTATGAAGGCAATCTTTCTATCTTATGTGAATACTTGCCATCTGTTTGAAATCAAAGCTCAATAAGGGCAATATGACCGTCAAATAAAAGAGAATTTATAGAATAAAATTTGAGATGATAAAACTTTGAGGAAGTCACTCCAATTCGATTCATATAGAATTGAATTATATTTTTTGTTTGAAAAATTGGCGTGGTTTCTCAGTTTACAGATGAAACGTTGTGATTTTTTAATTTTTTAAATTGTCTCTATCAAACTAGAATACTAAAAAGCATATAATGTAAAAAGGGGAAATCCATTAAACAATAAGCAGCGTTGCAAATAATGTGTTAAGGAAATTAATCAATAAAAATGTTCAAGTATTTAATCCCAAATACCACGCTTATAACTGAAAATTAAAAGTAAAATTTCTTAGGAATTTTTAAATTTCCCTAAATCGGAATAGAAAATTATTTTTTTTAATTCAAATAATTAACCGTAATAAAAAAGTGAAAATGTAATATGGATCTAAAGTTTATGAATTAAAAATTTGGCAACCCTGCATTGGAGTTTACAGCTCGAGAATGCCTATATCGATTTTTTAAAGTTCGGTCTCTCAGCAAGTCCGTTTTATTCGTACTCATTACCAATCAAAGTCAATTACGACAGAATATTCTTAAATATTGGCATCCGCTTATTTTAATATGGCCTGCCTTTTATTGCCTGCTTGATTCCACTAAACCGCGAATGTTATACCACATGCATATTCTTCTACAATACTTATGACTTTGTTTGCCGCTGCGTATGAGTAATATATATTTATATGCAATACATATATATATTCCAGTCGAAATATTTTAATAAATATTTAATTCACAGAATTTCAATTTGGCGAACCGCCTTTAATTATAACATGTAACTTTTTAATGAGCCTTGCCACATGTAATAAAAACGAGGGTGGACAAACTCGCTTGAGTATGTGAAATCATAAAGACAGGTGCAAGCTCTCCCATTGGCTATTTGTCGAAAAACCATTTGAATATTTCAAGGTTAAGTGCATATTTACACAGTAGCAATACAGCAGTAATGTTAATAATTTAACGCCGACTGTAATTACAGCGCATATTAAAGGTCTCCTTTTACACGCCACCACCTTATCGATTCGATATCACTATCAGTGAAAAATGCAATGTTGTTCTCTATATAGTTGCCTATTTGAGAACAGTTTATTAAAATTATACATAAATGTGGGACGGCATTTCAAATTCCTTACGTACAGCTGCAACCGAAGCCATTGGTTTTCGGAAAGTGCAAAAGAACAGCTGCTACGACGAGGAGTGCCGTGTCGCAGCGGAGAGAAAACAGGCTGCCAACCTCGCAACGTTACGATCGACCACAACACGTGCGGGATGGGATAGATACCGAGAGTTGAAAAGGGAAGCGAGACGCGTTTGTAGACAGAAAAAGAGAGAGGCTGAAATGCGTGAGTACGAAGAGCTTGGTGAGCTGGCCGACAGGGGTAATGCTCGAAAATTCTACGAAAAAATGCGGCGGCTTACAGAAGGTTTCAAGACCGGAGCATACTCTTGTAGAACCCCCAAAGGTGATCTAGTGACCGATGCCCAGAGCATACTTAAATTATGGAGGGAACACTTCTCCAGCCTGCTGAATGGCAGTGAACGCACAACGCCAGGAGAAGTAGAACCCGATTCCCCAATCGATGACGATGGAGCAGACGTTCCATTACCCGACCATGAAGAAGTTCGAATAGCAATTGCCCGCCTGAAAAACAACAAAGCGGCAGGGGCCGACGGTTTGCCGGCCGAGCTATTCAAACACGGCGGCGAAGAACTGATAAGGAGCATGCATCAGCTACTTTGTAAAATATGGTCGGACGAAAGCATGCCCAACGATTGGAATTTAAGTGTGCTATGCAAAATCCATAAAAAAGGAGACTTCACAATCTGCGCCAACTACCGTGGGATTAGCCTCCTCAACATCGCATATAAGGTTCTATCCAGCGTATTGTGTGAAAGATTAAAGCCCACCGTCAACAAACTGATTGGACCTTATCAGTGTGGCTTCAGACCTGGAAAATCAACAACCAATCAGATATTCACCATGCGCCAAATCTTGGAAAAGACCCGTGAAAAAAGAATCGACACACACCACCTCTTCGTCGATTTCAAAGCTGCTTTCGACAGCGCGAAAAGGAGCTGCCTTTATACCGCGATGTCTAAATTTGGTATCCCCGCAAAACTAATACGGCTGTGTAAACTGACGTTGAGTAACACCAAAAGCTCCGTCAGGATCGGGAAGGACCTCTCCGAGCCGTTCGATACCAAACGAGGTTTCAGACAAAGCGACTCCCTATCGTGCGACTTCTTCAACCTGCTTCTGGAGAAAATAGTTCGAACTGTAGAACTAAATAGAGAAGGTACCATCTTCTATAAGAGTGTACAGCTGTTGGCGTATGCCGATGTTATTGATATCATCGGCCTCAACACCCGCGCCGTTAGTTCTGCTTTTTCCAGGCTAGACAAGGAAGCACAGAAAATGGGTCTGGCAAACGAGGGCAAAACGAAATATCTCCTGTCATCAAACAAACAGTCGTCGCACTCGCGACTAGGCTCTCACGTCACTGTTGACAGTCATAACTTTGAAGTCGTAGATAATTTCGTCTATCTTGGAAACAGTATAAACACCACCAACAATGTCAGCCTGGAAATCCAACGCAGGATGGCTCTTGCCAACGGGTGCTACTTCGGACTGAGTAGGCAATTGAAAAGTAAAGTCCTCTCTCGACGAACAAAAGCTAAACTCTATAAGTCGCTCATACTTCCCGTCCTGCTGTATGGTGCAGAGGCTTGGGCGATGACGGCAACGGATGAGTCGACGTTACGAGTTTTCGAGAGAAAAATTCTGCGTAAGATTTATGGTCCTTTGCGCATTGGCCACGGCGAATATCGCATTCGATGGAACGATGAGCTATACGAGATATACGACGATATTGACATAGTTCAGCGAATTAAAAGACAGCGGCTACGCTGGCTAGGTCATGTCGTCTCAAAGGATGAAAACGCTCCAGCTCTGAAAGTATTCGACGCAATATCCGCCGGGGTAAGCAGAGGAAGAGGAAGACCTCCACTCCTTTGGAAGGACCAAGTGGAGAAGGACTTGGCTTCGCTTGGAATATCCAATTGGCGCCACGTAGCGAAAAGAAGAAACGACTGGCGCGCTGTTGTTAGCTCGGCTATAATCGCGTAAGCGGTGTCTACGCCAATTGAGAAGAAGAAGATATTAAAATTAATGTAGATGTAAGGACTTTTTGTATCGATATTGATGGGTACAGATACTGAACTGACTTGGCACTAATGACTGCAGATACGGCGCTGCTGTAATTGAAAAGGCAAATAAGATACAAGTAGGTCTAACTAATAAATCACTACTTATTTCCTAATTAATCGATTACCTTCATTGGCACAAATTTAGAATCGAGTATGATATACGCCATATAAGATTTGGTTTCAAAATGGAAGGTGAAGGATGGCTGTAAGCATTTTCTTGAATACATTTTAACGTCTGACAATCGTATCTAGGTACAAGTAGTTGGAGCGGATTTGGTGTTGTCTTAACAAGGGTCAAATATTAACTTGTTGGATTATTGGATCGAATATAATATCAGCTATTAGCATCGCATGTGAAACTTACTTTATGTATTAATAGCATGCCATGAGAGTAGTAAAGTTTAGAGTTGAATCCTTTAAACTGCAGTTTGTGATCAGAGTTGCATGGCAATGGCCTGTCGAATATCCTACAGAAATTTGGATCTTCTCAAAAGGTGAACATTCCAAATTTTCTTTGGGCTCTGGAAACTTCTTTATTCAGCACACCAATGATAATGCGATTCCGAGCCACATCGGCAAATGATTTACCGGGCGAAACACCTTTTGTCTTCGGCTTTTGCTTTGACGGCGCGGCCTCTTTAACTGACCTTGATCTCTAGGCTGCCGCTGCTGGCGGTTAAAGCTTAAAATTGCGTCGAATCACTTTCGTGCAATCAATAAACTCCTGGATCTGCTTTATGAGCTCTTCATTGGTTGGCGGTTGCACCTGCACCAATCTTAAAAGATGAACAGCACGACGCTTTTTCGCATGCCTTGCTTTCGAAAAAAAAGCTATAACTTGGCAGACGCACCACTAGAAGTATTACTTTTGGTATCTCCTTCCCCTCCCCGTTTTGTAACACACTTTGGCTACAGGGTTTGATTCCGGACACCGTAGTGTTGTTGTCCTCTCGGAGGTGGCTCAGCTTCAGCTTCAGCTTCCAGTACTAGTGCCAGTCCTTATACCCAGGCCTAGATTTGATCCTGTCTTTTTGCTGGCTATTTTCGAACTCGTTCCAAGCGCTACTCTTTTCTCGGTACAATTAGTATCCTACGGAATGAAGGTCCGCTTGCTTTCGCATATCTCCCGCTTCACAAGTAATGTTATCTTATTGCGGAGGGCTCTAGCTATTTGCAAGCTCCGTTTGAGGCTGGGCAATTTAAGGACCTTTTCCCTGGTTGATATTTGCCTTGGTTGCATTGCACCTTGATTCAGTTCTTTTTTCTACCTCCCAAACATAGTAAGACTTTCCATCCGATTGCTGTGCTATGAAGGAGCAACAAACGCCCTGATAAAAAGCCAGTATTTAGTCTTTACATTCTAACTGCAACGTGGGCACACTGTTATCAGCTCGTTTCTGCGTATCTGATATCAGTCGGCACCCGCGGAAAGAGTTCAGCGGAAGATTTTTGAATACCTTTATTCGAATGTACAAACTATGTTTGAGCTTGGACCTCTCTCTTTCCAATTTTACAACAAACAAAGAGAACCAAGCTTTAATGCTACTCTGTTAACTCCAATACAAGGGATTAGTGACTAACTCCCGACAGTGATATTTACTCTTTTCCTCTTACCTCTATTGAATATGGCAGTCTTATATAATAATACCAGTTACTTGTTCGATTCGCACTTCTTATAATGATAGAAGGATTCACCCGATATATACCACCAAAAACCGACTAAACTATTCACATCAAATTGCATTCCAAGCAGCAAAACCGTTAAGACAAATAGTTGCCACTACTTAAAGTGCACTAAAATTGAATTATTGCAGTAAATGGCCGAGCATCAGCACGAAGCGCGCACAAGCAAGTGCAGTTAGCAGCACACCATCGAATTGGTTCGGAGTTCGGGCAGCGGAAGTGCCACAATTGAAGAGTCAAGCAAACGGAAATGAATGAACAACACAATTTGGTTTTGTTGTTGTGCCATTGTTTGCCTGCTGCATGAGCAGCTTCTGCAGCGAGCGGCATGCCAGACATCAGCTGAGCCATCAGCGCTGAGCACTGAACGGGTTTGACCTGATAGTGCAAGTATGTAGGGTTGTGTATGTGTGTGCGGCCGCAAGTCAGTATAATGCAAATCTTTTAAATATCGACTGTTTGCGAATGCTCACAGATTGTTGCTGTTTGCAGTGATTGCAACGGCAACAACAAATTATTTATGTAGACACATAATTTCCGATAAAGACCTGTGAGGTTTGCGCCCGACAGCTGTTCATTGCTTGCTGCAATAACAGCAGCAACAACAGCGAACACAACAACAATTTCTCGCTGTTTTCGATGGGGGCAATGAGTTGAAATTGAAAATTTAAATTTCCTCTACAATCAACGGCTTCCGTTCCAGCCATAGGCCACAGCGGAGTGAGAAAGTGGCGGGTGCAACAAGCTGGAAAAATAGTGGGTTGTGTATGGCTTGCTACTGAAAGGGTTTGTGTGGTCGACTTGGTTTGTGCTTTATTGTTATGATATCTTTCTTTGACTTACCGCACCACGTGCTTATGTCGCTCGACCCAATACTTTATGGCGCTGCGCACCATCATTTCCTGCTTTCTGGTCAAACCATTCGGATTTGTACCGTTCATGCCATTGAAGGTTTGCAGAGTCGATGGCGCACGAAATTGTGCACCCCAATCGGCTTTCGAGCTATAGACGCCGCTGATGTCCAGATCAGTGGGTTCCTTCTCTGAAATTGAAATGAAGAAACTCATGTAATGAAACAATTGTTCCAAGTAAAAAACTAAATCAAAGGTAGATTTCGAACGACGAATGAATTTTAGGAGACTTAATTTCATTGCTGAGGAAAACGCGGTAAATTTTCATTGCTTGTTTAGATCCCACCGCTACCACACAAAATCTCTTAATGCTAGTGGATGCATCCTGAAAAGATGCGAACAGGTTATCAGCCTCTCTAAAGACAATCTAAGACAATTTACAAGGACACATGCACCAAATTGATTTACTGTCGACGAAAATTGTCGGTAAACTTAATGAACGTGTTGCTGGAAAACCCCACATCCGAAAAAGTTTGTCACCTCCATTACTGTCTTTTCTTGGCTTTTGGTGTTAAGTACCAACAATAGACTATCGATCGTAGTGGGTAGACTTTGAAGCAAGCGCATATAATATAATTTAATAGAAGAAACAAGCACAAGGAACTCAAGTTCATAACTGTCTTCGAAGGGACCAGTTCAATGCAAACTCATTTTTTCTAGAGGGAAGAGCAATTGGTTTTAAAAAAGTCCGCACATACACTGCATGGAACACGGATGAATGTGCAGGGGTAGGAACGGACCTTACTCGGATAAACAAGAACGAAGGGTATTTAGTGCGATAACCTCGTTCGAGACAGTCTATCGCTATATTTAACATTGGCTTTTTAAGGAAGTATTTGGCAATTTTGCTATTTATCTTACTAAGTAACAGAAACGTTCCATTTATACTTTTGAGGTTTCCGCATAAGATCACCGATCCAGGAAACAGTGCAAATAACACTTGGGCCACAGTTGGTCTAGCTCTGTTAGCCATATCTAACCCGATAATCTACATTTGCAAATAAATTCAGCGCTTAACAAACCTGTACAACTTTATAAAGGGAGCACCATGTTCTATTCATTGTCCTGAGCTAAACTTGATTGCACATTCACTCTATGAATGGATTTCACTTTTTCAGTATCCGAATGAAATGAGTATTGCAAAAATGTATGAGGCCGACATTTCATTCAATACCTGACATGCTTAATTTCCTTCTAGGAACCAGCGAAAAAATGCTACAAATTCCACCCGCAGTCTCGGAATTTCTTTTTAAGTCGCTTCCAATTTGTTTAAAATCCACCAATTTCAAACTATGAAATAGAGTTCAGCTCACACTTTAATCTCAAATTCTTTTTAAAACAACCAAAACTTTGTCTAGTTTCAACCATTTTGATGTTTAACTCACCCTCATTGTTGATTAATTCCGACTTCGAGTTGGCGGACAATGAACGAAAGAGTGCCGCCGAATTTGGCCGATAGGTGTCCAGTGAGGCTGACAGCTCCATTAATGGCTTCATAATGCCTTTCAAATGTTGCAGCTGTTCGCAGGCGAAAATCAGCCATGAGCAAAAAAGTACATCACACAAGTTCGCATGCACCATGGAGAAAAGCAGATAGTAGCACTGAAAAGCGAAGCTTATAATATAAAACATGCCCGCACCGGCATTCCATGGATAGAACGACTTGATGGGCAAACGCGGGATTTCTACGGTGATGGTCGAATTCGTCTCCTTCTCAAAGGCGAACTTCACACTTTCGCCAAAGAAGGTGATGGTAGTCCAAGCTGAAATGAATAGAAAATAAGCAAGCACAAGTTAGCGAAAACTAATCAAAAATTCTTTTGTGCCGATGCGACACTCACCCACAGCCGAGGCGACGGTCGTCAGCATCACCAAGGTGAATAGTTTACGCATCTTGGCGAGGGCGATCGCATGGTAGCGTGCGTCCGACTCGGCGAACAATGGATGCGAGTTTACCTGATTCCAGATATTCAATGTTCTGCAATTAAAATGCAATGAATTTTATAGCAAGCTATTAAAGTGGGCGCACACGCGCACAATAAGCCATAACCGGCTGGCGGCGACTGGGTTGGAAGCGGCGCGGAGGCGCAGCGCTTGATTGTGCGGCTAATTAAACGAGTGCACGCGTCGCCGGAAGCGCCACTCACCGCTGCTGCTGTGTCACGCGCCATTTCATTTCAACTAAGCGAGTTCGCCATTGAAATGCTCGGATTATTTCTTACGATTAGCTCCCCATGGTGCCGTCAATTGAAGCCACCAGCTCGCATTATTTCGCAATTACAAAAATTTATACAACTCAGCGCTATGCTAATCCATTTAGTGTTACAACTGCTGGTATTAAGAGTTGTTGTTTGACACTCACCTGTAGAAGTTCTTCTGACTTACAGCCAGGTAGATGAATTTCGTTATGCTATGTGTGAAGAAGAGCACCGTAATCGTGTTGCCGGACAACTCATTCACCTCCTCCGCATTCAACGCCAAATTCACCAGTATCAACAGAAATTGCACCAGAACCAGCACCAAGTGTATGGACGAGTAAATCTTCTTGAAGAGACCTGAACCGCCGGTGAAATTGTGCATAAATAAGCCCGAGTATTTCATAAGACGAATGTTGGGCATCAAGTCGGCCACAAGGCCCACATATTTGCTGGGCTGCATGTTGTGTTGGTGGGCTTTGGTTTACTGAAAGTGAAAGAGAAGTTGGGAAACTCAATTGGATTTCGTATTTGGACTCGTAATTGCGAGATTTGGATTGAAATCTGGAGAGCTCAACACATTCCAAATTAGAAAATAACAAAAATCTATGATTGCTGATAGAGTTTCCTAAATGCAGTCGAGCCATATTATGCTTGTAATATTTCGAATATAAAAACTGTTAAAATTTCGGCTGAAACGAACTCGCAGCTTTATTTAAATCGCATATGGAATCTTTGTGTCTACGGAGTTTTTTCGTAGTTTCGGGACCGTTAACAGAACAGGATCCACCGTTACGCAGAGACCACGGAATGGTCGAAACAGTGTACTTTTTCCGGCGAATCTGATCCAAATAAGGCTTTTCATGTGGATTACAAGAGAAGAGTCGTTATACGAGCGCGCCCGCTTTTGTTGAGTCGATTCCAAATACAGGGGCTTAAATCTAGACATTGAAGGTCATGCTAGTCTATTTTATGTTTTAATTGATTACGTACATCATATACAACATGTTTAGATTTTTCAATGCTTTAAACTCACTTAGAGTCAAATTCGAATTTTTAGAATTATAAAAACCTTTCCAAAAACAACTCAATTAAGAAGGAAATTAATTTTGTAAAGCCTAGCGTAGCTGCTTCTACCGATTTATAAGAAATCTCAGAAAAAGAAAGCTATATTGCGTTCTATCACAGCTCAATAATATGTGCTTAGCCCTGACGCTTTGCAGACTTGCCGCAAACCGAAAGCTCGTTTCTTACAATCCCATTTGAGTGTTGGTCGATTTAGGTTCGCTTGGAAGTATTTCTTCTAGGAAGCCATAAACCGGAGTATTACAAAGACTTACCACCAAAAGTTTTGGGTTGTAATTTGTTCTTAAAAATATATATTGTCACTTAAAATGTAAAATAACATATCATCAAAAAAATTGAAATTGAGTATTACATAGTATATGTAGCCTAAGTATTTCAGCTTCCGCTGTCGCACATAGATATGTATGATATTTTGTTTCAATTGGAGTGGTTCCTGTTATAATTTTTTTTCTTTTATGAAAAGTGGTGTTACGTTATTTTGATTTTAGGTAACCATATGCCAGAATCTTATCTAAATTTTTTTGCGGCAAAATTGCGTTGGGAGATAGCACTAGGACATTTCCTTTATGGAGACGCACTTTCAAGGAAAATGGAGCGCAGGAATGCTAAAATATTATTGTTGGCTTAAAAAAAACATTCCAGAACAACATATTTACGATAATCATTAGTATTTTCTTATATAAAACAACAATATCTCCTAATGTAGCTGATGTTAGTATTTTTTAAGAAAAAAAATGTTTTGCTCTCGCAAGAAAATCTGTGTGCTATTTTTTTCATCCAGCTATTAACATTTAGTGACTTTAGTATATTCAAAATTTGATACGATACAATATTTCTAAAATAATAAAAGCTTGGCGGTCGCAGGTTGAACATTGCCAAAATTGCCGCTTTTGGGGTTCTGAGAACCCTCATATGGTTGTCCAAAAACAAATGCATCCACAACATCTCACTGTTTGGTGTGGATTTTGGCCTGGAGGTGTAATTGGAACTTTTTTAAAAATAGGAATGGTCAAGCAGCGACTCTTACTGTTTCTCGATATCGCAAAATGATAACCCATTGCAGAATCTGGATAATATTGATGTGGACAATACGTGGTTTCAAAATGCCGCGTGTAATACGGCCCGTGAAACGCTTCAATTACTGCAGGAGACCTGTTTACGTTGTGTACTCTCTCGTACTCTCTTCTAGATCGTGTGATTTAGCACCAATTGATTTTGTTTTATGGATTTAATTAGTATCACAGGTCTATTGCAACAAGACCACAACTACGCGTGCTTTAATGGAGGAGATTCAACGTTGGATCAATGAAATTCAGCCATAGTTTTGCAGAATATTCAAGGAACATTTCGTCAAGCGAGAATGTAGAGGGCCTTTGCCCGATGTGTTAACTCATAAATAGGCCTAACCTAAGTATCTTATGACTCAAAAAACCTTACAATCGAAATACTAAAGACATGTGTTTTCCATCTAAGTGCAATCTTGCGTTAATTTTGTGACACCCTTTATATAATACTCAGTTCAGGTTTGCTTTGGCTTATTAACAATGCAATTAGATTAAATAAAGCGACATTTAAATAAATATAAAAATAAAATAAATTGAAAGCAAAATAAATTTCAACAACTTACAGGATTTTCCTTAAATAAATCAAAAAAAAAGTAAATTAAAAAATTTAATTAAAAAAGTTGAGTTAAATAAAAGAAAGAGAAAATAAAACAAAATATGTTAAGATAAAAGAAAAATTTTAAATTCCATAAATTCAATTTTCTGAATTAAGATAAAAAATATTGATAAATTTAGAAAAAAATCACTAAGAAAAAACAGCTTTCTTTTGGTTAATAAATATATTTCAAGTCCTTTCTCGGAATTATCAAACATTTTCATATCAACAATATATGAACAATATTCACTAAAAATCACCTGTTTGAAAAATTTTCTTATAATGGTCGCCTTTCGTTTTAATATTGAGTCGTGTGATTTATAAAATGTTTGCTGAGCACATTTTCGCAGCTTTATTTAGTAAATAATTCTATTTGTGAAATTACACATTTTTATTTCTTACTTCTGACTTCTTTAAATTTTCCACTCGATTTCATATATATTTAAAAAAGCTGCAGTGAGTGGTTTTTATTGTTTAGATTTTGTGTTTTATTTATCATTTGAAAGCTAACGGCAAAAAGCAAACTGTTTTCATATAATTTTTATTTTAAGCACTGGCACTTCTTATTTATTTTTTGTGTGTGGAATATTCCCGAAACGAGAGCAGCTATTACCAACTGCCTACGCGTCTGTCACGTAAATGTTACAACGAACTGGTTGACAGGGGATTTTCTAGCAGAACTTTAAAATTCATTAAAGCACCGAATCAATCAAACACCAACACCGGGCACTTTCTCACGTGTGTATGTATTTGTTTGGACACACACGCGGTCATTCATAAAATGAACGACGTGTCCTTAACGGTTTATGGCGAAAGGGAAAAGAAGAGTGAAGAATCTCTTCTCACGCTCATAATAAATGCACAAATCTGCTTAACGCGCATAGCATCATGTGCGTGTGTGTGCATAAGCGAATGTGCGACCTTTTAAGCGGCCGCCCCGGCACCCACATCCATACATACATACATGCACATGTATAAGCAGCCAAGGTAGCCATACTGCAGCTGTCGACTTGTGGCTGAAATACACGAGGTTTCGGTGGTCTCGTGCATTAGTATGGGTTAAGTAGCCTAATGCGGCGCTGTTGAAGACGCAAGTCCGTCGGAACATCAATTAAAGCCGGCTTGAGCATATCATGTCACTTTAGCTCACAACCAAATATGCTAATACGCACACTCACACGCCAAATGGGGGCGCAGATGCCATGAGACTGTTTAATTCTAGTTTGGAGGTCAACTTTTTCTATTAATGATTACTTGAATTTCTTCTCAAGTCCTTTTCTTCTCTTTATGTTAGCTGAGAAGAATCTTTTTTTGAGTCACACACTTCAGTCAAATCAAAAAATGGACCCTGGTTCTCGTGTTAACTCGATTATTTTAATGCAGCGGAGGTTCACTTTCTTCGCGTTATAACACCTAGAAAGGTTTTTGAACCTTAATGAGTAAGTTGTAGCAATATCATCGATGCTATTTTATGGTAGGTCTAGAAAACCAGCAGTTTTTTATGAGTTAGTGCACTGAATAAGTTGGCTGCACGGGGTGTCTCGGCGTTTCTGCCTATTATTAATGATATTTTGACTAAATTATTCACAGAAAAAAATCGCTGAAAGTATTAATTCAATCTCTTTGAAGAATTCCACGCTCCGTTTTATAATATACCAGGTTCGTGTTATATGTAGGCTTAGATATCGTCAGTCAATTTCAATAACTTTCACCGGAACGCACTTCCGCAAGTAGTCTTTTTCAAGCAAGTAGTCGCTGTAGTGGCTTCAATGGAACAACCGATACAATTCTTTGAGTACAAGTCTTTAGTCTAGAGGTCTTTTTAAACTTTAAAGTTGTAAGGAATGTTCTGATTTTATTTCAAATCAAACTCGCCATAGAGAGAGTGTAGGATCTTATTTGCATATTAGGAGGCCGTTATATGTGGTTAGGGGAACATTTGACTGGTCTAAATGTTATTAGATTCTCGATAGCGGAGAGCTATTCTGGCTGATTATTGATATTTCAGTACTATTGCTATGAAATTATTATGAATAATAGAAGTGTGATGTGACTTACGGACTCCATATTCTAAGAGCAGAAGTTCCAGTACTTCGTATCAGCTCACTGATATGAAATACCGGAATTTTGGGTACTGTAATTTCACATTCCCGTCCTAAAGGTCTATATAAATATTGCGATCTTTCGGTAGTCAACTTTATAACGTATCTTTAGTCTTTCGATGGTAGATCAATTTGTGTTGAGTTTTTGAGATATCGATTTTAAATTTTACACACATATCTTTCTCACCAAGAAGCTGCTCATTTGTCATAAGCGTCGAAATCGGAGCACCATAGCTGGCATACAACAAAACGATCAAAATCCTGTGCTTGTATAGAAAATTTTTTTATTTGTCAAACACTATAATATTCGAAGAAATTTTCAAGACCAGAAATCTATAGCATATAGCTGCCATACAAGACAGTTTAAGGATAAACACTTGATATATTCTTAGTGAGGATAAGTCAAGGACATTTTGTACAACTTTGTTAGCTACCCGCGTATTTATTCATAGGCATTCGGCATAAGTATGTAATACTTGTATATACAATTTCTACATCCATGTATGGCTATGCCGCAAGCGGTTGACACACATTGACCCGCTGATATTGATATTGAATATTGAAAAGGTCATTAAAAATTCCATAAAATATCGACTTTCTCATCGGCCATTATATATGCCTACACAAATCCATACATCCTCTCATGTTGCGAGTGTCTTCGTGTGTGCCAGAAGGCATGCGAGCTAGTCCCAAAATTCCCACAATTATCGGCCACATAGTCTACCTACGCACAGACTTATACTGAAGAGGCTCAGTTAACATTGATATTGAGTGTCACAACGATGGCGACGTTCATTGGGACCGACACAACACATACATACATACTATTAACTTTCATTAGAATACTATTCAAAAGATGTTGTCTGTGAATGGTGGAAAGTGAAGAAGAGGAATGAGGGGTAGTGAAACTTCAAATAACGGTCAAGAAGACAAATCTAAAATGCAAATTATAATATTACTTTTAAGTAGCATAATGGGACTGTCCAAACACTTGGCTGAAATGCCGAACGCCTTTCCCTCTAAATGGTGAGCGTCGAAGTACTCACGCTCAAGAGTAGGCCATATATAACTAAAAATATGAAAACATAAACATAAACAAGTAATGAAGAGCTAATTTCGGGTATAACCGAACATTTCATACTCTCGCAACTTGCAAAGATTAAAGCCGGGACGTATCTCAGGTACATAAGACTTGTTAGTTAAAATGATGATATTAGATATGTAGGGGATAAGAGCAGTATTGGCCCCATTTAACAAATTTTCGACACACCGACATATTGCTATCAAGGAAGGAATGTTGAATGTTCCTGAATTTCAATTCAATACTAATATGAGCAAAAAATAGTTAGACTTTGTTCATAATTTTAAAATTTTTGATTTATTCTTCAAACACAATATCGTCCTCCTCAAAGTAATCCCATTGGCCCCAATACAATTGTGTCGACGTTTTTTCCAATCCTCGAAACAGTGGTTAAAACCAATTTTTGGAATAGCATTCAATGCTCGTAGCGATTCACGTCTAATGTTTTCAATTGACTCAAAACGGTTTCCCGAAGCGGCTGTTTGCGGCACGATTTTGGTGGAAAATTTGGCGAGAAACTCTCGAAAAATCAATGCAGTAACCAAGATTTGTCCTTAAATGCGAAAAGCTTTCTCGTATCCAAATATTCGTAAATGATATAGTGTACACAGTTGACATCATTAGCTTGGGGCAGTGTCCGGAAACTTGTCATCAAGCCAAGTTATCACTTCAACTGTATTTTTTCCTTCCAAAAAGCAATATTTTATCAACATGCGAAATTTCTTTTTATCAACTATTTTCACAGTTATAAAAGTTGCTTCACTCAAAATGATATAACTCACAAACTAATGATCCGACAGCTGTCGAATTTATAAACGCGCCTTTTGAAGCGTAGGGCGAACTAAAAATCATATGACTTTAATTCGAGTAGCCTGATTTAAAATCTTTTTCGTAACTTATTGGTACCGATAAGAATTTTTCTAACCACTAATTTTTCACATACAGCATCATTTTTAGAGAATTATCGCACATCTTTTAATGTACAAGGTGTGTTCCAAAGTAAGCAGGACTTTTTGAATGTAGTACCCCCTAGTGGCGCCATCTCTATGTCGACTGGTGCGTTAGAATCTGTTATCCTTATCGATTCTGCAGTGAGAATTTCATGACATTTCATTGATTGGAAGTGAAGTTATTGCGTTTTAAGTGTCAGTATGTTTGTGTTATCGGTGCGAAAATGAGCTTCGAACAAAGAGTCAACATTAAATTTTGTTTTAAAATTGGTAAAACTTTTACCGAAACGTTTCAATTGATAAACAAGTTTATGGCAAGTGCACGAGTGGTTTCAACGTTTTCAAAGTGGTCGTGAGGACATATATGTATGTAGTAAATGACGATCAACATGTGTGCCAATCAAAATCCGTGATCACCGGAAATTCCATCGAAACTGTGCGTGAATTCAGCAAAAATCAGCCGAAATCGTCACTGAAATTCATGGAAATGGCATTGAACATCTCCAAAACATTGATTTATCGCATTTTGACAGAACATTTGGGCTGACGAAAGGTGTGTGCACGGTTTGTTCTGCACAAATTGACTGACGATCAAAAATTGCTCAGAATCCAACATTCGATCGACGCTTGTGACCGATTATTTGACCAAAACTCACATCTTAACCGTTAACCACTCCCTGTATTCACCTGATATGGCACCGTGCGACTCTTCCTTTTAAGAAAAAGGCATTTTCCCATGAAGGGAAAACGTTATGCAGACGTAGAGGCCATTCAAAAGGCTTGCACCGGCATACTGGCCGAGCTAGAACACTCGTTCGACATGCTTTTGGACCGTGCAAAAAGCTGTATTGAAACAGAACGGGACTTTTTTGAATACAATAAATTGATTTTGCCGAAAAAACCTTTTGTTTTGTTGGTTTTTTAAAGTCCTGTTTACTTTGGAATGCACCTAGTATAAATAATTCAAAAATAATTCCACCATGTTTAGTTTTTTTTTAACTTTATGAATTTTGCATTGCGCTATTCCAGCAGGTGTTGTAAATAGTTCTAAAGCTCACGGCACGCACCTTCTAAGCGCTTGCAATTATTGGTAATTTAAACTTTTTAATACAGTTACCCAAAACGACATTGGGTCGCGTTATAACTACTTATAGATTCACTGAAACTTGGAAAAACAACTCATCACAGTTAAAGGAGTGAACTCATTTTTCGGCCTTCTTAGTTAGTCGTAGTTCTCTCAATTGCAGACTAATTTCTGATCCAAATCATCTGAATCCAAAACATTTGAAATTCCATATCACGAACATAACATTTTTGCGTAAAAAATTTATGACGATTACAAGGAGCCAGAATCGGTTGGAAACAGAGTTTGGAGAGGAGAGAAAGTTTATGTTGCTGGTTTCTTTTTAATCAAATAAACTGTCACGAACGATATGACGGAAAAATTCGCGTTAGTCTTATTTACCCACCGTCGGACTGACGTGGCGCATTCTCATTGGTCGATCAAGCGAAACGGAAGCAATTAGCAAAACTGGAGGCAATCAGCAAACAGAGCAGACTCGTCAGAGTAGACTACAGTTGAAATATTTGTAATTCTAATTGAAAAAAATCGATACTCTCGCAATTAATATAAGCTTGAAGACAAAGGTATTTACTATCATTAGGCACATGCTTCGGTGTCCTCAATTTTTGTGGAAACTGCTGTTACACTTGCCTTTGTCATCTGTTTCTTTCTTTATTACATTTTTACCCCGTTTTTTTGTAAAGTTTCTCCTAAGAAATTTTTTAAACTTTTTCTAAAAACAATAATCTTTCCAACAGCTGTTTATGTTCTTGTTATTTGAAAGGTAATCGTTATTGTTTCCCATGCCAAAAGATGAGCTGACTTTTCCTCGATAAATTGCTAAGGTATTTTTCGGTGTCAACAATATGAAAATATGTCCAATTCTTTACAGTTTGAATAGTTAGATCGGAGAGTAACCAGTCAGCAATATTCTTCGCTAGGCTACGCTAAGTAGCAGCTTTGACGTTTTAAACGCAATTCTAAACTTATTTCCCTATATATTTGTGTTCTTCGCTCCTTTTTCCAGATCCATCACAGATATTAGCCAAGTCCTAAAGCAAAACAAGAGTTTAGAGAAAGCAGCTCAATAGAATGCCATTTTGGATAGCAAGCCTGGGATAGGTTTCCTTTGAAATTCACATTTTTAATATAATGCTCTTCACATTAGCGTATGACAATAAAATTTAAGCAAATAATCTCATATTAACTAGCGACATTCATACAAAGAGTCTTCGCGAAATTTGGTATGGATTGTGGTTCTAGACAGCGGTACAATTGTTCAGATTGGATCTCTATAGCAAATAGGTTTTTCTTGTTTTTTCTTCACTTTAACTTTACTATATGGTATATGTATACATATTTCCATAATATTTTTCTTACAGCTTATTTTACATACTGCCACTTTAACTCTTGTTGCATCGAACCGCATCGAATTCGCAGACACTAAGGCGCTCATGAAATATTCTTTAAGAACAAGTTCGTGGCAGAATTCAATAAAAATTTTCTCAGAAACTTACATATTTCGACCAAACGTCATATAAAAGCAAAGTTCTATCAAAGCCCAGGCAATAAGTAAAATAAGTTGCCCATGCTGGGAAAAACCCCAAAGTAAGCAAATCAAATTTCTGGTTTATGGTTGTTTTTGAAATCCTTATTGCCTGTTCTCAAGCAGAAAATCTCCATTTAATCTGTAAATCAAAGAGAAAAAAATATCTAAGACTGCAATTATTTGATTGAGGTAAAGTAAAGCGCTTATGCCGCAAGTACCACGAAGCGAGGAGAGGCAAAATACCGATAATCGCAACCAGATGTCAAGTGAAAGCGAGCGAAGTAATTCAAAAAGAATTTTGAATTGTCTCGCAAAGGCGACGCAGCCCAAATTGGCCACTTTGAGTTCTTGTCTCATTTAATTCTATACGAGCATACATACATACATATATGTACATTTGTTTACACTTCTGTAGCAAAGTGTCAGCAACAGATTTACAATGCAAATAACAGCCGTCTCTCAGCTTTGTTGGACCGCATTTGCAGCGACCGAAAGATGAGTTAAAAGCAAAGGTTAAGAAATATTTCATCAAAGGCTCATATATTGTGCAAGAAATAGCAGCAGCTATATATAACTGTATCTGTCCGCAGGCGAATAAAGATTTATGAGTGAATGCACAGATTTGCTAACGGACACCAGCCAGACCGGAAGTGCCCTTAACGCCTGCGTATTCTCACGTGCAGGCACCGTTACTCGTATACAAAAGCATATAAGTACAAATGTGTGCGTTTTGCAGATGTCTGACCATAAGGGCTTAGACTTTAACCAAATAAAGTTAAGTTGAAAACGGGAAATTTGTTTGTTTTTATACTCTTGCAGCATGTTTCAACAGAGTATAATAGTTTTGTTCACCTAACGGCTGTACGTATCACTTAAAACTAAGCGAGATAGAGTTATAGTTGTACTCGTATACATATAAATGAACACGATGAGGAGAAAAGTTCGCCGCCCGTCCGTGCAAGCTGTAACCTGAGTAAAAATAGATATATCTAGATGAACCTTGGTCCACATGTTCCTTGGCAGAAAAGTAAGTCGAAGTTCGTAGATGGGCGTAATCGATCTAGTGTCACGCCCACAAAACGCCATGAAAAAAAAAACTTATAAAGTGCCATAACTAAGCACTAAAATAAGATATCTTCCGTTTCTTTATTGGCGTAGACACCGCTTTCTCAGTTATAGCCAAATTTACAAACATCATGCCAGTCCTTTTCGCTGTTTGGCACCAACCGAAGCTTCCAAATGTAGCAAGGTCGTCCTCCACCTGGTCTTTTCCTCGAAGTGGAGGTCTTCCTCTTCCTCTGGAGTTTTTTTATAACCTAGCCAGCGCAGCCGCTGTCTCTTAATTTGCTGAACAATGTCAATTTCCTTAGTTCGTCGAGAGAGGACTTTACTTTTCAATTGCGTACTCAGTCCGAAGTATCATTTGCTGACAAGAGTTATTCTGCGTTGGATTTCTAGGCTGACATTGTTGGTGTTAATGCTTCTCTATTTAGTTCTGCAGCTCGAATTATTTTCTCCAAGAGTAGATTGGAGAAGTTGCACGAAAGGGTGTCGCCTTGTCTGAAACCTCGTTTGGTGTCGAACGGCTCGTAGAAGTCCTTCCCTATCCTGACGGAACTTTTAGTATTGCTCAACGTCAGTTTATTCAGCCGTATTAGTTTTGCGGGAATACCAAATTCAGAGAACGCAGCATAAAGGCAGCTTCTTTTCCTGCTGTCAAAAGCAGCTTTGACATCAGTGAATATCTGGTCGGTTGTTGATTTGTCAGGTCTAAAGCCACACTGATAAGATCTAAACAGCTTGTTGACTGTGGGCCTTAATCTTTCACACAATACGCTCGACAGAACCTTAGATGCGATGTCAAAGAAGCTTATCCCATTGTATTTGGCGCAGATTGTGAGGTCTCCATTTTTCCGTCCGACCATATTCTAGAAAAAGGATGATGTGCGCTCCCTAACAGTTCTTCGCCGCCGTGTTTGAATAGCTCGGCCGGCAATCCATCGGCCGCCTTTTTATTGTTCTTCAGACGGGTAATTGCTATCGAACTTCTTCATGGGTTCACCATCTCCAGGTGTTATGCTTTCACTGCCATTCATCAGGTTAAAGAAGTGTTACCTCATTAATTTTAGTATGCCGTGTGCATCAGTCACTGGATCACCTC
Source organism: Bactrocera neohumeralis (assembly GCF_024586455.1). Lineage (NCBI taxonomy): Eukaryota > Metazoa > Arthropoda > Insecta > Diptera > Tephritidae > Bactrocera > Bactrocera neohumeralis. The sequence goes on along the minus strand of NC_065919.1, from coordinate 28,366,092 downwards.
GGGCAGTTCTACGAAAGTAATAGTATGAAATGGGATGGGGTGCAAAATTCAAACAGATGATTTACTTTGCTAGAAAAATCCCTATAAATGGGAAAAACATTTATGTGCAAAATAAAGACGAACACTATATTTCAAAGCCTTAGTGAGGTCAACAAAAAGGTTTTAGATTTAAATTTGGCGTTTTAAGGAGTTATTTGCGTGTTGTCTTCAGAGTAACATACCCTTGACTTCATTACTGGAATGTATCATTTACTAAGTTCCATATCCTCAGATTAGGAAGTGGATAGCTTTTTGTTTATGTTGAAAAAACAGAGATTACAATTTTCTTATAGGTTTTGTTCGTAAACGCATCCGACTAACTGTAATGTGGAATATATCAGACAGTTTGAATCTGAGGTAGTGGCATATATTTGTGGAGTACCATTTACAAGTAGTAATGTTACTTCTTCCTGGATAAGGCCAATACAATAATAACGGTCTTTAGATAGCTATCTCGCGTACTTGAACTGGCATGGCCGAAGAAAGCATTGCAAGACAACAAGAGGAGCAGAGAAGGCAAGCTTTAGTCTTCTACCTCACTGTCGGTGGTAGTCCAAATAAAGCTGGACATCTATTTTTGATTGAATGGTCAAAATAATTGCTTTGAAAATCTATGACTAATCGATCTAAGCCATACGGAAAAACACCGTTCCGTCTCGAATACAACTTGACCAGCTGAGGCGGAACGAATTCAAATTTTTTTAGCGCAAAATAGATAGCACGGCAGTTTGCCTCAAAATTCTTGTGGAAATCTCTTTTGCCACCATAACTAAAAAAAAAAAAAAACAAACTTCAAGTATGAGTCTATGAAATCGTCACGGATGTTGAAAATTTAGCGAAGTAATATTCCGCTAATGAATTGAGAAGTGAGAGTGAGAAGCTAATACAACAACAACAACTACAGTTTTGTGAAAGAGTCTACTCCTATTGCCTCATTTCGCAGTTTTTATACAAAGCTAGCCCAGTTAATTTCGAAGCTTCTTAAAATACGCTTCGCTCATAACCAAAGAGCTTTAGAGCAGTAATAATGCTAATAGCAACAACAAACACACAGTAACGTCATACTAACAGCAAGACAACAATAGCTCACACCTAGTTCCTGAACTCTGCAGCACCCTGTGCTGCTGTTAAGCTGATTATTTGAATTGGCCATAATCTCTTAGTGTCCGTCATGCCTGCACACCCGCGTGTCATTGTGTTAATTTACGCCAGCCGGAAGGGCATGCTCTACTACATACAGGCTTGCATACATGTATAATCTATTTTTAGTACCTTTATGTCTCTTCGGCATTGTGCTACTACTACAAAAGCAACAACAGCATATTAGCATAGTATCGCTTTCCTATTGTTGTTGGCATTAAATATAGCCTCAAGTTGTCATATAGGTAAGTGCGTGTATATACATATATACATATACTAGCAGTAGTAGTAGTAGTTGTTGTTGTTGTATCAACACCAACATACTGTACCCTTAGTGTCACACCGCTACTTCCTTGAAGTTTATTTTCTTCCCTTGGCTTGCAATTTGCACTTCCTTTTCGTTCTTTATCCAGCCAACTACTCTTTAAGCCAGTAGCCGTCTTCACACCCGTCGTCTTTTCTTCGCTCGTTTCGTGTGACAACGTGATTTTCTTAACTGTGCTATCTGTGCTGTGGCTTAAGTTGTACGTACGCATGAAACGCTGTGTGATAACATAACAACAGTAACGGTAGTTTAAAATGCTCATTGCTGCGTGCACGTCCTGCCGGTTGTGCGGTCGTTTTGCTGCTGCTTCGTTGCTTTTATTATTTTTGGCTTGTTGGCTACAAGTCAGGCCATTTAAGCAAATGGAATTCGCAAACATTTTGAAGAGAGTGAAAGTGTTGAGCATGCTCAGTAGCTGTGGTGCTCAGAGCGGAGGTCAAGTGGCTTGGCATTGGAAATGTACGATGTTGCCATATTTTAATCTGGGAATATTTTAAATATTCAATTTAGTAAACTAACAATTTTCTTAAGACAAAGAGTTGATAAAACAAGAAAAAACGTAAACTTCGGCAGCACCGAAGCTATAATACCATTCGCAGGTGCATTTTTTATAGCATAAAAGTGTATAAAAATAACTTAGTCTGAATTTTTATCAGTCAGTTTATATGGCAGCTATATGCTATAGTTGTCCAATCTAAATAGTTTTTTTGGAAATTGTAGCGATGCTTTGTCTGTGTCTTGTCAAATAAGAAAGTTTTCCATACAAGGACTTGAGTTTCATCGGTTAGTTTGTTTAGCAACTAAATGCAATAGTGGTCCGATATTGGCAGTTCTGACAAATGAGCAGTTTTTTTGGTGAGCAAAGGACGTGAGCATAGTTTTCGTATGATATCTCAAAAACGGATAGACTAGTTCGCTAAATCGACTCAGCTTGTCACTTAATAGAGTCTCCGACAAATTCTTCTAGCCAGTTCAGGGTATAAAATGTTTCGAAATTGTCTTGAAAGTGACAAAGTACATATTTTTATTATATTGATGATTTTCAAGCTGTGAGTTTGGATCACACCGCGTGGTTGTCTTAGTAATTTCCAGTAATGTTTCAAAGTGTCAACCTTTGCAAATACAATTTTTCTATCACAGCTTATAATTATCTCTCCTCCTAAAGCCTACATTTAGATGATACTGATAAAGCCCTTTGAACTGCGGGATTTATAGATAACTATTCTAGCAAAGCTGATGTGAATTAATCTTCAGTATGTAGCTTGTAAAACATTAGAGTAGGACCTTTAATGTAAAATATCGGCCCGGTTCCTTCGGTATTGGTGGATTTCTAATTCGAGGAGATTTTTTAGTTTTGTCTAACATCATATGATGTTACTACAGAACGGCGAAATTTTTTGCGTCATCTGCAGTGATAATCGGATATTGTTGCTGTAACTACAAGAAACATTTCTTAAATAATAAGATTTAGATCGCTGCCGCGTTTATAAGTCTCAACCGCATAAATACCTGGGCCCATTCAGGTTACGATAAGTAAGTTTACACGAGTACATTGGACTTGATATCATTCAGGGTTACTTTGACCAACGAGTCGCAGTGTTTAACACTTATGGTTATTTCTATGCGCCTATACTCGCAATGGGACCACTGGAAAAGAGGAGCAGTGAGGTCTTTTATGTTTGAATTTGTAATTGTATTAGCTTGCGGGGAGGATTGGCGAGAAACCACCCACTAACTTAAAATTCCGGCTTCCTTAACAGTTTAGTGACTTCAAAACAGAGTTGTCTGCTCTTAATTGAACAGAGAATCCACTGTTTCGTAGCGCAGCCTACTTAAAAGAAGTTGTCACCTACTCTAGGCGATCCTAGTCTTGAGCTCACTGTCACAACTTTGGTGAAACCAAACTTTTATAAAAGACAGTTTGTGGCTTCATTTGAAATAATATGATCAAATTATATCATATATCATCTTCAAATTTTTCTAGGACTGATATTATTTTACGTATAAAACTATTAGCTGCGCAACTAAGTTTCCGCTGTGGGGCAATAGATGGCTTCAGGAGTTAGAGGTGATCGATTTTATTATATCCAATGTGGAATATATTTAACAGCACGGTCTTGTTTCAACGCCATCGCCCCTTCCGAATATTCACGCTGCGAAAGTTATGCTGTGTATTTGATGGGATCAGTCCGGCGTTATTTATTAAAAGCTGCTGAAACCACACCTTCACTGAGGAACAGTATCTACTTTAATTGACGCGATTCAGAAGAGCACTGCGTGAAAAGCGGCTTCAATACCAGGAGAGGCACGAAAGAGTGCATAACAACGTTCGATCTCACGTTGCCAAACCTGGTAAAACCTACGTGGACGTGGGAAGTCCTACTCAATCACTATTTTTCCCAGATATCGCACTGTCCGACTATTATTGGTCCTAGGGCAAGGCCCCTCAGAAGATGACATCGAAAAATGGCTTTATTTTCGGATAGCATCATAGGATAAGTAGTTTTATCGTAATGACATTCAAGCTTTACCAGAGAGATGGAAACAGTTGCAACTAGCGATAGGCAATACTTCGAACAATTCATTTGTAACCAGTTTCTTACATTAAAATACGCACCAATATATAATACATACATACATATAAGTCTATTAAAACTCAATTTTAAGTAAACCAAACATAAGTTTCAACAATGTGGCAGCATCAATTTCCACACCAAGTACTCCGGCTCTCACATTGCCAGCAAAGCGCTCTTATTGAATTCCAATCTGTCGTTTGTACAATTGTACTCTCGCAGACATTTGGCTCGAACGCACCATTTTGGGTGTTGCTCCACGCAGCGCTGTGCTCTGGGTTCCCCAAGTGTCCTGGCATGCTAACGGCAGAGGCAGCAACAGCAGCAGCCGCCGACTCCTAATATATTCACAACGCTCAGCTGTTTCTACATGCCAGCCTGTGAGCTGGCGTCGGCAGCAGCGGCAGTTGCGCTACGCTGCGCAGAGCTACGCCTGTCGTTTGTGCTCCCGCAACACAAAAGCAAGACCAGAAATACCGTTGGAACACAGTTAAAAATGGTCCATCGTGGCGACAGCATCCCGGGCAATTGGCAAAGCGGAATACTGTTGTTACCAACACCGTTTGTGTGGACCTCTGCACTGAAATTCAAATTGAAACTGAAACTGCTGCCTTCGAATTGGGTGCAAGCAGCACAGTTTTCGGTGGAAGCTGCTCGAAGTGCTCGACTCGCTCGAGCTGAAGTGCATTTTCAGTGAACGCCGCAGCGGCGAACGGAGTTAAATCGACTGTAACGAAGTGAAGTGGAGTGCCAGTGAAACGGTTAAGCGCGAAGTGCGCTAAACGGAAGTGAAGTTGAAAGAAAGTTGCACAAAATCGTCGGGTGTTCCAGTGCGAAGTTGTGAAGTGAACGAAAGAGTTTTGAATTTAAAAAGGAAGTGAGCAGAAAGCAAGAAATCTCGCGAAAACTTAAATAAAACGGAATGTGTCAAACAAAAAGTAAACAAATTTAAGAATAGAAGGTGATTACTGCCTCGCGCTTATATGTATATGTGATAATAAATAGGCCGTACCCTAAGATTCAAAAGAAAACAGTTACATAATAATAAAAGCAGAAAAATCGCGTGCGCGGCTTGGTTGTGTTGTTGGTATTTGTACTCCTGTTGGTGTATTTACTGCTATTGGTATTTGTTTTGTTGTTGTTGTTGTTGTTCATGTTACACGTGTAATGGCAACTCAGTGTGCCAGCACAAGTGCGGGTTGAGCTCCGTTGGCCGTGTTGTGGCATTTTAATTACAGGCAAAATTACATAAAAACAAAAACAAAACAAAAAAACAACAAGAACAACATGATCAACAAGCCAAGTCCAACATGGTAATAGAAAATCAGTGAAACACACGCTGCGAACACTCAAATCTCTAGGTTGCTCATTGAATACTTAGCTTCGCCTGGATTATGCAGCACAACACGAAGCACGAAAAAGGTTAACGAGCTTTTGATTCTGTAATGAGCTGAACAGAAAAGCCGTATCTTGTATCTAGCAAAACTTGTTTACAAAAAATAACAAAAGTCCGAGCAACCTTACCTCTGGCATAAAAAAGAAGAACCAAAAAACGAATAATTTGGCAACTGAATGCGATGAATCAGCGAATAAAAAATATATCTACGGTTATTTTGTATAGTAGATCTACTGAGAAGCTGTCGGTAGTTGGTTAGCGTGAATGTCTGACAACGCTGCTAGGCTTTTAGGAAACCACAGGTACTAAAATCTTCTTACTCTATTATGTTCTCCTTGAACCACAATGTGCTTCTTATCAATACAAACAATTTTGCAGCTTCCATGACATCGAGAAATCCTCGGTCAAAAGTTGCATTCCTACTAGAGTTCTTGTCTCAATCGTATCCGTGGTATTGGGTTGAAATTAGTACGCGCTATTATTTTAGTTTGTCCCTTATTACAGATGATTAATAGAGAGGATTCCCTCAGTCTAAGATCGTACCTCGCAGTCAGTTACTTAATGAAGAGCAATAGGTAACAAAAAAACTGGAACATCAATGATAAGTGCTTCATGTGGGTAAAGTTGGCAGCTTGCTTTTGTTGAGCTAAAAGAGTTTAGAATATTGTGTGAAAGTGAGAGATCTATGGCGGCTGTCTCTCTGCATCTTTCATCACGAGTTGCATGGTTGGACTTATACATATAACATACTCTTACCAAAAGAAGTTTTAGTACTTTCCCTACCTGGGGATGGACATTATAAAATAGGGATATCTCAAATATTCAGTACTTTTGTGATCTTTCCCCATGATGCTATTGCATCAGGGGGACAATTCGAATGCCGAATCACCAAATAGAACTTTGTTTATTTTCATAAAAAGTTAAATTATACCCACCGCTTTCGACATTTTCGGTGTTGCAAGTTTTTGTTCCGAGTTTGTATTGTTTAACAGACTTCCTCGTGTATTCTAAGTTGTCAATATGAACCATTCTTTTTCGCCAGTGGTAATATAGTATACAGCAAAAGCAATACTTTTGCGAAAGTACTAGGTCGAAGTACGTGATGGCATTCATTTTGCGGCTTTCTGGACAAAAACCACTGGCCTTTTATAGAAGTAATGTGTCTCATCGCCTTAAGGATAGATTATATAGCTAGCGAGTGACTTATTCACACAAATCATCATCTGCCTTAAGGTAGAAGTCTGGTAACTTATGCCTATTTTCATGACTTCTTTGAAGGGTGGTTTTTTATAGGAAAATATAAATGAATTATCTTAAATATTTAGAGTGTTTTTATTTACATATTGAAAATATAAAAAAATGTATTTGAAAAAATTTAATACTTTATTACTATTATTATTGTCACTCGAAGTTGGAACCTCAAAAAAAAAAAATGCACGTGGGTGGCCCGGGTGATTTTGGCTCTTGATGTTCTCTGAAATCAAATATTCTTGTTTATTCGTTATCTATAGATATGTCATTCTGGTCGGAACTACTGAAGTTAAATTTCAATTTTTCATTTTAAATAATAAAATGGCGGACTTTGAAAAAAAGTCCTTTTATTTTAGCAAAGAAAGGGTTGTAAAATAAAAAGTTAGGAGTGAAAAAAATTCTCGTTAGTTCCGACGAGAACTATAAGTGTGTGCGGCCTGTTAGAATTTGAAAGCAATCGGTTATGTAGATAAAAAAGTTAGGACCCGGGCCGACCAGAAAAACAATGTTTTGAGAAAAACGCGTTTAAAGTTCAACAACTCCGAGAGAGAGGACTCCGGAGCGCTCTAGGAAACTCGTTATAACTCCCGAAATATTTCAAATTTCTGTCTGAAATTTTCACAGTATATTCTCAAGACATTGTACTTTCAAATTAAGCAAGAAAAAATTTTCGATTTTTCGAACCCAAGTTACCAGACTACTTGCCTTAAGAAATATTAAACTTCCCACTTATGAAACTCTGAACTCACATATTGCTACAGAGTATAACAGTTGTTTGTAACTCCAGAAAGCAATCGAGATAGACATAGAGTTTGACACTATACTCGTATATTAAAATGATCATTATTATCTATCAAATGATATATATAACAAATGACATATGGTATATTCGACTCTGTACGCAATGACTTGGATAAGTATTGAAATATTTTGGTGCACTCTGAGTACGTTGGTATTGATATGGAGAAATAGCACTACAGGCCACAGCTACAAAGTGTTCTTAGGGGGGTATTCTCATGTAATCACTTCGCAAAATCGATTTTTTGACAGTAAAACCTATTGAAAACATGCTGTGAAAAATTCAGACCGAAATTCATAGTATTTGATAAGTTACAGCTCATAGTCGCCGACGTGTCGTAAGCGATTGTCTACCAAGCGCCATGACAAGTCTGCAGCTGCTACGCTTCTAAACGCATTTTTCTCGAATCATCATCATATCATGGTCCTAAAAAAAAAGTATTCAACCGATTGCTTTAAAATTTACATATGTTCTTCTACTCATTTATAGTTATCGTCCCTACCAGAATCGTTTATTTTCGAAAATATTTTCAAATTTTTTTAAACGATTTTTAAAGAAAAAAACAAGATTTTCGTGACTTTTTTTTAAGTTCGACATTTTTTTTTAATGAAATTGATTATATTTGTAGGGACGATAGCCGCAGAACTACTGAATAATAATCCATTCGATTTTTTTATTTCATACAACATGAACAGGGGGGACTACATGATTTCAAAAAAAAATATTAAAAATGTAAAAAACGAAAAAAAAAATGTTTTGTACATTTCAAAATACAAATAAAAATATGTTAAAAACTAAACTGATTGAATTTTGTTGTCGCAAAAAAAAAATTTCCTAAAACGTGGTAAAATGTATGCGTTCACATGAGAGTACCCCCTTAGTCGATTAAATGCATGGATCTAGATATAAGCCACAAATTAAGTACAAAGAAATGGGAAGAATGGATCCCATTAGGGAGGGACGTCACTAAATTATACCGTAAAATAGGTATGGAAGATAATGCGCAAACGAAGTCTTTAGATTACACTTTAATAATGAGTGAAATCCTGATAACCACTTCTCATGTAATATACTTTGAAATTTTTAGCACATAAATCTAGCATCTATGGCGATATGGGAAAAACGGCTTCACCTCTCAGTTCTTATTACCACTTCGCACCTAAACTTTTCTAGTTCTCAGATAGCGAATGTAAGGCCGTCAGTTCCTTCGTCTGAATTTACACCTAAAATATCGGTATTGATCTGCAAGTCATCTTAATGGATTTCAGAGACCATCTATGTTCAAATTACAATGTATCCTTTAACAAAAAATCGTTAAAATTGGTCAGTATTTCCCATAGCCCACTTATAATTATCTATTTTAAATAGTTTCCAACTTTCGGTTTGTGTATATATCGGTCAATATGTGCATTATCTTAAAGAAATACAGGAAGCATCTTTTTCTTATAATAGTCTGTCTTTGCCTCGAAAATACTTAAAATTGTGCCAATTGTTTTCTACTAAGTCCCCATATACCAAATATAAGAGTTTCCAAACTTCCGGTGGACCTTAGAAAACCACAAATAACTTTGAAGTGAGTTAGATAAGACTATACTATGTAATCTTCAAGCTGTCTGTCACATACTCTTAGGTGGCGCCACCAGGGGGCCTATTTACTTTGGAACACATCTTGTAGATCCATTACGATTTTATAAATCATATAACTTTTGTTGGCCTTGAGATCTTGCTCAATTATTGTAGGTTATAGACTTTCCATTAGCGAGGCCATAAGACACTGTTTTGGCTTACGTTGAATAGTATTATCTTTAATATATGAACAAATAATAGCGGTCTCAATTTCAAACTGTAAGGTTTGCTCCAAAATATAAATTTTTGTTTTACACATTGCTGAGGAGTGATTCATTAAAATTCGCTGGCTTGCAGTATTTTATTCAGCCGGTTAATAAGTGCATCATCCAGCTCTCCAATGTACTCCCGCCTCTCTGTGTGTATTAGAGTGATTCAAAAAAAAATTTTTTTTTCGTTTGGTACTCAGAAAAATAGGTTCCTAGACACCTCTAAGAAAGCATCTCCAAACATATGTTTTTAATTGTAACGGGAAAGTCCTCATACATAAAGTTTTCTATTTTTTTCTTATTATCAGATAGAAAAATTTATATCTCGCTTCCAACTACTTGAAAAAATATCTTGTTCCTTAGATTTTGTAGGAAATTGAATGCTCTAAAAAACGGTCACCACGATTTTTTCGTAAACCCAAACGTTTAAAAGATATTAACAGTTAAAGTTTGATTAATTTTTAGGAAAATTCTTTATTTCTTATTAATTTTATAACTCAATGAAAAAAAATTATTATAAATGATGAAACTCATAGTTTTGTAGGAAATTTACTGCTCTATAAAAATGGTCTCTTTTGATTTTTCGATTAAGTTAAGAGCTTACGAGATATTCATCGTCAAACATCAATGCATATTAAGGTGGATCAAAAAAAAAAAATTTTTTTCGTTTGATACTCTGAAAAATAGGTTCCTAGACACCTCTAAGAAAGCCCATAAGTTTCATCATTCATAATAATTTTTTTTCATTTCATATTTATTTGTATTATTTGCGAGGCTTTTTCCGGTGACCTCTCGGAAAAAAGATGCGCTCGCGTTGGCAGGATAACTCCTTACAGGCTCATCTACAGTGAAAAAATACGTGATTTAGTTAACCTTAACTTAGAAGTTGGACGAAGAAAATAACACTAACAAGTAAGGAAGGGCTAAGTTCGGGTGTCACCAAACATTTTATACTCTCGCATGGTAAAGTGATAATCGAGATTTCATAATACGTCATTTACATATTTTTCAATTACCGTATTTTTGTAAAGTTTTATTCCGCTATCATCATTGGTTCCTAATGTTTATACTCGTATTATACAGAGAAGGCATCAGATGGAATTCAAAATAGCGTTATATTGGAAGAAGGCGTGGTTGTGAACCGATTTCACCCATATTTCGTACATGTCATCAGGGTGTTAAGAAAATATTATATACCGAATTTCATTGAAATCGGTCTAGTAGCTCCTGAGATATGGTTCTTGGTCCATAAGTGGCCGGCGCCACGCCCATTTTCAATTTTTAAAAAAAGCCTGGGTGCAGCTTCCTTCTGCCACTTCTTCCGTAAAATTTAGTGTTTCTGACGTTTTTTGTTAGTCGGTTAACGCACTTTTAGTGATTTTGAACATAACCTTTGTATGGGAAGTGGGCGTGGTTATTATCCGATTTCTTCCATTTTTGAACTGTATATGGAAATGCCTGAAGAAAACGACTCTGTAGACTTTGGTTGACATAGCTATAGTAGTTTCCGAGATATGTACAAAAAAATTAGTAGGGGCGGGGCCACGCCCACTTTTCCAAAACAATTGCGTCCAAATATGCCCCTCCCTAATGCGATCCTTTGTGCCAAATTTCACTTTAATATCTTTATTTATGGCTTAGTTATGACACTTTATAGGTTTTCGGTTTCCGCCATTTTGTGGGCGTGGCAGTTGGCCGATTTTTCCCATCTTCGAACTTAACCTTCTTATGGAGCCAAGAAATACGTGTACCAAGTTTTATCATGATATCTCAATTTTTACTCAAGTTACAGCTTGCACGGACGCACGGACGGACGGACGGACAGACGGACATCCGGATTTCGACTCTACTCGTCACCCTGATCACTTTGGTATATATAACCCTATATCTGACTCTTTTAGTTTTAGGACTTACAAACAACCGTTATGTGAACAAAACTATAATACTCTCGTTAGCAACATTGTTGCGAGAGTATAAAAATGGGATTTTTGGCAAACATTTTTACAAAAAACTGCAAATTTCAGTGAAAATTTCGCGAAATTTTTTTTTTCAAATAGTTGTAATCGAAAAAAAATTCTTCGTCCAAGTCTTTAAGAATTGCATCTTAAGGACCTGTGTAAAATTTCATGAAGATCGGTTGAGTAGTTCTCGAGAAATCTTGCCAAACGACTTCAAAAACACAGTTCCAGACAGAGAAAAACGCGTTTAAAGACTTCGCACTTAGCCTAGCTAACTTCGAGCTCACAAGTTCTCAAGGCTGTATATCCGAAACTATTACTCTAGTCAACTTGCAAATTTAAGACAATATTCTAGAGGTGACAATCTAGAGAATTTTTAGAGGTTTAATAAAGTGAGAATTTGTAACGTCTTAAGCTTTTAAATGGAAAACTTTTTATTTTACAAGATATCGTCACGAAATTTAGCAAAGATTATTTTCTCAGACATTGCTACAATCTCCGAATATATTGTTCAGATCGAACCACTATAGCATATAGTTGCCATATAAACTGACCTATAAAAAAGAGGATAAAGATAGTTTGGTACCCTTTAATGTTCCGGATATAGCAGCTGTGATGGGTATAATAGCTTCGGTGCAATCGAAGTTAACGTTTTTTGTTTTTTGTGTTTTTATTTATATACTTCTTAAACTGTTTGTATCTGTAAAAAAGTGATGTCGAACCTAAACACAAAGAATAGCGAACTCGAAGTTTAATCTTCTAAAAAATCGAAACCAATGACTAAGTTCCAAGCTATTGGAGATCCCATCGATAAAGTGCTAATGAAATTATATCTGATTTAGCTACTTGTTTCTTAAAGAAATTCTTATTTGCATATATAGAAGGCGCATTAGCATTGTTGCAATGCCATTATGTTGATGGCTTTGCAATCATTACCCACACCCTTCCACTTCAGCTTGCTTGCATGCCTATGACAGCCTATCGCTAAGTCATGCCACTATCCCTTCCGGGCACAGTTGTTTTTGTTATAGCGGTTTTTTAAATACATACATACATATGTAGTATAAGACACAACATGTTGCTAATGTTGTTGTTATTGTTTGTCATTAAAAGGCAACAAACAACAAATTGTCGCGCGTCAAGTGAAACAGCGTGTGCGATGAAGGTTACTACATATATGCATGTGCTGTCTATGTATGTGTGTGGTAAGGTGTTTCTTTTTACAAGTGCTTGCTAGCTTGTGTGTATGTATGTGTTTGCACTCATCTGCTTTCAACCGCACATTTGACACATATAGACAGTCATTTCTCCGAGTTGTCACTGCTGCAGCGCGTCAGCCTGTGGCAAAACGTTGTTGTTGTTGTCATTTACAGCTGTAACATTAAATGCCCTAACGGCGAATATATTCGAAGCCAGCAGTAAGAAGAAGAAGAAGAGCACCAACACAACTGCAGAAAGCAGCAAAGCAATCAACAGCAGCGCCTTCGTCAACGCCAAGGCGTGAATGGGACACGTCACGCGGCCCTCGTGCTCTTCCTCATGCACGCACAGCCGAAAGCCGCCAGCGTTTGTTGTCGTCCTACGGCGGCTTTGTAGTAGAGGAGCAGTGGAGTGGGGGATAGCGGTGCGGTGGCGGCTGCTGCGTTAACAACAAGCGTTAACAAACAGTGTCATGTCGGCAAACGAGAAGCTGTCGCGAGCGGGTGGCAGGGGTTGGTGTCGAGCGTTACGCCCTGAATATGGCCGACGATGATAGTGACGATTATTGTCCTCCGCAACTGTTGTCACATTAAATGCAGCTCGTCAAGTCTGCCGAGCACATCGCTGAACGCCTCGTCAATTCAGCGTGTTTTAGCACTCAGCACTCTTAGAGCTCTTTTTTCAGCTTTATTTTTTTTATTTTGGCCTTTTTTTCGCTGCTCAGCCCTACTTTTAAAATGTCATTTGGGGCTGGCGCATGCCGTTCGTGCTGGCATAGAGTGCCGCATTTTCAGACGCTTTTCAACTTTGCTTCAATGCGCCGGCACATGTGCTCGCACAAACAATGGCTGCACAACGACCAGCAACAACAACGAAAAGGGTATTTTAATTGTGCCAGCTTGCTGTGTGTACGCGCTTCATTGCGAATAGAACGCGTGGCTGCTTAATACCTAACAAGCTGCCACGCCAAACGAGTCCTGCTTAACCTTTTTCTCTTCTGATAAATAACGCGCTTTATTGATGATGTCCGTTGGAAGGCACACAGATCACTCTATAGCCTCAGCCTTCAGAAGTTGCGATTATTGGTAAAACGTTTTGCGACCCATTGTGATTTTATTTTATTCCACAGCGAAGCGCTCATAAAAAGACTAAAAATTATAAATTTATTCACTGGAAGTTGCTTTTGAATGTTACGTATACGACATGTCGTACACATAATAAGGGAATTTATTGTTATATTTTTTAGTTAAAATATGAGCATGAACGAGTTTTTTAGATAAAATATCTTTAGAAGACAACAAAAAGTTAAGCCACTAAATTTTATTTATTTATTTTATAGTGTTTATAAACAAGAAATTTCGTGAAAAGACATGTGTACGATCGTTTAGATATATTTATATATTTCAATGGGTCTCCGACGACATTCTGGGTGTTACAAACTTCACAGCAAGCTTAATACACCCTAAACAGGGTACTGCACGAGCGACTGCGAATTGCTGCAGAAGAAATTGTGGAGCAAATGGCCTGAAAGTTTCATTATGAGAATTCATTCGTGAAAAAAATTCGAATGGAGTTTCAAGTTTGATGAAATGGCAGTTACTTTATTCTACTCAATTTAAAATGCGGCTGCCTTCAACATTCAACTCTTAATAGAGCTAACTTATATGCATTAACTTTCTTTAAGATTAAAGATATGCCATCAGAAAGAATATTTGTGATATGAGATAAAGTTCAGGAGTGTGCAGGATTCTTTCCAACATGTCTTATATTTGGATGTTTCATGTTATATATTAAAAAAAATTCAAAATTTAACGATTTATGTTCAGCTAAGGCCTTAAGGTAGTAGCCTGGTAACTTATGCCTATTTTAATGACTTCTTTAGAGGGCGGTTTTTTATAGGAAAATATAAATGAATTATCTTGAATATTTAGAGTGCTTTTATTTACATATTAAAAATATAAAAACAAAATGTATTTGAAAAAACTTAATACTTTATTACTATTATTATTGTCACTCGAAGTTGGAAACTCAAAAAAAAAGTGCACATAGGTGGCCCGGGTGATTTTGACTCTTGATGTTATCGGAAATCAAATATTCTTGTTTATTCGTAATCTATAGACATGTCATTCTGGTAGGAACTGCTGAAGTTAAATTTCGAGGGTAAATAATAAAATGGCGGACTTTGAAAAAAGTCCTTTTATTTTAGTAAAGAAAGGGTTGTAAAATAAAAATTTAGGTTTGAAAAAAATTCTCGTTATTTCCGACGAGAACTATAAGTGTTAAAATTTGAAAGCAATCGGTTTAGTAGAAAAAAAGTTAGGAAAAACGCGTTTAAATTTCAACAACTCCGAGAGAGAGGACTACGGAGCGCTCTAGGAAACTCGTTATAACTCCCGAAATATTTTCAATTTCTGTCTGAAATTTTCACAGTATATTCTCAAGACATTGTACTTTCAAATTAAATAAGAAAAAATTTTCGATTTTCTGAACCCAAGTTACCAGATATTACCTTAATCAAAACCGCATAAAATGCTCTAATTTAAAAAATAAAATTTTAGAGCAAAGACGGTAGCTGGAGCTACGTAGTAAATGATGTAAAATTGGACAATAGGCGTGGCTCTGCCTATCTTCAGGTGACATTTTATATTTTATGAACTAATGTCAATTTCAGGCAATTTTAATATGTATCATTACCCTAATATATTGTTGGTTGCGGAAATATACTGTCCAGAGTTAGACATAAGGTAACCATTTAAATTGCCGGACCACTGCAATATGTTTCAAGCTGAAGTCTCTGCTACTGCGAAAGTCGCGGAGCTGGCCTCTTATGCACTGCAGGCAATTCCAGAGTCACCATCAACTTAGACCCAAGCAGCAACCAAAGCAGTAGCCTTGTATCGCATATCGACCAGAAGTGTCTTGGAAAGCAGGGCAGCAGTGGAAAGTTTTGCCAGAAGTAAGCAACTTCACTTCTACTAAGTGTCAGACCACAAAGGCATCGAGTGCAATAATAATACCCAACGATTGCCCTCCTCCCGCCCAACCGACGCGAGGGGCGCAATCCACGCACGAGCGGTATTCGCCGAGTCATAAAAGGCAAGAGAGTTGTAAGCGTTGCGATCTTAAGCTGCTCCGCTACAGAAACAAAGATTTCAAAAGCCGAAATTAAGAATTAGATTAAAGTTTATAATTTTTGTTGTTAAATGTTACTTGTTGAGAGTACATAAAATAATTTTTTTAATGGTCAAGAGTAAGTCTGTTAGATCAAATGTGCGGAATGGTTCGTTTAACTCAAAATTTGTTCTAGAAAATTTTAAAAGTAAGGGTCTAAACTGCCTGGTAGGGCGAGCGGGAACGTTAAAATTAATATCAGATAAGAGAGATGGGCTACAGACTGACCCATTCATGAGTTTTACAAGAAATATTATACCAAGCATCTCCCTACGACTAGCAAGTGTCGGGAGATTTATAAGTTTTAAACGGTTAGTGCAAGGGGGAAGATTTAAACTGGAATCCCAATGCAAATGATTTAAGGCAAAAAGTAAAAATTGTTTTTGAACGGACTCTAACTTATCCGAATGGACTTGGTAACAAACCACAGAAGCATACTCCAATATAGGCCTCACCAGAGATGTAAAAGAATTTTTGTGGTAAGCGGATCTCTAAATTTTTTTAAAAAACCGTGGAGATACAAATTCAAGCAAATTAGTTATTTTAGATTTCCCTTTACGAAAATCGTGCTGAGAACAAAAAATTAGTAGAGAGATCCGGTCGTCAGTTATAATTGCTTCAAAAATTTAGGTATTGCAGACAACTTTGCTATTCCCCTATAGTTTTCAATAGATGACCTAAATCCACTCTTATGTAAAGGAATTATAAATGACTTTTTCCATATGGATGGAAATAAGCCTGGCATAAGAGATGAATTAAATAGTTTTGTTAGCGGTTGGTATATATATTTGGCACATTTCTTAAGAAAGCATGAGGCAATCATATCTGTATGATTGTTCTAACATATTTAACTGATATAAGACGTCTGCTTCGGAAATGGTAGGTGCATTAATGACAGAAATCGAACATAACTTACGCTGATGCGGAACATTTTTTGGAGATTTTGTAGAGTAATTGGACCTAAAGAATTCAGCGAACATATTAGAAATGGTGTGATTGTCACTAGACATACTAGACTTATATTTCATAGCGGACGGAAAATTAGAAATCCTGCGTTTGGAGTTGACGAAACCATAAACAATTTTGGATTACGTATAATATTATTTTTTAGTTTATTTATATAATTATTATAACATATTTTGTTAAGTTTAGCAAATTGTCAACGCAATTTACAATATTCTGTATAGTCAGCAACTAAACCAGTTTTTTTAAAAAGTTTAAAAGCACGAGATTTTCTATTTTTTAATTTACATAATTCTTTCGAAAACCATAAATTAGAACTCATTTTTTGAGTAACAACACACTTCGGAACATATTTTTCAATTAAGTTTAAAATAGTTTCATTAAAGTGGGAAGCACTAAATTCAATATTGCCACTGTAATCTGGCCAAGTTACTTTAGAAAGTTCGTAATTAATCTTCTTAAAATTAGCTTTCGCAAAGTTGAACCGAATACAAAGGTCTTGTGTATTATTATGAGCAGAGTTGGCTATGATTTCGATGCTAATTTCCAAAGCGGGATGATACGAGTCCTCTGCCCGAACCAAAGGATCACATCGGACAACAGCGAACATTGAAGCGTTATCAACGTAAACTAGATCTAAGAGCATAAGAGTGACTGGCGACACACGCCCGCAGGAGGGGACTGACAGATCGAGAAGGCTGTTGGAATTCGCGTCAAGCGCAGGCATCTTAAAGGAACTACTCTTCTTGGACCTAAAAACTGAACTCCAACTGATATCGCAAAGGACCAAAACTGATTTAGGCGTTGCTTACTGGCCTACCAGATTAACCTAACCTAACCTAATATATTTTTGTTTCTGTGGAACATACGCCAAATATATCACCTAAATATCAGAGTACTCTAAATCGAAGTATTTAGACTTTGCTTAGTAAAAAGTGCTGCCAACACCTCAAAATATGCTCTCTTACTTTGAACTCTAAAACGTGCGAGAGTGTAGAATGTGCGGTTACCAGTGAACTTGCTTACATGTTTTATTTTATTCGCCGTTCAAATTGAAAATCTTTGCAATTGTCTGTCAAAAAGGAACAAAGAAAACCAAACACGAAATCTTCTTTGTTCTTCCATGCGCTCTCAGCTGTCAAATCCATAAATTCACCGACGCGCTGACGCTCTACACACGCACATATATATGACATGTCAAATGCTGCCATATCACGTGATTAAGCTTTCTAATTCCAGTGTCATTTTGATCGACTTAAGCGAAAAATAAATATGTGTGTGTATGTATGTGTTTGCAGTTGTCGACGAATGCAAATTATACCACATGACAAACGGCTTTCAACAAACCTGCAAATTTTGAACACGGCAAACTGACACATACATGCATATATACGTACCGTTAGGCAAATAAAATGGAAAGAGATTTGGCACATATTCGTCATGACTCAGACGGTGTTAAAGGAATTCGACGCGTGCTAAGGCATGATAAGCACAATTCTGCTTTCTACTGCAAATAGGTCACGAGCCAAGGTTAGGCAGAGCGTCTTTGCTCGCATAATGAAAACATAAATCGCGCATAATGACGAAACATTTTGACGGAATTTAATTTATGTGCTAACCAAGCTAACAAAAACGCACTTAAGAAAGCAGAGACCTACAGACACACATACACAGAAGCGCTGTAAAGCATGCTGGGCGTAGTGAGTACAAGCTTACACGCCCAAATGAAAAAAAAATTCTGCGAAATAAAAGAAAATGTGAAGAATTTGCTGAATAAGCGTTGGGTTTTACGCGCCAAGTAACTTTTTAAGTAAACACCCTAAAAGTAGGCTAATAAAACAAACAACATAATACGCTGCAAATAAAAGGCAAGGGCCAAGCAGTTACCGTTAAGTAGGCGTTTAGTAGATATCTCTTTTAGGTTTGAAGTATTTTAATCGCATTAGCTTTGACAATCTTGATTACATCATCAGCAAGCGTTTCACGCCGCTTAGCAATTTCGGTTTTGAGCAGCCGGATGCGGGCGAAAGGTTTGCTAAATATCGTGTAAACTTATACAGTATAACTGTAATTGGGAGCGCTAAAAAGTATGCTAAGAAAATTTGTAAGCGTTCAAGTAATGAAATTAGAATAACGGTACTTTTAATTATTATATAATTAAATGAAACTTGCATCGACTTAAAAAGTGAACAATCTCTGAAAAATGTGTGATTTTGCTTTGCCAATAATTGCTATTGGTGTAAGGTAGCTTAAAAGTGTTGCCGTCATTTTTTTCCTATGATATATGAAATTATTTTACATGGTTTTATATGGTATTGTGCCCGCCCCTATATCACATTTTGAACAATTTCAAGAGCCTGCAGGGCGCGTCTGAGGTGATATGATCCCTGTTCATGCAGATGGAACCTAGGTGCTTGAGCCTGATTCTGCAAACTGCAATAACAAACCGTAATCAGGTGTTCTGGGGTTTCCTGCTCCATGTCACAGAACCGGCAGCTTACGCAAGAAACTATGCCCATGCAGGACAACTGCTTCCTGAGCCTGCAGTGGCCTATACAGAGCGCGACAAGGAAGCGGAATTTGTCTCGGGAGAGGTTAATCATTTCCTTAAACCTTGTAAGGTTGTACCCTCCCAGGAGCAGCTTAGCATAGCGCATTTCTGCTGCCTGTTGCCAATGCTATTCTCTCCCCACTCACTCCTCCGTACGAAGCAGCTCCTTAAAAGTGTGGGACCCCACTGCAATGCGTGATTCTGGCCCCATCATCCTGGACGCTGCCACAGATGGAGCTAGTTCGTCGGCCAGCTCATTGCCGGTTACCCCTCTATGCCCCGGCACACAGATTAGGCGTACCCCGTTGCACATTGATTGGCAGTTCAGCCTTCCTGTACATTCCTCCACTAAAAGCAATTTAACCTCATACGTTGAGATCGCCTTTAGTGCCGCTTGACTTACGCTAAGTATAGCGTTAGTTGTTGTGGAGATTAAGTTCTGCGCACTGAATTATAGCCACGTCCCATTTGGTATGGTTAGTTTGGTATGCGGTCCCGCAATGCCTGTTCCAGTATTTTCGACCCGCCAGTGTATCACTGGATAGTGCTGCCCTTTAGCAGTATGTCGAAGTGGAATTTTTCCAATCCGCCTTACTGTCCAGAGTAATTCAAAACTTTATTGTAAAGTTTACCCTCTTAATGACGCCCTCCCTTGCAAGATGGTCCAGTGTACCTACCCCTGAGGCCTTCATTTCTTGAAACAACGTTTCCTTCCCTTTGCCAAAACCTTCTACCAATAGCATGATATGTTTAACTACCTGTTTGAACACTTGATATGTATACCGGAGTGAGCTCCAGCATGACTTTTAGTGCTGCGGTTGGGCAAGTGCGCATTGCCCCTGAAACGCAGAAGCAAGCGAGTCTCTGCAGCTTCGATAGTTGAAAGGCTACCAAAGACTACGTTGCCTTCGATGCTCAAGCAACCATTCCATAAGTGACAATAGATCTTACAATCATAGTATAAGCTATCTTATGATACCTGGCTTGCAGCCCCAGTATCTACCGACTAGGCGTCTGCATATCATGAGGCACTCAGTCTTTGAACAGTTTCAAATTCACATGCCTACTCCACCGTAAGCTCCCTGGCACTGAATGTTAACGTCCTCAAGACCGGAAGATATCTTCGCTTAGTAAAAAGGGTCACGGTTGCTTTTGCTGGGTTGATATTTAACCCCACCCTTTAAGCATTCCGAGAAATTGTTGTCATTGTTTGCATTGAAAAATACTATTACAGAATTAAAAAAGTTTTCAAATTCGTGCCATTTCATTGTGTTTATTAATTCAATATTTTTAAGAAAATTTAATTGTAGCCCTATTTTAAATTTTCGTTTATAAAATTTATCAAACTAAATTCTCGTGTCTCTTCATTCTTGTATATACATATGTATACTTATATTTTGTTCTCGAGCTTCAGCTGCGTTTTTTTATAGGCAACCAACTCTGCAAGTAGATATGTATGTATGTATAATGAAATCATTGCAGCGTTAAATTTTTATGATATCATTAACTTTTATTTAGCATGTGTGTGTGCTTGCGAACGAAATTTTTCTTGTTTATGTATAACCAACAAAACTACTAGAATAAAATAAAAATAAATTTGTTAACAAAAGGAATATTGAAAATGCCATGGAAATTAAATGCAATAAAAAATACAGACAGTTGTTATTGTATTTGTTGTATTTGTCATAAAGGAACAGTCAATAAACTAAGGATATAAATATGAACACATATTCACACACTGCGTGGGTATGTGTATCAGCGTTTGTATTTGAACTCATGAGGTGTCTCCGATCACTATTCATTCACGATTCAAGAAAATAAAAAGCAAAGATAGAGAATCGTGTGTAAATGCAATTCTAGGACCATTTCTGTCACTAGTTACGAATGGGCAATAACAATCGCTTTGATAGAAAACCCCTCAATTGATATTTACAAATGAGAGGCAGAGGCGTGGAAAGTGTTTCGTCAGTTCATTCATACAACAACAGATATTTATGCAAACTGTGGCGTTTCTTTCCAAAGAAATAGATGCAATTACTTCAAGCGATACAAGGGTTGCCTTCTTTATTTCGGGATTCGAGAACAAAGCAAAATATTAATCCTCTTCAAGTGTCGAAAAACGTGGACCTCAAGTTCATTTTTTCGCACGGGAATGAAAAGAGTTTCCTTGGTGCCTAGTCAGGAGTATACAGTTAATGACTCATTAAGGTGTCATATACCTTTTTTTAATTTCAAAAAATCGAAATTTTTTTATGGCTTTATCTTAAAGAACAACTCCTTGAGAACATTTTTTCAAATTTTCGAAACTTTGGTGTTTTTTGAAAAATGACTTTGCGGTGACATGGATTGGCGGAAAACTATTGAACCGATTTTCTTCAAATTTTTTTTTAAATCTTCGTAATGAAATTTTTCTGTACTTGAACGATCGACTTTTTACGCACAAACCTTTTTTCAACGAAATGAATTTTTTGGTGAAATTTCTAGTGACCAAAGAGTTCATTTTTTGCATAAAACGTTCCCGTGTGCACAAACAAAAAAAATCATGAAAACGATCATTCAAACACAAGGAATTACACTAAACTAATGTAATTTGTTTACTTTAATGGTTTCAGTTGACTTGTTCGACCTGGGGAATTGTCACCGCAAGGCTCTGCCAAAAAAAGGCCTCTAAGGGAAACAGCCACCCATTAAAAACTATTTGATATTTTTCCACGAAATTTCGCACAAACATTGTTAATAAAGTGTACGATCAAAAAATAAAAACATTAGTGTAATGAAATAATTGCTACATGCCTAAAAAAAATCCAAACTTGCCGTTTTTTCTTCGACAAAGAAGGTATATAACCCCTTAAATTGATGTTTTCAGTGCTCAAAAATGCAATTGTTTCATTCAGTCAATGTGTGAGGGCTCGCATTGTCGTTGCGGAAAGTGATCCGTTTTCGATGGTTGATTCTCTTGATTTCTTGAAAGACGACTGGCAAGAATTGGTTGTTTGTCACTCAGAAATTATTTTTCTACGTTGTTGTAGTGGTATAGTTGCGTCATGTCTAGCTTGTCGGTATATTTTAGTGTTTCTTCGTTAGCTTAAAGTTCATTTTGTTAGATCTAAACTAGAAATAAAGACTTTTCATTTTATATTGTATTCAAAACATTATTTAATTTTGAAGCATATATCCATAAAAAATTTTGGACTTTAGAGAAAAAAAATCTGCAGTGTTTCATTATCTTCCCAGAGTTTACAAGTGTGATGCTCTTTCCCGCTTCTAACTACAGCCAACTCTATCCAAATGGTTCAATACGTCTTTATAACGAAGTCGCGCAAGTTTCAGCTATACGTACATAAAACGACTTAATTTTTTTTGTTTCGAAGTAATTTGGGGTTGATAGGAGTGGTGAACATTACACCTTTAGAACCCCTGAACATCTATATTCCTTCGTATTTCCTCCAATAAACTCATTAAGAATTGAACATATAGACCACAAACTTGAACTCGAAGCAGGAACTGAGTTATAGGTATACCATACTCTGTCTACTATAAAGACTTTACATATTGACCGTGCGTGAGTTCTGCAGACTTCTGTTATTATACTGCCAAATTTTATTTCGAACTTCGTGAGGTGTTTCAGCCAAAATAGACCAACGAAAAGCTCCACATTGGTAACGCCCTTGGAAATTATCCTGCAGCATTGAAAATTTAATTAAGGCTCAAGCTCAAGCAATTCTTAAGCTACCTACTAAAAGAATTCGAGGAATGGGGTTGTCGCGTGACAGCCTACGCTGACGACATTATTCTTATGGTTAAAGGAAAATTTGTAAATACCATTTATGAGCTAGCCGAATCGTATTTTATTTATCAGCAGGTGCAAGATCGCAGTTGTGCCTTTGCCTCATTAGGTAGCTCACGTCTTAAACCTGATGTTAAATGAAATGAAATACCTAGGGCTTATCTTTGATAGAAAGCTTTCAGATATTGAAGAGAGTGTTAGAAAGGCATCGTTTGCTTCATATACTATTTTTGTGGAAAAGCTAAAAGGAAAAGGTGGTGTGGTGTTTTGGCTCTTCGAAACTGCAGTCAATCAAAACATGTTCTATGGTGTATTCGTCTGGTGGATGGGACTCAAAAAGACCACACTTGCCAAGAAGGTTAATCGTGTTCTAAGTGTAGCTTTCATCGGCATCCTCAGTGCAATGCGGACTACAGGTGAGCATTCACTCCGACAACAAGGCGGCGATACTCGCGCTGAGCTCCCTAATTGTGCACTGAAAGCTAGTCAAGGAGTGCCTGTCCTCACCAAAAATAGTATTCCAGCTACTTCATCAAAAGACTCGTTTGGTTGTCTGGTAATAGTGGAATGGCTGGCAACTGCAAAGCCGACGAGCTAAGCAGAAGGGACACCCTTGTTGGATCTGCATTGACATTTTAAGTTCTAGCACTGAACCAATGGACTTCGAAGACGCTTAGCAGGCGCTTGTCGATGTTTGGCCTAGAGTAGAACGCAGGAAATCTTTTGAACTACTTGATATTAGCAAAGTTCATCTTGCTGTAATGCTGAGCATTAATTCATACGTATTCATGCGGAAAGGCTAAAACTCCGAAGCTGCCATTAGCTAACATAACAAGTTTGAGTTAGGCTCGAAACGTTTTGTCGATTGGTAAGAGCCTTACGATTTATTATTAAGGAGTTTTAGATAACACAATGGACCGACGTTCTAAGCCGATCTCAGTTGGGCAGCTTAGAATCCTGTTAAGGTCGACCTCTTAACCCAATCTAACACTAAGGATGGGACTTCGTCTGTTTAGCTCAGTGAAGAAGCCTTGGCACTAACAGCCACAAAACAACAATAAAAATAGCATCAAAACAATAAAAACAAAAAGTAACCACAAACACCAACAACAATAACGAATAAATGCATGGCTGAAAGCAATTTCTTTGTGATTGTTTCACAGCACAGTTATTTAAAAAGTGTCGCAAAAATACAGTTATTCATATATTTAAAATCTTTCTAGGAACATCATATGAAAAGGAAATTTCAAATATATTCCACTAAAAATTTAAACAAAGCCGCCAAAGTGGGCACCACATTTTAAAGCAAAACTTTAATGACTAAAGTGGAATGCGATGGAGTAAAGTGAAAGAGTAATACCGCAACCATAACAACATGAAGCATGAAAGTTCTTTTCACACCTAGCAGCAACAATAACAGCAACAACATTGTCACCACTTATACCCGCAGCCGCATCATTTTTGCGCTGAGCAAAGTGGCTACGAGCTGAAAGCAACACATCGACTTCCGGCAAAAATTTCGCACCTTCGCTGCGGTTGTGGGCGTCAGGCTCTAATTACAACAACTGCCAAGCTTTTCAAAAATCAACTGATTGCCTAGCGACGAAGTTATTGCGAGCCAAAGCGCCAGTGTGAGTGATAACGGCAGTTGTTGCCAAGCAAAAAGAGCACCAGCAGCATCAATTTCAAAGGGAATTCCACAAAGCAACAACAAAATTAGCACAGCGAAAAAATAATTACGGTCGCATAAGGAACAACCGTTAGTAACAGTGATTAACCGTGTACATGCGTGTGTATGTGTGTGTGTGTGGGTCGGCAAAAGGATATTGTGTAACCCACATATTATATAAACAAGCGCCGAAATTATTATCATGTTACTCAACGCGAATGAGCTTTATTGCTTAATGACAACAATAAGGTGTGCGTGTCTATTACCAATCGGTGGCGGTGCGGTGCACTACTAAGCTTTTGTAGATAAGAAGATACGAGGACGTACGAAGTGTCGGCACTGGTTGCAGATTCGCTGTGAATTTTTCGGTTTTGATTTCGGTTTGGACTTTGGTTTCGGTTTCGTTTTCGGTTCCGGCTTCGATTTCGGTTTCGATTTGTCTTTCGGTTTCGATACCGTTTCGAATTTCGTTTTGTTTTTACTGTTAACTTCCAGTTGCATTCTCATTGTTCTTGCTGTGTTGTGGAGCTTTATTCAAGTAACTCTCGCGCATGACTCGTTTAAGCCTGAAGTTGTATTGATGAGTTCACCAACTCTGGCATTGTAAAAACAGCTCGGTTTAAGCTGCAAAAACGATGATGTTGTGAAAAAGAAATAAGAGAAGCAAACGGACAGCAAATTCTGTGTATCTTGTGTGGGCGTTAATGTAATTAAATACAACTCTCGTCTTGTTAGAAGCGTTTAGGGGGCGCTTGAAGGGATATCGGATGCGGAAAATACTGAGGTTGGTATGATTTATGTTTCTTTATGTGTGTTTTGTTTTTTCATTTTCATATAACCGTTTAGAAAATTTTTACTTAATTGTGCCCATGATTTTGAAAGTGGTATAAGTCATTTTTTTTTGTTTCGAGATATTTAGAGTTTTGCATTTTAAGGGATTAAAAAATATTCTTGCCTTATGGATTATGATTTTTCGACAGTAAAGTAGTCCCAACAAACAAGTATTTATTATGATTGTGAAATTTATAGCCATTTTTAAAAGAAAATGTGGTTTTGAAAGGTTTAAATGACTTGTACACTTTCAAAATTAACTGCATGACTTTATAAATGACTTATACCACCAATGAAACAATTTTATTAGTAATTAACATTTTATTCAAACTCATTTCATTGTGACTAAGTAAATTATTCATTAGTATTTAGGGAAATAAAGTGTTTGTGAAAAATTGGTGGAATATAGGGTAGTAGATCCATCATATCCTTACGTTTTTCTTTTGTTATTGGTCTAATGTTTGTGTATAATGGAAGTGAATCAATATTTCCGTATATTCTAGGTCTTCCTTTTTTAGGTGAGAGGTCTAATACTTTGAATTCGGAAGTTTTATAAAACATCTTATATGGGGCATTTTTTAGAAATCTGATCCATTGTATTTTTAACCAAGGCACAGCTTCTCCATTGATGTTTTTCTTTCTATTATTCGTTGATTCTTTTAGTTGTCTTGTAGAAATAATATCTTTTTGATCCATTTGTTCTACCGAAAATGGGTTTCTCATCTTACATGATTTTATTAATTGGTTCACCATTATTATCAGATGACTGAACAATTTTTAACTATATTAAAGCTCTGTTAATGTTTCGATTTTGTCCTGAGCAGGCATCACTGTAAGCTATTATATGCTTTTGAGTGGTAATGCCCCGAATGTGCTTTAAGATGCAGGACGCAACTTCCTGTGATCCTTTTGAGGCGATTGTTTCATCCCATGCATACATTTTAGCATCTCCATTGTTGAAATTATGAAACCCTAAATTGTATACATACATGTTGCGCTAAATCTAAGCTACCGAAATAGAAAGTTTTGGATAAGCAAGCGCTTTCTATAGCTCAAATGTGAATCCGTAATTTTCACTCGAGTTATCTTTTGTTTTTTGTATGTGTTCTGTTAAACTTTTTCTAGCCTGTTCGGCACTTTTAAGATGTGAATCATGAATTTCCATAAGATGCAACTTCTCGTCTTCATTACAGGATGCTTCAATTTTTAGTTTTATCGAATCACACTTTTGGCACGTGTCTTTAGGAGGAGTATGAAAATTTAGGTTGAACTCAGTATCAAATATTTTTCTATAAGCCCACTCCTTTACACATGATGTATTATTTACATCACATTTTTCCACATATAGCCCATACATTTTTCGAATATCTAAGTGAGCACTTAGATACTTTCGACCTGAAGTGTGATGTGATCGCGTGTAATGGCTCTCACATGCTGGAAAACTCAGAATATGATCTCGTACTACTTTAATTTTTTCTTCATCTGTTTTTCTAGATGAACTAGCCATTTTGCCACGACCATCCATTCCAATTGTTCCAGAATTTAAGGCACGGCTTAATCTTCCGTTAGATATTTTGAAAGTATCCAAAAAAAAAGTTTTGCAAACAGAAACTTCCGAACTCATACATACATATAGATGAAACATAAGACTCCATTTTGTCATATATCCTTTGTGATTTTTGGGGCGTTTTTGTTTTATTGATTGTTTTCTAATCAAACCATACAGAAACATATTCTTTTTTTCGAAACTTGCTAAATTCCAAAAATATTCGAAATTAACTTTTCTGACTTCATATCCGATTCCATTTAAACACTTTTTGGAACAAAGACAATCTATATTTTCGAAAAGTTTAGCACTCACGGGCTTAGCGTTTTTTGTTTCATATTCCTCTGCATTCCCCTCTTGTGCATCATTCAGTTGATTGCGTGTCCTCTTTCTTGATTTCATTTTGCTTTCTTCCATTTGTAAGGGTTCCGAATTCACTTTTAAACTATGAGCTAATTCATCAGAAGACGATATCATTCTTATTCGTTTCCATTTCTTGGGAGCATTACTTATATTTATTCGCCGTAAAATGTCTACAATTTACTTTAAATAGTAGGTTTTTACATTAAAAGTTTTACTTCATCATACCTGAACCACTATCTGAAGACATGACAAAATTACCTTGTGAACACACTGACTTATACCACTATCAAAACAAACAATATCTGTATTTCAGTTAACAACTAAAAAATAAACACATTTTAAATAGTTAATTTGCATGGCGTGCTGCTAATCTCTTCAGATTATGTTATTTTATTAAGATTTGATTAGTAATAGCTGATAAAATAGATTTTCAAAATTTTTGACTTATACCACTTTCAAATTCAAGAGCTCAATTATACTTGTGTACATTAGGGTACTCCTTAAATTACATGGTGTACAATATTTTACAGTTTTACACACAGAATGTATATATGTAGATACCGCACCGACTATTGGCGTTTTAGATATAACGTATTAATTGTGATAAAAGAAAAAAAAAGAACAAAATATATGAACACGTCACTTTGTGGCATTATTTTGTGAAATTATGTAAAAGTTAAAAAGAAAATATCATTTACATTTAAAGGTTGGATGTTGATTTAGCAAATTCATCACTAAATTCATTCAACCAAATTTTGATTTTTTGACCACATGGAATTTAAGATTGGGTGTTTTGGGAAGTAGGCGTGGTTGTAGTCTGATTTCATTTGTTTTCGCACTGTGTAAAAATGAGTGCCCCTGGACCGTTTATTTATTGGCTTATCGCTCTTATTACTAGTTTTTAAAGGAACCGTTATATGGGGAGTGGGCGATGTTACCACCTGATTCCATCCAGTTTGACAGCATCAAATAAGGTGCTCAAGTAATTTGTCGACGTGCCCACTTCATTTTAATCTTTAGCCCGCAGGTTTAGTATTTAAATTCAGTGCTTAGTAATGGCACTTTATAAATTCTCGTTTAATTGCTGTTGTTTGGCGTGGCAGTGGTCCGATTACGCCCATCAACGAACTCATCCTTATTAACTTTGATTAAAAGAACTTTATATTGATCGAACAGTTTGTATGGCAGCTATATGCTACAGTGATCCGATATCGGCGGTTCCAACAAATGAGCAACTTCATGGGGAGAGTGTGAGAGAGCAAAATTATCAACTTACTAAGACTACCGAAGGTGCTCAATTCACCACTTCGAAACTTAGCACACAAATCCTTGATGATTGATTTTCCTGGGCCAGTAACTCGTTATCAAGGAAATTTCAGCGAATCCAACAGCTAACTGTTATGAAAACAATAGCCTGCCACAATTATTAATGCCATAGAGCACAATAGAAAAGTAAATTTTAAGTGGTTCTACCTACTTTGCTGCATACTGTTTTGCAATGAAGTTACTTGAATTGCTTTGTTGTTGCTTTCTGAATACAGAGATATGCTCAAATTTAGGTGATGAGTTTTGGCGAAACGAACATTTCCAAGGTGCGTGGCGAGGACGCTGGAGCAGGAATTGGGTATAGCTCTACGACTGTAACTACCAACCTAGAAACATAACTGCAGGTACACCCCATTACTCCCTAATCGCACCGCACTTACGCTTTAATAAAGCAATTCTTATAAAAGGCCACATACACATGTTCGCATATAAAGGAATTTTTATCTTAATAACTATTTGTTACAATGATGTTATTCCTATTATATAATTTATATTTGACTTTATCCGATGCAGACGCATTGAGTTATTCATAACTGCATAAATGCCGCTTTAGAACCAACCAAACTATAAATGGCTACCATAAATATGTTCATAAATAGTGGCCGCTGTCTGCATCTCATCCCTACGTATATACCCTATCATTGTACTCTGCAGTCGGTCGCCTCCCAACCCTATCACATGCCGTCCAAGCACACCCATGAATTATTTATTATCGTCGCGACTGAAGAAAATACCGCATAAGTGGTTGCACTCATTCGCAGCCCACAACAATTAGCTATTTACATACGGTGAGAGTGAAGAAATGCGAGTGAGAATAAATACGGCTGAGTGAGTGGGTGAGAATTTGTGTGCTAAGCTGGGTTTTAGGCGTTTTAACTTGACACGCAACCACACGGCACACCAGCCGATGCGTATACGCCGTGGAGCACATATTGATGGCAGTCAAAGTTGACTGTTCTAGTTGAAAAGTCAAAGCTAAATCATGGAGCAAATAATTTATTTTTAAATTTTTACTTTTATGAAATTATTAGTGGAAAACATATAAATATGTTTACTTGGGTAAATAATCAGCTTTTGTACAGACAGAAAGATGGATAAATCCTTAATATTCATCTAAGAATGGCGTTATTTGGATCACTAAATTTTTCTGAATATTGAATTTGATAAAATTATTACGATTATTCAAAAATTAAAAACTATATTTTTAGTTAAAACACATATATCGATACCAACGATTGTGCCCACATCGCTCAAATTCTAGAATAAAATTACCCTAACTTTTCTCCTATCAAAGTTTTAGAATGAAATAATGTATAACTATATAAGGCCCTATGAAAACATGACCTGAAGATATTCGATATTTCAGGAAATCTTCTATCCTTAACTTCTAGCAAAATATATTCAATAAAGTACAAGCATATATCCAGTTTGTATTCATATCCATCATAAATATTCCCGACAGCTTGTATAGTCTTCTGAGGTTAATGTGAAAGTGAAATGTTATTCTAAAATTGACTCGATAGATTAGTTAGTGTCGTGTTATTTCTAGAAACTGCGGTAATCTGTGGTCCAATTTGACTCAAATTTCATAAATTAGTTAAATTATTTACTGAAGAGTGATTGCAAATATCTTTACAAAATGAACTTAATTTAAGTTTGGAAAATAACAATTTTTTAGCTAAAATCTATTTAGAGAAAATAGTAGCGCATTTATCATAAATGTTTCCTTTAAAGCGGTCAAAAGTTTAAGCTTATATTCAGTAGTATTCGGTAAGCTTAATATTCACATTTATGATATTAAAGTCTTCCATATGCTGTATTGCCTACAGTAAACACAGTGCCTCTCGCTCTTCGTTATCTTACGATCATTCAGTTTCACATTAGCAATGTTATGGGTTTTCTTATCGACTTTAGGATTTCAACCTGAATATCTCTTCGTTTTCACTGCATTCCTCTCTCAGCAATTCCCTCTGATGATCTTTCTATCTTTGTCAACCAAAATTTTTTACGAAAAATTGTCATGATTGTAACGGCGTCAAATCGCACGATCGAAGTGGCCAATTATCTGTGCCATTTCGTGAGATAACACGTTCACCCATCTTGGTTTTCAATAAATCGATTGTGGCATTCGCTGTGTGGCGCCGTCCTGTTGAAGCCACATATTGTTCAAGTCCATATTATCCAACTCGGGCCATAAATATTTGGTTATGCTTGATCGGTAGCGATTCCCATTCACAGTAACGAACCACCGGCCCATAAGCCGCACCAAACTGTAATTTTTTTGGGATGCAATGGTGACTCTTGTAGTACGTGTACCCGACCAATAACGCCAGATTTTGTCGCAAAATTCGCCGCAACGACCTCACAGAGATGCAATAACGCCAGATTTTTGTCGCAAATATTCTCGACACTTCTTTCTCTCACTGCCGCATTTTGGACTGTGCCCGTGGATTCAAATTTTTCGAATCTGACTCGATTATGACTGAGATGCCCAACGCTTTCCATGAGAACGACGTATGGCGTCCTTTGAGAGATTGATTCCCTGTTATAAAGGTCAAAAGGGATTCTTCCATTGATATATGTGTTAAAATTTAAATATTTAATTATATATTTCTTCAAATATGTGTTAAAATTTAAATATTTAATTATTCTTCACAAAGTAGCCAGAAAATGTTTGGTTAAGGCAAAGTTCTGAATAGAGTTGCCACCTGTCAAAAAATAATGACGCAAACCATCACATTATATGGATATTAATTTATAAATATTTTAGAATGAAGTTGCCGCATATTTGTACAAAAAAAAATATTTCAATAATTAAAAATCATATTAATGGAAAATGTGTCTTCAATCTCTTGTTGAAAACTTAATAAAATGGGCACAGTATATAATATAAACATAATATATATTATATTCTTAATACGTTTACTTTGCTAAAGAACTGCATTTTTATTCTATGCGAAACAAAAAACGTGTTAGAGATTTTTTACGAGCTTTAATAGCTAACATTAGGCTGTACTCAGTTTTATTAGCTGCTTTTTGTTGTACGAGTATATGCGACACAGCGTTGTATTTCAAGCAACTTTTTTTACTGCCTTCACTATATTTATCAAACGTTCGATAAAATCAAATGTATTTGCAATGAGACGAAACTATTTTAGCAAACACAAATTCATTTAAGGAAAGTGCGACTATGCTCTCACATATTTATATGGGCATATCCGATGTGTTTGCATCCTCAATAAGGCTATATAAATACCTTAAAACGTCAAATATTTCTACACACAAAAAACTACATGAACCAAAACACATACATATATATTCTATATATACATACAAAAGCGCTAACGAACTGTTTGGCACACGGTTGGCGAGGGTAGCGTTGGAGCGACGTTTTTTTCCGGCACCAAAGTGCACTAACGAGTGCTTTCATAAAATACGACCACCGGGCGCTGGTGCAAATATAAATTCAGGCGAATGTCTGTGCCAACGCACACACAAATACACAAATGCATGCAACTGCAAGTATGTGACAAAGTATATAGATTACATGTGCAGATGAGACTATACATACATATATATATTAGGGTGAATCAAAAAAAAATTTATTTTTTTTTTTAAATTGGTACTCGCAAAAATAGGTTCCTAGACACCTCTAAGAAAGCCTCTCCAAATATGAGTTTTTAATTGTAACGGGAAGGTCCTCCGCCTAACGGTTTTCTATTTTTTCTTATTATCAGATAGAAAAATTTATATATCGCTTCCAACTACTTGAAAAAATATCTTGTTAATTAGGTTTTGTAGGAAATTGAATGCTCTAAAATATGGTCTCTTATGATTTTTTCGTAAACCCAACCGTTTAAAAGATATTAACGGTTGAAATTTGACTATTTTTGGAAAAATTCTTTTTTTTTCTTATTAATTTTATAACTCAATGAAAAAAAATTATTATGAATGATGAAACACATAGTTTTGTAGGAAATTTACTGCTCTATAAAAATGGTCTACTATGATTTTTCGATTAAGCTAAGCGTTTTCGAGATATTCATCGTCAAACATCAATGCATATTAGGGTGGATCAAATAAATTTTTTTTTTTTTTCGTTTGGTACTCTGAAAAATAGGCTCCTAGACACCTCTTAGAAAACCTCTCCAAAAATCTATTCATAATAATTTGTTTTCATTGAGATATAAAATTCATAAGAAATAAAAAATGTAATAAAAATAAACAAACTTTAACTGTTAATATCTTTTAAACGGTTGGGTTTACGAAAAAATCATAAGAGACCATATTTTAGAGCATTCAATTTCCCACAAAACCTAATGAACAAGATATTTTTTCAAGTAGTTGGAAGCGAGATATAAATTTTTCTATCTGATAATAAGAAAAAATAGAAAACCGTTAGGCGGAGGACCTTCCCGTTACAATTAAAAACTCATATTTGGAGAGGCTTTCTTAGAGGTGTCTAGGAACCTATTTTTGCGAGTACCAATTGAAAAAAAAAATAAAATTTTTTTGAATCACCCTAATATATATATATATATATATATATATGTTTATGCATATGTGTGCGTATGCATGTATGTATGTAAGTACCGTTATGCACGAGCTTTGAGTTTGCCCGCATTTCTATTTACTTTAGGGCCACTCTGCAGTCACCGTATTTGCTCACATGTAGGTTTGTTGGTAGATTTATATATATGTGTAAGTGTGTGTTTGTGTGCGTTTTCAACGCAATTTCATGCAAGTGTTTGATTTGCGGCAGTTGCAGCTCATACAAGTGCAGCGCGCGGCGGCATATGCGATTGCATGATTTTCAATATCCACGACAAATATTTTACCAGCCATTATTCGAACTGCAAGCGCTTATACATACATAACCACGTGCATACATGCTTGTATGAAATTGAATTCGCAAATGTGTAGAAGTCGTCAGCAAATACTTTCACTTGCCGTAAGTAATTAAAATCGTCATTCCTATGAAGCCGCTACCTTAATTAGCTCAGCAAAGTTATGAACCTTTTGAACTTTAAACTTACAAAAAGATTATTTAAAAGACATTAGAAGACACGATAGCCCTGCACGGAATACAATTATATATATATATACATATAAGCTACCTAATGCCCTATGAACAGACTATTTTTGATCATTTGTTTTGAGAAAAACAACAACGTAATAGAATTTCTCTCTTTCAAGCTTTACTGGACGTGTATATGAATTACGATAGAGTCATGTCTAGAAGTTCGCGAAAGTGAGAAAAGTTCTCTGATTGCCATTCACTTGAGAGTGAATAGAAACAACCCTTTTACTTATGGCCCAAGCAGCTCACGACTTCCGGTCGTAGACCAAGTATCCTCTGGGTAGCGAAAGAACATCCGTTTGCAGGCGAGCTTAAATGAAAAGGCGAAACATACCCTCCACAGGGTTGTGCACTGAGTTTGGCACCCGCCACAAGAAAAATTACAAACAGCCTCAGATGAGAGACTCCCCTTTTGATACACGGCTATAACCGCGTAAGCGGTGTCTACACCAGTTTTTTTTCTCTTTTTAAGTAGGGGGAAGCATCAAAAGGCGAAATGCGGAACTTTAATCCGCTAAACCTAACCTACTCCCAACTCCAGACTCTCCCACGGGACCACCTGATTAGGTATTACTTCGTGGGAGTGATAAGACTTTTAAGTCTCCTCTATGTCACGGACTGACGGACGCCTATTCTGCTCTATATATTTAAGTTTTGTCATGACTGAAGCTGCCGCTTCGCTGACAGCTTTCCAGTTCTCAGTGGACTTGCACAAAAGTGTCGTAAAATTTTCCACCGTAAAACTACTACCGAGTGTAGTTTTAAGTTTTTCCCTTGCACTTAAAAAGCGAGGGCAATAAAAGAATACATGCTCAGAGTCTTCAAAGCACTCTGAACACGTCGGACAATTCGGACTAATGTCGTGCTGGAATCTGTACAGGTAGCTTCTAAAGCACCCATGCCCACTAAGTATTTGGGTTAGGTGGAAATCTAGGTCCCCATGTCGTCTATTGATCCAAGAATGGATGTCCTATATCAGTCTGTAGGTCCACCGTCCTTTGAGTGAGATTTGCCACCGCTGCTGCCATATCGTTAAGCTTTTCATTCTCTCTTCTCTAATTTGTATACTCTATCGTATTCATCACCCTGGATGTCAATGGGCATCATACTGGCTATTACTTCAGCAGCATCACTTGAAATTGTTCGGAAAGCACTGATAACTCTTAGTGCCGACAGCCTGTGCACTGTGTTTATTTGTCTGGCATATGCTTTGATGCCTAGCACCTGGATCCATATTGGAGTCGCATATAACATAACCGATCTCATTGCCTTTGCGAGTAATAAACGCCGATTGGAACGCACGCAGCCTTTATTTGACATCATTCTAGATAAGGCGTTCAGGATTTTATTCGCTTTACTTGCATTGTATTCTAGGTGATCCTTAAATTTGAGCCTTGGGTCTACTATTACTCCCAGATATTTTATTTGAGGCTGTGAATGAATCTCGCACTATCCAATGGTGAGACATATTCTTTCTTCTTTGTACTTATGAGCAAGATTTCTGTCTTTTGCTCAGCTAGTTCTAAACTCATTGATGAGAACCATTGGCGCAGACCGTTTATGCACTCATTGCATTTGCTCCGGAGGTCGTCAAGATGTTTAGCCACTGCTACCACAATAAGGTCTGCTATGCAAGAAATTTAATAGCTTTCGGTTGGTGTCTACTTGGCACCCCATCATACATTATGTTCCATAGAAGGGGGCCTAGTACCGAGCCTTGCGGAACCCCACTCGAAATTGAGTAGCTCTTAGTGCCTTCATCTGTAACGTCGCCTGTTTTTAAAATAACTTATGATAATTTCCATAAGATATTGAGGAGCACGTATTTCATCTAGAGCTTTGATTATGTTTGTCCACTTTGCTGAGTTAAAGGCATTTTTCACATCCAGGGTGATCAGCGCACAATATTTTTTTGGTCCTCCTTTCCATCGCTTGCCACTTACTGCGCATTTCGCTGTGTCAACGACATCGTATAGTGCGTCAATGGTGAACCTATTATTCATGTCTTTCTGATCATCCGCCGGCTTTCTGGATTGCTATCTCCAAGCGGTTTCTAACTATGCTTTCATATACTTCGTCAATAGTGTCAAGCATACACAGAGGTCGATATGAAGATGGTTCGTCCGGAGGCTTTTTGGTTTAGGAAGTAGAACCATTCGCTGGACTTTCCATTGGTCCGGAAATATTCCTTCGTGCGTGCTTAAAGCATTGGACAGTTTTACGAATAATTTAGGTTTCAGTATCTTGGCTTCCTTTAGGGCTCTGTTTGGAATGCCATCTAATCCAGGCACTTTGCTGCCTTTGATTTTTCCGGCTATGGCCAATATTTCTTCTTCACTAACTAGCAGTTGATTCCTATCGTTCAGTTTGTATGGCAGCTATATGTTATAGTGGTCCGATATCGGCGATTCCGACAAATCAGCAGCTTCTTGAAGAGAAAATGACCTTTGCAAAATTTCAAAACGATATCTTAAAAACTGAGGGACTAGTTCGTATATATATAGACAGACGGACAGACAGACGGACATGGCTAAATCTACTCAGCTCGGTCTCCGACCCTTCCTTCTGGGTATTACAAACTTTGTGACAAACTTAATATACCCTGTTCAGGGTATAAAAACAAGTGAAGAAGCCTGAGTTCAAGTATAACTGAATATTTCATACTTCGGCTGCACCGAAGCCATTTTTTTTTGCATAGCAGGTACAACAAGTTTTTTTCTGATTTCAATCAGTTAGTCTATATTACAGCTATAAGCTATATTTGTTCGATCTGAATAACTTCTTCACAAATTGTAGCGATTCCTTAGATAATAACATGAGTTCAATTTGGTGATGATACCTTGAAACATAAAGTCCTTCTGAGAACATGTGCTTTCGGAAAGCAAAACACGAAACCTTAATCTGCATAAGACATATGAGGGAGTGACTTTTTAGGTTTACATCATGTGTGTGATATTCTCCAAGTGCTATGATCGAGCGATTTGGAATATCAAGTTTCCATAAAAAGGCGTTTAAGGGGGTATTCTGGTCCAGAAGCATGAATTTCAGATAATTTTTAAAGTGTCATAAAAAAAAGGCAATTAATATTTTTACTATCCATTTTTTTATTAGTTATTTGTTAATTTTAGAAGAGTACAGAAAAAAATTAAAAACTAAAAAAAGTAAAAAATGTCAAAAATTATGAGCTGACGAAGTGGGGGGCTCTTAAAATTTCCACGTGACCATACCCATGATTTTAACCCTCCTAGTTATCTGAAACCAAAAAAAAAGATTATTAATCTAGAATAATGTCGCAATGGTCTGAACTACGGAAAAGTGGAAAAAAAATTTTCACAAAATGGCGACAGCCTGAAAAAAAAGTTTTTTTGGATCACTTTTTCTGACTATTTCGGATTTTTTAAAAATAATAAAAATAAAAATTTGGGGATGGGGAGTTTCATGTAAATCGGTCCAGTAGAACCTGAGAAATCGTGAGTATCGTTCCGAAAAAGTCAGTTTTGAGAAAAACGCGTTTAAAATTTAGCAGACAAATCTAGAGAACACGGACGCCACGTCACAAAATCGGCTGTAAAAATAAGTCAAGTATATTTTTGAAAGTCTAAACTTTCAAGATATGCAAAAAAAAAATCGATTTTTTCAAAATCCTAGACAAAAATACCCCCTTAAAGTTTTAAGTTCAAGAACTGACTGATCAAACGCACAGGGAAAACACTTTTGTCACTATTCTACTAAATAACGTTCACAAAACCATAATGCGTACTTTAAGCCAAAAAATTTATGTTTTGGTTTTTGAAAAATCCTAGACTCGCCTAACCTCTTTGGATGCCTTTTTCGCATATGACTGGATTGTATTCTACTTTCGGCGCTTTCTTGCTCACTTTAGTTTCTGGTCATGGCAACTCCATTTCCAAGAGTTGTTTAAATTGAAGAAGCAATCAGCTACCAAAATTTTCTGAAGCAAAGCACTTATTTTTTGAATTAGCACAATTAGTCGCAATTTGTAGGAGTCAAGTTTTATGTCATAACTTTGAAGTCGTAAATAATTTCGTCTATCTTGGAATCGGCATTAACATACACAATAGCATCAGGCTCGAAGTCCAATAACTCTAGCCAACAGTTGCTACTTCGGACTGAGTAGGCAATTGAAAAGCAAAGTCCTCTCTCCACAAACAAAGAGAAAATTTTATAATGACAACATCTGATGAGTCGGGGTTACAAGTTTTCGAAAGAAAGGTTTTACGGGAGATTTATGGTCCTTTTCACATAGGCAACGGCGAATGCTGCAGTGGATGGAACGATGAGTTGTAAGAGATATACGACGCCATTGACATAATACAGCGAATTTAAAGACAGCTGCTATGCTGGCTAGGTCATGTCGTCTCAAAGGATGAAAACGCTCCAGCTCTGAAAGTAATCGACGCAGCACCCTCTGGGGAAGCAGTGGAAGAGAAAGACCTCCACTCTGTTTGAAGGACCAGGTGAAGAAGGACCTGGCTTCGCTTGGAATCTCTACTTGGCGCCAAATAGTGAAGAGGAAGAACGACTGGCGCGCTGTTGTAAGCTCGGCTATAACCGCGTAGCGACGTCTACGCCAATAAAGAAGAAGAATAAGTTGCAACACTGTATTTTCAACCATGCCATAATGCTACCGAGTTCCGCATGCACGACTTCAATTTGTACTACAAAATAAATAAATAACCCGAAGCAAGTTTACTCTTTTCGGCTGTCAGCGTGTAACACCGCATTGTTTACCAACCATTAGAAGAACCATTCATTCTATTTTCATTGCGCGCCGAGCTGCACCAACATTCAACGCTCAGCAGTGCGACCGAGAAAGTAAATAACGAATACACACACACACACCCACACGAGTAATGTCTTCATTATGAGAAGTGAAAATCATTTTTCATTTTGCTGCATTTGTGGCCAATGCAGCATCAAAAGCTTTTGTCCGCCATTGTGATAGTGACGGGTATTTCGGAAATGGACGACGTGAAGGTGTTGCAACACTCAAACATTGTTGAAACATAGAACTAAGCCAACATTAGCGGACACCCTCAAAAATGTTCAAAATTCAGTTTTTTCGTTTTTCGTTGAAAGCGCCAGTGAATTTCAGGTTCTCCCAACACTACATTTTACATTCTTGTAACATGTGACGTTAATACACTCAAACGGGTTCTTATAGCACAATGCCATAAAATCATAGAAACAGATATCGGGTAGCATCAAAGTGGTCAAAAAAATTGTTGTAGAGCATCGAAACACCCCAGGACCTTTGCGTCCGGCAGGAATTGTTTCTATCTCCCTCCGTCTCTCCTTCACCGGGAATAACGGACAATATCATCTGAGTCATTCACTTTACAATTTATATATCAATCGACAATGACGATACCAGATTACAACTTTACCCAAAAAGTGGTCTTAAGATTTGACACCACATACCAACTACTGTTTATGACCCTAAATAACGAATATGTGGACTTTAGTACCAATAATAATAATGTCGTCGGGTACTAAAAGTAATTTAAATCGGTTCAGTACTTACCAAATACCTGATTAAATTTAATTTTATCAACTTGTTGACTTTATACCATAAAATCGATCAAAAAGTAATCTGTTTAAGCGAACACAGTATTCTGGACGTTCTGTGGTTTGTACTCTACTTTGATTTTCCATCACCCAACGATTAATACATCCGCCGTTTCTACCATGGTCGGGTAAACGTAGCCGAAACGGTCTAGGATTTGTAGTTAGTCAAGAACTGTTAACTAAGCTATCTAGAGTTATCTTAATAAAATAAATGGTAATAGGTGAAGGCCATCTCGCCTCATCACAACGGACACTAACGCTCTCTAGCTTTAGTCCATTTTCATGCCAAGAACTCAGAACTACTGATGAAAAGAACATATCCACAAAGCGCCTAGAGCCGCCATAAATTTATTGAGTCGGCTAAAATCTACTCTAGGCAATACATTAGATGCGTGAAAAGTGTGGCAATCAAGATGATTCAACTTTGGTCTGGAAAAGGTGGACCGTTAAAGTATCAAAATGTTTCCACCTCATATTCATTCCTGCAACTCTTACAAGTTCTCAAAAATGTTTAGCCACACCGCGTGAGTGCCAATGGGATAGCGACCACTTAAGACAATGTGGTCATGTAAACCTTTCTAACAGCTAGTAGTTTTATGAACATTCTACGTTCCACTCTGCGCCAGAAGGCTTTCGCTCCCCACAAGTGCTGGTTGCTGACCAATGACTTCACACGAGGCCCATAGATTCAGGGCTTGATTACACGAAGTCAAAGGAACACTAACTCATATCCAGTACAATCGAATTTTGTTAAGGGTGACCTTTCTTTCAAGATCGCCGGCTTTACAGTTTCCGTCGAGCCGGACTTCTTGTTTTACTTTGAGCTCACTATCAGCGAGCTTAAGGTCTGTGTAGTAGCTCTGCAATCGGAGTGGATACATACCTCCCTAAAAAGCTGACACTCCTGATTGGTCTGCCAGAAACATGAGTTGATTGATAGCTCTCAACAGAAAACTCGCTGTCCAACCTTCTCTTTGGGCTTCGGTCACTGCGCCTCTTCTCCAGCGTTTCCGCCCTATCCATATATTCCTCGAAAGCATGTGCGCGGAAGGCATAGTCGACGTTATTAAAGATTCAACCCTGTGTCAGGCTTCCCAGAGTCTGGTAGAAGCCTTCGCAGCAAAACAGTTGCGGGCTAGCGTATACATCGGTTAACATTACTCCATCTCAATAAAAATAGAGGAGGAAATTACTTTTAGCGTAGTGTATTTTCAGTTCCATCAATATTCCTCTCGTCATTTGTGTTAAATTAAGGCACTGGCGTCTGTTTTAAGACTCTGGGAGCTTGCCGCTTTCCAACACTGTATATTTGTATTTGTGCTTTTTTCATGCATTTCCAAATATTCTCGCCACAACCCACGGTCTCGTGCTGATGTGTAATTGACATATTCACTATATGTTATTCACATGCACTCAACGAATTTTCCACTCCTCGTAGAGCCCAGCTTTCTTTGTAAGCGTTCTGCACTCAAAAAGCTGTCTGAATAGCCAGGATTTTAATATGAGGTCTGCTTAAAATTTCAATCGCACACAGCTGCACATGGACGTTGCAGTTTGATGCGACGCCTCGCTTCTAAGTAGCAGCTTGGGCATCAGTCATCTGAAATGGGAGCCAAATGCGGACACCTAATCATCTCAGCGGGCTCTTAAGTTCATATATGCGAGCGTATGAATGTGTGAGTGCCATATCTCATAAAATACTCCAATTCACGCAAACACACATATACAAGTGCGCATGCACGAACGCTTTCATTTCACACTTAGCTCTGTTGCAGATCATTAGCGTCAAGTTGAGTTGCATTACCGCCCTCGGCTTTAACTCTCAGCTTCATCGCGCTGTTTGTAAATTGTTTAGCATATTTTTAGCCACACTTGCTTTGCTTTCATTAGCCGACACTGTCATCGTGCCGCACACAAAGCTTTGCTCCGTCGCGTTTGAAAGTTTGCAGCACATTGGCAACACTGTCGCGGGCTAACAATGCTTTTTCATGCTCTTCATAATTTAATAAACGCACTGACAAGTGGCAAGCGTGTAATTACCAGCGGTTTTTATGGAGATGCAACTGCCACTAAAGCCATTTCTACGCACTAAAATTACGCTGGTGTGTGCCCAACGTCAGTGAGACTGCGTGATTTAAAGAGATGAGTTTTTCATCGTTAAGCACTTCTAACTATGCTTTTTAATTGCTAATATAACTATTAACGGATAAGTTCAGATTTTTTTATAGAAGAGGGAAGGATCGACAGCCGGAGTACAGAACTGTAATCTGCTAAGCCTAACCTACTCCAAACTCAAGCTCTTCCTCGGAACTACCGCTTAAATACTAGTACTTCGTGGAAACGAAAGAACCTACAAGTATCCTCATTGCACAGAACGTGATTTAATAACAGCGCGGAAAAAGTTGTAAATACTTGTATGTCAGTCTTAATCTCGCAATACCTTAATTTTAATTAATTATTTATTTTATTAATAAATTATTAATTGCAAATCGAAGCAAACGACGCGTATCTCAAATACTAATTAATATTTTTACATGAAATTTAGCATAGAGGTCACAGTACTACCAATTTACAGAAAAATAATAATAATTCGAAATCGTGACGATCTTATAAACGTCTTTTGAAGCACCGCGATCGTATTTTTTCAGCATTTCTTTACACCAATCCACACGAGCCTTTTTTTGAGCGATTGTCAAATTATGCGGGATCCAACGAGAACAAACCTTTTTTACGGCCAGGTGTTCATGCAATATCGAATGTGTGCTGGTGGGAGAAATGCATAGGCATGCCTCTATCTGAAGGTATGTTACATGACGGTCTTGCATTATCAGTTCACGTACGGCATCGATGTTTTCTGGCACAACGGCTGTTTTTGGACGACCTTCACGGAATTCGCCTTTGAGCGAACGTCGGCCACGATTGAATTCGTTGTACCAGTTTTTCACAGTGCTATAGGATGGTGCTTCATAGCCATTCAAAGATTTTAGTTCATCGATGCACTCTTGTCGTGATAATCCACGTCGAAAGTTGTGAAAAATGCTCGCACGAAAATGCTCACGAGTTAATTCCATTTTTTGGCCGAGATGAATTTTTTAATTCCCTGTAAATAAAACAATTCACCATTAAATGACAAAACGTTCTGAGTGATGTTATGCTAAAAAATGTCAAACTTTCCAATGGAAATGTCAAGATTGCACCTTTTTCACTTAAGATGTTGCCCTAGGCAATTTTCTCAAAAAATATATATAGCATTTTGGAACTCGTATAAATTAAAAATCCACCTTTCAATTTGATCACCCGTGCTTTTGTTCAAAATTTGACAGGGGAAGAAAGATGATTCCATCATTTTACTACAAAGTCCAATTGACAGTCATCCAAGTGGACTGCACACGATGAACCCGCGCCAAAGCGTGGAAAAACGCGACAATCAGCCAGAAAGGTTATGGGGCCTGTATTTTGGGAAAAGAAAATGCTGTTTCACCAAAGAAAAAATGCGCCGTCTCACAAGACAGTGAAAGCGATGGCAAAAATCCACGAATTTTGCTTCGAATCGCTTCAACATTCACCGTATTCTCCCGATCTGACCTCCAACGACTATTTTCTGTTCTCAGACCTCAAAAGAATGATCGCTGGAAAGAAATTGTCGTCGAATGGAGAGGTGATCGCCGAAAGTGAAGCCTAGTATTTTGAAGCAAAGGACTACAGAAATGGTATCGAGAAGTGGAAAGGTCGCTATAATCAATATTTTATTCTTGAAGAGAACTGTGAACTTTGGCAAAAAAAATGTGTTTTACTACGATAGGCTGGGGACTTATCAATTAACCTGTTAT
This sequence comes from Bactrocera neohumeralis, assembly GCF_024586455.1. Lineage (NCBI taxonomy): Eukaryota > Metazoa > Arthropoda > Insecta > Diptera > Tephritidae > Bactrocera > Bactrocera neohumeralis. The sequence goes on along the minus strand of NC_065919.1, from coordinate 28,322,870 downwards.
TTATCTCTGTAAAATTCAATGTGTTCTTTGGTCTTCAATCTTAGTTACATACATAGAAATTGTGCTCCGTCCTAAAAAAAGAACAAGGGGTATATTGTTTTTTTTTTTTAAGAATATTTGTTAATTTCTCCACATTAATGTTGTTGCTTGTTGTATCTTGTAAAATGACTGCCTTTTAAGGTTCTATTTATTTTTAGAAAGGAAAGTCACAAGGAGCCATATCTGGGTATTTATGGAGGCTGCAGTTTCGATACAGTATTATTTTCAAACAAGCAAATATTTTCTCTTAATAAACGAACATCGTCAAGCTCATAAAACCACGTCTGACTTTAGCAATATTTCAAGGGCATATATGATAAAAGATCATCCCCACTTTTTGAAGAATTCTCTACCTTTTAAAGAACCTTCAAATTTAATAGGGAATTTTTATTATCAATCGAAAGAATATTTTTTAGCGTATATTTTTCGGATACGTCTCAGATGATCCATCCGTTGAGTCCAATTTTCGATGACTCGTTCGAGCCTTTCGACTGGTAACTGGCGAATGACACGTGTGATGTTTTGCTCCAGGGCCTGAATCGAAGCTGAATTGCCCGAATGGACCTTATCCCTACAGGAAAGTATGATATCACACGATCTTGGTTGACAATCGACCAGCCAAAAACATGAAATTATGTGCACACCGAAGTATTCTTTCAATAAGCCAATTGATTGATGTGATGTTAGAGAAGTGGTGTCGTCTTGTTGAATATCACCGAGATCACGAGCTTCAATTTCAGGCATCAAATAGTTATGATGGCGCGATAACGCTCGCCATTGACGGTTACGTTCTCACCGGCATCATTTTTGAAGAAATATGGACCGATGATTCCACCGGCTCACAAACCAAGCCAAACCGTTGTTTTTTCTGAATGAAATGGTAGCTTTTAAATCTCTTCAGATTGCTCTTTGCCGCAAATGCAGCAATTTTGCTTGATCACATACCCATTGAGCCAGAAATAAGCATCATCGCTGAACAAAATTTGGCTCGAAAATGTCCGATATTCTTGGAAATTTTCAATAGCATAAGCGATATCGCTTAGAAAGCGTTCAGTTCTTGCACAAGCTGTTTTTTGTACGCTTTCAATTTAAGATCTCGACGTAAATGCGCCAAGTCGTTTTATGCGTTTCTCTCTTTCATATTTCGAATTAGAATGTCAAAATAAAAAGTTGTTTTTCAAATAACTATTAAATCCTTCACAAGTTCTGGCAGCTCTTGACAAACCGCAACCTTATAATCATAGACCCAATCGAGATTTCGAATTCATGAACAGCGCGAATAGTCACTAGTTAAATCTAAACGAGCTCCTCTAAAGTCTCGGTATGCGTATGAACAAATTGAATAGAAATCTGACAAATGCAGCAAAGACAAATCATTTTTATCGCACTCAATATGACAGCTGCCGATGCAACAAGCGAAACTCTGATTTATAGCGGCGCCGTTGCCGCTGATTCTTTCGAAGTCAAATGGGACATTTGATTGACATACTGCAATACACACATACATACATGAGGGAATGCAAAACCCGCAAAAGCGCGAGGCAACTATGAAGTACTGGAAGGAAAAGATGTCTGAATAACGGTACAAATGTACAGTGAACGCAGTGGCATCAGCACGCTGCAAAGTATGTACTAAATGCGCTTAACAGACCGAGTTGCATGTGCTCAGCGAAAAAGTTACCACTTGCCGAAGATTAGCACAAATTACGAGTATGTAACCAAGCAATGGATGGTTAGTGAAGCGGAGAATGTTATGTGAAAAGAAGAAAGTTTGTATTTGCATGAAAAAACGCAAGCTTCGGTAGCTGCATATACCCTTCACAAATACAAAAGAACCCTTACAACAATTTGATTCCGATTGGTCAGTTTGTATGACACATATATGCTTTGATGATCCGATCGAAACAATTTCGAATATAATGGGTTGTCAAAATAGTCTTGCGGTATTTTTATTGAATTTTTTTTTTATTGAAATTGAAATGAATTTTTGATGACTCATGCCCAGCTCTTGACCGATGCTACGGCTGCTACTATGCCGGTCTCTTTCGACCAATTCAGCGATTTTATCGCAATTTTCGACGACAGGCCTTCCGGAGCGTGGCGCATCTTCGACCACCTCTGCACCAGAACGAAAACGTTGAAACCATCGTTGTGCGGTGGAAATGGAAACTGTATCGGGTCCATAAACTGCACAAATTTTATTGGCGGCTTGAGATGCATTTTTGCCTTTATCGTAGTAATACTGTAAAATATGCCGTATTTTCTCTTTATTTTGCTCCATGTTTGCGACGCTATAACTCACGAACGACTTAAAAGAAACGACAATCAATCAAACACGTCTTAGCGCGTGAAATGAGCTTTCCAAAAAGGTATAGCATGACCCGATGCGACTAATAAAACTAGAACTACGCGCTTTCAGCGCCAACTAGCGAAAATACCGCAAGACTTTTTTGACAACCTAATATATTCGTGTTATATAGATTTTCGGAAGAAAAATACGAAAGTAAAATTTCAGAACGATATCTCAAAAAGGGGGGGCTAGTTTACGTATATACTTGCAGGCGGACTCAGTTCGTCAAGCTGTTCACTTCCATATATATTTATAGGGAGTCAACGTCGTTTTCTACTTTGTTACTAGCCAATTGTATTCCAAGTTCAGTAGCCATCCTTCTCCACTTGGTCCTTCCAACGGAGGGAGGTCTTCCTCTTCCTCTGTTCCCTCAGCGTATAAATACTTTCAGAGCTGGAGTGTTTTCGTCCATTCGGACAACATGACCTAGCCAGCGTAGCCGCTGTCTTTTAATTCGCTGATCTATGTCAATGTCGTCGTATATCTCGTACAGCTCATCATTCCATCGAATGCGATATTCGCCGTGGCCAATGCGCAAAGGACCATAAATCTTTCACAGAACTTTTTTCTCGAAAACTCGCAACGTCGACTCATCCGTTGTTGACATCGTCCAAGCCTCTGCACCATATAGCAGGACGGGAATTATGAGCGACTTATAGAGCTTTTGTTCGTCGAGAGAGGACTTTACTTTTCAATTGCCTACTCAGTCAAGCTGTTCACTTCCATATATATTGATAGGGTTGTCCGTCGTTTTCTACTAGTTGTTACAAGCAAATTTAGTATTCCCTGTTCAGGGTATAAAAATACGTCTACAGTTTTATGCGTGTGTATTCATCGCCGGCTCAGCGGTATTTCATTTCTGTCTCTAAAATACAGAGTTTGTAAGAGTGGATGGCGGTTCATGAGAGTCTTCGGCAGCGCAGGGTACGGAAGTTGGAAAACACTTGTTATTTGCAGCTTTGCGGCTGAAAACATTGAAGTATGGTAGTGCTAACTAAAGTCTAAGGCTGATAGTATAGTGAGGGTGTGGCAAAGAAGAGCCAAGTTGATGTTGAGGACTGAATTTTTTAAAGATTCCGCAACTCGAGAAATTATATGTTGCCTCGGTAGAATCAAAAAACGATTGTTACGAAGCTTTTGAATCGTAAAAGAGATTTCGATGGGTTAGTCGGAAATGGCATGCAAACACGTTATTAGTTTCTTACAACGGAGCACCGGGGCGGGATTGTGCTCTAGATAAATATGTTCATTGACTCTTTGTGAATAATGTTCTATCTCCAATTATTCTTATGCTCATTCAACCACAATGCACTCAGCCTAATGCAGTCCTGCAGCTGTAACAGTTGATGTGTCTTTTATTCTGTACTTCAATTCAGCATTTTCTTGTTTTTGAAGGCGTCTGCAGGCTTTCGTATAAATATGCTCGTTAGAAATTGTTTGCATATTTGTTTTTGTTTGCATTTTGATCTGCTATTTACTACCGTTTAAAGTTCCTTGGCCACACATACTTATCCCCGTTTGTTTTTGTTGCCAAACACATTACAAGTCACTGAGTTGCGTAACAGTGCCTCTTTGGTGCCCCCATACTCAATATTCAACATACTCTCCATATCTGTCTTTTCGCGCTCTTCTATGCCGCTGACATTGCTTCCGTTTTAAAGAACTTTGGAGTGCTTGAGTTGAAAACACTTACCGCCTGAGGTGATGATCGCATTAAGCTTGATGTGAGACGACAGTCTTCAGCGAAAACTTTTGCCACGCAAATGTGTTAGTTGGCAGAGTTTCTTGCTGATGTATGGATAAACTAATAATTAAATTCTATTTTCATATCTCAATGACGCTTGAAATGGCTGCAGTTGATTGTTTGCTTCTTACTTGTTTACATACCCGACTTCTTTGCTTGTAATCTATTGAGTAGAGAAACGGAATAAGGGGAGACTTGTAATCCGTCGTAGAGTATTGAGTACTCATGTTGCCTGCACTAAACATGCAAAGCTATCAAACGCCTTAACGTTTTTTCTTTTAATTCAAAAAATATTAAGCGATTTTTATAAATTTATACAACCTGTTCTGTGACAGGGAGCCTGAAACACAAAAACACATGCTAATAGACTGCATAGTAGTCTGCAGACGCAGGTAGAAAGCCCTTGGATCCATGTTTCCACATAGGGATCACATCGCTTCGCTAGCACCTAGCAACATATTGGACCTTAACAATATGCTGGGGCTAGGTGATTAAGAGACAGCGGCTACGCTGGCTAGGTCATGTTGTCCGAATGGACAAAAACACTCCAGCTCTGAAAGTATTCGACGCCGTACCCGCCGGGGGAAGCAGAGGAAGAGGAAGACCTCCACTCCGTTGGAAGGACCAGGTGGAGAAGGACCTGGCTACGCTTGGAATATCCAATTGGCGCCATGTAGCGAAAAGAAGAAACGACTGGCACGCTGTTGTTAACTCGGCTTAATCGCGTAAGCGGTGTCCACGCCAATTAAGAAGAAGAGTGTACAATAGATCTATTTTTCTTGTTTACATTTCCGTTTAGTTCAAAATGGGCCTCATCAGACATAAAGTGGCAATTTATCAAGTCATTGTCTTCTTCAGCCATTTCAATAGTTTTTTGTTTCCAGGCGAACATGTTTAGCTCATCAGGAATTATCCGCTGTAATGATCGTATGCTCCTAAGTTCAAGTTGCGCCAATAAGTTGCGACTCGAAACTACAGGATTTGCCTGAATTGATGATGCAACAGTCGCGATTGTTTCTTGAACACGAATATACGGATTTCGTTGGTACGGTCTTCCTGTAATACTTTCAGATTTGGGAAAAATGTTTACCAACCTCGTAATGATCCATCTACTCGGGGGAGTACAACCAAAATACCGTCTGAATTCTCTTTGGACGGAAATGAGGGCTCTGATCCTACTGTCCAGTATTGATCAACGATTTTAGAGATCTTAAAAGCCAGTGCTGGTACAATGCCATACTCCGGAAATTAAGAAGAAGACGTAATCGATAATATATGCGTGTAGAATAGGTGAATCGCAACAGGTTAAGATTTAAGAGGTTATATACAGTTAGAATTTTCTATTGACTTTTTTTATTTTTATATTTAAGAATACTTACAGAAAATTTCATCTCATTGCGGTGAATATTTTCGAAGTTACACCCAGATTTGAAAAGGCGTTTCAGAGCAATTGAAAGCACAAGGCCAAACCTTAAACGCGTCTTTCCCAAAATACATAGTGTTTTCAAAGTCGGTGACCAACATTACTTGAAAGCGGCGAAACCGATTAGTCTCACGAGTTTCTTAAATATTTTTTTTTTAGTACCTAAACGATTTTCCTTTTTCCGGGCTTACTGAATCCGGAGGAAGACATGCAGTCCACTTGAAATTATTGGTCGACCTAATAGTGGTTGATTAATTTTTGTATTTGTCTTACCGAAATTCCTCACATATTATTTAGTCAATGAACTTGATTGAGCTTTAGTTGCTTGACATTTGTTATAATGAATCCATGTCTATGTCAAGATCCATTAAATATGGATGGAATCTAGAACATAGCTCAAGAACTTTCAAAAACGGCAATAACAACACTTCTAACTGAGGAGCTGCACCTTCCGAAATTTGTATACATAATTAACTCTAGAACCATAGGGTTAAATTAATTTTGGATGAATTTTACAGAGTTAAAAGTAAAGACTTGAATTAATCATAAGATCGTTGCGAAACCACCGACTCCAAACGATGACAATAAATTTTCACACACATTTGTTTTAATATATTTTCTATGAATGAACCTGTTTTCTATCCAATCCAAAATAATTGAGAATTTTGAGTTATGCAGCTACTGTTAACCATTGAATTGAAAATTGGCTATATGAAATTAAGATAACTTATAAACACTTAAACCTAATGTTGGCCCCGGTATTTTTTGCTTCAATGCCAATAAATGAGTGAAGGTCATTCTAATGGGTCTCTAGGAGAAGCTAATTGTGACTGCAGCCACTGAACTTGTGACCACAAAACCTTTATAATTTATCGAGCTACACTGACTGCTGCAAGGACCCACTCTCATCAAGCAGACTTAATCAATACTAATAAATCCAAAGTTTTCTTTTTCAGGCCTCCGTAATAGACTATTATTATAAAGGAACTACAGGCTCACAAATATTTTTTCTCATAAACATCTCCTCTGCTTTCTACTGCCAATTTGTGTTTGTACTACGAAATTATTTCACATCGGCAATGATTATTCGCTGACAGACACGCCGTCGACGCAATTTGTATGCGAAAATTAAGCTTATCCCTGCCACCGCTGCACAGCAACACTGCAATGCGTTACCATCAGTTAATTAATTGAATTTGTCAATCGATTACTGTCAACTAGTGTTTACTCAATAAGGCACCAAGAGTAATACAAGTATAACCAACAGTATTATTGTTGCTACCCTTAGTTTTATGGGGGCCGAATCGAGGTTCTTTCCACTTTTTTGGCCTTAAACTGAAACTAATTAAATTTGGGACTATTAATAGATGAGCTAAAACCGTTTCGAAGTGAACTAAGTATATAAGCAAATTATATATAATTAAGAGACGGGCTGCAAAGTTCATATGCGAATACATGGACGGCACCACTAATATTATATTAAATTCACACGACTTTTATTCAGTTCCTACCTCGAAAAGATACGAGAATACAGACAGACAGACTTTTTCGACTACCCAACATTTTATAGAAACTCCGACATTCTCTTTTAGGCAAAATTGAAGTATCCTCTGTTCCTCGTACCAAAATATGGGTACTAAACACTTCAATTACAATATGTCTCTCATTGAGCACCCTATTTTTCTCTACTTTTTAGCCTCACAAATTTTTTGTGACGCCGTCAACGCTTGTTTATGCATCGGTACACACAAAATTGAAATTTTATTTTAATGGAAAATGACATGAATTGCATTTGCATAATGAGCGCTCTGCGTCGCATTAAAACGCAACGCTGCGTTTATGTTCGCACTGGATTATCGAAAATAATCGTAAAACATAAAGTTACATAAATAAGTAATTAAATGGGTGCATGTATGAGTTGTCATTTGCATTTACTAATTATGTGGCTAAACTAATTGCAGCGCTATTAATTTTGCGTTGAGAACAATTTGCGTGACTGCTAAATGGATTATTTGCTCGCAAGTGTATCTATTATTCAATAAATTACAGGTGAGAAATGTTTTTTAGATTAGAAATAGAATGATATGGTCTGCAATTGTACATGAATATAACAAAAACTTAGCATTGCCACGGGATAGTCTTGCTGTTGTGGCAACTTTAAATAGTAACTTATTCGTGAATACATGGGTTTCTACATCAGTACTATCGCTAACTGTACTTTTGCTGCGCTTCTCCCTATTATTTTTTAAAAATGGATTATTTCTATATCCACAGAGGTATTTTTTTCTACGTCATTGCCAATCTATTCGGTGCTCTGTGCCAAAATCCAGTATGAAACTGTGTCCGTGGTCATGAGCTGGAGCCAGTGAATTATTTTGTTTCATAAAAATAAAAATATAACAACAAAAAAAAATATTTTAAAAGTAATAGCAGTTTGCTTTAAACCAAATCCTAAAAAAAAGTTTCAACAATAAATCATATAATGCCATGATCGAAGCTTTTCTAAGAAAAACACATTTGAGTTGTAGACGATAGTTAGTTTTACACGACGAAAAATATTTTTTGAACTTACTTCAAACCCCTAACCCCTCAACGTAAATGATTTGTTTCTAAAATAGTATCTTATTGACATTTAAATGTAATAAATTCGAGCAAAATTCATATTTCGAATTTGAAGATATTAAGTTAAGCTTCTTAAAGTTTTTGAAATAATAGAAATCATTAGGGTTGTCCATATATCAAATTAGAGCAACTAAATATTTCAGTAAAATATATTATATGCAGGATGCTTATAAGATTTGTTTTTTGTAGAATTACTTTCTAAGCATGATTATGAAAACTCTTATTAATATGTCTAAATATGTCTTTAGGAGGCCCATTGTGATACCACCGGGACCAAAGAAACTTCACTTTATTGGTTCCTCTTTGAACCACCATGTGATTTATCACTACAAAAGTTTTATATGTGCAAACTCCGAGACCCCACGAAGAAACCTTTGACCGATAGTTCCGATTCTTTTCCTATATAGAGCTTTACAATCGCATAGAAGTTGTTTAATAGTCACCTCCTCTTCTACCTCCTGACAGCTTCTACAATAGTCGTTATAAGGCAATCCTAGCCTACGGACATATCTGCCTATTAAACAGTAACCTGTTAGTACTCATACTAGAGTTATTATATCATTTCATTTAAATTTTAATAGTTAGCATGTGCTGTTGAGCATGTCAGGGATTGACCCCACCGAGGTTCAAGTAAATTTATAACATATTTGTCGATTGGATATCTGCAAGTAGTCAGAGGCATAAAAAGTCCCTCTTTTTCGCAGTCTACTTGTAGGGTGGTGCTTATTCTGTCTAGTTCATTTCATCATATTTGGGATATCATTATGAAAAAGAGCCTTAGATTCACTAAACGATCAAGGCGTTCTTTCATTAACTTAGATGAAATCTTAAGAGACTTTAGTGATAAGTCCCCTGGCTATATGTATACTCGTATATAGATATATGTATGTATTCCTTGTTGTGAGCACATGAATCATAAACAATTATTTAGGTATCTCTCAAAAAAATATTAGCATCACATTTAAAGAACCATAACTTTTCTATACACTAAATAAGATAATAAGTTCGCAAGAATTTTTTAATACCTAAAAGGAAATTTTGAAGAGCCTTTGACATATATTAATAAATTATTAGCCCAACAAGCTGAGTCTATTTTGCCAAGTACGTTTCTTCTTTTAGTATACATATCACATATAGGAAATCAAAAAAGGATACAATCATAAACAATTATTCCTCATATTAGCAAAGCCCTATTATATAGTAGTTGCAGTTGCATTGTGATATAACTGCCGTTGGCAAATTGGTGAAAAGATTACATTTCACCAGTGAAGGGCGTACGTTAAGGTATGAAATAATTTTGCTGGCACATCAAACGGAGATACGCTTACGAACTCATTCACAAACACACACACACACATAGATATCCACACAAGCGCCTAAAGTGTTTGGCCAAGTCTTCGCAACTTGGTGCGCATGTATGAGCATGTGCCGCCAAATCGGCTGCAAGGGCACACAACTATCGTATGCATGAAGCAATTTACCTGCCGCACATGCTCGTTTGAGACCGGGCAGCTATAGGAAAAGTAATCATCTTATTCAGCGCATTTGCACACACGCTGCCGATTTTGCACGAAATGAAGACAGCAACAAGCAAAAGGCATTTAAAATAAATGGAAACCTTTAATATTCAAAGCTAAAGGGAGGCTATTAAAAGATGGCCGAATGTCATTTGGACCAGCAGTGCAAAAGGGGGAAATACTTTCAGCTTAAAAGTGAAATTTGTATTGCAAAGAAAATGAATTTAAAGAAATACCTGCAATCAGCAGATTTCCCTATTTAAATAAAGTATTTTTGAAAACACAATTTCACTTGTTTTTGTGCATTTGTAATAAAAATAAATTTTCCACGGGCTCTACTACTCAAGGCAACGTCCTTGTGTATTTTGGAACTTTAAGTGGTTAAAATATATTTTCTAATATTAAAATTGTATATGAGCTAGTAGGAGAAGCATAGAAGCGCTGCCTTCTAAGTATATAAGTAAACATAAAAAATCGAATTTAATGGTACATGAAAACAATTTTAAAGTTTATGCAATTAATTCAATTGAACGCACAAAATATGGCATTGGCACTTCTCTGGAAATCTGCATTATTAATAATAAGTTATGAATATAGAAATTTTAAATCTGGGAAATTGAACAGAATATATTACAAAGAGATAACAGTGTCAATTGAAAAGTCACCGGCCTTTCATAGTGAAAACAGTATATATACATATATGTATAAATATTTAGCCACCAAGTGCCCTATATTACTGCGATCCTTTGCAGTATATTATGTTGCAGTATTTTAGTAGCTAATAAATATAAAGACTTTCAAATTTTCGGGTGTCTTTACACTGCAATATCAATTCAATTGAAATGTGCCGTTATAACCGCTTAGCTTACTTTCTTTTTATGCATATTTTATTCAGCATAAAATTATAAATAACACTGAACTAGCACCTTTAAAAAATCTTACACTTCATTCATGTAACTAGGCGATTTCGCTTAAAGATTTTGTGTTTTGTAATTTCTCAACCGCTTCAACGCTAAAAAAAACATAAAATACGCAGATTCTATATGAAATTTTAATTAAAATTATGCAGTTATTATGAAATTGCTTACAACTTCAGTGAAAAGTGAAAATGAAATTTTTCAGCTATGGGAAACCATCTGTAATTCCATTGAATAAAGAACGAGAATTCCAATGAAATTGCCTAAAGCAGCGTGTACAATTAGATCGTATTGACTTTCAGTGGCAAATGTTGCATATTCAAATAAAAAATTTAATTATGTAACAAAGCTTTTGTACCATCTGCGAAAGCAAATTTCAGCAGCCACTTTCAACCAAACACGACGGTGCACCGCGATGTATGAGTGATAATCTGAGCATACTCCATTAGTCGCATTCAAATGACTGTTGCGTATACGCCCTGTATCGCGCTGGTCATTTTGTAGTGCAGCTGCAATTTTGCAAATCATTTTCTCTCGCAGAATTTGTTACTTTTTTACTTGGTTTTTTAATTTATTTCATGCATTCCCTTTGCGCTTTCGCCCATTTGATCTGGCTAAAATGATGCCCTGCGCATGACGCAATCAGTTCAAAATAAATAAAATGAAATGGAAATGGAAATGAGCTGTTGGTTTGCTCTGTTTGTGCATTTAAGTGAAAATTCATTCATTTAATAAATTAATATGCAAGCATGCTATGTTGTAGAGAATCCATTATGGGCGCGTGCCATGAATAAATTTTGCGAACAATAACAACAGCAACCAGCTATTCATGCATTCAAGCATTTGTACGCTCATTCATTGTTCCATTTGTTCGCCCGTCTATTTATTTTAGTTTGTGGCTGCATTCCGTTGAATGACTGCCTGAGAAAACATAGCAAAAAGACAAAAAATGCAAACTTCTGCTTTTATGATTTGTTTATGTTTGCTTTGGTGTTGGTGTGCTTGACGCTGCTTGTTTAGTGCTTAAGTATTGTGTTGTTGTTGTTATTCTTTGCTATACTACCTAAATACGCGCTGAATTATGTATAGCAAATTCACTTGCAGTTTACCTTTTGGTTAACACCAGAAAGTTAGTTTGGGAGCAGCAAAGTCAAGCTTAGCACGGCTTACTATTGTAGACGTGGTTATTGTTTATACACACACATACATGCATCTATAAATAATGGTATATGCTGCAGTGTGCAAGCATTCTCTTCACTGAACTGAGAAATGAGTTTCCAGAAAATGTTTTGTTTAATTTTATTTTGATTTTGCTTTCATTCTTAGTGTTGTTGTGTCAAATTTAGTAAATTTCTTTGTAACCGAATGGTTTTTTTTTATTTTATGTTTTCCACTTTATTCGAGCAAACTTTTAAATTATTTTATTTTCGTTTTTTTGACAACTGGTTTCATCAATTATCATTTGCGAGATAAAATTTTTGTTTCTCTAACAGCTACTGCAAAGCAAGTGAGGCGTGGTCCAGCAGCATTGCATACGTTAAAAAGAAAGTTTTGCTATTAAAATATTCCGACACCTATTTCCGACAAAACTTTATGATGGAAACTGGTATTATTTTCAATTTAATTACTCCCTGCTACTGCAGTAAACAATTAAAAAAATCATCAACAGTTTGAAGAGTTCGTCAAAAGCAAAAACTAGAATTTTCTTAAAGCTTAATATTTTCAAATATTCTGTAAAAATCTTATACAAATTCAAAAAATAATTTTCGAGTTATTCAATAATTTACAAAGGGTTTTGGTGCGCTCTGGAACTGAATGTAAAAATTCAAATGAGTTTTTCTCAAAACTCTATTTTTTGAAGGAAACTATGAAGAAGGAGTTTTGTATAGAATGTTTGTTAATTTCGACTGCTTTTTACCTAAAAATTTGGTATAAGACATCCAGCGGCCGTCAATTTTGTATTTAAAACAAGAAAAAACGTTAACTTCGGCGCTTCACAGGCGCCTAGCATAAAAAGATCTTATATTGAGTTTGATAGGTCGGAATGATACAGTGATTCAATCTGAACAATTTCTTCGGAAGCTGCACCATTGTCTTGGAGAATAACTTGTGTCGTATTTCATGAAGATATATTCTCAAATATAAAGTGTTGCCCTTACAAGGGCTTAATTTTGACCGATCAGTTTGTATGACAGCTATATCCTATAGTGACCCGATCTAAGCAATTTCTTCGGGAGTTGTAGTAATGGCTTAGCGAATAAGATATCCTAAATTTCGTGAATCCATCTTATTGTATTAAAAAAGTTGTCTATACAAAGACTACATTTTGACCCATCAGTTTGTATGGCATTTCCGGCGATTCCGATAAATGAGCAGCTTCATAGAAGGGAAAGACATGTGCAAAATTACAGATCAAAATCTTCAAAACTGACAGAGTTCTTGTATATACAGATGAACACACAGTCATGGCAAACTTAATATGCCCACTTTAATATTTAAAAAGACACGATTCCATTGACCCCAGTTAAGTTCATAAACCTGCAAAATATTTTTAAGGTTTTACAATAGTATTTAAATTTTAGATAATTTTTTAGGAAGATGTTATTATTGAAAACGGTTAATCCCATTGCTGTTTCTAAAATATCTTAAATGATTCTGAACATTAATACTAAACATACCATAACGGGTCAAATGACCCATTTTGAACTTTTGCATTGAAAATGCACGTATAATGTTATTGCGATTGCACATTTGACTTCGTGACTTTTTCTAAGTAATCAATGAACAGTTATAAAAATATTTTTGTTTTGTTTTTTTTTTTTTTTTTTTTTTTTTTTTTTTTTTTTTTTTTTTGTTCTGAGTAATCCTTGTTGTATACCGATTTTCATTTGAAAAATTACATTCCCAAGACGGTTGCTTATTTCAACGAAAATAGCTCAGAATTATTTCATATCAAATTTTAGATTGAAAATAACTTTTTAGTGTAAGAAAAAGTAGTAAAAATTGAAAGTCTTGGGAAGTACCTAGCATATATTTTATTTTGATAGCTATAGTAATACAGATCATTTTTTACCCATGTCGAAGCAAACAAGACAGTACAAGTTCAGATATAAATAATATTGGCGAAGAGTTTTCAGAAATTAGTGAAGATGAATTTTCTGAAAATGAAGATATATTGGTTGCAAATAAAAATGAGTTTGATTCTACAGATACCGACGATGAAGAGGAAAATATTGTGAATGTATGTAGTGGCCGAAAAAGAATAAGATTACTCTCGAGTTCGGAAGAAAGTGAAGTAGAAATAAATGAACAAAATGTTGCAATTGATGGATCTGTTTGGGAAGAAATACAAATAGGTGGCACACCTGAAAGACCACCACTTCATAATATTTTCAGGCAAAAAGTAGGCCCAACAGGATATAATCCCATATAATGAAAGGTAAAGTTATTACTGTTTTCATAAAAAATGTTTGGTTCCGATTGGAGTTTATCTGAAAAATAATTAGATGCATTTATTGGAATTTTATTGCTCGAGATGCATATGGAGCAAGAATTTTCATTTTGTGGAATAACATGTGGGGGCCCACATTCTTTTCTCAAACTATGAGCAGAAATAATTTTACCGAAATTCTTAGATTTATTCGTTTTGATAAAAAATTGAGCGGATCCAACGTTTGAACACAGATAAATTCGCTTTGGTATCGGCAATGTGGGATATTTTCATTGAGAACAGCCAAAACTGTTACAAACCGGGTGAAAATATTACTATAGACGAACAGCTATTTCCGACTAAAGTACGATGTAGATTTACGCAATACGTGCCTAAGAAGCCGGATAAATTTGGAATCAAATTTTGGTTATCATCGGACGTCGATAGCAAATACGGCATAAATGCACTTCCATATCTTGGAAAAGATGAATATAGGCCCTCTTCAGTACCACTCTCTGAATATGTTGTACTCAAACTCATTGAGTCATTTACGGGTTGCGGAAAAACTGTGACCAAAGACAACTTCTTCAGAAACCCGTAGCAACACAACTCCTAGTCAAAAAAACTCTACTCGGTCAAATAAAAGAGAATTACCACCAATTTCGAAGCAAAAGAAAAATGATATGGAACGATTTTCGTCGAAAATTTTTACAACAGATAATTGTACTCTTACAATCTATAAAAGTAAGCCAACAAAAAAAGTACTTTTACTTAGTTCTGAACATAAATTCGTTAAAGTAGAAAACAATGATAAGCGTTTACCTGAAACTGTTTCATAATACAATAAAACCAAATTTGATGTAGACATGTCCGATGAAATGGCGAGGAGATTGACTAAAAAATTTAAGTCTTGCAGATGGCCTCTTCAAGTCTTTTTCAATATCCTTGATTTAGCTGGCATAAATGCCTGGATTTTGTACAAGCAAACGACAGGAGAAAATATCTCGAGACAAGATTTTTTACTCAAGCTAGCAGAAGAACTTGGCGCCGATTTTCGAGAAGCCCGTGAACAACCAAAACAAGAAAAAAATATGAAAGGATCGTTGCCTAAGTCTACTATAGATGCTTATAAACGTATGAGATGTCAAATAGGATACTGTAAAGCAAATAAAACCAACAAAATTTGCTCTAAATGTAAAAAATATGTTTGCGGAAAATGTACAATGGAAACACCTATATGTAAAAAATGCGATGAACTATGAATTAGAAATTTTTATTTTTTGCTCTCATAATAGAAATGCTCAACATACTATTTTGTTTTATTATAATAAATTTTATTTATATTTTTATTTCCTTCCTAACATCCATATTTCATACATTCAAGCATGAAATATACAGTCGGGTCATTTGACCCGCTGTGGTAGAAATAGGTATATATTAAGGCTTGGTATGATTAGTGTTAAATTCGAAATTTCTGGAAAGAATTTGAGTACCAGAATTTTAAACCCGTTCAAACTGAAACTACTTCAACTATTTATGAAGAAGTTACGATAAACATACATATTTATATGTAGAAGATGTAGTCAAATTTTTGAACTTATATAGTAAAGGCTCTGTATTTGGTGTGATCAGAAGGACGTGCTGTATTATCAGCTTCTAAAACAAAAGTAATAATTTTCCCTCACGACAACACTCATCCTCATGTTACAAAACCGGTTTAAAACTATATGGAAAACAGTGTCTGGGAAAATTTGCCTCACCCTCCTTATAGTTGGTCGATAAAGAAAACACTCACTGGAACACGATTCACATGAGAGCAGGCTGTTAAGACATGGGTTGATTCTTTCCTTACCACGAAACCGGCGCAATTCTATAAGCAATGGTTGATATTTGCGGAAACTTCAACAGCACATTCTTAATTTACTAACCACCTGAATAGTATTCAATCCGCAGTAATATCCTTAGTTTACAAAAGCCTATATAACGGTTTCGTTTCTGTATTCTGTAATTTATTCTGAATTTTGAAAATCAAGGAACACAAATTCATATTTGAAGGTTTGAAGATTATTTGCTAGTCACTCATGTAACCATATGGAGGTTGTCAAATCACAGTGTCACTGTCAGAGACAGATGATTCCTTGCACTCATTTGAACTCAAAGTAGACATTGAAAGTTTTATATTCGTATCTCCTAAATTTCTTCTCCTTTTTCACAAAAATCACAAATATTTATCTTTTTCAAATTCTACACCGATATTTTGAAAATTTGTGATCGAATTGATGTGAGCAAATCGAAAACATGTTTCGAAAACATTTTTAATATATTGTAAACCTTTAAGAACACTCGACAAACCGCGCAAACAGTGTCTACGTCAATAACGAAAGAAAGAGAAACCCTTAAGAACTATATGTGTAATGTACGCTCACAAGATTCCACTGCAAAAGAAAGAACCGATTTTCTTTGGTTTCACTCACTAAGTCATTTTCTATTTCAATGACTGCACAGTTTTAGTCCAAAGCTTCACCTGTTCTAAGAATATTCACACCCAAATATATGAAATGGAAGTCAGAAGACGGTGTACCAATAGTAAAACCAAATTCAAATTAAGCAGCCACCAATTTTGGTCTAACTATATTTCCAGGCTTTGGATATGCTAGAAAAAATTATTACAAAACGATTTTTTTTTTTAAAGTATGGCCTCATAAGTTCGAAACAAATGCCGTTCAAACAAGGCTCGATGCCTTACAAATATTTATGTAGATGTTCTATACATTTCAGGCATATTTCACTAACAACGTCTAACGTTTTTAACAACAACCAGAAGAGATCTCGAAAAAGCTAATAAACTAATAAAAGCCTCAAACTGTCATTAAGTAAAGATAGAGATGAAATAAAAAAAAGTATACTATACATAAATTCTTATTGAAAAATGTGTCTGTAAAAAAAACAAGCCAGAACCTCAAGTAACTATTTACATAATCGGAAGGTATCCTTGTGATAAACAATCAAATAGGTGTAAATCACATCAGCAAAATTTCTAAAGAATCGTGTACAAGACTGCTTATCTTGATCTTAATCTAACGCCATAGTTAAAGCTTTTCACGTGCAATACATGCTCCGATTGTCATAGCTGACACTCAAAACGAAACTTGAATGCTTTAAGGTGAGATTACGGTGAAATCCACGTGAAATTATAAATTATCTGGAGAGCATTGAATATAATAAGCTTAGTAGTAGACGTGCAGGAGAAGTTGGTATAAATAAAAACATCAAAAGAATTCCAAGTAACTAATGACAGAACTCAGACTTCAAGAGAATGCCCACTGAAAAGATATAGGTATCCACTGATGCTGAGACCTGCCGGGTACATTAAGCTAAAGTTTTTATTAATACTGAAATGCTTAACACTTTTGTTATCGTTAGTATAAGATTAAAGATTTATATAAGCAATAACCGGGCGGATTTAATTGATTGAGAAGATAAGAAATAAATAAATAATAATATAAATTATACTTATTTTTCTTCGTAGGTAAGCTACAAATGGTTCAGCTGTCAAAATGTTGAATTCTTCTTCACGGGATTTACATGCAAGTAAGTTGTATGGAATTTTGTTATAAGCAAATATAATTAGAAATCTATTACACTGAAATTTCTCTTCTTCTATTTAATTATGTAATTTATTTTATGCAAATTTATTATTTAGCAGTTATAATATTTTTTAAAATGTTCCACACTCAGACGGTTTCCAAATTATACCACTCGCACAAGCTCACAATCGATTCAATTAGAAGCAAAGAATAGCAAGATTGCGCACAATTGCAAAGTGTCAGTTACAGTTACAGAAGTTGACAGTTTTCAGCTGACAGCAGCTCACTGTCGCCGAACGCGCCCGTGTTCAACACAGGACCTACAGGCAATAGCATATTCCGAGATAGACGCTGTAAATGGAATAAAATTACGATGAAACGAAATTAAAATTGAATTTCAAATATATTTCTAATGCATACTTATTTATTCAGGATTATTTAATGCAGTAGGGGCAGAGAGCGCGTGGTAATGAGCGGGAGAGAGAGCTGTTGCCTAGTTATTATTATTTTATTGCTGCTTTTATGTCTGTAGCAACGAAATGGAAAGTCATCAACAATGCAAAGCTTTGTCGCCTTTAAAAGCAACATTTGAAATGGAAATGGAGACTTACTTGTAAGTTTAGTACTGTGGCATTAGCGTAAAAATAGCAAATATTGAATGCACTTAGGTAGTTTACTTGACGCAGAATTTATTTAAAAATATGCAAATAATTTTCAATTTTAAATAGTGTGTACTTGGTATAATAATTTTCGAACGTCTTAAAAATATTACGCCACGCTCGATTTCACATAAGAACTCCCTCCGAGTATATTTAATGGTTCCCTACTTTATGAAATAGTCTCTCAAAAAATTTCAACAAATATGACAAAGATACTGAGACGGATATATCAAAGGAGTTAAATACTGCCTCTACAAACTGGGCTTCCTTAGTTCCGACCACAAGCAAGACTTTCAAAGTAAAGTAAGAGCAGATAAAGCTTTTAAACTGCTTGAAATGGAGCAAACGTTTATTAAACCAAGGCACAAGTATTTCATATCGTCACCTAAAATGCAAAATAACGTAACATTACTTTTCATAAGTTTTAAGACCAAGGCAAAATTAAATAATACAAACCACTATTATTGAAAAAAGTTTGAGTTCTGGTTATAAATTGTTTATATATTGGTTATATCAGTCATCGGAAGCTGAAAATTGTATGCTACATATATGTATGTAACATGACATAGTGAGTCGATACGTTGTTTTTCATTTTAGGTGACGATATATGCTATATATGTGACCTGGTCTACGGAAAGGGGGCTTAGGTGTCAAAAAAAAAGGAGAACAATTAATGAGATAACGAGAAACTGACGATTACTTTTAACAGCTTTTCCCAGAAAACTAGTTTTCGCACGTTAGCTCCCTTTTCGTAGACCAGGCCACATATTATAAAATGAGCCTTTGCTTAGCACTCTCTTGTAGAAAGTGTATAGGTCAATATCTCCAAACAAGTATCCTCAGTCTGTAATTAACAAAAAACTACCCATAAAAACGAATGAACGGGTTTCATGAGTCAACCTTCAGAATACTTAGCATAGAAACGTTGGGTTGAATCCATATTACTCTTAGTCATAAGAGCATGTTCCATTAACTATTATTATTAATTTATTTATTGTTAATTCGACCAGTATGAAAAACTCTACGGCATCACCGCGAATGAGGGCCTTAAAAAGTCTTTTTAATGCAAAAAAAAACACAATATACCTCCCACTTAACGGCATATTGTGACTTCACAACAACCAATCCCACCCTGTGTGTGATAAATTTACTTTCTAGCTAGAAGCTCGTGTATCATTTCAAAATTTTTCAACACATGCCACACTTAAAAAAAAGGGATTTTCCGCTAAGTTGTAAACAAAAATTTCTCTTCAACTTTGTTGTGGTTAAACCACTTAATATTATATGCCGATAAGCCGTTGAAGGGATTAGAATGAAGCGTGGTGAACACACGTGTCAGTTTGATTAAAAATTCAGGCAACAAATGACACTCATACATCTTCGCATCACAGCCTTTCATGTCTACATATTTACTCGTTCAGAAAAAGCACACATATGCAAACATGCAGAATCATATTACAGTGGAGTTTCTCTCAGCTCGATCGTACCGGATGAAATATATTTAAATATTAACGAAGTAAACATGACCCAATAGAGCAAATAATTCAACAGGGATAATATCATGATGATTTGCATTTTATACTTTGTTATTTTATTTTTATTAATTGTGTGCTTTTATTCAGATTGATTTACGCTATTCACAATTTTATTTCGTGTTTTGTTCCAGAATGATGCAGAGATATTAATTTGCATTTGATGGTTTACAACTATTATACACTACAGGCTTCAAATTTAATCCAATGGTTATGGTAGAGGTCTACAATTATCGCCAATTCGCTTATCTCTTGAGTGTATTTCTGATTACGAAATAGTACTGATTTGATTAAAAAAAATAATCCGCTCGCTGCATGAAGCAATAATCCAAAGCATTGGTGTTTTGAAGTCCTTTTAAGGTTTTTCAAACATTCTGAAGCGAGTGCTAATGAAAATTAGCGCAACATTTTCATGAGGAAGGTTTTCACTAACCGCTCAGTAAGCTGGTTTTAAAGAATTTTGTAAGAATTGGAATCTTCCCAGTTTATATGCATGGCAGCGCATTATAACTTATAAATTTTCACACAAAAAAAAATAAACTAACCACACTAAATATTCAGCAAACTAACTTTTGTGCAAAACATTCTAAAACTTCAGTATTGCTAACTCCTAGCAACTTTTTTTACAAAACTTTTTTGCAACTTTCTTTACTTGTTCATACAAAAACATCAAAGTGTACTATAATTTTTTTGTACTTCCACCCCATATTTGTTAATATGTCTGTACAAGAGTGTACATATGTATGTAAATTGCTTATCAGCTCAAAAGAGAGCGCAACACTCCCGCCTGTCATAACTTTAGAAAGCGAAGCCGTTAATAAATGTACGTATGTATGGCTCGGGAATGGCAGCCATTGTTTACCAAATATGTGGCGAAAACTTCATGCAATGCTGTGCGAGGACACACAAATTGATAAACGAGACACGCTGAAGGTTGTAACCCCTCATTACAAATGACAGGAAAAATAAGATGAAAATAATAAACTGTCAAAGGAAAATGCAACGAAGTATGCATTGATAGCAAAATACACACAATAAACAACAGCAATGACAACAAAAATCAAATTACAACAACATATTACACACAGAGTGTAATGAGAGTAAACAAAGGCCTTGTAAAACAATGAGAGATCAGCGCATTTATCTTTCCGGCTGACAAAAATATCCACGGATATACAATATGTACGCCAAAGATATACCATGATGAAATATATGGGTATGTACCGGGTTTTCAGATAGGAAAGATATGACTTCTAAGTGTCGCTTCGTATGACATACGACTTGATTTAGTAGAAAAAGTCCTCGAAAAATAGAGCAATTTTGAACAAACATCTTAAACATTAGTGTATTTTTTAAAGAAATCATATAACTCTTATTGGAAAACCCTGTAAACCGAAAAGGTTTGACTCGGAAAGTAATTTGCAACAAAACCTTAAACATAAGAGACCTATTTACTTATATTGAGTTTATGGACTTTTTTCAGGAATTAATTTTACCGGTACCATTTCAATTAATACTACATACAAGTATATCATTATCATTACCAATATCAATACTAATTTATTATTGCCATTACCAAAATAGATGTCTATAATTTATTTCTTTAATGTAATCATTTCCACAACCTTACTGTTACAACGCCTTGCCATTATCATTGAAATATTTCGAATTCTTTAATGTAATCATTACCATACCCATTACAATTGGCATTAGCATTGCCACAACAATCCTATTAAAACTAGCATAACCATTACCGATACTATTATTACTACAATTATTGTAATTACTATCCCAGATAATTAATTTCTTTAATGTAATCATTCCTTACATTACCGCTAGCATTACTATGGTCGTTATCATTGCCGATATTACTATCATTACCAATACAGACATATTCTGAATTTTTTAATGTAATCCCTACCACAGCCATTAAAATTACAATAAACATTACCATAACCGATATTATTATTATTACAACAATGATTACCATTACCAATAAAGATGTCCTTCGAATTCTTTTATTCAATCATTACCACAACCATTCTAATTAGTACTAGCATTACAATTACCATTAGCCTTATTATTAATATTACCATTATATATTACCGTAATCATTACAGATCGTTATTATTACCACAATTATTACAATTATCATTACCATTACCATTACTATTACCACTAGCATTACCATAATCATTACAGATATTATTATTACCACAATTATTACAATTATCATTACCATTACCATTACTATTACCCCTTGCATTCCATTATCATCAGGGATAATATTCTTGTTATCACAAGCATTACCATTACAACAATCATTACCATTATCGATATTCTTATTATTATCACAGTCGCTACCATCGTCAACGCCATAAGACTTGTCGGTAAAACTTGAGCATTCAGTCGGTAGTGTAATTACACATCCGCCCAACAGTTTGTTGACAATGTTGACTTTTCGGAAATAGGTATGTGACTTGATTTCTTAATAATGATAATATGCCAACATAGTCATCAGACTAAAACGTTCAACTATGCGCTGCTAACCATTTGCCAACCTCAAGTCACGAAGTGTTTACATGAATAGGTTTTCGCTACCGGCGGAAACGGAAATGCCAACGCGTACTCTCAACACGGCAGGCATCCTTCATCATACTTCAGCATGGGCATGACAGCTGGCAAGGGATTGAGTATACGCTCATGAGCAGCCAAAAGCGTGATAAACAACAGATAAATAAATATACACGTCAACACATTACAATACACAACTTACACACAATTGGCACGTATTTCCTTCAGCTCGCTCGCAGCATCTAATGCATATCAAATTACTTTGTATTCAAGCAAACAATGTGTACGGACTCGTTTTTTCGTGGGGCTACACTACTTACGTTGTCTTCGACGAAATGCTGCAACTCAATTCGGGATTCGTTCAAGATTTTCGCTCTTTCAGTAGATTTGATAGGGATTGTTATGGTATATATAATGTACGAAGATGTAAATATATATCTGTATATATACATACATATATATATATATATATATATATATATATACTATATATATAATATGTCTGAGAAGCATAAAACATTTCTACATATTATAATATTTTCCATAACAATTTTTCACATGATATTTGGTATTTCCGATTTGGGTTTGTGTGTGGTTGCATATATGTACATATATATATTTTATTGTTACATTGTTATATAAGTATATATATGCTAAAATATTGAGTTCGGTTCCCCATTCATCAACTTAAGGACACGTACTTGTATTATATTTGCTGACAAGCTGCAAGTAACCCACATTATGCAACACTCTGTGCCCACTAAGGACCTTTATCTCATCGTAAGAGATGTCAACAAGTAATTGAGTGAACTTTGAAAAGGTTAAGGGTTTCATAAATTGTTTTTGTATACAATTTAAGTAAATAAATAATTTTTTTTCGATTTTTACGTTCTCTGTTGATTGATATTTTTTGTGGCACAATTTTTCGTCAATTACCATGCCAATTCCTCAAGTTTTAATCGAGGAACTAAACTATAAAAAGTATTTAAAATTTTTCGAGACCGAAAAAACTTATGATCCACAAACTTTCACGAAGTGGACCTCGAAGTATATAGCCCCTTAATTTTATCTATCCTAATATTGTGAAGACAAAAGATTTGTTTGTTTGTATTTATGTATTGAACAGGCTCCAAAACTAGTTACTTGACGAATTTGAAAAATTCCTTCACCGTTGGGCCGCCACACTCTCCCCAGAAAAGCTACAGTCTCTCCGGTAAACATGGGCTCTACTATAATTAAAAAGAAAATAACAAAGAAATCCTTAAATTTGATTTGAAAAGTCACCGGCCTACCATAGCAAAACATATTTTCTTTCGGCAAAATTGGTTTTTTTTTATTTAACCTACTTTCCTTCAAGGTTGATACACAAACTTAGCGACTCTCCAATTTTTCGGTATTATGCTTTGCTTCAATAGTCGCTATTGATAGTCCTTCATTTTTCAAGGAAATCAATAAAAATTATTCCATGCGCATCCCACAATACAGACGTCATAACCTTGCCAGCCGACGCTTTGCATTTTTTTACGCTTTGTAGCGCGTTCATCGTGTGCAGTCCATTGGACTTCGGAGTGAAATAATGGAGCCATGTTACTTACATTGTCACATATCGACGCAAAAACTCGGCTTTATTGCGCTTGAACATCTCCAAACCCTGTTCCGAATCATCAACTCGTCGTTGTTTTTGGTCAAGAGTGAGCTTGAGCGGTACTCATCTTACACAGAGCTTTCTCAGGTCGCCTGGATGTAGTGAAATGCAGATGAAGAAGCTTCAGACCTTCCATAATCCTGCACTTTGTACGATTACATAATTCCTCTTGACTCGAAGTTATCCCTGCAGTCGTCTGCTTGTAGGGGAGCCGCGTCCTAAGATTATCAAGAGTTCATTCCTGAATTACGTCGACGACATTGAATGGTACACCGATTAGACTTTGAACACAACAAACTTCAGACGCACAATGACCGCCATTAACAGTAGAGTCATTAACACTTCCACCAGTAAACGGTGTACTTGGAGTTAAGCGACCACTCAGAGCAGACGAAGAACTCGTGTTGGTCTGAGAATCTAAAGTATCCCTTGCACAACTTAGTTCTGGATATTGCAGTAAATTAAACCCAGACTTACCAAATGTACTACTGTGGGCTAAAAATTGTAAGACTCTTTAATTTAAATTTCGTGCGAAAATCCATTCGTCGAAATTTTTTTCTAGGTTGTATTGACTGTCAGTGACATCTGTGCCAAATGTTTCATCAAAATAATCATTAGGGCTTAGTATAAGTTTGTCTTTCTGAAGTGCAGAAAGTGCCACCGGCGAGAAGTTTCATTAACTTTTGTTTTTGGAATCAAAATGCTAGTGCGGAAAGGTTCAGAATGTTGGAAAGGGTCTTGGGTAACAATTGTTTGTAGCGAGCAAATGTCTTTGATTGGTACAAAATATTCGAAGAAGGTCGCCAACGTTTTGAGTTAATTGAAGACATTAAACGTAAATCGATACGCGCTTTGAAGGCAGTTCCGGAAATTAACTTTAACAAATGTTTCGAGGATTGGGAAAAACGTTAGTACAAATGTATTGGGGCCAAGGGCGATTACTTTGAGTGGGACGATATAGAAAGCGTGATAGGTGTTCGAATACGTTCGATGTCTTCTATCAGATTGCTCAAAACACTACCCATAAAGTATTTTTGATGACGCCTCCTTCTGTTATAAGACGAGTGAAGGAGTAATAACTAACCAATGTAATATCTGGTTTATCTGAAATTCACCAAATTTTTGGGATGGCACAGGAAATTTGTCTTTCATGAGCGCAAACATCTCTGGTCGTCAACTTCTTGGTTTCTAATGAAAATCAACAGGTTCATGCTAAAAGTAAATATAGTATTTGTTATTGTTGCTGTTTACAAGTAACCACACCTTCTGAAAACCTAAATTAATTACAACTCAAATATTGCATACAACGAAATTAATCTTAATTTCTGCTCTTTGGTTGATAATTTCAGCAAATTGCTTGGCAATATCCATACTATTTGTATATATGTATGTATGTATATGTGACTTTAATAGGCGACTAACACCAATAGTTAGAAAGTGTATTTCAGCGTAAAGAAATACCAGCACCAACACATAGATAAGAGCTCTAAACACACACGCTCGCATGCGCATACTCACATTTCATTGGGAAGGAAACGCTCATAAGGCTCGACACAGGCTAAAAGGGCATGCTTTCAGCTGCTTGGCGAAAGGCAACACCCACACTTAGACAATGTTTGACTCGCCTATTTCTAACCAAATGATTATGAGTCAAAGTTCACTGAACGAGCGCATGTGTGTGTGTGTGTGTGTGTGTGCCCAAGGGAGGCCTGCATATTCATGCAATACTGACAATAAAGGCTTTCAAGAGCACAGCCGCAACAACAGCAACAGCAATGGTAATTAATATTAATTAGGAAGGAAGAAAGGAAAGTTTTGCAAGGCGAACTTCTGGCGGGGGGCCGGAGCGGCGAAGAAATCTATAGCGCATATGACATGCTTGAGTGAATAGCGCAATGAATAGTGGAAAATCTGTCACGTGTGAATGTGTGTGTATTTGTGTTGTTGGATCATAATGTGGTTTCCTGTTTGTCTAAAGATAAAGGCTGCTGCCAGACAGGATATGGTGTGTTACTCGTAGTACAAAGGCGGTGACGCAAGCGCCATAACTGGCATGAACCAAGCGTCACTGTATTTGTGTATGAGTGTAAATGCAGAGGGCACCCAGTGATAATGTTGGATTCAAGAAGGTCGAGTTTTTTCAGCAAACGTACAGTTATATGAAATAAATCCAATTTTGCAGTTAGAAAGCTACCTTAGCTAAATCTAAAAGAATAGATAATATGAAACCCAACAAGTCATGCGAAAGAGGTTGATTTTTCATAATATTCATCTTGGTGAACTTTTTTTCAAGTCTTGAGCATCTACACAACCAGATATATACTATATGTGACCTGGTCTACGAAAAGGGAGCTAACGTGCGAAATCTAGTTTTCTGGGAAACAGCTGTCAGTTTCTCGTTATCTCATTAATTTTGACACCTAAGCCCCCTTTCCGTCGAAAACCAGTTTTCTGGGAAACAGCTGTTAAAAATAAACAACTCGTTTCGTCAGTTTCTCGTTATCTCATTAATTTTTTGACACCTAAGCCCCCTTTCCGTAGACCAGGTCACATATATTATTTGTGGTATTCGGGATGGTCGTTGGCTATTGTGTATGCGCCAATCTATAAAATCTGAAATTGCTCTCTTTTAGGTGCTTCACATTAAAAACATGGTCGTCCATTTGATATGTCTATGAGTAAACGATTGCTGTGAGATATTTTAGAATAATTATATTTAATTTTAAAACTTTAACCAAAGGTATTACTGTGAATTTACTCATTCGACTTCATTAATAGCAATAATTAAGAACATCGAAATTTACACCAAAAATAAAATTTACCCAGACTGGTCACTCTTTTGAAGACCGTCGTGTTGGCAACATGGAGATATCAGAGAATCTCAACATATCCCATAGATCGACTCAACCCTCACTCATGTTAGACTCGCACCAATAAAACCTGAATGTGGTCGTCATATTCTAGCCTGATTATTACTCCCTTTTTGGCTGAACGCGAAACGAGTCGGTGCTCAGCCACCGTAATCGCCAGATTTGACGCCCTGTGACTGTTTCTGTTTTCAAAACTTTAGACTTCATGGCGTAATTTCAGTAAGTAAATAGGTTTTAACCTATTAACCCAGTTATTCCAAAATTAGATAGGAACGTATTCTGTATTCCTTAAATCATCATCCCCAGAGAAATCGACGAACATATACATATGTATGAATGAGTTGGATTCAGTAGACTATGAGTTAGTGCTGAACAAAACTACGTTAAAAGCCGTTGACGGCGAAATTCATCTTTTTCTTGAAAGTTGCTTTGGTTGACTGATTGATTGCAGAGATAACCGATTAGACTAAGAGGTTTGTGCTTTTTGACCTCAGCTTAAATCATTTGAAAACATTATACCATCTCGCGGCCAAAGAAATCACTGATCAGTTTTAGTTTTCAGGCTGATTTGGTCGAATCTATGCATAAGCGCTTCTGAAACTTGAAAGTCCGGTGTAGAATAATAGTTGCGACTATAAGATATTAATTGTTGTAATGATCGACACCCAAAATATTATCAAATTTGTTGCCTACTGTAAGGGCACAGAATTATTGAAGACCTACTCCAACCAATTACTTAAAATTCCTTCAAATGAAACAACTTTTATTGTTGTTGTTATAGCAAAAGGATACATTCCTCAAATAATGTTGAAGAATATTGTCTACGCTTGCAATCCTTGTGCTTATTATTTGTTGTTATTGATGTATGTATGGGGAATGCCTTGTAGATTGATGTCATATTTACATACTTGACTGCCAGTCGGTCACACAAAGCACTTTATCACCGCCCACCCAGCGAGCAAACACCAGAGAACACATATGGAAGCGACGTCTGAACCCACAAGCTTAATTGTATATTATTTCACCGCAAGAAGAAAGTGTGGGTGGCGAACGAAAAGAGCACGAACAATAAAAGTTATAAGAAAGAGCATGTGTGCAAGAAGGTGTCAATTCTTCTATACGAAGATTGTTGCTTCTGAAGCAAAATTAATGCTTTAATAAATAACTAAATTCAAACTGTGCGTATAAATATATCAACTGTTGTTAGAACAACAATTGCGTTCAAATCCCTCAACAATATACATTGTGGCAAGAGGGTACCCGGAAATCGTAAATAAAACGCAAAATATTTAATTACTAGCTTTTTACCCGCGGAGCCATTAAATAAGTATGAGAGATAAAGGCTAAGGGTATAATAATAAAAATCAGTCAAAATGATAGCTAAATTTTATTGGCTGAGATCAACAATTTTTAAAATTTACTACAGACAATTAAGTTTCAACACCTTAAAATATGCGTATTGAAATGCAACAACAAATGATAAAAAATATTTCACCGTAACAGAGATAAATAATTCTGAATTCTAACAATTAAAAAAAAAATAAAATACAAAGTATTAATCTAGGATATTTTTTTAGACAATGTTATAAGTTTTCCCGTCGAGTGCAAATTTGTGTAAATTCTGGGCATTAGATACACGTGAAAAGGCTACATAAAGTTGACCATGAGAGAAGCATGGGTTTTCTAAATGCACTCCTGCTACCTGTAATGTTTGTCCTTGTGCCTAGTTTATAGTAACAGCAAAGCTAAGCTTGACGGGAAACTGAACCCTTTTAAATTGGAATGAAAGGTCAGTGGGAATTATAACACTATTTCTCTTACCGACACCTGTTAAAATAGTATCACCAAGTATGTTCTGTCCCTATTTTGTTATCCGCAGCTTTGCTCCATTACATAGCCGAGGAGCATCTAGATTTCGCATAAGCATTACTGGTACATTTAGTTTCAATTGAAGTTTATGTGACGGAACACCCGATAGTTCAAGTGAATTTAAAAACTCCACAGGATATGAAGTACTTAGTTCCGTATCTATAATGGTATCCATTGACAAATATTCCTTCATTTCTCCTTGAACCTCGTTTAAAATGTCAGTGTTGATCCTATTAACAATTTCGTTTCCTTTTTGATAATATTGCTCTTGCACACAACCACTGATCACTACACAAATTTTTTTGCAATTCCGGAGAAACATTAGCAATGAGATCCACATCATTTTCTACTAAATTACAAAATTCTCTTGACAGTAATATGTATGTAGCCTTCAACGTCAACATCTAAACAACCATCACCAATTTTCAACAACATTTCTGTGTAAAGTCCTGAATCCACGCCGTTATGAAGATGCACTCGCATATTCGTTTGAAATTTTTGATATACCAGATTTCTGCTACCGAGGCATTTTCTAAGAAAAGCAGAGTAATAATTAACATCAGCGAGTAAGATCTATAATAATAAAGTGACTGCTAACCACAAAAATTACTGATTACCTCAAAAATTTTAATAGTTTTATACTGTAACGACAGAAGAAAATAACAAAAAATAACAAAAACAAGAAAAAAACGTTAACTTCGGTTGCACCGAAGCTAAATACCCTTCACAGGTGCATTTCTGTTAGTAACTATGTGTTCAGTTTGTATGGAAGCTATATGCTATAGTAATCCGTTCTAAACAAGTTTTTTAGAGATTACATTGTTGCCTTAAAAAATAACATATATCAAGTTTCGTGAATATATCTTGTCAAATGTGAAAGTTGTCTATACAAGAACTTGATTCCGATCGTTCAGTTTGTATGGTAGCTATATGCTATAGTTAACCGATCTGATCAATTTCTTCGGAGATTACATTGTTGCCTTAGAAAATAATCTGTACCAAATTTCGTGAATATATCTTGACAAATGTGAAAGTTTTCCCTACAAGAACTTGATTCCGATCGTTCAGTTTGTATGGCAGCTATATGTTATAGTGGCCCGATATGGGCCGTTCCGACAAATGAGCAGCTTCTTGAAGAGAGAATGACGTTTGCAAAATTTCAAAATGATATCTTAAAAACTGAGAGACTAGTTCGTATATATACAGACAGACGGACAGACGGACAGACAGACGGACATGGCTAAATCGACTCAACTCAACATACTGATCATTTCTGGGTGTTACAAACTTCGTGACAAACTTAATATACCCTGTTCAGGGTATAAATATAGAAAAATTAGAGACAGTTAAAACTATGTATATTCAATTGAATTAGATATTGTCGTCACCGCCGGTAATACAGTTACGGTATTACATATTCATGGTTGAAACTTCATTACTGTAATGCTAGATGGCGTGGAAGTAGCTAAATTTGACGATTTTTTGACGATCTTTCTTAAAAATTTTTTTTTTTTTTTAATATAAAGTACCCTATTTCACTTCTAATACCTTCAGGAGTATATGTACAAAGTTTCATGATGATCGGTTAAGCAGTTTTTGCGTGAAAGCGTAACAAACAAACTTACATTCGCATTTATAATATTAGTATGATTCATCAGTTTTATTTTGTCGGCTTCAAAGTCCCCACGAGTAAACTTATGACAACGAATTTTCCAGTCCTCGAAACACTTTTCATAAGCACCTTTTGGGCCTTCAGCTTCTTCAGCGTTTTTTTTTTATCTCTTCGATCGGCTGAAAACAGATTCCACGGAGCGGCAATTTCAGTTTGGGGGGCAAGAAAAAATCACACGAAGCCAAATCTGGTGAATACGATGGTTGATCGATGGTATTCATTGTTTTCCTGGCTTTAAATTCGACACAATCGTACTCTTTTTGAAAAAAAAAACTCACCTTTATCGGGACGGGTCGTGCAAGAACTCGTTTTGTACACAAAATATGAACTAAAATAACTCTAAAGACTCTCGAAAGATGTTGAGCTCTCTTTCCTTCTCTTGAACACTTGCCTGACGATTTTCAAGCACCATATCTTTCACTTTTTTAATATTTTTATCAGTTGGAGAGGTCGACGGCCGTCGAGAACGAGACATATCTACAACGATCTCTCGACCGTCTTTGAAGGCGAATGAGTCATTCAATTTCATAACCGAAAAGAATTTTATCTTTTTATACGAACACATCCATCATTCAGAATTTATATGGATTGTCTGAAAACAAATAACTATCTTTCTAATAATCTACGGATATTTTGGATCACTAAAATCACAAAAATAATAAAACAGAGTGCTGCCTAAACTTTTCTCGTTGCCCCTTAGTTCAGTACACTGAACCTGTCTTTTTTCGTCAGCTAAATGTAGTCAATGCAATGGACACTAAAGCCCAATTTATCGGTGAACTTAGTTTCATGTATTAGCTGTCTTTGACTCAGTAGATTGGGGCTTGCGTTCAAGGGACAAAACAACTGGTATGAAAACCGATGACGGGTATAATGACCAAGTCTAGGCGAATGGCAAATGGAACAAACAACTGGTATAAATTGTATATATTAGTATAAACATATAAAAGCTGCCTTCGTTCGTCAAATCTTGAAGACAGTTTAATCGAACAATTGAATCTACCAACAATTTGTGTAGGTGAAACGTGTTGCCATAATTGTATTAGAATAACAAGCGATTGCTCTGTAGTAGAACTGTTCACTTCGTTGCTGCCTTCGCAAGTTAATTTTTTAGCATTTTGACAGCTGTAATGTTCTACAAAAATGTAATTTATTGACACTTTCGACCTTTTCTACTATAGTGCCTATCAAAAAAATGCATCAATCATTTGCTAGCTGTTAGCAAATTAGCTCATTGCTCTTCATATTTCTAAACTAGAGCTTCAAATACTAGAAAAGTTTAAAATATGTGAGCACTAATCCGTTATAATAGGTTGTCAAAAAGTCTTGCGGTATTTTCGCTAGTTGGCGCTGAAAGCACGTAGTTCTAGTTTTATTCGTCGCATATGACCCGATTTATACCTTTTGGAAAGCTCATTTCACGCGCTAACACGTGTTTGATTGATTGTCGTTTCTTTTAATTCGTTCGTGAGTTATAGCGTCGCAAACATGGAGCAAAATAAAGAGAAAATACGGCATATTTTACAGTACTACTACGATAAAGGCAAAAATGCATCTCAAGCCGCCAATAAAATTTGTGCAGTTTATGGACCCGATACAGTTTCCGTTTCCACCGCACAACGATGGTTTCAACGTTTTCGTTCTGGTGTAGAGGTGGTCGAAGATGCGCAACGCTCCGGAAGGCCTGTCGTCGAAAATTGCGATAAAATCGCTGAATTGGTCGAAAGAGACCGGCATAGTAGCAGCCGTAGCATCGGTCAAGAGCTGGGCATGAGTCATCAAAAATTCATTTCAATTTCAATAAAAATACCGCAAGACTTTTTTTTTCGCTCATAACTTCAGGCCACAACTAACTGGTATAAACTAGTCGAAATGACTCCAGTTCCTCAATTATAGATTTCTTGGTTCAGTGGGAGTTTACTAAGCAAAATCCACTTATCAATGGATAAGCACATAAATTCTAAGCTTATTCTGTTGCTCTCTTAAACTACAGCATCTTATAAGATTCTCATATAACCGCACTTAATCTGCTTCTTGCTATTTTATTGGCCTTTGTGACTTTGCTACTTTAATTGCATAAAGACACGCGAACTTAGCGCATAAAATAAGGTGCAAGGAATGTATATTCATGTTTAATCAGTTAGCTCACTGCCATCAATTTTGCTTAAATTAGTTTTCAGCACGCACCGAAGGGAGGCTGCGAATGCAACCGTGTGCTGAAAGTATGTGTTTGAAATTGTGCAAATAAAATGTGAAACATAAATAGGAAAATCGGATTTTTTCTCCACTTTCGCCGCACCTTTCCTCTTCACACGCGCACAATTAAATGTTTCACCGTGGCATGTTTTCCGCCATGTTTCTAATGTTAACGGTACATACTTGTATATAACTTTATGTGTGTTCCGCTTTTGTTCCTCGCTTTCTGTTGTTTTGTCTTGGAATTTAGCTTGTTTTTGTCACCAATGAACAAGTTGGCCCACAGGCGCATAGGACAAACATGACTTTCCTCGCAGAAATCCATGATTGTGTGTATGTGTGTGCGTGTGTTTAAGAGTGCTTAAGCGCGTGTGTTTTTATGACTTCTTGTGCTTAAGCAGATTTGCCAGACACTCGTGCATTTGTATGTGTGCCCAGTTGTGTCCCTCGGCGTGCTGCTGCTTTTTGCTGGCTGACAACATGTTGGTACAACTATAACAAATATTATTCGGCCATAAAGAAACGAGTCAAGTAATATCCAGTTGAAATGGTAGTGGTGAGTACTTTAATGCTAAATGGGAAGTGATGGGGAAGGAGTGTAATCACTTGCGTGGTATTACAGCTTACAAGGTGATGATTTTTTATTCAAGAATGCAATCGGTGCAATTAAAGAACGAGCGATTATGACCTATGGAGGATGGAGTCATGTGTAGAAGTTCACGCAAGTTTGGAAAGTTCTCTGATCGCCATTCAATTGGGAGTGGCCAGAAATGATTATTTTACATATGGCTCAAAAAGCTCACGACTTCCGGTCTTTGGCCAAGTATCCTCTGGGTAGCCTAAGAACATCCGTTTGAAGCCGACATCCCCTTCGCAGGGTTCTGCGCAGGGTTTGGGACCCGCCACGTAAAAAACCACCCCCAATGAAAACTAACAACCAGTCTCGGATGAGAGACCCCCCTTTTGATGACGACCATGGCAAACGAAATAAAGACTACGAATTGAGGGCATGCATCTGGAATGTCTGGTCCCTTAATTGGGAAGTTGCCGATGCCCTGCTGGTTGATGTCTTCGCGAAAATAAAGGCTGACGTCACCGCCGTCCAAGAAATGCGATGGACGGAACAAGGACTGAGACGAGTAGGCCCTTGTGGCATTTACTACAGTGGCCATATAAAGGAGCGCTAGTTTGGTGTAGGATTCGTGGTGGGAGAGAGACTCCGTCTCCGAATATTATCATTCACTCCGGTGAATGAACGTCTAGCCACAATCCGCATCAAAGCGAGGTTCTTCAACATATCGCTGTCTCACAATCACTTAGATTTGCGCCCACGCCCCGACGGAAGAGAAGGACGATGTGACCACAGATGCCTTCTATGAGCGCTTGGAGCGCACCTTATGAGAGCTGCCCTCGCCACGATGTCAAAATCGTGCTTGGCGACTTTAACGCCAGGGTGGGCAAAGAAGGTATATTTGGCACTACGGTCGGTAAATTCAGCCTCCACGACGAAACATCCCCAAATGGGTTGAGGCTGATTGACTTCGCCGGGGCCCGAAATATGGTTATCTGTAGTACTAGATTCCAGCACAAGAAGATACATCAAGCTACCTGGCAGTCTCCGGATCGAAAAGGCACCAACCAGATCGATCATGTTGTGATAGACGGAAGACACGTCTCCAGTGTTCTAGACGTGCGTACGCGCCGAGGTCCTAACATCGACTCGGACCACTATCTTGTTGCAGCCAAGATTCGCACCCGCCTCTGTGCAGCAAAAAACGCACGCCAACAAACACAAGGAATGTTCGACGTCGAGAAGCTGCAATACAATTTGATAATGACTTTGACGCAATTCAATGGTGGAAGCAACATATCACGCATAACTTGCACTTAAAATATTAACTATACCTGCAAGTAGTGCACAACAGACAGCCGAACGATATGCTACTCGGCTTGCACTCCTGCTCTCTGAGAGCACTCGTCAACAACTCGGTATAAAGCAACTGTGTGTTTGCGGCATTTCAAACTTCTTACGTACAGCTGCAACCGAAACCATTGGTTTTCGGAAAACGCAAAAGAACAGCTGGTACGACGAGGAGTCCCGTGTCGCAGCGGAGAGAAAACAGACTGCCTACCTCGCAACGTTACGATCGACCACAACACGTGCGGGATGGGATGGATACCGAGAGTTGAAGAGGGAAGCGAGACGCATTTGCAGGCAGAAAAAGAAAGAGGCCGAAATGCGTGAGTACGAAGAGCTTGATAAGCTGGCCGACAGGGGTAATGCTCGAAAATTCTACGAAAAAATGCGGCGGCTTACGGAAGGTTTCAAGACCGGAGCATACTCTTGTAGAACCCCCAAAGGTGATCTAGTGACCGATGCCCAGAGCATACTTAAATTATGGAGGGAACACTTCTCCAGCCTGCTGAATGGCAGTGAACGCAGAACGCCAGGAGAAGGCGAACCCGATTCCTCAATTACATTGCCCGACCATGAAGAAATTCGAATAGCAATTACCCGTCTGAAGAACAACAAAGCGGCGGGGGCCGATGGATTGCCGGCCGAGCTATTCAAACACGGCGGCGAAGAACTAATAAGGAGCATGCATCAGCTTTTTTCTAAAATATGGTCGGACGAAAGCATGCCCAACGATTGGAAGTTAAGTGTGCTCTGCCCAATCCACAAAAAGGAGACCCCACAATCTGCGCCAACTACCGTGGGATAAGCCTCCTCAACATCGCATATAAGGTTCTATCGAGCGTATTGTGTGAAAGATTAAAGCCCACTGTCAACAAACTGATTGGACCTTATCAGTGTGGCTTTAGTACTGGCAAACCAACAACAACCAATCAGATATTCACCATGCGACAAATTTTGGAAGAGAGCCGTGAAAGGATAATCGACACACACCACCTCTTCGTCGATTTCAAAGCAAAACTTTCGACAGCACGTATCTCCTGTCATCAAACAAACAGGAGCTGCCTTTATGCCTGTTGACGATGTCTGAATTTGTAGATAGTTTCCTCTCTCGAAGAACAAAACCAATACAAGCTGTGTGCATATTGATATGACCTGAGTCGACGTTGCCGCGCCGTTTATAGTTCTGCTTTCTCCAGACTGGACAAGGAATCAAAACAAATGGGTCTGGCAGTGAACGAGGGCAAGACGAAATATCTCCTGTCATCAAACAAACAGTCGTCGCACTCGCGACTTGGCTCTCACGTCACTGTTGACTGTCATAACTTTGAATATGGCTATTCCAGATTCTGCCATCGCGACTTTACTTCTAGCTCTCTCTATGAAAAAAAAAACCAAACTCTATAAGTCACTCATTATTTCCGTCCTGCTAGGGAAGTGCATTCAGATACCTATGTAAGGCTTGTTAGTTATATGGGGCCAAAAAAATTGTATTATGATAACTCGCATAAAGTCAGCCGGAAGTTCGAAAAACTTTATATTAGGCATATGTGGGCTAAGGAAGTATTGACCTGATTCAACCGATTTGTAGCACACAGGAACGGATTATCTTTTTGTGATTAACTGTAACATGAATACCCTTATATATCAAAATGTCTAAATAAATGGTAGGATTCTTATACTATATACATAGGAATAGATATCCCATTACAAACTATAAAGAAGATCCGAGGTCAAAATCGTTGTCATTAATACTTCTCGCGATATTCGGCTTTTTAAGTAAGGCTGTATGGAATTTTCATAGATTTTTTATTACATACCATCTATGAAAATTCTATAAAGCTTTATTTAAAAAGCCGAATATCTCGAGAAGTATTAAAGATAGCGATTTTGACCTCTGACCTTTTTTGTAGCAAATAAAATTTCCTACAAGTTTGTCATAAACATTTATTATAGCTCTTGTCATTTACGAGATATATACAAAAAAATGTAAATTTCATGGAAATATCAGGTTTAGAGCCCCGTACTATCTCGCCGTTGTGAGTTACGACTTTGTTGCACTGAACACTTTTGTAGAGTGAACAATTCAGAGAAATATGCGTCTGAAGTCAAAGCGATGCCATAAAATACCTCTGATCTGTAGGAATTTAAAGATAAAAAATCACGATTGAGGTGTATTTTCTATGGAAAATTTTTACATGCCTTGGTCCAGTCCTTAATGTTAATATTAAGGGCTAACATTTTCAGGGAAATTTTTTTAGGGTATTTCCAAGGAATTTTCGTGACGGGACTGAAAAAAAATAATAGTTCAAAAAAACACCCTAGTACATATTCATATTTGCACACGGTTCGCTACATTTTCTTTACTCGTTCTTGTCTGCAACGCTAGTATGTGTGTCCCACATCAAGTGTTATTGTTATTGTATCATCGTTTAAAACAAGACATTTACGTGTCATAATATTTACCAAATAACCACGAATCTATGGAAATCTCTTCAAGTTACTATACTCTAATATGTGGAACTTTTGTTGGAGGCGGTGGCGTATGCGTAACTTTTATGCGATTGTACTTTTGCATTTATTTACATGACATTATTGGATAAATATTTGAATTGCTGGACTGTGGTGCTTTGTGTCAACAATCGCTTTTCGTGAGTCACATGTACAATGCATATTCCGTGCCTGCCCTATCACACACACACAAACATATATATTGATGTTATGACAATGTGAAGAAGCAGGAATCATTAGAAAGATAAATGTAAAACAACAACAATTTATATAAGTACTGATTTTCGTTGCATTTAGGCTTATGAGGGCTCCCATAAGGGCTCTATATGTCCCTCTAAAATATTAGTTGTTTAAATTTTGTTTTCTTTCGGTGGATTCGCTATGAAACCGAGCACAAAAGAAAAATGTCTTTGTATTGAAAATAAAAGACGTCAATTTAACATTACCCATAAACTGGCGAATATGACTCAAATTTTTAGAATATGTAAAAGAGACCGATTTTATCCTTTCCTTGAAGGTGACTTTTTGTCTCAAAATTAAATAATGTCTCAAAGGTCGTCGATTGTTCTAGAACAACTTCTAGAATAATTTGATAAACAAAGAGGATATAAATAGACGCTCTGTTTACAATAGGGCAATTCTAAGCAAATAAATCATGGTGCTCATTTTTATACCGAGGTCACTATTCAAGCCGTCAACATAAGCCCAAATCTACACAAACTTCGGGAAATTGAGAAAAATTGAAATGACAAAGCGTATATTCGGTTTTTTGAATCGGATCGCGTAATTTCCGGAAAGATTCATATTACGTAGCAAATAGCTTAAAATTCAAAAAATCTCCCTGAATTTCAGATATATGTTTGTATAATTCATAGTACAAAAACATAATTCAAAGTCCTTATAAAATCATCTTCTCAACTTCGAGAATAAAAATATGACAAACAACTTATAATATGAGACTGTCAACAAAGCGCGTCCAACATTTCAAATATTCAACCAATCTGACGTAGATAATAATAATTAAACAGCAATATATCAAACCGAAATTCAGTGCCCACTCTGGAAGTGTGCCACACTCCGAGCGCTGCCACAATACTTTTTGCCGAAAAATGCACTTGTATCCCACTCAAATCATTAAAACTCAAATATGCATTCTAGCCAAAAGCAAGTATTTCAAAAAACACTTGCATTTTCCAGTTATTAAATAGTTTTATGGATATCCACATGGAAGCCACCGAGATTTAATGGACTCGTGCGAATGTTGCCCCATTTCTGGTGCTATTTGTAAATACTCATAATTCGAGTGATAAGCCACAGATGGCTACAAATACCATTCATAAATGTTTAGATGTATGTATTAATATACAGACATCATACATATGTAGAGTATGTGTGTGGAACAATGGCAAGCGAGCACGTTTATTCATATTTCTACACTGATTTCAGTTTCAATGGGAGTCATGCAGTCGTTTGCATTGAATGTAGATAATTGTATATTTCTGTTTTCATTTATTGTGAAGTTTTGCAGTGCCTCTAAAGAATTTCAAAACAAAAATGAAATATGTAAATAAAAAATTGATATTAATACTCGTCACTTTAGAGAAATTAGTGCTTCAAATATTATATTCTATGGCAACTAAAAATAGCCACATAGAATTGAAAATTTAAATGTAGTAACTATACATTAGAGTGCACACCCTAAAATTATTTTCCAAGCTGATTTTGTTTTGTACCGCTTACCCGTTTATAGCAGCGGTTAACATGCCCTAGAAAGGGTAGCCACTGTTTCTTAATTCGCTGAACTAAAGTCTTCGCATATCTCCTACAGCTCACCGTTCCATCGACAGCGGTTGCAATGCGAAAAGGACCTTTTCTCTCGAAAACTCGTAACGTTGACTCATCAGCTGTTGTCAACGTCCATGCCCATGCACCATGTAACAGCAAGAGAATGATGAGTGACTTATAGAGCTTGGTTTTTACCTACTCAGTCCAAAGTACCACCTGTTGACAAGAGTGATTTTTCGTTGGATTTCAAGGCTGGTATTACTGTTGGTGTTGATGCTGGTTCCATGATAGTCGAAATTATCAACGACTTCAAAGTTATGAATGTCAACAGTGACGAACGGCTAGGAGAGCTTACACAGCCGTATGCGGGGATACCAAGTTTAGACACAGCCGCAAAGGGCCAGCTTCTTTTCGGGCTCTCGAAAGCGGTTTCAAAATCTACAAAGAGGTGGTGGAGTTTGTTTGTTGACTTTCCACACTTAAAGCCACACTAATAAGGTTCAATCAGTTTGCTGACGGTGGGCTTTAATCTTTCATACAATACGCTCGATAGAACCTTATATGCGATGTTGAGGAGACTTTTTAGGATGTTTGTGAATTGGGCAGAGCACAATTATATTCCAATCGCCGAGTATGGTTTCGCTCTACCATATTCTATAAAGAAGCAGATACATGATCCTTATCAGTTCTTCGCCTTCGTTCTTTCTTCAGTTCTTTGAGTAGCTCGGTCCGCAATCCATCGGACCCCGTTGCTTTGTTGTTCTTCAGGCGAGTAATTGCAATTCGATCTTCTTTATGGTCGGGCAATGGAACGTCCGCTCCATCTTCATCGATTGGGAAGTTCTTAATGCATTTGCAGTGGTCGTCAGCCCTCATCCGTGGCTGTTTTCTTTTTTTCATTGGGAGTGTTTCTTGACTAATAAATCATATTGAAAATGCAAGCAGCCGCCAATCAGTAGGTTTATAAATAGATTACATAATTAAGTACATGCACGTGATTGCCTAAAGAAACAAATAAAAATTAAAAAGCAAATATGGAAGAGTAAAGTGAAATATCCAAATTCGTTGCACAAGAGCTGCTTCTCTAATGCCAGTATGTAACGCGTAGGAGACAGCCTTGTGCCAAAAATAGCACAAACTTAGCAATTTTTCTGCAAAATAAAATTATACGGGCAAACTTAATAACTGTTGTGAAAAAAAAGAGTGAGGAGAGTACGAAACATTTGATTGAAACTTGT
Source organism: Bactrocera neohumeralis (assembly GCF_024586455.1). Lineage (NCBI taxonomy): Eukaryota > Metazoa > Arthropoda > Insecta > Diptera > Tephritidae > Bactrocera > Bactrocera neohumeralis. Next base: position 28,282,775 of record NC_065919.1, on the reverse strand, counting down.
TTATTACTTCACATGTTAGGGGGGTTCTTTATTCCCTTAAAGACGCAGTTGTGGTGCCACCCAGTTTCTCTTAATTAATAATTAATTCAAATAATAATTCCACATCTTGCCTCTGTCTGACTAATTTCAGCATTTTCTGATAGAGATCAACGTTCATAGCTACTTTTAATAGGACACTCTCAATTCTCACTACTTCTCGCTAGTTTGGCAAGTTACAATACTGAACTAGTTTGGCAAGCGAAACGATAAATATAGTAAGTTCTCTGAAAGTCTGTGACAGGTAGACAGTGTCACTGAGGTTCAGATTAGCGGCACATAACTTTTTTCAGCATTACATTGAAAACGACGCATGAAATCGCTTGCACACAGTCTAAAACCTCGTCTGGCATCGACCCGCTCCGAAAGGTGCGAATGAGGCTCTGAGTCTTCTGCTCTGAGGTCTATGGGAATTTAGAAATTATTAAGAAACTAAATCCTACGATAATTAGCGCCGACTGTGTTTCCTCCCTTCTTGTGTAGTGGCCAGATTATACTATAGAGTTTGGTTTTTACCTACTCAGTCCAAAGTACCACCTGTTGACAAGAGTGATTTTTCGTTGCATTACTCGTATTATAATCATTGTACATTTATTCATTCGACCAAATCAGGCTTAGCAGTTAAAACATGCGTCTTTGTAGCTCTTCGCCGCCGGCTTTAAACAGCTCAGCCAGTAATCTATCGGCCCCTGAAGCTTTCATATTCTTAAGCCCTCTAAGAGCAGCTTTCACCTCGTCTTAGTCGAGTGGTGTGCCGACAGTGTTGGAACGGTAGATTGTTGGTGCGAGGTTGGTTGCGACGTTGTTTCAAATTTCGGCTTTATTTCTAATTTGGGTTTATGGTTGTGACGGCATAACCCTAAAATACCAAAAACGCGAGTAGTGTAGGTCTCAAGCCACCAATTTTGAAATTTATGTGTGTCACATATTAGAACAAAAATAACTATACAGTGCTTGGGCTTTCGCTCTTTGAGGCTATATGTATATATACTCGTACAAAGTGAGTCATGAAATGTGTTCTCCGTGTCTTTATCGATGTTTTAACGAAGGGATAGGCAACTAAAATTTAACGCACGTGAATTTATATAGGCTTGTTTGCCTGTGTATGTGTCTATAATATATGCCACCACGTAGACATTTTTATTGTCGGTGAGCACATGTTCCTTAATAGTACAACGTTCATAACGGAAAGGGAAAATCTGCAAAGTTTATACATACGCGGGCATATAAATGTATTTTAGTGCTATATGTATATGTACATATATGTATGTCTTAAGAATATTTGTACGTATGTATATATAACGATAGTATAACAACCAACTTATGTTAGCTGCCTACATATTTATCTCGTTAGCAAAACATGCAAAAGACAAGCATTTAGAATATACTCGTATATACTTATTTATCAAGGCATATGCTTTGCTTTTCTTCATGTCTAAGTAGTCGTATATGTGGAAGTCACATACATAAATGTTAGTATGTTAGTACAAACCACTTGCTCGGTAATTCCATCGTGTTTCTTCATAACCTTATTCGTAGTCGCAATCAGCCAGACATGTCAGCCATGTCAGCCATTAACACACACATTTACATGCGTGTATGTGTGCACAAGCTGCAAATCGATTTTCTTCTATTTTTGTGGCCATAAAATTAGTCTCGCCTCTGCTCATTTCACTTGTTCTTTAGCTTAACAAGAATTTAATTTCGCCATAAAAATCTGCAGGTAACTGACACCCATACAACAACATTGCCCACATTCCTAGGTATGTTATATGTATGTATGTACCTGTAGGGTATGCTTTGAGAATTCGCGGCTAAATTCAATTCATCATTCATGTGTTATACTTTGTTTCCTTTTTTTATTTTTAAGTTGCCTGTACCGTATTTTTAACGGGATAATTAGAGATTTTCTATATCTTTTATGCTGCTTTTGAACTTCTGAACAGCTTTTGGACGGGTCTTTAACAACACCATATAAAAGTAGCATTTAATGATGCTAGTTGTTTTGTTGTGGTTTTAGAAACAGAATACTTTCCAGATAGTTGTGAAGAATATCCCTGAGATAGCAGTTCTGGGTGGAAAAAAACTTTGGATATGTAGGCCCGACTGTGGGGCATCTGAGATCTCGCAAATTAATAAAACCGTGGAAACTTGCCTCATTCAAGACCTTTTCTTGTAGGTGTTACACCGAAGACCGAGGTCGCATCGCATCTGTGCACGGAAAAGCAGCTGAGTATATCTGAAGGCGTCTACTATGGATGAAAGCTTGAAATTGTGAGAAGTGACTTTGGAAGGCCGAGAATTTAAGTTTTTCAAGAAAAGTACTGATTGAATAAAATAATAAGAAGAAAGTTAAATTCGGCTTCATACCGGATCACTTAGATCATGGAGTCGCCAAACCAAACTCTGGCAGCTCTTTCTCTACTCAAATACCGTTGAGGGAGCAATGGTTGGAAAGAAGCCGTTGGAGGGGAGGGGCAGTGAGCTTTTCTACGGATGGGTCAAAGCTTGGTGGAATGGTTGGTGGAGGGGTTTACTGTCAGCCAATAAGGTAGCAGTGGAAGGGCTGTTCCGGAGTGCAGCCTCCTTCAGAAAAGTGACCATTCACTCCGATATCAGAAGGGCCACTTTGAACTCATTTACAGGGTTGATTGAGAAGTGCCTAATCTCGCTATCAGTAGCATTGAGTGTCTTTGTGATAAGACTGGTATGAGTGTCAGGCCATAGTGGAATTGTGGGAAATTGTAAGCTGATGAGCTAGCAAGGAAAGGCACCCTAGAACCGCTAAGGATGGAATGGGAGTGGATTGCCGCTTCTTGTGTTCTACTGCTAAATAGCTGGGCTTCGCGGAAGCTTGTGGGAACATTGGGACATGCGCTGCCGTAAAAGCCTTTTGGCCAACGATCGATCTCAGGAGATTTTTTCGCGCAGTAAGGCTAGCCTCTCCCTTGTTGTGGGGCTTTTAACAAGCCATTGTCCTTTTGGCGTCCATGCTGTAAGGTTGAGAATCTTACCAGACACCATTTGCAGAAGTTGTATTAAAGAAGATAAGGTGGAAACAACTCAACACTTCTTTCTTGCTGTACCGCGTATGGCACTTTGGAGCGCATACCTTCAGACATCCCACCGAACAGGCGGGAGTTAAAATTAAATAACCTGTGCAAATGTGCATTGGCTCCTAAGCGTTTTGCTAATTTATAAGTTCGAACACAGGAGATCTTACTTTCTATGGGTTCCCAAAGAACTATGTACATGTAGCAGTCCACGTGAGATCAGCCATCTATCCTAACCTAACCTAACCTAACCTAACCTAACCTAACCTAACCTAACCTAACCTAACCTAAACCGAACTTACCCAGAAGACAGTAGCATGATAAGAACAGTATAATCCCTCTGTCAAGAGAGAGCGAGTCAAAAGATTTAAATAAGTGGAAGTTAAATATCTTGGAGGAGATTAATTCGGTTTTTCTGTACATATATTTGTGAAATCAAATATTGTGTTCACTACTGGGGCCTACAATCCAAAAACTCTTGAATAATTTTGAGATTTGTGCTGCTTTTACCTACTACCCAAAGAATTCCAAACTAAAATACTATGCTGAGAACTGCCTCAGTGAGCTAGCCAGCTTGATATAAGCATTACCTTTCGAAGTAAAAATCGTACACTAAACACACACAGGAGCTCACTAAGCCACTTCACGTATTCACCCCTTGACTCCAATGGGCAAAGTAGCAGCTGCTACGGCAATTGCCGATTCATGAAACCGTTACATAGTATAAGTATGTATATTTAGTACGGTATTTAATATGTAGATGTGTGCCCATACGTTTTAAGGCCGCTACTTTACAAGGTCATGTGTGGAACGTAGTCTTGCTGGTTTTGAAATACCTATTTTTTCCAGCTGGCAACGGAAACGTGTCAGTAATTATATGCTTGTAGATATGTGTATATATAGGTGTAACATTCACATATGCGGACTTGCAACAAGCATTCAATGTTTAGAAATCGTGCTCCTCTTGTTATGCTCTCGCAACATGTTGCTACAGAGTATAATAACCTTGGTAACACTTAAAACTAAGCAAAATAGCTATAGAATTCAGTTTTATATATATAAATGATCAGTATAACGAAACGAGTTGGATTCCGGTTCACTGTGTGTCCATCCAACTGTTCCTGCACGCTGAACGTTGAGTAGAATTATGACATCTTGATGAAACTTAGTACACCTGTTCTTTAGATCTATAGGAAAATCGGTATTGTGGATTGGCAGGATCAAACCTTTGCCACGCCCACAAAATGTCAATAATTGGAAAAAATAGAGTCCATGCCATTATCGAAATAAAACTCTGCACAAATAGTGTCCATAAGTTAAGCCATCTCACGTTTAAAAATTCTCGAAATTGGACCATAACAATGTCCCATATATTAATTGTGTAGAACCCAGTTCTCGTGAATGCCTTTTTACCGAAAATATTGGTAAATCTGTGAAATTCGGGGAAAATATTATTATGGTCTAAGGCCCATATACCTGATATAAAATAATATAAGATCCGTTTTTCCGCTTGACCTTTTTCTGACATACCCAAAATGTTCAGTTATTCTCTTTGGCTGAGTTTATATCACAGATATCTAAATTGAGTTTGAAAGTACCTCCCGGCTTTGAGCCTTTGGAATTGCGTGAGTTGTTAAGTTACAACCGATTTTACCACGCCCTTATTTGTTTTCTACTAAGGTCTGTTTCTTCTGCTTTTCATTTCTTATTTTACTTAAGTCTTTTTCTTTTTGCTTGAGCATCCATTAGACAGCTGTAATTGTAAAAAATTAGCCGTACAAGATTTGCCATTTTTCATTGTTTTTGCCTTATTTTGAATATTCTTTGCTTTTATATTCCAAGTGGTTAACCATTTGTAAAATTTCTCGAGCATTAAATATCTTACACGGAAAAGGATTATGTAAATTATGCACAGCTGTGACGCTGCCTCTCTGCTAAGGTACTTATATGGTATACACGGCCTGATACGTAGATGTGTAAAGTCATACCTATAAATGTATAACAATGCTACCCTGTAGGAAATTGTTGACGAACTGTCACAGCAATACTTATACTATCATGCTTATACCACTGGTGTTATTGTACTCATTTTTGGCTTTGAGTCAACTAAAATAATTTGTTGAAAAACTGAAATCTTTTATTAATTATTCCTTCCTTAGGCATATTTGTTCTATTTTAAGTAACTTCTTTCAGATAAATTCAAATAGAATATTTCAAGGGAGAAATTTAGAAAGCCTACGAAAATGAAATATTACTCCGACAGCCTAACTATATATCTTATATGATAGGATTCCTTAATAATGTTCTGAAATTTTAGATTGCATTTGAAATTTAAATGAGGCTAAAACGGTAGAGCAATAGTAAGACATGCATTTCGAAATCCATTTGTACCACATTTCCACTATTTTCGCTGCATTCAGAGCGTTTTCTGCAATCCCACAATTCAAAGAATATTGCACCTTCTCAGAACTTGTCTGACTAACTAACAGATTAACTATGAGTTGGAAATTTAATTCTCTAAGTGAAGTTTTATCTACAGGGCACAATAGCGTTCACCACGAATATTAAGCGGAAATAGAAATGTATGTAGCAAGCACGTAGCTCAATTTTGGGCGCCACAATGTCTCATACACAAATTTATTATTTTCTTTACCAACGTATATACATACATATATAGTTATGTATGTGAGGAAGTATTTTTGTAGGTACTCCATACTCAAACAAACCGTTAGTTTTGATGTACAGATTTGGGGATCAAGTCTGAACTGGTGCAAAATGGAGGCACAGTAGGATAGTTGGTTAACACGTTCGTGACAACATCATTGCGGTTAAGCGAAAAATACTGCAAAAGTCACTGTTGCACATAAAAATTCTAAAAATCGGAACAATAATTTGATCACAGAATATTCAGCCCTATTCTGCATTTCGATTACGTTCCCGCTCTACGCTCCGTCTGAATCGAAAATAGGTATTCTGAGTTACGATTGGATTGAAAGAAGAAGAGGAGGAGCTGTAGCTCTTTCGAAGTCAGCTGTTTGCCTTGAAACGTGTGAAAATGAAACATAACAAAGCGAAAATACACAAATTATTGTTGGTTTATTAAAATAAAGAAATTATATCGCGTTTTTTTTTAACACTAACATGGAATCAGTAGCGGCAGCGATATTACTAGAGGAGGAGAGCAATGCATTATTCAAAATATGCCCTACATTATTCTATTAAATAAAAACAATTGCATTCAGTGCATTTTACAGCTCCTATATTAAAAAAGTAAATGCTTTTATTTCATTTCACAGCTCGTTATATAAATGAATAATAGTAAAATAAATAAAAGGCTAACAATTGAAAAATGACTACTTTGAATCCGGCTTATAATTTGGATCTAATCTTAGCATTTGCATTTTTATTTCTACTTTTTCCTTCACCAGCTCTTCCTTAATTCTATTGTGTCGCTTCTGTTCTTCAAGTTGCTTCACTGCAGTCTCCGCCAAAGTTTCTAGAGAACGATTCATGTGTCGTAAATATGAAGTAACTTCTTCCATTTTACCAAAGGCAGCTTCATTGAATTTTTTCGTCTCTGCATAAAATTCTTTTTGATTTGTATCTGTTGCTTAAGTAATGAAGAAGTGCTCTGCTTGTCTGCTCTCGCCTCTCTATTTTGGCTGCTAGCTCTACTGGTTGAAGGGATATCATCCGTTTCCAAACCCGTCAAAGCTATCACCTTTTCATCAAGTGGGCTTATGCGTTGTAAAAGGCAAGGACCTCCACCGGTGCTCATCCTTTCTTTTTTGTTATGCGATAATTTTCGCTTCATGTAGCATTTCCAGTCAATCCAGACCTGCACAAAAACGTTAGATTTAACTTAATTTTTTAAAATTAATTGTAGGTAATACCTTACCTTTCTCCATGTATTGGAATCTTTTGTTGGTGGGCCAAGTGCATTTAAATTCCTTGCAACCTCCTCCCAAAACTCCTGTACTTCTTCCTTCGGTCGCTTTTGGAAGCCCTGCGCAATATCTCTTTTCGTGGCCATCATATCACACAATTTTTCGTATTGCTCTGCCGTTGTTACTTTTGACCTGCAAACATATCAAAAAATATCATTTAAGCACAAACAACCAAGGACACCATCATTATGTCTTTTAGAACTATAATCATAAAGTTTTACTTACATATTTGAGGAAATTATTTTATCCAAGTGCACGAAAATGAATATATAACGGCTTTCTGCCGACAAAACTTCAACGTACAAAAACGTACATAATTACGATCGCAATGTATTCTGGAATTTTCGAAGTTGAATCGAAACGCAGAATACCAAAATTGCCAATCGGAGAAAATTTCGATTCGAGTAGAAATGCAGAATAGGGCTGATTAACGTTATTGTTAAGAGTGTGTGAGAGAGAGATGGAGGGACGTGAAAATATAGAGTTAGAATCTATCGAAACCAGTGTCGTCTCTGATTGAAGTAGCTATATTTTTTTTTCTATATTTTGATACACTGCAGCGCATAAAAAATGATGAAAATTTTTGAAATCCTTGAACCAAACTTTTCAAAATATTACGCTGCATGTTTTCCTATACGTTGTTGTCTATCTACATATTTAACTAGTTGTACATACATATATGTATGTATATACTATATAAACACATACGAGTATAATAGTTCAACCGGGAAAACTCAGTAAATAATCAAAGCAAATTTAGCTGCTTGCCTGCTCCTCACCTCTGTATCACACTTTTATCCTTAATTGCATGTGGCGAAATTTGCTATAACGTTGTGCATGACTATATGGTATGAGAGGAAATTATTGAATTTTATAAGCTGCATTATTAATTGCATAAGCTATGTATAATAACTCCAGTATATGCTCATTGCATAATCAGTACATATGTATGGTATATGTATTTTTGGCCAAGGATAGAGGGTGGTTCAAAGAAGCATATCAAAGCAATTGTTTTTGATTTTTATGCACTTAAGAAATAAATGTTCAGTATTTATAGCATTTGGTAGGACATATTAAATAACAACAAATAAAGTGGCAATTATAATAAATTAGACATAATTAACATACATTTTTTGAGTAAATTTCAATATATTTAGAATATGTTTAATTAAAAAAAAAAACTAAATTTCATGAAAAAGTAAGGTGTAAGTCAGTTCAGTAAAGACGAACATATTGGGTTGTCAAAAAAGTCTTGCGGTATTTTCGCTAGTTGGCGCTGAAAGCGCGTAGTTCTAGTTTTATTCGTCGCATCGGGTCATGCTATACCTTTTTGGAAAGCTCATTTCACGCGCTAACACGTGCTTGATTGATTGTCGTTTCTTTTAAGTCGTTCGTGAGTTATAGCGTCGCAAACATGGAGCAAAATAAAGAGAAAATACGGCATATTTTACAGTACTACTACCATAAAGGCAAAAATGCATCTCAAGCCGCCAATAAAATTTGTGCAGTTTATGGACCCGATACAGTTTCCATTTCTACCGCACAACGATGGTTTCAACGTTTTCGTTCTGGTGTAGAGGAGGTCGAAGATGCGCCACGCTCCGGAAGGCCTGTCGTCGAAAATTGCGATAAAATCGCTGAATTGGTCGAAAGAGACCGGCATAGTAGCAGCCGTAGCATCGGTCAAGAGCTGGGCATGAGTCATCAAAAATTCATTTCAATTTCAATAAAAAAAAAATCAATAAAAATACCGCAAGACTTTTTTGACAACCCATTATATAAACAATTTTCGGAATGGAACCCTCGAGGTAAGTTGTATAACGAACGTTATTCGTGCAGATTTTTTTAGCTTTTTGATTTGTATATCGGAAGAGGAAAGAATCAAATAAAATTTGAAATTGTGTTATATGGTAAGTGGGTGTGGGTGTAGCCCAATTTCGCCCGTTTTCACACTGTGACATAGGAATGTTAAAATTGCGTAATGTACCGACTTTGGTTCAAATCAGTAGAGCAGGTCCCCAAATATGTGGTTTCACCAAAAAGAGGTCAGTGTCCATTGTCCAATTTCGACCACGGCTTTTATAAAACCCTCTCATACCGTTTCGTAGGTAGAATTTAGTATCTCTGGTATTTAGTCATTGATTTGTCGCGCTTTTAGTAGTTTTTAACAGTACCGTTATGTTATTATGAGCAGATATAAAAAATAAACAATGGGCATGGCAACGCGCACCTTTAGGTGAAATTCTATACCTCAGGAACCACTGAATCAATTTCTATCAAATTTGGTGTGTGAGGCTACTCAAATATTCCTTTCATACACTGCAAAAATGAATGAAATCCAATTATTACCGCTACTACTTGACAATAAAGAAATGAAACATCAATGAAGTTCTCAAAATAAAACTTTATAAAAATAGTGTGCTCAAGGTGTTTCATCTAACACCTAAAATCTATCGAAATCGGACTACAACTTTTCAAGAACCCAGACACCAAATATGTGGACCCTAGTAGCTGATTTTTTACCGGGCATATCTGTCAATCTATGTTTTCTAGCATTGAAATTTTAGGAGGATAATTTTGTGATCACTTGTGTCAAAAATGATTACAATCGGGTCTATACATTCTTCAGCCCACACATGCTTAGTATAAATATTTTCGAACTTCCGGTTGACCTACTACCAATAATCTGCTGCAGTGTATCTTCCTGCCTAAAATGGATGAGATCAGGGCAATAATTCCGCTAGTCCTCTTATAGCTAATATTCAGAATTTCAAACACCCGCTTGATTTTATATACCTTATATATTGGTCAATCTGTGACGTTTCTCATTTTGCAAATTGCAAGAGTTTCGCACCCTTTATCTCGCGTCTAAAAGTTTCATAACAGCGCGTATCTACTTAACCAACGTAGCGTTAATGTTTGCAAATCTATAGAAATCCGAGCTTTGAGCATGAATGAAAATGCAAGCATTGAATTCGACTGTGGTTTGTTGCGGAAAGACTTTGCTAAACGAATACAGGAAAAATGAAAAATGAATTTCAAGGACCGTGCAACCACTGGCACGCGGCTGTATTTATAGACACTCACACACACATGCATACACATGAGATACATATCAATGCATTGATGCAGCAAAATTGTGCAGGAAAGGCTAAGGGAAGCCCTGCATATGTAATGCCATTAAAATAACTAACGAACGAATGGTTATGAAAAATATAAGAAATGGCGAATGAAAATGCGAATTTATTGAAATTCACATGAAGGCCATTTTATGTGTGTTGTGCATCTCCATTCTTCCGGCCTTTTGACACATATTTTGGAGAAGCTGCATTTTTTCCAATATTTTCGTATTTTTTCCTTTGGAGGAAGCAAAACAATGAAATCGATGGCCATAATTTTCCCTTAGCATTCACTTGCTTTCTGCTCTTTCCTCTCTTGTTATCTGACTTCGTCTGTTTTTTGGTACATGCTTCGGAAAAATATATTCCACTTTTGCACATTCATTCGATTTTCATTTCCTTTGCTGGAAAAGAGCCAAACAAAATCAGTTTGACAACAGCAACATATTTTCTGTTTCTGGCATCGCTTACGCTTACAGCTATGTATACGGTACTGTGTACCGAACTAACGGGGCTAAGTGATTTCAAAGTGATTTTGCTCAATAATAAATTTGTGCTGTAACTAGGACTCTTGCTTTTTGCTTTGGTTTTGCATTGCAAGCGATTCTCTATCTCCACTCGACCCACATTTCATTCACCACTTTTGCACTGCGACTCAGAGTTGATTACTTTTAAATGCTTAACTAAATACCGTATTTCCACGTTGTTTTGCTCTGCTAGGTAAATGATTCAATACTTATGTACATCGTATATATACACTCGGTCATCTGTACTTATTTCTGGTAGATAAATAACAATAACAAAGTATGTATACTTAATTTCTGAAGGTAACTCTATTAATCAACTCAGGAGTAGCTGGGCAAACTAGGTTAGACTAGTAATGAGAATTTAAAACTAGAGTACAAAATTGATTAGTTATGCAGTTACAATAACGGTACATTGGCGAACGAAACTCTGTGTTAGTTAAAGACAAAAATAGAAAAGTTGAAAAGTAGGATTTCCAGTATCTTAGAGTTATTACATTATTAAAGTTACTATTTAATTAAGGTTGCAATTAGTAATCCAAAACGAATACTTCAGCTCGGTAATCATAATGATTAATTAGATTTCTTTCATAATATTCCATTGCCACACCAAAAACGTCATTAACCGAAAACATATAAAGTGCCGTAACTAAGCACGAAATAAAAAAAGCACTGTGCCACTAATTTGGCAAAGGGTATCGCAGTAGCAAGGGGCGCCTGTGAGTAAAAATTTTTAAAATTTGTGCGTGGTTTAATATACCCCGCCCTCTGATAATAAGTTTAATATAAGAATATCTCCTAAAAAATTAAAGCTCCAACAACGATACAAATCTGATAATCGCAATAAATAATATAAAACAAGGAAATTAAATCATATCATCGAGATGGTATAAGAGGCTTTAAAGGAGCCGGGGTTGAAATGCATATCCCACATATCTCGAGACACACCCGACCGATTTCAACGTGACATTCCTCTGACATTTGTATGTTACAGTGTGAAAATAGGCGAAATAATGAGTTGTCAAAAAAGTCTTGCGGTATTTTTATTGAATTTTTTTTTTATTGAAATTGAAATGAATTTTTGATGACTCATGCCCAGATCTTGAGCGATGCTACGGCTGCTACTATGCCGGTCTCTTTCGACCAATTCAGCGATTTTATCGCAATTTTCGACGACAGGCCTTCCGGAGCGTGGCGCATCTTCGACCTCCTCTCCACCAGAACGAAAACGTTGAAACCATCGTTGTGCGGTAGAAATGGAAACTGTATCGGGTCCATAAACTGCGCCAATTTTATTGGCGGCTTGAGATGTATTTTTGCCTTTATCGTAGTAGTACTGTATAATATGCCGTATTTTCTCTTTATTTTGCTCCATGTTTGCGACGCTATAACTCACGAACGAAAAGAAACGTCAATCAATCAAGCACGTGTTAGCGCGTGAAATGAGCTTTCCAAAAAGGTATAGCATGAAGTATAGCGACGAATAAAACTAGAACTAGGCGCTTTCAGCGCCAACTAGCGAAAATACCGCAAGACTTTTTTGACAACCCATTAAAACAAAATTTTTGTTTTCATTTAAATCTTTCACTTTCCAGTGAAAAAATCAAGAAGCAATTAATATAACGGCATAAAACTTCTCACGAATAATGCCTTTGAATTGAGCCACCTTATGACCAAAACTTGTTCAAAACAAATCAAAAGTCTTCAAGCCCCCAAGTATCGTATAAGTGGACACTAGTAAATTCAAGGACAGTCCTTTCCTGACAATGTTATGTCTGTGTGTCAAAAATGGATTAAATTGGGTTAATGCTTCCCTTAAATCTCATATACCTAATACAACAAATTTTCGAACTTCCAGGTGATTTTATACCGCATAAATCGGCCAATATCTGTGTTATCTTAATATAATTGATATATCGTGTTTTTCTTATGCCGAATCATCTTTGTGCTTAGAATGATTGATGAAAACTCGCCCTTGACTCAATTTAAAAACAACCCTTGTTTACCTGAAAGTGCCTCCCTGGCTTTAAGCCTTGCAAATTGCAAAATTATGAAACTTACTTGTTTTTTATTTTTTATTTTTTTCCGTTACATATTTTCTACCGATAATAATAATTCTTTTCGATTACTGCTCGAAAAGGTTAAAAATATTGATAATTTATTACTAAATATATTCAAACTTTAAATTATCGCTAATCGTTACAGGTAAAAATTACTATTTGAGTGTTCTGTATATAGCGTGATAATGTAAAAGTACTTATATACAAGCTTATTACAACATGAGGCCTAACTGTACTAGAGAACTAAGGTTCGAACATATTTTACAAACCTGTAATATGTACATTACATTAAAAGCTAATCTTCTTTAGAGTATATAGAGTACATGGTAAATCAGTTATATCAGGTAATCTGTCGTCATGGCAGGTTATACACGGCATAGATCCATCAATTCGGTATAAATGTGTCCCTCTCACTGCTTATTTCGATTTTGCCTGCCTTTCTAGCATTTGTTTTGTATCCATATAAAACAGAGAGGTACGCAACATGAATTATTACATCAACAAATTGCTCAATAAAGTTCACATGGTTCCAATGACAGTGGATCGCATATAGAATACTATACCTACTAAGTATAAAAATCGTTACTTAACATTTTCTCAACAGTGTAGATATAATATTATTGTTAATATGTATATCTTGTGTGTTATGTTTCCAAACCGATATTTTGTGTACATTTATATGAACGAATTAGAATCCGCCCTTCGAAGTGCTGGTGAATATTTCTAAGAAACTTTTCAATATACATATAGTATAGTATAGTATAGTACAAATGAAGCCACTAAATATTGCTTTCCAAGCAGCTATTATTTTAAAATACAAGGTGTGTTCCAAAGTAAACAGGACTTTTTGAAGCTAGCGCCCCCTGGTGGCGCCATCTACATATATGTCGACTGGTGCATTAGAATCTGCTATCCTTGTCGATTCTCCAATGAGAATTTCATGACATTTCATGGACTGGAAGTGAAGTTATTGCGTTTTAAGTGTAAGTATGTTTGTATTATTGGTGCGAAACTGAGCTTAGAAAAAAGAGCCAACATTAATTATACCCTGAACAGGGTATATTAAGTTTGTCACGAAGTTTGTAACACCCAGTAGGAAGCGTCGGAGACCCTATAAACTATATATATAAATGATCAGTATGTTGAGCTGAGTCAATTTAGCCATGTCCGTCTGTCTGTCTGTATATATACGAACTAGTCCCTCAGTTTTTAAGATATCCTTTTGAAATTTTGCTAACGTCATTTTCTCTTCAATAAGCTGCTCATTTGTCGGAACTGCCGATATCGGACCACTATAGCATATAACTGCCATATAAACTGAACGATCGGAATCAAGTTCTTGTATGGAAAACTTTCACATTTGACAATGTATCTTTACGAAATTTGGTACAGATTATTTTCTAAGGCAACAATGTAATCTCCAAAGAAATTGTTTAGATCGGTTAACTATAGCATATAGCTGCCATACAAACCGAACGATCGGAATAAAGGGCTTGTTTGGAAAACTTTTGCATTTGGTATGGTATCTTCACAAAATTTAATGGGTTACTGCTTAAGGTAATAATATAATCTCCGAAAAAATTGTTCAGATCGGATTACTATAGGATATAGCTTCCATACAAACTGGACACATAGTTACTAAAAGAAATGCACCTGTGAAGGGTATATTAACTTCGGTGCAGCCGAAGTTAACGTTTTTTCTTGTTTTGTTTTAAAATTGGTAAAACTTTTACCGAAACGTTTCAATTGATGAAACAAGTTTATGGCACGTGCACGAGTGGTCGTGAGGACACAAATGACGATCAACATGTGGGCCAATCAAAATCCGTGATCACCGGAAATTCCTTCGAAACTGTGCGTGAATTCAGCAAAAATCAGCCGAAAAAGTCACTGAAATTCATGGAAGTGGAATTGAATATCTCCAAAACATCGATTTATCGCAATTTGACCGAATATTTGGGCACACGAAAGGTGTGTGCACGGTTTGTTCCGCACGAATTGACTGACGACCAAAAATTGCTCAGAATCCAACATTCGAAGGACATCATTAAAGAGGTCAAAAAGGAAAAAAACTTCCTTTACAATATTGTGACTGGTGACGAAACGTGGTATTTCCAATATGATCACGAAACGAAACGCCAGACTGCTGAATGGAAGGCACCGGACAAGCCAAAACCCAAAAAATCGCGCATGGAGAAGTCAAAAGTGAAGACAATGCTGATTTGTTGTCCACAAAGAATTTGTTCCACCCGGCCAAAACGGTAATGCGGTATTCTACCTTGTAGTTTTGAAGCGTTTGGTGCGCCGTATTCGACGTGTTCGGCCCGAATATCGGGAAGATGAAAGTTGGCGCTTGTTGCACTATAATGCGTCGTCTCATCGATCGACGCTTGTGACTGATTATTTGACCAAAAATCACATTTTAACCATTAACCACTCCCCGTATTCACTTGATATGGCACCGTGCGACTTCTTCCTTTTCGGAAAAGTGCTTTTGATGTAAATGCAACCACAAACTGGCGACTAAAAGTCGCACACTCAACTCGCCACTCTCTATTGTTAGGTCTTCAGCAAACCTACATTTCCTCTTGTTTGTCGCGAAAATTCTTCGAATTTCGATGTCACAAAAGCAAAGAAAAGCGAAAGACGCGGTGCTTCAGTCATTCATATTAAATTGCTTAAATTTTCAATTAAAACGGTTTATTTATAAAGCTATGTGTCAATAATTGCTTAAAAAATCAATGAACCGACAACGGCGCGCCTGTCGTAGAGCTTGACGGTGCGACGCAATTACGTGCTATATTTAATTGTCTCTCAATTTCTTTGCAATCAAAAACCCCATTACCGAAATTACAAGAAGAAAACTGGCAAGAAAATCAAAAAAAAAAAGATTCGGCGAACACTAAGCAATTAAACAGTCTTTGAAGCAGCGCCGCCCAATATCCGAAAGTATGTTTACGCTGCTAAGCAGCTTTCTAAGTTATGTCCGCTGAGTCTACTCAGTGTCCCATGCTCTGGCTATTTGTTCATGCGGGCATACAAATTGCTCACACACAATGTCAATATACCGTTGTTAGAATTCTTTGCATTCCACTTTTTTCAACTGCTGCGAACTTTGCATGTCGTTTGCTCTGGCATCATTCACTGGCTTCCCCGGACATCAACTGAGCATGGCATCACAATTACCTACTATTATCCAAAGCAGAGACGGGCGCACTGAAAGGCTCGCTTGACAAGCCTTTACTCTGGTGAATTTCCATGCACCAACGCACTTCCAGGAATGGAAGCAGAATTTGAAATTATTAACAAAGAAATTGGACATCTGCACCCATCCACCGTCTCTATCTGATGAGCCTAATGCGATATGCTTAGGCGAAGGCTGGCCCATAGAACGCAGTAAAAGGCTGCCATAACCAAATTGAAGGCAAAGCATAGGCAAATGGACTTGGGTGACCGTTGGTTGATTTAGGCCAAATAGCAACAGCTTTTAGTAGTGGGTGTAGATTTTACCCCACAATAATCCTACTTTTAAATAGATTTCACGGGTGGATGAAAACTAAATTTCGTTATGGTAAAATTAGGCAGGAAAGACTGATTATTTACAGAATTCAGCTGAGAAGGCGGCTTTGCCACAGAGAGCTCTTGTTCTGCATTGAAAACGCACCGTGCTATCATCCACGGTATAAAAGCGGCTACCCGTGAAAAGCTCTCTTAGTTACAAAGCCTTCTAATTATATAATCTCTCGAACTTGTCAAGCATCGGCAAAAAGGATTCTGTAAAATACTTTTAACTACGATCTTTCTGGTTATGCAGACCGATAAGTCGTGATAACGCACTGATGTGTGTCTCTTTTTTCCTCTGTACCAGTATGATGGAATTAGCGTTTAGCTAGAAAACCTTTATCCAATTTCGACTCTTTGAGATACAGCTCTGAACCGATAACCAGAATCAGTATTCATCTCCAAGACGTCATTTTGGAACTTTGATGCCAAATGCTTTAGTATTCAAATGAATTCTGTTGGACTGCGTCGTTCTAGGGAGTCTTAAATTTCCATAACAGCTGAGTTGACCTCGGATCCGTAAAGAGATGTGAAAGGGTCTGGCTGAATAGAAATCACTTCGATAATTAACAGTTTTTCAGAATGCAAAAAACTTTTTTCCTCACATTTTTAAATCGAAGTTCGACTGATATTTGACGCACTTTTTTGCTAATAGTTCGTTTGCAAACCTTTGCTTTTAGGGTACTAAGCTCTACCTTGGAACATTAAGCGAAGGCCACGCTCACAATTAATTGTACTCTTACCTCATTTTAATCAACATAAATAGTTCGGAATCGCGATTCAGTGCAGAATGAGATCAATTTATTACTTACAATTCTCGAGAGTTTACTCACCCACATTGTGAACAGTGTTGTATCTCGGAACTGCATTACGTGACACAGAAAAAGAAATACATCTTATGAGCAATTTGCACTACGTCGAGTGGATCGATGAGAGCTTCGAGATGCAAAATTAATACGGCGAGGGGAGAGCAATGAAAGTAAAAGTGACATGCCAATGCAACGGCTGGCAGAATGTCGAAAGTCGAGACCAGTCTTGAAATTTTTTCGTTCCATTTCGGGCGGATAATTTTTTGTACGGCCAGAAGGTAAGAAGAACTATTTAATTTCATAACATAATATACATTGTTGTAATTATACTAATTTTTTTTTTAATATTTTTCTTTGCTTCAGGATAATCTGAAAATAGTTCTCTAAGTTTTCTGAAACACTTGAGTATTAAACGGAGCGCTAAAACTTGGTTTATCCGTTACAGCCGTGTGTGCCTATTGATGCATATCTTTCGTTTTTGGTTTTCTTCAGCTTTGCTGGTACTCACATCGTTCTTAAGTTGCCTGGTTGACGATAGGATTTCCATTGTACGCAAAGTGCATTCTTATTGGACCAACGAAAGCGCTAAATAGTGCTTGAAAAGTTTTCGAGCTGATCCAGCCGTTAGTTGATCCGTGCTTTCCCTGTGCGCCAAACTACTACACACAAATATTTATTTATAAACTATGCATCGAAGCGCCACTTGCAAGCTGTTTCGTAGACAATAAATACAGCAACAACAACAACTTGGTGAAAGAATGTGTTCTTGGCCACCAAGTGGAAAGCCATGCTGTCGAAGAAAGTGGTGGAAATGAAAAAAGTTCTTGGCTCAGGAGCAAACGCCGCGCCAGACAGCGAAAGTTGCGGTTTTAATAAATGAAGTATGCGCGCTAACGGGATGCTGGGTAAATCATGAATTGTGTGGGCAAAACTTTGGCAATTATAAAAACGCTACTGTTACCCAATGTAATGGCAGAGCAATGCAGAGCACGCCAGTCGCGCTCATCTCCAGCAATTGTGGCTGTAAAAATACCAATCTAGCTTACGACGTACATATTTTTCCGCTTTCTGGCGCTATTCTGTCTTCCCTGTATTTCCTTGCACTTACTTTCCTTACTTTAGAGCAAAAGTTACTTGGTTGGAGGGATTTTTTCATAAGAAAAATAAGTTTGGATTACTGTAAATCACACTTTGCACGCGGTTTCGTTGGTCAAGAAAAGAAATTGCTGCGTGAGTAAGTGTTTAGAAGTCATAACGCAGACAGCTGATAAAATGTATAAATTCATTTAAACCACCGTTATAAGAGTTCGCGCTTTGAAGTGTTGGAATGGCGCATAAATAGTGAAAGGTAATAAAAGAGGAGACTTGACTGGCGATGTAACTGTCGCTTCATCTCTTCGCTAGTGGTCGAAGTTCCAAGTAAAATTATTTTTCCCTTAAACTTTTTATAAAAAAGAGGATTTCACTTTCACTACTTCGACTTGATTCGCAGAGCTATGTTGAAATGCTTATATTAACCTATAATATATAAATAAGTATAAACTGTAGAATATGAACATAAATTCAGCTCCATTCCAGTGCTTGGATGTATTTTCTAAGTAGGGAAGGGAGCCGGATATCGCATCGTCCACGCTTCCAGGCTTTAAACTAGTTTATTTTATAAGTGACTTCTGAAAAGTCCTTTCGAAGAGAATCCTGCTTCACATTGGCTTAAACTTTTAACAGCGATATGTGTCCCTAAATGGGATTGCGCTTCGGATCTTAATATTCGGTCATTTGTCCTATCCAATATCTATATTCGCCGCCATCAATTGACGCTTGAGTATATTATTTTTTGTTCGTATTTTTGTAGAGTTTCGAAAACTTTTATTAGAATAATAATTTTGAATCTTTACACTTGGTTCCACCGTCAAATTTTTTATACAACAAGGCAAATTTTACAATTCTGTGGTTTCGTCTTTTCATATTTATATCCATTTTATTCATTGAGCGGTCTACAATAATAAGCCTATTCTCCGATTTTGGCAACTTAGAAAATTAAAATTAATTATACTAAAATTCTAAAATTTCCTTAATTTATTTTACATGTTATGAAGCAACCAGCGATCCGGACTCTTCGAAGTGTTGAATTGGTCCGTGATAATAGTATTATTTATAGGAAACTAAACACATTGATGTTATTCATAATCAAGGAGATGATTAAAGGGTGATCTATTTCGAGGCTCCCTACTTTTTTCAAGAAAAGGACAGAAACAGGACAGAAACTTCAAATTTAATGGGAAATGTTTATTATCATACGAAAGAACATGCTTTGACATACATATATTTTTTGAAGATTATCTTTTTCAAATGCTGGCCCCGGCTACGTCTGAGATGATCCCTCCGATGAGTCCAACTTTCGATGACTTGTTCGAGCATTTCGACTGGTAACTGGCGAATGACACGCGTGCTGTTTTGATCCAAGGACTGAATGGAAGCGGGGTTGTCCGCATAGACTTTAGAATTTACATAACCTTACAGGATAAAGTCTAACGGTGTGATATCCCACGGCCTTGGTGGCCAATCGACTGGTGCAAAACGTGAAATTATCTGCACACCGAAGTGTTCTCTCAATTAATCCATTGATTGATGCGATGTGTGGAAAGTGGCTTGTTGAGACCAAATGTCGCCGAGATCACGAGCTTCAATTTCAAGCATCAAATAATCGGTTGTAATGGCGCAACACACGTAATTGATGGCTACGTTCTCACTGAAATCATTTTTGAAGAAATATGGACCGATGATTCCACCAATTCACAAACTGTTGTCTTTTCTGACTGCAATGGCAGTTCTTAATCATTTCAGGTTGATCTTCGCCCTAAATGCAACAATCTTGCTTGTTTACCTACCCATTGATCTAGGAATGGGCCTCATCGCTGAACGAAATTTGCTTGGAAAACGTCGAATCTTCTTGGAACTTTTCAAGAACCCTTAGAGCGAAGTGATGATGCTTGAGAAGGTGTGCGGCTTCAGGTCTTGCACAAGCTGTAATTTGTTAGATTTCAATTTAAGATCTCGTCGTAAGCTTAGCCAAGTCGTTCCATACGTCAGTTCGAATTGCTGCGAACGGTGCCGAATCGACTCCCGACGTTCTTCGTATACACTGTCAACTACGGCTGCTATACGTGGTCTATTCGGTCGAATATTATCCAAAAATGATTGCTGGGCCTACGTTCAGTAGGCCGATTATGTTAACCTTAAGTTGAGCGAAGTTTAACGATTTATAAACGTTGTTCAGGCGAAAGTTTTTCCATGATGAAATGCCAAACAATACTGAACAAAAGTAACATGAGAACTTGACACGACTAACGTGATTTCTCTAAAAAAAAGGATATTAAAAAGTACCTCTACTTGGATCATCCGTTAGATGTTGGTCGGGGCGAAAGGATGTCTTTGTTCATCAAAGAGAAAAGTACAAAATCAACAACCATTGAAATAAATTTTCCTTTCCGATTTTGGACCTCTGTTTCCCACCAACCAAACAACTGCTCGGATACAGCGAACAAATAAGATAGCTCTTAGCTATTAATTGCCATTATCTTCCAATATTTCTACTGCAGTCTTTCTTCTGCCTGGCCTTTATCATCTTCTACACCACAATTGACTAATTATCGGAAATAAATCAATTCGTAATTCATTATAGGCCATCAATTTTATAACAAAGGCAAGCCAATGATGCGAAATTAAATTGATTGCAAACGAACGGGCACACGCACACACACATTTGCAAACTTAAATGACATGAAATCTATATTCGTCGATGTGAAAAATCACGTGTCCGCACTCGTTGATGGCGAGCCCCATTCGAAATCACACAAATCATGGGTAAAGTGTCAGCAAAAGCATCCACTACACCTGAGCCGTCAACTGACATTCGCAGCCGTTGGGGGATGAGCCGTAACCTGAGGCGTTATTCTGAAATGTCCTACACTGACTGAAAGATAACAGTACTCAACTAGCCGGCGTGTCAACCCAACGTCAAACATCGCGTCAGCGAGTCCGTCAGACACACAGTCAGTCAGCCACTCAGTCAGTCAATTCAACGCAGTGTCAATTCTCCAAGCGAAGATGCTTTGCGCGCGTTAACGGAAATACCCAGAAATATTGCGCCACTCAAAGTTGTTGTCGTTTGTGCCGCCGGCCACATTGCAAATATTTTTTCAATAAATATATTTCTTTATGTATTTATTTACCAATTCACTTATGTAACTATCTGTTTATAGCCTAATGGGCGGAGCGGAGTCTGCCACTTGGCAGGTTGCCACTAACCGTTACAATCGGTTATAAATATTTATACACAAAATATGCTTGCTTCCAATTCAATAAACTCAATGGAATATTGTTTGTGCAACAATTGCTGTGTGCACCAAGGAGCACACACATGCTGAGTTAAGCAGTATTTGAGGCTTGCCATCAGGCACTGAAAATATTTTCGTGTCCTTCTTTGGGTGCTTTGCTCTCTCCCTTTGGTCTTAGTTTTCCGATTCGCTGCAACGTTTAAGGCAGCCAGCGTTGCCACACACACTAAGACGCACTTGTATCTTACTGCAACATTTCTCCGCCTGAAGCACCGTGTTCCATAGCTTTCTGGTTAATGCGATTAAATTTAACAATCTGTGGATTTGATATGAGCTATTTCGAATTGATGATGTATAACCGCTGTGGATTCACAGAAGCGTCTAACCTTTCAGTCGGACAGAAAAATGAAATATTGACCAAAATTCTTACATTAAAATGGCAGCTTATGTTTCTTTCGGTACCCTATTTCGTGAAGTAAAGGCAATGCTTGAGTCAAATTGTATACCAAATCCAAATAATGGGTCGAATGCAAGCCTCTAAAAAGTAGATAGTAGAGATCCAGACTTGACTATGAAGTCTAGTAAGAGCCAACTGCCTCAGAAGCTCCGAATTAGCATTTTGACCATGAGGACAAACTCAATGAAATATAATTTTCAATAGCACAAACTTAACTGGTATTTTAGGGATGGATCAAAGCATGCGGGCAGGATTGGTGGAAGAATTTACTGCCGTGAACTTTCCATCAACTCCAGTTCTAGGCTCTCTGACCACTGCAGTGTCTTGCAAGTGGAGGTAACTGCCATAAAGGAAGCAGTGGAACTGCCGCTCCATAGCAGAGCCTCCTTCAGAGTAGTGACTATCCACTCCGATATTAGGGCAGCAATATTAGCCTTAGGTTCGCTGACTGTGCGCTCAAGACTGGCGAAGGTGTGACTAGAGCCCTTATCTCTAGCATCAAGTTACTTTAGGATTCGATTGGTTCGGGCGCCCGGCCACAGCGATATTGCAGAAAACTGTGAAGCTGTATTCACTTGAAAATTTTGATAAATCGCTGTAGCTGTAAGTAGAACTTACTTAACTATAAGAATAAAGAGAATTAAGAGGTTGGAACAGAAAAGATGACGGACATAGCGCTATCCTTAACCAACTAAACTTAAGTAAATCAGGCAATATCCTCCCAAGGTTAGATTGTTACAACTCCTTCCGGGTAAGGAACATCGGGCGATGATGATACAAACTCTATCTATACCGACGGTTCGAAAATGGACCACGAAGTACAGGCTATTTCTAAATATCTGTGTATCTAACTACCGACCCTCAGCCAGCGTCTTCCAAGCGAAAGTACTAAATATAGAGAAGACCTGTGGCAATATATTGAATAACTACGTGAAGATACAGAAAGCAACCATACACACGGGTAGCCAGGCGGCATTGTTAGACTTGTGCAGAAGAGCTTTAAGTTCATTGGAAAATCAATTCCACCTATCCGTACTTTGGGAAGAAAGCAGGCGAGTTAAACAAGCTAGGAGCCTCTTTAGACGAGGCAGAGATAATACCATGCTCGCTAGGAACGATCGAAAGAAAACTTTATACTCACACTGAAGAAATGGCTCAAAACAGATGGAAATCAGTAACCAACTGAAAGATAACAAAGCTTATATGGCGCAAGTATGAATCAAGGAATAGTATTTGCACACTACACAGTCTTACGATAGTGCATCAAAATGGCGCATCCAGCCCTAATTGAGCCCAAAATGGCAGCACTGCTACCTACCTAGCTACCTGAAAGCATCCTGCATACAAAAGTTTACAACATTTGTTTTTAGTTCTGGAGAACTTGCGCCTGAACAATGTTAATACGTTTATATTTTCTTGCTATTTATAGCTTCCCCAAATTTAATTCATTCATTCCAGAAAAATTTGTTTTAAAAACGGCTTCCTTGCTTAGGGTTTAGATAGCATTCCATCGTAAGTACACAAGCAAAAATGGTTTCCATAAAGGCTTAGAAGGTCACAAGCGAGTTTATTAAAGCTTAAACTCGAGTTCACATAAACTTAACGTTATTTGTATAAACATTTTGTTGTTCCTGTTCTTTTGTAACCCAATTATTAAATCACTTGCTCTTAATCCCGCCTCTCAATGCACTTTTTATTGCTTTGATATCATTTTAGTAAAGCAAAATGTTTCTTAAATAAAACAAATTGTCCAAAAATCGCAATAACAAAAGCTTTTCTCAACACTTCACCAGCACAAATATGGCATTGTCCTCGATAGCAAGCAACCTGCTGCTTTGACAAGAAAATTGCCTAAACTCCAAAGCAAACTTCTCCTCATCCTTCTATTGCACTTCCACCTCTGGTTCCCATCAGAGATTATATACTTTCTCTTACAATAGTTGTTGGCCCACCCAGGCATTTATAGCCGCCTCCTACTTTAACAACCCCCCTCTCTGTTAACTGTAATTAAACATTCCACCGCAGGCTGCTCCCCTTTCGGCTACACAAAAGTGCGCTACAATTTAATTTCTTATCGTGATTGGGCAAAATGCTGAAATACTGAAATACTTCATTCCCATTTCAGACAGCTCTCAATTCCACAGCCTCTTGCAGATGACACCCCAATTTCCTGGCCCGAAATTTATTAGATTACTTTGCGCCATTTTGAGATTTTATTTATTTGTGCATTTGTTGTAGCAGCATGGAAGCGGTACCACTATACGGATATTAGAGCAAATTGTATTGGCACAGAGTCGAGTCAGACATCGCACCGAAGCGTAGCGTTTCTGTGCGAGTTTTACTTGTTAGACGCGAGCCTGGCGCAGCGCTTTCTTCATAAACAGTGGGAATGCTCTCGCGCGCCCTCAATTACCCGCAGTTCCAGCTGCCTCATTCATTCCGTTAGTTTAGCAAATTTTGTTTTAATCATTACACCTCCATGGACACTTTGAGATTTTGAGCGCCGGCAGCTCTTCTGACACGCCAGTGGACTGGTGGCTGCTGTTATTCTTGCGTTTGTTATTGTTGTAATTTAATTTTCATAAATTACATTACTGCACTTAATTGCGCTGAGCTTATTTACTTCGGTTATCATTTACTAATTAAATACGGAATTTCTCTGCGTCAATCCTTCTATGTTTACTTTGGCTTTAATTACTACTCCATTAGTGATAATCAATACGTACTTAGTAAGGGAAGGTTGCGGCGCATCAACGTCGCAAACGTTCTTTGATTAATCGGATGAGGCGCAATCAAATATTTCAATATGTAATTTTCAATCTATCAAAAAGATATTTTCAGTTTTATTCAGTTGGAGTGATCTGATTTAGATAAAATATGAACCGATTTGTACGATGTTGCCGTTTTGAGGGCAATTTCATAATGCCACTCTCATAGTCAGTCCCTCTTGTAGCGAATTTTTCACCAGTAAAACCATTCGCCCTAAACAGGAATAGGGAGTAAACACTTGGCGCTAGATTCGGCCTATAAGGAGTAAGCATAAGAACCTCCAACCAAGCTGTCGAAACTTCTGGCGAGCCACTCTTGATATGTATGGTCTGGTGTTGTCCTAATGGAACAGAGCAAGTCCCCATATGGTTGGCTGCATCTGGATGACTGCTTCTAATTCTCAGACTTTCAGCAGCTCATAACAGATGGCTACCTGCCAATCCCAGCAAACAAAACTTTACAGACAATCAATCCCGCGATTCGACCACGACCGTTTTCGTTACCACTAAACATCCGCTTCAAAAATTAATCCATTTTTTTTTGTTTAACTCGTGTGTTCACCGAGTTGGTTTTGATGTCCAGCCTTATGGTATTGAAATGATTCGAAAGTGGTTTTGTACAAAGTTTAACTCCTAGATTGGTACCGAGATACATGACCGTCGGACTCGAAAATTTCTAATATTTTATTGATATTTTCTACAATTCTTTGGTGGTGTCTATCCCTCACGCGTGTTTAAACACTACTGAGCCAAACTGTCAAAGGTTTTTTTTTGGAACATTAATTTTTATTAAAATATGGATAGAATGGTTTTAATAGTTTTTACTAGTAACCAAAAAAAATAAATTAGTGAAGTCGATTTTAGCTACTTTAACTTGTCACCACAGAAAGACGTAGCCTTTTGCCGTACTTATGTCTTCTTCTTCTTCTTAATTGGCGTAGACACCGCTTACGCAATTATAGCCGAGTTAACAACAGCGCGCCACTCGTTTCTTCTTTTCGCTACGTGGCGCCAATTGGATATTCCAAGCGTAGCCAGATCCTTCTTCACCTGGTCCTTCCAACGGAGTGGAGGTCTTCCTCTTCCTCTGCTTCCCTCGGCGGGTACTGCGTCGAATACTTTCAGAGCTGGAGTGTTTTCATCCATCCGGACAATATGACCTAGCCAGCGTAGCCGCTGTCTTTTACTTCGCTGAACTATGTCAATGTCGTCGTATATCTCGTACAGCTCATCGTTCCATCGAATGCGATATTCACCGTGAAAAAACCTCTGTTTGTGGTGTTTATGCTGGTTCCCACATATACGAAACTATCTACAACTTTAAAGTTATGACTGTCAACAGTGATATGAGAGCCAAGTCGCGAGTGCAACGACTGTTTGTTTGATGACAGGAGATATTTCGTCTTGCCCTCGTTCAACACCAGACCCATTTACTTCGCTGTCTTATCCATTCTGGAAAATGCAGAACTAACGGCGTGGTTGTTAAGGCCAATGATATCAATATCATTGGCATACGCCAGCAGCTGTACACTCTTATAAAATATTGTACCTGTTCGATTAAGATCTACAGCTCGAATTATTTCCTCCAGCAGCAGGTTGAAGAAGTCGCACGATAGGGAGTCGCCTTGTCTGAAACCTCGTTTGGTATCGAACGGCTCGGAGAGGTCTTTCCCGATCCTGACGGAGCTTTTCGTGTTGCTCAGCGTCAGTTTACACAGCCGTATTAGTTTTGCGGGCATACCAAATTCAGACATCGCGACATAAAGGCAGCTCCTTTTCGTGCTGTCGAAAGCAGCTTTGAAATCGACAAAGAGGTGGTGTGTGTCGATTCTCCTTTCACGGCTCTTTTCCAAGATTTGGCGCATGATGAATATCTGGTCGGTTGTTGATTTGCCAGGTCTAAAGCCACACTCATAAGGTCCAATCAGTTTGTTGACGGCGGGCTTTAATCTTTCACACAATACACTCGATAGAACCTTATACGCGGTGTTGAGGAGGCTTATCCCACGGTAATTGGCGCAGATTGTGGGGTCTCCTTTTTTGTGGATTGGGCAGAGCACACTTAAATTCCATTCGTTCGGCATGCTTTCGTCCGACCATAGTTTGCAAAGCTGATGCATGCTCCTTATCAGTTCTTCGCCGCCGTGTTTGAATAGCTCGGCCGGTAATCCATCGGCACCGGCTGCTTTGTTGTTCTTCAGACGGGTAATTGCTATTCGAATTTCTTCATGGTCGGGCAATGGAACGTCTGCTCCATCGTCATCGATTGGGGAATCGGGTTCGCCTTCTCCTGGCGTTGTACGTTCACTGCCATTCAGCAGGCTGGAGAAGTGTTCCCTCCATAATTTAAGTATGCTCTGGGCACCAGTGACTAGTTCAACCAGTTCAGCATTACCCCTGTCGGCCAGCTTATCAAGCTCTTCGTGCTCACCATTTCGGAACCTTTTTCTGCCTGCAAATGTCGGCTTCCCTCTTCAACTCTCGGTATCTATCCCATCCCGCACGTGTTGTGGTCGATCGTAACGTTGCGAGGTAGGCAGTCTGTTTTCTCTCCGCTGCGTCACGGCACTCCTCGTCGTACCAGCTGTTCTTTTGCACTTTCCGAAAACCAATGGTTTCGGTTGCAGCTGTACGTAAGGAGTTTGAAATGCCGTCCCACAGTTCCCTTATACCGAGTTGTTGACGAGTGCTCTCAGAGAGCAGGAATGCAAACCGAGTAGCAAATCGTTCGGCTGTCTGTTGTGATTGCAGCTTCTCGACGTCGAACCTTCCTTGTGCTTGTTGATGTGCGTTTTTTGCTGTACAGAGGCGAATCTTGGCTGCAACAAGATAGTGGTCTGAGTCGATGTTTGGACCTCGGAGCGTACTCACGTCTAGAACACTGGAGTCGTGTCTTCCGTCTATTATAACATGATCGATCTGGTTTTTGGCTTTTCGATCCGGAGTCAGCCAGGTAGCTTGATGTATTTTCTTGTGCTGGAATCTAGTACCACAGATAACCATATTTCTGCCCCGGCGAAGTCGATCAGCCTCAACCCATTTGGGGATGTTTCTTCGTGGAGTCTGAATTTACCGACCGTAGTGCCAAAGATACCTTCTTTACCCACCCTGGCGTTAAAGTCGCCAAGCACGATTTTGACATCGTGGCGGGGGCAGCTCTCATAGGCGCGCTCCAAGCGCTCATAGAAGGCATCTTTGGTCACATCGTCCTGCTCTACCGTCGGGGCGTGGGCAAATCAGCGATATGTTGAGGAACCTCGCTTTGATGCGGATTGTGGCTAGACGTTCATTCACTGGAGTGAATGATAGTACTCGGCAACGGAGTCTTTCTCCCACTACGAATCCCACACCAAATTTGCAGTCCTTTATATGGCCATTGTAGTAAATGCCACAAGGACCTACTCGTCTCTGTCCTTGTCCCGTCCATCGCATTTCTTGGACGGCGGTGATGTCAGCCTTTATTTTCACGAGGACATCAACCAGCTGGACAGCGGCACCTTCCCAATTAAGGGGCCGGACATTCCAGGTGCATGGCCTAATATCGGAGTCCTTCTCGTCCGAGGCTGTTGGTAGTTTTTCATTCGGGATGGGCTTTTTACGTGGCGGGTCCCAAACCCAGCGCACAACCCTATGTAGGGGATGTTTCGCCCACTCACTTTAGCCCGCCTTCAAACGGATGTTCTTAGGCTACCTTGATACTTGGTCAAAGACCGGTAGTCGTGAGCTGCTTGAGCCATGTGTAAAAGAATCGTTTTGGCCACTCCCAAGTGAATGACGATCAGAGAACTTTCCTCACTTGCGTGAACTTCTACACATGACTCCATCCTCCAAACTTATGTACATATGTATGCATACAAGTATGTAACCGACTTGAGAGACGCTCTAAAGTTCAAATCAATTTAATCCAGATGCAACATTATTTGTGATGGCAATAGAAGCCAAGCAATTTTGGTATAAAGTAAAAGCCGATAAAATTTGTACAAACCGAATACTTACCCACATATAAATATATCTACAAACATTGTCCATTATTTTAGCAATCTAGCAACAAAAACTTGATTTCACTTCTTCAATTTCCTCGTGTTAGTCTTTTGAACCACACGTACACTCACTCACATACACATATGCAATCAATCTACCCATTCATTGCATGCAGAAGAAATTCAACAATTCTGCAGATCTATTTCTTGCCAGACCAAAGGATGCTTATTAAATGCTCCAGATACCAGAAACACGTACAAATATTCAATAGAGTCCTTGATAATAGCACCCACCCACATGCTGACGCCTCAACTTCGTATCGCACAGTTTCATTCACTTCAAATCGCTTCAGTCATTTAGTCATTCAACCATTGACAGATAACACGCCTCCACTTGCACTCTACAAGCGCACAAAGTCGTCTGTGTGTCAAAGAAGCTGCTCACTTTTGGAAGGTATTCGAGCGCGCTGTCTATATAAACGTTGCCAGCAGCATCTGCCCTGAAGAATGAATGACCAAGTGGCGGACTGCCACACTGACTCACAGACATTGCGACATATGCGTGCAAAATATGTGTTGTGTAACGAAGATGTGAATGAAGCAAATGTGAAACGTTAGATATACGATATGTAGGTTCATAAAGGGTGATATTTTAGAGATATTGAAAATGCAACTGTCAAAGTAATATTTTTGGGTTAAGTGTTTTAAAACGGAAATGTAAATGCAGAAAACGTAGGAATATAAGGATGGAAAGTATGAAATTTAACAACAGCATAACTGTCAAACCAGCGAGCCAGCTGTCAAAGTAATTGTGACAATTGACACTTGTTACCTATGAAATATGGAAAACTACCCTATAAGAACTTACAAAGGAAACACATTAAAGAATCGGGGAAATCAATTTTGAAAACTCTCTTCCTATGCGGAACACTTCTTTTTTCGGGTTAACGGTTAAGTGAATAATCAAAATTTTAACAACAAATTCATATCTGAAATAAAACCATCTTAAAGAGAAACTACAGGCTCTCTTGTATTCATAAAAAGTTATTTGCTGGTGTAGTTTGCATGACGATAATCCAAGTTTTTCTAAAACTTAAGATGAAGACAACGAAACCATCAGTGATGAGCGCTGCAGACAAATGATTTGCGACTCTCTGGTTCTCCAATTCAGTGTCAGTCACCTGGGAGCTAAATGTTTCCAAAAGAACAGTCGTCGCACTCGCGACTTTGCTCCCACGTCACTGTTTACAGTCATAACTTGGAAGTCGTTGATAAATTCGTCTATCTTGGAAGCAGCATTAACACCAACCACAATCACTTGCCAACTGGTGCTACTTCGGACTGAATAGGCAATTGAGACTTAAAGTCCTCTCTCGACGAACAAAGACCTAACTCTACAAGTCACTCATCATTTCCGTCCTGCTATACAAGTACGGTTCAGAGGCGTGGACTGTAACAATAGCTAATGAGGCGGCGTTACGAGTTTTTGAGGCAAAAGTCCTGTGGAAGATTTATGGTCCTTTTCGTATTGGCAACGGTGAATACCGCAGTCGATGGAATGATGAGCTGTACGAGTTATATGGCGACATTAACATAGTGCAGCTAATTAAGAGACAAAACACCCCAGCTCTGTGAGGCCGGGGAAGCAGAGGAAAAGGAGCCTTCCACTCCGTTGGAAATATCAGTTGGAGAAGGACCTGGGTACAATTGGCGCCAAATAGGGAAAACCGGACCGACTCAGCTGTAAGCGGTGGTTCAGCCTATAAAGAAGAAGAAGAAGACTAATTTATTTGGATATACGTCAGTGCAAGAAAAATTGGCCATGCCCGAATTTCTTTAAAACTTTTAGCTAAACTTTTTCATTTTCGCACCAAAATTTTACGAGTATACCCCTAAACAACACCCTGCACATGCATGAATAAGTGTATATAACATGTAGCATATGTATGTATATGTCTATATGCATACACCTCCGACATGATTTGCGAATACTTACAGGATCTAAGATATAGAACCGGATAAAATGTTGCAAGGAAGTACATACATATATATACGCACTTTTTATACTTATTCTATACACTCCCCATACAACCGGAACTAGTTAACCGTTAGTATGCATATGTGTGTCGCTTGACCTCCGCCTTGTCTGATGTCTGGCAGTTAATGTGCGTATAGAATTGCAGGCATTACTGTGGAATCCAAAGGCATTTTACCAGATAAATCTTAGCTAAGTGTCGCTGATGAAAGGGGAGAGAATGCGAGTAAGAAGAAATCGACGGAAGACATTTCCTTATCATTGCCGAATATGTGGCTTCTATCTCTTAGACATATGCTTACGCGAGTGCATAAACATTTAAACAGCTTAAGTTTATTTGCAGGAAGAATCCGATTTAATTGGCAGTATAACTGTAGGTTGTGGCGGTTAATGCTAGAAATAAAGAATTGTTTGCCAATTACTTAGATTATATTGCATCTCAGATAGTACAACGCAACAGCAGTTTTGGTAGATGAAATTATTCATACTGCGTTTGATAGCATCAGATCCAAATAGGAAATCAGTAGATATATTTGTGTTATCGGTCAAATTGGAGCAAGTGAAACCTGTAGATTTGGACGTGGATTTCGGAGCAGCACGAAAAGTGTAGTTAGCCAATAACTATAATTATTTCCAAATTGAAAGATAATAATTTGGTACAACATTTAACCTCATATTTTCCGTAATATAGACTTATTGGGAAAAAAAATGTGAGGTCATTGGAGTGTCAAAATATAAGTATAAGTAAATTTCATTGGAACCCGTTAATTAAATACCATATATCTATATCAAACATGATTTTCAATTACTAGCGTTATTTTCGTATTTTATTTTTATTCTTAGTGACGCTATCTTCTTCTCTTTACTAGCGTAGACATCGCGCCAATTCGTAACACCAAGTGAACCCGGCTCCTTCTCCATCTGATCTCTTCAACAAAGTGGAAATCTTCCTCTTCCACTGCTTCCACTGACGGGTACTGAATACTTCCAAAGCTGGAGTGTTTTCATCCATACGGACGACATGACCGAACCAGTGTAACTGCTATCTCTTGATTCGCTGAACTATAACTCGTACAAGTCAAATTTTAATCGCCATTGGACCACAAATCTTTCGCAAAACCTTTCTCTTGAACACTCCCAAAGCCGACTCTTCAAATGTTGTCATTTTCCATGCCTCCACACCATATAGCAGGCCAATAATGTTGTTAGTGTTGTTGCATGTTCCAAGATAGACGAAATTGTATATGACTTCAAAGGTATGACTGTCAGCAGTGACCCACACATTTCGCTTCCTTATCCAGTCTGGTAAACTTACATCTAGCGTCACAGTTGTTGAGACCAATGATATTAATATCATCTGCGTATGCCATCAACTATACACTCTTATAGAAGATTATACTTTCTCTTCTGGTAGCTGAATAGGTCGTATTGTTTTCTCCAGCAATAGATTGAAAAAGTCACATAAAGGGAGTCTCCTTGTCTGAAACTTCACTTCGTATCGAATGGCCGGGAGAAGTCCGCCCCGATCCTGACGGAGCTTTTGGCATTGTTCAATGAATGAATAACATTATGCTATAAGATAATGTCACTTCCTGTAGATTTAATGAAATACTGAATATTTAATAAGTGACCTGAAGCCGCTGGAAACCCGATCGGCTTTAAAACTATTGATATTCTATGGCGCTGACCCAAAAAAAACTCATCAGCATGACACTAAGGATTTCGCCGTGGCAGCGTGTTCACTTAAATTTTCTTAAAATAATATCTTGTTTGCCAAAAAATTTGAGATTATTTCAAGTTACTGCAATGTGAATAATTCTTCCTTTCATCATCTTTGGCACCTCTTTGGACCATTCGTATAAGCATTAAGTGCTCTAGTTCTTCAGCTTCAGTTATATGTTATATTTCTCAACCTTCTGCCTTCAAATACTTTGCATTATTGGAAAATCCATCTAAGCCTTTAAAGCTGACATTCATTGGAAAAATATTTCGTTTTTTTATCTTTTTCTGCATATTTTCCGAATTTCCCAATATTCAATAATTTGTCTTAATCCAACACACAAATAAATTATCAAGTAAGTGAAATGTAAATTTTGCTTAAACCCACGAAATGAGCTCCCTGCTAGCAAGTTCACCGAATATTCGCCGACGAGTGGATGAGCTAAAGCCCTCACTGTCAATACCGTAAAAAGTAGAAAACTTGCAATTTTGTTTTTGTTTTTCACTAACCCCACCGCAAGTTAAGCGAATTTCCACTCCCGCTATTATACTGTTATTTGCCTTCTATTTCGTGCTTCATCAAATGCAAGCTGTTGCAAACTAAATTCGGCAATCAAGTCACGTTCGTCGGACGCGCCTATTTCGAGTTCATGCCATGGCTGCTGGTAATCTATTGGCTGCAGACCACGCTTGGGTAGTCTACCTTGAGTCTTTCAGCGGCTTAACACGCAAAGAAAGTATTGGTATTAAAGTGCTTAAGCCAGTAAAAAGCCGTTAGTTGAGGCAAAGCGAAGTGCCTAGAAAATTTTCGTCGAGGGAAAACATAAGCTTCGAAGGAAAGGGAGTGAAGTTTTGAAAAATTATACGTGAGTCGTTGAAGATTGAATGTGGTTAATGAAGGGAAACTAAAATTTTATTTGAGCAAATAAAATTTAATATTAAAGAGGTTAATCACTACGGCATATTCTTGAAGTATTAATACGCTAAGGTCTACTGTACAGCTCCCTGCGATGGTTATTAGCGGAATTAGATGATAATGTCGTGGATCATAGACTCGAGCTACTTTGCAGTACTTTTTGTTTAAAAAAAGTACTAACAAAATACCAAAAATCGTAGAGCCACCAAAAGGTTTAATGTCCCCTATATTTATTTTCGATCTCATTACTATACACGTTATGTCACTTACGCTAGAAACTGAGAGCCTTTAGTGAAACGAGAAAGAGAATGTTAAGAGTATTTATTAACCCTTAACTTAAATAACACTCATTCCCGATTCCTTTCGATATATGTCATTAATCCAAAAGTTTATCCAGGAGATGCTTCATTGGCTCTAAATTTTATATGTAACAGGTCAGTTGAAAAGTTACCGGCCTGACACATACTATATATGGCGGTACTAGACTTATGCCTAATTGCAAAAACTTAAATCTTCCTATTTTTAGAAACTCCAACTTATCGCACTCTTCCCTACCATACCACCATTACATGCGGAAGCGCACAGATATTACATATATAGTATTTTCTTTAACTCAGATTGGAGCGTAGAGCGCAGATATTACCACCACTTAAAATGTCCCACTTGTCCTGATTTTGATAAATTATAGCACTCAACACAAAGTTCCGGCATTACACAAAAATCGCACAAATCGCACAAGCACAGAGACGAGTGTATAAGAATGCGATGTCTGCCTTCAGAATGAATTTTTCTGCAAATTGTCGCAACCGCAGTCGTCAGCTAACTGTCTGCGCTAAAGCCCAGGGCGCACAATCGATTTGTGGACGCCTACTTTTAGCCAAACGCTGTCAATTCGCTATGTTTGTTTACGTACGAGACCATTTCGAATTGTGCGCTTGGCACAATTGTTCTTTCGCTTTGCTTTTGTTTCTAACTTCCTGCAAAACTTTCTGTTGCATTTGCATTTGTATTGCGAATTGTGGCTCCACACACCCCAGTTTCACTTAACTTACTTTTGCATTGTTGTTGTAAAACAAGTTTTATTTTTTTATTATTAATTGCTGGAGTTACACTACGTCTCTCCATCATTACCAACGCATATTATTTTCCTTGGAAGAGCCATTCAAGCTATTTACGGCGCTCATCATCCACGTCTGGCAAGCACCGTCATTTTTCACCTAGCTTCCTCCAGTGTTGTTGCATCTTGTCGGCTTCACGTTAACCTCAACATAACTCACTTTCACTCCCTCTCGCTCTTTTACTCCGCCTCTCCTTCCACCACTCTCTTCACTCATTTAAAACTGTACATTTTGTGCGGTCATGTAGCTGTCTTTCACAGCTTTTTTCCTTCTTTTTAATGCGATATAAATTTCTCATCTGTTGTGGTTTTTTAATTGACATGACAACTTTAAGTCCTGACAAGCTTACGCACACACAGGCATACCTTACATACGCAGTCACAAACAGTCGTCACAGCTCACAGAGGCTTGTCAGTCAACATGACTACCTAAGCTCCGGCCTGCACCGCACAGCCGAACCGCAACGTTGTCCCGTGGGTTTGTCTCTGCTTCTGCTTATAGCCCCATACTTCTCTCCCGCCCTCTGTTTCTCTCGAGGTCATCTCCGAAACGCTTCCGTTATTCTGCTTCGGCGTTTGTGGGATAGCGTGTCAGTGCGGCCCTTAAGTATGCCACAGCACTCGTAAAATTAATGATCAACTGCAGACAAATTAAAAGTCGGTGAGACAGACAACACACCGTGCCTCGCACACGAGCATAAAGCATAAAGCGGAGCACATTTATGCGGTTGACTCGCATGTAGTTGTCGGTCTATCGGACAGCTAATCTAAATGGAAATATGCGAAGTGTGTAACATATTTGAGGGCAAAGTAAACTCATTAGAACTGTATAAAGAAGAAAATTAATTTACCCTCACAGGAAGGTGCTATTTTGTAACGGTTATTTGATTAAAAAATTATTTGAGTCCCAACAATTAGGGGAGTGGCAACTAAATAACTTTTTTCTTATTTAAAAAACGTGGTTTTAAAGCAAAAAAGGACCTCGAGAAGTTGTTACGAGATATTTTTGACCTCGCTTTGGCCGAAGCAGAGAGAGAACAAAAACCGAAATTTCGAAATTAGTTTAAAAATATAAATATCTGCTTAAATTCAGAGTTAAGGCCAATTAAGTGTAGTAAAAGAGACTTCAGGTGAAAGTCTATACGGATGACCAAGATAAATTGATTTCTCTAAACCCTTGCAAAGCTTACGATAGACCTATTTATGAAATTGAGTTGAGGCACTCAATTGTGTATTGAAATAACGAAATATATCTATATTTATGCTATAGGTTAAGACTTTCAGAAAATGTGAATGTGTGTGATGTTAGCTTTAGTCGAACCAAAATATTTCTTCCTGCAGAGAATCTAGGAAGCGGATTTAGTCTGCTCTTCAACCTAAAGTTAGAGAAGAAAATTATCTGATCTTGCTAAGTTAGTTACGAGGGGCTGATCTTCGCAAGGGTGACGAATGATCCCATTAGGTCTGCTTAGAACGTCGATGCTTTGTAATACTAAAAATTCCTTAGGTATTGATAAAAAAACATTGTATATATTGAGCTTTGAACCTTACCGGAATTTGTTGTGACGGCTGATAGAAAATTCAGCTAATTCGACGAAAATTTTAGTAATATTTTTGTTGGAAGGTACCTAATCCTCAGGTACAAGGTAAATAAGAAAATTCATTGTGTGGAATTTGATATTTAAATATCAAATATGTACAGCCAGCATCGTCTTTGCGGTTGGTCTTGATACTCGCTGAAAGCTACAATTTTTGTGCGAGAAATCTGTAATTCGAACCAAAGTGAGGCTAGGTCTTGCTAACAGGATTAAGATGCAAACGAAAGCAAGCTAACTAAAAATTACATTTTCTCTTTAACCAGCATTATCAACATTCTCCAAAGTTAAGTAGTATGTTTTTCTGAGTTTATTGAAAATTTTGCACTTTTTATTAGACCACGCACGATTTGTACTAATTTTGAATTATTTTGTGATACCGATCATAGTACATAAAGCGCATTTCTTACTATTCGTTTAACAGCCGCAAGAGTAATCTTCCTAAGATGAGGCTGTGAAATGTGCTGAATTATATCAAACTGCATTTCTTTCTTTTAATTAATTTAGTACACTATATGTGTAGTGATTTATCAATGCAATAAAAACAACAACGATACCTTTTAGATTAAGAAACTTTAGATCATTGATTTATACCAGGAAGTACTGCTAAGTTAAGTCAGTATATCGGTTTTGCTTCAAATGTCAATATTAAGGTGCTATATGTTGTAACGGTGAGAACATTAAAAAAGTCAAAGTTGGTTACGACGTATACGTAACCTTCCTAACTATAATGAGAAAATTATTAGTTTCAAACAAATTGGGAAGTAATTTTAGCTATAATGGCATCGTCATCATGCCAAGTTGCTAATGGGGTGTTACCACCTTCCTAAGGACAAATTCAGACTACATATCGCATGCTACACTGACCACTGCAGGCTGAAGAGACTCTTATACAACATGGGCAAATCTACGGCAGGGAGCCTAAAACACCATAACACCCGCTAATTGACTGCATAGCAGTCTACAGGCGTAGGTTAAAGGCCCTTGGATCCATGCTTCCAAATAGCGATCACATCGCTTCGCTAACACCCAGCAGTATATTGGACTTTATCAATATGCTGAGGCTAAGTGAGCCTTTGTGATTCAGAAGAGGTTTAATCTAATCTTTAGCATATAATTTAATTTAGCTATCTTATTATTATAAAAAAAAATAAACAGAAAACACTGTTATACTAAAAAAAAGTTTGTCACAGCGTATGAGTAACCGACTGTTAGCTATTTAAATTCACAAGACTAAACAATTTCTGAAATTTTATGAAACAAAAAAATTTGAAAATATTGACTCCAAAATATTCTTTCAAAAAGTAATAATTCGATTCGTAGAAAGACACTTAGCCTATGAGAAATTGGTTTGCATGTCAAAAACTTGCCAGCATAATGCCACTTAAGGTTTACAATAGATTTGATATAGAAGATGCGGCAAGCAAATGTCGAAAACATACGCATGACTTATTAAAAAAGAAGTGCCATCACTTTCAAATAACTTTTCTTACAATTTTTCTCGTTACAGCAATAAATGAAGCGTCGTAAACAAATAAAGTGCACACAAACAGGAAAACAAAAGTCAGCAACAACAAACAACGTATGGAAAATTGCCAAAAAATCATAAAAATCCTCGCCGAAGATCGACAGCAACCTGCGAATTTGTTGGGTAAACTTTTTTAGTATTCCGGAAAGTATTGCCGGCAAAACGAAAGGACGTGTGAGTAGCACGAAGCAGACGAAGCGCGCGGAAGACGAGCAAGCGGCTTTGC
The DNA here is from genome assembly GCF_024586455.1 of Bactrocera neohumeralis. Lineage (NCBI taxonomy): Eukaryota > Metazoa > Arthropoda > Insecta > Diptera > Tephritidae > Bactrocera > Bactrocera neohumeralis. The sequence goes on along the minus strand of NC_065919.1, from coordinate 28,244,988 downwards.
ATAAATCGCAACTAAATCCTTTCAGCAACCGAAAAGCACTCACACGCAAACGCATAACTTTAGTTGAGCAAAGAACGTTTTAAGGGCAACAACAGCAAGAACAACAAACAGCAAGCAAATGCAAATTGAAACGCCGTAAACAGCAACAATCAAAACGAAAAGCAATAATAATCTTAAACAAACATAAATATTTGAGGTAACTACAAGCAACACCAACAATAACAACATTAACAAATAGCACACACACATACATATAACCACAAGTGAGTACAACAACAAAAGTGAAGTTTCACAACACCAAGTAACCAAATCAATCAGCAAAGCCAACAAGCATGCCTGAGAGAGCAGCGGAGATATTTTGATTTCGCACTCAAATCTCACAAATCGCACAAATCAGAAATCAGATTTCTTACTTAAACTTCAGCTACAGCAGAAAACACAACAACAAACAAGCTGGTCGAGTCGAGGGCGAACTTTGCTGGGTGCTTGTTTGATTTCTATTATTATTAAATTATTTATTTATATGCGTCAAAGCAGCAAAATCAAAAGCAACCACAAAAACAAAAGCAAAAAACAACAAAAACATAGAGAACGTATTCAAAGCCGTCAAGGGGTGCTCAGCAATTGGTTACATCGTATTCGCCGCTTTAGCCGCCCGGCCAACCATACATATGCCGAGTATAATGTGGAGTACAATATCGCCGACAAATTCTAAGAAATTACTTATTGGCAGCACCCGAAGCGTCGACTATGTCGGAAACAATAACAATCAGCAGCAGCAGCAAATACAGCAACATCATCACCAATATCATCGGCAGCAACGGCAGCAACCGCAAATACATAACGCAACGAAGGCAGCAGCAACAGCAACAGCAACAACAACAAATCAAACTGACATTGCAACGGCCACTGTCAGAGCAGCAGCAGCAGCAACAAGAGGAAGAGAAACCACAGCAGCAACAGCAACGCCCACAATCACAGCCACAGCCACAGCCACAGCAACAGGCACAGCAGCGAACACACCGAATCGTGCAGCAACAGCAACAACAACACCAACAACAGCCAGCAATAAAACCCAATCGACGAAAATCTCAATCGCAATGGAAATTCACATACAAAATAAGTGCATCTCAGCATAGCGCATCACTCTGGAGGGTGGCGCGGAGCCCCCATGGCTGCAGGGCCCCCTTAAAGCGGCATTTTTGGGGGCCTCTGGCGTCGGCAAAACCAGCATATTACAGGTGAGTGCGAAACGCAGTAATTTGTTGCATATAAAGCATGTTGTATACTGTACTGTACCAAAAGTTGATCATACGCCGTGGCATCTAAAAATCCCTGTACACGTTTCTATTAAAAGTTTCCAGTACGCCAATCTTACGTCAAGCCACGTTTTTAAAGCTAAATATCAGCAATTAATTTGATTACAATTGCTTATAAATACTTTTGTCTTAATGTAGGCAAATATGCCACGAATATTACTCATACGCACTGTACATCCACATGCCAGATAATATATGAGGATAATTTTAATTTGTGAGATGCTTACGCTCAGACAATTTCTAACTTGGCGCTTAGCACAACATACCTAATTCAAATATTTAAGCTGACAGGACGCACGAGAGACACAGACAAACACAAACAGCAATAAGAACAACAAAATCAAAAGTTAATTAGAATTATCTAACTTTTTTCAAAATCAAACATTAGAATGCAGGAACATTTGAAAGAAAGAGAGAAGTTAAAAAGGGCAAAATACGTGGCAATCTTGAAGCAAACTTTGAAAAATCATGTTTTTTTTGCTTTGAGTTATTGAATTGACTCAGAAAACGGCTCTCAAAATTGCCACGTCACCGTGTACAGCGAAACTTTCAGTAAAACAGTTTAGACGCCTGCAAGTGCGCGACGTGAATATAAGAACTTTTGCTATAAACAGCACGTAAACGAAACTTGAGTTTCTGCTGAAAAAGCACGACAATAGAAAACGAATTTGCGAGTAAGAAAGCAAAGAAATAACCATAAATTAAACGTGTTTTGACAAATGAAGAAAAAATCAGGACAAAACTAGAACACAAATGTAAGCCCGAATACAAAAGGATGCTGCTCTTGACAGGAAAAATAAGGCAGAAATTGAAAATAAACTGATTATGAATAAGCGGAAAGGACTTGGCAAATGTGAGAATAAAAAAACACAAGAAAATGAAGAAACAGAAAAAGTATGCTGTCATTTGATGGCGGAAACGAAAGTACAATAACTACGTATGCCTATTATGAAAGTGTGTCAAATCTCTCTCTCAAAGGTGAGCTCTAAGCGCTCATAGAAGGAATCTTTGGTCACATCGTCGTTCATCCACCGGCGTGAATGACAGTACTCGGCGACGGAGTCTGTCTCCCACCACGAATCCCACACCAAATTGGCGCTCCTTTATATGGCCACTGTAGTAAATGCCACAAGGACCTTCTCGTCTCAGTCGTAAACCATATTTCGTTTTCCATAGTCGGCATCAAAAGAGGGGTCTCTCATCCGAGGCTGCTTTTAACTGTTCATTAGTGCGTTTTTACGTGGCGGGTCCCAAACCCAGCACACAACCCAATGGAGGGGTTGTTTCGCCTTTTCACTTTAGCTCGCCTTCGAACGGATGTTCTTAGGCTACCCAGAGGATACTTTGGTCAAAGACCAGAAGCCGTGAACTGCTTGAGCAATATGCAAAATTATTATACAAGGCTAAGGAAATTACGATTCGTAGAGAGCCCCACTGTTTACAAATTAATTGTAACGAGCCCTGGACACGGCGAGTATACCTCAGCAAACTACAAGAAGCAGGGGTAGCAGAAAACTTCGTTACAGGGTCTTTTCATAGCTGGGCTGCCACCTGTTCAAAAATTCTGGATTAAGAAAATCATTTTTCATTCTTTTGGCATGAGTTTGAACCCAAAATCTTTAAAAGAACTAGCAGTCGCAAATATTTTTGAAAAGTGCTGCCAGATGTTTGTGTTTTGTTTTTAATAAATTTATAAAATAAAAAAACTATCTCAATATACTTGTATAAAACGTATTAAAGAAGTTTCCAGAAGGCTTAGGTTTAAAGTTTTATTTTTTTTCGGAAATATGTTGCAACAGTGTTGACAAATGTTTGAAAATTTGTTCAATACAGTTTTCGCAAGCCAATCAAAATATGCCTGAATTTTAATAAATAAATTATATCAAACTGCCTACCACATTTTTTGTATACACACTATAGAATTATTAGTAGAATTTTCCTTTTTCTTTAAAAAAAAAACCTCAAGCAAAATCAATACCGTTATGCGCCCGAAAAAAATCCAAAAACTTTGACGAAGCAGCTGAGAAATGCGTGTCAACTAAAATGCAGTAATCAAATAGTTTTGCCCCTTTTTCAGTTCGTGGTGCGTGCGAGTTTTATGGCACGCGCATATCCTCGAGCGACCAACTGAATAGTGCAGCAAATAAAAACGAGTTTCTAAAAAAACAATTTTAACTACTTTTGCAAATAAACTTAGTTCGAAAGTGTTGTTCGAAACGGTTGTTGAATTACCTTTTCGCTTCTGCGACTTATCAGCTGCCTACTTTACACCTACTGAAGTGACAAACTTTAACAACAACAACAACAACAGCAGCAACGTGTGATAATGTCCTGTCTTTCACTTTTTGTTGCAGAAGAGTTTCCCGTTTTCGCATAACGGTAACAGGCATCGATATTTGCAATTGCATCGAAGTTGATTGCACCAAAGAGAACTCGAGTTGCACAAAAGTTTTCAATTGAAATTGATGATTTTTAAAATTTTTATATTTGGGAGCGGCTGACTCGATGTTATGACGTATGGAGGGCGCTGCAAAGACCTTTCGCACAGCAGCAATATGATAAATATATTGATTTCATTATAAATGTCTCGGATATAGAACAAAACGACTGCTGCCGAACTCCACACATTCCTACTTAATTTTATAGTAATAGTAATTTAATAATTTCAGTCAAATTATATTTGGCTAGTTCATATAGTACAAGCTTTGAAGTCAACTTTGTATAGTCATTAAGAGCTACACACTTTTGCTTGTGTTTGAGCCAATTTTCGAAGCGCTTTTGCCACCCTGACTAAGGATTTCCACAACATGCGTTCCGAATGTATCTATCGCATCTTCAGAGGTCCTGTTCTTTTGAATGCTGAAAAATTCTGTTGTTTCAGCTGATTGTCGTGATGGAATGTGGTTCGTTTTCGGCGCTTTCTTCTCATGATTTCTACAAACACAACTGCAAAACAAATAGTTGTATACCACTCTGGTTGTAATCTTCTGCGCTTATGTAGTGTTATGGTTGCGGCATGTCCAGTTTTTCCTAAAATTGAATTAAATACATCGATCCACTGTTGCGGAGCTAATCAACATCGAAAGTTGTTAAAAATAATAAAAAAGAAATTGTCGCGCTAAAATTGTTGAGAGATGACAATTTTAAGTTACTGTAAATAACGGAATTCCGCTCATAATTAAAAACATTCTAAGTATGTAAAACATTTAAAACGTCAAACTTTACGATAAAGTTGTGAGTTGTCAGATTGCAACACTGGGGTTGCCCAAACTCTAAATATGAAAGCAACCTACGTACAAATAAATAACTGGGAGCTCATATTATTAATTTTATTTATTTAGGTTTCAATTCACTACAGTGAACATAAATATAGTACCGAGAAAAAATTGTATTGATAGGAAACTGGTGTAAACAAATCTGACAGTTGGTATCACGTAGAAAAATGAAAGATATAGAGTAAAAGTAACTTACATCTAACAACAGTACTGAGCTGAATTTTTACGCTGAAGATTTATACCAGTAATCTTTGCCAACTAGTGGTGAATCAAACAAGCAAATGGCCTAAATCAAAAAGCATAAAATAGCAGGCGGTTATACCACTAATACTTTGTTGTATTGTGGGCAACTGAATAACTTTTTCTTGCTTTCTCACTTGAACTAGAGGGAACAGCGCTCAACCACAGCGAGCAAAGAAGTGGCGAATCGAAGGGGGCAACTATGTGAGGTAGTTTGCGATTAGTTAATTTCACTGCAGACTATTGGTATTGTGCTAGAATTTCTCAACTAACTACGCAATTACTTACTCAAATTGCCAATGAAGCGAGCTATGGTTCAGGGTGATGAATCATTTACACACATGTATTCCTATAAACTCGCAAACACACATGACTTTTGTTGGTTGTAACGAATTTATTGCACAGTTGGTCGAAAGAGTTACGCATTTACTCTCGATAACTTACTTTCCAGCGTGTGTATGCGCAGCAATTTGCATATTATACTACCGTTAATGGCATCATCTGCCTTTTGCTGCTGCAACACAATAAAAACAATTGTTATTTCCAATTCGCTTTCACTTAATTTATGTAAAATTTTAACTGCGTTCTTCGCCAGTATTGTTGTCTATTCGATTATGCATTTTTGTGTTTTTGCTACTCACTCGCTGTTGCCTTTACCACTAATTTTGTATTGTGTACTTTATATTTTGCATCTTAAATCGCATAAATCTCCGATGAGCCGCAACAAGCGAGGGGGGCTTCGCAATATTGCGCTGTTATATATACAAACATACATAAGCATACCACTGCATATAGATAGGAATATCCATGTGTGTGTGACTGCGCATGCACAGCCTTGCATTGCTCCCTAGAGCACGTGTCGCCGCTTATCCTCGCTTTTAATCAGCATTCATGTTCGTGGAAAATAAGTGGCCGAAGACACTTTTTTCGCTTTTAATCAACATATGTACGCAGTGGAGTTTATTAAAAGAGTTTGTGTGGCAATTAATTCGCATTAATATTCGGTGGCATGTGTTGCTTTAAAGCTTTACAATGTCATGTGGCAGATGGCTATAATTGGGGCATGAATAAAATATGATAAATTATATTTTTATTGCGAGGTGGTTTTTTCAAATATTGCAAGAAGCAAAACTGCCAAAACAGAAGTAGTAAGACCCGAGTTATATAGCTGTCTCTGTACTAGATTAACACATATCTAAGTTGACAGTTGTTTCTGTGTTTCGGATGATCTTCCTCACAATTATTATTATCATAACTTAAGTTGAGAAGTTGAATTGACCATGCTGCTATTTTTATCGAGGTACTCAGTGGTACACCAGTTGTATCCCCTTTTTCACGCCAGTTGTGCATCACTTTTGGTGGAATTTTTGCCAGATATTCGAAGACATTACTATACATCGTCCAACATTGACGTAGTTCTCAAGACGCGAAGATTCTTTTGTGTGTGACCTCCAGCTACTTTGTCCTACCTTCGTTCACCACAAAACCAGTCTCTTTCGCTTCTTTTTCTGGGCTCCACTGACGGCTCTGTTGAAAAAGCTTATGATACTCGTATGTCAATATTATCTGCCTGCCCCAGTGGTATTGTACTTTTAGAACGGACAGTACCACTGCGGTGCAGATTAGCGGCATGTACCACTTATCTCCAACACATCTATGAGTGAAAAAGATGACGGGTGTCGATCTGTTTGTCAAGAGTCTTTTTCGGGATTTGACCTATTGTGAAAATCTGGTATATTCTAGTTATTCCCGGTCTAAAGCCACACTGATAAGAACTTATAATATGTATTAACATCGGGCTTTAGTCTTTTACAAAAAACTGTGGTAAGAACCTTAAATGCGATATTGAGAAGACTGATTCTGCGATAATTAGCGAACTCTCTCGGGATCTCTCTTCTTGGTGATAGGACTGAGTAAACTCATATTACAATCATTGGTCATGTATTCTAAAACTCTGTGTGTCTATTATCAGGTTTCCATTCCTTACCAGCTGGTCTCGGGTTTGGAACCATTTTTTTGCTGCCTTAACTTCTCATAACATTTTCGGACCGAACTGCTGCTAGCCAGCATCTTAAAGACTTCTTTTAATTGAAAAGACGTTTCTCTTCCCTTCTTTTCCCCCCTCTTCCTACGGTACCGTTCTTTCACAGCCCTCGACACAATCGGCTGCAGGGTGGCTTTACAGTTTTCTTTACAGCGACGATGTGGCATTCATCATCATACGCCTTCCGCAAAAAAGTGAGTAAAATTGGGGTATCTAAATGAAATTTGGCAAAGATGTTCCTTGACAAAACAGAGTAAGGTGGATTTCGGACCACAGCCACGCCCACAAGCCGACGTTAACCTTGCCATAACTAAACACTTAATTCAACTATAGAACTGTAATTTGAGACAGGGTATTGCAGTAGCACGGGCAACTGTGGGTTAAAAATTTTTAAAATGCCCGTGGGCCCCCCTAATAAGTTTAATATAAACATCTCTTGGACCACCAAAGGTACAATAACCAAATTCATCCAGCGCAAATATTTTAGGAAATCCTACCAGCAGTGTACAAATAGTTGAAATCTGATGAGAGCCCCCCATATAATCAATAATTGAATACGCCAAAGATATTAAATTTTAACACCGAGATGATTTGGCAGGGCTTTATTGGAGCCGAAGTCAAAATTAGACGATGGACGTGGCACCGCCGTGCATAAATCGAACCAAAACTGTTCAAGCCCCTAGGTACGGAATATGTTGACCCAGTGCTTATAGATTGTAGTAAATTACGAAAATTTCCGCCAGTAAACCGCATTTTTTTATCACTCATTATTTCTAAAAATAAATTCCGTTTGACAAATGCAAAGTATTTGCACACATTTCGTGTGTTTCAATCAATTAAAACCTGATTTTTTTTTCATAGGATAGATATGGGAAAGGGTAAGCACTGCGATCCGAAAACTCGAGAACAGAAATTCGGACACAAAATTAGCGAATTTACTGAATGCATCCAAAACATTGGTTGAACAAGCAGTAAAATGGGTTCCCCAGATTGAAACACGCGGTAGGAAGTCAAAAATAACAATGTCTGTCAAAAAAATAGGAACAATGTTAAGAAAAATACAGTTATTTTGTCAAAATAAAGAAAATGTCATTTGAATATTGATGTTGGCCCGTTAACTATTCGCAAAGTACTTATAAAGGAAAATCTGAAGAGCTGAAGCCCGAGAAAAGTTCATAAGTTGAACGTGAAACAAAGGTTTAAGTTTGCTGAAGGACATGTTCCTTGGCCTAAAGAGCAATGGCACAACATTCTCTGGACTGACGAAACAAAAGTCAACTTACATATTTAATTCTAATCGAGGTATTTATTACGTAAGTATACCAAAGAATACAGCCTATAACCCTAAGTGTACGATAAAGACCGTTAAATATGGTGGCGGCAACATTATGGTTTGGTTATAGTTTTCATACGATGGTCTGAGGCCACTGCATAGGATACAGGGGACTATGAAGGCAACCGATTATGTTCAATATTACAAGAATGTATGCTACAGTACGCAGAAGACAATATGCCACTTAGTTTGATATTTATGCAGGATAACGACCCCAAAAACACGGCGAAGTGTATAAAAGTGTGGTTTAGGGTCAATAATGAAGTGGTCGCCGCAGTCCCCGGATCTAAGCTTCATTGAAAATTTGTGGAATACAGTCAAAGCGGCGTTAAGAGAAAAGTGTCCAAGTAATAGTGAAGAACTTTTTCAATTTATTCAAAATTCTTGGAATGCAATTCCAGTTTCCGTCTACCAAAACCTAGTTGATATAGATTATATACTAACTTAAAAGAGTACCTACCTCTCAGTAAATTTCAGAATTAAAGTATAATTCATTACCTGGGAATTTATAATCGCAAGCCCTACTTTTTTTTGCTACTAAAGAATTTATTTTCCAATTAAAATTCCAACAGGGTTTAGGTATTTAAAACGCCATATTAAATTTATAAGAACAGCACTTAAAACTCTAAGATGAGAGCGTGTGTGAGAGAGTTGTCAGCACCTGCTGTGCCACCGGCGGCGACCACGATAAATTATCGCAAATCCCTTGTGCCACTTTTCTGAGCATTGCCTAGATTTTGAATTTCTATTTACACAGCTATTTTGGCGCACGTTGGCGTAGAGTTTTCCACCAACACGTACAATTCGCCAAAATACAAATACAAATGACAACAGGGGATTGTTGGTGCTGAATTTAAAACGAGGGAATTCCGTGAAATGCTCCGCCAATTTGCCAACATTTAAATTTTAAACAACAACTTTATTCACTTATTAATAAGTGAGATTTGCTAAGCTAGCAGCCGTTGTGGCGCGGCGCGGCAATTCATGCTGTGAATATTAGAGTTCTAAGCTGGCTCGATTTTGTTGTTATTACATCCCAACCACAGAATTGTGGAAACCCACAAAATTTGGTTGGTTGTAATGCGAGAATTTTCCATTAAACTGTAAATAGTTAGGTTGGGCAGACCACAAAACACAACTCTAACTGTAACTTCAACGGATAACTGTATTTATGAAATTAAGACAAGTGAACAGTCGTACAGGACTCAATGTAGGCAGGGGTATATAATAAAGGGGGACTCAATACGGCTGGACCGAAGTTGAAATAACAAAACAATTAGTAAGTCGATTATCTTAAGCAGTCGATTTAAACTTTGCCCTATGCGTAAACAGAAAATGCGCTCGCAGATCATGGCAGCTTTTAGTGGACCTTCCCAGACAAAGGCTTCTATGTCAAGGTCTTCCATATTTATAAAGGGTTATGCGACTTTATATGTTTTACGATAACGACAATACAGTACAAACAGTGTTTTGATTTAGCCTACATGGTTTTTTTTTTCTTACATAGATACTGAGTAGTATGTTACTATAAACCCGTACTAAACCCTTAACTCCGTCATCTGTAGCTTGATTGTAGGGCCAGCTTAGCCTATTGGCTTACGTCATTTGCTCGCTTTTTGCGTCTCTAGCTTTACTGCTACTTTGCTGTTCGGCTCTTCTCAGCTCTTGCAGTATCAAAGTCCTCTCCATGGTATATCATAATTGTCTCATTTGCAGCATATAAGGCACTATATTATCAGGTGTTATTCGGCCTGCTACTTACATCTCCATATCCTGCCGTTCGGTTGTAAATCTCGGGCAGTAGAAAAATATGCGGACAGCATTTTCGCTACTGTTACCATGGAAAGGGCAAGTAACTCCATTGTCTTAACCGTACCTATGCGGGTACTCTCTGAAACATTCGTGTCCTGTTAGAAACTGTTCACCCATGCTTGTACATTTCTGATAAATCGGTGCATCCATCTTCCCTTTCCTGTTGTGTCCCAAAGAGCCATTATGTCTGGCGGCAGTATTCCAGATATAATGCTAGCGGCTTCATGAGAAACCATGCGGAATGCGCTAATAGTTCCCCACTTGTGAAACACTAATTTTTATGCATATGTTTTTTGCATTAGGTCCCCATTCAAGCGTGGCAATGTGGACTTTGTAGCCGAGTCTCGCACTATATTACACAAAAGTACTTAAGTGCTGGTTGTTTTGTAATGATATGTCAGTCAATATTTAGCAGCAGCCTTTCGGACACATAGCTCACATGCTCAGCAGGTAGGTTGGTATTTTTTTCGGCTCGACTGCGTAGTATTCTTTGTTGCCGTACATTTAGCAATTCCTTCTATGGCACTTTCCGCAATACCTGTGAGCTTCGAACTATGTCAACAGTTGAGCGTTTTTGCGGGAGCCGTATTGAATACATTTAACATTGGATTGGATATGCTGCAGATCTTCCCTTCTAAGTGACACAACGGCATGTAACGCAGTATTTGTACGCTTTGTCCTACAACGCGGCCTTTCTTCCTCATGAACAACAATGAAAAAATAAATCAGAGCTCAAAGAGCCACTGGAAATATGCCTTATCTGAGGAAATGTAAAGCGGTTCGTCCCCGCGCGGTGCATCCTGCGGCATCCACGTGCTCGACACGGACCTTGCTTAGGACTTTAAGATAGATTTGGTTTAACCCTGTGCTAGTGGTCGAGGAGTTTAATAATGTGAGTATGAAAGATTAACATTCTACGAGAATGGCTGAAAGAGTATTGTCAAGGCTGCGTCCATCTCGTTAAAGATGTCTCCTTCTTTGCACTGTTCTACTCTGAACGCCTAAATTCTCATGGGGGTGCATTAACCCTCACCTTGGCTTCATTACTAAAGAAATCTTGGGGCTATAAAAGGCGCTTAATCGCGAACAGTAGGGCAAGGGAGAGGAAAGGTCAGTTCCAAGACCAGAACCATTTCCCTTGAATAAAGACCTTTTAGGTTTGAAAGTACAGATGGGATTCTAGGCTTACATAAATTGATTAGATAAGCCGACGAAGGGTTTTGATTATCTACAAGCAGGAGTTAGCTAGAGTAGAGGAATTATGGAAGGGATCTGGCCACTGGACGAACCAGCCACCTCAGTTGAAATCAAAAAGATTTTGTGTTACTGTAATCCTAAAAATAATACCTATTTATTTGTAATAGGAAAAGACTTACACTTTTTAGCTGCTAGCAGGACGGAGATCCTTAATATTTCGCTTAAACGATGGCGCACGAATCGTGCTATAAAAACAAACAGTAATAACTTTTTTCCACCAATAAAATATATTTATTTATTTTTATTGTATGACAAAATGTATGTTATTTTACACAATTAATTTCTTTTAAAATTTATGTACCCTTAAATGGCATTCATGCTCAGCAACGCATTTGCGACACCGAATCACTTAATTAGAAAATTATTCATTGCGGCCTGAAGGGTTGAAGTCCGGATTGTCTCAATTATCGACCTAATGGACTGCTCTAATTCATTAAGATATCTGGTTTTCTTTTACACCTCATGCTTGACGTAATCCCACAAACAAAAGCCTTGTGCAATCAGGTCAAGTGACCTTGGGAGCCAGCGGAAAGTGGAGTTTCTTGATATTAATTTGTTTTCAAATTTTTGTTGAAGCTCCGCAATAACCGGTCTGGATATATGTGTGCAATTGCTCAATCTTGCTGGAACCAAATGCTGACTTTCTCAGCGATAATTTAAAGTTTAGGTTCCTTGATGGTTTTTTTTCTATTACTCCAGCTACCATTCATCATTCTCCTTTAACTTTTGAGCTTGATACTTATCTTTTTGCTCCCGTCAAACCTATTGACGGACACTGTTTTAATTTTTAAGAAATCCATTCAAAAATTTGATGGTTATAATATCCCAGTTAGAAATATACAAGCATATAAGTTGCCTTGGTATATTAAGGACATCAAACGGTTAGTCAATCTTAAAAATAAATGTTACAGAAAATTTTATTCAACAAAAGTTCATGCCTCTTTATTTTACACAAAACTGTTTAATAATTATAATAAATTACTCTATAAAAGGCTTCTTGACAGCATGGAGTCTAAAATTAAGTCGAACTCTAAGTCTTTTTGGAACTTTGTAAAATCTAGAAAGGCGTGTTCGGCCATTCTTTCTGCTTTACGCTGAGGTGATAAGTCGGCATGAACTCCTGGTGAAATTTCCAACCTGTTTGCTGAATTCTTCAAATCAAATTATGTACATGATGGAACTACATCTAACTTTCCTGCTAATAATTTTCCATCTACAAATTTTGGCACACTTTGTCGTTCGCAGGCTGGTATTGCCAAGGCTATTTGTGATATCAAGCCTTCCTCCAAAACTGATTTTGTTGGGCCTTAGTACATATATCATCTCAAGAATCTCTACAATAAATATCTGTCATCTCGTTACTTTATTTTAGACTGGATCTGGACCCCTATCCTGAAAGGTGGTAGAAAGAATATAGTCTCCAATTAAAGGCCTATTTTTAAACTCTATATCAATTCCAAAATTTTTGAGTGCTGAGTTAAAAATAAGTTATTATTTGCAATCAATCAATCATTAACGTCATTTTTGCAGTTTATTGCATGTCTGCCTTCTCCGCTGGATTTCAAGTAGATTGTGTTTACACAGATTTCTCTAAAGTTTCACAGAATATTCTAATTAAGTAAACAAAAAACGTTAGCTTCGGCTCACCGGAGCTAATATACCCTTCACAGGTGCATTTCTTTTAGTAACTATGTGTTTAAGTAAATCTAAAGAAGAAACGGGCCAGTGGTTTCATACAAAAGAAAACCTGTTACTTGTTCTTTTTAGCCAGATTGTTTATCTCGTTAACTGAAAAAGTTTCCAATGCAAGCATTTGACTCCGATCATTCAGTTTGTATGGAAGCTATATGCAATAGTGATCCGCACTGAACAATTTTTTCGGAGATTACATTATTATCTTAGAAATAACCTGTGCCAAATTTGGTGAAGATACATTGTCAAATGTGAAAGCTTTTCATACAAGAACTTGATTCCGATCGTTCAGTTTGTATGGCAGCTTTATGTTATAGTGGTCCGATATCGACAGTTCCGACAAATGAGCAGCCTCTTGAAGAGAAAATGACGTCTGCAAAATTTCAAAACGATATCTTAAAAACTGAGGGACTAGTTCGTATATTTACAGACAGACGGACAGACAGACAGACGGACATGGCTAAAACCACTCAGCTCAACATACTGGTAATTTAAATATATACTTTATAGGGTCTCCGACGCTTCAATTCTGGGTGTTACAAACTTCGTGGCAAACTTAATATACCCTGTTCAGGGTATAAAAATATTCTCTTTAGGATTTCACTCTGTCTTCTTGCGGTGTACCAAGTCATATTTGGACAATAGACGTTATTTAGTTATTGTCGATGCCATTCAACTCTTTCACTGCGAGGAGTGCCACAAGGAAGCGTCTAAGGTCCGCTCCTTTTTCTGACGTTTATCTTACTTAAAATTTGTTGACCTCATACCGTTTTACACAATCTCGCTTGTAAATCTCGATTATTGCTATTTTACCTTAAATCACTTAAAAATCGACGGTCCGTTCTCTGCTCTCATATGTTTTCGATATTATTAGTGGAGGTATTGACTGTCTTTATTTGTTAGGAAAATTTATTTTCAATATTCCTGCGCGTTGACTCAGATCTATTTCCCCACTTTATTGTAAAAAGGAGAAAACTAAATTGCAGATTATCCCCTCTCAGGCGTGCTGTGCGTGAGTTTAACTCGATTTCTAAGAAGGTTCTAGATTCTAGATTTTTTCCACTCGAAGGTTTCCTTCACTAACAGCCTTAATTCTGTTTTTAGGCTATGTTAACTATTTATTTAATTGCAATTTTATAAATCATAATTTTCTAATAATCTGTAAGACTTAATGTTCATAGACTTCAGTAACTAAATAAATAAATAACTCAGCCCTGCTTTGATTCTACTGTCCAGTGCTGATTAATGATTTTAGAGAACTTAAAAGCCAGTGCTGATATAACACCGTACTCGACGGAAATTAAGAAGAAGACGTAATCTATAACATATGCTGTAAACGCCATCAGGTTAAGATTTAGCGCATATGAAGTTCTTTTTTACGTTTACAATTTGACCATTTAGTCAGTTGTTCAGTTCAAATATTTTTCATGAACACTTTAAAAGTTAATACGTAGGTTGCTATATATATTTCTGGCCTAATAATGTAAATAGGCATATTTATCAACGGAAATGTTTTTTTTTATTTTTTTTTGTCGATGTCTGTTTTGTTTCGGGCTCATACGCATAGATCCATGATTCGTCACCTGTGACGATCTTATATAAACGTCTTTTGAAGCACCGCGATCGTATTTTTTCAGCATTTCTTTACACCAATCCACACGAGCCTTTTTTTGAGCGATTGTCAAATTGTGCGGGATCCAACGAGAACAAACCTTTTTACGGCCAGGTGTTCATGCAATATCGAATGTATGCTGGTGGGAGAAATGCATAGGCATGCCTCTATCTGAAGGTATGTTACATGACGGTCTTGCATTATCAGTTCACGTACGGCATCGATGTTTTCTGGCACAACGGCTGTTTTTGGACGACCTTCACGGAATTCGTCTTTGAGCGAGCGTCGGCCACGATTGAATTCGTTGTACCAGTTTTTCACAGTGCTATAGGATGGTGCTTCATAGCCATACAAAGATTTTAGTTCATCGATGCACTCTTGTCGTGATAAGCCACGTCGAAAGTTGTGAAAAATGATCGCACGAAAATGTTCACGAGTTAATTCCATTTTTTGGCCGAGATGAATTTTTTAATTCCCTGTAAATAAAACAATTCACGATTAAATGACAAAACGTTCTGAGTGATGTTATGCTAAAAAATGTCAAACTTTCCAATGGAAATGTCAGATTGCACCTGGCAACACTTAGTGTTGCCCTAGGCCAGAATATAGTATATAGCAGCCCTCGTAGCCCACGAATATAGTTTTGTATAAACTCACCGAGCGGCTGATGGATGTGAGTACATTTTCGTAACAAAAATATATGGATCGAATTGAATACAAAATCTCTCGAATTCCCTACTTTCTCCTGGACTCTCTCACTTACTATGGTCACAGTATATAAAAATGCCAGAAATTAAAAGTTTATTTCTGCAAACTTCTGGTCCGAATTCTGTAAAGTATAACACAAACCACATATTCATATACACATGCATATACTTGTATTTCACAAATACCGCGTTATTATGACATTCCCAAAGAAATATGACTATGCTCTAATTACATTTCACTAGAACTTGCAGCAAACAAATAAATTTGATTTATGCCGAATGATACACCGTTACAGAGATACTTTCTTAAGCGTATTTTTTTTCTTCCAATAATTTTTGTTGTACGTATCGCTTGTATACGATATTTGTACGCTTACTTGATTTCCAAAGCATAACTTCTCTTCCCAGCAGCAATAAATTATTTTGACTTTCGGTTGTATAATTAATTACACTCGGGAATTTGAGTTGGCGGCAAACTCATCGACTCTTCTCACCGCCCTCAGCCGTCTAATACATCGATATGGATATGTCTATACCTATTTTTATGTCTGTTGGAGGCTATAAGCATGTGTCTCTATAAATAGAAATGTGTAGGCTGTAATGCCAGTCACCAGGAGACAGAAACGCGGTACATTCAGACACAAATATTGACACACTTTCTTTCATATAATTCACATTTGAGCATTCTTGAAGATGCTTAAGCAATTTTAACGAATATTTACTCGCTTCTTTTGTTGGTATTGGTTCCTTGATTGCGAGTTAGAAATCGCTACACGCCTCAAACTCCATACCAGCGCTGGTATATGTATGTACTACTTGCATTCTGATTTAATAAGTTTGCAAAATTAGCAAAATTTAGTTGGCAATCTGTACGAAAATCAAATTCTTCATGTTAATGAAAGCCGATCAAATGAAGAGAAAGACGGACAGAGAGTTGACTACGAAATAAACTGACTTTGTATTCCAAAAGTAATATAGAATTAATGATTATGAATTTCTAATTAAAAAATTAAATTTAATAAATTTTATTAAACACAATATTAAAAGGTAAGCATGTCTTTTACTAAATCCGGGGACTTCCGTTCAGAAAACTGGGCAAATTAAGTTCAACATAATTTGAAGTCTAAGTGACTTTTTGCTTCCTTGCATTCGGAATCAGATTGAGTGTAATGTGTTTTATAAGTCACAGCATTTCCGTTCCATATTTATTATCAACGAGAAGGCGAAAGAATCCGCGACCTCTTGGTTCCCCATTTCGACATCAATCTTCTAAGCACTATTTGTAGACCACGTGAAAATACTACTTTATTGTGATGAACTTTTGGTTTCCGAATAAAATCAAGAAATAATTTTTTCAACTGAGTAGTCCTAGGACAATATGACACCGTTAGTCTAAATACCAGAGCCCACTCGAAAATTATTTAATTAAAGTTATATTCAAACATTAATACTATCAAATTTCCTAACTAATAAGTCAAAACTATCTGTGATATTTTTAAATTAAAAATTCTATTTGTGTACATCTATAAAAAACATTCCACGATTCAGGTTTCATAGTTCATGTTTTTTACTGGCACTGTAACAGCCTAATCAATTTCGGAGTTAATGTGGTTTTCTAAGCTCGCAAGTCATTTTTTTTTCTTCAAAAGTTCAGTAAGTAAGTCTTTCATAACTGCAAAAGACATTTTCCCTGTCTTGTATTTCCACAGCAGAATCATGAGCATCCCGCTCCGTATTCTTCACCGTAAGAGAAAAATAGCCGCGATTCTCTTACAAAACGTTTCTCTCGAATAACACAAAATATGTTAGAACGGTCTCGTTCGTATTTCAAGCAATACGAAATATGTATATATAAAAACAATAGTGGTTTTATCCAACTACAGGTTATATTCTTGAAATTGAATATGCTTTAAAACCTCTATCTAACCTTATGGTTAGGTAACACCGACTGCTAGTCAAGCCTTAGACCTACCAGTCGTTTAAAATGCCTTATGGAGATTTTTTATTAATACAAGCTGAAGCTTATTTAATAGAGAGACTTGATATCTAATTTGTATACTTTAGTCGCTTGAACTCTGAATAGGCCAACAACCGTCCTGCAATCTTTTCAAGACCGTGTGAGTGGAAAGCTTGTGTGTTTTCTTTCCGCTGGCTTTAACGTGGTCTTGGCGATCCTGCATCGTTTTTTGCATTACTAGCTCTCTCAGCAACTTTCCTGACTACAAAAGGCAGTTTAAAGAGTTGCCTGAGATCTAGCTCACGCCCATTAGTTCCCAATCCAACCATCATTTTTTATCCGTTTGTGTAAATGTTGAAAGTTCAGTTATTGGGTCGCGTGCCTCTGCACTATCCACTATCTTTTAGTGTGACTTCAATCATGGAAAGAGCAAAATCTACATAACAAATAAACAGGTTTGAAAAGTAATTGAAGTCCGGTTTTACCGAAGCTAGAAAACAGTTGAAGAGAGAAGCTAGACACATTTGCAGACAAAAAGGAGAGAGGCCGAAAAGCGTGAGTACGAAGAGCTTGACAAGCTGGCCGATTAAGAGTAATGCTCGAAAATTCATAAAAAGATACGGCGACTAACAGAAGGTTTCAAGACCGGAACATACTCTCGTAGAACCCCCAGAGGTGATCTAGTGACTGCAACAGTTCTGCCTGCTGAATGGCACCGAAAACATAACACTAGGAGATGGTGAACCCGATTCCTATCGATGACGATAGAGCAGGCGTTTCATTGCCCGACCGAAAAGAAGTTCGAATAGCAATTACCGGTCTAAAGAACAACAAAGCGGCGGAAGCCTATGGATTGCCGAGCCGAGCTATTCAAATACGGCGGCAAAGAACGAATGAGGCGCATGCATCATCATCGCATGAAAAAACTGCCTCTATGTCTGAACTTGGTATCCCTCCAAATCTATTATGGCTGTGTAAGCTGACGTCGAGCAACACCAAAAGCTCCGTCAGGATCAGGAAGGACCTCTGCGAGCCGTTGATACCAAACGAGATTTCAGACAATGTAGGGAGTTTCATGTGACCTCTTCAATCTAGCTGCAGGGCTGAATAGAGAAAGTACAATCTTCTATAAGAGTGTACAGCTACTGGCGTACGCCGGTAATATTGATATCATTGGCCGCGGCCTTAGCCCTGCGTTCTCCAGACTGGATAACGAACCGAAACGACTGGGTCTAGTTGTGAACGAGGACAAGACGAAGTATCCGTTGTTATTAAACAAACCGCGTAAGGAAAATAAGCAATTATTAATACTTACTGTTAAGCCATACTTTCAAATGGCGTTGCCATCTTTTCTGAACGAAATTCACTTCATGCAGAGAGTCCAAGAACAATAACCAACAGCAAAGGGAGAAGCATTTATATCCAGCTAACTTTATGTATTGCTTGTACATACATTAAATTAAGAAATAAATTTCCTATATTTTTCCAGCATTAAGCTTCGTCGCTCATCCCACATAATTACGAGCGAATCAATGTGCGCATAAAAGAAAATTCACTTGAAAACATAGACAGTGAAGCACAACACCGCTAACATCAAGAGTTAACACCGAGCTTTGTCGATACACCCATACACACATACATAAACAGCTGATTGCCCGCCAAAAGCACACAGGCACTTATCTTATCTTTAAAAGCAACAAAATTAATTACAGCAGACAAGCTGAGAAGAGCAGGAGCGTAATGGGTGTCGCATTACAGCGTGCGGCTGCTCCCAGCGCCAAATCTACTTAAGGCGACTAATGAAAACAGGGTGAGCACAACACAGCAGTCCAGGGATGGGCCGTTGCCATCAACAGCTGCGGCTGCTACAGCGCTATTATATAAACTTTGCTTAAGTGCAGCGCGCGTCTTGTTAATGAGTCTAATAATTTCCGTCCGGCCGTTGCCACTGCTCACTAGCGAGAATATGTGAATGTGCCTGTGTGTGTGCAGTCACACGGTGTTCATATAAACTGAGTATATTGAGCACTTAAATTGAAACTTAAATTTAATTTTTAAACAGACATAATTTTTTCCATTAAATATTGATGAAAGTGTTTTTTGAGTGCTTAACAAAACTCTGTGGGCTCAATAGGTGCATACCGAATATGAAAAGTGTATAAATATGTTTGGATTTATATAGTTTTTTAACAAAATGATAAAATACTTGCTATAAACGAGAAGAAAATATTTTGCTTGTGTTATGTATTGTGACAAAAAAGTCCCTGAGAATTGTAAATAAAACGCAAAATATTTAATTATTCTTCAATATTTATTTTGTCGCCTTCAAAGTAATCCCCACCAGATGTAATACACTTATGCCAACGATTTTTCCAGTCCTCGAAACACTTTTCATAAGCACTTTTTGGGATGGCCTTCAGCTCCTTCAGCGAATTTTGTTTTATCTCTTCCATTCCGACGATTGTTCACTTGTTTGCACGTCAAACTCACAAGCCCATGTTTCATCGGCAGTTATAATGCTCTCCTTGAATGTGGGATCGCAATTCGCACAATCAAGCATGCCCAAAGAGACCTGTATACAGTGCTCTTTATGCAAAAAACTAAGCTTTATCGGGACGAGTCCAGCAAGAACGCGTTTCATACCCAAAGTATCCACCAAGATCATTCCAACGGACTCGCGCGAGAGATGGCTAACTCTCTTGCCGTCTCTCCAATACTTTCCTGACGATTTTCAAGCACCATATCTTTCACTTTTTCAGTATTTTCATCAGTTGTAGAGTTCGAAGGTCGTCCAAAGCGAGGCATGTCATCAACAATCTCTCGACCGTCTTTGAAGGCTTTGTTCCACTCGTACGGTTGGGCCTTTGAATCACTGTAAGCCTTTTCCAACATTCTCAACGATTCCACACACGAAATTTGTTTAGAAATACAAAATTTGAGACAAATCCTTTGTTCGATATTTTTATCCATTGTAAAATTCGCAACGCACTACCGAGATGTACCGACTTAAACAGCCGACAAACGGGATGATAGATCGCGCTCATATTTGGCATAGTAATTAGGGACAGTTCTGACAACTTAGCAAAATATATTTATTTTTTAATATAATTTAACCGAGGAATTTAATTAGAATTTCCGAGTACTTTTCAATCCCAATGTATGTCTTGATATTTTCCTTACTGTTACCTGAAAAGAAAGTTTCGAACTCTTTCGCGACTATTGAACAGAATTAGTGATTCTTCGTGAACAGAATTAGTAATTCTTCACAAAACGATCTTCGAACAAGTAAGGAAGGGCTAAGTTCGGGTGTCACCGAACATTTTATACTCTCGCATATAAAGTGATAATCGAGATTTCATTATACGTCATTTACATATTTTTCAAATACCGTATTTTTGTAAAGTTTTATTCCGCTATCATCATTGGTTCCTAATGTACTATATATTATACAGAGAAGGTATCAGATGGAATTCAAAATAGCGTTATATTGGAAGAAGGCGTGGTTGTGAACCAATTTCACACATATTTCGTACATGTCATCAGGGTGTTAAGAAAATATTATATATTCATTGAAATCGGTCGAGTAGTTCCTGAGATATGGTTTTTGGTCCATAAGTGGGCGAGGCAACGCCCATTTTCAATTTTTAAAAAAGCCTGGGTGCAGCTTCCTTCTGCAATTTCTTCCGTAAAATTTAGTGTTTCTGACGTTTTTTGTTAGTCCGTTAACGCACTTTTAGTGATTTTCAACATAATCTTTGTATGGGAGGTGGGCGTGGTTATTATCCGATTTCTTCCATTTTTGAACTGTATATGGAAATGCCTGAAGAAAACGACTCTGTAGAGTTTGGTTGACATAGCTATAGTAGTTTCTGAGATACGTACAAAAAAATTAGTAGGGGGCGGGGCCACGCCCACTTTTCCAAAAAAATTGCGTCCAAATATGCCCCTCCCTAATGCGATCCCTTGTGCCAAATTTCACTTTAATATCTTTATTTATGGCTTAGTTATGACACTTTATAGGTTTTCGGTTTCGGCCATTTTGTGGGCGTGGCAGTTGGGCGATTTTGCCCATCTTCGAACTTAACCTTCTTATGGAGCCAAGGAATACGTGTACCAAGTTTCATCATGATATCTCAATTTTTACTCAAGTTACAGCTTGCACGGACGGACGGACGGAGACGGACGGACGGACAGACAGACATACGGATTTCGACTCTACTCGTCACTCTGATCACTTTGGTATATATAACCCTATATCTGACTCTTTTAGTTTTAAGACTTACAAACAACCGTTATGTGAACAAAACTATAATACTCTCCTTAGCAACATTGTTGCGAGAGTATAAAAATTAGAAAATGTCTTACAAACGTTTAAAGACATTCACTCACCATAATGAATATCGGAAGGTTTTCTAGTTGTTCATAGTATATATCTGCTCTGACATTATTTCTAATGAAATGCAATTGCTTTTCTATACCACAAATTGCAAGAACTGAACAGTCATATTTATTCATTACCTAGAGACTAAATCTTTGAAAAAGCAAACGACCACTTCAAAATATATATAACCACGTAGCTTGCCTTTTTTATTTCGGCAAAGAATAAAAACAAATTTTAATTTAAAAATTCGAAAATCGCTTTATTGTTCTTCAAGATATTCTCCATTAAGATCTAAACACTTTTGTACGTACGCTTTTGAGCCAATTTTCGAAGCACTTTTGACACTCTGGTTGAAGTATCTCCAAAACATGCGTTCTGAACGCTTCAACCACCTCTTCAGGGGTACAAAAACCCCTACATACGAGAATAAAAAAGTCCTTCAGTACCAAGTCAGGACTATCGCTCAAAAATTGCTCGCGATTTAATTCCATTTTTAGCAAAGATGAATATTTTAAGTTACTGTAAACAACAGAAATAGCGAGTAACTAAATGCCTCAAGATTTCTGGTTCACTCAGAGAAAGAGCGCTGTTGGATAAATGGGCCAATATCTGATTTATTTAGTTCTATTTCCTAGATACATATCTATATAGCAAAATTAGTATAGTCTAGCCCAACTGACAGTGTGCTAAAAGCTGGTTAAAATGACATGGATATATTTCTAAATAAGACTCAAATCGATGCCAAGTCCTAGCTGAGTCGTGAGTTCTGTTAAAATAAATTTTTTTGTATACTAACCTTACTGATATGTGGAACAGAATCGCACATAGAACTGGGTAAAGAAATGAAAACACACATCCTCTTCTATTTCACAAATCCAATTTTTGTTAGTTCATCCTCACGCATGTAGACATAAAGTCTGTATAAATGTTCTTCGTAGTTTCGTTCCAACAAATCGTTTTCGGTTAAATTATAGCCAAATAAGTATTTTAATAGAAAATTCCATGTGAGTGAATACTCATGCAGTCAACTGTGAATTGCGAGCACTTTAGTTTACCAAAATTGTATTATTTATTTTCTTTTTATTGCGCTGCCGAAAAATAAAATTTATAGAGTTGAATTAAAAGTAATTGCTTTGCACATTCAAAAGTCTTGGAAGCAAACACACATATACAGATGTATCTCGATGAATAGTTAATCAAAAGATATAGACATTACCTAATTTATTGGAGAAAATTTGTTTGAAAAATAGTTTAGCTTACCTGACTCCAATACCACTCTCGATAGTCGATAGTAATTTTTGAAAGCCATCGAGATTAGGATTTAAGATTCCTTACAGCAAATTAAAGACTTTTTGTACTAACAGATTTTGAGTTCTGGTTATATTTTGGTTAGTGAATCGTAAGCAATAAAAAACTCAATATCGATTTTTTCGATGATACGTTGTTTTGCATTTTAGGTGACAATTTGTAGCTACTGAACCAATATCTACGATTATATTTCTAAAGTTTTTAAGCCAGTCTAACTTTTATCTCAGCTTCGGAGGAGGAACAGTTAAGCATGTGCGTCTTTGCTGGGATTTAGTGGAATTTTGTTTCTGTTATTTGCGGGCATTTCCGCTCATATCGTTTTCTGCATGGTTTCACAATATATTCAAGTATATAATACATATGTGTATATAAAGCTATCTTTCTATTCGGAGTGTGCTCGTATTAGAGCGCTTTGTTTTATATTATCTTCAACCGCGTTTGCCACACTTTTGCACCACACAAAAACTTCCGGCAGCGCTACGTATGTAGCATGTAGAATTGTTATTGTTATCATCCTTTTCAAAGCCATTCTGGGCACATTTGCAACTGCATTTGCTCGCTAAAGAGCGTAACAAAGCCAGTTAAAACAACTAATCGTTGCTAATGATTTATAAAAATAAAATGCGACAACAAGTAAGGAAGCAATAAGTTCGGGTGTAACCGAACGTCTTATACTCTTTCAACTTGCAAAAATCAAAGCTGGCACAATATCTTCAAGTGTAGGCAAAACTTTATATAAAACATGAGTTTTCACAGAATTCAGCACTCACTGCTCGAAGAAATCGTAAATAGATTACAATCAAATTCGAGATTAATTAATTCATATTATGTCATATTTGACATAAATAGGTAAATTTAATACCTTAAGTTGATGTGGAAAACGTCAACCGGATGATCAGAATATATTATAGAGGGTAATACATTTCGGGGTTCCCTACTCTTTTTAAAGAAAAATCACAGAAACTTTAAATGTAATTGAAACTGTTTATTATCATTCGAAAGAAGATTCTTTGGAAATTATTTTATGACGTTTATCTCTTTCAAATATTGACCGCGGTTACGTCTTAGATGGACCATCCGTTGAGTCCAATTTTCGATGACTCATTCGAGCCTTTCGCCTGGTAACTTGCGAGTGACATGCGTAATTTTTTGCTCCAAGGCCTAAATCGAAGCGGGATTGTTCGCATAAACTTTAACCTTTGCATATCTCCACAGGAAAAATTCTAACGGTGTGATATCACACGATCTTGGTGGAATCGACCGGCCCAAAACGTGAAATTGATGCGATCCATTATATCAATCATATGATGTATGTCTTGTTGAAACCAAATGTCGAGATCACGAGCTTCAACTTCAGTCATCAAATATTCGGTTATGATGGCGCGTTAATGGCCGTCATTAACAGTTACGTTATCACCGGCATAATTTTTGAAGAAATATGAAACGATGATTCCACCGTCCCACCAACTACACCAAACCGTTGTTTTTCTGGATGAAATAGCAGCTCTTGAATCTTTTCAGGTTGCTTTTCGTCCCGAATGTGGCAATTTTGCTTGTTTATTTTGACCATTGACATTGAGCCAGAAATAAGCCTCATCGCTGAACAAAACACATTGTCGGGCTTAGCTATAGAAATGTTTTCTTCTTTTTTTTCTTAATTGGCGTAAACACCGCTTACGCGATTATAGCCGAGTTAACAACAGCGCGAGAGTCGTTTCTTCTTTTCGCAACGTGGCGCCAATTGGATATTCCAAGCGTAGCCAGGTCCTTCTCCACCTGGTGTTTCCAACGGAGCGGAAGTCTTCCTCTTCCTCTGCTTACCCCGGCGGGTATTGCGTCGAATTCTTTCAGAGCTGGAGTGTTTTCGTCCATTCGGAAAACATGACCTAGCCAGCGTAGCCGCTGTCTTTTAATTCGCTGAACTATGTCAATGTCGTCGTATATTTCGTACAGCTCATCGTTCCATCGAATGCGATATTCGACGTGGCCAAGGCGCAAAGGACCATAAATCTTTCGCAGAACCTTTCTTCTGAAAACTTTCAACGTCGACTCATCAGTTGTTGTCAACGTCCAAGCCTCTGCACCGTATAGCAGGACGGAAATAATGAGTGACTTATAGAGTTTAGCTTTTGTTCGTCGAGAGAGGAAACTATCTACATCTTCAAAGTTATGACTGTCAACAGTGACGTGAGTGCCAAGCCGCGAGTGCTACGACTATTTATTTGATGACAGGAGATATTTCGTCTTGCCCTCGTTCAACACCAAACCCATTTGATTTGCTTCATTGTCCAGTATGGAGAAAGCAGAACCAACGGCGCGGGTGGTGAGGCCGATGATATCAATATCATCGGCATACGTCAGCAGCTGTACACTCTTATAAAAAATTGTACCTGCTCGATTAAGTTCTGCAGCTCGAATTATTTTCTCCAGCAGCAAGTTGAAGAAGTCGCACGATAGGGAATCGCCTTGTCTAAGACCTCGTTTGGTATCGAACGGCTCGGAGAGGTCCTTCCCGATCCTGACGGAGCTTTTCCTTGTGCTAAGCGTCAATTTACATAGCCGTATTAGTTTTGCGGGCATACCAAATTCAGACATCGCGGCATAAAGACAGCTCCTTGGAAATGTTTTAGTTTTCGATTAATGGCGTGACAGCGAGTGTGCCAAGGAACATACCATATGTAACAGGTTTCATCAAGATACATATCTTAATTTTTACTCAAGTTACAGCTTGCACGCACAGACGGACGGATAATCAGACAATCACTCAGATTTTAACTCGTCTCGTCATCCTGATCGTTTCTATATATGTAACCCTATATCTATCTCGCTTAGTTCTAGGTGATACACACAACCGTTAGTTGAACGAAACTATTATACTCTGTAGCAACATGTTGCAAGAGTATAAAAAGAACAATGCATGTGAGAGAATGAAATCGAGCGCTAAAGCGACCGCAATAACAACGGAGTCATGTTATGGCAGTCGGTATTGTTGTGAGTTTATTAAATTTTGTACGAAAAAAGAGTTGCAGCAGCGCTTTTTCATGCTTATTGTTTTTTACTATATACAATGGAATTTTTTACATTTTTTTTTTTAATATGAGATGCATACGGGCTCACAACCTTGTTGCCATGTCGATACGAATGTGTATTAGTGCTTATACCGTTATAAATAACCAAAAATTAATTCTCAACCACATAAAGTCAAACTTATAGTTTCGATATAAGCGTTTACCATTCGAAACAACAGTTCAAAAATATACGTTGAATCCCAAAAGAACGACGGACGAAAGAAAAATACTTGAGTATTTTGGCGTAGTTTGCCATACATTTGTTACAGTAGATCGGGCAGTTATATGTCGAAGACCCCACAAAGTATATACATGATCAACGTCTACTATATATACACGACCTAGTTACTGAGTTTTTGAGCTATAGATCTGAAATTTCCCACAAGTCTTTTTCCTTCCAAGAAACTGGACATTTGTCGGAATCAACGATATCGATTCCCCATGGCATATAGTTGCAATACAAACTGACCGATCAAAATCAATATTTTATAAGCAAAACTTTCCCATTTTACTAGATTAACCCGAATACTCGAAATTTGTCTTTGTTCAGGGAAACTTTACAATCTCCTAACATGTTCAGATCGCATCACTGAGAGACATAGCTAGCAAGCAAACAGACCGATCAAAAATAAGATAAAGATCTTTATATAGCCTTTTATGATATAAGAAAATATACCCTTCAAAAATGTATTGTAGCTTCGTTTCTACAGAACTTAATGTTTTTTTTATCATTTTTGTATCACTTGTGGATGGATTTGATCTCATTCCAAACGAGGGAATCCTTAATCGTATCAGATATTAGTATATAAGGGTCAGAGAAGACCGATTTAGCAACCGTCTCGCATAAAAATTATTTATTATTTTTAACTATTGGACATATTCGACATGGACTCGACACCGCTTTTTGAATATAGACCACGAGCTTTCAGTAAATCACATAGAATTCAAAAGGTGTCTGTAGGGCAGTATTAATTACTTACATACACTACTACTACTACTATATATTACATATATGTATGTGTACAAGTATGCAAGGGCCTTTGCGTGCGGCTGTGAATGGGTGTGACTGTCAATGAGCGAACATTGACTTAGGGCATCTTTTACAATTCACTGCGTTTTCAAGTGATTTTCTCCGCCATTGTACCGAACTGTTGAGACGGAATGGCGCGCACAAAATTCCGCCAGGCAAAAGGTTATTGGATATTGTCAAGTACGCAATGGCTTTCCGAACGACGAGACGAGAGTGCAAGCGCAAAAAAGAGCAATCTACAACGTATACTTAAACATGTAATTGTATGTGTGTGTGTGTGTGTGTCCATATTGAATTCCGAAAGGTTGGGCATTGTTTAAACGACATGATAAGCCAGCAGTTTGTCAACGCACGCCAGGACGCACAGGCGTATCCTTTGCAGATGTAATGCAGTCAGTGGCAGGGAAAGGGCAAGAAGCCAAATTGTGTCACTTGGGGTCACGAAAGATGCGAATCATATTTATATAAAAGACAGAATGCCTCATATCGGCAGACTGTCTGTGGAGTGAATGTGGACGTGCGTATGCGCTAGCGAAGGTAGTTAGGAAGTTGTGCTGCGTTCCTGTTGGAATATGTAGGTTAGTTTGATTTGTCAGAGATTTTTGTTATATAAATGTATCATAAAATTTTTCCACTACTACGATAGTTCGTAGTTTCTCATAGAGTAAATCTTAAAGTAATGTCGCACCTTCGAGACATTTGTAGGCGATATAAAACTCACAATATCCCTTATTTTCTGAAGCATAATCTCATAAAGTATTCTAAAGTCACTTATTATTCGAAACTCGTTTAACTCATAGCTAACGCGAAATACAATTCTTCAACGAGCTACGAATGATATTCGTTGGTGACTACCCAACGCGTGATCCTTAATGAGCAATCCCCTTGCACTCTCAGGCACAGGAGGACTTTAACAAATCTTAAAGCTAAGGATATCTTTTTATAGATCCAATTTTTCCCATAACTTCGTAATTTCGGAGAAATGCATTCTTTCGACGATCAACATATATGACATTTGGAGACTTTTTAATTGAATGGAATTCAGCAATGGAATTCTCCAAGATGAGCTAAGTTATGTAAATCGCATGAAGTATTTTGCGAGTATTTGGCCACGTTTAAGATTAGATAAGGTTGGGTCATATAATATATATTGCAATGAAGCATTATTGTTCGTTTCTTTCCATTTAAAGCAATTAGGTATAGAAAGAGGGAAGCAGGAACTATACTTTTCATACAGTTGAACTATACCAGATATGGCTAAGTGTTTCACGACGCTATCAGGATTTTGGAGGCACGAACTTTCTCCGGATTTACGGCTAGCAAAGCCGGCGTTGGATGGACCAAAGTTACGACCATAAACGAGTGTAAACAAAATTTGTTGACCTGAGAAGTTTATCTTCAACTTCGACAGAGGAACCACTCTCCTGAATTCTGTAGCTATCTACCGAAGCGTCTAAGTTTTGAAAAGCATACCAGCAGTGTGAGAAAAAGTGGGATTTAGTTCATGTAAGCGAAAGTCGCATCATGTTTCCTAAAATTCGGTACCCAAAAACGAAACTCTCTTCCATATCTGGTTTTGTCATCAGTAAACCAACTTGTCCGTGCTTGACAAAATGGAGTGTGGTAAAAATAAGAAGATTGCTAAAAATACTTCAAGTCTCCCAGCGGAAGCTATTTGGCTGAATACAGAGCCACTATGCGAATGAGATTGAGTCAAAGTTTTGTTGTTAATGTAACGGGTACCTATTATAATTCCGTAAGGATGGTAAGAATTAGATAAGTTGTCGTCGACGCCATCCAGCGGTAGGCCCAGGAAACTGTATCCAGTCCGGCCGATTACCTTGAATGTTGCCAACAACCTTTCTTTGTCCTTTCCCCATCTGCTGCCGGCGAACGACTTGAGGACGCGGTCGTATGAGTAGTGAAGGAGTACAGTCAGTCGAAAGTCACACCTAAAATTTTGGGGTTATTAACGGCATCGACTGCAATATTAAGGTCAAGTCTGTCGCTGTAGATTTAGTGAGGGAGAGTGTTAAGCTTCGTGCAGCGAGGAAGCGAGAAAGGTAAGAGAGACAGCCGTTTACTTGTCAGCGCATGTCATCGCATCCATTGCCCGGCGTCATTATCGTGCAATCATCAACGTACAAGGTGATAGAAATTTCCTCTGGAGGTTGCGAGAGTTTCGAGGTGTAGAAGTCACACACGGGAAGAGGACACCATCTCGTGGAACAACTCGTTTAATTCTTCTCAATTTTGAGTTTTTACCTCAAAATAGTACGGATGATTAACGACCGCTCAGGTAGTACATGGTCGACCTCTTCAGTTCTGAAAAGAGCGTAGTTTTTTCCATGTCCTCAAGTAGCGTTGTGTGCTTGACCGTGTCAATTTCAACGCTACATGGATCGTTCTCTCGCAGGTTGGTTTCTGGTTAAGGCTACGAACTATCTGGACGTTTATGACGCTAAGTGCTATGGTGGTACTCTGAACATTTCGGAAGCCATGGGGATGGTGTGCTGGGCACAGGTGGTGTGTGAAGGTAGAGAGTAGCAAGGCCTTAAGTGGCTTCAATACTTGGAGAATAGAGTTATCGGACGAAAGAACTCTCATTTGTTGTCGGGTTTCCCAGGTTTCAGTAGTAAGACCACTCTTCCGATTTTCCAAACATCGTCTATTTGAAGAGTAGCCAGCGACATTGAGTCAAGGTCATATCCAGAATATCTATTCTAACGTTAGTCCAACTCATTCTGACAAAAGAACAACCTAATATACATATAGCAATAACTGTGAAGATCATAACCAGCACATCACAGCATTTAAGGAAAAGACTGCAGTTAGTAATGAAGTGTAGTTTAGTTAGCCTGAAGAACTCGAAAGATCACATTTGGTTAAACCTTTGCCAAAAGCTATCGGTGGTCTTGTAACTTCATTCTGAGGAAAACACGAGAAGATTCATACTCATAAAACAACCCTCGTAGCGTTCGTATGTTCCGTTATAATCACACACTGAAGCTGAACAGCCGCTGAGACTTTTTTTGCGCCATTTTCTATATTTGACTGCATTCAACTTAAGGTTTGCTACTGCTCTATATCCACTTCTTCCACACGCTTCTCATTCATTTTTGCTTATCTCGAAGGAATTTCATTTTAAATTTAATTTATATGCAAATGTATACAGAGCACGCCACTACAATGGGCCACAATCAGCTGGAGCATGCCTGTTCCCAGTTGACCCTTACAAGCCCAGCTTGGCTCGTAAAGAACCTGCACACACTTGCCCAGTAAATATATGGTACGAGTATACTCATGTACAGATCTATTTATCCACCTCAGCTGAGCACCTTTTTATCGATTTAATGCGATGCAGGAAATGCAAAAGTAAATTACCGTTAGTGCGGAAAACTGACTGCGGGCGATAGATGGCCAGTAGGTCGCCGCCGACAATGGGATACCGAGCGAGTACGACAGGATGCAGCAGGCACAACGTGGATGTGAGAGAATCGCATGTGGCCACAAACGAGAAGCAGAGCAAGCAAGTTCAAGAATAACATTTAATTAATGTAGGTAAAAGATGCAGTGAACGCCGCTGAAAGACGAAAACCACCAACACACAACACGTAATTTAATTAAACGTAATGAGGCAGTGAGCGTGCGAAGGAAGTGGGGTGTAAGAGAGCACCCAACCAGAAGATACAACATCACATTGAGTCAATCAGCAGATTGCATGCCAACGAATGAGCCTATACTTTTATCAGCATTAGGGTATGGTAAAATGTATGGAGATATTTTTTTTTAAATTACTACTTCGGCAAAAATTATTTCCATTCGAAATTAAAGTATTTGCATTCGCTACCTACTAACCTCGTGCAAGCTGAATTTACTTCGCTTTTTCTTCGTGAACCAAATTCGAGCTGCGAGGATTATTTAGGGAAATGAAATAGGTCAAAATTCGGGTTCGATGAAAACATATATTGACTAATGTCCAGGCAATTCAAATTCGTCCTATATCTTTAGGCTATAAAAGTGAGCAATATCCCCGAAAAATATATGTAATTGACTACTTTAGCTCACTGCTTATTTCTTCCAAGTGACTGTTTTGCTTAGAGTAAGCCAGTGTCAGTCTGCCAACAAATTTTCTTCTATGCTGTGCCCCTTCTACGAAGGATGATTCTGACTCTATCGAATGAGCTCCGTCATCTGTCAGCAATTTCGTTGTTATGCTTTTGAGTCACAACAGTAGAGAGCATAATACATAAATCCACTCGCTATCCTTCTGCTCATTTCCAGCCGTGCTGACTAGACGAGACCAACAGAATCAAGTTTCAAAAAATTCCAAAATAATGAAGTTTCGAGAACTAATTCACTATTGTAATCTCTTTTTTCTTCTAAATAGAGAAAATAATGCGTTTTTTACAGTCCATTCCATTTTATCCTCCTTACGTAGAAAACTCCTAAACCAATCATAATTTTAGTATACTAATTACGACTAAACGACTATGCTAGGATTTCAGACCGCAATATTCTGAAAAAACTAATCATTTTGGCCGAAACAGGTTAAGTTTTTCGAAAATTTCAGAGATTGACTAACAAATAATATCGGTTGTCGGTACTTATTATCTATTCTCAAGGAAGCAGGCTATCTATTTTTTATTGGAACCTTTGACTCGAAAGGAATTTTTCTTCAACTCCTCTCACGTTTAGGCAGCAACTGGAAGAACCACAAAAATCTCTCCAACAAGCATAAAAAGAATTAGATATGAAATCTAATTCTCCCAATTTAAATTTTGCATTTACATCCTCATAAAATCACATATTCGTTTACCCACAAAAAACCGCTTGCTTTCTTCTTTATGGATGTGCGTTTAAGATATTTTTCGTATTTGTACGCAAATGTAATTGAAATTCTAATAAATTGAAATATTTACGAGCTCCGCTATGGCAAATCAAATAAACAGCGACACCAACTGCAAACAATCGCGCGCCGAGAGATGTCAACCGACGCGGCAAATGCGGAAAAGGATACGCCTTGCTGCCTCAACGCAAACGCTTGCTCTCGCTTGGCTTCCCCAGCCCCACATAAATATATATTTACATGCATAAATAACATACACACATATTATATATAAGCGTATGCAGAAGTTTAGCTATGCGAGCGCTTGTGTTTGCCGCAATGTGTATCCGCTTCACGCAAAACACAAATATGCTCATCGCTGACAAATTGCATTAGTGATATCAACTTTAAGGTTATGTGCGAGATTTAACAAAATAACTGGAGTGATAAAAAATGCGCCCCTTGAATACCGATTTATTAGGGCCGACGTTTAGCAAGACTTATGGCATTAAAGTCTTGACACATGTTAATTAAGCTTATGGGTTGGACTTAGACCACATTAAGTCCTATTATGACGCTGTCTAATATTCTTTACAATTTTAGCAGTGTAACAAACGAGCTTTACTAAAAAAATTTGAACGTTGACCTTTCAAAAGTTTCATATCTAAGCCTTAAATCTCATAAAATAATCGTGGCAGGTAACTCCGAGTTCGTGACATCCAGACTTCGATATATAATCCTTCTTTGATTCGAGCGTAAATACAATTCATCAAATAAGTAAAAAAAATATATAGATTAGATCCTCGAAATAGCATAACATACCAGTTTTTTCACAGTTAAACCTCGACTAGTGCTTTTGGGTGTCCAGTAAAATATTTTAAACTCTTTGAATGTAAGACCTGGCAGAGTTAAAACGTGAACGATGTTCATCACGACATAATTTTCTTGGAGGTGAAAGGTAATTGAAAGGTTTTTATTTTATTCGGACACTTTCTAATGTTCCCAGGATGGTCTTTATTTATATATGTATTAAAATTATAATTCACAAAGTTTATTTAAAAATGAGATAATATTAGCACGGGATGCTGCGTTCACTTTGGCGGTTGAAAATCAAGTGTTGCTTTTGATGTGCCGGTGATGCCACTCAGGTTAGAATTAATATTTCGCATAGGGCTACCTTACAGAGGTCTCAAAATCATTGCTAAGGTATACACTGAACTTGGTCTCATGATATATTTAACTATGTATATTATTTCCGAACATGATCACAGGATTCCGAACACAAATCCTAGAGGCCTGCCTTACTAACATACTATACACTTTCTTCAATACTCACGATCTAAAATCTCATAAAAAGCGTTTGTCTCTGTCATCACCAATCGAAAATAACCAGCCAGTAAGTAAAAGAAAAACCTCTTCACTTAACCCTGAAAGAGACACGAGAAAAGAAACAACTTTTAGAAAGATATTTCTTTCATACTATATATTCAAACCACAAATTGTTTCTAATGATAAATACATATATCAAAAGTATACCAGTGGAGGGTTAATAACTCCTAAAAGAAAACCTCATCTCATTATTATCGGAATGAAAGCGGATGGAAGTTCTATTGTCCTCGTGTGGTATACTTAAGTCTCAGCGATCACAGGCGAGTGCCTAACAATACTTGTGCGAAAACAAAGTCGTTCAAATTCGAGGAGAAGCACAGAGAACAAGAAGCCCCAGTAAAGTACGTCTCTCTTCAATTATAAGTTGTGTGACTGCACCTAAAAACAAAGATGGATTTATCTCAGCACTTCCTTATTGATTATCCTTAGTAAATCAAAGTGAAAATCTCTAAATTTTCTTAAGCTGAAGCACGGATTCGCCAGTTATCACAGCAGCCGGTATGGTATGCGAAATAGATTGCAGACCACAACACACACACAATCGAGTCTAAAAACATTCGGGTGCCTTTGATTGAAATATCCACTTGCAAAAAGTTAAAGTGGAAGATAAAATACATTACAAAACGACCCATTTAAGCATAAGCCGCGAGCAAATAAAAATTGAAAAGTAAGTATAAACATAAGAATTCCGCAGTAAGACAACATATGGTCGTAAAAGAGAGAGGAGTTAGCAACAACGCATTCAAGTTGTAGGAAGCCATATGAAAAAATCGCTTTGAATATACTCTGCTCGTATAAGAAAACGCATGTCAGCAATTTTCGGACACGTTTGGAACGCAGCCAAATGTCATGGATGAGGCCAAAGGCAGTCTGTAACCCGCAAATTTCCATGTATGATAGCTTGTATATGAATGCATGTGTGCGAGAGTACAAGTGTCACTGGTGCTTTAACTCACTTAAATCGTAATTTGAAAGATGTGCTAGACATACAGGCGTAGCTTGGTGGGAAAGAACGAGTTCAACGAAGGCGAAAGACGTGTAGACGCGAAAACACAAGACCCCAAAGGAGCTGCAGCATGCATACTTATATATGTACATATGTATGTTTAGTGGAAACTTAAGTACATACATACTATACATACATATGTAGACTGTACCGCTAGGAAACTTATTACTACATTTGAGAGTTAATTTAAACTTACTTCAAAAGGGGAGTTTTAATCCTCGATTTTATCTGCCCTCGAGTTCATGCTTTGTTAAAGACCATATATATTTTTTCTGTAAACATCTGTTCTCCGGTCTAAATCTTGTGACCGCAACTAATTTCTCTCTCCGTCTTTGCTGTCACACTCCAATTTTTTGTTGTCTCCCTTCTCCTCTCTAAATTCCTCTCACTCTCGCTATTGCACTCTCTTTGTTGCATCTCTTTCCTCTTCTCTCTCTGATCCATTTATCAGAATGAAGGCAAACGATTTGAATCATCCCCGTCGCAGTATATTTTTTTTCTCTTTCCTCTTCTCTCTGATCCATTTATCAGAATGAAGACGATCCCTCACACAACAGTCGCGTGGTTTCAGCTTAGAGCTTTTATGCTTTTCATTTTTCTCGTACAGAATGAGTCCAAAAATAGGGACGACGACATAGTGCTATAGAATATTTGATATCTATGGTCTAGTTCATGGAAATCAAACTTAGGCGTTAGAGTAAAAAAATATTAACAGCACTTTACACCTGTAAAAGTATAGTGTAGGCCGCATAACGCCAAACACCACGTGTAAGCCATTGGCTCTACCGGGAGTTGTAAGACGATTATGACATACGGTATTATAGTATGGTGGACAATGATGGAAAAGAAATACGTGGCGAAGGAAAAATGGAATAGAGCTAGATGCACAGGGACACACGTATAATTATACATATATACCGATGGGTCCAAAGTAGTAAAATGAGTTAGATACCACAATCGCCTTTTGACTGCCAGGCCACTGCCAAAGCCTTCTTGTTCTCACAAAGAGTGTGCTCACGACAAGAAATATATTTACTATATGTATATATATATAGATAGTCAAACTGTTTTGAAATGCCTTTAATTTCTAAGGGATCTATTGGAT
This sequence comes from Bactrocera neohumeralis, assembly GCF_024586455.1. Lineage (NCBI taxonomy): Eukaryota > Metazoa > Arthropoda > Insecta > Diptera > Tephritidae > Bactrocera > Bactrocera neohumeralis. Next base: position 28,209,625 of record NC_065919.1, on the reverse strand, counting down.
CTAATATCATATTTCACGATAAACCTTCCATGATTTCTGGGAGATAGTGATATTCCTAATAAAGAGGCACTATACTCGAATCACCATAATCCACAAAACAAAACTTCAATTTAGAGGGACTTGGAGTATTAGAAGGTTTCATTAAAACAATTTTTTTTTTCAAAAAGCTCTACAATACAGACACCACCACCACCATACAACGACATTGAGCAATGAATCTTCTTATGCTGGAATCTAGTACTACAGATCACCATATTTCGGGCCCCGGGGAAGTCAGTCAGCCTCAACCCATTTGGGGATGTTTCCTCGTGGAGGCTGAATTTACCGACCGTCGTGCCAAAGGTATCTTCTTTGCCCACCCTGGCGTTAAAGTCGCCAAACACGATTTTGACATCGTGGGAGGGGCAGCGCTCATAGGTGTGCTCCAAGCGCTCAAAGAAGGCATCTTTGGTCACATCGTCCTTCTCTTCCGTCGGGGCGTGGGCGCAAATCAGGGATATGTTGAAGAACCTCGCTTTGATGCGGATTGTGGCTAGACGTTCATTCACCCGAGTGAATGATAGTACTCGACGAAGGAGTCTCTCTCCCACCACGAATCTCACACCAAACTTGCGCTCCTTTATATGGTCACTGTAGTAAATGCCACAAGGACCTACTCGTCTCAGTCCTTGTCCCGTCCATCGCATTTCTTGGACGGCAGTGATGTCAGCCTTCACTCTAACGAGGACATCCACCAGCTGGGCAGCGGCACCTTCCCAATTAAGGGTCCGGACATTCCAGGTGCACGCCCTGATATCATAGTCCTTATTTCGTTTGCCATGGTCGTCATCAAAAGGGTTTCTCTTCCGAGGCTTGTTGTTCCTTTTCATTGGGGGTGTGAGCTGTGTGAGCCATCTGTAAAATAATCGTTTCTGGCCACTCCCAAGTGAATGGCGATCAGAGAATTTTCCTCACTGGCGTGAACTTCTACACATGACCCCATTCTCCAACTATTGGTTGAGAATTTTTTGACCATGTCAAGGAGGTTGCACAAATAAAACTTTTTATATTGTGAAACTTCGTTAGAATCACTGGGTGGTTAAGAGAGAACATAACACAGTGATGGGATTTTAATCCCGGTGGTTTCACAATAGGCCCCCTAATTCCAAATTGTCGTCACTTCGAGTCGTAACTGATTTATCTTCTGTGTATGATTCAGTCCTGTGATATAAAGGGTGATCCATTTCGAGGTTCCCTATTTCAAATGGGGGGGTGTTAATTGTCATTTGAAAGAACATTCTGTGGCATTTAGTTTTTGATTCGAATTTCGAAGACTCGTTCCAGCATTTTGACTAGTGACTGGCGAATGACACCCTCGATGTTTTGCTCCAAGTCCTCAACTTACATATCTCCACAGAAAATGTTTAACGGCGTGATATCACACGATCTTGGTGGCCAATCGACCGGCCCAAAACGTGAAATTATCTGTCGGGTATGATGGCGTGATAATGGCCATCATTGTCAGTTACGTTCCGACCGACCGTCGGAGGATTCCACCGACCACAAACCATACCAAACCGTTGTTTTTTCTGGATGAAATGGCAGCTCTGGAATCTCCTTAGGTTCCTCTTCATCCCAAATGCGGCAATTTTGCTTTTTTACATCTTCTTGGAACATTTCAAAAGCCTATAGAGCGAAGTGACGTAAAATGCACCACGTCGTTCCATACGTCAATCTGAGTTGCTGCGCACGACTCCGAATCGGCTCTCCGTGGTCCTTTTGTACACTCTCATATACGGCTGCTATATTTTCTTGACTGCGTGAAGACCGTTGTCTATTCGATCGAATATTGTCAGGTAATGAATGCTGGTTGTCAAGATGGCCGATTATGTTTACCATAAATTGAGCAAAACTGAACAAAAACAACATAACAGCATGACACGACTCACGCGACATCTGTCAAAAAGGCTATTGAAAGAATCACCCGTTATAAATGCGTCTGTATCGAAGGACGGTTTGTCGATGTGTCATTGCTCGTGTAGATGTTCCTCATATGAACTGCCGCAACAGCTGCGAAATGTGATATTTTTGCGCTAGCAGGCCTCGCCTAGGCCGACTCACAGCATGCCTGCGCATAAATAGCGGACTTGTTTTCTTTTTTTCGTTTACGTTAATAGCGTGTTTTTCCGAGCTGCGGTTAGATGTTTTTTAAGTGGAAATTTATGTTTAGTTATATGTAAATATTTAGTCCAAATTATCGCTGCTTTGAGCCGACGCCGATTACATACAAGATGCTTCTCTTTGCATTACTACGTATATTTGGGAGAATGCGTGGCTTAAAGAGGCTAAATGGAAGTTTTCAGATCAATCAAACATATATATATACATATATACATACATATGTGTGCACATTCATATATGTACATATATTTTTCTTATATGCTTGTAAATAACATTTTAGGCGCTTCTGTTGAATCAGCTATTTTCTTTAGGCTACCATACATTTCTTTGTAGCTGATTGTTTTTATTATCTTACTACATATATACTCACATACATACATACACATATATATACTCATATGTATTCTTTATTCACTTCCATGTCATAAATGTTTGAGATCGCATAGAAACAAATGTTTGTCATTTGCGTTTAGCCGGTCAATAGCTTGGCTCACTGGCCATAAATGAGCGACCAATAAATGTGCCGTTAAGCGCTAAAATTGCGCAATAACAAAAATAACGAACGCACGAGAATTGAATATATTGACAGCAGCAGTTATGTTGTGAATGGCTGTAAATTGAAATCAAAACATTTTATAGAGATGTGTGTGTCTCCCGGCAAATGAGAAGATTTGCAAACATTAAAATAATACTAGGCAATAAATAAACCATTTCAGCTGTACATATGAGTATGATAATAATCGCGAATAGGCGAGTTTATATGCTTTTAACAAGCAATTATGGTAATTAAATGCTGACTACGGTGGTCCCTACCCTTTAAATGAATTATAATTGCAGCTGTAACAATTATTTATGGAAAAGCTACAGCACTTGGGCAGACGTTATGGGTAAATGCAGGGCCTGTTTCGTAAGTTGCACTTCTTAAAAATAATTCTTAACTTAGAAATCCTTTATTTCCGGTTATTTATTGCGTACTGATACAAAGCCATTAACATTTCGTACAGCAGCACCACCTACCGGACATAATGCTATCAGTTCTCTCAAGTTAAAACCAACAATCGGCAAGACAAAAATCGATAAGTTATGTAAGAGACGTACACGGACGGACAACTCGAAGCGGACAGACATATTAATATTAATATACATAAATATATTATTATTTACTTACATTTTTAATCTAAACTACATAAATACGAAAGAATGCAACCATGCTATAGTAGCCATAGTCAACCCCAACTTGACGAATATGCTAGACGCGTACTCGACAACGGATAAACTGGAGAGTTGCTTTTTGAATGCGAATAAAGATACATCTAAATTAATATATACTTGCTTACTACAAATTCTGTGTCTACTAATTTCCTACAGTTATAATCGTATCCCAAAAACTTTCTCATGTAGTATTAGGTAAAATGCCATTCACAACTGCCCCATATATCCGATATAAGAATATCCTATCAATAAAATTTTTATCAATATTAGTACTACATATTCGGTTCCGTTTTTCAGTCAAAACCTTATTATCGATGTGTTTATCCAACGGGTTCAAAGCTTCAACAGAATATATAAAATCTAATGACTAACAACTTTCTATTCTTCTTCTTCTTAATTGGCGTAGACAACGCTTACGCGATTAAGCCGAGTTAACAACAGCGCGCCAGTCGTTTCTCTTTTTCGCTACCTGGCGCCAATTGGATATTCCAAGCGAAGCCAGGTCCTTCTCCACTTGGTCCTTCCAACGGAGTTGAGGTCTTCCTCTTCCTCTGCTTCCCTCGGCGGGTACTGCGTCGAATACTTTCAGAGCTGGAGTGTTTTCGTCCATCCGGACAACATGACCTAGCCAGCGTAGCCGCTGTCTTCTCATTCGCTGAACTATGTCAATGTCGTCGTATATCTCGTATAGCTCATCGTTCCATCGAATGCGATATTCGCCGTGGCCAATGCGCAAAGGACCATAAATCTTTCACAGAACTTTTCTCTCGAAAACTCGCAACGTCGACTCATCCGTCGTTGACATCGTCCAAGCCTCTGCACCATATAGCAGGACGGGAATTATGAGCGACTTATAGAGTTTAGCTTTTGTTCGTCGAGAGAGGACTTTACTTTTCAATTGCCTACTCAGCCCGAAGTAGCACCTGTTGGCAAGAGCAATCCTCCACTGAAATATTTTGACTTATCAGAATAGGAAAGATCCAAACATATTTTAAAATTTTTAGGGTTGAACACGAAAGAAAATCTTCTTCTGGATACCCCTAATAAGATGGACAACTCAAAAGAGCCTACAAATATTATTTGCAAAATATGTTCTTCCTCTATTCCCTCTTTGTTTACGCTTTTAACAAAATTTTAAAAGAAGCAGCGGATCTTGTCAAAAATTTCGAAAAAAAATTCATTTCCTAATTTAAACAATTATAAATAAAAAGTAATAATAAAATTTAATGTCAAAAGTACACTATTAAATTTGTCGATCGTAAATTTTTCAAATAAACGGTAACCCTTCTAAAAATTTTCTGGAAACCTTGAAACCATTTTCAAACAGCAGCTTTCTTAAGCTTTTAGCATTTTACGTTCATATTCTTCAGAAATTTGCTGGAACTTATTTTTAAATTGGCAACCCTTTAAGAAAAATATTTTTAAATTTAATACTTCAATCTACTTAGTTCGATATAGATATTGTAATAGGTATAAGCTAAACCTTACCAATTTTAAGGAATAAAATTTTTAAACGGCTGGCAACTTCGCCATATCCTATGTAAATATGTATATTTGTATTTCAAATTTTTTGGTTTAACATGCAAGTGTAATAAACAATTTTTATCAAATTTAGCAACTTTTCATAATTACAATTTAAACAGGTGGCAACCCTGTTCAAAAAATATTTTAAACACAAAATTTATCCTCTATAAATATTTTTTCATTCAAAAGTTTTTGGTTTAATATAATAATAAATATTTCTTATCACACTTAGTAGCTTTATAGTTGAAACAGGTGGCAACCCTGTTTAAAAAATATGTTTAACACAAAATTTTAATGCGTCTCAAGTTTCTAAAATTGATTAATTTTATTATTATTTCAATTAAAAAATTTCAAACAGATGGCCACATTATAAGCTTTTCTGCACGATTCTTTTAAACAGACCTATTATATATTTGAATATTTGTAGAATCCATAAAAATTACATGCCTTCAGTTTAATAATTGCAATTGATAATACAATTTTTATAACGTCTAGCTAAACAATTTTAATGATTTAAACTTTTATAAAGGTGGCAACTCCGCTATATTCTATCTAAATATTTTTAGCTTAAATTTTTTTTATTCAATGTCCCTATTATAACAAATCATTTATTAAGGCAGCTTTACTGAGTCACGGTTTAAACAGGTGGCAACCCTGCTCAGAAAACATTTTAAATACAAAGTTTTCTTATACATATCCGTCAAATTTTCAAAATTTCCTTATTCTATAATTTCTTTAAATTTACAATTTTCCATCAGATGGCAACCTTATACATTTTTTTAACCTTTTTTTTAAACCAACCTGTTATTTATTTTGATTTCTGCATCGTAATAAAATCATATGCTATCAGTTGCATTGCATTACAATTGATAAACATGTGTATGTGGGCCATCCACGGCGTATGAGCAACATTTCTTACTTCATACTATCAAGTTAGAATTATAATGCTATAACTTATGCACTTAAATGTATTCCATAACGCGACTTCTATATTTGTTTACTACAAGGCTTCTTCCATTTTCGTTGCAGCAATTCTTCTACCACGACTTTCCGAAGACACATCAGACGACTACGCGCAGAAAGATCTACAAGAGCTGTCTGGTGTGCGACACTTGCATACGCGAGCTGATGGTACTCGACGTTCCACCCCAGGTGAGCATTCATAAAATGCTGAAATGCGCGCATAAGTTTCATGCAATTGTGCAGCAGAAATTCAAGAATCCGTTAGCAAACACAGGAAAACTAAAAAAGCAGAAAGTGAATTTCTGTAAATTGAAAAATAAGCTAACGTGCACGGCAACAGTTGCAGCTGCAGTGACAGCTAACAACGCCAACAGCTGGCAGGTGTCGTTTCGGTGTCTATATGCTCGGCGGCCATGCCTCTGTGCGCCGCTCCCTCCATTAGTAATATCACATGAATAAATTATCGCTTTATTGATATTGCATTTCCCAGAGAGTGAACAGAACGCTACGCTATTTTTTCCTTCTCGTTTTTAATTTTTTATTTCCTTTTGGTGCACTCTGCGTTTATGGTCTTATTGAAAATCGCATTAAATTCGTTGTACATCGAGCAGGTCTATGTAGCTAATCAATTTTAACGGTGTCTCCTTAAATTTTATAACTGCAATTTTATTCACAACGAAGGAGAGTTGCAGTAAAATTGATATTCACATGATATTTTGAAGTATCTGTATGCATTTTAATTTCCATATTTTTATTATTATTTTATTTACAAAATGTTTGCTTAAATGTATTTCATGAAAAGTTTTCAGGCTCTTAAAGTCACATAAAAATTTGAAAAATGCCTGCCTCTCATATTAGAGTTTTATCCCATTCCCACTCATCTACGAAAGTAGAATAAAGGATTAAGATCTTATTTGCAACATAGAGGTTAGCATTATACGGTAAACATAATCATAATAGGCAATACACCCTGTTTAGATCGTAACCACGCTCTTTACAATGAAGTTGGATTTATGAAACAAATTAATCGTTGAAGGAGTTTGATAAATGTGCACTTGTAAATATGTAAAATGAGAGCAAAAACCAAAAAAAAAATCGTTTTTTCATAAGAAATCACAATAAAGTTTGCCTGAGTCCATATTTTTACCACATATTTACCCCAGAAAATAATATATTCAATACAAAAGTTTTTGAATTAAATTGAAGGGTTTGCCAACACGAACGACCGGATGTTAAAATTAAATAAAACACACAAATATGCCAATTTTGATTTGAAAAAAATCCTTGAAAAAAGTTCAATCAAAAACGTGTTGCAACGCTCGCTATTGATGGTAACGGCGTTTCTTGGCTCATTTCGAAAGAAATAATAACTGATAATGAAATGGTGGTTTCTAACTCCCCACAAATCGCGACAATTTTGTTTGTTAACCAAAGCATTGAGCGAGAAATGGGCCTCATGTAAGTAGATGATTTTTCGATGAAAACCGTCGTTGGTTTCCATCATTTCACATGCCCAATCGGCAAAGCTACGGCACTTAAAATGATCGGTCGTATTCAGTACATGTGCAAGCACAACCTTATATGGATGCTGATCCAAATCCAAACGCAAAATCCACCATATTGCCAACAGAGAGAGATCCAACTGTGCAGAACGACATTGAAGCGATATAAAGTTGGAAATGGGAACTAAATCTTTACATAGGTTAACAAAATAATGATGCAGAAAATACTTGGAATCAGGAGGAGTGCATTCAAGTAAAGCAAAAATCAAGGGGCTTTTATCCCGTTACACGTTATATACATTTACTTTAACAACACCCTATAATTAGCCTTGTTAGTGTTCATATTGCTTTCAGTCATTATTTATGTGCACAAACATATTAGCAGAACTCAATTGTGATAGCACAGCAATTTTAAAATGCAATAATAAATTTGTGAAAATGCATTCTTAATATTTTAGACTATTTCTCCCTTCGGAATAGAGGCATAAGTGTGAATTGAGTAATGATCCAACACAGTGCTAACGATCCAATCTTCGCACACTGATTCTAAAATTTCGCAGTATATGATAAAAAATAATTTTGCTTCACTATTCAATCGACTGAACAATGCTTTCAGTAGCCAATCGTGAACTTTAAGCCAAAAAGTTGATATTTTGAAAACTCGCACAGACTCGTCTGACCCCTTCAAGCTTGACTAGCTAATAACTAGTCCAACTCAAATCACAGACGAAGCATAATTTGCATTGACTGAACATTTTATTAGCTCATCACCCGCAATATTTAAATATTTTGTTATCCACAACAACAGCAAAACACGTTGGCAGTGACTGAAATGTGCACTAAACGAATTAATGTTACTCATACGCACCGTCACACCGCATAAACATCAAATCTAAAATACAAGTCGCCGTATAAACCGGCTGTGCTTTGCCAACACATTTTTGTCTTGCTTTGCCGAACCATAAAATACTGTGTAGCTCAGCTGCCTATTACCAGCTTTGTAGCCTTGATGTGGGCCAAGGATATGAACAAAAGTTCAATGTCATGTATATATTCTAATGCGCCAGCTGTTGCTATTCCCTTTCCACAAATGCAGTACACGTCATATCGTATATACATACATGGTCTTATATACATATATATATATATGTATATATTTATATATATATAAATGAATAAATTTCGCGCCTTCGTCAATGGTTACGTGTCTTAGCGTTTTAATGCCGTTTCCAGTCCCGCTGCGGCGGTAATATTCTAATAACCATTATTTACGCCGAAGGATGTCTGCTCGTTGCAGCTTTCAGACACGCTAGGTGGTCGTATAAAAGTTGTTTTTTCTGTTCGTTTTCGCCGTTAGCATATAACTTACTCCGGCGACCTATCCCCACCACGATTAATATTGCCAAGGCAAATCTGGAGTAAAGCAGAATTGAAATTTTCATTTCCGCTCTAAAATATTTGTGCAGATTTACAGATTTTCAAGATTTAGAACAACAAATTTTAATATCGCCATTTTTTATGTCTGTACATACATACATTCATACCTACAATTAAAATGTGCCTGAGAATCTGTGCGGCGAACAGTTGGTTTGATTTCAATTCCACCGAATTTATTCGCTGCATATTTCAACAGTTTCAATTCTTAGCGCTTATCCCTCTGATCCGCCTCCGCCAGCGCAATTTAGTGTGTCTCATCGGAATTGCTCATTGGCAATTCATATTGATTCCGTCGAATTTATGTCTCTCGCGGAGTATAAAGTTTAAAGTTTCCCACACAACTGAAACTTATGAGGCTGTGTGTAAATGTAGAAAGGTTTATGCTCACACTCATACACACATATATATATATATATATACAACCACAGTTAAATATAGTATGTGAAACCTTGCATATTTTATGCATGTAACATTCCGCATTACAAACCCTCATAGGAATACCCTTTAGGGAAATGAATTATTGAAACATAAATACTAGGAAACGGGGCACGCTCTTTGAAATAAGAGGAGCATATGAATAAAACATTGTTGTTTAAGAAAGTATCAACTTAGAAGGTGTGTCCTTAGAGTTATCGAATTTTCTAGAGAAATAGCAACCAAATCAGCTGTCAAAGTAGTTGTCAAAGTAAAAAGCGGGACATTTACATATATTCAATAAGCTCTGACTTTGAGGAACTAGAGGAATTACTAAAAATTTTATGAAGCACATTCCAGAAATAACGGATACATAAATAAGGTAAATTGTGCTATTTACATACAGTGTGAACAGTCCTGAGAAGACTCTTTAAGTTATCTTGCATTCAAAAAAGTGTCAAGGATGGTTTACGTGCAAATATTTGTCCATACTTCTTTAAAAAATTAAAATGAAGTCAATATTGCCGCCAACGATCGTCGCTACACACATAGATAACTGGTTCCCCAGTGCAATCTCATTGGCCTACGAGCTAAATCCAAAAATGATCGAGTGAATGCTTTATGCTGACGAACCAGCAGTGACTGACCATTTGTAAATCTGAGTCGATTTAAAAAAAATTATTTAACCAATCGTTACAATTCCTTAAAAACTTTCAAAATAAGCTCCTTCTGCGTCGATGAAGCGCTGCCAGCGCGATTTCCAAGCAATGAGGGCGTCATGAAGGCATTCTCCGGAATAACATTGAGAGCCAAGGTTCATTCTACTTGGATCCCCTTTGTCGTCTCAAAATGCTTGCCTTTTATAGGCACTTTCAGTCAAGGAAAAAAAAAAGTCCGGGAGGGTCACATCTGCGATGTAGGGCGGCTGCGGAAGCGTTGGAATGCCGATCTTGGTTATGTAGCTATTCACAAGAAAGGCCGCAATTTCTGGTCGTCAGTGAGCACATTGTCGGTGTTTGTCGAAGTCGCAGGTCTCCCAACACGGTCTTCATCAGCGACCTCTTCCAGGCCCTCCAAAAAGGCCTGGTGCCACCGAAACATACCACTTCTTGCTAAAGTAACATCTGGATAAGCCTGCTTGATCTTATCAAACGTCTTTGTCACAGATTTACCGAGTTTCACATAAAATTTAAGCGCGTACCTCTGCTCTAACGAACGCTGCATTTTCGGCTTGCACACTCACAGAAACACGTCGCGCGAAAATGTTTGTCCAGACTCTCCAAGTGCTTGGAGACAACTGAACAGCCGCTCTTTCGTTAGTTAGGAACGCTCTCTACCGAATCCGAAGTACAGTAGCGGCAGAAGAAAATCAGTCCTATTACTTTCCGGACAAACCCTGTGCAATATCTTTTCTCGTGCCCTGAAAATGCATAGCTTTCGCAAAAAAAAAAACAAATTTCTAAGATAAAATGAAACACTATTCTAAAATAGTCGCAAACTTGAAATATTTTCTTTCATGACCACTTAACCTAAAAAAATGTCTACTGCTATGGACAAAAAATAGTAAAACTTTTTATTTAAAATTTCGCGCGAAAACCAATTTCTAGAAATATTTCTTATGTTGATATGACTGTCAGTGACTTCTGTGCCAAATGTTACATCAAAATATTCTTTAGTGCTTAGTATACACTTCTCTTTCTGAAGTACATGAAGTGCATTCGGCGACTTTTACGATGAGTGAAATTTCGTTAAATTTTAGGTACGAAATCAAATTACTGACGCCGAAACGTTCAGAATGTTGAAAAAGGATTATGCGTCGTTTGCGCGAAGCTATTCGTAAAAAGAGGCCGGAATTATGGTCCGACAACTCTCGGTTTTTGCACCACGATAATGCACCGTCGGATACTGCACTGATTCTTTGCGAGTTTTCACCAAATTCTCAAACAATATCAGACCTGATTTAGCTTCTTGTGACTTCTGCCTATTCAACAAACTTAAACGACTGCTTCGGGGAAACCGTTTTAAGACAATTGAAAACATTGAGTGTGAATCGCTATGCGCATTGAAGGTAGAAATTGACTTTAACAACTGTATCGAGGATTGGAAAAAACGTTGGAACGAGTGCATTGGGCAAAGAGGGGTTACTTTGAGGGCGCTACATAGATTTTGAAGAATGAATTAAGCATTTTAAAATTATGAACACAGTGCAACTATTTTTTTCCATAGTTCTGATTTCGATAAATTATAGTTTTGAAAAAAAAAAACTTTGAAAGCAATATCTGGAATAATTTTTGAATTACAGCCTTCTAAAGTGTAACCGTTAAGTTCAATGAAATTAATCAGTTTATCTTGAAACATAATTTCTTTATCAAATCGAACAATTGACGCAGTAGTGTTTTTTTTTTTTGAAATCCTGTTTTTTTGGCTACGATACTAGATGTGCTCTTTAAATTCTTTCTTTGCAATTTCATTAATCTTCAACATTCTTTACGTAAATAACTATGTACTTGTACTGCATATTCTGGCTCATTGACCAAGTTGGCGGCCAGAATAATATTGCTGCAATTTATTAACGAGTTGGGCTATCATTATTATCGTCTCGAGAGACTTTGTAGTTGTTTGTGCACTCGTTATTGATGATTCATTGAATATCCATTAATAAAAATCGCAATTATTGGCCCAGCCGTAAGAACAACAATAAGACAAACGCTGTAAAAGTCGCTAACCTAAGAGAAGGCAAGGAAATTATTACTTGGGTACCACATGTGCGCAGGCCACGTTCCCCGTTGGAAATCGATACCAGCACATAATTTGTATGGTCTAAAACTACTTCGATGGAGTTCTTTCGGAGGAATAATTGTGTTAGAATATTAGAGTTCAATAAGATAATTAGTGGGGTATGTTGTGAGATGATGCGCAGGTAAGAGGTTAACATGATATGAAATACCTTTTTATAAGACACCACTTTCAATTTGTGTCACTTAAGGTGTCGTTTTTATTTTTGGAAGCGATGTTGCTTAGAGGCAGTTCTACTACAAGAAAACATCGTTAAATAGAAAGTATTGTTTTGAGATACTACTACGTAAGTCGAAGTCTGAAGACATCGAGTAACAACCATCCGTATCCGAAACAAAATGTTATTTTATGTTTGCTGTGAATTCCTCAAACAATTACTCTTCCTTTTTAGCTAAGATATTTTTCCAGAAATAATCCTCCCCGAAGTGTCATCCAACAGTTTGAGAACTTTGTTTCAATTCAGCAGTATTTGCAATCGGCCATAAGTTTGACGGGTTAACGACTACAAAGTAGGAGGAATGAACTCATAATACAATTACTTAACTTTTTGGGTCTAATTTGAAAAGTTCTTTTGGTTCCAAAAAAAAACGAAACTACTGTTTAATACACGTGTGGATTTGGTATGCAATTTTGATACTCAAAGACATTTTCAGATAAAAGGAGAGAGAGAGAGAGAGAAAGAGAGATAATAGTTTCGTGAGTTTTTGATACACAGCGTCATGTACAGAGAGTGAGAGATGATAATTTTTTCGATAGCTCCTTGTGTCAAATGTCCAAAAAATGCGGAAATAACTTTCAGAATGTCATTTTTCTATCATTATAAATCCGTAAGAATAAAGATGACAGAAAAATATCGTAAACTTTGAAACATTTTTATTAAATAAATAGAAATAATAGCATAAAGCAGAAATACTCAGCTTAATACAACAAAATAACAACAACAATAGTACAATCATATCACTGCCTATTCTCCATCAGATTTGAAGCGACAAAAAGTCTGAAAAGACAATTACACTGCTCAACACTTGACATAATTGTAATAATGTGCAAGGTCAATCATAAACACAGAAGAAATGCGAATCCCAAAACTCAATGTCCACAGTCACGCAAGCGCTAGCCCACCCATAAATAACCTAATTTAGGGTTTTTATTGTTTGGCAAACGAACAACAATTGCGTTCTTGCCATGGCTTTATGGAATGTAACTCAAATACCGACGACATAGCCATCATCATATTGCTTAACCACAACCACCCCCCCTATCTACCCGCTTCTTCTGTCACCTTAATCACGCCCCTTATGCTTTCACACTTATGAGCTTTATTGTACAGCGATTTAATTAAAATGACTCTGTTAAGCTTATTCGCGTGAGGCGAGAGAATAAAATGTGATTTTCTGCAATAAAAGTAAAAAGGAAATTGAGATACATGTTTATGGTCGCGCCGTAATTGTGTTGGCTATTGAACAACGTAAAGTACTTAATTAGCAATTAAATTGAGTTGAATTGACCGCCAAGTCAGAGCTACAAATGCACAGCAAAAATGACTGGGAATTGGCTGGCACGAACCTCAGCAGCACACTAATTAAGAGCAGTGATAAAAAAATTATGGATTCTGTAAGTTCTCATTATAAATAAAATCCGAAAAAAGCTTTTAACTTTTGACACTGCTTCCAACTTTAAACTACTAAAAGTTTTCTAGAAGCAACAAATGAAGTTTTTTCACTCGCTTATGAGCCAAGTGGACTGTTGCTTTTGAACATTGGCTTTAAATATTGATATTTTTAAAAATAAATTGTTTATGATATGTGGAGTTTTTCTAATTGTAGTGAAATATTTCCTATATCTGAATCAGCAATTGAAACCCAAAGCTCCTTGTAGCTAAAATGTCAACAATAACATCTACGTAAAACCAATGTCAGTTTGATACTTTAACCTACTAAGATTGGACGACGACTGCGAGGTCCTTCTGACTTAGAGTAGACTATAGGAGATCTACTGACCTGTTTGCTCTTAGTAAAGTTCATCCTCCATCGTAGGAGTTCTTACTGGACTTTGTCCAATTGACATTTATTTTGTTAGGCTAAAAATTCAGTCGGACGCAAATTGTCACAGTTGTATTAAAGGAGATGAGGTAGAAATACGCTTTTCATCTATTGTCCAGTCTATAAAAAAAACATCTCGGCAGTCATACCTTCGGCGAACCAGTAGACAAAGCCAAAACTGACATTGGCCACTTAATAAATTTTTCACCGGCCCAAAGCCTGTTTTTCGATTTAAGATAAATTTTAATAGCAGTTCTGGGCACAACAACAGACCAGTTGTAAACAGTCTTTTGTGAAGCCAAATTTTTTTTCTGTAATTTCATCTCATGTACCGAGGAATCGCTTATAATCCATTACAAATCTGCTTCGGCATTGTATTTATATTCCTGCTAGCACACCTGGATGTCAGAAAGTATGTCTAGTTAAAACACGTAAACCTATGGAAAGATTAATCTTTATGAGAGTGAAGAGCTCATTTTACTTAGGTCTTGAGGATCTTGTGACACTGCAATACTAGAAGTTACCCAGCGCTCGCCAAAATCCAGTGAGGCAGAACTACCCAGTAAAATGCAAGAAGCCTGCAGATCTCTAACTCGTTCCCTATATAATGATAACAAACCTGATGTTTATCTTCTCCCATACCCAGTTTCTCAACTACCGACCATTCCGTATTGCCCCGATACGCATATTAATCTTATCAAAGAGTACCTCGATAGCATTGATAGTGCGACTGGGCATTCCTTACCTACAGGTTCTGTCCAAAAAGTAATAGAACTGAGTCGATTTAAAAAATTTATTGAACTAAATGTTACAATCTTTAAAAACTTTCAAAATAGGCTCCTTCTGCGTCGATGCAGCGCTGTCAGCGCGATTTCCAAGCATTGAAGGCATCATGGAATTCATTCTCCGAAACAGTCTTGAGAGCCAAGATGCATGCTGCTTGTATCCCCTCTGTCGTTCAAAATAATTGACTTTCATCGGTTCGCTGTAGGGCGGCTGCAGAAGCGTTGTTTATCAGAAAGGCGGTGTGAGCCGAGGCGTTGTCGTGAAGCAACTTCCAATCGGTTGCGATGTCTTGCCGGACCCGATAGACCTTTCGTTTGAGTCTCTTGAGGACTTCCACGTATAACTTGGCGTTCACGGTTTGTCCAGGAAGTGGACGATGACTTTGATGATAAAAACGACAATTAACATCCTTTTCACTTTGGAGGTTTCCCAGCACGGTCTTCATCAATGACCTCTTCCTGACCCTTCAAAAAGGCCTGGTGCCATCGAAACACATCACTTCTTGCGCTCCACTCCAGTCGGTGCGCGCACACTCCGAAGTACAGTCACGATGGAGGAAAATCAGTCCTATTACTTTTCGGACAAACCCTGTAACTCGCAGCAAAAGTTCAGTAAGCTTAAAGGTAGGTTCGCCTTTCTACTATCGAAAAATTAAGTAGAACAAGTAGAAGCAAGAGTGCAAAGAAAGAAACGAAATATTGTTACAGTAGATAGATAGATAGAGAAGTAATGAAATTTTATGAAGAGGTTTTACAGTTGAAATTATTATTATAATTCTAAAAACTTGAGACTATTTTAGAAATATACATTTCAAATCAGGCGGAATCTTATTAAATCGATACTTTTGCTGTAACATACTATAAATTTGATATTTGCTCCAACCCATTCACATTATCGCAGTTATCTTCTTAAATTGGCGTTCCGACCTTAATTCTTTGAATATTTTCTCCTCTATAGTATCGCATACACCAACACATATGAATGTTCAGACGTACGTAAGCCTCTTTGACACTTTCTTACCACTGCGTGACCACATTCGGACAGTCATTTCATAAATATTTAAAAGTGTCTCTCATTGCTATTTGCTATTTTATTGTACTCATACTCCGCCGACGTCGGAACTTGAAGTACACTCGAGGGTGGACTCCATGAATTATGACAATGGCCATTGTTGCGGCCTTGTACTCAAGAGTTCTGGGCACCTCTTTTAAGCAAACCGAGTACATGTTTACTTAGAATACGATGCAAAAATGCCATTCTGTGGGTGAATGGTTTGTGAAATTTATTGCAGTCAAAAGAGTAACCCGCAACAACACCACAAAATAAAACACGAGTGTTTATAGTCGTAAAAGGCAAGCAACTAAAATATGTGGAAGATGTAAAATACCATAAATGTGAAAAACACGGACACAATAAATAACGGGCTATTCTTTAGGATTTTTCATTCCTCTCTTTAAATAAAAAATATAGAACTAGAGTACAATTTTTAGGGTTCCGGAGGATTATTCATAACTAATTTGATATTTGGACCATTCTTCGTTATAATTAATATTTTTCCATAGATAAAAAACATAGCTAGTTCTAAAACTTACGCAAACAAACGAGGTTAGATCTCCGAAAGTACAGTCCTTGGCTGGATAAAATCCGGGTCAATTCCATTAACGTAGAACCGACTGTTCTGGGAATAGTTTCGGACCACAACAGGTTGCATCTGGATGTCTATCATAGAAGGCCTGTATGCTCCCAGTTAAGGAGCATAATAAGCTCCTCTTAAAGCCGTTTCTGCTGGGGTGCTTTTGCAGAAATCATCCTTCCTCAGCCATGTGGACGGCATAAAACGATACACCGACCAGACTTCGGACGCAATAAACTTCAACCATGCACTGACCGCCATTCACAGTGAAGCCATTGACACCTTCACCGACTCCCTCTCATTAAATGGCGTACTTGGAGTCAAGCCACACCCATTGCAGACGCAGAGCTAGAGTTGCCGCAAGAATCAAGAGTGACCCTTGCGCAGCTCCGTTCAGGTTAAAGTCCTACTTATCCAGAATCGACCCTGAAATATCAAACATATGGCCAGCGCGCAACGAGCCCCCGCAGGACAGTAACCACCTATTTGCATGCCCTGCTAACGCTACACTTCTGACACCCCTCTCCCTATGGTCCGACATCGCCAAAACAGCACGTTTCTTGAGCCTGGATAACTACGATGACAACTTATCTAATCCTTACCATCCTAACGGAAATTTGGTAATCGTTAGAACAGCAACATGGTTAGTTCATAATATATACATATGTATTGTATATAGTGTGAAGCTACTTCTACTTTTCAATGAAATCAATCACGTAACTTGTAGCTGTGACATCCTGTACCAAATTTTTCTTGGATTAAATCGCAGTCATCACTACAGTTTTAATACAAGAGATAATAATCGATAATACGTCAAATACAACCGAGGGTCTTATAGAAAGTACTGGCTTTTAGTAAAAATTTTAACTGCATTATTTTTGTGTCTTTCTATATTGCTCATCTTACTTTTACTTACAACAACAAATACCTATATAGGTGACGGTTGACCAGAACTAATTCTTCTTACAGCTTTTTTTAGCGCTGGACATATGAACTTCACGTGCGACTGTAAGATCCATCTGATCTATAGTAAACCATAAGAGATCCAATGAATTACTTACTCTTAGTAAGGTTTATTTATTGTCCAATAGTTTGAAAATCTTGTTGGACGCATTCTGTCAAAGTTGTATGGAGGAAGATGAAATGAAAACTTCCTGACACTTGCCCAAGTGGGGTTCTTCATCGGAGTTGGGCTAACCTTACTATTTTTAATACCTGATTGCTAATTTACAAATTTAGTTTCCTTTAAAATTTTTTTATGAACTGAGCATTTAAAGTTGTTCAAAACACATGCCAAAGGATAGACCGAAATACTTTAAGTACATAGATAGTAGAGGTTATTCAAAAAAAATTTCTTACAGGCTCGACAACCGCGATATTTCGAAACTCTACGGTCGCGGGCTCATTGTTGATATCACCTACATGAACTTCTGCGCCTGTTGTCAAAAATTGGTTTAACAAGTTTTAACGTCGCATTTTAAGTAACCAAGCCTTGATGACCCGTAAACGGTTACCTTTAAGATTACTTCGACAAAATTTACAAATTCTCGAAGTAACAGAAAGTAGGTTGGAAGTGCGTGAGTTAGCTGAGCGCGTGGATTATATCCCGCGCGTAATACCTTGCCCCTAATGCCATTGCTGCCATGTTTGCCCACGCCAGACGTTAACCATAACCGTGAGGCTGCTATACAATGTTTAACGCTTTTTAAGCGCAGCCCCCAGTGGTTGCTACGTTTCGTGACCACCGACGAAATATTTCAGAGACTTTGGTCAAAAGAGTTAACTTCCACATCCAAACTGCGGAAAAGGTGCACTCTATATCGACTACCTGGAGAAAGGCATAACACTCTCAGTTCTCAGCTATGCCTAAATACGATACTATTACGAAATATCTGGCTATGTCTAAAAAACGCTCTTTGACGAAGAAAAACTGAACTGCCATAAGTATTAACAGCACACCGCTTCATATATCCGCTGTCGTCTCAGCCGAATTGGCGGAATATGAGTAACTAAAACATATTTTTCGGATATATTAAAAAAGTTGAAGTACGCCTGAGTAAAGTGTTCCGAACCTAAAAGAAGGACTTCAGAAATGAATCATCATTGTTTAAAAATTTTCGTTATTCGTTTGTGGGCTAAGTACTTATCGAACCGCACTCGTATACTCAAACTTATGGTCCGCCATTTGTAAGATAGTATAGTATCATCCAAACAGCGAAAGTGCAGTGCCATTTTATGTTAAAAACATTCAAGTAAAATGTGCCTCAAAGCTTAATTGAGGACTTACAACTTCGACCATAAGCTAATCAAATGATTCCCCTAGGTAAACAAGCGATATTGTAAAGGCATTCGTAAACCCTTCTCTATTATTTATTTGTATATTTAAAAGGAACAAGCCAACTGTACAGAAATCAATAATATTTTGTACATTAGCTGTTCAGAAATATTTGTTCAAAAATCGGTATGGAGTATATACTCGTGTACTGTTGTTGTTGACAGTTGGATTGTTGCTGTGCTGTTGTGGGAAAAATGGTGTTGCATGCATAAATAAAGATTTTTACAAGTGGCAGTACCGGCAATATAAGTATGTGTATAATGTAATTTTGCGTGTACATATGTATATGTATGTATGAATGTAAGGCCTTTCCTGTGTATTGTCCGTTTAACTTTATTGATAACTGTGGGAATTGTTATGCCTTTTTAGCACTCCCTGGTGCATACACATATCTATATGAGATTATTTTACGTTGTTACTGTTGTGCTCTTGGTTTTTGTTGCTTTTGGGATCACATAGTGAAACAATTGAGAATTGTTTTTATTCAAAGCCGCAATGGAGCAACAAAAACCGCATATCCTCTGTCAACACCCAGCCAACAAGCAGCAGGTGGAATGTGTGGCAATTGAGGACAACTGCACTTAAAAATCAATAAACGCACGCCACGTATGCTGACGGCCAAAGTAGAAATAAAATACTGTTACGGCACACATATGTACACATGTAAATTGACTCCCATTTAAATGAATTGCTCACTTTGGTAAGTGGAGAAGAGTTTGGAAACTTGTAAAACGCCTTTTGAACAACAAAAGGTCGACCGGCATGGGCAAATAAACTCAGCAGTAAATCGAATATGAGCAAGTAAACCCTTTGATTATGAGAAAAAAAACCAATTTTTTACAACAAAAAGTAAGATTGAGTCTAAGTGTTTCGTAAGATAACTAAGTGCGAAAACTGAAACTTCATTTCCTTTTGGTGTCAATAGCGGATAAAACAGAACTTGCTCTACCCAAATATAATAAGACCCCATATAAAGTCCTGAACAGGAAGAGGAATGAAGACAGAAGAAAATTATTGGATGGAAAACCGTCTAAAGGATTCGTAGTACAGAATAGTGGTAAGATCCCGAGGTTTCAGATGCAGAACTTTCTCTGCTCAAATAAACCATAGTAAGGTCTTATACAAGGATTATCGAAAAAATATCGAAAAAATAGTTATCTTTCTCTTCCTGGGTCTCACCTCCAAGTAACTTCAGCGGTGGCTTAGGCCTATTTTCAAAATAGATTGAAATATTAGTGAGGTTTTATTATTGGCTGGCTTTGATCAAAGTGTGCTGGTTTTCAGAGCTTCTGAAGCCCTTCGAATCTGGAACTAAATTGGGACCTACGACCCCATATTGTGTATTGGCTTTAATCAAGTGTCATCTGCCCCATACTAACGTATGATGCAGTGATAGGTGGATGGCATTATCGAAAAAGGGAGGTATTAAACACCTAGAAAAGGTACAACGAGCATGCATTCTGAGGATTATGGGCGCAGTAAAAACAACTTCAACAAAGGCGTTGGAGGTTATCCTCGATATCCGAGCAATATACCTTCAGGTGAGTTATAACGCAACGCTCACGTCAGGCTAGGCGTCACTACAGGCATGGTTAAGCTGGCAATGCGATCGAGAAAACGTGAACGAGGAACTAAACACATCGCTTTCATTCCCTAGTAGAGAAAATTGGACAGACATTGATCGACAGTTCCAATGGCGTAATCTACATATTCACTGACGAATCACAGGGTGAAACAGAAACAGGAGCTGTAGGTGCTTCTTCTGTAGTAATCCATACACAGAATGCAGCTTCAAACTAAATTACTACAATTCAGTCCTTCAGACCGAAATTGTGGGCATACCAGAAAGAGCTAAATGAGCTTTTACTCTAACCAGCAAGTCCATAAACCTTGTAGTGGACAGCTAAGCGGCAATGAAAATTCTCCGTAGCGCCAACACTAAGTTATGCAAGCAGGCAATTACTAGACTTTTAGTGCGCAACTCTGTTAATATCATGTGGGTACCCGGTCACATAGGAATAGAAGGAAAAGAAAAGGCTGACGTACTGGCCCGCTCGGGGGAAGCTGATGAGTTGCTGGAACATTATCTATACGAATGCCAAGCCTTCAGCCGGGTGAGAAGGTACATATTCACAACTCCCAATATTTATATTTATAGACATTGGGCAGCTAGGATGGAAAAGAATCAGGTTTTCACCAAATCCACTGAGTTGCTGGATAAGGCTTAAATTGGTTATCACCCGAAAGTACAATGTGCCTAATGATGGAGGCCGCACTTACCGTCTACGGTCCGTCTCTTGCCCCGACTTTAATTCCTGTATGTTGAAAGAGTACGAAATTATGTCTAAATTTAGCACTCCTTACTTATTCCAAATAGTTTTAGTGTGCTAAAAGGAAAGTATTTGTTTTATTCCTCTATTTATTCCTTTTATATGATAGTACCCTTGCGAAATATTTCCTCTCCTTTTTAAACATTCTAACTCGTCCAAGCACTAAAGCCGGATGAACATCAAGCTCGTCGAACGTTCGATAAATGATGTCAAAACGAGATGGCCACCGATCCAAATTTTCACAGGAAAGTATTGTTCAACGATAAAGCTCACTTTTGCTTGAGTTGGTATGTTAATAAACAAAACTGTCTGTGGCTTGGCCTCTAAGATCGTGCGATTTCACCGCTGAACCATTTTTGTGTGAAACCGCTTGTTCTCACAGATATGCTCAACACGATTGAGGCTTTGAAAGATAATATTCGCCGCGTTAACGCCGACATACGGTCCAAATTGCTGGAAAAATGTTCGAAAGTTGGCCCTCTAAGGAGGAATTTATGCCGCGTCAATCCCTTATATTTACATATAATAAAGCTTTGGCTATAACAGTAAATTATATTCATACGTTTTCTTTCTTCTTGAAAAATACATGCCTACAAAAACACCCATTATGTCAAATTCCATATGTTGGCTAGCTCAGCTAGATACCGTAACGCCGCACTTCCTCAAATAATCTTTGATTTGTCGCAGCCCTTGATCGCTTACAGGTTCCAATCAAATGGTATTATTGCTATACTTCACGCCCCTTTTAGTCGGCAACGTGCTTGTTTACCAATGGCCACCAAATAATTCGCAGACCTAAATTGTTGGAGGCTTGAAATCTTGAGTGATAGATATGTGATTAGATATGTTTCTCTTCTACAACAAGCCTTCATTTTGACGAAGCTTAGTTCTTAAAAGAAAATGATGTTATTTCAATATGTTTATACATAGTTCCAGCATTTGGAATTAAGAGAGTTTAGCTGTGATTCAGTTTAGTTACAATCGGTTCTTTAGATTTCAAAACAATGCTCATCGGGTTGCTGTTGTACTTTCAAAAAAGGAGACTTTTAGACAGAAGCCTGCTTTTGCTTCACATCGCACACCTTAATGTTCATGGACATTTCAGTAATGACTTTTTGTAATTGAATTACATTTTTTAGCTCAGCAAACTTTCATTTCATAAACTGTTTTCTCATTTCCTTTCATGCTGACGAAATAATCGAAATCAACCAAAATGTTCAACGACTAACGAAACAACCAACCAAACGACAAACATATCAATTCCACATTGCGACAACACTACCATTGTTGTTGGCTGTTGCGAATGGCGGGCGAATGCAAATGAAAATGGGAAATTATATAAAAACACACCTACACATGCATACGTAAATACATAAACGAACAAATAAATGCAAATGCGCGCAAATAGAAACGTTTCCCGGCCGATAACTTTGCCGAATGGAATAATGGACATCCGCTGGGGTTGCGAACCGTACACGCATATGTTTTGGTATTCGACATGGGCAATTTGGAAACATTTCAGGTTAGTGCATGCCGGCATGAAAAATTTCATATTTTTATTTTAAAGGCGACCTAAGTTGATCACGTTTCTTTCATCACCTTCCCACAGTACTGCCGCGCAATGAGAGAGCAAATATTGGATAGTTTTAGTCATCGAGATTTTAGTATAATTGTAATTGGTAATAAATACGACACGGTCACCGAGCTGCAGGCTACTTCACAGGTGAGTGGTTATATACTTAGCTTCAGCTGCATTCTCTTAAATCCAATCATAGCTGTTTTAACACACAAGTATATCAGATATGTAAGCACTTGAGCTTAAGTGTTTCAAATGCTCAAAACACTTCAATTTTTAATACCTAATTGAATTTTTATGGCATTGCAGGAGCTGAAGGATATCTCAACACTGGTGCGCAAACATTGGCGTTGTGGCTACGTGGAATGCTCTGCCAAGTAAGTACACAAAGCAAATCGAATCAGAAATATTTATTTAAAAATCTTAACTTTTTGTTATGATTTTAAACCTATTTTTTTGCGTTTTAGACATAATTTATTGATTTCATATTTCATATAGCTACTGTAAAAGAAATTAATGGGGCTTCACAGGGGAACACAACTAAAATTGTATGTAAACATAACAAATCAATTGAAAAGTCCGAGGTCTACCGTAAAACCCATTTTTTGGCAAAATTCGTTTATTTTTATTCAACATAGATCTTTTCAAGGGTGATACACTGATTATAGCGATCCTCCAACTTTTCGTTACCATTTTTGTTCTGCGATTTGTCCTTTGTTTCAAAATAAGCCTCAGTTTCGGCATTCACCTCTTCATTCGTCGAAAAATTTTTCCCAGCTAGTATTATTTTGAGATCTGCATTGTCTCGGTGAAACACCACTTTCTTTTTCTTCACTTTTGGTAGTTTTTCGGCTATTTCGTCTTTCAACGGTTACAATTGCTGGAACATGATAATCACTGGAATCAAACGGCGGACGATGCGATAGGTACTTCGGATGTCACTGAAGTTCGCACACTTTTCGCAACGATCATTTCGACATATCAACCTTCAAATCCGCCTCAATTATGGGATACGCACAAAATGACATTGCCGAAGACATTTGGCAGGAAATGGGCAATTCCGGTTGATACTTCCAGTGGTTCGATATCAATTCCAATTGCGAGTTTTTTCTCAAGAAGTTTCGTGTTCAAACATTCTTTCGGAAATCCTTGATATTAGACGTACTCGTCAAAAGAAATGGTGGTAAACGTAGATGGACATACAGTCGTTCCTTCTTTTGTCAATTTACTTCAGCGAGTGATGAACCCATCACGAATGCTTGTGCCAACATAGGCTAAATTATCGTAACTACGATTGCTTGAGTGCACGCGCAATTTCCTCCAAAAATACCGATATTAATGACTTAAACTGGATGATTCTATGTCAAATTCCGGGAGGTTTGCGCTCATACAAATCGATCAATCGTCTTGACAATGAAGACAAAATCGTTAAGTATCCAGTGGAATTTCTAAATTCTTTGGAGAGGCTTGGTAGGTCGCCGCATCATTTCCGTCTCAAAGTTGGATCTGTCATTGTTATGTTTCGCAATCTTCATGCGCCGAAAGTGTGTAATGGAACCCGACTGATTGTGACGCAGATATCGATTACAAGAGGGCCGAATGCTTGATTCTACGAATTCCTTTGAGTTCCAACGATTTGCCATTTCAGTTTAAACATATCCAGTTTCCAGGGAAAATTGCATTTGCGGTGACAATCAATAGGACACAACGATAGTAGCTAGAACTGTATGGCATAAATCTAGAAATGCCATGTTTTTCATGAGTTGGAAAATCATTTTCTCCGTGCATTTACGCAGCGGAACAGGAAGCAAAAAATGTTGTTTATCAAGCTGCGTTACATTGAAAAAAATTTAGAAAAATCCCAAATAAATGATTTTCAACTCGATATAAATTCAACTTTATTTTCATTTCAAAACTGGGTTTCTGGGGTCAGCTAGCTTAGAAATAAAAATTAGCCACTTATTGGAAAAGTAAAACTTATAAAAATATTTAAAAATATTTCAAAATTAAAGCAATTTTAATTTAAATTTGTATATTTCGTACTCTTTCCAGATATAATTACAAAATTGGCGACGTATTCCGGGAACTGATGGGCTGTACCAGCTCCGGTGCCATTGTCAGCGAATTCACACAATCAACTAGGAATAAAGGACGTTGCACAATACTTTAGCGTTATCTGCTCAAACTCTTCAAAGAAGGCATATGAGTCGCGGTCAAGGGGTCCAAGCTACAGCTGTATACTTTCGAGCCCATCGCTAAATTTCCCACGAACAAAACGAAAGACTAACCAAATGCCGCCAATTTAGGTAGATATACTCACTTAGGTATGCACCATATGAAGGGGTGAAGTCACAAATTCACCTGTAAAAATCAAATTGTTGCAGCTGTTAGCTCCCTTAAGAGCGAATTAATGCTAGTTTATGTGGATTAAAATACGCAAATAGCGAAACAATTTAGAACATATATATAATTTGTAAGTACTACGTATGTACATATATGTAGTGAATTAAGGCAATGCTAAAGTAGATACACTTCTAGAGAAAAAAATCGGGAAAACAATAATAAATTTAGCTTAGTATAGAAATTGTTATACAAAGGCAAGTAATTTGAGATTTGAACTAACTATAAATGAATATAAGGTATTAGTATACCCGTTTTATTTCTCATTATCAGTATAATAAACCGAGAATAGAGTCTAAATTAGAAGCTATACGAATGTTCCCTTTTCAATTTGATTTCACTTAAAATTTTAATTAAATTTAAATTACTTGCCTTAACGGTACCCATAATAAATTAAGATATTTAATTTATTTTCTGATTTAATGTCATAAAGCCATTCGCTCTCAACTGTGCTCTCATGTAAAGTTGATCACATCGTGCTGAGCGAAGCAAGGTAAGAGATGGTGTGATTAAATTCGAGTTCTCAAAGAGAACTTAAGTATTTCTATATGTCTACATCTACATATATAATCTACATATATAAAAAGAAAGTATATGTATATTAAATATGTATCCAAGAAATTTTTTTAGAAATTCATGTACGGAATTTCTTTGACGCGAATGGTCCATTTTTTACAGCAAAAATCCAATATTTTGAACCAATTGTTTTGCTAACAAAAAATTAAGCGATAAGGTATTTTAAAATACCGTTATATGGATTCGGAATTATATATTACTTTACCCTGTGTTAAGATCAACATTTACAACAAAGCTTGTTAACGGCTACATACTTACTGTAACATATAAATACTATTATTTTGACATTATAATTCTAAATTTATTCTAATTACATCTCAAAATTTTCGAGTACCGAAAATCTCCTACCCAAATCCAAATAGTCATGATTCTCTTTAGAATAACATGGGAAAATCTGTGACTTTGTCACTTCTGACCCGATATATTTTTGTTTTTTTTTTTAGACGTGTGGTTTTCAGGGCAATACTTTTTTCGGAGTTGATATTTTTGAGAGCTTTGACTGGATTTGGACTCAGTTTGATT
Organism: Bactrocera neohumeralis; assembly: GCF_024586455.1. Taxonomy (NCBI): domain Eukaryota; kingdom Metazoa; phylum Arthropoda; class Insecta; order Diptera; family Tephritidae; genus Bactrocera; species Bactrocera neohumeralis. The sequence goes on along the minus strand of NC_065919.1, from coordinate 28,183,417 downwards.
TCCTATTTCATAATGAACTGATTTAGTTCAGAGCAACGTGCCTAAATCATGTAAATTTATTACCAAAATAATGGTTCGGCTCGCGCGACACATTGCTCGTTGCATCCAATATTCAATCGACTTAATCACCGAGGAGAGTCGGCAATTCAAGCAACCATGAATCGGTTTCGCAGCACATTTACGCTAGTGGGTAATCCTCAGGGTCCCCTTACAGTACGGACAGAAGACGCTATTGCTTCTTTGGAGCCGAATATCGAAGGATATTAGTTTGTGGGCTTTCAAAGTCCAGCTCGTACAAAAATTAGAAGCGGACGACAATCAATCGCGTCACACGTTCGGTGAATGAGCCCAAGACGAGACGACCACCTATTCCGATTTTCACAAGAAAATATTGTTCAGAGATGAAGATTTGTCGCGTTTGGAGTAATAATAATTCACAACTCATTGTTGAGATGACTCAAAACGAAACTTTTCGGTTGTTCTATGGACAAACAGGCATACTTCTTCAAAATTCCATAATATAGCAATCAATGGGGGACGTTATAGAGCCATGATTAATGACTTTTTTGGTGCCAGAATTTGGAGGACAGGATATTGCTACTTGCCATACACCCAGCGAAACAATCAATTTACTGAAGAACACTTTTGCTGAAGGCAAGATGTAGTGAACTGCTTGACTATTTTTTGTCAGGTTATGTGAAGTCACTTGTCTACGCAGATAAGCCCGAGAATATTTAGCACGCTATTGTTGACATACAGCCCAATCGCCTTTCAGGTGGAATTATTTGAGCCAGTCACGTCGATCACTTGTCCTAAATCATTTTTAAAACTTAATAGCAAATCCCCATTTTTATAATAAAGTCAATTCTTGACTACAACATTAATTTATTTAATTGCATTTTAATACGTCTTGAAAACTACATGTCTAAAAGAACGCAATCCTACTCGCAAAAAACACTAGATAGTAATCAAAATGACAAGTAAGGCAACAACAAAGCGTTTTAAAGACGATAAACTAAATTAGAACCTGTGTCTTGTAAATCGTGCAAAATGCAGCTAGCTTTGCAACATCTTTCACTGTTCCCTTTCATCATAAAAAGACCGAGGTAGGATAGAAGAGTAAGTAGAGGTAAAAAGTCCAGAAATGATTTATTTTTGCCTCGTATGTAACTCTCCAAGATTTGTTCTCGCAATTTTTATAGTCTAACACCTACAATAAAATGGACTATTCGTCAAATTTCCTACCAATCCTTCAAATCCTTTTAAATTTTTGACTGAATATGCGATGGAAAATCCAATTTGAAACCATCAATAACTTTAAAGTTAGTTTTTTAACATAATATTCAATATTAATTTTCAAAATTCCTCCATATCGAGTCCTTAAAACAATATTTTGGCTTGAACACATGAGAAGAAAAGAAGCAAATATTGAATTTTCCAAAACTTTGGATAACTAATGCTTCAGTATCTCGAACAACAAAATTTTTGTAAAACATAAACTTGCTAATTTTTTTGAACGGAGAGTTTATGACCACTAATACGCATTTGCTTTCTAATTTAGTTTTAGCGCACTTGAGCCGAAGAAATCTTGTTGCAGAATCATTTCTTCTGCCATTTACTAAGCTTTGGAAAGTGGCAAATCGAAGAAGCAAGAAAAAGAGAAACAAAATTTACTTGCACAAATCAAATTATAATGAGTTATCCGCGTAAGAGAGACAGTGTTGCAGCTAAACGTATTAAATTTCATGAACGACTTGCTAAAAACTATTATAAAGTGATAATTAGGATATATTTTACTTTGAGAGGAGTGCAATGGGAAGAGCATGTGGTTCCAAGCAACGTTTATTAAACGAATACTTTTACTTAATCCTGTTCTGAGAGCTTTTAAGCTCAATTACAAAATCTACTCGATCTAATTGAATACCATTTTTAATTTTTCTTGGACTTTTTTCGTATTACTATGTAATTTAGATTTGTTTGTTTTTGACCTTTGAGTTAGTTTTTGAAGTAAAGTATTAGTTATTAATCTATGCACATAATAACTGTCTAATATTAAACAGTAATTTTCCGTTGGCTATAGTGAAAAACTTTATCCCACCATATTTTACAATAAAAAATTTAAAAAAATACTTAAATAAAAAACTTAAAACATTATATAACGTTCATGAAAAGTGATCGTAGTGAGTATGTAAGTTTATATTGTGGGTCTGAAGAAAACTTAAACTGCTCGCACAATGGTCTAAGACGCTAAATCGATTACCAATAAATAAGAACTTGTAGGCATTTGCAACTGAAAATGCAAATAATTTCAGAAAAAATACTTTAAAGTTGTGATCTTTGCAAGAATTACCATAATTAAGTACTCGTGTGAATAGAGAATAAAAAGGAATACAAATAAATAGTAAAATAAAAATTAAATCAACACAACATGTAAGGAAGGTTTAAGTTCGGATGCAACCGAGCATTTTATACTCTTGCAACTTGCAAAAATCGAAGCCAGGGCGATACCTTAAGGTGAAAACCAGAAGATCTGACCGGCCTATATCCACGGCATAAGATTTGTTAGCAAAACGAAAATCATTATAAATATATGTATGGTATATTGATGTTGAGGGTAGTATCGACCCGATTTTATGTATTTTTGCCAATACTACATACTAATAAAATGTCCTCTGTTCATTCGTTTTGTGGACGTGGCAGTGGTCCGATTACGCCCATCTACGAACTCGTAATTTTTTTTTGGCCAAGGAATGCGCATACTAAGTTTCATCAAGATCTGCTTTTTTACTTAAGTTACAACTTGCACGTACGGACAGACAGACAGTCACCCGGATTTCAACTCCTCTCATCATCCTAATTATTTACTTATATACAACCCTATATATCTCTCTCTTAGTTTTAGGTGATACGTACAACCGTTAGATGAACAAAACTATTATGCTCTGTTCCAACATGTTGCAAGAGTATAAAAATTAATAAATCACATTTACTAAGTACACATATGTTTGGATATGTTATGGAACCCCATATTTAGGTATAGTTTATGCATTTTAGACGCATAACGCAACACACATACAAAGAAAATTATCAGTTATAAAGGTAGATATGTATTTATTTGTAATTAGCGGTAAAAACGTTGAGACAAACGGCAAATTTAGTGAAGTAAAATGAACGCACAAATTATGTGTTATTATTGTTAAAATGAAAAATTAGCGAAAATATTTGAAGAATATTAACCCTTAGAAACACACATAAGCACTCATAAAAGCAAATAGAGGTTGAAAACTTCAAATAATTTTAGAATTCGAATATTGAAATAGTTTTTAGCACACAAATAATGAATTAACATACACACATAAATATACATAACTGTATGTAATATTGTTAAATTAACTAAAACAATAATACAATTAGGTTTTAACGAATTTCGACCCACTGTACATAGCACAATATAAACAATAACAGGCAAATAAAAAAACAACAGAAACATTTTACAGTGTTGCCGGTGCATTCAAATAAAAAAATAATAATCTTTGAATAAACCGTGAACCCTTGAAGGCATGATTTTAGACCCCAAGTACTTTCAGATAATTATTTTTTATATACTAGCATATAAACGAGTTAATAAATGTAAACAAATTAAGGCTGAATTTGTATATATGTATACACATATTAATTGAAAGGTATTAGTTATACAAAAAACCAAAAACAAAAAAACTTATAAAAGAGAAAGGTGAAATACTAAATTTAGACACATATTTAATGAGTTAAGTCGAAATTAAAATTCACAGAAATGAAAATTAAAAAAAACATAAAATAAATAAATAAACAGGAAACTAAAAATATATAATAATAAAAATATTATACATCTTTACTATGAGATTATACTTATAATATTTAAGTATGATTAAAGCAAAAGTAAATCGTTATTTAATACAACAATATACGCATATGAGAAGTAGGTTATTTCTCAAATATTGGTACGCAGCAAGGTTCCGCCTAAAAAACGATTTACACACGTTTTATCATGTTTTATTAACACTAACTTCTAACTAAGATTTTGCCTTCTGTAAAATTCTATGACTTTTCTTATTCTATTAGCGTTATATCACAGAATAAAACGGACATGGATTAATGTTGTTAACTTCTATGGTCCTATTTCAACGTTTTCAAAATTATTTACAGCCTTCGTTTGTTAAATACGTTATTAAATTGTCTTCAATTCAGTCCCTAACCGTACTTGTAGAGATGGAGGAGGGCATCGAGTTTTCCTTTCAGTAAATAAAGCTGCAGCTCAAACTATCTTGGTCAGCGTTAAACTCGAAAGTTTAAAAAACTAAGTAGAAATCATTCGGAGTTCTATCGGACAAAAACACCAAGCACTCAATGGAACAGAAACAATTAGCCTCCCCCGTTATTTGGTAGATATTGTCAAAAAAACTCTAATAAACTCAATTTTATACAATTTACAATTTTTAACTATCGATCTATGGCCCAGCATGAAAGAAGTTTTATTAGAGTTATTAACAATATAGACCTAGACCTCAAGAAATTCCAAAGCGTAGCTAGTCTCCCATATCTGAGGCGTTTCGCTCAAGAGGGAACCAAAGTGTTTGTGATTATAGACTTTAACCGATTTTTCCAAAATAACTTCTACTAAACCAAACACTAATATCATATGATATGTGATTTGATTATATAATATGTATTTATAAATTTGTGGATTGGTTTCTTTTTTGGTTTTTTTACCTTTAATATTTCATCAATATTTTGTAAGAAAGATTTAAGATGTATGGATGAGTTAAGCAATATTTAAATACTTATAGTTCTTTGAGATGAAGATGCTTCAGATAACCCAACATTTTCGATCTAAAACAAGGTATTTAGTTTAGATTATATGGCTGATCCTTCAGAATGGTGGAGGAATAATACTTAAACTATGTATTCAATCCTTTGTGAAGCTCCTGTGGCTACCTATCATGTCTATTGCTTCATGTCTATTTTTGCTATATCACCTGGATATCTAATTGTTTGAGACCCGTGAGTGTTTTGAACTTGTTCTGGCAAAAGCGGGACATTCGAGGAGAAAGCGATAAGATCTCTCTATCTCAACTTTTTCAAAACAGCTGATCTTACTGCATTAATCCCGATGGGACAAAGCCCAGTTAAAATTCCTATAATCATTGAAAAGAGAATCTTGCTAATTGTGATGAGCTCAATTGACCTCTTCCGATTTCTCCTAGGCCAGAAGGACCTTGCAGCTGGTGGTAGTTGACCAGTGCTAGCTGAGCTGCTCTGAGACCTAAGCAACTATGGGAAGCTAACGATGTAACCCAAACAATTAAAAGCTTTCTGATGTTCTTGTCCAAACTTATTCCGAACTAAAGAATTAAGAAAATTTCAATAATTTAATCGCTAATGGTCTCAACTTTGTATATAATTATATACTTAATTAACTAATTTAGTATTTAATTGGCAGTAAATTGATATGAAGCTGTTGTTAACTCGGCTATAATCGCGTAAGCGGTGTCTACGCCAATTAAGAAGAGGAAGAAATTGATATGAAAGAAAAAATACAGAATTGTCATCTTTTTAGACAGCTAAATGGTTTTGCTAAAATGCTTTTGAAGACTAAACGCGATGAGTCTAAATTGTCTAAATTAATTGACTTATTTGAAAGTGGTACTAGAATAATATTTCCATCATAAATTTATCAAATTCCGTTGAGCGCTTGATAGTGATATATGTATGTTTTGAAAAAAGAGGCAAATTATTATTTTATGAAAATGTATTTAATAGTTTTATGAAAAAAAGTTGGACAAAAAAATCGAAAGAAATTAATTGTTCAAAAGTTTTCCATAATTTTGCAATTACAATATTAAATCTTATACTTTTGAATAGAAAATTGATTTGAAAAATTGTTGTTGTTTAAAAAAATTAATTAATTAAATAACATAATTACGGTCAAATGAAGTCTAATATTTTATAAGTTTGTAAATGCTGCGGACCTTACTCAGTGTTGTTTGATGAAAATATATAATACTATATTGTATATAATATATAACGATGAAAATAAATATATACAAATAAAAGTATTAACTAATAAATATAAACAATGAATGCTAGGTGTCATGCTAAACGTGTTATTGTTATTGTTATATTGTAGACGTATTGCTAGATTATTGCGTTGTGTTCTTACAAATTGTATTATTTCAAAATATTTGAAAGATTCGTCAAAATGGCTGTTAATTTTGAAAACATTTGCTAACATAAACAGAGAGTAATGTAAAAACTAAATAAATATGTATAATAAATAAGACACATAGACATAAATAACAAAAATAAATTGAAGCTTAATATATGGCAAAAAGTATTGTTAAGTTTAGAACGGCTAAACCCAAAAGTGAAGGGTTAAGGTGTAAAAGTAAATCCGAAGTATTATGAAAAAAAATTAAAAAAAGATATTAAAAGTAAAAAATAAATGAAACCGTACAAGAAATGCCTAAAAATTGCAAGTGAAATATTTATAAATATATTGCGGAAATATTTAATAATGAATTGATTAAAAGATTTTAATAAAAAATATACACGCATAAAAGTGCTAAAGCTTATATAAAAGTATTTAAAAATAAATAAAAAATATTAATTAATTTTGCTTCAATCCGCTGGATTCACAATGTTGCTTCAAGTTTGTTAAACGCGCTTTTGCAAAAAACAAGAAATGATGATAAATATATACATATATATACGTAGTATATATAATACAGTTATACATACATTAAAATACCGCAAATGAAATGTTGTAATACTTTTACAACACAGTTTTGCTCAAAGCCAATCAACTTTGTATAAATTTATTAGCAAACAATGATTGCAAACGGAAGAACAAGAAAACAAAAAATAATTCGAAAGCTCACGTCTGATTTTCAATTAATTATAGCTTAAACGTTGCATTGTGATTGCGTGGCAGCACGCGAGTACGCACTCAATTTGCACAACCAATCATCGTACATACATACAGCATACAGTTGAGTTCGAAATTATAGAACTGTTTGGCAAAACAAGAAAAAACGTGAACTTTGGTTTCAACGAAGCTACAATACCCTTCACAAATTCAAAATACTCCTTACACGAACTTGACTTTTATCGGTTAGTTTGTGTGGCAACTATGAATATGCTAAATAATCTCTTCTTAGGCTATGATCCATGTCAAATTTCTTGAAGATATCTTTCAAAATAAGCACTTCCGATCGTCCAGTTTGTATGGCAGCTATATTCTATAGTGATCCGATATCGGCGGTTCCGACAAATGAGCTGCTACTTGGGAAGAAAAAGACGTTTACAAATTTTTAAATCAATATCTCAAAAACTGAGAGACTTGTTCGCGTATATAGAGACATTCGGACATGGCTAAATCGCTTGGAAAACTTAATATACCCTATTGAAGGTATAAAAAAATTACTGTTTCACGATATGACGCAAACTCGAGTGTATTGTGTTGGTGGATTGCCTGAAAATGGAGGCGAAGGACTGCCAGTCTACAGGCGGCGGCACTGAGGCCATCATTAGGTGCATTCTTACTTCCAAATTTGTTATAAATTAAACCTTATCCAGCAACTCAGTGGATTTTAACGGAGCTGAATGGTCTAACGTAACTTAGGGAAATTGTGTTGCTGACTACCTCCGAGCTAGCCAACTCATCTTCCTTTTCGTTTCCTTCTATTCCTATATGACTGAAGAAATCCAAAAGTTGTCATAGATTATTGTGTAAGGCAGCGGTACTACAATCTCCGGACAAAATTTTCAGTTCAGATCAGACTATAGCATATAGCTGTCATATAAACTGAGCGATCAACATCAAGTTCTTGTAGGAAATCTTGTTTATATGCGAGATGCTTCATTGCAGCATTGAAAAGAGAGTTTCAGCATTTTTTGAGAAACTTCTACTTAATATTATGGAACGACTTTTCCTTTATAACTTCCTTTATGACAAAAAACTGCTTCACACTGAAGATAAGTCCGAAAGTGTTGAGAGAAAAACAGAGAGTTCGCTTAACGTCATCAAACTTGAACATGTTTCTGGAACAGTTAGGATAACCTCTAGTGGGTTTTATTATCAGTATAATTTTGCAGTGGTTCTTAATATTTGGAAAGCTACTGTATAAGGTATGTACATACATATATGAAAATTTAGGCAACAAAACCGACAATTGCGCAGCAATTAAAAGTATTTCACGCAAATGCAACCAAGCAGTAAATTACTTAAGCAATAGATACAAACCAAATAACATATATTTAAAAAATAAATAATAATTAAGTGATAAAAAAGTTCACAAGAATAGGTATTTCTAAACGAGTTTATACTTCATACACAAACAAAAAGCATAAGCCATAAGTAATAAATAATAAATAATAAATAGAGAACACGAAGTTCAAGCCAGTGTTACATAATCTTAAGTTGTAGGCTTCAAATGTTGATTAAGAAATTGCGATAAAAAATTACAAAACAAAACACTGACCATTATATAAAAGCTATTGTGAAGCAAAGTTAGTGAGAAATAATAAAAATGAAGTATTGCAAAACAAAAAAAAACAAGAATTGTTTAATTGGATGAAATTTTATTAATATTTATGGAAAAGTAACGTTTGGACCGAGCAGAACGTTGAATACTTCGAAAAATAAGGAGGTTTCGCACGGAGAAAGTCTACCGCTTCCTCTGCAAACGCCCGCTTGTACCTGGATACTCTTATGGCACACACACTTTTCTCGCTCTGCGTGACAATTCATACTTTAATAACAAAGCGAAGGAAGCAAAGGGTATACCAGAATGAACGATTTGCTTTCAGTGTTAGGTAGATTACTTAGGTGCTGGCTCAGAACGCACCTAAGCCTTTAAGAGTTCCATTGCGTTACCACTGGGTCTCAAGACTCACTCTTACTCTATTCGCTCTGATGAATTTTATTAGCGTGAAAAGTTTTATCTGAGCATCCGAGATGTCCGCAAGTAACCCTCGACGGATAGTTATCATCTCTGCTTCACAGTTACCAGGAATATCACTATGTCCTGGAATTCATGGCAGGTTTATCATGAAATAGGTTGTAGATCCTTCAAGAGATCAAGACATTCTTTCACTAACTTAGACGAAGCCCAAAGAGACTTTAGTTATCTCAATGTCGCTTTGCATTCATTGTTCTTAGCCACACTCCTTGTCAGAAAAAGAAGGCATTCTTTAATTGCTGTGATCTCCGCTTTGATTACACTACTGTGATCTGGTAGCCGTGAGACGATTTTGGTATCTAGTTTAGCATAGAAGACACCACATCCTCTCGGTTATCTATCGCTCAATGTACTTTGTATGTTCTTCACAGCCTAATGAATAATCCATTAGCAGGCCTGAGGACTCTGCACTAGATACCATCCGAGTTTGGTTTGGCTTCTGAAAGAAAAAGAAAAAGATTTCCAGGAATTTCTTTTTGCTTTACTTACTTCATTTTTATTCGAGCTTAAGAGGTTATAAAAGCTATATCACTCCTCTTCTCGTTGGGATAGTTTAGCTAAATTAAATTGCTTCCTTCAATCTTTTTGTGCTTAAGTACTTCAGACTACCATGGGGCTAATTCTTCCCCCACTAGTGTTATTGAATAAGGCCCTTATAATGTTTCTCGGCAATAGTTTGTGAATTGTTTAACGAGGTTGTCCAGGTACTCTGGTTGGAATGGCGGAATCATAGGAATACGTTTGTTCAGCTTTTGCATGTGCAACTGCCAGTTCGTTTTCCCGTTCCAACTCTTTAGTCAGCTGCAGTGATACTTATTCTTCTTCTTCTTCATACGACATAAAGCATGACACTAACCGGCTGTTTGTTACAATTCGTTTGAGAGCTTAGTGGTGTGGTGTCATGATTACTATAGCTTTGCAAGATGAAAACATTAAGTTTTTTATTAGGCATTATAAATTATAACTTTGCATGATTGTCTTATCTGCGTCTTCTTAAGAGTCGCTCGCTCTCAATGTATAGTTTAGAGAGTCTGTCTGTAAGCTCAGAACCGGAGGAACACTCGCATTGCTCAGTATTTTTCTCATCGCCCGGGGACACCATTGGATCTTCCTCGACTTGGCGATCCATTTCTGATGGCATGTGGTGTACTGCATCTGCGTTCTTCACCTTTGTGAACCCATAGTTAATCTCTCCTCCAATTATGTTTCGTTTCATCTCCACACTAGATTCCACTGAGGGGTCTTCAATGTTTCTCTCCTTGGCAAAGCGTAAAAAGATGAGAATTACCCATAATTTTGTCGCACCTTGCTACGATTCGCTTCGATGAGAACGTACATACTCATTCAAAGGCATAAATTGAGCTTTACTGCCAAAAGAAACCGCAAAGCGAAGCAAAAGTTCTAAGAGAGCCTGGTGTGAAAATCGATTATTTGATAGCTGTCTGTACCTATTGTAACGGTGCTTTTAGATAGATGTAGTTATGTACTATATTTACTTATTCTGAAATCTGATACCGTTGAAATCACCGGACACGATTCTGATAATATGCATTTCGTAGATTATAGAACCGATAAGCAGTTGCTGCACTGGATACTAAAGTAAACCTTTCAGCCGATCAACTATGCATTACCCATACAGTCCAATAAAGCAGTAATTGACTATGTCACGGTGCCTTTAACTATACCTTATTTCAGAACTTTTAAAAGTGATTCAAAGTTAGAAGTCATCAGAAAAAATATTTTAGTTTCACTTGTTGTGCTTCTCTCCAAAAAAAAACAAAGGGTTTAAGTGAATTGTTCTACACAAATTTTATTTACATGATATTTTAGCTAAATATGCTATATACTCGTAAATGTATTGGAATACATATATATAACAAAAAAGGCTATAACATTTAACAACTATTAACACTATTAACAACTATTAACCTCACTCAATCACAGTGATTGATCATACACTTGACCAGCGGGTTCATGGGCAGTTCAGCGTCACACTCAAAAGCCGCCTCGAACTGTGGCATATTCATGAAGCTTCTATTGATCAGTAGGCTAAACCAGTCGTCATTACGTCCACAATGCAACTGCGCAACGGCATAGAACATAATGCGTTTCGAAGTCAATTGGAAATGTTCCAGCACGAAATCCTCAGCGAATGCGAAAGATTCGCCCTCTAGCCAGAAGTCATAATCTCTTAAAGACTCGACAAAAGCACGATAAAACCGAAAAAGCTCGGCAACTTGTGATTCGCCCAGCATTTGATAAATCGGCGCAACTTCGTAATTCAACAGTGACTGTCGTTCCAAGCAATACACGGCCGTGTAGTAGCCATCTGAATTGTACAGCAAATCCGATTTATGCCACAAATCAAAACCCAGTGTGGCGAAATAATGGAATAACGGACGTTGTAATGACAAAATAGTAAAATGCAGAAAATTGCGCAAGAAATATAGGGGATGATTGTAGTCTTCAGGGTCAATAAAGGCGGTGAAAAATGTGTTTCTCAGCTGACGACGACGCAAAGTTACCAAATTGCCATAAAAGTTGCCTTCCTCGAATTTGTCTGCCGCATAGATTTCCGTTAGATTAGCAGGATCTAAGTAAGTTTTAGCATATGTGGCAAGGAGGCGCGGCAAATTGAAATCACTACGTTGTGGCTTCGTATATAAAAAGCGATCCCACTGTTCCCCCAAGAGCACAGTGCGTCGTTGCTCTTGAAAGCGTGTAGTGTGATAAAGATACGTGGCCAACGCGACTTTACGACTAAAATGCGCATTGAACACATCCCAATTCCAATACTCGGAGAGCAGCAGCGCTTCGAACTCTTCCGTGAGCAGAAAGCAATCTTCGTAACGTAGCGTCACGTAGGCCTGCCAAAGAACAAAGTTAAAGAGTACGCTTGGGTGTGTCGAACGTATGAGCGCAGCGATATTCTCTAGGCGCTCCTCATCGGTAATTATTTCACGTGCGGCCCACACATCTTTCTCGCTGAAGCGCAAACTTCTATAATAATATTTAAAGTATTCCATGTAGCTAAACGAGTTTAACGTTGAATCGTCGTAACTGCCATTACGCCCGCCTTTATCACCGTCTAATTCGGCATCAAATGGTAATTCACCGATGAGCACACGACAAAATGCGCGCAACTCGCTGGCGATCACCTGCGCCGCCTGCTCGTCGCCATCGTCTCGAAAAGTCAACAACTGCGCTTGCCAATCCGCCAAAGTTTCGCAGCGTACATCTTGACGCGCTCTAACCGGCGTCACAAAGACCGTAGCCTCTGCAAAGAAAATGCGCACGAAACTCGTAACGCCATGCGCCGCCAACTCTGCGGCCAACTGTAACCAATCTAAGTAGGCGTGTTGTGCCAGTAAATTGTCCCATTCATGACGCAGCAACGGCCACTCCCTATAGAGCCGCGCATTCTCCGCGAGGAAGGGTATTTCGCGTAACATGCGGCGCCATTGAGAAAGCGGACCGCGACCATACAACTTATTCTTCTGTTCGCGTTTCTTACAGGAAACATAGAGCGCTGCGAGCAGCCGACCCGGCGGTGTGCGGAAGTTCGCTTTATTACGCTCAAAAAAATGCATACGGTCTTCGTAATTGTATAAATAGGGAGGCACTGTCATCGGCTTATCGGCCATATCCACACTCAGCTGCAGCTCGTCGCTCAGCGCTTCGTTGTAGTAGCCGCAAGCGTGCGCAAAGAAATCTTCACACGGATCTGCATCCTCGTCGAGTATGTTAAACATGTGAGTGAGCTGTTCGCGATAAAGACGCGAGACTGCGTGTCCCGTGCGCACTTTCGCTTCGGTCGTGTGACATTGGCCGCCTTGTTGGACTAAAAATAGACACAGTAGAATGAGAAACCGACGCGGGCGCGTTTCATTCATCTTTCGATGATATCGCGTTGCTTTCGCAAGTCGAACTGATTTTCGCAAATATGCAAAAAGTCCAATATTTGTCTAATCGCGAAATTCTTTAACGTGTTATTATTGTTATTTTGTTTTGCTATATATTTAATTTTTTTTTAATTAAAAAGTGATAAGAATAATTTGTAAATAAATGCAATGATAATGAATCACCCTGAAAATATGAAAAAATATATATACATACATACATACATATATATATATGGCACGGAGCACAATCACTGCACTTGACCTTAAATAACGCGAAGCTCAGTGTCGCCAAGACCCTCTCTCTATCTTTGGCGCTCACTTATAAGAAAAAAAAACAAAAAAACGGGAGCATATATGTATATTTTATTTAGACTCTCATAATTATTGATAAGGTGCTGTGAACTCAATATTTTATTAATTTAAGATTAACCTTTTGATCTCAGCAACAACTACGAAGCTTGATTCCCTCGCAAAAGTATCAATAAATCTATACAAAAAGGGCGGTGCGATAAATACATAGGTACTCATTCATAGCTTACAAAAGAAATACGAAAATTTTGGAAAAGCAGCGATGACTTACTCAGCATACTTTAATGCTTCTTTTACCTCGATACACTTGACCCAACTTCAAGTAGCTCAAAAACAGGACTTCTGGAGGTCGACAAATTAAGTTGCGACGTCCTTCTCATTTTACTTAAAATTCTCGGGCGAATAATCGCCTTTTTCCGCAATTCGGCGTCGATTCGATGCAATATTTCGGTATAGTAAAGCCCTTTGGACATTTTAAGCATTGTGATTTCGAGAAAACAATGACCATCTTATAGGACAATCTTCGTCTTCTTCAAATCAACGTCCCGGCGTCTCCGATTTGTATCAGTAATTCTATGGTTCGTCGGCGGCAAGCAAACGGAAACTTCTTCAGATTGCGTGAACAGCAACAAGCACTGCTGTGAAGGGGTCTCATCATTCGAGATCGTGGAATTTTGGCGAGTTAGCAATTTGCAGAGTACTTGGACGTGCGACCTCAACGAAAACCGATGTGCGACAACGTTGATTGCCGGATCTACGAAACCGGAACGGACCCGGATTTTTATCCGGCAAGAACTGTCAAGTCGGCAACATACCTCCAACAACAACAACAACAACAACAACAATCATAGACCACAACAATCATAGACCACAACAATCATAGACCACAACAACATCAACAACTCAACAGTAACCGCATGTAGCATATATGCGCTCTTAAACTTCTCTGCACGATTTCCTTCCAAAAACGGGAATCGTATCACGGGCCGAAATTGTTTTTAAACATATTTTAAAAACCGGCAGACCTGTGCGTTTCCACACGAGGTAAACACAAAATCAAGAGTCCAATTCGGCTCATAAGACTTTGCTTTTAAATTTATTTTCGTAACCCCGAACATTTTAGAGCCTTAAAGAATTCACTTGAAGAAGCGGAACGGAGCTGATTTTTATCCACCCGAAGACTGTTAACTCGACAGCATTCCTCAATTCTTTATTAGAAACTGACAATTCATTTGGATTTTGAATTTTCAAGGTTGGCTTCAATTCATGTAACGGATCGTTCCATCCTGGCGAAAATACAGAGTTCTTAAGTGCAAACAGCGATGTTACTTATTTAACTATTTTTATTATCGTTTTTTTTTTTAATATATAGGGTAGTCAAAATACTACTAATTACATAGGTATGTATGTGTGTATGTATGCTATGTCCTTAAATTAATGTTCCACCTGAAAAGGCGGAAGTCAAAAGCATTTAAAAAAGAATGTGAGTAGATGAATGAAACACGAAAATAAATAAATATAATTACTTTCGTGGATATTTTGAAGCTTTTTAAAATGAAATAGTATGGAGCTTATTCAAATGAAATATTGAAGACACGTCAATCATGGGATTAGTAATACTAGCCGTATTTACTTGTGGATAGATTTATTGCCTAGCGTTATCTTGCATACTCAACGATTCAGCTTATAAATGTAAAATTTGATGGCGCACGTTTTAAAGGATAAAAAAAAGAAATTACCAAACTAACTACACATTCAAATAGCACGAGTACATGTATAGTCGGCAGACATGCACGAAAATCCACGAGACTAAGTCGGTTTACAGGCATTTTCAAATCATTTACCAATTAAAAAACAATTTGCACACACACCTACATATGTACATATGTGTGTATATTGTAAAAATCTAAGTCTTTTTTAAGAGCAACTGGATACCGTAAGTTAGCTTAAAGCTTCAATTTCAATACGATTAATGGTGAGCTTTGCAAACCCTTCTGTATATTACGCAATATAACTAAACGTTTATTGCTTAAATTAACTTAGAAATTAACTAACTACACGGGCATCAAGTTATCTGCATGTGTATATGTAAGACGTTTTCACGCTTCACTGCTGCTGAGTGTCCGACTGCGACTGTAGCGTCGTGCCGCCGCCGCCACCATTGCCATCGGATCGCCGTCAGCCGCAGTGAAGTCTGGCCATTTAAGTATATCGAGTAACTTGAGTTTCAACTCTGTGGTCGCCGGACGCTCGGCGGGTTGTTTGGACAGCATCAACTGGAGTAGTTCGTGTTCGTTGGGGTAATTATGTGGAAACTCCTGTGGGTAGTTGCCATCTCGGAGCTGGCGCAACGTTTTAATGCGCTCCATTTCGGTGCCGAAGAATACGAGCAACTCGAAGAAGATCAAACCCAACGAGTAAATGTCCACCTTGAAGTCGTAGTGTTGGCCACGCAGCTGTTCGGGTGACATATACAAATGCGTGCCGACTTGTTGTGTGTGGCGTGCGCACGATGGCAGACCGGTGGTGTCGCCACACTTTGTCACCATATTCGGTATCTCGGACATATCGGTGACGAGTCCAAAATCACCGATTTTTATTTGACCATCTTGTGAGAAGAATATATTACTGGGCTTGAGATCGCGATGTATGAGCCCCTTTAAATGCACATAGTCCACCGCATCGACTATTTGGTGGAAAATGCTGGCGATATGACTCTGCCGTGACTCACAGCGATTTTCGCGCAGCCAATCGCGTAGACTCTCCTTTCGGCACAACTGCATTTGTATGTACAGATAGACCTTGTTTTGCTGCGGCTTCTGTGTGGCTTGCAACAATGCCGAGGCCGGCAGCAGTGCTTTGCTGTTATTGCTATTCTCAATATTTGTGGCAAATTTGCCCAGTTCTAGGGAGGCGGGGCGTGGTTTGCTTTTAGTGTTTGTTGTGTAGTTGTTGTCGTTTAATGAACGTTCCAAATCCTTTGAAGTCCACACGTCACCATTCGTTTGGCCAGCACAACCGCTATCTTCGTTGGTTTCGTCACCGTTCGCCGAACGCACAAACTCAATTTGAAAGGAGTCGGAGAGTTGTGAATAATCCATATTCTTGCCGTTCTTCGGCAAACTCATATCAAATGAATTGGAATGAATGTCAATGGAAATGGAATTTGTATGCAACTTCTTGCCATTCACTTGCTTGTCCTTTTTAGTGCTATTCGTTTTGCTTTCTTCCTCGCTGTCACTATCGCTCTCATCATCGATTTCATCGCTACATTTCATTGCCAGCGACTGCGACTCTGAGCGAAATATAATGCAAGAATCGTCGTCTTCATCTTCTTCAATGCAATTGTCATGCTCGTGTTCGGAACCACAGTCCGTATTATTCAGGCTAGACATCCAAGAGAGCAATTGACGTTTTCGCTCGACCTGCAATTGACGTCGCGGCGGCTGCTGTGGCAGTGATGCATTTTCGAAGGAAGGCAGTGTTGTGCCGTCGGGCGTCTCAATTTGTATGGACATAGACATCTCGTGTGCCAACCACTTGCTATCCTCTTCTTCCTGCCAGCCAGGCGGTGGGGTTTCAACCCAAGCCTATGAAGCAAAAATTCGATTTAAGCAACTAACAATCAGGTAAAAACTATTGCACGAAGAAACTAACCTGAAAGTAGCGTACAATATTCTGATGCTCGCAATTGGCCAAAGTCTTCACCTCGCGCATGACGCGTTCGCGCGATTCCTTCTTATTTGGCAAAGTTATACGCTTCACCGCGTATTTGCAGTCATCCAATTTGTTTTTCGCTTCAAAAACAACACCGAAACCGCCGCGTCCCAGACAGCGCATTAAATCGAAATCACCCTGGAAGCGCGAACTGAAGTGTTCACCCGAACAAGAGGTAGACTCTGAAAGTGTACGATGCACATTGGCGGAAGCGTTCGCAGTGCCATTAACGCAAACGTTTGTGGGACCCAAAAGTGCAACTGTGGACTGTTCGGTCGCCTCATAAGCGGTGGGCACTGGCACATGACGTTCAATTACCAAAACTTCTTGACGCTGTCGTTGTCCCAAGAATAGATTCACTAGAACTGCAGTAGTCAAAGCGATTACAACAACTTCCTTCCACCAAAACCATAGTGACAGTATGACAACCTTTACGGGTGCATCCATGTCGTCAAGACTAAAACCCAAATCGACTCTACCGGAATGATTGGTGTTATTCACAGCATTTCCATTATCATCACCATCCATCACATCCTCTAGATCTACATCACCTTCTTCATCTTCTTCTGCCTCGTCTTCCTCTTCCTCATCGGTTATGCAGCGCACATTTTCGTTGCGATTCATGTCCTCACGGGAATATAAATAAAAACCATTGCCATTCACAAACTCTGAGGCATTAAGTACAGATTGTGCTGAGAGCGCAAATCGTTCTTCATCATAGGGTACCAACTCATTGCCTTGTATAGCTTCATTTGTATTCGGCAGTATGGTAACGGCATTTGATGACTCCAACGGCTTGCCATCTGTTAGCGCCTTTTCATTCTTTATTACTGCCAAAGAATTACTACTAGCTGGTATGGGCCGCCAAGGTATTACTGGCATCGGGGAGTCGGTTGTTAGGTGTCTGTATAAATTTGACTGATCGTCGATCTCTCGGCGCAAAGTGACCGATTCCTGTGTTAAAAAAGATATTACAAGTACGTGTCTAAAATATGAAATAGAATGTCAAATACCTGTATATATAATTGCTTATCATACATGCCGAGATAAATCGAGGGACTCATCGATTGTATGGGCGGATCGAATATATTATCCGCATGGTCCCATATCCACTGAGCGGAGCTAAACAAATCGATCGTTTCTAGCTCATCATCTGCGCCAATTTTCCAACCGCTCACAATGGGATGATCAAACTATGTATAGTTCCAAATAATGATTTTATTAATATTACCATATAACCGAAGTTGCGTTTTTGTTTTTTTTTTTTTTTACTGATTTCCTAAATAGCTTACCTTGTATTTCCACAGCATTGCATTCGGATCTGTTTTGCTGAACGCACAAATTACACCCTCCGGCACCACCACCTTTATATCCAAATCCAACATGGCCATATCCATGTCGCTGTATGGACGATCGTGGCATTCAGCCGGTCTAATCATATTCAACTCGTGTTGACCCACACTGAAATTCCAACGTTCGACACCGGTCCGCGATTCCACAGCGCGTACAGTTTGTGTCTGTCGACGCACAACAATCACATCATCAATGAGGGGGTTGTGTTCCATTTGCGTTTCATCGCCGCTAATTGTATTACCATTTTTATCGTCGCTAGTTGCAGGCTCTCTTGCGTCTGTTGAATTAATGCAGCCATTCATGGAACACTCGTATAACAGTTGGCCCGTCCGTACGGATACACCATATGTGCGTGTCTCCTTGCCACCCGAAATGACCAGATCATCGGAGAATTTCGCCGAGGAGCTAAGCAAATTTTCGGTGGTTATCGGTATGGGATCAATGGAGTCACCATCGAATTTATAAATGCCCCCACTCAAGGAAGGTATCATACGCACGAATTGTCCATTATTTGTCAATTCAAGACGATGTATGCTAGACGATATGAGCGGTCCAGGACCGGTTGGCACGCTCCAAAGTAATTTACCGCCTTTGCTGACGTCAAGTGCAGACAAACGGCCGTCTAGCGTTGTTATATACAGTAGTCTGTAATGAGAGAGTGTATTTACATACATATGTACATATATTTATCAGAAAAGATTAAATAATCTCATATGAAACTCTGATATTTGCCACTTGTTGTTATTCATCACAAAACGAAGCAGAGGAGGAAAAGAAAAACAAAAAACAAAAGCATAAACACATTTATAGACATATGTACATATGTATGTATGTACGTATGAAAATTTTTATTTATACAATTTTTTCGTCTTTACGCCTCCACATTTGATTTTCACTCATTCTGTTGTTTGTTCAATTACGCTTATCGGTTCCGCACAAAATAACGCATTATAAGTAGGTATGATAGTGATCCGATATTGGCAGACAAATGAGTAGTAGTAGTTCCCACAACATTTGGGTCCAAGTAACCAGAACTGACCCGGATTATTATACGACCAAGCAGTGTCAACTTGGCACCATTCCTCGAAATTACTTCAGGAATGTTTTTCTGCCGTTATGATAAATACATGATGGTAAAAAAATATGCAAAAATTCGGGACCAATATCTCAAAAACTAGTTTTACATATTAAAACAAAATGCAAAAATTTTCCTGATACTCGCTTTGTTGTTTGAATTCTTATAGTTATTATTACGGCAACAATAATCGTGCATTTTCAGCACGTTACGTTTGGTAAATGCAATTAGTTAGTGCATGAGTCATAGAGGCAATTTAGTATGCAAATAGTAAAAAATTATTTTAAAACTGAAAATAGATGAGATATTTTTAACATATTTTAAATATTTCAACACTTTTTTGTAATTATTGCATGAAAGCTATTGATATCAAGATTTTTTTTTTAAAGGGCTGCGTATTTCAAGGCCACCGCTTTGGTCTGCATGTCCCAACTGCCCATATATTAATCTTCCAGGGATCTGAAATTGCATCAGCAACATCTGTATCAATATTTTTACTTGCTCTGGTTTTGTATGCATGTAATTAATGTACGAGTATAAACATGACTCATCTTCGTAGATATCGCACACTTTCCCAACAAAAGCGCGCCAAAAACCTGCCCCTTTTTCTGTTTGCTCAAACCACTGCCGGCAAAAGTTTGAGCGCATGAGTTTGCATTGCTGATTTATTTGTATAAACAGTGGCTTTGCTCTCCATTTCGAAGGTTATTTCGTAAATAAACCTTCGAATTGCAAAAGACCACATCATCTTCAAACATTTCTTCTTTTTGGGTAAAAGAGCGCAGACGCCAGTTTCAACATTAAGAAGGTGCCCTTTCTACCATTGCAACAAACTTATGTTTGTTGGTAAGGTGTAGGCTGGGCATCTGTTTTATTTAAATTCAGCCAGCCTTCAAAAATTATGTTACCAAATGAGAATATACGTGTGTAAATTAAAAAATTATGCAAAGTACTAAAGAGAAGCTAAGTCAATTCAATGTGGGCAATATAATTTCCCCAATAGCGCTCTCGTGCTAACTGACCCATACTAAAGTTGCTGGTGAAATTATGTTTTTATACGCAAATATAGTGTGTGTTGATAAATTTGTTTGCATAATATACTTTCCATTAAGCTTACTTGGATTAACTCACATAGCAATATTTTTTTAATTTTAAAATTTTTATAAATTAAGAACTTTTTACATACGCCAAGTTACTTCCTTTAGTTCATTTTTTATTAAATTGATTATTTAGTATTAATTGGAGAAAACGAACCAAACAAATTCATTGGAAAAATTTTAATATAATAACAAAATAATTTAAAACACTTTACCACTATATCTTGTATTTTTAATTTTGATTGTTAAACGTGTAATTTGTAATATAAATTGCAAACTTCAATGGACCGCAGTTATCAGAATTTTCTCTATCCAAAACGATAAAATCACCATAAATTCTGCGTATTTACTTGAGTGTACATAGATATTTCTAGAACATTTTAGAAATATCTGTACGAATGCTCTAATGTGATATTGCAATTTATAAAGCATAACCTTTTGCGGTAAATTGTTATATGAAAGAAATATGTAGACTTACCTGCGTCCTATAGTGTGATCTGTATTATCATCGTCACAGTACGGGATAGCGACGGCGCGGCGATTTAGTTGCAAGGTCTGTTCATTTGTCGGTACTGGATTCTCAGCTCCAACACTTCCTATAATATTTGTCATTGTGGCAGCAGCAACAATTGAGGTGATCATCGTAAGTTGAAGTAATGATTTGCGGCACTTCCTGACGACATCGAGGTCTCTTTGAATGCCCATATTATATGATACAACGCCGCAATGGACACCACCGATAATTTAAGCGGCGACTGTGGTCAGCGCGTATAGCAAGTACAAAAAAAAAACGAAAAATATAAAATTTCACACGCACGATTTTATGTTGCAGAAGCGAAGCGTGTACGGAGCACAATGGAAATGGTTAGGTGAACAGAGAAACGTATGATGATAATTAGGGATAGGCGAAGGAGCAACGTGTGAAGCACCCAACAACAATGGTGCTCTTTTCCACATCACTTAAGTTTTACGTTTGTCAACTTATGTAAACTACGGATTGCACAGCCTCCTTTTTTTATGTTATTATTTTGGACTATTTTATATGTAAACTAAAAGTAGGAAAAAACAAAATACTATAATATGATCGAAACAGTGAAAACCACCAAAAACAACCGATTCAACGACGAAGTTTTGCAATGACAACTGTGAATAAACTGTCAATGTAATCAGGTGGCATAAATTTCCTAGTATTTGCATAACGATGAGGAAGTGTTCCGAAACGGGTAATTTTAAATGGCTTTATTTTTATTTAATGTAACAAAAAATATTTTACTAAGAAGCAAATTATGATATTATATTATGTACCGAGTAATTGGCTTTGATGTAATTATTAGCTAGAAACTATACTATAAATTAAATCTCCATAAGCTTTATTAACTTTTGAAACACATTTTTTAGTTTTCTCATATGTAGACAAATAAATTTAAAAAACGTAGGTTTGACCCTTCACAAATACATTTCTTATTGTTATTAAAAGATCTTTATCTTGAGTTTGTATGACATCTCTACATTTGATCTCCTATTGGCACGGATTTTTGTACGTTATTTTTTGTACGCCTCCTATTTACTTAGTTCATTTTAGAACAAGTGTATCGTTACATGAGTTTGAAAATGGCAACGGAACTAGAAAATCATTTCCTTAACATGAATGCAACCACAGAACTCTCTGCAAGATTTGAGAGCCAATTAAATGAAGCAGTAGAATGCTACCGCAAGCTCTATGAGAAAGTACAGGCAAAGAAGACACAGCGATTAATGATTTTAAAACTTATTATTATTATTTTACCATTCCCAGAATATTTTTTGTAATACATATGTACATATGTATATAATACCATATAAATTCTCACAGTACGGATAAATAGTAGATTTTCATATAAAATGAGATTTTTTACACGTTTTTCTTTTTTGCACGAATAATTTGCTGTCAGAGTTATGCGCTGAAAAAGGAGCTCAAGTGTTCTCCGATCTGAACAATTGTATTGTTGCCTTGGATAATAATCCCTGCGAAATTTCTTGTCTTGGGGGTTGAATTATACTGCGATGTATAAGTGGGCTACTAGTTATGAGAATTGTAGGGGGGAGTATATTAAGTTGATTAATTTTTCCAACTCCTTATATAATTTGCTTGCCTAGTTATTTAAAATTATTAATTTTATTTGTTTCTGTAGTAGGGAGAGTAATAGGTTATTTAAAAAGTTTTTCATACAAAGACTGGATTTTGATCGATCAATTTGTATGGCAACTATATACTATAGATCTCTGCCATCTCGTCGTTCTGACATCTCAGAACACTGCACTCTGGACTATAAAGGGATGTGTCTTGATGTCTCCGGTCGAACATACATCTTCCGGTTAAGGAGCATTACGAGCTTCTCTTCAAGAAATTTCTACTACAGTCGCCCTCTTTCCTTAACCTTCGTTATAGAAGGCATTAGATAGTATGCCGACCACACTTCGGACACAACTACCCACAACCCATTGCAGAGGACGAGCTCTAGTTGCGGTGAGAATTCAGAATGGCCTTTAAGCTGCTTCGTTCTGTTTATTATAGCAGGTTCAACTTCTACTTATTCAAAATCGACTCCGACTTACCAAATATAAGTCCAGCTTCAACGAATCCCTTCATGACTCTAATCAAAGCTTTGCATGCCCAGCTAATTCCACTCATCTAACACTCCTCTCCTTATGAGCCGAACCCGTCGAGACAGCTCGTTTCCTGGGCCTACCGTTACATGACTTCGTTGACAACTTACCTTAATCTTACCACCCAATCTAGGATTAGAAAATCGTTACATCATCAGCGGTTCTGAAAAAAGCAGCTTCATGCCATGGACAGACGTACATGGCTAAATCGACTCATCTCATCAAGCACATCATTTACCAGCGTTCATATAAGTATATTTTATAGAGTCCCCGACGTTACCTTCTGGTTGTTACAAACTTCGTGGCAAACTTAATAACCCTGTTCACCCTGAACAGAATATGAATATCGCTATTGTAGCACATACAATTTGTAAGGGCTGCTGTCAACTCAACCATTCTGAGCAGGAGAATGAATCAAATGGCTTCGAATTAGCAGTCACTTCAGTTTGTGCTGTAAAATTGAAATGCAGATGACAAATGCAGCAAATTTAACCAAGTGTCTGTTATCAAAACGTGTCAACAAAAAGCCCTTGTTGTCCCCCAAATAATTAACATTAATCCATATAGTTGCGGTTACCTAAACTCGCCGGTGTTTTCCAGTTTTACTTTACATTACGCTAATTAAACAACTTAAGATAGTCGCTTTTATTAATGTTTTATAAATAAAATTACCAATTTCAAGATGTAATTTAAGTTCTTATTAAATGTAATTATAATGTACGAATAACAATTTAATTTTTTACCACAACTGTAATAATTTCTTTCACTAAATTTGTTCAAATGCCGCAAGTGCATTGAAACTGATTAAACAAAAAAATTTCGTACGATCTTTTTGCCAAAACTCAAATTAGCAAAAAGTAACATTTTCAGAAGATAATAAAATAAAAATTGTGAATAATACAAAAACACATATGTATGTACGTGAATAGTGAGAAATGAGGAATGCTACAAATTAGATAATTTATGATTTTTCAGATGTTTCCGATACCACAATGTTTTGTTTTAAACCTATTTAATTAAATAAATTATTGAGAAGTAATAGCGGGCTCGTGGCTTTTCGACTTAATACAATCATTTAACTTCTCTTTGAACTGATTGGCTAGATCCACATTCTTGAAACGCACCGCCAATTTTTCCACTTCGCCTTCAGCCGATTCGGCATAGTTTAAAGCAGCCCAAATAAAACTTTTTGGGTTGTTGTTCATGTTGTTAAAACTGAAATCCGCACCAACTGCATGATTCAACACCAATTTGTGTATTTGCTCACGCCGCATCACCAGGCGATATGTATGTTTGGTTTTGTGTTCCAAAATTTTGAGCTCACCAACGCCTGTACATAAGATATAACATATATTTACTTTACTGAATATGAAATTAGTGGTTTATGTATATATTTCTTACCGCGTTCCTTCCACTCTTTCGTGTTAGCATCGTAACGGTAAAGTGTCGCACGTTCACCGAACAATTTCGTCTCGTCTTCTTCGCCGGTACTTACTTGAATTTCATCTGGCAATGCAATTATAGGATCATAGTGTGGATCATAGTTTTCATTATCATCATTTTGCGTAGAATCGTTAGCGTTGTCATCTTTTGATGTGTTTTGCGCCGCTTTGGAGAAGTTAGAAAAGGCATTTTCATCGGTTAGACCAATGAAACCGCGGGGACCTGGTTTTTCTGATGGTTTGTTGGTGTTGGCGGAGCTTGCCTTTGCAGCTAAACTGGCAAAATCAGTCACGCCAGCTTTGTTGGAGAGGTCAGCAAAACTGGGTGCGGCTACAGTTTGCTCCTTTGGAATACCACCAAAAATGTTTGCTTCTGTATTGGGGTTTGCAGTATTTGCACTATTACCACTGCCAAAGATAGAGCCTTGGGTGCTAGTAGCGTTTCCAAAACCAGGAAATGTTGAACTGCCAAATATTGAGGTTTCTCCACCAATGGTATTAGCTGTTGAGTTGCTTGTGCTACCAAATATCGATTTGGTTGTTGTTGTTTCATTACCCGAAGAAGATTTACCATCGAAAATCGAACTGGAGCCTGAACCAAAAACTGGTTTCCCACCAAATATAGATCCACTGCCAGTATTGCTGGCAATACCACCGAAAATAGTGTTTGGTTTCTCGCTTTCGGATGTGGTAGAATCAGCGGCTTTAGTTAAAGAATTGGAGGCATTGCCGAAAATGGAGGGTGTTTGTCCAAAAATGGGCTTTTTATCTACATAGGTGAAAGAAATTTTAATATTTTGAATATATTGGGCAAAAATTATAGCATGTCATATAAATTTCACTAATATAACACACAACTCACCTCCGCCACCACCAAAAATGGAGCTGCCACTCAACCCACCAGAGCCGGCATTATTACCAAATAGAAATGTTCCACTTGTCGCGCTCGTCTTATTTTCATCATCTTTTTTGACATCATTCATAGCTGCGGTAAATGAGAAACCACTGGCACTCTTTTCGCCAGTAGCGCCGAAAGCTCTAGAGTTAACGCCAG
Source organism: Bactrocera neohumeralis (assembly GCF_024586455.1). Taxonomy (NCBI): domain Eukaryota; kingdom Metazoa; phylum Arthropoda; class Insecta; order Diptera; family Tephritidae; genus Bactrocera; species Bactrocera neohumeralis. The sequence goes on along the minus strand of NC_065919.1, from coordinate 28,157,823 downwards.
CAAAGCCGGAAAATATATTCGATTCACCCCCTTTAGGAGTGGCTGTAATGTTGCTAGAGTTAAGCGTTGTGGCTGCAGGTGAGGGTACCATCGGTGAGAGAGCGCTTTGCTTCAGGAGTGAACGATTCGCAATGACTGCACTCTCGGCTTTGGGTAATGACAAAACGGGTAATTCGAATGGTTTTAAAACATTTTCATTGTCTTCAGAATTAACGAATGTTTCAGTGGTTTTTCGTTCAGGGAAAACAAATGTATCCGGATCACAACCACGGCAACCAGCACAAGGTGGTTGCGCTGTAAAGAACTCATAAGGTAATTGCAATTTATCAGCAGTCATCCTATCTGCCTCCGACAAAGCAGCTGGTGGAGTTCCAACCTCCTTTTCGCTCTCTACAATCTCAGTCATATTCAATGTAGTATTCGTAGATATGCTACCGGTACTTTCGATCGCAACAGCCGTTCCCACGATGGCACTTTTCACTGCATCCATAAAACCTTGTGCAATATCTTTATTCTTAAAACGAAGTGAGAATTTTTCCAACTCAACGGTGCCCTCACTAAAATCGTTCACCACAAATAACCACGATTTGTCATCCTTGCGCTTGTACTCGACTTCCTCGTTCAGCACATGATTAAGGCAGATTTTCAACACCTGTTCACGACGCATTACCACTCGTAACTTTTTGGTTTGCTTGTGACGCAAAACCTTAACATCGCCTAGACCACGCTCCTTCCATTCGCCATCGACAAAGCGATATAATTTGGCACGATGCACATAGAGTAATTCCTCTTCCTCTTCGCCCGTTTTAACGTCAATCTGAAAGGGTATATGAATAGGAAATATTAAAAAAAAAAAATGTAATATATCAATACAATTTTTATAAGAAAGTAAATATGAAAATAAAAGATTATAAGTAAAGAAATTAATGTCAAACAAACACATCTAAATAAAAAAAAAAGTTGAAATTAATCAAAATTAATTTTAATACAAACCTAAATTTTTTATTTAGTTTCTGCTAAAAAATTCTTAGGCAGTTAGAATTTTAAGCAAAGGAAAATGCTAATATGTTTGAAAAAAATTAAAGCAAAAAGATCGAGTAAGAAAAACATCACTTGGAGAGAACAAACTTATTCCCACTCAATTCAACATTACATGCTACTAACCTTATCCGGCAGTGGTATGACCGGTGTGAAGTAAGTGTTGTTCTCCTCCTCTTGGTAGTCACCATCTTCACCGTCGTCCGCCGCGGCATCTGCATCACCACCGCCAGCGCCGCTCGACTTGCCGGGACTCTTTGGCTTCAACGTGAAATTGAAATCTTTTTTATCTAAAGAAAACATTGATGTGGATTCTCCACCAGCACCGGAAGTTTTCGACTGCGGCTGGAATGAGAATGCGGGCTTCGATGTCGTTGGTGCATTCGTTGAAGTTGCCGATGTAAACGTAAAGGACTTGGGCGCGTCAGTGGTACTTGTATTTGTCAAACCGCCAAATAGAGATTTACCCGATTCGGTTTTGGCGCCACCAAAAACAAAACTACTTGTAGGCGTTGTTGTATTAGCGGTTGCTGTGGAGGTGGCAGTGGCGGCTGCACTAAAACCAAAACTGAATTTCTGCGCTGGATTTGAGAGTGCAAGCACATCATTCGTGGATTCCTTTTTAGGTACTGTATCGTCTTTGGGTGCATCACATGCTTTGCAGTAAAGAGCGTCAGCTGTGTTGCTTAAATAGCAATCCTGACATGTCCAAGAACCCACTTTTGGTTTAAATTGATCACCGAAACTTGATTTTGAAGTCGTCGACGTTGTGGCGGCGGGTTGTGGCGCGCTGGCCGTGCTATTCGCATTTTCTGCAAGGATACTTGATGTAGCAGCAGGCTTACCGAAAGTAAAACTATTAGCTGCTTGCACTGGTGCCGCTACACTGCCATTCGTTGCTGGTGAGAAGCCAAAAACAAACGATGCCTTTGGTGGATTAGTTAGTAGAACATTTGTCGTGTCCTTTTTGGGCACAGTGTCATCCTTTGGCGAATCGCACGCAACACAATATTGTTTGTCAGCAGTATTTGATATGTAGCAAGCGGAACAGTCCCATGAACCGGCTTTGGGTTTGAAAGCATCACCAAAACCTTTAAAGGCCGCTTTACCTTCTGTTTTTTCTGTTGTTTTCTCCTTGATCTGCTTCCCAATTGCAGCAGCGGCGCCAGCGCCGCCGTTCTCATCAACTTCATCGCCCATATTTGCTTGCGCCTTCAATACGGCGTCATGGAATTGTTTGCAGGTGTCGGGTAATTTGAAACGCACCGTTAACATTTCGGTAGTCAATTCACTTTCCGAGTAGTCTTGACCGGCCCATGTCAGCGCGGTTTGTGAATTCTTTGCATATTTGAACGCGGTGTTTTTATACAAACGCTGATTACAGCAGAGCTTATGTATTTGTTCACGTCTCATTACCAAACGCACCTTATTTACGTCGTCTTTGTCCTGTAATAATTTCATGTTGCCAATGCCGCGCTCTTTCCACTCGCCTGCCTCTTTGTCGAAACGCAAGAGCTTAGCACGATGCTCGAACAAAACAATTTCATTCTCTTCACCTGTGGAGACTTCCACTAAATCGGGTAATGGTATTACCGGATTGAAAGTGGCTGTTGGCACATATTCATCCTCCGCATCGGAGACATTCGATTTATTCAATGCAGATGAAGTCGTAGACCCAGCGGCTATGCCACCAACGTTTGTTGCACTACTATCAAGAGCGCTGTTCGCAGCCGAAAATGCTGGCAGATTCCCAACACTGAATGGCGACGAAGTGGTGACACCCGATTTGCCCAAATTACTAAAGATGTTGGCAAAGGGTGATGAAGTGGTAGCCGTGGTGGAGTTCGTCGCAGCTGAGCTGGGTGCGATTGTGGCTGCACCACCTTTGTCGAAACTGAAATGAGCGAAAGGCGAGGCTGTGGATTTTGGTGGCTCGGATTTATTTTCGCCCGCAGCATTCGGCGCTGCAGCTGCTAGTCCACCGAATAGCGTTTTAGAAGCGCCGCCGGCGCTTGATATAGCACTCGTGGCGGCAGACGTTGGTGCCATAAATGTTTGTGCTGCAACGGTTGGTATTTTTTCAGCGTTGGTCTTTGTAGCTGGTGTGCTGGTGACGAAGTTGGTTACTGCGCTTTTGGTCAAGCCGAATGGTGCAAGTTGTGCAGGTTGATTAAACTTATTCTCTTTAGTAGTTTGTTCTTTCGTAACGGTCACCTCTTTTTTGTTATCCAATTCTTCGGCTTCTTTTTGTGCCTGTTTGAAACAATCGTAGAATTTCTGCGCTGACTCCGGCAACTTGAAACGAACGAAGAAGCTCTCTGTCTTCAACTCCTCATCAGCGAAATCGTTGGCCACCCAAATGTGTCCCTTCTTTTCATTCGCCGGCGTTGTTAATATAAGTTCTTTGGTGATTTTATGATTGGCACATATTTTGTGTGTCTGATCGCGACGCATGAGTATTCTTGAGAAACCTTCCTTATTTTTCAGTATCTTTATATCGCCAATACCACGTTCTTTCCAGTCTTTATCAGCGAAACGATAGAGTTTGGCGCGACAACAAAACATTACATCTTCGTCTTCCTCGCCAGTTCTAACCTCGATTTCATCAGGCAATGGAATTATGGGCTTAAAGTCAGGTCGTGGGTCGTATTCTAATTCAGCTTCTGTACCGCTCTTATTCGGCTCACTCGAAAAACTGTCCGATGTTTTATTCAATACCGAAATGCTCTCTCCTGAACTATTTTCTCCAGCTGCAGCAGCAGCCTGAGCTTGGGCCTGCTCAATTTGTGGTCTAAAACTGAAAGTGCTGGTGCTGATCGTACTGCTTGGCGTAGTAGAGGCTATATTCTTTCCGCTAAATATGGAGGTTGTAGAAGATGTAGGCGTTGTAAAATTATTGCTAAAAGTAATGCTGAATGGACTTTGTGTAGTGGCGGTGGTACTTCCGAAAGCGAAGCCAGTAAAGCCGCTGTTGCCTGTGGTAATGGTATTTGTAATGGCGTTAGCAGGTGTAGCTTGCGTTGATGTCTGTGCTACATTTGACTCTGTTGTGGCTACGAGGCTAGGCTTGATATGATGCGGTGGTATTGTAACGCTCAATGTTGGTTGTTGTGCCAACAAGGCTGGCCTATTTGGATTTGGTAACGGGTCAGAACTGGTGATTACCACATTGGCTGGTGGACCTTTTTCAACTGGTTGATTATTAAGTACTTTATTGAATTGTATGGGCGCAGTGGTCGGCGTCGACTGTGAGGAAATTGCTGATGGTAAGCCTATAACAGTTGGATTACTTGTTATGGCAGGCGCTAACGATGCCAACGACATTGGCACTGACAGCTGTGGCAATTGTGGTTGCAACGATGCTGGGAATTGAGGTGGAATTGTTGGTGGTTGCTGTGGTTGTGTCAACAAGCCATACAGATTGCTTGGGCGACCATCTTGTGGCGGTGCGGGCAATAACGGCGTTGATTGTGCCATGCTAAAGCTCAAATTGGCATCCATATATGGCATGGGCAGCGCATTACGTTGACCTAGTAAGTTTTCAATAGAAGATTGTTTTTAATTAAGAAGTTACCTTAAAAAATGTCTTTTAAAAATACTCACCCAACATACCGCCGGCGGAGCCAGGTGGACCTGGCGGTTGCGACATCATGTACGGTTGTGGATAGTAATTCATGGGATAATTCGGATTAAACATGGGACTATTGTATGCAGCTGCAGCCATTGGATTCGGCGGCATGTGCATTGAGTTTCTTTGCTGTGCTGCTTGTTGTTGAGACTGTGGGCCCGCAACAAAGGGGCTTTGCACGCCAACGGGTGGTTGAGTGCTGGGTCCATTACCAACGCCGGGAAACATGCTACCTGCAGCATTCATATGCGTTTGCGCAGGCGGTTGATACAATTGATTCTGCAATGCATCTTCGATCATATAGAGATCATCGAGCACATGGGATGCATCATCACGCGATGGTGGATTTGAAGAAACACGTGTACGTTTCATAGCTTCCTCAAGGCCAGCAATTTTATCCTTAAGTGAAGTGATTTCCTTACGCATTGACAGCATTTCTGGTTTAATCGTGTCAACAAGTTCCTCTTTAACAAACGTTAGTGTTTTGGCCATTTGCTTTACTAAGTTCTCCATTTCAGTATTACGAGGCGAGGCAATTAGCGCGGCAGCGGTTGCTTCACGTCGAGAACGGTTTATTGCTGGTGTAGCAGACAAGGATATATCGTGGTAGAACTCAGCTTCGGCATCTTCGTAGGTGCTAGAGTTATTGTGACCGGTGGCTGGGCTACCTTCATTAATAAATTTCATAGTAGCCTGTTGCAATCTTTTCAATTCAGTATGTATTATGGAATTCAAAGGATGTTCCGGGTTAGCTTCTGTATTTTTCAACAGATTCAAAGTCTGATTGAGGCACTCACTTGCACGATCCAAATACATTCGCTTTGCTTTCTTTGGTGTTTTATTGGCTTCGTCCAATTTACGATATGCCTCTGCTTGCAAATATGTCGCAAATGGCAATTGTACGCCAGTCAATTCTTCGATTAACTCTTCATATTCGGCTTTCTTGAAGTAACGCGAAGCTAAATATGAAACGGCATCCTCTGCTGCATTAGAAATCTCGCGCTCAACAACGGAAGTTTTGGCTTTAGTATATTTAAAATATTTACGGAATGGCTCTAAAACGCCTTTATTGTTCATTTTCACCATATTTAAACCATACTTATAGATATTCTCTGCACGTGCCTCCAAAAAGCCTTTCTCTACTGGTTTAACAATATCCTGTGCTCGTGCGACAAATATCTGCCCCAATTTGAACACGATGATCATGTCAATTTTCGGGCCATTAACACCGCGAACAGCTTCTATACCATACTGTAAGTTGGCGCGTAACTCAGCTAAATTATCCGCGCTTAGATTTTTGTAAACCTGATAGGCAGCTAGCCACCAGTTGGATTGTTCCTCGGTACATAGCTGCCCCTGCAAATTAGCGAATGGCAATATGCGTGGACGTCCGGAAGCGCTGCGATTGCCCGTGTTGTAATTGTCAAAGGTTTCGCGTTCAACTTGCAGTGTACGTTTAGCTTGTATTGTTGCCGCATATAAAAACGTATCCAAATCCAATTGGTTTAAAGACTCTGCACCACAAAATGCCAAGTTTTGTGTGGAAAAATTCAAACCACTAAAATATTTAGCCCGTACATAGGCGAGATTATCATTACCCAAACAAAGGTAGACCAAATGTTGCAAAGATTGTGGTTTTAAGTACTGCGCATCCTCTTCATAGCGCTCAACGTCGGCGTAGGTGGGCAGCTCGAACACGGGCTCGGCCAGCTTCGGACTCTTGATTAACAGAGAACTTTGTTCTTTAACTTTTTGATCACTGTTGCAGTAGAGCGCAGCAAATACGTTTCGCCGCCAAGTTTTGTCTGAACAAATTTGTCGTATTTGCGACAACAACTCATCGCTGTTGCTCCACAACGGTGGATTGTTACCAAGCAAACTATTTATTTGTTGGTTGGCATTTTCTTTGTCAGTAGTCAACTCGTCTGCAATGCATGATAGCAAAGTACGACCAGCCTAAAATGAAGTAACATATTTGCATTATTTACAAATTATAAAATTAAAATTAAATTATAAATTAAAATAACATAAGCTACTTTCATAATCAAATAATTCAAAACAAAACAAAACGATGAGTGAAATTATTCAACAAAGAAGTTCCATTAAATTTTGTGTCAAATTTCTAGTGCCGAAACATTCAGAATGTTGGAAAAGGCCTCAAAGAGGGTCGAGAACATGTTGACGGAGAACCACGTCCAGGAAGGCCATTAACATCAACTGGTGACCAACACGTCAATAAAATAAAGAAATTGGTGCTTTACGACGATTAACAGTCAGAGGAGTTAGTGTCATCGCTGGAATATAAGACGGATCAGTGAAAACCATTAAACCTAAGAAACATGAAAGAACGACTTATTGCAAAATCACTTAATTTTTTGAAAATAGCGTCGCGTTAACGTTAACAAACTACATTGATTTTTCGTGTCGCAACCAGGGGCCAAAGTTTTTGAAGAATAAATCAAGAATTTTAAAAGAAAGAGCAGTCATATGAGAGCGACGACAAAGTTTTTGAAGAATAAATCAGAATCAGAAAGAATCTTTTACGCTTTTCTCTTACCTGTGCGCAACGGAAGGAACCCTCGCGATTCCACAACTGTATCAACTGCTTGCCTTGTTCGTCAGTATGTCTCATCCATGGTTCGCGATTGTCTGGCACATCTGTTTGGAAAGCAAATAGTAATAGTGGTAGCACTACCTTTACAGTTTCTTTCCATTTGTTCTTGTTTTGTAAAAGTTCACGCTTGAAGATTAAAGCTGTCGCATAAATTAGCATCTGACCGCGATAATGATCCAAAAAGAGATTAACCAATTCACGTTGGGCGCACAATTTATCCGACAATTGTGTGACTTTGAAAAGATATTGATCTAAATTGAAAAGTAAATTTGCCGTCTCCGTTACTCCACCAGTCGCAGAAGCGGCCGTTAATGTGAAACTGATGTTGACTTGTCGTTCCAGGCAAATAATCATTAACAACCAAAACTCCCAATCCTTCTTCGTGTTTGGCATATGTTCATATTTGTTCAGCACTAACCATACGATATTGTACCATTCGCTGCTGCTGGAGAAATTATCATGCTGGTTCATCTCAAAATTGTATACATATTTGAAGGCGTCCAACACTTTATTTTGTTCAATGTAATTGCGCATAAGTCGAACACGTAATTGCACATCATTTGGACGAGCACTTATTTCTTTCAGTATTAAATCCTCAACTTGATTCGTTTCCAGATTATCTTTGTTCATCAATTTCAAGCGCAATGAGAATACTGCATCGTGTTGCACCTTTTCCGACTCAGCTAACTCACACCAATATCTAGCTTTACTCACATTCAAGTTTTTATCATCCAACAATAGTTGACAAACATCGGCCAAAACCTCGGGTTGTTTGGAATTCAGTTGCAAAGAACGTTGAAAGGACTGTAGCGCCTTTTCTGGTTTCTTAAGGCGTTGATAACATTGACCAAGTAGTTTATGCGCCTGATCATTGTCTTCTTTTACGTTGAGGTAGGAGCACAGATATTGTTCTGCGGTGGAATATTCGTTGATTTTGTAATAAAGTTTGGCGATGGTAAAACTTCGTAACTGCCGCTAAAATTTAAATTATTCAAAAAGGAATATTTAGTTAAAAATGAAAATAATATACATACATATTTAAGGAAAACTTGCTTACTCTAAGTGAAATTTTTTAATAATATAACCACAGTTTACAACATCCAACAGCCAAATAGCAACCAATAATATTCATATAACTTTTTGCGTACCACTTTATTTTATTAAGCTTCTACAAATTACATTTAGATCTTAATAACTTATGCGAAAGTTTTTGTATTTTATGGTTAAAAAAAATTATTTTCATTCCTTGATTTAGCAAACCCTGGTAAAAACCGCCGAAATTTTTACATCGAATCAACTCTGCGTTAATAACGGCTAATAACGAATATTACTAAAAGAGAAATACGAAGGACACATAACCTCATTTTACATAAAATATTTGCTAGTTTTAAATATAAATTAATTTAAGTAAATAACCCTGATGATGTTTTAGTTTGCACATGCAATAACGATTTCAGCTATGAGCCCTACAATTCTTATATTTTTGACAAAGCCGGTTGGCTGGAAGCACACAACTAGACATACAAATTGGCGCCGCATTGTTGCGCCGCAAAAATATGCATTAGCGTGAAGACATAAAATTCTTTCGGCTTTGCACATTTTAATTAGATTATGTAATATAAACATAAATATATCTAAACCAATGCAAATGTTATGATACTAGTATGGCCTTGCTTTAACAAGTACCTCAGATTCGGAACGCAACTTTGATAGTGCAGTTCGCACATGGGCATCCACTTCTTTTTTAGTTTTGTACATTTTTTGCACACACGATTAAGCAGGAATCAACAAATCGTCACTATATTTTTTTTCTTCCGATAATTACTTTCTTTCGTCACTTTTATATTATATTTTTAGTTGCAATGCAATTTTCCCACTTCGTACTCTCTAATTTTCGTTTATTCACACTTTTGTAGCAAATGCACTGAAATTCAATTTTATCCGTCATAAAACGTTGATGGGAAAAACAAAATAATTTTGCTTTATTTTATGCTATTACACTCTCACTGACAAATTTTCCCATGTTCGGCGCTTGGAAAAAATTTTGCAAGTGGCGGCGTTTCAGCACTTTCGGTATCTTTCCATCGCGTCAGAAAAACGGGCAGAAGCTAGCTGTATTGCTTTGACATTTTGTTAAAATCCACACATAGATGCCGCCAACCACATAATTAAGGGACTTTAATTAAAATTATAAAATATGTTTAATTTAAAATGGCAAAATTAATTTCCTTATCCATGCTAAGAAAAAATCATTATTTATCCAATTAAATGTAATAAAATCAATATAATCTCAAGGATGAAATAACAACATATACATACATATCTGAATAAAATAATAATATGAGTAAATGTGAGCGAAAAGATGCAGTTGTATGCAGGGTTTGTACTTTTTTATTGTATGCATTTCATTAATATGAGCAATTTTTCATTTCGCAATTAAATTAAATTTCATATCCACAGAGTTACCACATCTTTTGAATTCCATTGCAGATGTTTTAAATACAATTTTTTTATTTCAGTTGAGCAGCGCAAGGATTGAAAATTATTTAATAGTTTTAATATGCATTACATATAATGCTCAATTACACAAAATCGTGAAATTGTGCAGATTAATACATCGAATTGAATAAATAAATTTATTAATAAATATTGGCAGCGTTTATTAGTGATGAAATGTCTGTCTATATTAACAACGACAGCTAACTTCACGCATACTTGACCCACTTCCTTTTCCGTGTTAGCTGTGAAAGAAGAAACATGCCGGTGGGTGTCAAATTCGATGAAAATTTACAAATTACAGCCTTTTAATTATTAAGTGGGCATTTATTTTGCATTGGAACGAAAGTTCAAGCCTGTGTGCAAGTGAAATAAGTTTTTTTTACTTGAATAAAATGCCAGAAATTCCGTAAAGTGCTTGTGTAAATTGCAACAAATGCCCGACGGTGGCAAAATGAAAGATTGCATGCGCTTGTGTATCGAGTTCACATGGCTAAGAAAAACTAAGCCAATGTCGAACACATTAACTCTATGAATATTAATCGCAAAGTCCATTAATGACTACATTAGTTTGTGTATATTAAAACAATGAAATAAAAAAGTGATTTATATTAATTAAAATTAGTGATAAACATAACCTAGAAATGCAGTTTAATGCCACACAAACTGAATTTTCGACTGGTTGCAACAATTCTGTATTGATTGTGTTTACTTATATTTGCAGCTAGCAAAAGATTTACTGCACCCATTGCCCGCTGAAGAGAAGCGTAAGCATAAGCTGAAGCGCTTGGTGCAACATCCCAACTCTTACTTCATGGACGTCAAGTGCCCCGGCTGCTACAGAATTACCACAGTTTTCAGTCATGCACAAGGCGTTGTTGTATGTGCGGGATGTGCCACAATTCTGTGCCAACCCACAGGAGGACGTGCTAAACTCACTGAGGGTATGTTTTGCATTTTGGCAATTTCGTATATGCATTAATTTACTAATTATGTTTTTCTATTTTGCAGGTTGTTCTTTCAGAAGGAAGCCACAGTAGAATAATTAGAAGTCAGCGCGATTATTAATTTTTTTAATAAACAAAGAATAAAAAGATACAACCAAACAAGAGCATTCAACTATTTTCTTTACATTAAAACAATAAAAAGTGTGGTTCAGCTCCGTTGGAAATAACTGCAATGTTCAAATGATTTTAATGAATGAAGTGAATTGTTTGTAAAATTGGTAAAATGAACTTGGAGATCAAATGCATAATAAATGTATTTGGTGTAAATACATGTGTCGTTTAACCCAATAAATAAAGAATTTTGAATTCTATGGCTTGCCTTCGAAGTAGAAACGTTCGCTACGGTATATACATACCATAAATTTGAAATGCGTGGAAGTGTAATAATATAGAAATTGTAATGTAATGATTATGTGTGTAGTTGTCTGAAAGTTGGGCAAAATCTAATCAGGTTGCTTAAGATATTTCAAGTAAACAGTTCTGACCTTGGCAGTAATAATCTTAAAATATTAAAAATTAAAAACGGAAATGACAATTTTTATAAAAGTTCGAGTTTCATTATCTGTTTTAAAACAGAATGGAATCCTTATGAAGTCAATTTATGATTTGTCAATACATATTTTTTTTAAGTAGCAGGTTGAAACAACAGTAATTGTATAAAACTAGGCAATTCATAATTCAGAGGACAAATTCTATTGTGCAATAAAGGAGCTTTAGTATAATATAATGAAATTTATATTTTTTTATATAGACTGATAGGGCATTTTTTAAGACATAATTTGATGTACTTTGGCCAATGCGTCATTAAAAACAAAATTCATAAATTTTGAAAGATAAATAGGCATCGGATTAGAATTAAAAAAAAAAATGAGTTTACAGTAGGTGCACATCTGGAAAAACTTTAGTTATGGCTTACTAATTGATGAATTTTCCATAAATATGTTTCCTTTAATTACCATGAATCTGCAAGATCAGTTTTAATATTAAAGGGAATATAACATGAATTAGAAAGAGGCTGATTTATTGTTGTATTGAACAACAAAAAAAAAATATATAAATAACATAAAAATTTACTCTAATATATATCATATAATTAATTTTGAATTAAAAAATTCACAAACGTTGTGGTTTTAGCTCAAAATGAGAAAATAAGCTTTGCTTTGTTTTTATGATCAAAAAATATATTTTTCGAATATTCCAGCCAATAAAAATTTGTTTTGAGTAAACTAGTGAAAAAGTATCCAAATGCCAAAAAGACACCCATCCATTTGAATGAAAAAGTATCCAAATGGTAAAAAAGACATCCATCCATTAGAATTTATTTGACATTATGGATTAGAAAACATTTTCGTAAGAAAAAACTGTGAAGTAATAAAACCGTATTCAAATAAATTATGATTTTTATGTATAAATGGAATTAAAAAAACTACAAACTATATATAACAATAAAAGTAACATTTCACCATGGTATTACGATGCAATTCACAGTACTAACATAAGCAAATCTGTTTTGAAATATTCCTACTCGTCAAGTTTATAAGATATCAATTCGCTAAAATTGCATGCTAAGAGAGATGCCACCGGTCCAAAAGTATTTTTAATATGAAAGTTAAACAGTTTTATGTATTTACATAAGCTTCAATATAACTACATAATTCTATGACAGTCAGCATATATATGGAATATGATTACTAAATATTTTTTATTCAAAAATAAACTATGTTTTCAGTGTAATTCAAATTAAATTAAATATGCCGTTGGAACAATAAAAGCTTCCAAGTATGGGTCGGCTTTAGTATACCGTCCCAGGATTTCGGTAATAAAATGGGTATGGTCGGATAGAGGAGATTATCCAGATAAAGAATATATACAGTTATAGCCGCAGGAAACTTATAGTTTTCGAGATATTCGCGTTTAAAGTTTAAAATTTGCAATATTTTAATTACATATTTTCTATATATAAAATTAATTTTGCACTTATAAAAAGTATTGCTAAAGAGAGGGAAAATGTATTCCCTTACAGCACGCAATTGATTTACCTAAGAAAATTTTATGTGGTAACACCGTCTACCCTACGTCAGCCGTTTCCTGTTGCTTGTTGGCAAATCAAATTTGTCACATCTAATTATTTCAGCTTGTCTTATAGAAAGATTAATTTTTAATTGCTGTCTACCAAAGTAAGTAAAAACTGGATGATATTTTATTTTTTAATTCAAAATTACCATTAGTTAAATAAGCAAATAATTAAATCATATAAATTTGTGAAAAAGTAGCAAGTGTAATATATTAGTTTGAGGAATATTCGAAAAATTTTAAATGTAACGTTTTTTCCACACAATTTTTTTAGTTGCCTTCAGCTGAAAATCTGAAAAAATGGCTACTTATCACCAACTAAGTTGTGAAAATGATAGTCAATTACTGAATACCAATATGGAAACTATTTCACAAGAATTGAGTTCACTGCTTATTGGTGGCGAATTAGATTCTGTTGGTGCAATTGGATTAACTGCAACAACAAACTGCCCTGAGGTCATCGGATTGCCAGTGCCTTACGTAGAATCGTGTGTTGCTCAGTTAAGTAATAACTGTTTGAAAGATGATAAAAGTTGTGGAAATGTGACTGGAGCAGTTGAAAAAGCTCCAAATAATTCCCACACAATGAACACCAGGGATGCACACATGTTGCAGTTATATCGTCAATATTATTATCATCACCAACTTCAAAATCAGCAAATGCAGCAAAATAAAAGAAACAAGCAACAACATTTCCATATTGGATCAAATTTATATGGATCGGCAGCCACATCTCACTCAGTTGCAATAGCACAGTTTCATTCTGCAATAGCCCCTGGAACTCCTGGGTTGAATGATGGCGTAAATTGCAATTACAGTTCAGTACCACCTCGATGTAAGGAAATTCCACAAATTCGCTCTTCAAATGGCACCAACTTAACTTGTGGAGTATTGCCTAAAGCTTCTACTGCGCCAAAATTTGAATTTCACTTTTTACGTCACCAAAATTCCAATACTCTTCATCCGGACACCAGTGCAGTGCCACTTATTTCCAGCGCTGCTTTCAATGCTGGCGAAACTGATTTCTATCGTTCTGGAAGCCGCAACAATAATGGAACTGTCAACAAAGTAAATGGCGTTAGTCAACGTAGGTTTTCAAAATACAACGACACATTGAAGGAACAAGAAATTGATTACGACAAAATTGTAGTCGATTTATCCACTCTTGGCCTACCATTGGATAAGTATGTTTTAGTAAAATGCAATTTCTTTCTTAACATTTTAAACACTATGTGAATGTGTTCTAAATTAATTGTAGCAAGGAGCCTAACCCAGTTTTGCGTCTATTTGGTCTGCTTCGAAAAATGCATTATTATTTGAACGACGTTTTACCATTAAATGCGTTTGATGCCGACATACAATTGCAAGCAGGTAAAATGCAGACAGATGCACAGACAAAGTGTTCCATGCCTTGTACCATGAATGTGCAATATCAAGTGAAGCAGGCAGCAAAAAAATGCACGATTTTCTTATGTGAAATGCAGCGCATTTTGAACGCAAACAAAGTGTGCAGCATTGAGTTATATATGGAGTGTGAACAGTCCTTAAATAAGTTGCGCAATTTTTTAACACAATTTGAGACATTTAAACGAATCGAAATGGAGCATAAACGTGGGCAATTTGTCACCGAACAAGCACGCAGTAAGTCTAACAGCGAATATAACCCAATACCGCTTGTTTTATAATTTTTTTCTATGCTAGCTCAAACACAGTTGCTGGAAAAACTCATACTGCAGCTCAATGATCAAATACGCGAGGTACACATCTATGTGCATGCCTTCAATTGGACAGTGGAGCGCACAAAGCGTTCGACAATATTTAATATAGGACTGAAACATGAAATAGTCACACCTAATAACAACGATGGCTTAGTTTATGGAGAAGCAGCAGTAGCCACAGCATTTACTGCCCGTGATGTTGCGGGAACTACACATACAATGAGCGCGACCAATGGTGCCATTGATCAGCAAACATCTACCGTAAACGAAACCTATTTCAACGCTGATGCGGGTGCCGTTACTAACATTTTGAAAGAATCTGTTGCTGATCGGCGAACTACGCGATATATTGGTGCCGTTTAAAAGAAAAGTGCAATTTAATATGTACATTTGTGTGCAAAAATTGTATATGTCAACATAATTTTTTTAATTAATTATTTTAAAACTTAGCTTAGATATTTATAATATAATTTTTTAGACATATTTATGTTTTAATTACAAATATATCAAAATATGTATTCTAATTTTATTGACATATAAATTTTCAATTAACACTTTTGTGCCGTCATTTTTTATATGTTTTCATTTATATAACTCAAATTCTTTAATTTTAGTATAAAATTTTAATTAGTTATACTTCAATTCTATAGATTTTTAATTTGATTTTATCCAAATTTTTAAACAACTCGATTAGTTCTAATCAGTTATTAGCACATATTATTAAATAATTATTTCATACACAGGCTTAGTTGTATTTATTTCCGCATTTAACGATAAAAATATTTTTTATGAGTTAAAAAAATTAAAAAAAAAAACCTTTTGTAAGTTATTTATATTAAAATTAATTTAAAGACTTTATTTAATTTACTTTATATATTTTAATTAAATATTTATTTAAATTTGACAATTCATTAGATTTTTTTCTATAGTAGAATATAGTCCGATATATAATTTTTAGTAAACTGTAATAGTTTCCTGTAATTTTCTAAATATTATTTTAGTTTATTAGTTATTTATATTAATTTTTACTTATTAATTAGTTTCTCTAACTTTTTTGCTTGAAATTGCATATAATTTTAACTTAATGTGATTACAGTCTTTTTTAACATTTTCGTTAAACTTTAGATATTGTTTCTGATTGTATATAAATATAATAATTTTGTTTTGTAGTTTTAGCCCTAATAATTTTTGGCTTAGACATAAATACTATTATTTAGGTTAATATTAAAAAAAAAAAATGAAAATGGAAAATATTTTTTTTTTTTGTAATTTTAGCCCTAATTATTTTCAGCAGTTTAGACACAAATAATTTTAGTTCATTTGTTGATTGTACATATATAAAATATATGAAATTTGTACAACTTTTGTTTTACATATTTCTAAAATTGAAGATTTGAAGACTAAACACCAACTTTCTCTGGATGGTTAATATAAACAAAAATGTTTTTTGTTACTGAAGTTGCTTTTAAGTTATTAAAACAATCTTCTACAATTCAAAAAATGCCAGTAAGCCATAAATTGTAATATATTAATTTTATTCACATTAACATTAACATTTTTTAATTATAAGTATTAGTACTATTATTTTTTTTTAACAGTCGCACTATTTAAAAATTTTTCAAAAACTAAATTTTTAATGAGAGAGTAGACAATAATTGCTCGGAAATGAGTACAAGCAGAAGAAAATTCATTTTTGTGTATAATATAAATATTATTATATAATATATATTTCTAATATAATTTTTTTTTTAATACGGGCAATTCGCCGAGTTGAATATTTTTTGTGATTCCAGTTTAATATTAGCTCTGTCTTCTTGTTCTATAAGTGTTTTCCAAACATCTCTCAATAATACCAGTTCGAAGAAAATTGTAATATTCTCATTTTATATATATATTGTAAATTAATTATTATATATTGTATATATTTAGATTACTCGTTTTTAAAATGCGATAACTTTTACATACAGACAATTATATATGTACATATGTTAGTAATTAATTGTATTGCAAAGCAAACCAGAAATGTAAACTTTTTGTGCTTCTAATTTCAAATTTATTACAGCGCGTTATCTGCATAACAAGTTTTAAAAGCTAAATATTTTTGAACCCAAATAAATGAATTTCTACTTTCTACTTCGTCGCAATAATTGCTTATTTCATGTTTCTGTAAAAAATCTTAAAATCTGTTTTGAAATAAATGAATTTAAGCAAAATTAATTTTGTGCTCATTCTCTGCTTTATTGCTGTCGTATTTACACTCATAAAAAATATAATATTAATTACTTTATAATTATTAATACTCTTATTTTACTCGGGCAGGAAAAGATCATCGTATGGCCATTCATTAAAACATTTTGTCATGTATTCATGTACGACCACTGCAAAAACCTCTTGCATATTCGGACGCATGCCTTCGAATATTTCATCCGCATTGCCATTGAGGAAATCGTTCGCCGTTGCGCTCAATTCCGGGTTACCATGGTAGAGTCCATCAAGTTGGTAACGTACATTTTTCGGTTTCGACATCACCAATGATACATTATTGATGACTAAGTAATTCTTGCCACTTTTCTGCACCAATTTGGCATCTATTTTGCAAGTGAGGGTTATATCAGCTGGAATTTTAAGCAGAAAAATTTATACATACAGAAATATCATTAATAATGCTTTCTTTTATCAACATACATAGCTCTATTACGCAATTTCCTTTGCCTTGAAAATTCGCGCCAAGAATTTTGCCCTCGCCTTCATAGGCACCGCTAAATCTTGCTTTCGGGACGGTGCATGACAGTGATATCGGACTAGTGACATCGCGTGTGAAGCCTCTGCGTTGAGCAAAATGTAGTTTTTTTAAATACAAAGTAGTTTTAATTAAATTTGCTTTTTTAGGTAATAAATCTATGCTGTGCGCCTTGCTTAGTCTAGGCATTACTACAGACAGTAAACACATTTGCTTACTCGGTATTTCTTGCATTGCACTTACTCGACTTTGATGTTTTGTGCATTTGTCAAACCAGTTATGTCAACATTTGTGAAGGACAAGCGTGCATTTATGAGAGCTTTTGGATTCGGCGGCAATACAAGCGACTTAATACGCAATGGATCGAAGGGCGGTATATGTAGTGCACGTACACCAGTTGCGCCGTACTTTTTTATCAGTTCGTTGGTAATCTTTGTGTGGCACACCGAATCACCGTAGCGGCAGCGCTCAAAGTCCAGTGCTGTGGGGGAATAGAAGTATTTTAAGGGCTTACAAAATTCATAAAAGAAAATAGAAACACACCTTTTTGCGCCGTTGCTGATTGCATGTAAAGTACTGCACACGCGAATAAGGGTATCCAGCTAATCCGCGACATCCTGCTTGTGTTCACTTTGCTACCGAATTATTTTTGATTGACGAAATTTACTTTGTGGGAATGCGGTGTCTTGCAGCGCACTTGTTCGGTTAATGAATTTACAATGCGTTGGTGAATTTAACTTTTATATGATTTTCGTTTCGATTTTTGAACTGCGATTCGTTTTAATTAAACAAAAACAAGTTCAGCAGATCAGAGGCTATCTCACTTAATAGAACAGGGAGTTGCGCATGTTAATGAATTAACGAAGAAACGTGTCAACATGATAATATCTGTGATGGCAATTTGATCTCGAGCACATAAAGGCCTACAGGAGCTATTGCATTTTTTATTCGAGTAATCAGGAACGTGCTAAAATAATGTATGTATGTATGTATGTTTGTTTGGGAAATATATTTGCAACAAGATAATAAATTTTATACTTTCTTCATATGTACTATATATAAAAAGTGGCGCATGCATATATACATAGGTATGCATAAAAGCTATAAGCTATTCGATATATACATATATCTACACTGACTAATACCTGTATAGGCATTTTACAATATTCAGACAATTTGTATACTGATGTAACATGTTGCTTAAGAGTATAATGGCTTTGTTCATCTAAAGGTTGTTTGTATCACCTAGAACTAATTGAAATATACAGAGGCTGTCTGTCCGTGCGGTCACGGTCACAGCTGTAACTTGAGTAAGAATTGAGATACATATCTTGATGAAATTTGGTACACGTGTTTCTTGGCAAAAAGGAAGGATAAGTTTGTAGCTGGATGTAATATCAATGCCGCGCCCACAAAACGCCCGTAATCGGAATTGTCATAACTAAGACGCAAATTAAGATACCAAACTGTAATTTGTACATCGAATCGCAATAACGAAGGGCATCGTGCTTTGAAAATATATAAAAAGTGGGCGTGGTCTCCAAATTAGGTTATTGTATATACATGTCTGTCAAACCAATAAAGAAATGTCACCTAAATTTAAATGTCACCTTCTTACGATAGTGGGAAAATAATAATATAACGATTATGTTAAAAACTACTAAACATCAAGCACTAATTAATATAATATATTGCGATAAAAATTTACGCGAATATTGTATTTAACGTATGACATCTCAGGTTTAAAAATTGTCAAAATCGGGCCAAAATTATTCAAGCCTCCATATACCAGATGCTTGGACCCCTGTGCCTATGGCTGACTTTCTAACGAAAACAACTGAACTTTGCCCTTCCTTACTTCTTATTAAAATAATAATTTAAAGCCTGTACACTAATGTGTAAATAGATATGCTCATATATAAATACACATCTATTTATGGAATGTATGTATGTATCTTATGGAAGAAGGGTGTCAATGACTTGCAAACGCTTCTAATTATATAATTAATTTCTCTTATATTTATCTTTTTTAAAATCCAGTTGCAAAATTTGAGTACAAAATCGAATTTGGATAAATTAAATTAATTGTTTTAGATCGAATTTCTGTACAAATTTAAAAAAAAAACCAAGTCACGTTGCGAAACTTTATATTAAACAAGATAAAACGTTTACTCTAGTTGCACCAGAGTTACAGTCTTCTTTTTTATTGGCGTAGACACAGCTTATGAGGATGGAGTCATGTGTAGAAGTTCACGAAAGTGAGGAAAGTTCTCTGATCGTCATTCACTTGGGAGTGGCCAGAAACGATTCTTTTACATATGGCTCAAGCAGCTCACAACTTCCGGTCTTTGACCAAGTATCCTCTGGGTAGCCTAAGAACATCCGTTTGAAGGCGAGCTAAAGTGAGAAGTCGAAACATTCCCTACATAGGGTTGTGCGCTGGGTTTGGGACCCGCCACGTAAAAAACAGTACCAATGAAAAAGACAGAAAAGCCTCGGATGAGAGACCCCCCTTTTGAAGACGACCATGGCAAACGAAATAAGGACTACGAATTGAGGGCATGCACCAGGAATGTCCGGACCCTTAATTGGGAAGGTGCCGCTGCCCAGCTGGTTGATGTCCTCGTTAGAGTGAAGGCTGACATCACCGCCGTGCAAGAAATGCGATGGACGGGATAAGGACTGAGGGGAGTATATCCTTGTGGCATTTACTACAGTGGCCATATAAAGGAGAGCAAGTTTGGTGTGGGATTCGTGGTGGGAGAGCGACTCCATCGCCGAGTACTGTCATTCACACCGGTGGAGAA
Source organism: Bactrocera neohumeralis (assembly GCF_024586455.1). Classification (NCBI taxonomy): domain Eukaryota; kingdom Metazoa; phylum Arthropoda; class Insecta; order Diptera; family Tephritidae; genus Bactrocera; species Bactrocera neohumeralis. The sequence goes on along the minus strand of NC_065919.1, from coordinate 28,137,702 downwards.
ACGTCTAGCCACAATCCGCATCAAAGCGAAATTTTTCAACATATCGCTGATTTGCGCCGCGTGCGCTCAGAGGTTCTAACATCGTCTCGGACCACTAGCTTGTTGCAGCTAAGATACGTACCCGCCTCTGTGCTGCAAAAAAACGCACGTTAACAAATACAAGAAAGGTTCGACGTCGAGAAGCTACAATCACAACAGATAGCCGAACGATTTTCTACAACAACATCTGTCAACAACTCGGTATAAGAGAACTGTGAGACGGCATTTCAAACTCCTTACGTAGAGCTGCAACTGAAACCATTGGTTTCCTGAAAACGCAAAAGAATAGCTGGTACGACGAGAAGTGCCGTGTCACAGCAAAGAGAAAACAGACTACCAACCTTGCAAAGTTACGATAGACCACAACACATGCGGGTTGGGATAGTTACCGAGATTTGAAGAGGGAAGCAGACAGAAAAAGGAATAGGCCGAAATGCGTGAGTATGAAGAGCTTGACAAGCTGGCCATCAGGGGTAATGCTCGAAAATTCTACGAAAAAATGCGGCGACTAACAGAAGGTTTCAAGACCGGAACATACTCTTGTAGAACCCCCAAAGAGGGAACCCCATGGAGGAACACTTCTCCAGCCTGCTGAATGGCAGTGAAAGTACAACGCCAGGAGAAGGTGAACCCGATTCCCCAATCGATGGCGATAGAGCAGACGATCCTTTGCCCGAGCATGAAGTAGTTCGAATAGCAATTACCCGTCTGAAGAACAACAAAGCGGCGGGGGCCGATGGACTGTCGGCCAAGGTATTCAAACACGGCGGCGAAGAACTGATAAAGAGCATGCATCAGCTTCTTTGTAAAATATGGTCGGACGAAAGATTGCCCAACGATTGGAATTTAAGTGTGCTCTGCCCAATCCAAAAAAGGGAGACCCCATAATCTGCGCCAACTACCGTGGGATGAGCCTCCTAAACATCGCGAATAAGGTTCTATCGAGCTTATTGTGTGAAAGATTAAAGCCCACCGTCAACAAACTGATTGGACCTTATCAGTGTGGCTTTCTTCTTCTTCTTCTTAATTGGCGTAGACACCGCTTACGTGATTATAGCCGAGTTAACAACAGCGCGCCAGTCGTTTCTTCTCTTCGCTACGTGGCGCCGATTGGATATTCCAAGCGAAGTCAGGTCCTTCTCCACTTGGTCCTTGCAACGGTGGAGGTCTTCCTCTTCCTCTGCTTCCCCCGGCGGGTACTGCGTCGAATACTTTCAGAGCTGGAGTGTTTTCATCCATCCGGACAACGTGACCTAATCTGTCTTTTAATTCGCTGAACTATGTCAATGTCGTCGTATATCTCGTACAGCTCATCGTTCCATCGAATGCGATATTCGCCGTGGCCAATTCGCAACGGACCATAAATCTTTCGCAGAATTTTTCTCTCGAAAACTCGTAACGTCGACTCATCGGTTGTTGTCATCGCCCAAGCCTCTGCACCGTACAGCAGGACGGGAATTATGAGCGACTTATAGAGTTTAGCTTTTGTTCGTCGAGAGAGGACTTTACTTTTCAATTGCCTACTCAGTCCGAAGTAGCACCTGTTGGCAAGAGCAATCCTGCGTTGGATTTCCAGGCTGACATTGTTGGTGGTGTTAATGCTGGTTCCTAAATAGACGAAATTATCTACAACTTCAAAGTTATGACTGTCAACGGTGACGTGAGCGCCAAGTCGCGAGTGCGACGACTGTTTGTTTGATGACAGGAGATATTTCGTTTTGCCCTCGTTCACTGCCAGACCCATTTTCTGTGCTTCCTTGTCCAGCCTGAAGAAAGCAGAACTAACGGCGTGGGTGTTGAGGCCGATGATATCAATATCATCGGCATACACCAGCAGCTGTACACTCTTATAGAAGATGGTACCTTCTCTATTTTGTTCTGCAGCTCGAACTATTTTCACCAGAAGCAGGTTGAAGAAGTCGCACGATAGGGAGTCTCCTTGTCTGAAATCTCGTTTGGTATCGAACGGCTCGGAGAGGTCCTTCCCGATCCTGACGGAGCTTTTGGTGTTACTCAACGTCAGTTTACACAGCCCTATTAGTTTTGCGGGGATACCAAATTCAGACATCGCGGCATAAAGGCAGCTCCTTTTCGTGCTGTCGAAAGCAGCTTTGAAATCGACGAAGAGGTGGTGTGTGTCGATTCTTCTTTCACGGGTCTTTTCCAAGATTTGGCGCATGATGCATATCTGATCGGTTGTTGACTTTCCAGGTCTGAAGCCACACTGATAAGGTCCAATCAGTTTGTTGACGGTGGGCTTTAATCTTTCACACAATACGCTCGATAGAACCTTATATGCGATGTTTAGGAGGCTCATCCCACGGTAGTTGGCGCAGATTATGGGGTCTCCCTTTTTTGGATTGGGCAGAGCACACTTAAATTCCAATCGTTGGGCAATCTTTCGTCCGACCATATTTTACAAAGAAGCTGATGCATGCTCTTTATCAGTTCTTCGCCGCCGTGTTTGAATACCTTGGCCGACAGTCCATCGGCCCCTGCCGCTTTGTTGTTCTTCAGGCGGGCAATTGCTATTCGAACTTCTTCATGGTCGGGCAATGGAACGTCTGCTCCATCGTCATCGATTGGGGAGTCGGGTTCGCCTTCTCCTGGCGTTGTTGATGCTGATGCATGCTCCTTATCAGTTCTTCGCCTCCGTGTTTGAATAGCTCGGCCGGCAATCCGTCGGCCCCTGCCGCTTTGTTGTTCTTCAGGCGGGCAATTGCTATTCGAACTTCTTCATGGTCGGGCAATGGAACGTCTGCTCCATCGTCATCGATTGGGGAATCGGGTGTTCCCTCCATAATTTAAGTATGCTCTGGGCATCGATCACTAGATCACCTTTGGGGGTTCTACAAGAGTATGCTCCGGTCTTGAAACCTTCTGTAAGCCGCCGCATTTTTTCGTAGAATTTTCGAGCATTACCCCTACCCATTATTGTGGTCGATCGTAATTTTGCGAGGTAGGCAGTCTGTTTTCTCTCCACTGCGACACGGCACTCCTCGTCGGACCAGCTGTTCTTTTGTATTTTCCGAAAACCAATGGTTTGGTTGCAGCTGTACGTAAGGAGTTTGAAATGCCGTCCCACAGTTCCCTTATACCGAGTTGTTGACGAGTGCTCTCTGAGAGCAGGAGTGCAAGCTTGGTAGAAAATCGTTCGGCTGTCTGTTGTGATTGCAGCTTCTCGACGTCGAACCTTCCTTGTGTTTGTTGACGTGCGTTTTTTGCTGCACAGAGGCGAGTGCGAATCTTAGCTGCAACAAGATAGTGGTCCGAGTCGATGTTAGGACCTCGGAGCGCACGCACATCTAAAACACTGGAGACGTGTCTTCCGTCTATCACAACATGATCGATCTGGTTGGTGGTTTTCGATCCGGAGACAGCCAGGTAGCTTGATGTATTTTCTTGTGATGGAATCTAGTACCACAGATAACCATATTTCGGGCCCCGGCGAAGTCAATCAGCCTCAACCCATTTGGGGAAGTTTCGTCGTGGAGGCTGAATTTACCGACCGTAATGCCAAAGATACCTTCTTTGTCCACCCTGGCGTTAAAGTCGCCAAGCACGATTTTGACAACGTGGCGGGGGCAGCTCTCATAAGTGCGCTCCAAGCGCTCATAGAAGCGATATGTTGAAGAACCTCGCTTTGATGCGGATTGTGGCTAGAGGTTCATTCACCGGAGTGAATGATAGTACTCGGCGACGGAGTCTCTCTCCCACCACGAATCCCACACCAAACTTGCGCTCCTTTATATGGCCACTGTAGTAAATGCCACAAGGACCTACTCGTCTCTGTCCTTGTCCCGTCCATCGCATTTCTTGGACAGCGATGATGTCAGCCTTTATTTTCACGAGGAGATCAACCAGCTGAGCAGCGGCACCTTCCCAATTAAGGGACCGGGTATTCCAGGTGCATGCCTCAATTCGTAGTCCTTATTTCGGTTGGCATGGTCGTCATCAAAAGGGGGGTCACTCATCCGAGGCTTGTTGTTCCTTTTCATTGGTATGATTTTTTAAGTGGCGGGTCCCAAACTCTGCGCACAACCCTGCGGAGGGGAGGGGGGTTCCGCCTTCTCACTTTATCTCGCCTTCAAACGGATGTTCTTAGGCTACCCAGAGGATACTTGGTCAAAGACCGGAAGTCGTGAGCTGCTTGAGCCATATGTAAAAAAGGGCCACTCCCAAGTGAATGGCGATCAGAGAACTTTCCTCACTGGCGTGAACGTCTACACATGACTCCATCCTTCTTTTTGAAGATTATCTATTTCAAATGTTGGCCTCGAATACGTCTTAGACGGTCCATTCGTTGAGTCCAGTTTTTAATGACTCCTTCAATCATTTCGACTGGTAATTGGCGAATGAGACGCGTGATGTTTTTCTCCAAGGCCTGAATCGGAGCGAGATTGTTTTAGACTTTACATATCCCCACAGGAAAACGGTGTGATATCACACTAACTTGGTGGTCACTAACTTGGGAAGTGGCATCTTAAAATCACGAGCTTCAATCTCAGGAACAAATAGTCGGTTAGGATGGCGTGATAATGGTCGCCATTGATGGTTACGTTCTCACCGGCATCAATTTTGAAAAAATATGGACCGCAGAGATCGAACCGATGTAGCTTGGGAAGATCGGGCGGCTTCAGTTCCTGCACAAACAAAAGCTATATTTTATACGCTTTCAATTTAAGATATCGACGTAAAATGCGTCAGTCCTAGATGCTGCTACGGCTGCCATATTTTCTTCAGTGCGTGCTGGACGTGGCCTATTCGGTCGAATATTATGATTTAATGAATGCCGGGTCTCAAGATGGGTGATGGTGTTGTGAATAGTGCCCTCAGTAGGCTGATTATGTTGACCATAAGTTCAGCGAAGTTGGACGATTTGTAAATGTTGTTCAAGAGTAAGACTTTCCAAGATGAAATGCCAAACAATACTGTACAAGAATAACAGGACTGCTTGACACGAGTCACGCGTGATCTGTCAAAAAGAGACTTAGGGACAGCACAATTCATTGAAACACTGACGGCTCGAAAACATTTGAAGACATTGGTTCAATGGGAGAAATAAATCTCCAACGCTATTATCGTAATCAACGTATTGCCATACTTAGTGATAGTCAAGTGGCACTCAAAGCGATCTTAGTAGCCATGACCTTAAGGCTTTGGCACACGGCTATAAATTAATTTTACCTGGAGTGAATTATTTTTTAAAATACATTAGCGGCGCGGAGCAGCTGGAACTTTTAAAAATTAAAATCTTCATTATTTTTCGTCATTTCGTTTTAAGCTTATCGGCTTAAGAAGTCGAACCTACTTAACCCAATTTATATAAGAAAAAAGACTTGCAGCTATTTCCTCAAAACTGCATGCAGATAACAAAAGAACAATATACTAGATTTCTTAATTTTTATTCCGAAAAGTATTTGTCATAAGGATAAATGCTGAAAACATTATCAATGACGCTTGTGAAGATTTGAGAAAACGCGTTTGTAAAAGTTGCACGCACTTCTTGATATATCTCCTTCCAGTTTTCATTCAAGAAGACGTTCATCGTGTCACCCAGCTGTTTGTCACCATTGAAAAGATTGCCAAAATTGAAAATCATTCTTGACGGATCCACACTCAAACGCGCCGACTTCACACTCATATGGATGCCGTCCGGTTTTTCCACTGGAGTGCCAGCAAACTGAATCCGAATTTTAGAGTTAACTGCAGAAAAATGAGATGACGGGATACAATTTTTTTGTAATATTTTTTGTTAAATAACTTACGCATTGTAATATTGCTCGTGCCTGTGCCAGTGATAGGCAGTATTAATACGCGTCCCTTAATTGAGTAATCTCCTACCAAGCTGAGGATGGGAGCAGAAAAAATTAGATCGTGTTTTGTGGTCAAATCCTTGCCGAAACCCCTAAAAAGTGAATACAAGTAGATTTATTAACATGGATATTGCAGAAATTCATTGCCTTACTTCAAGTCAATCATTTTTACTCCACTAAAACCGTATAAGTCATTATTGGTGAAGGTGAGGTCAATATTAACGGGACTTTCAGCGCCTTGTTTCATAACGATTTTGGCAATTCTCAGTGGATCAGTCTTAGCCAAATTAAGCGAAGGAAACCCTAAATTGTAAGAACTGTGTGTTTAATTTATATGTACCGTTAGAAAGTACATAGTACCTTGGGATTTTTCTCGCATCAGGTATTCGATAGTGCTCATTATACAAGTTTTGTCGCCATATTTGCATGCCTTGGGATCCTCAGCTGAAATGAAAATACGCATTTATGTTTTACTCAGAGAATTTGAAATGCCTATCAGCGGAAGTAATCCTTATATATAGTATGTACATTTAATCTGATACTTTTTACCATATCTAACCATATCTTTGCAAAATTGAAGTGGATAGGTTAAGGGTAAAGAAACTTGGATTCTGCTTAATGGAGATCAACACAGTTTTCAAAAACGCACCATATATTTAACTCAGGTAAAAATAAATGCAATATTAAGCTGACCTTCTGGTCCAACAATATCATTGTACAATTGAACCATCTCCAGATCTCTGAACCTTGTGAATAAAAAATACCATAGAATTGGGACACAACATTTTATGAAGCAGAAGAACTGTTTAAAATGGGATCTAGACGTATTTGATACCCTAAGTCTATTTATACCATTTCAATCTGGAATTGAATAAGAAGGAGGGGTATCTGACTAGCAGATCTAGGTAAAGTTAAACAACGACGGAAAAGGATTAATAGTGAATATATTTCGAATGTATTAATAAGTTGGGAGTACAATCATTGTTTGAATGACGTTCGCGAACTTACATATGTACAAGTTGCGTTCCAAAGTAAACAGGACTTTTTGAATCTAGCGCCCCCTGTTGGCGCCATCTATATGTCGACTGGTGCGTTAGAATCTGCTATCTTCATCGATTGTCCAGTGAGAATTTCATGGCAAGTTTATGGCGATGATTGCCTATCTCGCAGCAGAGGGCACGAGTGGTTTCAACGTTTTCAAAGTGGTCGTGAGGACATAAATGACGATCAACATGTGGGCCAATCAAAATCCGTGATCACCGGAAATTCTATCGAAACTGTGCTTGAATTCATCAAAAATCAGCCGAAATCGTCATTGAAATTCATGGAAATGGAATTAAACATCTCCAAAACATCAATTTATCGCATTTTGACTGAACATTTGGGCTTACGAAAGGTGTATGCACGGTTTGTTCCGCCCAATTTGCTGACGACCAAAAATTGCTCAGAATCCAAAATTCGAAGGAAGATTATTGACCAAAAGTCACATTTTAACCATTAACCACGTCCCGTATTCACCTAATATGGCACCGTGCGACTTCTTCCTTTTCGGAAAAATTCATTTGCCCGTGAAAGGAAAGCGCCAACCGCCAACGAGCTAAAACACTCGTTCGACATGCTTTTGGACCGTGCAAAAAGCTGTATTGAAGCAGAAGGAGACTATTTTGAATAAAATAAATTGATTTTGCCAAAAAAAAAAAAACATTTTTTCCGCTTCTTTTTTAAGTCCTTTTTACTTTGGAACGCACCTCGTATATCCGTTCACGTTGATCAGAAATATCTGGGTGATAGATATCCTTATACTAAAGGAAGCATCATCCCCGTCCTTCTATGTGGAGCAGAGGCATCGGTGTGACGGTATTTCAGCGAATTAAGGGATAGCGGCTACGCTGGCTACGTCTTGTTGTCCAAATGGAGGAAAACACTTCAGCTCTGAAAGCATTGGACGCAGTGCCTGCCAAGCGAAGCAGAGAAAGAGGAAGACCTCCACTCCGTTGGAAAGACTAGGTGGAGAAGGGCCTAGTTACACTTGGAATCGCCAATTGGCGGCAAACAGCGAAAAAGTCGTTCATCCGTCGACGCGCTCTTGTAAACTGCATTATAATCGCAAAAGTGGTAACGAAGAAGAAAGGAAGCAGGACATCTTTTTCATTATTGTAAAAAGAAATAAATGAAGCCAAAAGAATATTGTAGATTTTTTTTGAATCTGATTTCGAGAATTAGATTATCACTACAAAAGGAGCGAACGGGCAAATAAGATTTTTGAACTTTTTAAGCTTTTCGTAGTCGTGTGTGTCATTTATGTACTTCCTTAAGTTTGGATCAGATCAGATTAATATACAAAAGCCTTAAAGCACTAATCTGCGTTATCAAAGAACATAGCTATCTCTGTGGATTGCTATCTAGAAATTACATAAATTTTTAAATTTTCCGTACATATTCACTTCAAAATCACGTATATTCTTGTACAATTATTTCACTTTGTTGTTAACTCGGCTATAACCGAAATTATAAATATAAAATTTCACTTCACCATCAATTATTTTGTCAACTTTTAAGACATTTTATAATATTTCTAAAAATTTTAGTATTTATCCTCAAATATTTTTATCAACACTTACGAAATTTAGCCAACACTTGATGTGCCAATAATGGCATTAAAGCTAGAAAAATTTTGTTTAACAGCAACATATCCACGAATATTTAACGAGTACAGACGGGGCAAACGGGTGCTGGAAGATACGTTAGCACGCTTTTCAGTTAGTCAACTAACTAAACTGTATTAAGTGTCGTGAGGCTTTATATCTGCTTAGTAAGTATGTATATTACTTCTTCAAGAAAAAAAAAAAAAAACAAAATAAAAATAGTAGGAATCTGAAAAAATTGCGCAACATTCGATATAAATTGTGTGTGGTATAAGATAGAAAAAATAAAAACATTCTGAAGTGTCAATTAAGTAGTAGTTAACTAAATGAAGGCGCTCAGACGACTTTTGTTACTAGTTGTTGTCATTTGTTGTTTATATTTTTCCAAATCCAGAATTTTATTTTGAATGAACAAATGAGATGAGTAATACTGAGGGCTACTGTATAAATATGATTATTTATATGTATGTTTATACTACAAATAAAGTGATTTATTTCACGATTTCGAAAACAGAGTGTAAACAGCGCTTTGTTACGAGGCCCCTTTGATATGGTAAAATAAATGACTTGTAAATCAGTCGAATTGCCTACAGATACTTCTAGTCTAATTTCATGGGAAGCATAGCGCTAATATACAACGTTTAGCCGCAAATATAAACTAAAGACTTTAAAGACTTTACTAAAGACACTCTCACTTATTGATTAACCCCTGTACTTTTACCTTTAGCAGCAATTAAGTGAACTCTCCTGTATGCCCATTAACGCGTGAGGTAATAAAAGTTGTTAATTGTTTGTATTTACGTATAATTAATTATTTGATGATATACTTGTATACATATAAATAAAATATTAAGTTTGAAATGTGATATAGAATGGTGTTAAAAAAGTTGGACATGGATTTTAATAAACTTCTAGTTAAATGCTGATAATTGATGCATAAATTATAAATTAACCAGCGACCGCGACAAAGTCTAATACTATAATATAAGTATTAGACTAAACGGAAGGTGACATTAACATTTGACAAATTCGGTCTTATACCAAGAATCATCCATCTAGCTCGGTATCACATTAGGGGTATTCTCTTGCTCTTGCAAGATTGCAGATTGCAAAAATACTATACCGAAATATACAAGAGCACGAGAGCACCCACTGCAGAATCTAGTGATATATGAACGGCTGATTCGGTCAATGTATTGTGAATGACTATTATGCATGGCTATTGTGAATTGACGCAGCTTCTGCATAAATTTTTAACAAAAAAACTGTAACAAATCTTTATAATTTAAATAGAAATTATAAAATCTATTTAAAACTTACCTTCCTCAAAAATTTAACGACGTAATATGTCTTTAAGTAAAATGACCTCAAAAACAGGGTTGCAATTATATTTTTGCGTGACATTGCACGCAAATATACATGGGTTTTGGTCTGACATATTTTACAGTTATTGGAAATAATTTTCTGCGTGTGTTTGTTGTTGTGCCGATGCACCAAGAGGAAATATATGCAATTCTTGCACCGTGCTAGGGTTTTGCAAGAGCAAGAGAATACCCCTATTATAACCAACGATCGGAACGAACAGAGGTAGCTCCATTAGGAATTAGTTACTTTATATATCTCTGATTGTGCTAATCAGACGAGTCACTGAGAATATTGAATTAAACGGAGTTATGAGCTTTAAAGTTCGCTGGACTTAGTTCAGCGAATTTGGTGACCATAATATTGGCTATTAGCTGCCCTCATAAAAGTTAAAGAAGAATATTTAATTAAATGTAAACATAATGCATTTATGAGAAAGATAAGATATTTGGAAGAGATTTAATCTCATTTATAAGAGCAAAGCCGTTCTAAGTAGTTCGACCCATGTAATCGAAAGGTATTCGGATTTAAAATTTTCCAAGGATTGCCAACGCGGCAGTATTCTGTCAAATTATTGAGGAAATATTACCTGCTATTTTAGCAATTACATTAAAACATACCATAGCTCGATACCTGGTCCGATACAGAAAAAAACAATTCTTTTAATCAAAAATCTTTCAGTCAAAAATCTGTAGGCTCAGAGTTTGAGGAAATGAAGTTGGTTTAAAGCTTGTAAGACCTTTCTATAAGGGGAGAAATTCGGTGAATAAACTGACAAGGTGAAAAAGCGATTTAAAGAAATAACCAATTGACCCCTGTCTTATAAGGTTATCAACTAAGGTGACGAAAACCAAATATCACATAAAAATATTGTACCATACCTAGAACAAGATAATATGTTGGCCACGAAGTTTGTAACACCCAGAAGGAAACTTCGGGGACCCTATAAATTACAAATATAAATCAGCATGACGATCAGAGTTGATTTAGCCATAGCCGTTTGTCTGTCTGTCCATCTGTCTGTATATAAGTGAACTAGCCCCTTCGATTTTGAGACATCGATGAGAAATTTTGCACACGCCACAAACTTATTTGACAAGATATTTTCACGAAATTTGACACGAATGCATTGTCCAAGGCAAGGGTACAATCTCCGAAGAAATTGTTCAGGTACTATACAGGTAGTTATAACCGTCATACAAGAGATCACTCAAAATGCAGTCCTTGTATGCAATTTTTTTTATTTGAGAAATCTTCTGAGATTTCGGTATGGATTATTGCCCAAGGAAATGATGCAATCTACGAAGGAATTGTTCAGATCGGATCATATAGCATATAACTACTACACAAACTGACCGGTCAAAATCAAGTTCTTTACGGAATCAAATATCTCTTGAACTTTTACCTATTAAAATTAGGAAGGACAATAAGAGTTATCCGAATTTTCTAATAAAGTAAAGTGGTTGCTTGATCTGACTGTTGAATTAACTTTTTTGAGCTCGGCTTTGACCCGATTAAAACAACAAGTAAATACCACATTTAAATTCCACATGTAGATGAAAAGGCCTATTTATAGTAGACCCACACTTCTACTCCGTATGTGGGTGTACGTAGGCCTCTTATATTTCGGAATTAGAGAGCATAAACAAATATTGAAAATCGAAAATCGCTTTATTGTTTTTAAAAATATTCTCCACTAGGTGCTAAATACTTCTGCATCTGTTTGAACCAAGTGTCGAAGCATTTTTGTCACTATGATTGAGAGGTCTCCTAAACATGCGTTCTGAAGAACGTTGATTTCCTAGTTTATTGTTTCCTTACGGAAATAAAAAGAAGTTCTTCGATTCCAAGTCAAGGAAAGACGGATGACCTATCAAATCGATGTTTTGAGTGCTCAAGATTGAAGTTGCTTTAGTCGATGAATGAAAACTCGCATTGTGAAGAGAGTCCATCTTCGGCGGTTGGTTTTCCTGATTTCTTGAATAACAACTTGCGAACAAACGGTTATGTATCACTAAGAATTTACTGTTCTGCATTCTTCTAGTGGTTTGGTTGCGATATATTCAGTTTTTCCAAAAAAAACCAGAAAAAACTGTTTTTGTGCGGGAACAACTCTTGTTGGATTCGGCTTATACCCATACAATTTACTGCTGTTTACTTTCGGTCTTATACAGTACGAGTAAATCCACGATTCATCCCCTGTTACGATGTGATAGACGTGTTTGAAGCACCGCAATCGTATTTTTTAACATTTCTCTCAACCAATCAACATGAGTCTTGTTTTGAGCGATTCACAAATGGTATGGAACCTAATGTGAACAAATTTTTTTTACAGTCAAATGCTCATGTAATATTGAATGTGTTTTGGTCCCACTAATGCTTATAGTTGTCTCAATCTCATGATAAGTCAGATGATGATCTTGCAATATCAGTTTGCACAGCATCAAAGTTTCCGAAAGTACAGCTGAATTTGAAATTTCATCTTCGAGTGATCGACGAACTTTAATGAAACTTCGTCGCCATATATTTAATTAAATTCTTCGATGTACTGTTGCTCAGTTAAACCACGTCGAAAGTTGTTAAACATATTCGAGCGGAAATGTTCGTGACTTAAATACACTTTTTGGCCATGATGAATATTTTACTGTAAACAACGTAAATAACACTCGTATGTCAAAACGTTCGGAATGTCTGTAACATCAAAATTATCAAATTTTGCGATAAAGTTTTGCTAGATTGAAAAACTCGGGTTGCCAAATCCCAAAATGTAAAAAGCGACCCACATATTTATAGCTAATCTCTGATTGGCAAATGTCTTTTTGTCTTGTCGATAAATCAGGCTAAATTCAATTTGGTTCAACTCATTTCTGAGGTATTGTAAATTCCAATTGTAATACATCTACCAGATTTTTGACTGACTTCTCAACAAATGTGGGTATGTGGGCATTTATGTTGGACCCGATACCAAAGAACCTGATTGGCTGATGAAGTTTATAATGAGAATCTGCTTGAATTGGAAATCACTTATCACAACCTTAACTCAATATCGCTGCACACTACACATTGTGTGAGATCTTCAATTTTGCAAAGTGTAGCTCAACTAGTTGTCTGCTATCGATACCTATGTATAACGATTTTTAGAATAGTAAAAAATCCATTCATACATATTTACACAAATAACTGCATTAGTTATTTCATATAGTTAAATTTAACAAAACTAGAACTTGATGAGTTACTTCACTGTCGGAACTTGTTTGAAAAAAAATCCGGTAAATCGTCGCATGTACCTATCAAACCACCGGCCGCCGACAATAATCGTACATATGTATATGTATTTTTGTATATATATGTATGTGTATACATATATGTACGTATGTATATTCGTATAATTTGATCTATATCTATATGTATGCCAGTATATTCTGATCTAAATGTACATATGTACATATGTATTAAAGTTGTATTTGACGATGTGTTACCTTGCAAACAGCTGTTAATTTACTTATGTACCATATGTGATCATTTATTTACGATTAATCGTTTACAGTTATTTTTCGACGGCAAACGAGTTTAAACATTCAATCATCACAAAGCATGATGGCAATTAACAAATAAGAGGCCGATATTGTCCATACTCGTATAATTAAAAACTCACACTGTGTGATCGGTAGCAATGATCATGAACATAACAATAAAGCATACACATACACACATACATACATAGGTCAATAAAAAGTTATTAAAAATTTAAATTAATGTTTACCGTGTAAGCACCGCATTGTATTTATGGTCTAATAATGCTAAATATATATATGTATAAGTATAATGGCAAACATTGGCGATCTAAGCTTACAAATGACGACTAGGCGGTTCTCGAGTCGAGTATTGGTAGTATTAGAATTAAATCTATTATATAATTTTAGTAAGCCTTAATCTTCGCGTGTATAAACAGAACATCCTTGGCCCCGGGCGCCCGAAGTTGTAGCTACGCCACTGGATCTGCCCCCCGTGACTATTTTCTGTTCTCATATCTCAAAAGAGTGCTTGTTGTAAGATATTTTCGTCAAATGAAGAGATGATTGCTGAAACTGAAGCCAATTATGAAGCAAAGGACAAATCGTACTACTCGTATAATGGTAGGGAACTATGTTGAATAAAAGAACCAAAAAATTGTATTTTAGTGTGGTATGCCGGGGCTTTTTCCATTGACCTCTTATAAATGCATATATCATAAAGTTCGATATTTCGCATACCAAAGCTTTGACGCATTTGAAACGATTACATATTTTATTTTAGAATATGAATCGCATGTTATTCTAGGAATGGATAGAGAAAACGAAAACGTTTATTTGGTAAGACAGATAGGACGAAGTGATGTTTAAAATACTAATGTAATGTACGAGGGCTGCTATATATATTCTGGCCTAGGGCAACACTAAGTGTTGTCAGGTGCAATCTGACATTTCCACTGGAAAGTTTGACATTTTTTAGCATAACATCACCCAGAACGTTTTGTCATTTAATCGTGAATTGTTTTATTTACAGGGAATTAAAAAATTCATCTCGGCAAAAAATGGAATTAACTCGTGAACATTTTCGTGCGATCATTTTTCACAACTTTCGACGTGGCTTATCACGACAAGAGTGCATCGATGAACTAAAATCTTTGTATGGCTATGAAGCACCATTCTATATCACTGTGAAAAACTGGTACAATGAATTCAATCGTGGCCGACGCTCGCTCAAAGACGAATACCTCGTCCAAAAACAGCCGTTGTGCCAGAAAACATCGATGCCGTACGTGAACTGATAATGCTAGACCGTCATGTAACATACCTTCAGATAGAGGCATGCCTATGCATTTCTCCCACCAGCATACATTCGATATTGCATGAACACCTGGCCGTAAAAAAGGTTTGTTCTCGTTTGATCCCGCACAATTTGACAATCGCTCAAAAAAAGGCTCGGATGGATTGGTGTAAAGAAATGCTGAAAAAATACGATCGCGGTGCTTCAAAAGACGTTTATAAGATCGTCACAGGTGACGAATCATGGATCTATGCGTATGAGCCCGAAGCAGAACAGCAATCGACAAAAAAAAAATAAAATAAAAAAAAAACATTTTCGTTGATAAATATGCCTATTTACATTATTAGGCCAGAAATATATGTATATAGCAACCTACGTACAATTTTGTGGTACGATGTATCAAATTCATATTCTGAGCTAAAGCGGCAACTGGGCATTGGCTATTTTAGTTGATTTCATTCCTTAAAATAAAAGTAAGAATAAACAAGTAAGAAAGCGCTAACTTCGGGTGCAACCGAACATTTTATACCATAGCAACTTGCTGTAATCAAAGCCAGGGAAATACTTTAGGATGTAAAACGTCAACCAGAGAATCGGAATCTAAGCAATTTTATATGTATATACATAGACCATATACATATAACTTTTACACTGACCCATATTCGGCATAAGATTTCTTAGAAAAACCAAAATCATTATACATACATACCCATACATAAAATTAGCAAAATACGTTCTGCAATTTTCATTGAGATAATTTAAATTCCTATAAAACCTTGTCATACCATCCCGGGGGAAATTACGTTTCTGGCGCATTCATTTATCGATTTATCGCGCTTTTAGTAGTTTTGAACAGTACCGTTATATGGGGAGTAAACGGGGTTTTCATCCGATTTCATTCATTTTCACACTATCGGTGAAGTTTTTGTAATAATCGTGATGGGCGAATTTGGTTGTTGTAGCTTTAGGAGATATGCACATTCAACTTATTAGAGGGCGGGGCCAAGCCAATTTTTTTTAAATTTTTTATGCACAGGTGCTCCTTAGTACTGCGTTGCCATGTGCCAAATTACAGTTTTATATCATAATTTAGTGCTTAGTTATGGCCCTTTTTAGGTTTTCGGTTATTGGCAATTTGTGGGCATTACAGTGGTCCGATTATACTCATCTACGAGCTCGAATTTTTTTTGTACTAAGGAACCAGCATACCAAGTTTTATCATGAAATCTCAATTTTCACTCAAGTTACAGCTTGCACGGACGGACGGTTGGACAGACAGACCCGGATTTCAACTTTTCTCGTCACCCTCATCATTTATATTTAGGAAACCCTAAATATATCTCGATTAGGTTTAGGTGATACCTACAACCGTTAGGTGAACAAAGCTATAACACTCTGTAGCAACTGGTTGCGAGAGTACAAAAATAGTTCTGAATTTGGTTTTATATATAAAAAATGAAGATATTCAACTTAATAGAAGTACACAAAAATGCTACATACAAATAGTTTATTAAAATATACCGATCCTACATTTAGGATTCATTTCTGTATTGATTATTTTAAGACTCCTAAAACTAACTAATTAACTAAATGAGAATGCAACATCTGAATATTTGAGATATTTTATAATACTTCTGATGATGGAGAAATTCGCAATCATGTCAGTGACCAGCTCGTCATAATTGTCAGCCCTAAGGTTTTCAAGGAAACCATGCACTACTGCCTTAAAAGTGTTCCGGGATTCTCCTCATTGCTAAGAAATTTCGGGAAAATATCACAAATCATAACTTTGTTTTCCTTAATTTTTGACACTGAAAGGTTTGGAAAAAAATCTCCATACATATCAATATTTCGGATTCATGATTAGAAGCCTTTACAAATTCTTTAATACAATTCCATTTTCCCAATTTGTATTTGATAAGTACGTACCGGTCAATGTTGATGGCGGTAGTAAGCAGCATCATTCCTACTCTATATCCCACAGGCAAAGCCTACCTTGCGTTCCAGTCAAAAAAGCCACCATCTTGAAGCCTCAAATAACTTCCCTCTTGTACACCATATATTTAATGGACGATGCCTTTGATGTCAGAAAGACAATGACCATCGTTTTCACTTTGGATTTACTAATTCTTCTGGTCTTCATCAGCGACCTCTTCCCGGCACTCCAAAAAGGAGTGGAGGTGTTCATCTTACTCTGCTTGCACCGGCGGGCACTGCCTACTCAGTCTAGCACCTGCTGGCAAGAGTTATTCTGCGTTGGATTTATAGGCTGGCACTGTTGTTGGTGTTAATGCTGGTTCTAACATAAACGAAATTATCTACGACTTCGAAGTTATGACTGTCAACAGTGACATATGAGCAAAATCTCGAACGGTTGTTTGATGACAGGAGATATTTCGTCTTGCCCTCGTTCACTACCAGACCCAGAACTAACGACGCGGTTATTATGGCCAATGATATCGAAGTCATCGGCGTACGCCAGCAGCTCGTACACTACTATAGAATATTGTACCTGCTCGATTAAGTTCTATCGAATTATTTTCTTCAACTGTAGATTGAAGGAGTCAAATGATAGAGAGTTGCCTTGTCTGAAATCACGTTAGGTATCGAACAGATTTAAGAGGTTCTTCTCGATCCTGACGGTCATATTATACAAAAAGCTGTGTTTTGCATTCACTACCATTCAGCAGCCTGGAGAAGTGTTCCCTCCATAACTTCAGTATGCTTTGGGCATCAGTCACTAGATCACCTGTGGGGGTTCTACAAGAATATGCTCCGGTCTTGAAACTTTCTGTTAGGCGCCGCATCTTTTTGTAGAATTTTCGAGCATTACACCTGTCGGCCAGCTTGTCAAGCTCTTCATACTCATGTATTTCGGCCCCTGTCTTTGTTTGTCTGTAAATGCGTCTCGCATCCCTCTTCAACTCTCGGTATCTATCCCATCCCACGTGTTGTGGTCGATTGTAACGTTGCTAGGTAGGCAGTCTGTTTTCTCTCCGCTACGGCACGGCACTCCACATTGTACCAGCTGTTCTTTCGCATTTTCCTGAAAACCAATGGCTTCGTTTGCAGCTGGACATAAGGAGCTTGAAATGCCGTTCCGCAGTTCGCTTTCATCGAGTTGCTGATGAGTGCTCTCAGAGAGTAGGAGTGCAAGTCGAGTAAAAAATCGTTCGGCTGTCTCTTGTGATTGGCACTTCACGACGTCGGACCTTTCTTGTGTTTGTTGACGTGCGTTTTTTGCTGCACAGTCCCGAATAAATGCTGATGTACTTACTTAGTGAGATATCGCACCTTTAGTAGTTTTCAACAAAACTATTATATAGGGAGTTGGCGTGGGTCAAAGTGAATTCCTGACTTACATCCACACAACTAAACAACAACAACATAGAGAAGAGATACACATATGCATATAACATCGTTCGCTCATTTTCTTCTGAACAGGTTTTCTTGGTGAGAAGCGTATTAGTAGACCGTTAGGCAGATTTGCTTATTCATCTTCTGAAAAACTATGAGCGTGATGAGAAATATTCCACTTTCATTTTTCTTGGAATTTCATTATTATATTTATTCGACCAGAATTTAAATGATATATTTATTTACTATTACACCTGAAACTCCGTTGACCACGAGATCGATGTTACCCTCATAAACACAACTGACTATAAAAAGGTAATTTACAATATAATGATTTTATTAAAATTCAATTTACTCTACGAATAATTTATTATATGGTGTTTTATCAAAAACAGAATCGATAATACTTGACATCAACTTAGATAGTTCCTTGGAAAAGGTTATATCAACTTCCTGATAAATTTCCTTCCAGTTTTCATTTAAAAACAAATTCATATTATCACCCAAAGCTTTGTCGCCATTGAAGAGATTTTGTAATTCGAAGAACACCCTACTGGGCTTAACAATGGCTCTGAATTTGTCGGTTTTCATATAAGTTTCGCCATCCTTCTCAACGGGCGCGCCCACCCATTGTAGTATGAATTCTGCATCAACTGAAAGCGAAAAGCATTTCATTATAAATATTTGCTCTAAGTGGATGTCGAAATTTTAATTTACTCATAGTGATATTGTTTTTGCCGGAACCGCTAATGGGCAATATCAGAATGCGGCCTTGTATTTTATAATCGCCGATCAAGCTGGCCACTGGCACTTTGAAGCGTAGCTCGTGTTTTTTCGTGAGATCCTTGCCGAAGCCTCTGTGCAGAAGAAAAAAACGAAATAAATGGAATAAATCAAATTTAATATTAGTTCAGTTTTTAAACGTCCACTTACCTAGCTTTGTACGCTGTGGCATTGGCGACACCATAAATTTTATTATTGCTAAAGGTTAAGTCAATATTTACGGGATTGTCAGCACCTTGCTTCAGTGTGAATGTGCCGGCATCAATAGGATCGATTTGTCGCAGATTTATCGAAGTATCTCCTAAACAAACAATAATATGTTATGGATATTTACATATTTATCTGTATGTACAGACTCACCTTGATTTTTTTCACGCAAATAAAAGTTGATCGCCTTCAGTAAACAATCTTCGTCTCCGAATTTACATGGCTTCGGATCATTGGCTGAAAGTCATAAAAACTATGTTCTTAGAAAACAGAATGGCAGAATATATTTATACACATGCATGTATGCGGTAGACATTCGATTCGCCTAGGGCCATGGAATAAAAATAATGATCAAGACCATTTTTTAAAATACCAGATAAGCACATGTATTTTGAGAATGTGGTTAGCAAATTTCTTTGCGAGTATTGCTGGCGTAAAACTTTTCTGATAAAATACCATAGCATGATCGGGGCGTTTTAAAATATGGCGGACGTTCCGTTTGTTGGTAAACTTCAATACATTATTTATAGATTATAAATGGACTCCCTTTTCTAATACTGAATTCTTTAAGCCACATAAATTTGACCTTATTCTTTTTTAAATTTTTGTTCGGTAATCTGTTTATGTTTAAACATTTGCACCTTGGGGAATAAATTGAAGAGGTCGGAAAAAGTAGCGTGTATCGTACCGCCTAGCGATGTATGAATACCGTCCCCAACGAAAATTGAAACAGTCATACTCGTAATAAATTTCTTACTAATATATATATATTACAAAGTTAGATTTTTGAAGATAAACATCAAAATACAAGAAGGTTCTATTCATTGAAATCTATTCAACAAAAGTGTAAGGGTAATTAAAATTTTATACTAGTTAATACAGATAGGTTTTTTTGGAGGAGCGCAATGTATACTTAATATTTAAAACTCAAAACTGATACGAAGGATTAAAGAGCACAAAATACTACAGAAGAACCCATATTAAAAACGGAAAAATGTTGCCCCGATCACAGAGTCTATATGGTGAATGGTTATAAGCCTCTACGGCAGTATAATTAGGATGTGGCGATATTTGCAATCTTAGGGCCGTTTCCTCAATGTCTGGTTAGCAATCATTTGTCAGAAAAGTTCTGGTTAACCTTGCCAAAAGAAAGAGGCGGTTCGCTTCGGACAGCCCTTAGTTTTATAGTGGACTTAAGGTTTGGAGAGACATTCTTGTCTAGAAATGTATGCTAGTCACGATAAATTACAAATAAGTAGAATATAAGGAGCTCTTATTCGATTTACAATGCAAAAACTTGAACTTGAGCTATTTTCACGCAAGTATAGTATTTGCTTGAAATGTTCAAACGATCCTGGTTAACAGGTCATAGTTATCGAAAAATCTAATAAAATATGTTTATAAATGGTATATGCCAGGTTCTGAATCGTATTTGTGAAGAGTGACAAAGTTTGAAGCCGTATTGGTTCGACATGTTATGCATAACAAAATGTTTCGACATACGAGCGCTAATTGTGTTGTTTGTAGTAACTTAAATATTCATCTCGGCCAAGGAAATGGAATTAGATCGCGAACATTTTCTCGCGGTTATTTTTTACAACTTTCGACGTGGATTATCTCAGCACAACGAGTACAGTACAACCATGCACTTAATTCAGTTTTAGCCCTAGATCAAGTCGTTCAAAATCAGTTGTTATTCCGGAAACCATTGATGCTGTGCGCAAAATGTTTTCACGTAGAATTCCACACAATTTGTCAAGTGCTTAAAAACAGACTCGTGTGGATTGGTCGAGATAAATTTAAAAAAATACGATAACGGTGATTTGAAAAAAATAGCAGTCGACTCTACAGTCGACTGTCTGTATTATCCACCGAAGAAGGATCTCTCTTCACCACGACAATGCGAGTTCTCATACATCGCATTTTTTAGCACTTAGAGCATCGATTTGATCCTCCGTATAGTCCTGATTTGGCATCGAAAGGCTTCTTTTTATTTCCGTACGAATAAAATAAACTAAGAGGTCATTGTTTTCCGACACCTGAAGAGACGGTTGATGCGCTCAGAGCGCATGTTTTGAAGATACCTTCGACAATTAATTCAAAACCATAGTAAAAGTGTATAGATTTTAATTCAGAATATTTTGAAAAACAATAAAGCAATTTTTGACTTGCTCTGATTCTGAAATATAAAACGGCAACTTTCGTAATTGCACAAAGATATGGAAGCTTCTAACTTTTTATCCTTTTGTAATTTGTTGCACAGATTATACGCTGTCTATCTTGAAGTAGTGACCCCTAATAGTGGGCTTCAAAGAGGTAAAAAAAAATAATATTTTCAACAAATTTTTAATTGAAATTCCATTTTCCTTTAGAATCAACTGTTACTTTTCAATTTTACAATTCCCTTTTTGCTTAATTTAATTTCTTTCAATATTTTTTATTGAACACTTACGAAAATCCGCATTATTAAATTGTAAAAAGGAGCAAACAAGCGCTGCAGTAAATGCAATTCGGATATACATTTTTCTTAACTAACGGTGTTTTTTTTTCAAATTTGTAATTGTTGACAATGACTTAATCCTTTCTCTTATTAGTTTTGAAAAGTTGTTGTAAGTTCTCCGCTACTTCCGTCCCGATATTGATGCGAAAATGTTTTAAATAAAACTAGGAGAATTGATGAAATCTCGCTGAGTTTTTATATGAGAGAAGCAATTATATTTTGCATTATATGTAAATGTATCTATACACACGTAATTATATAATCAATAGACAATAATGAGTGCAATTTACTTTTTAGCGTACTTCGAAACATTTACTTTTTCACTCAATATATTTTATTTCTTACGATCAGTTTACAACCCATTTACTTCCATAAGATATGTGTAAGGAAATACTATAGTGTTATGTATAGAAAAGCGTTTTTTACTACCAGTTTTGTAACTTGTACACACACGTGTATTAATGCCACTATATATGCAAACAAATAGTTGTAAATAGAATGCGCCGTTATATCATGTTATATAGGGTGCTTTTTTATATGTGAAGAGTTTCGTAGAGGATAGCTATCAAAACAGCTGTAAAAGTAAAGGTAGGTGTTTAACATTTGTAAAGGTAATATTTTTATTTAATTATTTAAAAATATTAGACATTTATACAAGGTGTTTTCCAAAGTAAACAGGACTTAAAAAAAACAGAACAAATGGTTTTTACGG
This sequence comes from Bactrocera neohumeralis, assembly GCF_024586455.1. Lineage (NCBI taxonomy): Eukaryota > Metazoa > Arthropoda > Insecta > Diptera > Tephritidae > Bactrocera > Bactrocera neohumeralis. The sequence goes on along the minus strand of NC_065919.1, from coordinate 28,115,472 downwards.
CAAAATCAATTTATTTTATTCAAAATAGTCTCCTTCTGCTTCAATATAGCTTTTTGCACGGTCCAAAAGCATGTCGAATGAGTGTTTTAGCTCGTTGGCCGGTATGGCCGCCAGTATGCCGGTGCAAGCTTTCCTTTCATGGGCAAATGCATTTTTCCGAAAAGGAAGAAGTCGCACGGTGCCATATCAGGTGAATACGGGAAGTGGTTAATGGTTAAAATGTGATTTTTGTTTAAATAATCGGTCACAAGCGTCGATCAATGAGACGACGCATTATCGTGTAACAAACGCCAACTTTCATCTTCGCGATATTCGGGCCGAACACATCGAATACGGCGCACCAAACGCTCCAAAACTCCAAGGTAGAATACCGTTTCCATGAATTTCAATGATGATTTCGGCTGATTTTTGATGAATTCACGCACAGTTTCGATAGAATTTCCGGTGATCACGGATTTTGATTGGCCACCATGTTGATCGTCATTTATGTCCTCACGACCACTTTAAAAACGTTGAAACCACTCGTGCACTCTGCTGCGGGATAGGTAATCATCGACATAAACTTGTTTCATCAATTGAAACGTTTCAGTAAAAGTCTTACCAATTTTAAAACAAAATTTAATGTTGGCTCTTTGTTCGAAGCTCATTTTCGCACAGATAACACAAACATACTGACACTTAAAACGCAATAACTTCACTTCCAATCAATGAAATGTCATGAAATTCTCACTGGACAATCGATAAAGATAGCAGATTCTAACGCACCAGTCGACATATAGATAGCGCCACCAGGGGGCGCTAGATTCAAAAAGTCCGGTTTACTTTGGAATCCACCTTGTATTCTAATCTCACGTGCTGTGGGAAAAAAATTTCAATATATTTTAACTGCCATTTAATGCTTAGAGGTAAAGTACATTTCTGGCTGGGAATACATAAATGAAATAATTGGGTGTGCGAAAAGCTCTGCGCTATCCACGACTTGCATTCAGAAAATATTACTCCGTTTTTCTTGCCAATATTGGTCCATATTTTTTAAAACATATTAGTTTAGATTATCAAGCGTTTAAGTGCTAAATGGTTTTAGCAAAATCGTGCAACAAGTTTCATACAAGGCTACTTTATTGAACATCACTTTTGGTAATAGAATCATCCCAAGAAATCGGCGTGTTAATTAAACCCTCTCTGTTATTATGTTAAATCAGTCATATATACTGATGGACCAACTTTGACTGACCAATTGGAAATTTTCACATTGCGCGAATGTCAACGTTATTATTTATAACTTCGAGTTAAATCTGTTTTAGTAAACTAAGAAACTATTGATCCACGTTCATTAAGTAACAACGCGAAGGTTGCGGATTTAAAATTTATAGATATAGATTTTCTTATTCTAATTCATATATGCACCACATGCAAAGTACATACACATATCTTAATACTAATCTCCTGTACATATCAACAGTAACAAAAATATCTTATTTACAATTGTAGCCGTTAAGAACTGTTCAGAAATCTGAACACATGTTTAATTTCATTCCAATTAATGGCTTTATTTCTATATCAGTTTAATAATTCATCAAATCACAGCTGACGAAGCCTTGATAAACATACTTCCCTTTAAAAATTGCGTCTGAGACCTCCCCTTCTCAAATAATGTCGCGTAAGAGTAAATTAAGAAAGTTTTTTAGTACTCATATTTGCGAAAGAGGACAATGCGCTATTTATGCATTTAAGTAAGTTGTCAAATTAACTATCCCGTTATATCTCGGAGCGGCAAAAGTAACCAGTCTGCTGATTTTACAATAATACAAAAGTTTTTTGGTTTTGGTAGTTTTCGGAACTTAACGATTTTATGTATTTTGGAACACAGAAAGTTTAATCAGTGCCTTAACTCATTAAATCGCTTCAAGTCACTTCCCTTTGAAGACTATCACTATAGAAGCTGTAAGGGGTTACATCCATTTGCAAGCTAGAAAAAACGATTTTTTTGTGATATGTACATATATTATATATTTATATTTTTTTTAAGAGGCATGTTAATGAATATGTAAATTAAAAATTAACATTAACAGAAATTCAGGTAGTTTAATAATCGGCGATTAGTTAAAAAAATCTCCAGTAGTACTAGATGTCTAGCGGCGAAAAGGATTTTTCTATTTAAAATAATCTGAAAGTCAAAAATCGAGAAAACTTATTGTTATTGCAGATGAATACAGAAAATGCTCGAAGCACTAGTCAAAATTTTGATTTTTGACAAAATGCGGCTTCCATAAAATCATTTTTGTGACAGGTGATACTTTGCACAATCATATTTCTTCGATCATTACACGAAAAATATATCTAAGAAGCCGAGTAGTCCAGCCGCTTTGGTGAAATTCTGCTCACTGAACCTGAAAATATCGCTTCGAGAAAAACGCGGTAATAAATTGTATTTTCTGTTGGTCGAGTTCCATTGTGGCCATGTCCGGTTATTGATACGTACTCATGTCCGGTTATAGGAATTGCTTTTTTCACTGTGTAATTTTTTCACGTGTGTCTATTTTATTGTGTATAATATTCAAGACTATAGTAACCATCAATAATGATATAAACAATGAAATGAATTGTCAAAACTCAATTGTAAATCCTGTAGTCTATGATGCCACGAACAATTAAATTTTCTTGCAAACTCATTCTAAGAAAAGATGGGGGCGAAACTATAGTTATCTCTTCTTTTTGAGAGATCGTTTGGTATCGGGATAATTCAACCACAATCGAACTATAATTATACCATAGAACAAGAGCGCCATTATAATTCAATTTATGTCGAGCTATTGGGTACTTACATACAATTTTGGTGGTATACGTATTGTTCCGTTCGGAATTAGACAAAGTCTTACTCACAACCTATAATATTTGCATTAACACTCTTTCCAAAATTTCATTTGTCAATCTATGCTCGCAATGGTTAAGCTTTGCTTTTTACAAGAGAAAACAATTTTCTTATGAAAATAACAACAAAGTGACTAGGCAGAATTCAATGGGAGAGACCTCGTAAAAACCTTCTTTATTATTTGGATTTGATTCAGTTGTATTGTTCGAATCGCGTATCCAAGTGTAGGCGAATCAAATCAGGTGTTATTATATAAGAAATATCATACATGTAACTCTGGTGTATTGATGAACGATTTTTCTTCAGAGACTTCGTATTTCACCTACATACTTACATAAGTAAATGCAATATAGCAGGCAATTATAGAATCATGTAGACATAGTATGTACGTGATTAAGATTGTAATGATAGTGAAAAAAATAACATTTACATGCAACATATTTAATTGCTCAACTGTCAATATTATTGATTGCCTCATCATAATTAACAAACAAAAACAAATTACGTAGAAATTTTTACATTTGTATATCTAATGCAAAACAACTGGACTTAGCGTACTAGTATTTTATATTTGAAATATTTCATTATAAGGAATCGTTTTGAAGACTTGCTTTGCGGCCGCGTTCATTGCATTGGCGATCGCGTCATAAAAGGGTACTTTCAGCTCAGCATAAATCTCCTGCCAGTTTTCGTTCAAAAAACTATTGATGTTGTCACCCAGGGCTTTGTCACCGTTAAAAAGGTTATCGAACTGCATTATCATGCGTTTCACTTTGCATTCAATGCGAAATTCCTTAATATCCATAAATGTGTTGCCATTCTCATTGCGTGAGGTTGCGTCTATGCGGATTCGTATCACAGGTTGCACTAAACATAAAATAATTCAAATATATGTATGTATGTATATGGTTATAAGTAGTTTGTAGCGGCACTCACCTAATGTGATATTGCTTTTGCCCTCGCCTTGTATGGGCAGTATCAGTACTTTACCATCAATTTTGTAATCGGATAACAGCGTTAGCGCAGGTGCCGCTATTATGATTTCGTGACGGCCATCTGGATTTTTGCCGAAACCCCTGCGGAACAGCAGTGCTTGTGGCAATTCTTATTGTTATTTGGGGCAATATTATTTCATACTCACTTCACTTTTCTTGCTCTCAAGTCCTTGACGCCATACCCGAGGGGGTTACGCAGCGCGAGATGAATTGCTAAAGGACTCGTCGACTCTTGACTAATTATAATATCATCCATCTTGAAAGGTTCCAGCTTAGATAAACCGAAACTTTCATCGCCCTCATATTTTTTGGCGAGTACAGTGTTTATATTCTCAATAATACATTTATCATCCCCTGCAACACATGGTTTGATGTCATCGGCTGCAAATGATTGCGAATTCAATATTATTGAAACAAAAAAAAAACACAAAAAAAATAAAAATCCTTATCGATTTTTATAGTGCAGTGAGAATTGGAATTTATTTTACATGACATTTCATCGATTGGACTGGTGCGTTAGAATCTGCGAAACGTTTCAATTGATGAAACAAGTTTATGGCGATGAAAATTGCCTATGAAACAAGTTTATGTCGATGATTGCCGATCCCGCAGCAGAGTGCACGAGTGGTTTCAACGTTTTCAAAGTGGTCGTGAGGACATAAATGACGATCAAATCAATCATAAATGACGCCAATTAAAATCGGTGATCACCGGAAATTCTATCGAAACTGTGCGTGAATTCATCAAAAATCAGCCGAAATCATCATTGAAATTCATGGAAATGGAATTGAACATCTCCAAAACATCGATTTATTGCATTTTGACTGAACATTTGGGCTTACGAAAGGTGTGTGCTTGGTTTGTTCCGCACAAATTGACTGACGACCAAAAACTGCTCAGAATCCAAAATTCGAAGGACGATTATTTGGCCAAAAATCACATTTTAACCATAAACCACTCCCCGTATTCACCTGATATGGCACCGTGCGACTGTTTCTTTTTCGGAAAAATGCATTTGCCCATGAAAGGAAAGCGTTATGCAGACGTACAGGCCATTCAAAAGGCTTGCACCGGCATACTGGCGGCCATACCGGCCGAAAAAACCATTTGTTCTGTATTTTTTTAAAGGTCCTGTTTACTTTGGAACGCACCTTGTATTAATTAAATTATGAATTGTTGGCAACCCTTTTCGAAATATTTTCAACTTGAACCTTTTATAAACTATGTTAGTTTCATATTCAATCAAATTACTGAATAAAAAATTGTAATCAAGTAGCGACACACTTCGTAAAAATATAATAAATACTATATAGTATTTTAAACTTTTGGATTATGTATATTTTACACAACAGTTTGTCTGTATATACGCGAACTAGTCCCTCAGTTATTTAGATATCGATCTGAAATTCTGTACACGTCCTTTTCTCCCAAAGAAGCTGCTCATTTGATGTAACCGCCGATATCGCACCACTATAGCATATAGCTGCCATACAAACAGAATGATCAGAATCAAGTGCTTGTGTGGTGCTTCATTTGATGAAATATCTTTATGGAATTTGGTTAGGGTTATTATCTAAAGCAATGGTATAATCTCTGAAGATATTGTTCCGACTGGATCACTATAGCATATATCTACCATACAAACTGACCGATCGAAATCAAGTTCTTGTAAGGCAGCTTTTGTATCTGTGAAGAATATTATAGTTCCGAAAACTCCAACTTCTTTCCTTCACTCTTATTTCGTTTAGACTTTCGGGAATCTGAAAGAGAGAAACTCCTCTGTGGGGTATTTGAGGTGTCCTGATTACGAATTTGAGTTTAAAATTTTCCATCACGTGGAGCTATTTTTGTCATTTTAGTAAATGGTCTTGGTTTAACCCCTATTGACTATAATACCATAAGTCCAAGTGTTAGGAAATTTTTACTATAAATTTCGGTTTTAGCGTTTACGTGGGTTTACGGGTTAAAAAAAATCAATTTTTTATTGTCTTATTAAAGTCTGCAACACATCTAGAATATTTTCCTAAATTTTCAAGTTGATCCGAGTAATAGTTTCGGAGATACAGCCTTGAGAACTAGTGCGCTCGAGGCTAGCTAGACTAAGTGCGCCGCCTTTAAACGCGATTTTCTTCAAAGTGTGTTTTTGAGATACAATTCTTAAAGACTTGGAAGAAGATTTTTTTTCGATTACAACAATTTGAGAAAAAAAATTCGCGAAATTTTCACTGAACTCTCTACCAAAAATCCAATTTTCAGTTTTTTTCCTTCGTCCAAGTTAAAAGTTAACGTTTAAACTAAAACACGGGCGCATTTTTTTCCGAGGAGTCACCGTAAATGGCGTCGCAATGGCCGAGTTTAAAATATTTTTTTCCAAAAACTTCAGAATTTTTTTTGTTAATAGTGTATGTTTGTAACAATAAAAAATACGAATAAAATATTTACATAATTGTTTATATCAGAAAAAAATTGTTGAAAAAATGCTGAAAAGCTAGGCTTCATACTTATATGGAAGTCAAAATTAGAATTGCTCTTACCGTCTTTGATTACTACAACATTTAAGAAAAAATCTTCTTGAGCTTTCATAAACACTAGCTTTCCTATCTTCCACCTACTTTTCTATAAAACTTGTATATTTGTTTTAAGGCACAATTACAACAAAGATTGTTATGCGTCATAACTACTTCGGGAAATGCAAACAACATTTTATTCATACGTTGTTGAGAATATATAAAAGCGGGTGTGAGAAAGAGGAATCCAAGGGTCAATTATCATGTCATAAATGTGTTGCTCTATTAACTATGATTACATTTAATTACTATTTATTCTAAAGTATTTATCCAATATATTCCTCTATAAGTATTTAATAAGGTAATCGGTCAGGTTTTAAAGTAACATACAATAGATTTTTAAGAAGCGAAGATTAGCTTTTTGATTTTGAATTAGCACGCTATTTTGTTTAAAAATAATAATATTTTAAAGTAATTTCTCAGTTTAGGTAGAGTTCTCCAATTTGAACATGAAATGAATGAAAACAAATATAATGCTTAAACTACGTAAACTATTTTCAATTGAAAATCGTTGTGAAAAACTTAGTCTAACTTAAATGTATTTACTCCAAAAGATGTTTCTTTCTGACTAGCAAAAGATTGTACGGTAATTTTGTTGCAGATTTTATGGGAAAGCAAAATTCCAATATTTATCCAAGTTACGAGAGCAACTATAAATATGAAAGATTGTATTAGCAAATGGCAACAAAATATTTTGTAAATATTTTTTTTATCTCGAAATTTTTTAAAATTTTCTGCTTTACTCGTACATGGAGCGGGGAGACGAAAATCATTCCGATCACCCTAACATGTACTTTTGTGTATGCGTGTTTATAAAACCCATTAACTATTATCAGTGTGATTTTAATGATCCAATTAATAACTTGCCACAAATCATATTAAATTCTTAATAAGCTAATTCGCGCAATTTGATTAAGAATAATTTTATTTGCTTAAAGGTTAGCTTAGATGTTATTTAAAAGAGATAAATGTAAAAATAGAATATTCAAATTGTTTACTATTGATAAACATATTTAATTTTACTTTAATCTATTCAGTCCGGTCAAGAAGAATTATATTATGAAGTTTTTTTTAACTTTTCTGTGTCTCGAGCAGGAAGTAAACACAACAAGTAAGGTTGTCCTTAACCCTTTCGACCCCAATGTTGCCTGAGGGCAATTTCGCTAGTTCATAGGCCTACCACCGCGCGTTATTTTTGTTTTCCAGTTTATTGAACCGATATGATAACGGTTTCTTATGAGTCAACGTGGTTTGATCAAAAAATAAATCACTAGTAAATCATTTTGAAGTCATAGATAATTTGATAAAGACTGTAGCAGTAAAAACGAAAATTTATTTCTGCATGAAGGAGTACATTTTTAAAAGAGAGATTTTTTATATAATTGTAACAAAAATTATCAATCTGTAAATGAACTACTTTTCAGTGATTGTTAAAAAGTGAAATATTTTTGCAAGAAAATTTCTTTAGTTTTAAACCAACATCAGGTGAGTGATTTTTACATATATTTTTTGAGTTGCTTGTGCAAATTAATAAACAATTGTGGTATAAAATTTTGTATATAACTTTAACTGTTATGAGGCCTCAAGATAAAGGTTTGTCAAATGAGGACGTTTTCAACGAATTTTAAACTTTTTGCTTTTCAAAAAAAAAAGAAATATTGCTTATGAGAAAAAATAAGGATGTGTATGCAGCTTTCTGAGATAATTTTTCGCAATGTACATTATGGAAAAAAAAAGAATAAGAAATCGGAAATTTGAAATATAATTACATGATGACAAAGCATGAATCATCAAAAAGAAGGGTTTTGCATTTTTATAAAAATTGATTCGAAACATTAAAATGGTTTAAAAGTACTTTGAAGCTGCTGAAAGTTATGGAAATTGTTTATGTCGACTTGGAAATTCAAAAAAAATGATGAAAATTTGGAATATTTTTCACAATTACTGTCTGTTGCTATTGATTTTGATTTTTTCGCAAACACTCACGAAAGTTTCAGCTATGGACTTCAAGAACTGGGCCTTGAACTTAAATTTACCATTAGAAATAAACCTACGATATATTCACTGTTTGACTCTACTGTACTTAGGTGTTTTAAAACTACCCAAGAAAAATGGCATGGCTAAAATATTAAGCATTACCGCTATAACATGTGTTCAATACCTCGTATAGATTTGACAAAATTAAACAGTGTTTACATTTTAATGATAACAATCAAGCAGCCTAAAAAAGAATCTTAAATTATGACAAGCTATACAAGATACGATCGTTCACTGCTCAGATATCATCAGAGAAAACTTCAATAAACTTCCTCAAGAAGAACATCAAAGCGTTGATGAGCAAATAAAAACGTTCAAGGGAGGTATTCCTATATATACAGACGTTGTATCCGTATTTTTGTTGACATTAAGGATGATCAACGTACAAACAATATATATACTTTAAGCCTCCTTCTGGGGGTTATTTGGGAAAATGTTTAATGCTGGAACATAATATATGTATATATTTATTGTATTTGGTGAAGGTCACCAATGTCAATCAGACTAATGAAACTTTCCTCGGATATAGTTCTCTAAAATAATAAAATTACAATAAACAAGAGATAACTTAAACAAAAAACAGAATTATTTTGATAACTAGAGTGAGAAATCAGTAAGCCTTCTGATTGCATTGAAGGAAATGGGCATATTCGCAAAATGGTACTATACGTAATAAATCGAATAAGCAACTGCCAGTTTGAAATTTTTCCCTAAGCGGAACTCAAAAAACATTGTGGAAGAGGATCTTATGACATGAAATATGTAAACCAATCATAATATGTATACGATGGTTTGACAATGCCGCGTGAGACATATATCATCGCATTTAAGTCATCGAACCAGTTGGCATTTGCAAACGTTGGAACCCAAAAGAAAAAACACATGATGTCCAGTAATTTTACCTGTGTAAGGGTCGAAAGTAGAATTTCGACGGACAACTACAGAAAAAGATTTTGAAGGTGATCTAGCGGATGTGTTATGGAACTTTATAAAGTTAACCACCGCTCAAGGAAGTGGTATATACGAATTTTTGGTGTCTGGGAACGTCTGTCCCCTACAAATGCGTGGCTGCTTTATAGAAAACATTTAAATTTGCTTCATCCGAAACAGAAACACATTCTCCTAATAAAATTTCAACTGGAAATAGCTGATGCCCTTCTGCAATCTACGTCTTCTGCAGTTTCTATGCAAAGAAAGCGAGGCAGACCGTCCAATGCAGAGAGGAATGATAGCGATACAAACTCTCCATCGAGCAGTGTGTCGTCGCATAACACCATCAACAGTGACAGATTCCAGCCGAACCCTCCAGAAACGAAACGATATGATAAGACGGAACATTGGGTAGTATTCGGTGAAAAAGGGCGCAGCAGGTTGTGCAAGACAGGAACTTGTCCAAATGTCTTAAATGTAAGGTCCATCTTTGCTGCAATAACAATAAAAACTGTGTTTTGTCTTTTTTACTGCATACCTAATTTTTCCTTAATAAATAAAATAAAATGCGATTAGAAAAAAAAAGTTTAAAATATTAATAAATTCTATACCACCATTGCCCAACGTTGCTCACAGGCAACATTCTGTAGCGCTCAAACGGGTGGGAGTGGCGAGTTGAAAATTTTACTATACCTTTCTAGAATAAATATGAGATTAAAACTAAAAAAAAATTTTAAGATTACAGGAAGAAAATAGGGGTCGAAAGGGTTAATTAGGGAGCGACCGAACACGATCCTCAATCTTTTATAAGAGTATGCAGCTACTGCGGTATGCCGATGATATTGATATCATTGGCCTCAACAACCGCGCCGTTAGTTCTGCTTTCTCCAGACTGGATAAGGAAGCGAAGCAAACGGTTTCGGTAGTGAACGATGGTTTCTCTCGTTATCAAAGAAACAGGTACTCGCAACTTAGCTCCCACGTCACTGCTGACAGTCATAACTTTGAAGTCATAGATAATTTCGTCTATCTGAGAACCAGTATTAACACTAGAACAATGTTAGCCTCAACGGCATTGGCATAGTTCAGTGAAAAGATAGCGGCTACGCTGGCTGGGTCATGTCGTCCTTATGGACGCTGTACCCGCCAGGCGAAGCAGAGGAAGAGGAAGACCTCCACTCCGTTGGAGAGATCAGGTGGAGAAGGACCTGGCTGCACTGCAAACTCGGCTATAACAGCGTGAGCGGTGTCTACACCAATGAAGGAGAAGAACCGAAATATTTTTTTTTGAATTTTGTGCAAATTAATAAACTGTATTATTAAATATTTTGTATATAAAAACTTAAACGGTTATAAGATTAGCTTAAGCTATGTTATTAGGTATACTTAGTTCGATTAGTTGATCTTATTTAATATTCGAATAATCAAGCTTACTCATATATGGGTCATTCCATCCAAAACTTACATTAAACAATGTTTTTAGTACAAGCTATTTGTTTGTGTTTTTTGAAGCATATATTTTTTATTTCGGCCCATATGAAAATTTTTCGATTTATGAATTTTCAAAATTTTAGCTTTTGAAAAAAAAAATTCTAAATATTTGCTTATACGAAAAAAATAATTCCTACTCTTTACTATTTTTTGCAGCTTTCTGATGAGATATACGTTTTTCGACTTGATGCACATTTTTATTAAAAAAACTGAATAAGATTATTTCCAAATTTGAAAAAAAAAATTGTACATGATGTACAAAATGTACATTTCATCAAAATGCAAGAAAAAAATCGTTGTCATTTGGCCTACCAGTTATTTTTATAATGAAATTATTTTCTTCATAACTATAAGCAAGTGTTTAAAAGTACTTTTTTCAAGAGTTGACATTTTGAAAATTTATGCGTCGGAAATTGTTTATATTTAGTCGAAATAAAAAATACGTGCAAAAAATATATTTTGCATAAAAAAAATTTTGAATGAAAATTTAAATTTTACATTTTAGATGGGATGACCACATTTGTATAGTAGGGTGTCTGTTGTTTCCCAAGTTGATTTTTTTTCGCAAACACTCACGAAAGTTTCAGCTTTTGTCCGAAAATCAAGGATCCAACGTAAACAAGTTTTTTACTTACAATTTAAGCCATACCTAAGACATATTTCATTCTCAATTTATATAACATGGGATTTTGCATTTATTTTGCATTAAGCAAGTAAACCTACTGCTTTGAAAAAAATTGTATTCACTGTTTGAATTGAAGGGAACTGTGACTATAGCTGGCGTTTGCAAAAAACACAAGAAAAAACGTTAACTTTGGCTGCACCGAAGCTAATATACCCTTCACAGGTGCATTTCTTTTAGTAACTATGTGTTCAGTTTATATGGAAGCTATATGCTATAGTAAGTCGATCTGAACAATTTTTTCGGAGATTACATTGTTGCCTTAGAAAATAATCATTACCAAATTTCGTGAATATACATTATATTGTCCAATGTGAAAGTTTTCCATACAAGTACTTGATCCCGATCGTTCAGTTTGTTTGGCAGCTATATGTTATAGTGGTCCGATATCGGCAGTTCCGACAAATGAGCAGCTGCTTGAAGAGAAAATGACGTTAGCAAAATTGGAAAACGATATCTTAAAAACTGATGGCGACGCAGGCGGCGAGCGAATGGAATTCTATATATACAGACGGACGGACGGCATTTTTAGACACAAGAAATCTACATCTGCCTGTGATAGATTCACGCTCGACAAGTGATATTTGATATATTTATAACCAATCTATGGGTGAGCACGGTCAACTCTATGCCCGCAAACACACGGCATTAATAGGGAAATAATGAAAAAAAATACGTCAGTACACCACTCATATATATGTATACATATGTATGTATATATATGTAGGGGTTTTTAGAATATATTGACCATGCTCACAGCTTGTGTACTTATGGTATTTATAGTTCACCGAAAGTACTGTACTGTGTATCGAAAAGTACTGATTCGACCATCTTTGAATCAGATTTGAGAACCAACAACATGTCAAGAGCACTATTTGTGCTACGTCTGTTGTTATATGTAAAATTTTGGGCCCTTTTGGATATCAAAACACTGATTTTTATAACTAAAAACATTGTCATATTTATGTAGAGAGGTTATCAAAAATTAAAAATAATTTCTCACTTATTGTGAACAGCTATTTATTTTATTTAATTGTGGATAAATACTTTTGAATGTCGCCTAAATGTATGCAAAGTTCAATATATTTAGTCGTTACTATTTGCCTCCTGAATTAAATTATTTTATACCATGTATCTACTGTTATCTAATTGATACATCGTTAAACATTTCTATTATACTTGTACATATATGTATGTATGTACATAGATACTTATATTATAGATTTGCTTCTAAAGACATTTGCAACGCTACAGGAACAGATGAATTGCATACTGGGCAACCCGAATGCATAGTAAAAGCGGCGGTGGAGGAAAATGTGTCATAATTTTGAATTGAAAGCAAATTACTGAGGGGCCACTGCCACGCCCACAAAACGCCATTAACCGAAAACTTATAAGCTGCCATAACTAAGCATTAAATAAAGATATAGACCTGTAAATTGGCAGAGAGGATTGCAGTGGTAAGAACCACCTGTGGGCTGAAAATTTTGATGAAGTGGCCGCGACCCCGCTCTCTAATGGGTTTAATGAACATATCTTCTAGACCAAATTTGCTTGGGACAATTCTAATAAGAACTATTACCAACAGTGTGAAAAAGAATGAAATCGCATGTTAACACCGCTCTCTCCCCCTATAACGGTACTGTTAAAAACTACTTATAGCGCGATAAATCAATAACTAAATACGCCAGAGACATTAAATTTTACCCCGGAGATGTTATGAGAGCGCACTCTTAGGTGAAATCACATATCTCAGAACCTGCTCGATCGATTTCAACCAAATTTGGTATACTTGTATTGCATTTCTCTAACGCTTTAATTTCATAGCGCGAAAATGGGTGAAATCAAACTGCAACGCCAACTTACCATACAACACAATTTTAAATTTCATATGATTCTTTCACCTTCCGGTATACAAATCAAGCATAAATTAATAAAACGGCATAAAACAACGTAAACGCACGAATCTTTAGATTGTTCCACATTGTGGCCAAAAATTGTTCAAATCCAACAAAACTGTTCAAACCCCTAGGTACAGAATATTTGGACCCCAGTGTATGTACTTGACTTTTTACCGCAAAATCTGTCAATGTGTGAGATATATAATTGAAATTCAGGGATAATCTTTGCCTGACATTGGTATGGTATATATGTATATTAGGGTATTCAAAAAAATTTTTTTTTTTTTTTTCAATTGGTACTCGCAAAAATAGGTTCCTAGACACCTCTAAGAAAGCCTTTCCAAATATGAGTTTTTAATTGTAACGGGAAGGTCCTCCGCCTAACGGTTTTCTATTTTTTCTTATTATCAGATAGAAAAATTTATATCTCGCTTCCAACTACTTGAAAAAATATTTTGTTAATTAGGTTTTGTAGGAAATTGAATGCTCTAAAATATGGTCTCTTATGATTTTTTCGTAAACCCAACCGTTTAAAAGATATTAACGGTTGAAATTTGACTATTTTTGGAAAAATTCTTTTTTTCTTATTAATTTTATAACTCAATGAAAAAAAATTATTATGAATAGATTTTTGGAGAGGCTTACTTAGAGGTGTCTAGGAACCTATTTTTCAGAGTACCAAACGAAAAAAAAAAATTTTTTTTTGATCCACCCTTATACATATGTATGTATGCATTGATGTTTGACGATGAATATCTCGTAAACGCTTAACTTAATCGAAATATCGTAGTGGACCATTTTTATAGAGCAGTAAATTTCCTACAAAACTATGTGTATCATCATTCATAATAATTTTTTTTCATTGAGTTATAAAATTAATAAGAAAAAAATAATTTTTCCAAAAATAGTCAAATTTCAACCGTTAATATCTTTTAAACGGTTGGGTTTACGGAAAAATCATAAGAGACCATATTTTAGAGCATTCAATTTCCTACAAAACCTAATTAACAAAATATTTTTTCAAGTAGTTGGAAGAGAGATATAAATTTTTCTATCTGATAATAAGAAAAAATAGAAAACCGTTAGGCGGAGGACCTTCCCGTTACAATAAAAAACTCATATTTGGAGAGGCTTTCTTAGAGGTGTCTAGGAACCTATTTTTGCGAGTACCAATTGAAAAAAAAAAAAATTTTTTTTGAATCACCCTAATGTATATACAGTTGAACTTCCATAACTCGAATTCTTGAATTGCCAATAAAAGTTAAATTTCATACAAATTTCCTTCCATACCTCGAAGTCTTTCTAACTCAAAGTTTTTTTTTTTTAAAATTATGGTAATTCGAGTTAGGTAAGTTCAACTGTATATGTAATTGCTTGGATTCCGAACCTCTGGTCAACGTTTTACACCTTAAGGTATTTACCTGGCTTTAATCCTTTAAAGTTGCAAGAGTATAAAATGTTCGGTTGCTCCCGAACTTAGCCTTTCCTAAGTTGTTTATTATAATTTATATGTAGAGTTTATGTATGAAAGCCTACCGTCGATAAAATGGTCAACTTCTGAAAACGCGTTGGAGAAAATCAACGGCAATGAATGTATCATTTTTACTGATGAAAAAGCTTTCATTCTTGAAGAAATATTTAGTAAGCAAAACGACAAAATCTATGCAAAAACTTTTCCAAAGGAGAAAAAAATGTAATTTCATGGGCTCAAAATGATCACCATACAGTTGCTGTATTGATTTAATAGGAAGTTTCCTCTTCACTTCAATCAAAAAGTGTACCAGAAGGATGGTTTAAAAGGCAGGCAAAGTGATAAAGCAGTTCAATACAGAGCTTTAAATTCTAATCCAGCAAGCAAACCAAAAACCACATAGCAGTAACTTAATATTAATAGTTTTATTTACTTTGATGCAGATCTTTGGCGGTCTGGAAGTCCAGTTGTCAATAGAAATTGTAAATGCTGCCATTGATTAGTGCTCGAATCGTTTGTGAGCTTGTTAGAAATATGTATACTATATAAAATATAATTTAAGATATGCAAAACTGAGTATATGCAATTTAAAAAAAATTAACTTTATTAAAAAAAATTTATTTTAATTTAATTTTTTTATGTGCTGAACGTGTAGCAGAACTTAGGGCAGGACTAAGAATATACTTTCGGTACGACTTTTAAGAAGTTGCTTAGGTTGGAAGTTAACAATCTTTGGCTATGTCACCCGAATCACCATTGATGTCTAAGCACTTGAATTGGACACAAGAGATAATAATGTAGCTTCTCTTGCTTCTATTTGTTGCCCACTTGCAAGCAAAAAAGCAATGGTCGCGCACTTGGAATGAAGCTGTTATGACAGACATTCGTCACTTAGGCAGCTTTAACACCACTTTTTAAAGTCTTTTAGCCGAATACCAATTAACTCAGCAAACACTTTATTGGTAAAAATATTATATTTTTTTTTTGCACACGGCTCACACTACATGCAATTACCACTCCTTCAGTCAATTCACATTCCCCTATTTTAGAATATTTTCCCTTTTTCATACTTTTTCTTTCCACATCCTTTTAAAACACAGTCACTCAAAATTATCGAAACTTACGAAGTTTCGCTGCACTGCAGAACATCAAAATAAAAGCGCAGGTGGCTTGTAGCACGATTTCACAAAGTTTAGAAGAACGCATCCTTACAAAAACAACAATACTATAAATAAATCGCACCGCTTTACAAAGACTTAGCTCAACTTCGTCTAGTTGAAAATAAACATTTAACTTGCTTTTGTGAAACTTTTATATCGGCGGAGGCCGGCTAAAACCTTACCTTGGCGCTAATTGTCGCCTAATCATCTGAGTCGCATTTGATGCTAATCAAGGCAATAAATTATTGAAAGAATTCAATTATCGATTACATAGTCGGTAGCCGTAGGTGCAAAAAGCGATCGCGCACATGGGTGGCACGAGTATGACTCCGCAGGGAGCTAGCAAGTTCCCGGTGCAGAGGTGTTGTAGCAAAAAAAAAAAAAAAGCAGACAAGTACAATGTATGAATGAAGCATTGTCAACTATATGTTTGCCAACAATTCAGATAAATAATATAAATTCAGTCAGTTGATTTAATATTAATTTAACTCAAAGCAAAAAATTAATAGAGATTTTAATTCTCACACACATATTAATATATTTGCCCACATTTACATAAATGAACCGTTTTGTTCCATATAGATATGTTGCATAACACCGAGGTTGAACTAAGGTAATTAAGTGGTTATTGACGTGTATAAAGAAAAGCAATAATTCATAAAAAAGTTATTGAAAACGTTGGCATTCAGCACGTGAAAAGTTGAAGTGACATTTTGTACCTGGCTTTGTTTAACCCTTGTACAGGTATATTCACTTTCGATTGTATGCGCAAATATTGTTTAGATAATGCTTAGTTGT
This sequence comes from Bactrocera neohumeralis, assembly GCF_024586455.1. Lineage (NCBI taxonomy): Eukaryota > Metazoa > Arthropoda > Insecta > Diptera > Tephritidae > Bactrocera > Bactrocera neohumeralis. The sequence goes on along the minus strand of NC_065919.1, from coordinate 28,098,568 downwards.
TGCTTAAGAGAGACTACTATAGATTTTAAGTAGTCGTATTATTGTGTTTTACATTTCATTCTCTAATGGATATGTTTTCGATTTGCTTTATCGAACAAGCAGGATTAGAAGTACGGCTACAGCTACTCTGCTGGCCCATCCTTATAGAAAAGTTAGGCAATTGCCTAGGGACACGAATTTTAGGGCGTCACAACTAAGCACTAAATAAAGTTATAGAACTGTAATTTGTCACAGGGGATGGCAGTAAAGAGTGATAACTGTCGACTAAAAATTTCGAAAAAAGTGGGAGTGGCCACGCCCTCTAATGGGTTTAAAATACATATCTCTGAAGACGCTTAGGCCGCAATAACCAAATTCGCTTGAGATAAATCCTAAAAGAACCCCTATCGACAGTGTGAAAATGGAATGATCGGGTCAATACTTCCCTGAGACCCCATATACCCAATATAAAGGTTTTCGAACTTCCGGGAGATTTTATACCGCATATACGGCCAATATTTGAGTTATCTCAATAAAAATGATAGAGCGTGTTATGCTTATAATATAGTATATTTGCGCTTAAAATAGATAAAATTGGGCGTAAGCTTTACCTAGCCCCCATATAACTAATATCACGATTTTCAACAACCGGGCACAGATATTTAAATAAAAGGAATGTAAAATAATAACACCAGATATTATTAATGGAAAATATTAGTGAAAACTGTCAAGAATAATTTAGAAACAAATATATAAAATCAGTTTAATCAATTCAATTCAGGTACAACAATAGTAATGATTAAACCAATCTTCTTCTCCTTCTTTACTGGCGTAGGCACCGCTTAGGCGGTTATAGTCGAGTTATCAACAGCGCGCCAATCATTTCTTCCTTTAGCAATTTGGCGCCATTTGAAGATACCAAGTGCAGCCACGCCTTTCGCCACCTGATCTCTTCAACAGAGTGGAGGTCTGTTTCCCCCGGCGAGTACTGCGTCGAATACTTTCAAGGCTGGAGTGTTTTCACCCATGCAGATGGCATGACCTAGCCCGCGCAGCCGCTGTCTCTTAATTCGCTGCACTATGTCAATGTCATCGTATAACTCGTACAGCTCATCGTTCCATCGAAAGCGATAAATCTTCCGCAGAACCTTTCTTAGGAAAACTCGTAACGTCCTTTTGTCATCGTCCATGCCTCTGCACCATATAGCAGGACGGGAGTAATGAGTGACTTATAGAGTTTTGCCATTGTTCGTCGAGAAAGGACTTTACTTCTCAAGTGCCTACTCAGTCCGAAGTAGCACCTGTTGGCAAGAGTTATTCTGCGATGGATTTCGAGACTGACGTTGTTGTTTGTTGTTAATACTGGTTCCAAGATAAACGAGATTATCTACATCTTCGAAATTATGAATGTGGAAGCCAAGTCGTGAGTGCGACGACTGTTTGTTTGTTGAGCCATTTGCTTTGCTTCCTTATCCATTCTGGAGAAAGCAGAACTAACAGCGCGGTAGTTGAGGCCAATGATATCAATATCATCGGCATACGCCAGCAGCTGTACACTCTTGTAGAGGATTGTACCTGCTCGACTAAGTTTGGCATCTCGAATTAGTTTCTCCAATAGCAGATTGAAGAAGTCGCACGATAGGTAGTCTGAAACTTCGTTTGGTATCGAACGGCTCGGAGATGTCCTTCCCGATCCTGACGGAGCTTTTGGTATTGCTCAACGTCAGTTTACACAGCCGTATTAGTTTTGCGGGGATACAAAATTCAGACATAGCGGCATAAAGGCAGCTTCTTTTCGCGCTGTCAAAAGCAGCTTTAAAATCGAAGAAGATGTGGTGTCAATCTTCTTTTCACGCGTATTTTAACGGATCGTAATTAAAAGGGGGTCACTTATCCGAGGCTGTTTTTTTCTTTTCATTGGTAGAGTTTTTTACGTAGCGGGTCCCAAACCCAGCGCACAACATTATGTAAATTTAATTTTCAATAATTGAAACTTATTTGAAACATAACACGATAACACACTATAGAATTTGAGCATTTTTTGAGATATTTAAACGTTTTAGCATTAGACAACTCGTACCGGATACCCATTTTTTTTTGGTTAATATGCATATGTATTAGTGGAGAATTTAGGGTTGATTACTTGTGGGTTTATACAATGGTATGTACATACAATCAAATCAGAAACGACAGCAATACTCGATTGAAGAAATAATAAAGACAATTCAATTATGAGGGGGAAAATGAGCCGATTCGCGATGTTAAGCAAAATTTTCAAATCAATTTCTACTTTACTCTTGCCATTATTGATACTGTATTGTCTTCAGTCTATGAAAGATACGATTCATTGAAGAAAGTTATTCAAACTTTAGGAATTTTGCTTAATGTTGACCAGTCATTATTGAACAATATAAAAAATTAGAAATGTCATTAACTCACGTTGGGTTGTCGGATATAAGTAGATGCAACGGAAAAGTTCCCCATTGAACTATGAAATTATATTTGTTCAGACGAATAAAATATAGTTATATCGTTCGAAATTTATTGACGACAATGTGTGTAAAAGGATTGACAAGCTTAGCAACGTTATCGATTGAAAATGGAGTGCTACAAATTCTTAAAACAGTTGTGTGTGATTTTTTCAAATTAAATAATAAAAAATAATTAAATAACAAATAATATAATGCATTATGACACCACTTAAACTTTGAACTGCACTTTTTGATTTTTTAGGGAATCTCTGACGAGGTTCGTGTTCTTTTGAAACATTAGTGGATCATCGATCTTTCTTGCCTTAAGTTCTCAACTGCTTGGAAATAATCTGTAGATTCATTGAAGTAGCACTAAAGTGTGGTCCCAGTGATCAGTATTATGCAATTATAATTAAATAGAAGTAAAAATCACCGTTTTCTTATATTTGAATATATCAATCATGAATTATAAATACTCAGGTTAAAGTGTTAATCCGCTACATTAATTACGACATGTGGATATACTTGTAAACTTGCTATGTAAACGTTGACATATCGATTAGCTTTAACTACCTTAATAGCCATGTATGGTAATTCTGTAATCCTAGTCATGTGACAAACGGCTTATAACGACATAAAAAACCTGTCATGAGTTAAACGGTAACAAGAACATAACTTCACGCATGACTATCCTCTGTGTGAAAATTAAGTTAAGTAAAGGCGTGACAATTTATTAACTTAGATATGAATATTTACTTAAGGCTGTGAAAAGTTTTCCGTCATTTTCTTAAATCCATGCTTCGTTATCAGAAATTATGCGTTTGATGAATGTTGGATCTTCAAACCCTTTGTTAAGCATTTTTCGTGAACCTTTACTCGACATCGTTTTTGCAAAAACTTCAGGTCTTTTGGTAAGGGTCTAGCATTGTCACGCTCTATACCCAAAACCTTAACCAAAATGTGCTGAGTCGATCCATAAGATCGATATCTTTCTGATGTAAACGCGACGATTTTCCAGTACCTTTTTTTTAACTTTTTCGATGTTATCGTCATTAACAGAGTTGGCATAAGTTAAGTTTTCGATGAGTTGATGATGATGAGCTCGGCTCGTTGTTAATCTTTTTATGATAAAAATCGCCAGACAAACATTACGCGTGGTAAAGAAATTGCTGGCAAATTGTAATGCCTGATATAAGGAGACCGAACTTGACACGAACATTAAAAGGTTGTATCAATTTTGGGAAACAATTATCGAATGGGTTTGCATGTGCAGTTTAAATGGACTCCCAGATTAGATGATCGCACCATTGCATTGTCATCAGTAAGGTCGCTCCTCATCATGGATGAATATAAGCACAAAGTCAGTAAAGATTGACGAACAATCTTCTGTCCTCCCAGTAAGAGTTAGTGTTACCTTTCTTAAATGTAGGCTAAAGTTCCAATCTCTGTAAAATTTAGCAGGTTCGAGCTCAGTTAAAATAATATTTGCGGCTGTTTCCGGCTCTGGACGACTAATTGCCGATATTATTTATGTAAACCTTTGAGTGAGTTTTATACATATAGGCTGCATATGTAAATGATCTTCATGGTTATATATATTAATCGTATCAAAGACTGAAATTTCAAATTGGAACAAATGTGTTCTGTAAATGTAAGATATTGCTCCAACTGACTAAGAATGTAACTCAGCAATCTGGCGATTGAAGTAGAAGGTTGTATTTATATTCCCTCATAGGTTTCTTATAAAATAAGGCGCAGAAAAAAATATGTATGTATGTAAAGGTGGTCCTAATACCCTCGAAACAATTATTAAATATATTGTAGGAAATGATTTCATTTATATGTATAGTTTATTATGATTTCCGGTTGTCCTTACTAATAATCCTTGCTGACATATATAGGCATATATATATTTTTAGTAGCTAACAACAAATGTCAATTTTGTTTTCATCCAATTATTTATTAACTTATAAATTTATAGTTGGTTTAAAATTTTAAAAAATTTTATATAATTTTAAGCCAAAATCACACGATATATTGTTTAAAGTTATTTTAAGATTAGGAATTCATAACAAATAGAACAACACACAAACAAAATTTTTCGTAAGCCAATTCTATCACGATAAAATTGTTGCTCTCTTCTATTACACCACATACATATAAAACGTTCAAATTCGACAACCACTTAATATGTAAATAAATTAAAATACCCATTTAATAATAAAACCGAAAGTGAAATACAGCATTAGGTTTCCTTCAGACCCACTTACTTATGCATACATATATATATAGTCAATGTGCTAACTTTAAGTGCTCATTTAGTCCTCATATAAATCATCGTAGGCGAAACGCTTGAAGAGTGTCTGCAATATACTCTTCACCACCTCAGCAATGGCCACGTGTACGGAGGGTTGCAGTTCAGTCCAAACCTCATTCCAGTTTTGATTCAAAAACTCATTCAGATTGCTACCGAGTGCTGGATCACCGTTAAACAGATTTGTCAGCTTGATACTCATTCTAAGGGTTAAATATGATGACAAATTATTTGAAATGCTTATGAAAACCAAATATTTTTGCTATTACCTCTCTGGTTCCACCAACACTTTCAGTTTGTCCACGCTAAGGTATGTCTTGCCATCCCTGGGATGAAGTGCTGGCTTGAATTTTACGGAGAATTTGGGGTTGTGCAGCACAATATCGGCGTCACCATCACCTTTGATGGGCAAAATCAGTATGCGTCCGTCGGCGACATATTTACCCCGTAGCGCGATTTTTGGGAATGAACCGTACATTTCAAATTTGCTTGTGGCAGGATCGCGTTCGAAACCACTGTAAAATATAAAATGAAAATAATGAATTCTTGTGAAATAAATATTTAAAAATCTAGAAAATGGAACACAATAAGGCACTGAATACTTAAGTGTAGGTAGTCATGTGTTTTTTCAATCTATCGTTTCAAAAAGTTTACCACCTAAGTAAAATCAAAAAAATCTTATCCTCGGCTTCACCGAAACCATAACATCCTTCACAGGTGCATGCTAATGGTTTGCCTCGAAGGGAAAACGTTTTGATAGTATTTTCGAAGCACTTTGTTTGATATAAGCAACCGTCAAGTCTAATTAAGGTTATTTAAAAAAAATATTTTTTATGAAGACCTTTATCTTGATTTTGATCGTTTGGTTTAAATGGAAGCTATATACTATAGCGGTCCAATAGCGGACAGCTTAGTGAAATGCGGAGTTCCGTAGAGAAAAGGATGTCCACAAAAACTCAGATATATATCTAAAAAAAAACTGTCGACTCAGTAACTGACATGCAGAATATATTTGGTTTAGGGATGCTCAAATTCGGAACTAGATGCATCAGATGATCTACCAAAAGAAGTAGAAATACCAAAGCCGGTGTTGATGCTTACTCCACTGAGTTATTTCGAAATGATGGAAAGAAATGGCTAGAAAGCAAAACGTGACAACGAAAGCGAATTCAATCTAACTTGATTCACTTTCAAGAACTGGCTGGAATTTATCAGTGTTTCCTGTCCGGAAAAGTCTATAATTCGCTCGATATTCACCCGCGTCAAAACTTGGACAAGACCTATGGGTATTTTCAAAAGCTCTATAAGACAATGTCTTTATTACAATCTCAGAAATTTTTACATAGGTATATTTTTTACTGTTATGTTGGCCAACAGCTTAGTCAGTGGGAAGAACATCCTTTAACTACTCGTTAATAATAGATACTTTAATCTAATATCGAAGAAAATTATACGAGCTGCAGGACTAAATCGCTCTGATACAGTCTTTCCAAAAACGTATGAGCGTATGCTGTATGCTGATTATCTTTAAAACACGCGCTGTTAGTTTCATTATAGAGCGATTACCTATTTCAATTGTGTACCAAACTCAATTTTTACTCTGTAAAGTATTAATTTATGATATATGTAGGGAGAAGGCAGTACCGAGGAAGTAATAACTTCTCTGCGTTATAGGGGTCAAAGAGGGTTCTCTCATTATTGTTTTAAAGTAGTTACAAGAACAACAAAGAAGCGACTTCTGAGCAAATATGGTTTCTACGAAAATTAATTTTTTAGGAAGTAATGAAAGCAAACATGAAGAAGAACAATAATTAAGAGAAGTAAAATATTAAAAAAAAAGCACAATAACTGTAAAATAAAAAATAAGAATAGAGAATATTGATATAACTTATTAAAATAAAGTTTATAAAAATATAGTTTTGACTAAAATAATATGCCACATAAAATTAATATATTTATACCCTGCACAGGGTATATTAAGTTTGTCACGAAGTTTGTAACACCCAGAAGGAAGCATCGGGATGTATATAAAGTATATACATAAATGATGCGTATGTTGAGCTGAGTCGATTTAGCCATGTCCGTTTGTCTGTCTGTTTGTCCGTCTGTCCGTCCGTCTGCTGCCTGTATATATACGAACTAGTCCCTCAGTTTTTAAGATATGGTTTGAAATTTTGCATTTTCTCCTCAAGAAGCTGCTCATTTGTTGGAACTGCCGATATCGGCCTACTATAGCTTATAGCTGCCATACAAACTGAACGATCGGAATTAAGTTATTGTATGGAAAACTTTCACATTTGACAATGTATCTTCACAAAAGTTCGCACAGGTTATTTTCTAAGATAATAATGTAATCTCCAGATCGATTAACTATAGCGTATAGCTGCCATACAAACTGAATGATCGGAATCAAATGCTTGCATGGGAAACTTCATCATTAACGATTTAATAGGTTGTCAAAAAAGTCTTGCGGTATTTTCGCTAGTTGGCGCTTAAAGCGCGTAGTTCTAGTTTCATTCGTCGCATCGGGTCATGCTATACTTTTTTGGAAAGCTCACGCGCTAACACGTGTTTGATTTATTGTCGTTTCTTTTAAGTCGCAAACAAGGAGCAAAATAAAGAGAAAATACGGCATGAAATGTATCTCAAGCCGCCAATAAAATTTGTGCAGTTTCGCACAACGATGGTTTCAACATTTTCGTTCTGGTGTAGAGGTGGTCGAAGATGCGCCACGCTCCGGAAGACCTGTCTTCGAAAATTGCGATAAAATCGCTGAATTGGTCGAAAGAGACCGGCATAGTAGCAGCCGTAGCATCAGTCAAGAGCTGGGCATGAGTCATCAAAAATTCATTTCAATTTCAATAAAAAAAAAATCCAATAAAAATACCGCAAGACTTTTTTGACAACCCATTATCTTCACGAAATTTGGTATGAGTTATTGCTTATAGAAATAATGTAATATCGAAAGAAATTGTTCAGATCGGCTCACCATATCGTATAGCTGCCATACAAACCGAACGATCGTAATCAAGGGCTTGTATCGAAAACTTTCGCATTTGACGTGGTATCTTCACGAAATTTTACATGGATTACTGCTTAGTATATAATAATTGTAGCATATAGCTTCCATACAAACTGGACACATAGTTACTAAAAGAAATGCACCTGTGAAGGGTATATTAGCTTCGGTGCAGCCGAAGTTAACGTTTTTTCTTGTTTTATTAATAAGTTGGCCTTGCAAAAATGCGTTCGTCATAGCTCAAATAGAGGGGAATGGCAATATTACAGTTATTGTTTTTGTCGCTAAACTTTTTCAAAAATATTCGCTCATGCCCAGAAAATCAAGTAAAAAAAGAAATATAAAACAAATAACGCATAAGATTAAAATAAATTAAATAAAAGTGAATACTGTGTACTCAAAATACATGTGAAAATGTCAAATAAGTGTACATATGTTTGTCTGTATGTGCGTTGACAAATAGCTGAAAATCAGTTAGCAAACAAATCAATGTTAAATAAAACAACACATTAGGTTAATGAACCGCGTGTGGATAAATTCAAAGCGAAGAAGAATTTTTTAATAAAAATAATTTATGCAAATAGTTTTCGAAAATGTTAGGCGCAGATTTTTTGCAGCATTATATATAATAACAATAAAACAGCAGTTCATACTATCCAAAAAGTTGGAGAATGGTGGCAATTTTTTATCCACAATTGGAATTCTGAGGGACTTTGTACAAATATGCGAATGTGTAAATATGAGTATTTGTAAAAAAGTAGAATATTCTCTGATTTTCAAAATATGCGCCGTAGACTTTGAACCTACAGCAACTAAATAGTGGTTTCACTGGTATTCTAACAAACAGCATTAAGAAGATTTCAGAACTTAATATCAAAGTAAGCATGATATGACATAAATGAGCATTATTATTATTAGTTGTTGTAATCGCATTCTTAAATTTCTTATTTACGTAAACATTAGGGTGTCTAGGTGCTACAAAATACTTTAGAAAATGTATGGTTCTTATGGCACATTTTTAACTTTTTTGGAAATACTAATAATACAAAACACTAAAGTAACAACATCAACTCGATTATTTCTTTCCGTGCTCATATTGGTGATTTAAAAAATAAACGACTTCAAAATAGTAATTTCATTAAATTATTCAAACAATTACTAACGAAGTCAATAATACGTATACACTGAATAGAGCATTACTTTGAGAGCTGAGCCAGTTTTAAATTCTATGAAATTTTTATCTGAGTGGAGCGTCAGTTTGCCATGCCACTTGGAGGGAGGACCTCATATAAACGATGAGTTGTGAACATCAAACTTTGAATATTATTAGATTCAATTCCGAAGACGACCGCACCGTGGCGCACGTGATGTAATTTTTTATGTGATGTTTTTACCTCTTGAGTTACATAATTAACGCTTTAGAAAAGATAACTTTTCTCTTTAAAATGGAATATAGCAACGATTTAGGAATTTTTAAAATTTATCAAGTAGTTTCGGAGCCTTTCTATTCAAAAAAACAAGCCATCAGATCTTTCCATTTATAATATTAGTATAGATTTATCACAGGTTCAAATAAGGCTGCTCCTACTGTTCGAAGTACTTTTGAAAGATGGCTTCAAAATTAATACCGTTAGGCAAGGCCTCAAAGAGAAAACCGTGCACCCTAGAAACATATCTGCAAAACATTGTTGCAGAGCACCAGGGCTCTTGAAAACTCTAGGCCTGGGAGAAATTGTCTCCGATCTCCCGTCCTCTATTCTTTACTGCCGTTAAAAATAATAAAGGAACATGTAGGTTTTGCGTACTTCACGAATTATTTGTGATCAATAGAAATAACAGTTTAAACTATTTAAAATTTATTAAAATTGCTTAAGTTTGGTAGTGTATCTTGAGTGAAACTCGCTTGGTTAATCAACAGATTTCCGGTATAAGCGAATGTTGAAATAATTGAAAACGTTTGCTTATGATGATTTCCCATTAGAAACTTATGCGATTTCGGAGGTGTTTTTGACATAAAAAAGCTTTATATATTACACAGTACAACAGCTAATCTGGAGGGTGAGAAATTTCAAGTCAGGGTGATGATACTAAGTCAGTATAGTAAAACCCCCAAAGGGTTTGGCGTTCGTATGTGTCAGTTTTTTTTTATGACCTTTTAAATTTTTTCTCATGTTATAGTGAACGAAAATTGGGTACAGCTGCTACAACCGTCTAATGGATTGGAAAAATAGATAGTAGTGGTTCACGAGTTATGTTAAACTACGTTTTTGCCAAAATGTTACAACTAAGCGAAAAAACATCAAGATAAGGAAAAAATTTAAAAGGTCATAAAAAAAACTACTACTACATACGAACGCCAAACCCTTTGAGGGTTTTGCTATATTGACTTAGTACCATCACCCTGACTTGGAATTTCTCACCACCCAGACAATAATCCGAAAAATGTTCCACAGTGTTATTAGTATCTTGGAGATGGCAGCAAAATCATAACATACCCAAGGTAGGATTAGAAACTCGGTAATTTATATGTATGCATAGCTCTGCTGTTTTACTGCCCAAATAGTATTATAAACCCGATTACTTTTACATTTTACTTTTCCGCCCAGTTATATAATAGTCTTCATTCTTTAAAGTAAAACCAAAGGCAAAGCTTCGTAATTTTTTTCGAGTTGATATTGAATTGTCTCGAACATAGTCACGGCGAGTGTGCTGAACAAAGCGGAAGAATACTTTTGGCGCACAAGTACACCGCGTACGAAATTTCAATGAGGACTCCAAATAAAAAATTTTGACGCCGCTCATACATACAAATTAAGTTTGTACTTTAACAAATTGTTGAAAAAAAAATCAAAAAATCAACTCACACAGAACGATCAAACTTGACGGCGGACAATCCCTCAACATGCACATCACGGAAATTCAATTTCAAATTCAGCGAGCCGGTGCGGCCATCCGAAATGTCGAAGCGCTTCACAATGAAGGGTTCAATGATTGGAAAGCCCGCCGATGGGTAGCCGGTGCGCGCATACTGATGCACCAAACTCGCCGATGTGCGCGTTATGCAGTCTGTGTCGCCTGCGCGGCAGCGCGGTATGTCAGCGGCTAAAAGTGAAAACAACAAAATACAAACAAACAGACATGAGTATAAAGCGAAATGTTGTGGCAAACATAACTGCAATTATAAATCAAATGTGCCGCGGAGGCTGCGAGAACGCAGTCAATGTCGCAGCAAATTAACACAACAATAACAAAATATGTAGCTGGTTAAAGGGAACGTACGAAAATTGCTGCTGGCCGCCGAGATGAGCAACAGACAGTTGCTGATGACGGTCGCAAGGACCAAACATTGTTGCGCAGCGCACATTTTATTTATTTGTGGATTTTTTGACAATCGGTTGCTATGCGCCGCCTGACAACAAACGCTCGTGTTACTGATTTGATTTGCGCACAAAATAAGTTGAGTGGAATCACTTAGCTGTTGCGCGCACTCGATTTAGGTAGACGCGGCGTACAAAATAAAAGACTTTAGCGACGAACTTGCTGATTTATTATAAGCGCGTTCTGTATGTAAGGACGCGATCCTGTGCGTATTTTTGACTGAACTCGCTACGCGACGGTTTTTATCGTAAACTGCTCGATGAAAAAAAAAAACAAAAATTTATTTTTCCTTGTTTATTTTGGAATTCCTATAAACGAAAAATTGCAATGCCTAACGGCCACTGTATTGTTGCTACAATTAATTTTTCAAATTTAGTCAACTCATCAATAGCCACTGCGTTAAATTGACGTTACGTAGCGGCCTTACGCGGCACGGTCGCGCACTCGTGTTGTGTTCAGCAAATATTGGCGTTGGAATAAGTTTTTGCGAACTCTTGGCCGAGTTCAATGCTAAACTGTAAAACAGTTCTGGACAAACGCAGGCATTTATAATCTTTTTCGGTGGCTCCGCGCGGCCACAAAGCCTTTGCGCTTTTGTTTCATTACTGCTTGTACGCTAGTGTGTGTGTGCGCATATGTGTGTATTTTTAGACTCGCTGTTATTATTGTTGTAGTTCTTAACGTTCGCTTGTGGTATTTACTTTTAAGTCGCCTATTCAACGATTCTACGTCGCCAATAGCAATTTGCAAGCGCTTGCTATAAGCACTCACAAGCAAGCTTACACAAACACTCACACATGTGAATATAGTTACACACACATACATATATACAGTTAATATCAGCTAACTTATTTGTTTGTGTGCGTAAAATTGTTCATCCAAATGACTAAACGGACAGTTTGCCTATACTCCCATACATTCTGTCCGTCCGTACGTCTATCCAGCACGTTGACGCCACTGGCAGACGTCAACTGTATGCGCGGCGCGCGCGTCTTCACAACACTATCCATGTTCAAAATCATAAATAATTAGTATTATTAACAGGTCTAGAAACGCACAAAAAATTCTATAAATTTTTAATTGGCTCCTATCAAGTTTTTGTTTTCACTTGATTGTGTTTTGCTCTTTTGTTTCGTCATCGTCGAAATCGTCTTACATATGGCAACAACGAACCACATACATACATACACACTTTCTTAGTAACTTCATCGTCCATACCAAAGTATTTACTAGGAGTGCGCGCGTAATGCTGATTTTAACGCAGAGATATTTCAGGAGGTACACATATGTGTGTGTGTGCTGTTATTGGCCTTAAGCTGCTGCTCCTACCAATGCTATTATTTCGCCCCTTCAGCTCCACAACTACTCATTACGCTCCACTTGCGCGCGCATATTTAGTAATGCGATTATATTCCTTTAGCGAAATGACTTGTAGAAAATGGCAAGAAGAAACGTCTGAAAATGAAAAGAATAACGCTTTGTCTGCTAAAGAGTTTTATGGACTTTGTTCTTTTTATATTTGCTTTTTGCTCTTCCAGATAAAATTCCTTTCCATTTCAAGGTCAAATTAATTAATTTTGAGCACAATTTTAACCCACATTATTAGCAGCGATATACGAGTGTACCGACGATATAAAGCGGAGATTTATTACACTGTTCTAAATTATTCCGCGAATATGAGATCTGATAAAGAACAACTCATCAAAGGCCAGATTTTTACCTGTACTTTTCAGATTTTTTAGGAGATAGTTATTATAACTGAGTCTGTTGTGTGCGCGACAATCACTCGATCGATCGCGAGTTCAAATTTAATCTGCTTGCTGAGGTTTAATTTAATACTTATTATGTATAGCAGATTAATATTATTATTAATGTTTATTAATTAAAAACGTACGTAAATACGTTACGTATGTAACATAGATTGACTTGGTATCAAACATGAATGAAAGCGGGGAATCCTACATTTAAAAAATTCATCTCACATATTTTCCTAGGTGTCCCATGACTGGTATAAAGACTTACGTGCTTCCTTTTGACTTTCTGCTACATATTATATTTCGGTTAATATGAACATTGATACCTTTCTTCCATCACTTTCGGACCCTAGCTGAATCGTTCTCCTTCCGTCTCACTATAATTTCCAAAATTGTATAAAAATGCATCAATTTTTTTATGGAGATAATTTAACTTGATACACAAATTCGCACTCAAATTTAAATAGTTTGCATAGGAAATTTTCCATTATAAACACAAACCTTTTCCAAACTTCAATTTCTGGAGCAGTTATAACTTTGATGTAATCGGTATCTTTCAATAATTGAGGTATTTAAGAATCATCAAATATTCCACCTTTCAACTTTTCCATACTATGTTCCGAAATTTTTTTCATATACATACCACTAAAATAATATGCTTTGATGGAATAGATGTTTCACGCTCTTACTAACATCCATTGCTAGATTGCACCGACATCTGGATATTTAACGACTTCATTGTTTCTGAGTACTCTATGCGTACTACTTTTGGAACGTAAGCGAGATTTTCATTGAGTAAAATAGAACATTTTGTAGACTGTAATTGTAGATAACTCCTTGTTTGATTTTTAGTAAAGCCGTATAGTTCCGTATAATTTGCCGCATAGGCGGATAGCCCACGTTGCTTGTGCTTTTAAAGTGTTATATATGTAATTATTTATAATTATCTTCCTGTTACATAAATAAATAAATACATTTTTCGCATATTTTGAAAGGCCTGAGAGTGAGGATCACGTGATGTTTGTATGCAAGAAAAAGGTGCGCAGAACCCTTATCCTGACTGAAAAACTAGATTTTTATTACCAACAAGCAGATATTCATCGAAATATTAGATATTCAATTATCTTAAAAACCAGAGCACATTCAATATTTTCATGAATGGAGTCATAATCTGGACATTTTAAAGCATCAAAACTTGCTGAGATATCCTGGATTTTGTAGAGGTGTGTTATAAGTAAGTGAACGATGTAAAAATGTGTTGTTGATAAGTTAGTTTTACAAGGTACCGTGAATAGGAATATTTGGAAATTATTTTGCTGGTTTTGAGCAAAAAGAAATTAATTATAATTGTGTGTGTGTAATTATAGTTTGTGCTATATAGGATTCGGTTTAACTTCTTCTACTCCTCATTAGAAGCAATTGTGTGATTCTGATGTCTATATTATAGAATGATCTCTGTATTTTCTTCTTAGGCCTACAGCTCTGATGAGGCAACATCATTATTGCTGGAAAGATATACAATATGTGGTTTCGACTAGAATTAGCTCATCCTTACTTGCAATAGGGAGATGAAAATGAAATTACCATTTTCTATCAGTAAATGAATACACATATTCCACACATTGTAACCGCTAAATAAATGTAAATCTCTCACATTTCTCATCTTTCAAGTGCGAGTAAATACGAATTATTCTCTTAATCAAATGTCACTTTTACTAATTAAATCCACATGTCAAACAATCTGATAGTGTAGGTGAATTAATTAGAGAAATTAACACATGCAAATGAAAAAAAAAATGCAAGTGATTATAAAGAAACACCGAGAACGTGAAAACGAGAAAGTGGAATTATAATTTTGCGTGAAAAGCAAATTGCAATCAAGTGAAATATTTTAAGCCTTTTACTAAGAAAAGCAGAATTAATGGAAGCTCTATAATAATTCAAGTTTGAAATCTTATAATTAAGATTTAATTGAAATTAATATTTATTTGTAAGAGGTTTGTAGCGGTTAGTTGCAACTCTATTTCTATACTTTCACAACATTTTGTTACAGAGTATGACAGTTTTGTAATCTAACGGTTGTTTGTATCATCTAAAACCAATCGAGATAGCTATATGTTATATATATATATAAATGATCAGGATGAAGAGCCGAATTGAAATCCGGGTGATTGTCTGTCCATCCGTCCGTCTATGCAAGCTGTAACTTGAGTAGAAAATGATATATCTTGATGAAACTTGGTACATACATATATTTCCCGGCACCGAAATTCTTTAAAATGTCAACTGAGCATTTAATAAATGAATAATATGATTTGCTACAGAGGATCGTAGTAGCAAGGACCACCTGTGGGCTGAAAATGCCTGCGGTCCCACCCCCTAAATAGTTTAATCAACTTATCTTTCAAACCGCTAAAGCTAAATTAACCAAACTTGTTGAAAGGAAGGATTTTAGCCCCTCTTTATTTATAACAGTTATGTCTAAAACTACTATTAGTCCGATAATTTACTAAATAAATGCGCTACATGCCTTAAATTTCACAAGCAATATGTATGTAAAGCAAGGGCTTTATATGAGTCTGTGCAAAAATTGGCCTTCTTTTAGGTGGAATGCTACAGGTATATCCGGAATTACTTGTTCAATTTCAAACAAATTTGGTGTGTGATGTTATCAAATCATGCTTATCGTAAACACTGACAATGGTCGAAATCTGTTAACAACCACGCCTACTTCCCATATAACACATTTTTATATTCCATGTGATTCTTTCACTTTGCAGTACACAAATCAAACATCATTGAAGTAATGAACATAACTTGGCAGAAATATTGCCCTCTTCATTTCATCCTACGCCTAAAATTTGCATTTCGACTATAACTTTTCAAGAACCCAGCACCAAATATGTGGGCCGTAGTGCATTTGACTTTTTTTTCCGAACATATCGGTTAATCTGTGAGTGCTAGTATTAAAATTCAGGGAGAATATTAATGACAGCGTGCCCTTGTAACAAACGGTTGACACTACAACGCATCTATGGTTCAATTTCTAACGAACCTTAATGAGATTAAAAACAAATTCCCTTATAATACTAATGTACATTCTTCCTATTTTTAATTAAAATATATCACTTTACTTAGCGAGAGTGTCAAATGGTCGGTTACACTCGAAATTTGCCCTTCCTTACTTATTAATTAAAATAGTTCTCTGCAGTAAATATCTAAAAAAGCTTTCAGTTGAGATTCTTTAACTCTTTAAGCTTCCAAGAAGTTTTATTTAGTGAATTATCATTTTCAACTCGACATTGTTGGAAAAAAGGCTTTTACTGCAGGATCTAACCTACCTTGTATTACGACCGGGTGACCGGAACCATTGTTACCTTTTCATTTTCTCCAAACAATTTTGGGTAGAGTAGGCATAATTGAAGAACAAAAAGAGAAGCTCGTAAGTCGTGATCAGACCCATCCTAATACATACATATATGACACAAATCATTTCACTATAATTTCTGAGGATAAGACTTTTGGTGCTAGAACTTTTGGTAAAGATTAATCAAAGTATTGCAATTTTGTTTGTTTTTTCCATTGTGGTATTTGTAGAAAAGGACAGAATAAATTTTTTAAAATGAATTAATGGTATTTTTTTCAAAAAAAGTCACATTAGCAACAGTCGATGAGGTATTTAATAATAATGACAGTCAGTGGGGTACTTACATATGTTAACCTCTCAGAGGGTGAGATTGAAGCAGATGAGTATTTAAAACCACTAATTCACAAAAATTTTTAATTATTGTTCCTAAATAATATAAGTAATTCAGTAGAAATAAAGAGTTCATCTGATAATCTGTTTTTAGCTGAATAAAGTCACTAATTATTCACATAAGATCCTAGATTCGCAGAAAAAAGATAAACAATCATCAGATCAATTCCAACGTATTGTCGAATACTATAGCGGCTTTAATAACATTTGGACGTTAAAAGTAGAAAATTTCTATAAAAATTTTCTAAGTATAATTGATACTATATCTACTCTTACTTCAGGATTTAGTCCAACAAGATACCCAGCTATTTTTCCCAATCTTAGACCACAAGAATATAGTCACTGTAAAGTAATCCCGGGTTTACAGAATACAAAAACATTTATATTAAAAATTTGATAAAAACGCCCTCGATTGCACTTATTAAAAAAAATCAAACTTATCAATAGCTTTATTGAAAAGAAATGAAACTTTATACATAGCATGCTTGTTAGCATTGCCTTACTTGTCCAAAAACCAAGAACAACCAGCTGCACTGGAGTTATAATACCATTCACAGGTGCATTGCTTATAGTTATTATACTTATAACTAAACCTGAAAACGTAATTGGTTAGTTTAGATCTTAATAGCTTCGGTGCATTTTTCTCATTTTGACTAATTTCTTCAATTTGACTCAAATTGCTCAAACAAAATAATCGGGAAGCGCTAAAACGGAACTATTGAGTAGTCAACAGTGCGAAATTTGTGTTTAATAGTGCGTTCCGCCATATTATTATTTCTCTGTTATTGTAATTATGTGCTATTTATAAGGAAGCTTCGAATAGCTGCTGACCGGACATCTACAATTAAACACTTATTGTTGTTAAGATTGATGTATACATACATATATACATATGTATGTTGTCCCCTGTAGGAGCACTCTGAATTTACTTCGAGTATTTTAACCGATTAGATATCTACCTTTATTTCTCGTTTTTAATATGACAATTAATAATGTGTTGTCAAAAAAGTCTTGCGGTATTTTTATTGAATTTTTTTTTTTTATTGAAATTGAAATGAATTTTTGATGACTCATGCCCAGCTCTTGACTGATGCTACGGCTGCTACTATGCCGGTCTCTTTCGACCAATTCAGCGATTTTATCGCAATTTTTGACGATAGGCCTTCCGGAGCGTGGTGCATCTTCGACCACCTCTACACCAGAACGAAAACGTTGAAACCATCGTTGTGCAGTGGAAATGGAAACTGTATCGGATCCATAAACTGCACAAATTTTATTGGCGGCTTGAGATGCATTTTTGCTTTTATCGTAGTAGTACTGTTATTTTACAGCCGTATTTTCTCTTTATTTTGCACCATGTTTGCGACGCTATAACTCACGAACGACTTAAAAGAAACGACAATCAATCAAACACGTGTTAGCGCGTGAAATGAGCTGTCCAAAAAGGTATAGCATGACCCGATGCGAAGAATAAAACTAGAACTAGGCGCTTTCAGCACCAACTAGCGAAAATACCGCAAGACTTTTTTGACAAACTATTATTTGTTTAAATTTCAATATTTTATTTTACTATTGTTCTATTATTATAAACTTTCCACTAAAAATAATTCGTATAAAATCTTCATTACATGTACATATATCATACTAATGGATCTGGCAACGCGTTGCTATGGTTATCGTATACAATACATAGTATTATAATAAAGTTAGTGGAAGAAATTATGAATTTTCTATTTGGCATTTTACACAAAATTATAATAATTATAATTATATACATATATATAATATATAATATTATTAGTTTTTTTTTATTTTTTTATGGATTGTTCTTTTATGAGCCTATTTAAGATAAAAACTATTATATCTTTTAAGTTGGATCAAACTGGATACAGTGTACTCAATTCTATGTACTTAAACTGGTTCAATAGTTTATTAGTTAATCCCAGAGAAAACGTGGCATGTTATTATATATTTTTTAAATTATTTTAATACGAACTGTATAGCTCCTGAATAACGTTTCATCGTCATTGAATAATCTTTGAATGCAAAATTTTTATATTCGCTTTCATTTGTCTTCATTTCTTAAGATCTTCACAATTTTGAAAAAAATATAATAATACTATGTTAAGCCTATATTTTTTCCAATACTTCGATACGCATTGGATTTGTTTTCAGTGCAATTTTAGTTGCAAAAACTATTTAAATTTCTATTGAATATGATATACCGAATGTAGAATCTCTTTCTTGATTTAAATATTGATTAAGTAATTACCAATAATTACATAAAAATAGTTCGTCTCACATATTAGTTTTTCTTCATCTAGTATTGCTAATATTCAAAGTAATAACAATACATTGGCATACTTATTAATCCCTATATCTGAAATATTTCCTACAGGGTCTAAGGGGTGTACACATAAACACGATTGAATATTTATTTTAATATATACGCACTACCGGCGATCAATCAATCATTGCAATTTGTAACTGCTCAACAATTGACAAGCTGAAATGCGTCTGCCGGTGAAGTGGTTTGGCCAATTTCTTGCTGCTTGTTTAACTGTTTTTATCAACAACGGAAATGTTGTTTGGCAAATTCTGAACACAATATATGTATGTAGGTGTCCAGTTTTTTTTAAATAATCACCAATGAAACTTATCAAGCAAATATTAAGCCATTATATACAGAGTGAGTCATAACTATGCATTTAAACGAATATTATTGGTGTCATATTAATAATATATTAAGGTAGCAGAAAACTATATTTTTTAAAAATTTAGGAGGGAACATTTCTCCAGGCTGCTGAAGCATAACACCAAGAGATGGCGAACCCGATTCCACAATCGATGACGATGGATCAGACGTTCCATTGCCCGACCATAAAGAAGTTCGAATTGGAATTACCCGTCTGCAGAACAACAAAGCAGCGGAGGCCGATGGATTGACGGCCGAGCTATTCAAGCATGGCGGCGAAGCACTAATAAGGAGCATGCATCAGCTTCTTTGAAGAATATGGTCGGATGAAAGCATGCCCGGCAATTGGAATTTGCTCTGCCCAATCCTCAAAAGGGAGACCACACAATCTGCGCCAACTACCGTGGGATAAGTCTCCTCGACATTACATATAAGGTTCTATCGAGCGTACTGTGTGAAAAATTAAAGCCCACCGTCAACAAACTGATTGGACCTTATCAGTGTGGCTTTAGACATGGAAAACAACAACTGACATACATTCACAATGCGTCAAATTTTGGTAAATACGCGTAAAAAGACGATCGACACATCACCTCTTCGTCGATTTTAAAGCAGCTTTTGACAGCACGAAATGAAGCTGCCTTTATGCCGCTATGTCTGAGTTTGGTATCCCCGCAAAACTGCGGCTGTGTAAACTGACGTTGGGCAGTATCAAAAGCTCCGCCAGGATAGGGAAAGACCTCTCCGATCCATTCGATACCAAACGAGGTTTCTGACAAGGCGACTCCCTATCGTGCGACTACTTCAACCTGCTGCAGGAGAAAATAATTCGAGCTGACAAACTGAATCGGGCAGGTAAAATCTTTTATAAGAGTGTACAGCTGCTGGCCTCAACCGCCGCGCCGTTAGTTCTGCTTTCTCCAGACTGGATAAAAAGGCGAATCAAATGGATGTGGTAGTGAACGAGGCCAAGACGAATTATTTCCTGTCATCAAACAAATAGTCGTCGCTCTCGCCACTTGGCTCTCACATCACTGTTGATTGTCATAACTTCGAATTCGTAGATAATTTCGTCTATCTTGGAATCAGTATTAACAGCAACAACAATGTCAGCATCAATATCCAACGCATAATAACTCTTGCCAACAGGTGCTACTTCGGCCTGAGCAGGCAATTGACAATTAAAGCCCTCCCTCGACGAAAAAAGACCAAACTCTATAAGTCACTCATTATTCCCGTCCTGCTATATGGTGCAGAGGCATGAACGATGACAACGTCTGATGAGGAGAGCAAGACCACCACTCTGTTGGAAAGACCACGAACCGAAAACGTAGCGTTGACATTTGTATTTGCCTAAACTCATTTGTGGATGTACTCGCACAAGATTTATTTTCAATAAATGTAAAAATTTATGATTTTACGATGCGTTATGACAAGTTGTGAGCATCCTCACCCTGTATACAAGGGGTAAGAAGATTAGTTAAAATGGCAAAACAAAGAATTGCAAAGCAGGATGACGTTTACTTATTTTGTGCGACATATTAGTTTGTTCTTTAATACTAAGATATAAGTATGTGTATATATGTACATAAATAATTATGCTTGTATATACTGTATATATATTTATCGTGGGTAATTAAGGGGTAATATATCTGAATGTATACAGAAGCTAAACTAGCCAGCGGCACTATGTGAAATAAACAGACAGTTTCACCTTGAAGACAGAGCACCTGACACATCGGCCGATCGGTCGTCGGTGGCACGTTTTTGCGTTGTTTTCACCGGTCTGTGTAGTTGGTCGCTGGGACTTGTCAATGATGATACAACTTTGGATCTCTGTAGACTTTTTTTCAAGTTGTATTGGAAAGACGATAATAAATTCCATATACATAAATACATTGTCATAGTTTGACTAGACTGACAAGTTTTTTTGTTTTGTTTTTTGCTGAATCGAATGACGATATTTGCGAGGAAACAAACAATTTGTATATATTTATGCTTTGATGAGTCCATATTGCTTAGTTCTGGAATGTTCTACATTCGTTTAAGATGACATGATATAAAGGAACAAGAAATTTGGTAAACATCCATTATCAGCATAATTCTTTATACATGGATGTATGTATGTATGCAAATTACTTATGTATTTAAATATGTTTAAGTATCATGATTCGACACTTTTTTGCCATAACTATACAACAACAAGTACAGTTCGTTGTATTGCTATAAATTGGTCCGGTTTGTAGAATGAGTTATTTAGTAGCCTTTGCGAGTTTCGGGTGGCAAGATCTTTACTATGAAAACAATTAACTTTTACAACTTTTGGTCACTTCGGGATCAGTTCTTTTGAAAACATTCAGAACATTTCAAAAACAACATACTATCGGGTCTGTAAATTTTTTTTTATAAAATATTGGCTTTTTATTACTTATTTGTCTTCTTTCATACTTCATTGAAAGTGACAAGAATCAGTTCTATTGAAAACCGCTAAAGAATTCCGAAGCTATTTGCAATATTTACAAAAGTAATCGGAATATTGCACTAATGTTGAACCACACAGAATCGTTTCTTTGTTCCGAACCATGTCACAAGATAGTTTTTTCTTATAGTTTCCGTCTCTCGTTTAAGGATTCGAACCATGTTTCATCAAAATCACATACATACATATAGTTTCTTTATAATTTCGAACACCCATCGGCAGATTAAGACATACCTCCAAGATCAGCTGACATAAAAAGTACCCCATCAAGTACTTTAGTGGTCCGGAGTCACCCCAAAATTGAGTTAAATATCAAACTTCATCGACAAGTCATTTGATAACAGGCTCGTCGGTTTGATTAAAAGTGAAAATTGAATTGATGTAAGTGCGAAAAGGCTGAATTCGGACGGAAACGAAACATCAGTCAAACACTTACACCGAATTATTTTGAAATTTTTTTTACAAAAATTGTATTTAAAATCTAGAACCCGGAAATCAACATAAACTATTTAACGAAGTATAAATTCATCTTATGCTAAGGCAACATGTGAGCGAACTTATTTAAAATCATTTTCAAATCTGGTTTATTATTGGAATGAAAAGTTTGCAGGGGATTATATGTAGATTTTATTAACTTTTATTATCGAAAATTTATTAAAATATCTTACAACACAAAGAATTATATTCATTATAAATCTTTATCATTATAATGGATTAATTAATTAATTAATAAGAGAGAATCTTTTCCTGATAGTAGTATGTCTGTGTGTTACTAATGGTTTGAACTATAACCGCGAAATGTAAAGATTTTCGAATTTCCGTATATATCGGCCGATATGTTAGTTATCTTAATAAAATTTAGAGATTTATAACTGTGTATATTTGTGATTAGAGTGAATAAAAACGGATGAAACTCGCCCTAGTACTGCCCTGGTTTTAATCCTTGCAAGTTGCAAGAGTATTTAATGCCCGGTTATACCCGAACTTAGCTCTTCCTTACTTTCTTATTATTAAATATCAATTTTCGAACACACCTTATGCTATACATATAAACAATGAAGTTAGTCCACCAATTAAAATGTCAAAAATGTTTCCTTACCAAAATTTGCCAACGATTACTAAGCGGTTAGCTGTTTAAAATATTTTCGGTAAATAATTACATTGTTTGTATTTACTATTAGTAGCTGCCCCAAAGTGGTGTGAAAAGTCATAAACGCTACTTGTCAATTGCCCTTGCGTTTGCGCTATCAATTTGCGCTTAATAAAACCCGTGAACAGACGAAAAATGTGCGCTTATAACATTCGACATACAAGTATGTATGTATGTACATACATCTACAACAGTTTTTGTTTTTTGTTATTCGTACAGGAGTTCGTTATTATAGGTAGTGTGTGTTTTTTATGTTCTACCTGATGGCTGCCTCTAAACGAATCTTGTGTGGCCCGACGGGCGACTGCGCAAATTATTAAAATACTTCGTTTGCTACATCATCGTTTGGGAAAAGTAAAAGTTTTGTTTATTTACATTTATTCAAACACACACTGAATAGTTTTTTGGGATGAAAGAATTATTTGATTATTTGCATAGCAGCACTAGTTTAGACTTAAGTTGAAGCCTAAAAGTGAATGAAGAAATAAATAATATTTACATTTCGGCGAAATTTTTTTTAAATTAAGTATACAAAATTCATTAATCATCAATAACTCATTAAAATTTACTAAACATTTATGTAAATATTACTGTGTTTAACATTATCTTAAATAAACATTACAATATATAAAAAAGTTTAATATTATTTGCTCACCAAAAATATTTTTCATCTATCTTCTTCTATTTATAATTTTTTTAAAGCTAAATTTTAATGAAAAATCAAAAATCTACTTTTTTCTTGACTGTTATGAGTTTCCGTGTTTCGTGTTCCTATAGCTTAGTCTAGTATATTTTAGGGATCTTTCTTGCAAAATCACTTCCCTGCAGTGTTTGCTCTCTGTTTGTTTAAATGTTTCCACAATCTATCCAGTGGCGTAGCTAGGTAACCAAGAGCCCTGGGGCCCCATGCTATGTAAACTGATTAGATTTTATCAAATAAAAATATGAAATATACAAATACCTTAAAAATGCTAAGCTACTTAAGCTCTTTTTTATGCACTGCATGGCAAATTACAAATAAATAAATTAAACGAAATAGAGAATTTATTATATAACGGTCGGGCTTACAACTGACTAAATAACAATTATATTTACAATTTTTCCTAGCTTCAGTTTTCGCAAAAGTATCAATGACTTCTTTTAAATCCAGGCTTGATGCGGTTTTATTTTCAACTTGCTTTCAGCGATAAATGTCCGAGTTGAGTTTGGCCCGTATTATTTCTTAAATAATTTTTTATTATTTTTAAATTGCTAAATGACCTTTCAGCTATAAAAATTTCCGCTATATAAATATTTTGTTAATTATTTCCTTACATAATTGGTGAACAGTCGATGCTTCAGTTAGTTGCGGTAAAACTAGGCGGTAAATAATAATAAATTATATCTGAATATTTCTGAAAAATGAAGTTGCTTTATCAACATGTTGGTGTTAGAAAATCAAATAAATATTTTTTCTCGGTTTGGAAATCGGTGATCAGCTGCTAATCCAGCAAAATGCTTTTTTTTTAATTTTTTTTGTCTTTTTTTCTTGAAAATGGGTTTTAATGCCATATTTTCTTGCAGTGTCTGTAATTCGAAATCATTTCTATAAATTTGCAACTTTGCTTGGTCTCTGCTAAAACTTTATTCGCCTAGCCCAAATTGAAGGTCGCATTTTTTGCAAAGTTTTGGCTGTATTATTGATGTTCAATACACGGTGCATGAATTCGCAAAACAACACGAACTTGAAGTTAAGCATTTTTGTTTTAATACTCTCTGCTTCACCACGCCCATCTTTATTAGGCCCCGGGGCAATGCTCCGCCTAGCCCCTAGGTAGCTATGCCACTGAATCTACCATTTTTATTTATTATTCCAGTTTTCTCGCCGGAACTGCGTTCTTAATAATCCTCAACAGATTCTCTATGGGCTTAAGTCCCGGCTTTAGGCAGACCTCTAGAAACACTTTGCTCTGGGTCGTTATCCTCCTGAAAAATCCAATCCATTCATAAAACATTGGCGTAGTTTCCATTTCAATGTTCTGTTAAACTGTCTCTGTAAATACTGCCAGTCATTTTGCTTCATCATGTGCAAGTGATCCTAGGTCGAATGGAGTAAAGCACCCCCATACCATGACTGCAGATCCACCATGTTTCACAGTGCTGGTGTTCCCTCGCAAACGGTAGACTTTATTTGATGTTCTTCTTTCATACGTTCGATTCGCGTTGTGCGATTCGCCTACTTAGGTGGTTTTCCTGCAATCTATTACGTACTATCAGTTCTGATATTCGTACACTTACACCTTGCTTATGCTCCATTTGGACACTAATTTCAGGTGGCATTTAAAAAGGATCCACCAACTCCACTACTTGTCTATTGTCATTAAATATTGTATTTCGCGATTTTTTACCGGAACTATTTTCAATGGTCTTTTGTTTCCTGAAATATTATAAAGTATTCTTAACCCTTGAAGGATGGAGCCATGTGTAGAAGTTCACGAAAGTGAGGCAAGTTCTCTGAGCGCCATTCACTTGGGAGTGGCCAGAAATCATTCTCTTACACATAGCTCAAGCATATTACGAACTCCGGTCTTAGACCAAATACCCTCTGGGTAGCCAAAAACATCCGTTTGAAGGCGAGCTAAAGTGAGAAGGCGAAACATCCCTCCCTAGGGTTGTGCGCTGGGTTAGAGACCCGGCTCGTAAAAAAAACCCTCGTAAAAAACCCCCCATGATAGACCCTCCTTTTGATGATGACCACTGCAAACGCGTTAAGGATTACGATTTAAGGGCATGCACCTGGAATGCAGCTGCCCAGCTGGTTACTGTTCTCATAAGACTAAAGATTGCCATCACCGCCGTCCAAGAAGTGCCATGGATGGGACAAGGACTGAGACGAGTAGGTTCTTGTGGCATTTCCTACAGTGGCCATATAAGGAGCGCAAATTGTGATAGACGGAAGACACGTCTCTTGTGTTTTAGACGTGTGTACGCTCCGAGGTTTTGCAGCCAAGATACGCACTCGCCTCTGTGCAGCAAAAAACGGACGTCAACAAACATAAGGAAGGTTGGACGACGGGAAGCTGCAATCGCAAAGACATCCGAACGATTTCCTACTCGACTTGCACTTCTGCTCTCTGAGGGCACTAATCAGCAACTCGGTATAAGGGAACTGTGGGTCGGCATTCAAGCTCCATTGATTTTCGGAAAATGCAAAAGAACAGCTGGTACGATGAGGAGTGCCGTGTCGTAGCGGAGAGAAAACAGACTGACTGCCTAAATCGCAACGTTACAATAGACCCCAACACGTGCGGGATGGGATAGATACAGAGAGTTGAAGAGGGAAACGAGACGCATGCTCGAAAATTCTACAAAAAATATGCAGTGACTAACAGAAGGTTCCAGACCGGAGCATACTCTTGTAGAACCCCCAGAGATGATGATTTAGTGACTGATGCCCAGAGCATACTGATTATTTAGGAAATACCGTATATAAGGTTCTATCGAGCGTACTGTGTGAAAGATTTAAGTGCACCGTCAGCAAACTGATTGGACCTTCTCAGTGTGGCTTCAGGCCTGGAAAATCAACAACTGACTACGTATTCACCATGCATCAAATCTTGGAAAAGACCCATGATCGACACACACCACTTCTTCGTCGATTTGAAAGCTGCTTTTGACAGCACAAAAATAAGCTTTTTTTATGCCGCGACGTATGAGTTTGGTATCCCCGCAAAATTGCGGCTGTGTAAACTGACGTTGAGTAACACCTAAAGCTCCGTGAGGATAAGCAAGCGTTTCATGCGAGATTTCAGACAAGCTGACTCTCTCTCGTGCGACTTTTGGAGAAAATAATTTGAGCTGCAGAGCTAAATGGAAAAGGTATAATCTTATACAAGAGTGTATAGCTGCTGGCGTATACCAATCGCATCGATATCATTGGTGGAACCAGAATTAACACCAACAACAACAAGAATTAACAGCCTCGAAATCCAACGCAGAATAACACTTGCTAGTAGGTGCTACTTCGGACTGGGTTTGCATTTGAGAATTAAAGTCTTCTTTCGACGAACAAAAGCAAAACTCTATAAGTCACTCATTATTCCCGTCCTGGTATATGGTGCAGCGGCACGGAGGATGACAATCGATGGAACGATGAGCTGTATGAGATATACGACGTCATAGACACAGTTCAGCGAGGAAGAGGAAGACATCTACTCCATTGGAAAGACCAGGTGGATTAGGACCTGGCTGCACATGGAATCTCCATTAGGTGCCAAACAAATGCAAAGCTACTTCCATGACTTTATATTTTGAATTTATAGTTTTGTCTTCCAGTGGCTTAATTACACAGTACAACAGCTAATCTGGGGGGTGGGAAATTCCAAGTCAGGGTGATGGTACTAGGTCAGTATAGTAAAACCCTCAAAGGGTTTGGCGTTCGTATGTGTCAGTTTTTTTTATGACCTTTTAAATTTTTTGCTTATCTTGATGTTTTTTCGCTTAGTTATAACATTTTTGCACAAACGTAGTTTAACAATATGTCTCAACACATAAAAAAAGGGGAAATTTCAGTACTGATTTTGTTCAAACATACGAGATGTACTTCAACCAAAATGTTATAGTGAACGAAAATTGGGTACCAAATATAGTGTGTAAAAGCTGCTACAACCGTCTAATGGATTGGAAAAATAGAAGACGTGAAAGTATGCCATTCGGTATCCCAATGACTTGGACTAATCCTGACGAAGATCATAATCCATTGAATTGCTATGCATGTGCGAATAAAGGAGCCGCAAAAAGGATAAGAAAAAAAATTTAAAAGGTCATAAAAAAAACTGACACATACGAACGCCAAACCCTTTGAGGGTTTTACTATACTGACCTAGTACCATCACCCTGACTTGGAATTTCTCCCCCCCAGACAATAATCCCAAAAATGTTCCACAGTGTTATGTGAGTACAAGTGAATATTCACAATGCAATAAAATTCAAAGGTAATTTGATTAAGAGTCAAACGAATCATTAAAATTGAACATTTAAGTAAATGTAAGCTATCAGAAGCAATCAGTCTGCATGTATTATTTCAGCTTAGTTTATTCGTAGAACAGACGTCATTAGATTGTAGTCATTACTAAATCCTTATAAATATGTAGCACTTTTAAAAATATTTTGTTGACGTCTGTAATTTTTAATAGATTTCTATTGTTTTCTTTTAAATAGTCTTTTTGTATGAATTAACTTATTTTTATCAATATTAATAGTACTGCATTGGTGACATTTATTGGTTGCTTAAGTCGATGAATTTAGCCAAATATAAACATTTATGTATCAAAACAATCAAATTCTAGTTTTGTGTAACTAGTTATCAATTATATGTATTATGGCTTGGCGTCATTTAAACCAAATTTGATTAATTCAAACCGGGTTTGTTGTCTCAACAAGTTTGCTACGTCATAGAAATGATGTTGACGGTTGCAAATTTACGTTAGTTAACCCTTACATAGGACCACATGCTTGAATGAAAAAATTGGAATGAGTACTTTTTTGACATCATAATACACATAATGTATAATATTAAACATTTTGAGTTCCGAATTTCGATCGTTTTTGGGCAAATAGTCCTTGAAATTGGAAAGGACGCGTTTTCATCGCGATTTCTACCCTTGCGATCAAGAAAACATTACGAATGTTTTATTTGTACAAATGATAAATTGAAAAAGTAATTCTCTATTTCACCTTTTTTATCACTGAAATTGGAGCTCATGATCTCGACGACACTTGGTTTCAACAAAACGGCGCCACTTCCGACACATCGCGTCAATCAACGGATTTATTGAAGGAACACTTCGGTGAGCGGATAATTTCATGTTTTAGGCCGGTCGATTGGCCACCAAGATCGTGTGATATCAAACCGTTATACCTTTTCCTGTGGGGATATGTAAAGTCTAAAGTCAAGCGAACAATTCCGCCTCGATTCAGGTCTTGTAGCAAAACATGACTCGTTTCATTCGCCAGTTACAAGTCGAAATGTTCGAACGAGTCAACGAAAATTGCACTCAACGGATGGACCATCTGAGACGTAGCCGCTGCCAAAACTTGAAAAAGATAATTTTCAAAAAATAAATGGCAAATAATGTTTTTTCGAATAATAATAAACATTCCCGATTAAATTTGAAATTTCTGAGTTTTTTCTTTTAAAAAATATTGAACCTCGGAAAGGATCCCTCTTTATATATTATATTTACACTTCACGCTTTGCAAAAAATAAATAGGTTGCCACTTCAGAATATCAGTATATTTATCTAACTGGAACAGCGCGTAGAAAATAAACTCAGAAAAAATACTAGTTACATGGACTGAAAGCCTTTGTTCTGAAACAAAATATTTATATATTTGTCATAGCGTATTACCTTTAACTAGAATACCATTCGCAATACGGCGAAGTCTCCGGGCCTTTCCAACCTCGCCAATAAAAACGATAATGGCTGAATCTGGTTTACCAACTATTCAAAATAAAATTATAGATTCTTCGCTTCAAATTCTTGCGAAAACGGCTGAGAACACCAACCCATTACTAAATACAACTATCACGCATGCCACGAAAAAAAGAAAAATTTCAAGAATACAATCGGCTATTTCGAGATGCTTAAGTTTCGCTGCAGAAAATAATATTTTACGTAACGCAACACGCAAATTCACCACTCGATATCCTCCCTGTCTGATCAATGATAAAATACTACAGAATAAGCTTATGTTTTTGTCCAAGCAAAACACACCAAACGAAGTCTTTCAACAAACCTTTGCTGAACTGGAATCTAATTACACAAATAATGGCTGGAAGTTATTGTTTACGGATGGCTCCAAGTCCATCGATTCCACTTCGTTAGCGGTTGTCACTGCCACAGGAGAAATTATTTGCAATTGGCTACTTCCCTCAACGAGCTCTGTATTTACCGCTGAAGGATCTGCTATCCTTCATGCAGTTAATTACGCAAAAAAGACTAAAGGAAAGTTCCTCATCTGTAAAGATAGCAAATCGTGTATGTCTGCAATAACGTCTCCTTCCAATCGCAATCCCATAATAGAAGTTATCAGGGACGCGGTCATTGGTGCCCCTCAGAAAATCCAAGTAATGTGGATCCCTGGCCATGCTGGTATTACAGGCAACCACTTTGCAGACCTCGCTGCAAAAAATGTAGCCAAGACTCCTGCCTTAAGCCAAGCAAGACATTCTTAACCTTATTTAGCACAAAAGGCATCAAAAAAACGCAAGCGAATGGAAAACATTTAAACATCACTACGCGGTCATAAACCCAGCCAGAAATCGAATAATCTACTCGTCAACAGTTCCAACTAGCGCAATGAAGACATATACTCGATTAAGGATTGGACACACTATCATAACACACGCCCACTTACTATCGGGTAAAAGCCCATCCATTTGCCCCCTTTGCGATGACACCGCTTCTATCAAACACTTACTCACACTCTGTCCGATGCTTCACCCAACAGCCCACAACTCTTGCAACATTGATCTCATAAAACTACTAAGTGAACCTACAGAAAAAAACGTTATGATTGTAAGTAGATATATACATTCTTAAAAACCAAAGATTTGTTAAAATATATTTAAGCAACTTACATCTTTACTAACCCTTAGCAAATAGAATTTTTCACCTAGTTATAATTACAAGACGGCTGAAGGCCTCGTAGCCAGTGCTGCGTTTATGTATTTATATAATAAAACTCTTTTTGTTATATGAATTATTATAAATAAATAAATAAATACTGACATGACATCTCTTCACTTCGTTCTAAAGTTATTGGTCTCAATGTTATGCTACCCATTGCTGCTATTTTTCTAATAACTTGACCAAAGGTTAGAATTCATTGAAATTTGGCAAAAACGTTTTACTTAACATAATGCACCTCGATGTTAAAATGATGCTTGCGTAAACTAAAAGGTTTTAGAATTATAATAGGATTATCAAGTTACTCATAACTATGTATATAAGCAAATACAAAATATAGTTATTTTAATTATTTTGAATTAGTGGAAATTACAAACGCGTATGTTTACTCACCTTACGAAATTACATCAACAGAAATGCTTGGCATTTTATCAGGCACTCAACCTATTGGCCATATGAACGCCTATAAATATGCCTCATTTTTACTGTCTACATTTAACAATCTTACCAACGTAGTGAACGTAATAAAGCTCGTAAAAATACCGCATATAAACATGCTTTCACGATTACACGTACACACTGACAGCTTCGCACATAATGTCCACTATTTCCCTACATTTTGAACGAACGAACGAACGAAGAAAAATAGCAATTTCGGTTATTGACTTGATTTTTGTATTTGGAATGGAAACCGCGCAGGGAAAACGGAGGTTCGATGATTGATTTAAGCTGGTCGCACTTTGAATTTTGATTGCCCACGTTGTTTAAGCGTAATCTGAAGGAGCTACTACTTCATTTCTGACCTCGGCGAAATGTGGATACACTGGTACACTTCAGAAATGAAGAAACAGTCGAAACAGTGGATACCATTCGGGATGCTGTTTTTTAGAATGCGGAAGGTATGATCTATATCAACTACTTGAAGAAAGGCAAAACGAGTATAAGGCTCTACCGTACCAAATTATTGGCTGATTTGACGCCGAACTGCAGAAAAAACGGCATATTTTGGCGAAGAAAAAAGTGCTCTTTCATCGGTTCATAACACTGCCTACACTATAGTCCAATTGTTTGTAAAAGAAATTTGAGCCGAATGAAGAAGTTATCGCAGCTATGGAGGCCTATTCTGAAGACCAATACAAAACAAATATAACTTTCAAAAAGGTTAATGAAGTTAGAGAACCGCTGTGTCAAGGAGACTACATTGATAAATAAACCGTCTTTCGAGAAAATTTTCATTTCTTCTAGAATAGGTAATTAATGGACTCGTATTGTATGAGGAAAATTTGAATTGTGTGGTGTTTGGTTCAAAGAAATTATTTTTGTAAAATTCTTTTTTGAACTTTTTTGCTACAGTATTTTTTCTTGTTTGAAGATTGATATTTCATCAGCTGCTCCACAGGAGATTAATCATTTGAAGAGTATAAATAATTCAAGCTTATTCCCTAACTAGCTACTTTGTCGTTCTTCTCATTCTATTTGTCGTCTGCGATCGATAGGTGTGGCTTGAAATTTCGACTGAAAGTATTATATGTTTTAAGACTGCCAGTAATGAAGCTTTTGAAATAACTTATATACCTTTCTTCAAGTAGATATGGGATATTGTTTACCTTTTCGTGAATAGGTTATGATTCGCTGGGGTTGAAAATTAATTACATATCTAATAGCGCGAAGAACCTATCCGGCAGACTGGTAGTATTAACAGTAACCCTTTGTTTTTCCGTTAAACTTCAATGGAGAAATATTTGCATTACGCATTTTATTTAATTTTATTTTATTTTTATTTTTTTACATTTGTATACATGCAAATTTACAGTAAATGTACGACTTTTCCAAATCAAATCTTAAGAATATCACACAAAACCCACTTAGGACTACATTGTAACCAACAGCTGCTGCTTGAATCTCATACACGAAATTCCAGAATTTACATATTGAAATGTAGAATTTAGTCTGATTGCTTTCATACACATGCTGCCATGGACCAAGAGCGGCGCTTCGTGTTAGACTCGCCTTCCTGATGCGGATATATTATATATAACATGCTTTTTTATTGTAAAATACCCGGTAATACATAAGTTTTATATCTGTTTGGTAATATATAGTATATTTAAAATGATGTCATAGATGATTTGCTTGGTTAAAACCTTTTCTTTCAAATTTGTGTTAAAATGCTTAGATGAAAATGTGCGTATGAAAAGTAGCAGTTAATGAATAAAACGATAAAATTGCTTGACACACATAATTTGCACTTAGTTTATTAACTAATTTAATTGTTAATTTTTAGAACTGGATCACTGATGTTTGCAAGTTAGTACTGTTTCTTTGTTTTATATAATTAGCATCTATGGACATACGCCATCGGAAGTTTTCTGGAATGCTGCAACGAAAAGACATTATATAAATATTATTCATATTAAGTAAATATGTACGTAAAATTGTAAAGGTCACTACGATCGAAATATTACATATAGTCCTGTATACCATATCTTAAGTGTTGATTTTTATACACTTGCAACATCTTGCTAAATAGTATAACAGTCTTGTTCACCGAACGGTTGTAAGTATCACCTAAAGCTCAGCGAGATAGATACGTTATGTATATGTATATAAATGATCAGAATGACGAGAAAAGTTGAAATCCATGTAACTGTTATCTGTCTATAAAATTCCATCTTATTCTTTCCTTTCGAGTGCACAAATCAAGAAGAAATTAATATAACGTGATAAAACTTCGCGCGAATAAAGTCATTTAAGTATGCAATCTTATGACCAAAATTTTCCCAAATCCAACCAAAACTGTTCAATCCCTCAAATACCGGAAATTTGGACTGCAGTTGAAATTTAGATCGTTTTATCGTTCATTATATTGGGTAATCAAAAAAGTCTTTTCGTATTTCTAATCAAACTTCAATTTATTTTTTTATATTTATAATGAACTTTCATGAACCAAATATATATCATGTTGGTCGACCACTTTTTGCCATTTTTTCGCTAAAGACATTATTCCATCAGTAGAAGCCAACTTTCCTCCATTAAGAGAGTTCTGAATTGATCGAAACAAATAATAGTCTGATGGTACAAGGTCAGAGCTATATAGTGGATGCATCAAAACTTCCCAGCCAAGCTCTCCCAGTTTTTGCCGAGTCATCAAAGATGTGCGTGATCTAGCATTGTCCTGATGGAAGACGAAGCTCTTTCTGTTGATCAGTTCTGGTCGTTCTTTTTTTGATTGCTTGTTTCAGTCTCATCAGTTGTTGAAAGTAAAATATAGACTCCATCGTTTAAAAACCCTGGAGCAGCTCATAGTGGACGATTCCTTTTTGATCCCACCAAACTCTCAGCATAACATTTCGAGGCGTCAATCTTTGCTTTCCGACCATTTGTTGAGCTTCACCACGCTTGGACCATGATGTTTTTTGCATATCATTGTCATATTTGATCCACTTTTCGTCTCCTGTTACCATTCGATTCAGAAATGTTTCGATTTCATTTCGTTTCAGCAGAGAATCGCAAATGTTAATTCGATCGTTTAAATTTTTCACAGACAATTCATGTAGTACCCAAAAATCTAGTTTCTTTTTAAAGCCAGCCTTTTTAAATGTTTCAAAACCGTTTGATGATGACTGTTAAGTTCCTTAGCAATGCCATGTCTGTTTACGAGATGGTCCTATAGTAGATAAACTATATATATATATAGATAGGTCGACCAGAGCAAGGTGCATCTTTCACATCGAAATTTCCAGAACAGAAGCGAGCAAACCATTGTTGTTGGTGGCTTGGGTGGCATTCTTTCCTTTTTTATACAAAAATTTCAAAATATATTATATTTTCACTCATTTTATGAACTGCTGTAACATTTTTTCAACATCCCATGATGTTTTCCGCAGTAAAAATTTCGCTGTTATTAAAAAAGTTACAAAGTTGTTGACTTTGTTGTCAATTAGCTTTAAAACTGTTTTCGCATTTGTTCTTTTATGAAAGTACATATCTACATATATGTATGCATAATTTATAAATACATATTTTAATTTTTTACTTACAAAGATGTCGCAGGCAATTCTCTGTCTTCAGAATGCACAGATTGTTGAAGGTTTTCGTCTTACCAGCGTCATCTATACCACAGACCGGTCTAAAGTCCTGCAGATCACAATTCATTTGACACTTAACATTCGCCAGCGACTGTGCCAATGCGAAGGCGTACAAGGCAACTATTGTAAGAAAAATAATAATAAACTTAATTGTGCGTAAATGTGTTTAAAAACTAATATTAGTTCATATCCAAATAGTAAAAATATTTAAAGCATAACGCTGTCCTCTAACAATTAATTTTTTTATCAGAATAGCATAGTCATCTCCCTTTTTAAGATGTTGTGGGCATAAAAAAATAATATTAAAATATATCATATAACTCAATATAATTAACAGTCGAAAACGAATAATAGTGTAGATCTCTTTGTTATCATTCCTACAAAACCAATGCCTTCGGTGATTAGGTGGACATATAGTATCGGTAGCAAAATTTGAAAGACAATCCAGACAGCCGTTTAATTTAATCATTTAGTCAATTAGCTAATAGTACAAAAAAATTTCATAAAAAACGTTTTGCTGAAAGGCTTATAATTATTACTCTCATTATACTCTGGCCACATGTTGCGCGGAATATGCTACTATTTTTGTTCACCTTAGACGAACAGACAGATCGTGCAGCGATAACTTGAATAAAAATTTGGATATATTGCTGAAACTTGATGCTCAAAAGAGTTTATTATTGCAGATGTCCAAAATCGGACCAAACTTGCTGCAAAGCCGGTAAAATCGGAAAATAATCTCGCCCGTCTCCCTTATAACGATTATGTTCAAAACTACTGAAAGTGTCATAATTCGTCTTAGAACACGAAAAGCATTAAATTTGACAGTGAAGAGGATTTCGCAGCGTTACATGTGAACCAGTATAAAACTTGGACCATAGCCGTAGTACCGCCAACTTGTTGATGAAATCCCATATATGTACTTATGTATCTACTCAACCAATTTCAACCAAATTTGGTGCATAACATCATTTTGACATTGTTGATTTGATAATGAACTCAATATTAAATTCCTTTAGATTTTATAACTTTACTATATATGAATGAAGGACAAATAAAGTTATTTCAGTTGTGGCGCTAAATACTGTACATGTGGACCTCAGTAAAAATGTTTGACTTTTTGCCGAAAATATGCGCAACCTGTAAGGTATCTAAGTGAAGTTCAGCGGATTTATTTTGCTGGCAACAAAGGCTAATAAAATCCTGGCAATATTTTCTATATCCTTCATATGCTTAAAATAAAGGTTTTCATATCTCTAGTTAGCTTCATACCGCATATATAGGTTAATATGTATGAACGATAAGTGAACGTATAATCTTGAATCTAATTTAGTTTATTGACGAAACTAGTAGAAAAGGAGCATTGAATTACTCCTTATATATAAATCGATCCAATATAAATGGAATCAGTCCAGATTTTCCACTGTCCTCAATATAGTTGACCTTCTCGGTTTACATTAGTCAATAAAAGTGATATTCTAGTGAAATTAAATGAACTCTTTTTTAACCATAATGTGATTTAGCTGAATGAAATTAGTCAAGAACTTTTTCGAGCTTCCTGTTTTGTACATCTGAAAATATAGCCCAGTCTTTGAGCCTTGCAAACGGCGAGAGTATAAAATGTTCTGCTGCTATCAAACTTAGCGCTGGCTTACTTGTACTCAATTATTATATACAGATTCAGCGGGAAAGCTCAAACTACTAAGTGAAACCTTTTCCTATTTCAATTTGGCTATGATTAAGACGAGTATTTTGTTTTCGGTATTTCCAACATATGCAATAATCCAACTGCTAGTACACATAAATCGAATTTTAGAGTCGGATTTAGCAGAAGCGAAAGATATAATCTTTGTCGCATGAGTCGACTTCATCGTCTAAAATAGTTTTACAAAAAAGTGAAGGCATTTGCTAAAAATCCTATAAGCTTTTACTATTTGAAATTTTTTATATGTAATTTCCAAATGAGATAAGAAATAATATATTTCATAAAAATATATGCGAAACACGTTTTTAGTGAATTCATTTACTACTACACATTGTATGTCAGTATATATGTACATACATATGTAGTTATGTTTGTAAATCTCATTTTTAGTCAGAAGCTTCTCACTTGCAATCAACACTTTGACGCTTATCTCACCCATATTAATGCATTTAAATACGAATTCCCAACACCACATTAAAATAATAAACAGACAGCGCATAAAAACGCGCGAGTCGATAGACGCCAATTGGTCTGGCCGCGCTACATACCAGATCGTCGCAATTACGAACGCACACGCCGCCCCTTTCAGCCCATCGCTCTACACATTCCATTGCCTTGGAGAAGGGAAAACTGTATGTGTGCGTGTAAGTGTGTATAATTGAAGTGGCGTAATAACATTTATTTAAATAAAAAATATTTTATACATTATTAAATACACACAGTTTTAGACATGACGAAATTGATATTCCCCAGATGGTCGGATAGAGCTTCTATAACATTGATGAGTAGTTCACATAGTTTTTACTTTACATGTCAATATCTAGGCATATGGTATGTATGTACATACATATGTATACATTGATAATTCATCATGCGACTCAAATTACATTTAATACTTTTGAAATCAAAAGGAGGTCAAACGGTCAAAAATCTGAACACAAATCGGCAGAATTGCGGAACGATGTGTTTTCTTAATGGAAGGTAATAGAGAGTTTTTTCTGCATTTCGACGTCGAGTCAGATATAGATCATGTCCCACCGATAAGACAATTTTTGCTTTGTTCAGAGCAGGTTCGCCAGTGCGACGCAGAATCTCGTATTGCGTTTAAACAGCGCCAAACACTGCTAAGCAGTGGTCTTTCGGTTGCGCTTGTTATCAGGGATGAGCAAATCTAAATCTGACACCCGTCTGACTATTAGTCTTCTCAAGTGTAATATTTCAGGCTGTGATCGGTTCAGAAATATTTGGTTTGCGAAAACTTTGTGAAGTTGGGCGCCTATTTTCAGTGAGCATTATATTAATTCTGTCATTGGATTTGGTATGGAGTGAAGTTTTCTTTTTCTCAATTAGGAGATGATCAGTGAGTCTGAGGTTTATTTAAAAAAAAAAACAAATTGTGATCCAAAACGGTTTCGAAAAGTTGGAATGTCGTTGTAACCGGTATACATACATTTGTCGATAACAATTATTCAACTTATATAAAATATTTATCTTATGCTCTTCTATCTACTTAGATGCAAATGCAGTATGAGTCATAGATGTTTATTTATTTACAGAGATTTGCCAGTAGGAATGTACTTACATACGTGCTTTTAATAATTCATTTGTAATCTAATTAAAATCGTTGAAATAAGTTAGATCAACGCATACTGCGTTTCATTTTAAATGCCCAATTCGTATGTGTAGTGGCCATTGATACGAATAATACGAGTATTTCATAGAAATTATCTAGTTATAAAATTTTATACGGGAAAAATGATTTTGAAACTGCAAAACAATGAGTCACTTTCGATAGTATCGATATTTGGTCGTAATTTGAGAAATATTGATATTCCGTGCTAAAAATGTTATTAATCGGATGCGATCTTCGAGCGAATTATTTGTTAAACCACCCTCAGATCTAATATTTTGAGATAAAATTAGTCTTGAAAGATGCTATGATACTTTTAATAAGAGAGTCAAAATACCCCCTCCCAACTCTAAACTCAACAACTAAAGCGACGAGATCCATTATCACGAAAAGTTGCACCTTTAATTATCATAAGATGCTTCGACCGATACCTTTGGTAAAGCTCTTAAGATGAACATCTTTAGGAGATACACTTTTGCCAATTGCACGGCTTTTGTAAAAATTAAAATAATTAATATCTGCATTTCGAATTCTTTTTTGGATCTAATACATAACTAAAGCATACAAACATTTTATTCCTTTGCTTCGGTTTAACGACCTGTCAAAGTCTCATTTTTTTTATTCTGCCCAATCGTCTACTTTGCCAAACCTCTACCTTTCTGCTTCTACTCATTTTAAATACTTCTTTTTAACTCGTTCTTAATATATGTACATACATACATATGTATATGGATTTTGTATTTTTATACTGCCAATAGCGTTCCGGAGATTTAAAGGGGGGTAAGGGTTGACAACTTTTCTTTACCATTTTTTTTTATTTTATTTTTCTCTGAACCATTAACATCTCAAGAATATTGTGTTAAAGTTTCAGGTCATTCGGAGAAAACCTAACGAAGTTACAGCAGGTTGAATAACGGTACCTCTAACTTGGGTTTGCGCGCCTTCCAGCTACCTGCGCTGAGTGTACAAAACATTGAATCGATTTTCCCAAATATGTCATTTTTAAAGTCGGTGACCAACCTACAGAAAAAACTACTGCATCGATCGTTTCGAAATTTTGTACAAATTTTCTACATATATATAGCTCTCGAATGACGTCGAGTTTTTCCAAAAATTTTAATTTCTAAGAATTTTACAATAACAAATAAGTCGATTTTTTCGTCTAAAATCGTCATTTTGGCTTGAAAGTGGTACCAAAAATTGAAAAATTGAAAAATTAAAAAAAGACTCGACGTCAATTGAAAGATAAACTAATAAACTAAAGAAAGCATTTTGATTTTTTGGTTTCAGATGATCCAGTGATGCTGTAGGCTGGTCACCGCACAAAAACTTTTTTTCGAGGTGCCTGCAGAGATCGCCTATAAATCCGTTATTCCTCGCTATTTTTCGATAAAACTTTTTTTAAGTATCCTTCAAATATTGTATTTTCATAAAATAATAAGTAAAATAAACCTACAGCAATAATTTTTTTTTTAATTCACGAAAAAAGGTCTTTTTTCGACGAAACAAACCTTACCCTTAAGAAATACAAAATACCTTGCCACATGAAGCGTTTTTTTAGGATCTAAAGAAATTTGGGTAATGCTCAATTTTGGTGGTTAATATTATAAAAATGCTGAATTGAGTATAATTTCCGAGGTTTCATGCAAAAGACAACATAGTCTTGGCCGAGAAAGTTCCGTCAGCTTTGCGCTCTTTAAGAGGTTACATGAGTTTGCGGGTTTCATAAAATCTATTTTTTATTATATTTTTAAATTCTACAACTCCTCTAAAATATTGTCCTAAAATTTCAAGTTGATCCGAGTAATAGTTTCGGTTAGACAGCCTTGAGTACTTGTGCGCTGCAAACTAAGCTAGGCTAAGTGCGCCGTATTTAAGATTTCTCAAGAACTGCTCAACAGGTTTTCATGAAATTTTACACAGGCCTTTGAGAAACAATTCTTAAATACTTGGAATGTCGCAACATTTTCACTGAAATTTTCTTTTTTTTTTGGAAAAATTACTGCCAAAACTCCAATTTTAATTTTTTTCCTTCGTCCAAGTTCTAAGTTCAGGTTTAAACTAAAAGAAGTACTTATTTAAAGATTTATCTAGCCGAGTTTTAAATATTTTTTTCCAAAAATTTCAGAATTTCTTTGTTAATAGCGTTTGTAACAATAAAAAATTTGAATAAAATATTTAATTTTTTATATGATATTTTTATCCGAGGAAACCCATGTAACTCCTTTATGTTCAGCGTTAAAAAGTATGTTAATATCGATAAAAGAATTCTGAATATAAATTTGTATGTTGCATAAATTTTGGCATTGAATTGTTTTCAAACAAATTTCTCCAAAATAATATTGTCCCTAAATTCGCTCCTGTGCTTTACTGGAATGTAAAAGTTATAATATATACTTAGGTAGTAAGTCGAATATTTTGCAGTTGATTCCTCACAAGGAATCACTCTAATTAAAAGCAGCATTAAGAAAATACGTCTCAACTTATTTCGGGTATAGAATCTATTCAAAAACCATATCAAGAAAATAAATGTTTTGTAAAAAATATGTTTTTTCTCGAATCACTTAGTTTACTCTAACTTAGTGTTGTTATACATAAACGTAAATTCAAAAATATGTTTACTTACGGGTTAAAATGATGGCGAAGAGCTTCATATTCTTCAATTTAATGTTACTGCAACAACGATGACTCCGTTAATCCAACAAAAAGTAATGCAAGACGATCTGGCTTCACCGCAAATTGCTGTATTTTATATATATATATAGGTATTTGCCTTATATGGATACGTATTTACGTAATAACGTAAGGGTAAGGCTGCAAATTAAGCACTGGTCAAGATAGTTCACTTGTTCAATTAGGAGTTGCCACGAAGTAGGGCTTGCAACAGGGTAACAGCCTTTATTTGCGTTCACGTAGAAGCACAGAATAGCATACACTCACTTTTTGGCACTGACTGATTAAATATAAGTTTATATAAGTTATTTACTGACGCCTCTT
Organism: Bactrocera neohumeralis; assembly: GCF_024586455.1. NCBI lineage: Eukaryota > Metazoa > Arthropoda > Insecta > Diptera > Tephritidae > Bactrocera > Bactrocera neohumeralis. The sequence continues at coordinate 28,057,482 of NC_065919.1, read as the reverse complement.
TTTTGCTTTGAAATTTTAATTGTATATCATCTCTTCTGTAAAATATAAACAACACACATTTAATTGATGTTTTTTTTTGTTTACAACTTTTAACAAACAAAAAATATAACAAAATTATTTAAAGAACATTAACGAATTTTCGCTACAAACACCGTAACGAATGGTTGGTGAAACTCAGGCGCCTCTTTGCGGTTCTAATAAACGCACAATGCCGTGGATGAAAGCGAACTAAACCGATCGATGGACCGTAAAGTGCGCGATTGGCAAACAAAGTTCGCGATCGAAGTCGATCAATTGAACCGCGAAAAGATTTCAATACACACGTACGCACACAAAAATGTGCGCTGCGTTGTATGTTTATATGAAGGCGTGCGCGCACGCAGACAGCACCCTACAAGACGGCTGGACGAAGGAGAAACGCGCGTGGTAACAGTATCCTCAGTGGACAAGCCGAAATATTAGAAATTGACTTTAAGCCTGTTTGGCGCTGTGCTTTGCCTTTGCTGTAAGCGTCTGCAACGTACGTATATATGTATGTATGTATGCGCCATACAATGTTGCAGCGTATTAATTTTTTGAAACCTGCCGCGGATAATTGCCTCGAAAGCTATGGCGGCAAACTAGAAAGGTTGGATGATGGGATCAATACGGACGCGTTCGATCCTTCTCCAAGAGCACAAATAATAATAAAAAAAAACAAGAAACAGACTGTTGCTTTATGAAGCGTTTACTGTTGAAGCTCTAACGTGAACCCGTCGACTGGATACGAAACAGGAAACGCGTTCGTTCCAACACTTGAATGAGCAATCGTTCAATCAACCGCAGCCAACACTGTCGCAGACGTAAGAAAGAATCATAGTGGAACGCTAAGCGTACGTTAGTTTTATAGAACTTTTGCGGCACGGCACAGCAGCTGAGTAGCAGCGACGACGCGACGGAACTGCGGATCAGCGGCTCAGCGACTCAGTGGCTGAATGGTTCAACGCAATCGGATTACTGCTAGCTAAAAGGCGTGCATGCCGCTGTATATATGTACATATCTATATATAGGTAGGTGTATACAAATCAACAATTGCCGGCTAATGGCTAATCGATTTTGATCGCGCCGATTATGCGCCGCGTTGTTGCTAGCAATTGCGGTTTGGCCGCGACGCTGATGTCAGCAGCGTCATTGCCTAAGCGTCGGGATGATTCTAATGTGTTTGTGAGCTGGATATATTGTATTGGAATTTATAGACTGTTAGTTGCAAAAACAATATATACACAAACTTTTAAAAACAAGCGAAAAACTTAATAGAAAATGATAAAATTAATAAGAATTATGCTGCACGCGAGCGAAGTCTCAAAAGCGTCGGTGAATCGTATACGCAATTAATGTGCCTTCGAGGGTAATCCGATATATGATGTACATATACTTAACCTCACCAACCGACGACGCCACTATCCCAAGCGAACTCTATTATTTTGTTGTACATTCGCGCATAAATCGCGCAGTGAAATCAACGAGCGTTTTGTGTGCAGTAGACGGTGAATCTTCACTATCGAATTGTCACAAGTGAAATTTTGTTGAATCAAGCGCAACCTTGGAACCCCTTCACTGTTAACGTAGGTTCAGCGCAATATGAAGGAAGTTAAGCGTCGTTTTTGACGTTCGACGAAACATGGATCTGATAGACAATCAAAACCGAAGATTAGTCCAAATAATGGAAGAAGAAGGCCAACGTTCAATTATTGGATCGATTCGATGACGACCACCATTGACTGCACACCGGCTAACATATCTTGACGCGGCCAAATTGGTCGAAATATTCTTTTGCCGCTTCAATTATATGCTCCAGATTTGGTCGCGTAGTTAAAGAAGTTGAAGAAACGTTGCGTGTAACGCACTAAGAGAAGTCTAGGTTTTTTTTTTGTTTCTCTTTTAGAGGCTACGTATTTATCGGACTGCCCTCGTATGCAAAAAAGCGCATAATTAATGCGGCAAAATGTAAATATCGCTACTTGGCGCGCACTGAATTTGAATTATGCTAAACTATGCGATCATACTTCCAAGATAAATCTTCACATCACGGACAGTTTTGCGCACAAAATATCGTTTAACTAGGATTTGGTATTTATTGTTAGCACTTTGGATCACCACTAAAGCACTTTGGTTTACCACTAAAAATTTACATAAAATATTTGTCGCACGCGTTGTCAGTTCGTTCACGTTCTTTGCTTTACTGAATGACCAATATTTGCAAATACACTTTCAGCTGCGTTTCCTCTTGGCAAGAAAGCAATAAATCATCTAGCCGCCAGATAATAGTGTGTATGCGTACGCACATAAATATACGCAAAGGCATACATACATACATATGTATGTATGTACGCACTTATACCATACATTTGTGCGCATTAAATACAACGTCAATTTCTTCGCGCCTCTCGTCACTGCCTTTGACTTTGAGACTACCTTCCATATATGTATACAGATACATACATATGTATGTACTATGTATTTTCCTTTGACAACGTTGGCAGCCAAACTGCTGTCGCCGTTGGTTATCATCAGAAGAGTTTCGTCTTAAATCATTCGTCATAGCCGCCCAGCTGCTAGTAGCCTAGCTGTTCATATTGCTTTGCAGCTATAAGGAATTATTTCATCAATAAAAGTTTTTTTCTTAAGCCTCATCTCACACACTCTCCATGTCTCTGATGTGGTTGGTCTTACCGGCAATACCCACCACTGACATGAAGTTCAACTGAATTTATAAAAGTAGTGAAATTTTTGAAATTCTTTTGCGGATTACTGTGTGAAGTTGATGATTCGCTTAATCCACATAAGAATTTAAAAAATAAATTATAAAGTTATAACCTACCTTCAAACAAATGAGAGAAATGCACTAGGTCGGGTGTACTATTTCATCTGTCTTGTAGACACATACACTTATTTGAGTAAATTGGAAATAATTTTCACAAATTCTTTCAAATTTTTATACTCTCGCATCATCTTGCTACTGAGTATAATAGCTTTGTTCACATAAAATTAATCGAGATCTATATATAGGTTATTTATCTTATTTATAAAAATAAGTTGTGTTTTTGTCTGTTCGCTATAGGTGACTTAACTGTTGCAGGAAATAAAAAGTGGACTGAACCACTTTGAAGGTTTGGATTACCTGGTCTGTAAAAAAAAATTCAGAAAATATTAGTTAAAAAAAAATTCATTACTTACTTATAACAGAGAATGTTAAATTTAGACAGAGAATGTTATTTAACATTTAGCTAAGCTGCAACGCACTGATTAGGGCAGGAGTTAAAGCGTGAATAATAACAAAAACAACATTTTTTTTGGATGCGCAAGGGCACTGGCAAGACGTTTAATAATTGCTGCAACTCTTCTAAAGGATGGAAATATTGCTTATCTTTTAAACTTTCGTTATCCCTAATCTTGAACATCCCTGACATCGAGAATTTGCACGAAATGGAATTTCATTGGTTGTGTTCTAGGGCAATAGTGTCACCCAGGAATGACAGTGTCAACGAAATAAACGATCTAGTTATTCAAAAGGTACCCGAAGAAATAAAAAATACTAATCGATAGACCCCGTGACTAATATCGAAGACGCAGTCTGTTATCCCTAGGAGTTTTTAAATTCATTAAATGGCTTTAAAAATTGGAATTCCAATTATACACCCAAGAAAATATAGTTCGTTATTTCATCTTACACGGTTTTCAGATGACATGGAACGTATCCCCCATTTTACAATAGGAAACGCCTCTTTTTTTACACGGATTTCTTATGTACGTATCTACCGTGTAAAAAAAAGAGTTGGGTGTACTTTTGAGGAATTTAAGTCTTCCAAGCATGTGGACATGGCTGCTTATTAAGGAATTGAAGGACAATTTAATTGTAGCAACCATTATCACCGGCCCAGCAGCTGGTCAACTAGCTCATATACCGAGGATTCCGATGATCCCAAGTGATCTACCAATCCCATTTAAACGGCTTCAATTTCCAGTGGAAACATCTTTCGATCGAATTATAAACGAGTCCCATGGCTAGACTTTCGAATTAGTAGGGATTGACCTACGAAAAGAATGTTTTACTCATGGCCAACTGTATGTTGGCCTATCGCAGGCCGGAGGCTCTGAAAATCAATTTATATTGCTGCCATAAAATAAATTAACATCAAATATCGTTTACAGGGAAGCTCTGATTCAATAAATTACTTTGCAGGAGCAGGGAAAGTAAAATGTTTGTATAGTAAAGGCCTTTTTACAAAAAATTAAAAACAATAATAATAATACAAAAAATATACTTTCATGGTCGAATTTCTTTCATTTAACTAATTTTTAATGACCCCACGCAAAAACGAGAAAGTGGGAGAGTGTGTACAAAATTATAACTTTTGAAATGATTGTTTAATATCCGTGTGAAGCCGGGCGGGCTGCTAGTTGTTATATAAAAATGATAAGGATGATGAGAAAACTTAAAATCCGGATGACCGTCCGTTCGTTCATGCAAGCTGTACCCTGAGTAACTAAGGTAAACTAATACGGCTGTGTAAACTGACGTTGAGTAATACCAAAAGCTCCGTCAGGATCGGGAAGAACATGCTCGAGTCGTTCGAGGAGGTTTCAGACAAAGCGACTCCCTTTCGTGCGACTTCTTCAATCTACTCTTGGAGAAAATAATTCGAGCAGCAGAACTGAATAGGGAAGGTACAATTTTCTATAATCCGATGATATTGATATCATTGGCCGCAGTTTATTCTGCTTTCTCGAGACTTGATAAGGAAGCGATGCAAATGGCTCTGGTAGTGAACGAGGGTAAGACGAAATGTCTCCTGTCATCAAAGAAACAGTCGTCCCACTTGCGACTAGGCTTCCATGTCAATGTTGACAGTCATAACTTCGAAGTCGTATTCTTTCGTCAATATTGGAACTAGCTGTTAATGGAACAAAAATGTCAACCTCGAAATCCAATGCAGAATAACTCTTACCAAGAGGTGCTACTTCGATCTAGGTAGGCAATTGAGAAGTAAAGTCCTCTCTCGACAAACAAAACCCATATCTATAAGGCATGGACGATGACAACATCCGATTAGTCAATGTGAAGAGTTTTCAAGAGAAAAGTTCTCCGATAGATTTATGGTCCTTTGCGCGTTGGCCACGGCGAATATCGCATTCGATGGAACGATGAGCTGTATGAGATATACGACGAAATTGAAATAGTTCAGCGAATTAAAAGACAGCGGCTACCCTGGCTAGGTCATGTCGTCCGAATGGACGAAAACACTCCACTTCGTTGGAAAGACAAGGCGGAGAAAGACCTGACTTCGGTTGGAATCTCCAATTGGCGCCACATTGCAATTAGAAGAAACGACTGGCACGCTGCTGTTAACTCGGCTATAATCGCGTAAGCGGTGTCTACGCCAGTAAAGAAGAAGAAAAATCAAAGTTTTTTTTTTTAATTTGCCACGACGAGTATCAAAATGCCGTTATGACGTATAAGTGATTGAAAAATTTTAGTTGATAAGAAGTCTCCATGTGTATTGCTTTTGATATTTCTTTGGTGTATATAAAAATATGAGTATATTTTTATTGATTATCTCATTAGTCACTCGGTACTAAAGTGAAATTAACAAAATAATAACAATAACAAATACATGTACGTAGCAAAATTTTGAAACCATTCAACGCATTTGTCTACATACATGTATACGTACGTAAATGTATTTATTAATACGTCATTGTCGTAAATTTATTTTGTAGAACAAATTTTGATTTTATTTTTTATGTTTCACAGACAATCAATGTGATTTTTTAATTTTTTTACTTCTTTCAACGGAAAAGGGGAGTTTTCGCTTTGTTTTCAATAATTTATCTTATGTAAGCAACATTTACTGATTTATTGAATTGTTTTTGAGTGTATTTGTAATAAGCTAGCCAATCTGCGTAACTATGATATAACTTTGGATTTCTCAAAAACGACTAGTAAGATCAGATCGCCCAACCAAAATGTGGTAATATTGTGAATTGGTATTTCATTCATTCCTTTGGGTGGACAAATAATATTATTCAGTTTAGGGAGTAAGGAAGAGAATGGACCGATTGTAATCATTTTGGGAAGGGAATCGTCACCTAACAGAGATGCTATTTTATTGCTGCGAAATTCGATATGTTTATTCATTTTAGTTGTTATTCAGGGCGATACTCCAATTACAATGATCTTCCAACAATTTTATATAATTTTAGTAGAACACTTGATCTTTTGTTTCAAAACAAACCGGAGATCAGAAATTACATTTCCATTGTCTGTTAATTTTTGTCCAGCGAGCCTTCTTGTGGTGTTAGGACAGGCAAATGCTGCTGACCACATCTGGCGAATAAGATGGTCTTAGAGGCAATTCGAAGACCATTTTATGTAATCTTCAGATCGTTTGTGAGAGGATGACACAGTGAACAGGTCGATTAACATACATATATAAGGAAACCATATTACATTACGTTATTGTATCGATTGAACGTAAAGATTAAAGTTAGATCGAACTTCTAGTTCAAAGCCTTTAAATTTACATTTTGAAACGCTACACGCCCACTTTTAAAGTAAGTTTAGATATGGTCGCCCCACCTTTGTGCTAAATTAGAGTTTATTTAATTTTGAAACAACAATTTTGGACCTTGAATCACGCAAGTTTAAGAATTAAAATATTATTTAATGTATGTGTAATATACATACTTACATATATGTACATGTTCCGTTATAATAAAACAATGTAATAGTTTAACCAATTTAGTGCGAGCCTAAGGCTGTGTATTTCTATGCATTAGTAAAATAGCACAAGTAAATTAGATTTACAAATTGCAACACTAAATTTAATCGATTTTAAAATTATTTCATTAAGTACTGAAGTTTAAAAAAATTCAATTAATAGCATCAAATGTATTATTCAAGGTTGCAGTAGCAGAGCAACTCCAGCTAGCGTCCATTTACCGGGCTTATCCTTGGTTTTCAGATTGAAAGTCCAGACATAAGTGGGGCCGCGAGTTCTCGTTTTATACAAAGGACACTCATACATGTTGCGTAGATCTTGCTTATCCTGCGTAATAGCCTGTAAAACAGTAAAAAAGGGTTGAGAAAGAAATATGTGCTTTGTTTGGGTGAATAAATATAAAAGTGATTTATACGAATTAAAAGAACTTTCTCTCTGATAAACATTTATTCATTATTCAATCTAGTTCGTTCTGCCCAGTTGTGGTGATTCTACGATTTCTGGTTCTGCGCGAATGTCGTAAATATAGAGACATAAACATGATTCTACTAATTTATAAAACAACTTGTTTGAGATAATCTATTGAAAACAACACTTATATTTGGAGTCGACGTTATTTACAGCAAGAATATTCTTTTTTGACGTCTTCTCCCGTCGATGAATTCTGTTCGAAGGGTGGTGAACACTTTTACTATATCATAAATGATCCAGCAATCACAACTAAGTGTCAAATAATGCTTTAATGTAGCTAAATGAGAGGGGAAAACAGATGGCTAAAGCAAATGATATTGTACCACTTTAACATACCGGTGAGGTAGCAATTGAGCATTTTTCTAATGTTTGGTACTCGATATGGAGTGTGGTAAATATTTCAACAAAGCTTGAATAGGACTTTTCGTAACATTCTTCAATATGGCAGCAATATGGATAAATTTTTTCACCCCTTTGTAATTACGATTATATCAAAAATAAATCCTCATCATTCTCTAGTTTCAAGATCTCAGAAGGTTGTTGCTTGTATGTGTTCTTACTTTAATTCTTAATGCCGAAATGTGGTTTTGTGTTTATGATGTGTAGGGTACATTTTGACTGGAAATTTACCAATTCAAGCTCTAAACTGCCCATAGAAGGGTACGCGAGAATAATACTGATGACTAACAAGTAAGGAAGGGCTAAGTTCGGGTGTCACCGAACATTTTATACTCTCGCATGATAAAGTGATAATCGAGTTTTCATTATCCGTCATTTACATATTTTTTTATTTTGCTGTAAAATTAATTAGATTACATCAATTTGTATACTTTGAGTGTTGAATTGTATTTTCATTTCCTAATGTATACATATATATTATACAGAGAAGGCATCAGATGGAATTCAAAATAGCGTTATATTGGAAGAAGGCGTGGTTATGAACCGATTTCACCCATATCTCGTACATGTCATCAGGGTGTTAAGAAAATATTATATACCAAATTTCATTGAAATCGGTTGAGTAGTTCCTGAGATATGGTTTTTGGTCCATAAGTGGGCGATGCCACGCCCATTTTCAATTTTTAAAAAAGCCTGGGTGCAGCTTCCTTCTGTCATTTCTTCCGTAAAATTTAGTGTTTCTGACGTTTTTTGTTAGTCCGTTAACGCACTTTTAGTGATTTTCAACCTAACCTTTGTATGGGAGGTGGGCGTGGTTATTATCCGATTTCTTCCATTTTTGAACTGTATATAGAAATGCCTGAATAAAACGACTCTGTAGAGTTTGGTTGACATAGCTATAGTAGTTTCTGAGATATGTACAAAAAACTTAGTAGGGGGCGGGGCCATGCCCACTTTTCCAAAAAAACTGCGTCCAAATATGCCCCTCCCTAATGCGATCCTTTGTGCCAAATTTCACTTTAATATCTTTATTTATGGCTTAGTTATGACACTTTATAGGTTTTCGGTTTTCGCCATTCTGTGGGCGTGGCAGTGGGCCGATTTTGCCTATCTTCGAACTTAACCTTCTTATGGAGCCAAGAAATACGTGTACTAAGTTTCATCATGATATCTCAATTTTTTACTCAAGTTACAGCTTGCACGGACGGACGGACAGACAGACATCCGGATTTCAACTCTACTCGTCACTCTGATCACTTTGGTATATATAACCCTATATCTGACTTCTTTTAGTTTTAGGACTTACAAACAACCGTTATGTGAACAAAACTATAATACTCTCCTTAGCAACTTTGTTGCGAGAGTATAAAAATCTTTACAAAACTTCTTTAGCAAGCTTGTAAGTTTAGGAGATTACTATACATATACATATATATGTATATTGTGACATGCGTGTAAAAGAAGAAGTCACAGAAACGTCTACCTTTCTGGTTATACGTTTATGCAATAATAGTTCTGCTGTAGATTTCAGTGGGTTTGTTAAAACATTGTATTAGTTTATAAATATGTATGTATGTATAGTGCGCTTCAATTTGCGGGCAATGCTGGAACTTACACACATATGTATGTGTGCATAACGATTTTCAATTTAAAATGCAAACATGTGCTGCAAATAATTTGAATTTGTGGCGCCAGCATCCAATGTGCGATTGCCCCATTTTGGAGCCATTCACATTGCTTGTTACCTCAACGTCAATGCCATCGTGATTTTAAAGACGCCAGACAAATATTCCATTTTTTATCTAATTTCTATTTGTTATTTGCAATTTTCTAAGGTTTGCTAATTTGCACATCAGTGATTTCCACATTTATATGTATGTACATGCATAGAAATTGATCTTTAGACGCCTCGATAATTGCCACCTAGTGATGTTGTCGCTCACGTTGACGCTGGCGCTGGTGATTTTGCGATTGCCTTTACTTAGCTTATGAATATATGAATAAACCTGCGCTGGAGCTTTATTTCCTCTGCTATTTTTTATAACCTGAACAGGGTATATTAAGTTTGTCACGAAGTTTGTAACACTCAGAAGGAAGCGTCGGAGACCCTATAAAGTATATATACTTATGTATATATGATCAATATGTTGAGCTGAGTCGATTTAGCAATGTCCGTCTGTCCGACTGTCTGTCCGTCTGTATATATACGAACTAGTCCGTCAGTTTTTAAGATATCGTTTTGAAATTTTGCAAACGTCATTTTCTTTTCAAGAAGCTGCTCATTTGTCGGAACTGCCGATATCGGGCTACTATAACATATAGCTGCCATACAAACTGAACGATGGGAACCAAGTTCTTGTATGGAAAACTTTTACATTTGACGTGGTATCTTCACGAAATTTGGTACAGATTATTTTCTAAGGCAACAATGTAATCTCCGAAGAAATTGTTCAGATCGGCTCACTATAGCATATAGCTGCCATACAAACTGAATGATCGGAATCAAATGCTTGCATGGGAAACTTCCTTATTTGACTATATATTTTCACGAAACTTGGTATGAGTTATTGTTCATAGAAATAATGTAATATCGGAAGAAATTGTTCAGATCGGCTCACTATAGCATATAGCTGCCATACAAACCGAACGATCGTAATCAAGGGCTTGTATGGAAAACTTTTGCATTTGACGTGGTATCTTCACGAAATTTTACATGGATTACTGCTTAAGGAAAAAATTGTTCAGATTGGATTACTATAGCTTATAGCTTCCATACAAACTCAACTCATAGTTACTAAAAGAAATGCATATGTGAAGGGTATATTAGCTTCGGTGCAGCCGTTTTTTTTCTTGTTTTATTTATAAGTATGTACTAAATTTTCGATCGATAAAATCAGGCTTATGAAATACAGTAGTGCCAAATAAGCCAAATAAGTTTTACGGTGTATTTTTATTTATTTCCTTTTATATTTTTGAATTGAGTTAGCATTTTATGAAATAATTTTTATACCAAGCCAGTGCGGAAGCCTTCGAAAATAGTAAAAAGTTCAAAAAGCATATTATGATGAAACTCATTGCATAACGAAGATAAAAAACCAAAAGTGAAAGGGCAAGAGAGTAGTTAAATTTTTAAGGGTTAAAAATCTTTCAAATTTCCACACACTATGCATTCTTTAGAAATGGGCCGCACATACATGGTTATATCCGAGTTTACAACAGCGCGCCAATCGTTCTTCTTTTTCGCTGTTTGGCGCCAATTGGAGATTCCAAGTGTAGCCTGGTCATTCTAGACCTGGTCCTTCCAACAGAGTGGAGTTCTTCTACTGTGTACGGTGTCGAATACTCTCAGAGCTGGAGTGTTTTCATCCATTCATACGACATGACCTAGCCAGCACAGCCGCTGTCTTTTAATTCGCTGAACTATGTCGATGTCGTCGTATATCTCGTACAGCTCATAGTCCATCGTTGTCAATGCGCAAAGGACTATAAAACTATGAAGTTTCCGCAGAACTTTCCTCTCGAAAACTCGTAACGTCAACCCATCAGACATTGTCATCGTCCATGCCTCTTCATGAATTTGGTCTTTGTTCGTCGACAGAGGACTTTACTTCTCAAGATAGACGAAATTATATACGACTTAGAAATTATGACTATCAACAGTGCCATTGGAGAGGTCACGATAGGGAGTAGCCTTGTTTCAAACTTCGTTTGATATCGAACGGCTCAAAGAGGTCTTTCTTGATAGGACTATTAAAATAGAATGTAAGGACTCTAGTAGAAGGAAGTAAAAGATGGGGAGACTAAGAAACATCTTCGATGTGAATGCAAAGCTTTATAAAGGAAACAAGTAAGGAAGGGCTAAGTTCGGGTGTCACCGAACATTTTATACTCTCGCATGATAAAGTGATAATCGAGATTTTATTATCCGTCATTTACATATTTTTCAAATACCGTATTTGTGTAAAGTTTTATTCCGCTATCATCATTGGTTCCTAATGTATATAGAGAAGGCATCAGATGGAATTCAAAATAGCGTTATATTGGAAGAAGGCGTGGTTGTGAACCGATTTCACCCATATTTCGTACATGTCATCAGGGTGTTAAGAAAATATTATATGCCGAATTTAATTGAAATCGGTCTAGTAGTTCCTGAGATATGGTTTTTGATCCATAAGTGGGCGACGCCACGCCCATTTTCAATTTTTAAAAAAAGCCTGGGTGCAGCTTCCTTCTGCCATTTCTTCCGTAAAATTTAGTGTTTCTGACGTTTTTTGTTAGTCGGTTAACGCACTTTTAGTGATTTTCAACATAATCTTTGTATGGGAGGTGGGCGTGGTTATTATCCGATTTCTTCCATTTTTGAACTGTATATGGAAATGCCTGAAGGAAACGACTCTATAGAGTTGGGTTGACATAGCTATAGTAGTTTAGAGATATGTACAAAAAACTTAGTAGGGGGCGGGGCCACACCCACTTTTCCAAAGAAATTACGTCCAAATATGCCCCTTCCTAATGCGATCCTTTGTTCCAAATTTCACTTTAATATCTTTATTTATGGCTTAGTTATGACACTTTATAGGTTTTCGGTTTTCGCCATTTTGTGGGCGTGGCAGTAGACCGATTTTGCCCATCTTCGAACTTAACCTTCTTATGGAGCCAAGAAATACGTGTACCAATTTTCATCATGATATCTCAATTTTACTCAAGTTACAGCTTGCAGGACGGACGGACGGACAGACAGACATCCGGATTTCAACTCTACTCGTCACCCTGATCACTTTGGTATATATAACCCTATATCTGACTTCTTTTAGTTTTAGGACTTACAAACAACCGTTATGTGAACAAAACTATAATACTCTCCTTAGCAACTTTGTTGCGAGAGTATAAAAATGTATGTTAGGTGTATGTTTTTTTATTTGCAAGTTTTATTTTAAACAGTGACATTTCACCTACCCGAATATTTATCACTGGCATCGGTGGATAGAGCTCTTTGAGACGCGATTCCATTATGATACCCTGTTGTACATCCCATCTGGCGCCTTCCATAAATATCCCATGAACATAGGCGCCTTCACGCGGTGCCGTGCTATAAATAAATGCATACAAACTTACATACATATATACACATGAAAAGAAAGATATGAATACGCGCATCGTGACATTTAAGATCATCGATTTTGCAAAGAAAAACACTTTAGCATAAAATATTTTCAATATCTAAAAATAACACAGCTAATGAGTTTACCACTTTAAATATGTACATATACGCATGTACATAGGTATGTACACATGTACCTCATGCCCTGTTGCAAATAATACCTGTATAGGCGTTTATGGCCCTGTCACGCTGCTTCGCGAAACGATGTGCTAGCGCCGCCTCAGTGGCCGCTGACGTTTGATGATTACGATGATTATGATGATTTCTAAGCAATTGACGCCTAGTCTCGTTGTCTCGCCATTGATTGGCATCATTTTCGGCGTCGTTGCATTCGTGCATGTGAACGTGTGTACGTTTTGCTGAATGGCGTCAACATCGTCACGGTTCTACTGGCGCGTCTTGCCGTCGTTAACGAATGCGCCAATTGTCTAATTGATTTGTTTGTTTAATTACATGACTTGGGACAGACTAAATGCCCTCATCATTGTGTGAATAAGTGATCGCATTGTAAGCACTTGTGTTGTGGTTAGCGACATCAATTCATCACCTTTGTGGTACCTAAGGGAATCCCTTCTACAGTGTTGCGGAAATGTTATGGGAGCTTACAGAAACCGCAGTACAGATGGTCATATAAAAAATTAACGAGTTTTGGACAAAATAAATATTATGTATTTTATATTTATGCTCTGCAACATTTCAGGTTGAGAAGACTCGATAACGTTAGGCACTAGTATTCTTTGGCACTCTGAAGAGGTGTGATATTACAGATGGGTAAAATCGGACCCACAAATGTCGTCAATATATGTATGTAAGTATGTAAAAGTGATAAAGCGTTACAACCAAGGTAAAAAAATAACCAATAAAATTTAATGTAGCAAATCACTGTGAAGTGGATCCTTTGAGCGTTAACATTTTTTAAGAAGAGTAGGGCCCTATATATACATAATATAAGAGTTTTAGTTATTATGGTTGGCCCGTATATACTATGTACACATCTACATATTGCAGTTCAGTACAGAAATCGGTCGACGAATTTTGCCCCAACCCCACATATACCTCGTATAGTTATTTTCGACCACTGGAAAAAATACTTTTGATGCATCTGCCAATTCGGTACTGAAATTTATTTTTTAAATTTTTGCGGATTTGACATATGTAGTATTTACCGATTTAGCATCGGTCTACCGTTAATACAAGGCTACCATACAAGTATATTGCAAGTATCACAGAGGTAGCAATAAAAGGTTCGACAATTTCATCTTTCATGAGTTTGACAATGAAGTGTTCGCGCGTCACAAATAAAAGAAGAATAATGGATTTTTGTATTTTTATTTTTTTGTTGTTAATTGCATAAGGAATCTCCGTAGGTTATTCATCCCTTTTTCTCTTTGTTTCATCACTATGCAGATACGGTTGCTACTTATTTTTCGATAACACAGTACAACAGCTAATCTGGGGGGTGAGAAATCCCAAGTCAGGGTGATGGTACTAGGTCAGTATAGTAAAACCCCCAAAGGGTTTGGCGTTCGTATGTGTCAGTTTTTTTTGTGACCTTTTAAACATTTCTTTATCTTTATTTTTTTCGCTTAGTTGTAACATTTTGGCAAAAAAAAAAAAAATTAATTTTTATAAATATAAAAAAAAAAACATTATTATTTATAAAAATTAATTTTTTTTTTTTTTGCCAAAATGTTACAACTAAGCGAAAAAACATCAAGATAAGGAAAAAAATTAAAAGGTCATAAAAAGAACTGACACATACGAACGCCAAACCCTTTGAGTGTTTTATTATTCCACAGTGTAATGATAACTTTTAATAAGATTAAAAATTAATTTTCTTTCATATTTGAAATCTTTATATTCATTTACTTTATTTGGTTTATTTTTGAATGATACATCAATGAACTGTTGGACACAACAAATTGAGTTCTAATTAACACAGATTCCCACTACTTTCTCGAATATCTCGTCCCATATTTTCAATGCATCCCATAAAAGTCGATTTTTTACGACTGTTTCGTTACCATTACAGAAAGACTATTTTTAGTCTTAACCGATAATATTGGGGTTTTTGGTGGTTTTAGTTTAGAACTATTATTAGAACTTATTTAACTGACGTTTCCAAAAACATATCTGAAGAAATCAGTGATAAAATACCAAAATTAATCAACGTAATATAGCACATCTTTTAGATGTTCAATAATTGGCCCTATTCCCATTGTTCTTGTCCTATTAAAACGAAATGAAAATGGCTGTGTCGCTTCTGTTGGCCTCATTTGTCGAAAATATTCTTCGTATTCCCCATTTTGAAACGACATAGTAACCTTATTTCGAAAAAACTTAATGCTACTTGCTTGATGGGGATAAAGTAAATAAAATTCGTAAAATTTTATTTTTATATCTATGAAGGTGTCTAACATTTATATATGTATGGTATATATGTAGGTATATGTATATCAAAGTATGGCTTGAAATTGCAAACAAAGAAAAAATAGGGCGCAACGCGACCAAAGCTAGAGCAAAAGGAGGATGAGTTATTGAGTAATATACCTACAAGATATATTCATAATATACATACATATGTATGTAGTAGATATACAAATATATGTTTGTGTGTATGTATGCTTACCACGTCGCATTAAATCATTGCTGAACTGCTGAAACACCACTTTTTATATTCATTTAATGACAAACTGACTCCAAGTAATCAAGCTGAAGTGCTTTTTTGGTCTCTGATTTGCCGCTTGGCGTAAGTACTTACATATGTAGTCAGAGGCAACGTCGAAAAGCAATTGAACTTGCAAGTAAAAATGCATTTGTGTTAATAAAATGGCGTTCAATGGAGTCTAGTAAGTTAAGTGCATGACTAACACACGATGTGTTGTGAGTTCGAAACCAACTGCAGCAATTTTTTATTGTTAGCGATGTATGGTTTTAAAATCACATTAAAGTTTTGACACAAAACTCATACGGTATTATGTAATGAACTCAACAAAAGTAGTACTCGCTAGTTTTTAGCTTAACATTTAAATTCATGAAACGAAGCTCGGCCCAACTACTGTCACCTCTTGTTCGGCATGCTATTAATGTTAGTTAAATTAACAAAAATGAAAACTATGCCTAAGAAAACAGTTATTCGCCCACGTTTGTGTGTGCGTGGGTATGGGCAACGCAATCAGAGCCAGAATTGGCGAATATTCACAGCAACCCACTAGCGAGGGGAGTAACAGACATGTTTGTACATGCCGAGGTCAGTGAAGAAGTCAATTCAATTTGCGACTTGATTTATTTACGGTTAAACGTTAATATTATTGATGTTATGTGACGGTGGAGACGAACTTCTCGATGAGATTGATGGATGAATGTGGCTCTGCTGATGATTGATTAGTTGTTGGGAAGAACTTTCTTCTCGGTTGAAAGTTCATTTAGGGGATAATAAGTATGACTATATAAGTATGTATGTAAGTACATATATACATAAGTATATTATGTACAAATAAAATAAAAATTCTAGAGACATTCCAAAACAAGAAACCGCTTAGTATACTCACGTGAAGTCCTCCTTCTGCTTTTTAGTCACATCACATTGTAGGCACATTTTATCCAAGGGTAATTCATTGCGTCGCGCTGTGCTCTGCATAATTGCGGTTAATAATGATTGCGGATTGAAAAAGCCGGCCAACCAGACACAGGAAGGAAGCTAAAACGCAAAACCAACACTTTCAACCAAAACCAAAGGGTATAAATATTTGCATCGTACTCACCACAAAATCTGTAGACCATGTTTCCAATTCACGTAACCGCAAACACAGATCGATGAACCATGAATTCAGGCCCAGTAGTGATGGGTAGGCGCGTTGCGTCCATACTGGTGGCACTTGATCCAGAAACAATGAATTTTCTAGTACTTCCATGTCTGAGGTGATCGTCAGTTCGCCTTTTAAACCCAGATCCAACTCTTTTAGACTGCGCTTCATCTCGCTCGTTAGATAGTTCATACGTTCACATTCTTGAAAAGCCACAATCACGTATGGCGTACGCTCCTCCACCTTGTTCATTATTTCCACCATATTGAACTCTTCGGGTAATTTCTCCATGATCTCATCTACAATCTGTTTCACCTTATCCTCCCTGGTCACCGTAGCACCACCACTGGCGCCAGCATCACGCGGTTGCATCTCAAAAACAGTACGAAATATATTCTCCGCACGTGTGGTTAAGAAACCAATCTCTGCATTCGGATGCAGTCCGTAAAGGTATGGTGACTCGGCTGGCATCGTTTCGTCAACATAAGCGTGATAGCCGGCGTAGTCGGTGTTGGGCGGCGCAGGAAAACCTGGTGCTAGAAACAGTTCACCATCCACTAGATCTGGTTGCATGTACTCTTCGAGATATGTAATGCATAAGCGACGATCCCAATCATCCGTTATGTGACCGCCATACATGATCTCCCCGAAGAGATAACGCAAATCCTCCCATGGTACCTTGGCATTTGCCTCGAGGTAATTATACAATACCGATACGCTGATATTTAAATCGCCCACATTGAATGGATAGATCTTATTCCAACCTTGCGGTCCAAATTTACGACGCTCAGCGACCACAGCGTGAAAGTAGCAAAGCGAGAAAAGTATAGCTTTGAATTCAGCTTCCTTGCCAGACATTTCCAATGTCTCTTGGGTGAAGTTGTCGAGCGCTTTATGTAGATTGGCCAACATGCCGGTAGGGGGTTCATTTGTGATTTTAATAGAGGACTCCAGTATGCCCTGAAAGTAACAATTGTTATTATTATGCTCGTATACATATGCATGTATGTATCAGGTGTAAAGACCTGTGGTATAATGTGAGCCGATGGTGACGAAGCCGGTTCGGCACTCAAAAACATGCGGTATTCGGGATGTGATCCCTCTGCGTAGAATTCCAATTTCTTTTCCAACATCGGCAACCATTTACGCACTAAATGTATATTTTGCAATACAACCCAATGTCCGTTTTTAGCTGCTGTATCCATAGCCGCTTCGGCAATAACCTCTTGTCCCTGACCCAAAGAGACATTGTGAAAATTACCCAGATCCATTGTGTAACCCAAAAGTTTTCCCAACGCCTCAACGTCCTTGAGTGGATTTACGCCGGGTGAGAGTATAAAGAAAATAGGTGTGGAGGGACTAGTTTCCTCGAAAGATTTAGCAAATTCCACAGCGCGATTCTCTACATATTTATTACCAAGTTTCTCAGCGATGAAGTCTCTGTGGTGTAAATAGAATTGCTTTGATTATTTAAATGTATAGTGTTATCTAATTTAGGTAGATATTTACGCTAGCGCATAGGTCATGCGATCAGGTCGAAGTGCACGTATCATGCAAAGACGTTGCAATGCCGTCTTGTTCTTCCACTCCTGTGGGAATTTCTCCTTCTCTGGCGCTTCAGACTCCACCAGTTTTTTCCATCGTTTCGATGAAGTTTCTATGTCTCGATCGAGGTTCCGGAATTCATCTTTAGACGCCAGACTGCATATTCCGCCCCACGATTGGTTGGAGAGAAAATCAACCGGACTAGTAACGTGCGGTTTAATCGGGAAGCGGAGTAAAAAGTCCAGTTCCGTAGATGTAATCTCCTCGTTCATCAAAAGGATCTAGCAATATGTACATTTATCAAATTATACATATAAGTAGTATGTATGATGCAATGTTGTAAGCAGTTTTATGTATAATATGTACCTGAAAAGCCATTTGCGAGGCAAATATTAACTTATCACATTCGAATAGACCCCTCGAAGTATATTGGAATACGGAGTAGGTTATGCAATCAATTAAGTTAAAAACGCGTGCATTTAAAGTTTCGCCAGGTTCGGCGCGTGCGATGGCCTTTTGAAAAACTACACTAAAGGCCTGAAAGAATTGAGATAAGTTGCAAATGCGTATGTATATCATCTGTTATTTAAATATATAAATAAAATAATGATACTAAAAATATTGGCGACATAACAACAAAAAAGTTTGAAAATTAATGATTATAGATTTTTGAACAGGCACTTATTACTAAAATTTTGAAAAAATTTTATTTGATTTAAAAATAAGTTCGCTTAGGACCGGGTACAAAAAATAGTGAAAATATGAAGTTTGGACTTTTTACTAGATTCGATACAGCATATGGATCCATATTTCTATTCGAACGTTTTATAATTCATTATAGAAAAAAATAATTCTGATAACTACTGAATTCACTTGATAGGAACCCTTTCCCCAAATGAAATTAGTAAATCAACGTAGTTTCATCTAATGAATTCGTTTCAGAGATGTCAAATAAATGGTAGGGTTAATCACACATTTCTAAGGTAATACTCGTACTTCTTTTTTAAAACGCGCTCAATTTTTGGCAAACCCCTATATCAGATTTTAAAATCTTGTAAATAAACACAAGTCTCTAATTTTCCGCCAGTTAAATAACTTTTATAGTTCTAGAAGCAAATGTCCATTACCTTAGAATGCGTTTCAAATACTGGAGCTTGACTCAAAAACAATATTGAATTCAAGTGGAATCTTAGATTTATAGTACATCTATTATTAACCGAAAGACAATATTAAGAACAAAGCTCATTTTATAACATTACCTTAAGCGAAAATTGATAAATTGGGTTGATAGTGTTGAGCTCGTTGAGTATAAAGTAAAGCAAACTGGCTCTTGCAGCTGCCGGCCGATAATATTCGCGAGCCTTGTCAATCTCTTTGGAAGTAATTTTAGCTTCAGCGACCTAAAACGGCGTAACAAATAGATACACTAGAAGTTTGAATATTGCATTCATCAATCTCGTGTTTTGTTATCATTTCAATTAAATAATATAAAAGTGTAACCAGTATATTTCTAAAACCATCCTAGATACTGCCTTATAGTATTTGAGAAAAGTATAAGGCGAACCATATCTATGGCAGTCTTACTCTTTCTAAAACATTATATTTATATCAACACTCATTCCAACTCTTACGTCCATATACATATAAAAAATTCTTATAACAGCTCACCTTTATTTCGATCTCAGAAGCCGTACTCTTAGTAGTTTCTAAGTTTTCTACTAAAGCGGTATCGCCTAAAATATTTTCACCTGCGGATGATAACCTAGATAATAGGTCGTCTTCAAGCTTTTTCAGCATAATTTTAAAATCATTCTGTTGCTTTGTTAACTCGGCCTAAAATTATTTGGCTTCAATTAAAATTTACATGGTTTCAAATACTATATTCCGACATACTTTCAAATCTTCTAGATCAGGACGTTCGGCCTTTACAACTTCCGCCAAGAGTTGATCCTCCAAACCGTCACGTGTTACAGTAAAGTTAATCAAAGTACTTTGTGCTTGCATTTCTGGCTTATAGTGTGGATTTGCTAATTTCGTGTGTAATATTAAACGAAAGTTGGAGTTGTACTCAATTTCCTTGTCACCTATTTTGATGGCTCTGAAAGATAAATATTTTATATGGTGCGTTTAAAGGAAGTTTAGCCAGACACTTAGTGTTCGTACCATCACTGTTGAAAATATTCAGTTCTACTCAACACTTACTTGCCCTTCTTTATGAGATTTCTGCCTAGTAACGAATCCAATACGGGATCGAGGTTTTCATCGATATTCTCGATCAGCACAATGCAGCCTTTCGTGATAGCTAATTCTATTACATCTAAGTAGCTGCGTTGGCCTAAACGTATCACCTTCAGTTCTTCGCCATATTTTTGTTTTATCCATTTGACACCTTGAAGCTAGAATTCATTCAAATATGGAAGAGGATAAAAAGTTTAAATTTCTAAAAATTTAGTAGAAAGAATGCAGCCACCTGTGGATCGATCATCAACGGCCAGCGGTCTGAATTCGAAAGTATAGTGGCATTCTCAGTTGACATGCGATCGCTGGGCAAACCCTCATTGGTCCATATCGCAATGGTGGTATCGTCCGTTAACAACGATAATGGATCTAAATTTTCAGTGGTTGGTATAGGCGGATCGATGCTCTTCAAGAACGGCGTCCACATTTTTTGCATCAGATCGATGCGAAACTGTTTAGTGAAACAGCCCACATATGAGATGAAGGCGGTAATGAGCAAAATATCGCCTGGCAAAGTAATGCCTTGTTTCACGAAACTTTTGAATTTAAGAAAAGTGTGTTAAATAAATAACTTTTAATGTTTCAAACCTACGCGCGCTCACCTATTTACCGCTTCAGCCCAACGTACGTTCTCACTAGCCAGACCATTAACTAGACGGTTTGCTAGTGCAATTGTGGCTTGTGTAGCATCGGCCTCCTGTTGGCAACGTAACTTATCAGCGGTTGCTTGCTCGAAATCCGCAGTTAGTTTTGCCAATTGCTCTTCAAGATTCTACCATTGCATATCATACAGCGTGGTTAAACTAAAATCACAGAATGATGAGAAATAACTACTCACCGCGACTTTTCTTTTAATGCCTGATAGTTTTTCTTGAGCAGCAGCAAGCTCTGCATTCGCCGCGGCCAAAGCCTTACGTTTCGGCTCCACATCACAATATACTTCATAGAATTTGATTATATTGATTACCCAGGCACAGAGTCCCGCAGCCGCACCTGACTTGGAGCGCACAAACTCGGGCTCAAACTCCGGGTCCTTTAGATAGGGTTGTATAGCTTTAATGATTTCCGGATGTATGTTCTCTTTGTCGTAATTTATGAGTGAGTCTAAAAATGTATCCACCTTTGCCATTGAAATTTTGGCTGCTTTCCATGAACGATCTTTGGGTAGTTTGCCTCCTGGTGCCAGCAGTACCATGACAGCGGCGGTGACATTTGTTACCGCCCCTGGTGGTGAGCCAAACGATTTGAGCTCTGTTAAGTTGGCTTTGTTCAAAGTGTTGAGCGCCTCTTGCGCAGCAGTTAATGCGGGTTCCGCTTTTAGTAAATCTTCTTCACAGTCTTTCTGCTTCTTACTTACTTCATCGGCGATGAGCGCAACTTTCATCTCCTCCTCATCAGCCACTGCTTTCTCTGTTTGCACCTTTTCCGTTTCGATACCGACGATTTCGATTAGCGCATCGGCGGCCTCATTCTTTTCTTTCAATTCTATCTCTTGTACAGCCAATTTCACCTTCAAATCGGCTACTTGCACAGCGGTGGAACGTAATTTCTCTAAACCATTCTCCAAGCGCACGATCTTACCCTGTAAATCGTCATGTTTATGGTTCAACAATTTCAAATATAAACTGATCTGTTCAAGATAACTTTTTGGTGTGGTATAGTTGTAACGTCGCTCGGTTTGTAGATACACTTTGGACATAGCATTCACCGAGGTGTGAACATAGGCCATAAATTTAGCTACCGAATCGCGATGTGTTGCAGGTAAAACTTTATTTAACGACAAAAAGTTCATTGCAACCGAGATGAGGGCTTCCTGTGGCCATTCATGGAACCAATTTATAGATGTGGCATTTATGATAGCCGGAAATTTACGTGAACGTACACGCAACGTAGACCCAACTGGCGAAAAGCACAGCACAATCTTGAGTTGTTTACGTACGCGATCTATGAAGAATTTCCAACAGTTCTCGCGTGAGTCTACCATTCCAGCTCCCTTTACTTCGTTACGTACTCCAGCTATTATGTTTTCAATTTCGTCATCCGGAAAGAGATCAGGTATCTCACCCGTAGAAAGCATATCATTGATAAGTACGAGAAAATCTTCACTAGGTATTTGTGCATCCGTCATAAGAAACATAGTGCCAACATTCTTCAAACCAGCTTTCAAATACAAGCCGGAGAACTCGTTCTAAAGCGGAAGAGAACAAATATTATGAGAAAATGGAGTTCGTAGTTAGGTACGTGTATACCTTCAGGTCATTTATGCCGTAACCTTTTTTCAATTGTATTTGCACCACTTCCAAGCTAGAAATAAAAGCGGCGAGACGTGATAAAGACTGTTTTCCACTGCCACCAACGCCGACCAACAGGGCGCTACCGCGTGGTGACTCTAAGATACGATTTATTCTAGGAAGTTCAGAATATTTAATGTCAATTACTTAACTTACAGATTATCGCTAAAGCTTCGTCCTTACCTGCACACATGCATCATGGCATCCTCGAAGAGCACCAAATTCATAGCCGCCACAAGATCATTGTACGATGCCATTGCTTCCTGAAGGAGTTTGTGAAGCTCAGTCCAGCCCATGACGGGCATGTACTTGGGTTCACCAATTCCTCCAGCGAAATGACAATATATATTGGGTTTGTCAAAAATCACCGATTCGTCGATTTCCTCAAAAGATTTCTTCACTATGTCGTGTTGCATCTTCGTAAAACTGTCGATGTCCTTATCATCGATTAATTTATCACCATAGACTCGTTGGGTCTCGTGCTGCCAGAGACGTATAAGATCGGAAGAGCTGGTCAAGCAATCGGCTGTGCTAAAAAGTAAACCCTGAAAGGGAAGGAAATAAATTTAATGCAGGTGTGTATTATGTATTTTGAAATCTCCAAATAATAACCACACCCATTTCTATATCAAAGGTACGTTTTCATATATTCATCATAAAACGCTAAACTCAACATAGTTCATAGCTTTTTTCCCTTCAAGTCAACTATTTTGGTTATTAGTCAAATTTGAGCGAGGGTTCAATATCCGATTTGAAAATCAATCGCATTTGAGATAAAATTGTACAGACATTCCACAGAATCTGATCAGACCAATGACCTCTCGACCACACTTAACTGACACCACTTTTCCTCAATTTATAAAATTCGTTTGTTGACTATACCGTTAGACTAAGCCAATGACGACATCTAACGATCGGAAAGCAATTAATTTAACATAATCCATAAAAAAACTGATTAATTCCACTACTGACCTGAAAGACGTTGCTGATGTCTCTCAAATTGAATATGTAATGTGATTTTATTGCAGTCGGCAAGAAAATCTGCATAGACTTGTTATGTAGAGCCAGTGTTGCGGCAACAATGTTAGATGTCATGCGCGTCACTATCGGATTAAATTTCTGCTCAGCATTTGCAAAATGCTGTGACAAGATCGTGGAAAAGATCAAAGAGATGGAATCACCACTAGGAAAGCTCACGGCCAACACACAGAAATGTCGCTGGAGCCGTGGATTTATAGTGAAACTCCCAGCTGTCGGATTCATACAAGCCACATACTGACAATTGTGTATATCCTTTAAGGACAGCTTATTGCGGTCGTACCAATGTCCGTAGTCCAGATGTTGCCGGATAATGGTGTGCGGTTGTACGGTGCCATAACAGTCCACTGCCGGCATATTCATATCGTCAATGTAGTAGATAAGCGTCTTATTGCCTGGGGGGCCATAGTTACGACCCGCTTTTTTCTCCAACGGCTTCTCCAAAATTTTTTGCAACATTTCTGAAGTGGTGTAGTAGTTGAAGGGAATCGTAGTGACCGCATAATTCTCATTGAGTGCCTGTAGCTTTTCGTTGACTAGTACAGTTTTGCCACAACCTGCGCTGCCTACCAACATAACAGGATGTCGCATATTCATGAGTAGCTCGAGGAAAAAACGCACGCGTATTGATTCAGAGGTATGCACCAGAACTGCTTGTAACGGTAAATCGGATTCTAATTCAAATTTCGGAATCTTTTCAGTCCACGGTAGGAAGACTTTAGTTTCTGTATCAAGAAAATAGTCGAACACTGTGCCGCCTATGGAAAATAAATGCAAAAATTGTATATATTTTGCTCATCCAGTAATTCAGCTGGTAATACGTTATACTTACCCTGCGGGAACTTAACGGTTTTGAACTCATTTACCCACCATTTGCTGAATTCGACTCGATAGTCGATCGCTTGATCCTGGAACATAGCCGATCCGAATGCCCAAACACAAGCAAAAACGAAATACAGTTCATGCCATTCTTTTGGACAATCGGCTGGTGTGTTCGTAGGCGTCAAGAAACACTCCAACAGATGACATAACATCTGTATGTGCGCCATCTCGGCAATGGGTGTAATTTTCTTAAAACGTGTGCGTATGGTCTCTAACGAGGCCGGTATATATTTATCGAAAAGCATTACCAAATTGGACTTTTCGGATGGTATTTTTCGAGTTTCCACCCAACTGCTAACGTAACTTTAATCATATAAAAGCAATAGATTAATTTTTGTGGAAATCAAATGCGCTCTTACTTACGGATTCCAACCCAAATCTTGTGGATTTATATAGAGTATTCCTGCCCTAGAAACAGTTGCTGGAGTGGCTGTTCTCAAATTGGAAATCTCAAAAAGCAAGCGCATCGAAGGTGTCAGCGCAATGCGCTCGTTACTGGCCAAAGTCAAGACTTTGTTATCGTCCATAACGGTATTTAAGCTCTCAATCCACATTGGATCGATATCGCCATCGAGCACAATCCATTTGGGCTGATCACCCGTTATGTTTGCTTGATCTCGCATTATAACCGAAAACAAACCATCCTTCCACTCACGTGTCGCCGGATTGATGATACCGAAAAGTTCATCATTGGTAACGGCTTTTGGATTCAAATCGTTAAAAATCGGTTTTCTTTTGATATTTTGATAAGTGCGTAGTAGAGTTTTCCACACTTGTGTCTTGCCGGTGCCAGCATTGCCAACTATGAAAACGGAATGTCGTACTTCTAGTAATTCCTCCAGCTGTACAACTTTCAAAATAAAGTTATCTTCGGGTTGCAGTAGTAGATCAGATGCGGCCTGCTTCACTGTGCGTTCGAAGTCTTGATCACGTTTTCTGGGCACATCCAATGCGGGAAACAAATCACTAATGAGGCCCATAAAAACTGGCATATCATCCGTGACGATCTTCGGTATATTAAAATCACGTAAGGCACGCATGAGTACCTCTTCCTCGGGTCGGCCGGGATCACCGCGCTGAAATTGGCGAAAAGTAGTAATAGTGCATTCAAAACTTTAAATACATACACAGCTCCCCAGTTCTTACCTTAAGCGAACCAGCAACTACCAGCACGGATTTAATTGCTCTTAGCCCCCAATCGTAGTGATCCTGTTTGGAGAGCAACTCTTTGCATAGTGTGTAGAGCGTAATAAATTTTCTAGCCAATACTCGCGCGTCTTGGAAACCTTCAGCAACCAGCATGATTTCACAAATCAGCTCGAAATCTGGTACAACCATAGCACAGGGGCGAAAGAGCGCTTTTAAGTTCTCGGGCAACTCTGTACGTCCAGCATAACCGGGATTCATGGTAATGAATATGCCTACTGTAGGCACACAACTGATTATTTCACCCATGAAATTGAACTTTTGCTTCTTGTCACGTATGGCATCTTGTACAGATTTTACCTGCACAGCTACAACGGAAAGCACCTCCACTGTGATGCGGTTAAATTCGTCGAAACAGCCCCAAGCACCAGTTTGGGCCAGTCCTTTATAAATATTTCCACACGACTGATAGTCCATCTGTTCTGAGCAATTGAAAACATATACCATAATACCCAACGCGCGGCCCAAATCTTTAGTAGTTTCGGTTTTACCGGTACCCGCCGGACCAGCGGGGCCACCGCCCATAATCAAGTGTAGCGATTGAGTCAATGTGATGTAACAGCGATCGGTAAGCGGTGTGATAACAAGACGTGGCGTATTACCCAAATATTCATGCGAATACTGAAACTCAGCATCGCAGATATTGGCAAAACAGTCTCTTTCACCCTCATCATAACGATGGCGTAACTGTGATTGCCACATGAATGCCGAACCCGAATCCAGTTTGGCTTGGATCATTTTAGCGACAACATCGCGCGAATGTACATCAATTGTGCATATGGTCATTATCTTTTGGCGATCTCCTTTAGTCAGCTCGCCCAACAATAGCGTGATGAGCAAGCTCAACTGAGAGATCTGTTTTTTGTAATAGTCCTTGATGGCATTATCGTAACCTTCCTCCAAACGACCGAAGGCAATGTTCACCTCAGTGGACCACCAAATTTGTGATCCACAAAGTGATACCTGTGCAGGATAGTCGAATAACCATTGTTCACGTTGCTTTTCCTCATAGGCGACTACAGCTTCGGAAACGTAATGACGTAGCGAGGCACGCATGGCCGCTTGGATGCGATTCAGCCACACCTCCACCGGGCCGCGTATACTCGCCAATTCATTGAATTCCACATATTCACCATCCTTGGCATACATACCCGAAGCTGTGTCGATTTCATTCGATTCGTCGCGATTAAATTTCAAACGTGCTATCGAATCAAAAAGTTTAGTCAAATGTTTGGTGACCATCTCTGGCTGAATACCATTGCTCAGTACATCAAGCAGATCAGCAGATGATACAAAGTAGAAACGAGGAAAAGCTAAACGTTTCGTTTCCAAATACTCTGCCAGTGCCTTCTCACACAATGTAAGCTCCTTCTGCAGATGCTCCAAACGTTCAATCAAACCGGGTCGATTTGTCGACGCCACCACATTCGATGATACGGACATTTCGTCCATTAATATGCGAAATTCAGCGTCGATGCGATCGAAACGATCCGAGTCGACTGGCAATTGTTTACGTATGTCTTCGGAACTCATGAAGATACTTTCTAGATGGGTCCAAGTGCGTTGCACCTCAAACCAGACGGTAATCACCTGATCGGCTACCATCAGTTTGTTCTGCCATGTTGACACCTCCTCAAGGAAGTGCGCAATGTACTTCGATGTTATCAGATTTTGTAAGCAGACCTGATTATCTTCGAGAGTCTCTATGAGTTCCTCCGATGCCTTGAGGAGATTACAGCCAGTGCGTGGATGGAGTTCATGATCGAATTCCATCGCAGACCAAGTGGTATGTAAGTCGCGTAGTATTTTCTCCATTGACATTTCTTTCACTGCTTTATCGACGATATTCTTCACCTCCTCCTCGCATTCATGCAAATTAAGACCCAACAGCTCGGCCAGCGTCGTTTCATGATCCATTATGAATTTAACCTGAAAGTGCCGACGTAGCGATAAAAAATGTAATATTAGTTTAACATATGTATGTATTAAATATTAGTGACACTACTACATATATATCGTTTTATACTGTGCGACTACGTCGAAATATACAAAAATTTTATGCAAATACTACTATTTAGATCTCACTAATGGGACATATTTGATTATTTGCATACCATGCAGGTGAAAATATCTGGGACAACACAAACATATAAGAGGGCGAGGTTTATTTACACAGAACTTACCGTTATGTCCTTTGGTAAAGCGGCTAAACTCTGTAAAGAGATATTATTTACAAAAAGGAATGCACAGAGTATAAAACTAAGCTTAGTATTGAATATGCATAAGTTTGTAGACGGTAGAGCACTTTTAAGTCGTCAAATGTATGTATGATAAGAATAACTGGCAGGACGAGTTATTTATTAATCAATTATACTTATGTGAAAAGGCGGTCTCTTTTGTATTGTCCTACTTCAGAGGCGAAATTGCTACTAAGTGGGTTGTAACACTCTATAATTACATCCTTCTTGAATGTTATAGAGTTATAGAGATCGCGGCCATGTAGCGAGATTCCTCAATACTCTACATATGTTGATAAAATTTTCTTCGTTGCAGAACTTTATTATAATATGGAGAATCTTTAAACCCAATCTCAAAAAAAATATGTACATACATATATACCGGGTAAATATGCATGTAGTTTACAAGAGCAAAAAAGTATTAATGTCAGGATTTGGTAACAGATTTAAGAAACGTATACGTATTAACTTATCAAGTACATGATCGGAATAAGATTACGAATCGTTACCTAAAGTTCGAACGATGGAAATTTGCTGAGTATATTAAGCTCTGTAAAAAATTATATTAGGAATATAGGAACAATCTTAAAAATATCGGGTCTTCGAAAAAATTCGCTCGACAATTGGATAAATTTAAAAATGCTCTCCCGCTAAAATAGGTGTATTATTTAAAATATTTACAAAGAATTTAAAATAACAGATGTAGTGACTGTACAAATCGTGCGCCTCTCTCGAAGTTGTATAACATTATGTACAGATTTTTTAATCTTCAATTGAGGGTAGCACATGTGCTTGAAAAATATTGCGTTTTAGAAAATTTTGGAGAAAATCGTTCGGCACATATTTACAGTGTTAGTTTGATATAAATAAGAGCAGGCATGTTCAAAGTAATGTTCACTTTGTAAAACAAAATAACCTTGGTGGAGTTCATAAGTTGATTCCAGTGACGCTCACGTATAGCTGGATTCTGCAATTCACCAACAGCACGCAAGGAAGTGAGCATATTTTTGACGGTGGATTCCAAATTTATGAATGTATCCCAGGATCGCATTTCCTTGTCTAATAAACGTATATCCTTGGCGAATTTTTTGCACTCAATGTCCATATTCTCAACATCTACTTTTCGCCAAGGCGTCGTTTTCCAATCTTCGATGCAGGTCTGTACGATGTATACATAGTCCCACAGTTGCTGTTTGGAGATCATGTACAAATTTATTTAGTATAATATTGCAGATGTAAATTCAAATAAATTTTCTAATGTGAGAATTACAAAAAATGGTTTTATCTTATTGTTTGGAAAATTATTAACAAAATTCAAAAAATTCCACACTGAAATTTACCTTGTATTCGATATAAGTATACATTGTATGTATATACATATGTATGTACATAACTAGTTCAGTTTCTTACAAACGAATTGCTTTAAAGTACAAAAGATACTTATCTACGCAAAATATTTTATTAAAATTGTTTATATAAACGTTGTTCATGATATAACTAAGAAAATTTTTTCATTTTTAATTTTGATATATACATTATAAAATTCCGAATTCTAATACTTCATAAATCACACATCCTCTTTGATCGCGCGATCAAAGATAGAATAAAGAAACATCTTAATAGTCTTCAAGTGTCGTTTTAAGGTGTTATACACTGTTAGAATTTTCAAAAAATCGAAAAACCACGATTTTGTCAAAAAATTTTATTTTATTCGATTACATCATTTAACATTACTTTAACGAAATCTGTTTGGTTTTTTAATTTCAGAAGATCCAGTCCAGAGATATAGAGGTCACCGCAAAACATCTCTTTTGAGAGGAGCCCTCGGAGATCAGCTGTAGTTCCTTTCCAATAATAAATATTTTTACTAATCTTCTTCTTCTTACTTCGTAGACACCGCTTACGCGTTTATAGCCGAGTTAACAACAGCGCCCCAGTCGTTTCTTCTTTTCGCTACGGGGCGCCAATTGGATATTCCAAGCGAAGCCAGGTCCATCTCCACCTGGTCATTCCAACGGAGTGGAGGTCTTCCTCTTCCTTTGCTTCCCCCGTCGGGTACTGCGTCGAATGCTTTCAGAGCTCGAGTGTTTTCGTCCATTCGGGCAACATGACCTAGCAGCGTAGCCGCTGTCTTTTAATTCGCTGAACTATGTCAATGTCGTCGTATATCTCATACAGCTCATCATCGAAAGCGATATTCTCCGTGGTCAACGCGTAAAGGACCATAAATCTTTCGCAGAATTTTTCTCTCGAAAACTCGTAACGTCGACTCATCGGTTGTTGTCATCGCCCAGCCTCTGCACCATATAGCAGGACGGGAATTATGAGTGAGTTATAGAGTTTGGTTTTTGTTCGTCGAGAGAGGACTTTACTTCTCAATTGCCTACTCAATCCGAAGTAGCACCTGTTGGCAAGAGTTATCCTGCGTTGGATTTCCAGGCTGACATTGTTGGTGGTGGTTACACTGGTTCCAAGATAGACGAAATTATCTACGATTTTAAAGTTATGACTGTCAACAGTGACGTGAGAGCCAAGTCGCAAGTGCGACGACTGTTTGTTTGATAACAAGAGATATTTCGTCTTGTCCTCGTTCACTGCCAGACCCATTTGCTTTGCTTCCTTGTCCAGTCTGGAGAAAGCAGAACTAACGGCGCGTGTGTTGAGGCCGATGATATCAATATCGTCGGCATACGCCAGCAGCTGTGAACTCTTGCAGAGGATTGTACCTGCTCGATTAAGTTCTGCAACTCTAATTATTTTATCCTGCAGCAAGTTGAAGAAGTCGGTAGGGAGTCGCCTTATCTGAAATTTTGTTTGGTATCGAACGGCTCGGAGAGGTCCTTCCCGATCCTGACGGCGCTTTTGGTGTTGAACAACGTCAGTTTACATAGCCGTATTAGTTTTGCGGGGATACCAAATTCAGACATCGCGGCATAGAGGCAGCTCCTTTTCGTGCTGTCGAAAGCAGCTTTGAAATCGACGAAGAGGTGGTGTGTGTCGATTCTCCTTTCACGGGTCTTTTCCAAAATTTAGCGCATGGTAAATATCTGGAATATCTAAAGCCACACTGATAAGGTCCAGCCAGTTTGTTGACGGCGGGCTTTAATCTTTCACACAATACGCTCAATAGAACCTTATACGCGATGTTGAGGAGACTTATCCCACGGTAGTTGGCGCAGATTATGAGGCCTCTCTTTTTTGTGGATTGGGCAGAGCACACTTAAATTCCAATCGTTGGGCATTCTTTCGTCCGACCATATTTTACAAAGAAGCTGATATATGCTTCTTATCAGTTCTTCGCCGCCGTGTTTGAATATCTCGGCCGGCAGTCCATCGGCCCCCGCCGCTTTGTTGTTTCTTAGGCTACCCAGAGGATACTTGGTCAAAGATCGGAAGTCGTGAGCTGCTTGAGCCATATGTAAAAGAATCGTTTCTGGCCACTCCCAATTGAATGGCGATCAGAGAACTTTCCTCACTTAAAACTAAGTCTAAAAACGCAGTTAAAAAATAGCTTAATATGTGTACACGTTTTTGGATCAATAAATATAAAAGTTTTCTCAGAAAAAATTCGCATTTTTCGGCATTCTAACTGTATATAAACCCTTAAAAGCATGAAATATCTGAAATATGGTGTATTCTAAACATTTTTAGATATTTCACGAAAAATAAAAATTATGTAGATACCAACTGCATCTGGTACCCAGGATAATTATTATAAAATTGCTTCTGAAGATCGCCGCTAAATTTGTAAAAATTTGCATACCAGAATCTGTAAAATACGGAAACTTGCGAACCAAAACTAATAATAGATAGACAGATAGATTCGATATTTTGTAAATATTTGATAATCTAAAGATGTGAGTATTGCTTTTTGATTAAAAGTGTTTAGAACGTACATATGTACATAAATGTCATAATTATTCAAAATGCAAAATAATGATTCTAAAAAGGTTGAGAAAATGTAATTAAAATATATAACAAATATTTTGAAACATTTTTGTGAAATGCAAATGGTTACCTTTAACATTCGCAATTCCTTGCGACATTGCTTCAATGCCTTGAACTCAGGTATATTAACCTCAAACAAACTACCCGACTCTTGTGTTTCACGCATTTCGCATTCCAGCCGATGTATGTCTTCATTTATACGATCAATCAACAGATAGGGATCATTACAATCGAATCGAAAGAATTTGTAATGTTTGAAAATCTCCCGAAATAGTTGTGTATGTGTCTCAAACTCGGTCACCTTATTGCGTATACGCACCACCTCGGTGGCCTGTAAAGGTGACACTTGCTGTTTCACAGTGGTTGCAATCTTCTTTGTGTTCACCCACTGTTCGGGTAGTTCTTGCAGCAACACATTCACCTCTTCCGGTATGTCCATATCGAAGTACTTCAGCAAATGTATGGTCTCTTGCATGGGTTCGAACATATTATCAGTTTTGACAGCGCGCTCCTTCACCTGCATCAGATAGGCCATAATGCTGACGAGTCCATCATAGTCACCTTCCTTGACGGTCTGCAGTAGGCCTTCATCGGCCTTCCGTATGAAACTACTCAAATCCATGAGATTATTTGTAACGGTATTCACCAAATGTTCCTTAAACATATTTCCCCATTTGCAAACTGTATTCAGCAATGCCTGCCTGAAGGGTCGCACGTCAACTTGAAACCAAGAATTAAAAATTTGGAAAGGTGCAATGTCTTCGATTTCATTGAATAATGATTCATAGTTATCGATTTGTTCACGGAATGCTTCGATGGTGGGTGCACATGGTTGCGGCGCACTCGGTTCTTTCATCAATACCAAATCGATTTCGTCCACATCCAAAATGCGTCCATATTCAAGGAAATACTCCATACATTCATGCCGATCGTCTAGCCAGAGATAGGAGTAACGTTCAAATTGTCGACAAAACAGCGATGCTTCTTCCATAACACGATCGACACCGTTCAAAATCTCACGACGCATATCAATTATATCTTGGTTTTCCTTAACCATATCACCATAATTGCGCTTCTCATTCTTCTTAAGACGTTTTATTAATGTGGCCATTTTCATTATGTCGCGCATTAATTCGATAAGCATGTTATTAAATCCCATCAGATCTTCGGGATTAAGAGATGGCACAAACACCAAGTTCGGTTCTACCAACTCTAAACGGGATTCGAAAAGTGGCGCGCAATTATTATCCGGGTCCATGTTCTCCGCCAAATAGCCAACACTCACACCCACGGTCTTTAATATATTCTCGTATACAATATTATCCACGAAGTCTACATAATTCAACCAAATTTCATCTTCTTGTCTACTTTCCATATTAAACTGAATCACGTTGTCTTGCAGTAAGTTGTGTATCTCTACAGAAGCGGCTTGTATTTCAGCATAACGTTTCATGGTACGATCTGGACGTTCTTCAATGCAAAGCACCGTGTCTTTTTTGGAATCCTTCCGC
The DNA here is from genome assembly GCF_024586455.1 of Bactrocera neohumeralis. NCBI lineage: Eukaryota > Metazoa > Arthropoda > Insecta > Diptera > Tephritidae > Bactrocera > Bactrocera neohumeralis. The sequence continues at coordinate 28,023,987 of NC_065919.1, read as the reverse complement.
TCGAAAAGCGGTTGCTTTGCCCAAACGGACATAAGTTGACTTATTTGGTGTAGATTGCTTTGTGTGTGATGCATACGATTTTGTAAAGCTGCGACCGGTGTACGTAACTTGTCTAAATATGTTGTAATATCTGCGGAATAATCAAGAAATGCAATTTAGTTAAACATAAGAGTCGAAAATTCCTTCCATTGTCACGAGAACTTGTAGAAAAATGAGATACTAGAATGAATCTTATTAACGTGATCACGACAACTAGCTATACTCATTTTACCGAGAGTCTTAAAACTTACGTCCCCATATTTTTATTAAAGATCACTACAAAATCGTTAACTTCGGTGGCATTGAAGCTATAACACCTTTCACAAATACAAAAGGTTCCTTACAAGAACTTGATTCCGATCAATCAGTTTGCATGTAAGCTTTATGCTTTAGTGATCCGATCTGAATAGTTTCTGTGGAGATTGTATTATTGCCTTATGAAATGATTCATGCCAATTTTCGATACAAGCACTTTTTCCGACCGTTCAGTTTGTATAGCAGCTATATGCTATTTATAGTGATGCAATATCGGCCTTTCCGAAAAATGAGTAGCTTTTTTGTGGGAAAAGGACAGGTGCAAATTTCAGATTAATATCTCAAAAACTGAGAGACTAGTTTGTATATATGCAGACAGACAGACGGACATGGGTAGATCGATTCAGCTCATCATGCTGATCATTTACATAAATATTTTATAGGGTCTCCGACGTTTCCTTTTGGGTGTTATAAACTTTGTGACAAACTGTTCAATTAAGATGGGTTAAATGATGACTGTGATAAGTATGTTTGTCTCAAAAGAAGTTCCTACTTTCTATCGAAACTTTAAGAACGAATTCTATGCTGCATTAGTTTAATATACAAGTATGTACTAAAAATAACAGTTTGGATAAATTTCTCCTTCATTTAGTGATAAAATATTCCTTTGTTGTTATCTTACTCTTATAATTATTAAGGAGTGTACCCTACACATAACACAAGGATCACCCTTGCACAATTCCGATAAACGTAGTTGTTTCAGTTGATTAATCTCTAACCCCTCTCAGAGAGACTTTGTAAAACCCAACGTCCAGAAGGGTGATGAACCTAATCTACATATATAAATTGTTCTTTTCTTGGGTTAAAAGGTAAAAAGCTGTTCCGACAGAAGACTTTATAAGTGTCCACTTACCACCGTCACATGGGCTTCTATGGAAAAGTTTAACTGGATTTTTTTACAGCCGATGTATGTAAGTACAAGCAAATATCCAAAGAAATGTTAATATCACCAAAGTAGTTCGTCAAAAGTTTCTATACGCTGTCAAATATATACTTCGGATATTTAAAGATTTGATACAGTTTTATGAATTTACGTAAAGTTGCAAGAGAACCGATTTTTATATGTAATTGCAAAATCCACTCTATGAAATTGAAGCGCACCTAACCAACTGATCAATTGTATTATCTATAATAATTTTTCAACATTTACCTTCAGAATTCCACACTAACTCATTTACACCAATCTCCACCAAATCATCGATTTGTTTAATCTCCGATTCGATCAGTTTCAGTTCAACTGGGGAACTATTCTCTTGTATAGAGTTATACCAGTCGATGGTTTTTTCAAGATTCAGAGTGTAAGTGCGAAAAGTTTCGTTCTTTTCAGCGAAATTTAAAGCGATCTCCGGTATACCCTCGACAGCCATTTGCTTCAAATAGTGCACCTCACGCAGAATACTGAAGAGTTCCGGACTGAAATTCAATATTAACGAATTGCTATTGGGATCACGGGCGATTAACGAAACTTTCAGATTTGTTTCGATTTGTTCCGCCAACTTTTCACTCCATTCGTCGAAGGCACAGGTTTTATGTATGCCCAGTCGACGCATCAATCGCTCGTAACGTGTAAATATATCCTCTGCGATTTCGGATTTGGTTATGCTAAGTGGTGTGACGCATTGAGAAAATAAATAACGATACTTTTGAAATATCAAAGGTTATTTGGGTTTGAAAACTAAGCTCACTCGTGTTGAAGTTTTTGAAAATTTTTAACTGGGGTGCTGATACGCGCCTCCAGTTGGTTGCACCAACGTATGAAGGCGGCTACCGGTGGACAGTTGTAATCCGGATACAAGTTCTTGTTCTCTTGTTGCAAATCAATTTGTTTGTAAAATATATCCTCACACGTGGTCATTTCCACTTCGAGCATTTGTACGATCTCTGTGTAACGCTGTGTAAATTGTTCTTTGATTTTAGGGCGATCAATTACACTTCCCACAATATTTATAAGCTAAAAATTTAGAATATCAAGATACATAGTACATATATAAAAAATTTACCATTTTCCATAAATAGTTCTCACCTTGAACATGCTCTCCAAATTATGGCAATCATCGAATGCTTGACACAATATCGCAGCCAGTTTCATGTCCAACTCCAGTATATGCGTTTGAAAGTTCTCGAAATCCTCATCGAATTCGTGATCGTCGGGATCGAGCACATCATAAGACTTGGAGGCGAAAGCCGTGAAATACTGATTGAACTCCACATATACCGCAGTGATGCGTGTACTCAATTGACGTCCGCGTAGACCACCGATTTCAACTTTCTCTAACTTCAAGAATTCAATCACAGTAAAGAAAAACCTAAATCCAGAAAATTTGGCTTATAAGTGTGTGTGAAAGAGCCAATGCAATAACTTACCATTGTATTGTGGTTAAACGCTCCAAAAAGGCATTAAAGCGATTGAAGACGGAATTTGGATGAAAGGTCCAGGGTATCGGTGGTCTCTCTTCTGGCGTGGGAAAGAAATCTGCTAAATTTTCTTTGTAGTGATCATAAAGCTCACGAAAGAATTTCAATATTTGTATAGATTGTGTGAGACGTTGCATTGCCTCATCAATATCGCTATGGAATATCGACGAAGGATCAAGATAACGCTTGGCCTTAACAATGAGAAGGTATGTACAAAATTTAGGTTCATTCAAAATAAAAATTTTAAAAGACTAGAATTTATTCATAATTTTTATTTGGGGATCTAATATATGTACATAGAGGACCATCTTTCCTATTTTTGGCGGGCATCGGATATATGTTCCGATAAATGAAAGAAATACAAGACCACTTTCACACGGGCCGATATATATTAAAACTGGTAAATTTACAGAAAGCCAAAAAAAGGAAAAATTCTGAACAACTTAGCCTAAAAAACTATGGTAGACCCATGCCGGTTTCGAGCCAGTGATTTTTAAGGCGAAGGTTTTTTTGGGATTCCAAAAATTTGTTCGCCAGTTTATGCGATATCCTAATGAAATTTAAATTATCAGGTATCGGAATCAACAATATCGGACTACTATATCTCATATCTCCCATACGACCGATTATTCAGATTTTTTAAACTTCGCCTTAAAATCACTGGCTCGAATACCGATCCGCACTAATATACATACATATATTTTAAAAACTTTTTCGTCTCAGGAATACAGTCGGTAGTTTACTGGGTGTGACGAATACACCACAACGGTAATTAGGTATACATTTGCCATATGTGTTAGAGCGGATCAAAGTTGCCGCGTTAAGAGAAAGGAAAGACAAGTAGTCTTTGGATCGTCTAAATATCGATACAATAATTTTACAAGCGCAAAACTCTAGTTCTATTGTAAATAATGCACTAGCATATCAGCTCCTTTATTACTTACCTGCTGTATAATAAGATTACATAATTGTTTCAGCAGAACGGTTATTTTTGAAGAATTGCTGTAATATCGTGAGTTACCCCACATTGTACAAATCACAAACATTAGTGGGATTAGTAGCGGTTTACACTCGGCAAAATCGATCTCTTCCAACTGCTGTATAGGACGTTTCAGTGGATTTAGATAGAGTGTGATGTCTTTCGCTTCGGCTAAAGCTGCAACAAAATTATGAGTCCCAAACATTTGTTATACAAAAATATAACTTTCATCCTATTTTTACCTGTTACAACGTTTTTGAATATTCCTTGAAAACATGGGTGATATGCACTATTAGTATATTCCAATACCAAAGCCATGGCACGTATACGTTCACCACGCAATTGATCGAATATGAAGGATAAGTTCTTCAGCCGATTATTCCAGAAGGCGATTTCTTGAGTTTAAAGTGAAAATTGATAAATATACATATAAATCGAGGATTCAATTCAAGAGGTGGGAATGTTTAAATATGAAGGAGATCAAAACAAACAACCATTCGATCAACCTACAACTCCAAAATACGTAGTAGTTGTACGCCGTGTGAATTTTCGTAAGGAACTTAAACTATTCTCGAGATTCTCATTATCTAAGATTTAAGTCTACACAAATTTCACGAACTAAAATCTCAAAGTCTCCAGTTTGCCTATAAAAGGTGGGGCTTCAAAACATATTTTCTTCTTTTAAGAAAAGTGATTGGGTAGAGATGTGTAAGAGTTAACAAAATTATTGTCAAAAAATATCAGATACTAGTAGATCCGCTGTGGTATACATTTATACTTATATTCATATAATAAACTACTATTTAATACAGTGAAAATTTTATTTACGAATAAAGGCGAAACTGTTTTTGACGGTATAAGAATCCAGGAGATTGTACTTGAGGTTTAATTTAAAATAAGGAATTTAAGGCTGTTTTCACAGTTAAGATAACAGCTTCTGTCAATTCTATTTAAAAAAAGTTCTTTACCGAAAAAAGGAGACCCCACAATCTGCACCAACTACCGTGGGATTAGCCTCCTCAACATCGCATATAAGGTTCTATCGAGCGTATTGTGTGAAAGATTAAAGCCCACCGTCAACAAACTGATTGGACCTTATCAGTGTGGCTTTAGACCTGGCAAAGCAACAACCGACCAGATATTCACCATGCGCCAAATCTTGTAAAAGACCCGTGAAAGGAGAATCGACACACATCACCTCTTCGTCGATTTCAAAGCTGCTTTCGACAGCACGAAAAGGAGCTGCCTTTATGCCGCGATGTCTGAATTTGGTATCCCCGCAAAACTAATACGGCTGCGTGAGCTGACGTTGAGCAACTCCAAAAGCTCCGTCAGAATCGGGAAGGACCTCTCCGAGCCGTTCGAAACCAAGCGAGGTTTCAGACAAGGCGATTCCCTATCGTGCGACTTTTTCAACCTGCTGCTGGATAAAATAGTTCGAGCCGCAGAACTAAATAAAGAAGGTACCATCTTCTATAAGAGTGTACAGCTGCTGGCGTATGCCGATGATATTGACATCATCGGCCTCAACACCCGTGTCGTTAGTTCTGCTTTCTCCAAGCTGGACAACGAAGCAAAACAACTGGGTCTGGCAGTGATCGAGGGCAAAACGAAATATCTCCTGTCATCAAACAAACAGTCGTCGCACTCGCGACTTGGCACTCATGTCACTGTTGACAGTCATAACTTTGAAATCGTAGATAATTTCGTCTATCTTGGAACCAGTGTGAACACCACCAACAATGTCAGCTTAGAAATCCAACGCAGGATAACTCTTGCCAACAGGTGTTACTTCGGACTGAGTAGGCAATTGAGAAGCAAAGTCCTCTCTCGACAAACAAAAACCAATAAGTCACTCATAATTCCCGTCCTGCTATATGGTGCAGAGTCTTGGACGATGTCAACAACGGATGAGTCGACTTTACGAGTTTTCGAGAGAAAAGTTCTGCGAAAGATTTATGATCCTTTGCGCGTTGGCCACGGCGAATATCTCATTCAATGGAACGATGAGCTGTACGAGATATACGACGACATTGACATAGTTCAGCGAATTAAAAGACAGCGGCTACGCTGGCTAGGTCATGTTGTCCGGATGGACGAAAACACTCCAGCTCTGAAAGTATTCGACGCAGTACCCGCCGGGGGAAGCAAAGGAAGAGGAAGACCTCCACTCCGTTGGAAGGACCAAGTGGAGAAGGACCTGGCTTCGCTTGGAATATCCAATTGGCGGCACGTAGCGAAAAGAAGAAACGACTGGCGCGCTGTTGTTAACTCGGCTATAATCGCGTAAGCGGTGTCTACTCCAATTAAGAAGAAGAAGTTCTTTACCGAAAGAAGGAATCTTAGTTTAGTTTACCATACTTAAGAGCCTAACAATAAGTTTGCGAATCTTAAACCACTCACTTAATTTACACCCTACATAGTTGATTATGTTTTAAACTGAGCCTAAAATATATTACGTCTGGGCTGGTAAGTCGTTTCTTCGTAATCTTGAGCTCCTATTCCCACGCAATAACGATCTTGCTAGTTCCATTGGATGTTCTCATTTCGGATAAACCGCGGTGCTCCGGTGATTATACGAAGAATTTTTGATTGCACACGACGATGAATTTCGATGTTGCTGCTACTCGCGTTGCCCCACAGCTCACACCCATAGATCCAGATTGGTTTTAAAACTGTGTTGTATATAATGACTTTATACTCCAGACTCAGAGCTGAGCGAGTTAATAAGCCAGTGCAAAGAACCTGCCTTTAACTTAAGGTAAGACCTTTTAGCCTCTATGTGGTTTCGCCAAGTGAGTCGCCTATCCAAATGGACCCCTAGGTAAGTAACATGATTGCTTTGTGGTATTTTTACGTTGTTCAGTGTCAACGACGAACAGCTGCTCTTGTTTAGGGTAAATGTAACGTGCTTACATTTTTGCTTGTTAACCTTTATCCTCAAGTTTGCGAGCCAGTTGACCACAGATTCAATATGATTTCCTAGGAGTGCATTTGCATGAATTGGGCACTTGGAGCAGCTGATTATTGCAGTGTCATCGGCAAAAGTAGACATAGTCAAGCGGTCGTTTACTGGGATATATGAAGTGTATAAAACATATAACATTGGGCCAAGAAAACTGTCTTGTGGTACACCAGCTTCAACCGTTTGAGCTTTAGATGTAGTGGTGTTACATCGAACTACAAAATTTCGATCATAGAGGTAGGACTTAAACAGTTCGTGGGTGTTTTGCGGGAGTAGCATTTTTATTTTGTACATAAGACCATCTAACCATACTCGATCAAAAGCCTGCGCGACATCAAGAAATATTGCAGAGCAATATTCTCGTTTTTCAAAAGCTGTTCGAATTTCAGATGTGATCCTATGTACTTGCTCGATCGTTCCATGTTTTTCCCTGAAGCCAAATTGGTGAGATGGTATTATGTTGTGGGTTTGAAGATTATAATAATTTCGACATGCGCGATAACAAGCTGATGGGCCTATATGAGGATGGCTGCGTTTTGTCCTTTCCAGGCTTAGGTATCATTACTATAGTTGAATTTTTCCATTGTTGAGGAAAATGAGCTTGTTTTGTGATTGCATTGAAAAACATATAGATGCAGATTATAGCACAATTTGGTAGCTCAATAATCATTTTTGTAGTAATTAAGTCGTGCCCAGGAACTTTTTTTGGTTCCGATTTCTCCATAATTATTTTTGATATCTCTTCAGGTACGAATTTCACTGGCTCAAATTCCATCAAATAGGGTACGGTTGGAAGTGTAAAGTCATTAGTTTCTGGGTTTGGCTGGAAGACATTTTTTAGATGAGCAGCGAAGGTTGCTGACTTTTCTGCATCACTCCGAGCCCATTTGCCATTATTGTCACGTATAGGCATTTCACACTCTATTAGCGCACTTAGAGTTTAATGTGCTTTCCACAACGGGTGATTTGTAGTAGTCGGTGACAGCTTTTGAATGTACTGGTACTGCGCACGCTGTTCCTCGTTTCTGAGGGCTCGTCAGCGCATGTGTGGCCGTTTTCAACAGTTGTTTTGAGGCTGGTGATCTATGAACCTGCCACTCTCTTCGTAGGCGCCGTTTTTGTAATACTAGTATTTCAATTTCCCTATTAGTTAAGCTATGCTTTTTGTTTTCCATGTAACCTTTTTGAGGAGTTGAAATTTTGGCGGCTGTTTTAATGGTTGATTCGAATGCTGCGATGGTGTTTTCAATATCGACCGGTGTATCTAAATTTGGTTCGAGTTCTATGTGTGTGCTGATGTATTTTTTGTACTTTAACCAATTTGTAGATATACGACGACATTGACATAGTTCAGCTTACGCTGGCTAGATGGATGAAAACGTGAAGCATGTCTACGCCAATTAAGAAGAAGGGTGACTGATGCCGCAAAGTAAAGAGAACTGGTGAGTGGTACTGATGAGAGGTCTGCTCTTGTTTCTGCAGTAATATGGCTGTGAGGAATTTTCTTAGTTACTGCGAAGTTAATTAAATCTGGCAGCTTTTTCGGGTCTGCCGGCCAATATGTAGGCTTTCCAGGAGACACGTAGTCCAGTTTGTTTCTTTTACATATAAGGGCGGTATATAATTGCTTGCCTTTAGGGTTACATAACCAGGAACCTCTGAGAGGATGTTTCGTATTATAATCACCTGCAGCAAGAAAGCACTCTCCCAGCAAGCTGAAGAAATCTATAAATTGCTTTTCTGTAATCGTGAAACGTGGGGGACAATAAACGGCGGACAAAGTAATGTCACCTTGCTTTGTCTGAACGCATATTGATGTTGCTTGCAGATAATTCTCAGCAGTTCCAGTTAAAGAATGGTGTTTTATGCGACTCTTGATTAAGATATCAGTTCCACCATGCGCCTTTCCATCTGGATGATTCGTACAATAGAAGGTATATCCCGATACATTAAAGTTGTATTTACTAGTTAGGTGAGTTTCTGCAAGAAGCATTATATCAATTTCCTTGTCGATGAGAAATTTTGACAGCTCTAGTTTATGGCGAGGTATACCATTTGCATTCCGTTTTGGCGCGGAATTTATATGCAATTGGACTTCTATTGCTGGACTGTGAATACATGCGCATGTTTAAAAATATATACTGTGAAGTCTCACATAAACAGACACTAACGAGCCAGCCTTTCTGTCCAGTTATTAGAGTTGTCGGCTTAATATATTGTACTTAATGAAAATCAATAAATTGTGGGACTGGTCAATACTTGTATGTTAATAGAAATGTCCGCTTAATAGCGCGTCCATCTAATAGAGCGTCCATTTATTGCACTTTTCACTGTATTTATTTGTTATTTATGAATTGTTTTGACTATCCTATATTCTAAGTTGCTTCAAACTGGGCACAGTGTGCTAAATTTTACTAAAGTCGGTTCAGTAGTTTAGGAGTCCATCGCAAACAAACAACGTAACACTTAATTTTTATAGCAAACAAAAAATACCGTGAATTAAAATAAGGCTCCTTCTTCCCAAAACCTTTAAACCTTTAAGACCATAATATTTTGTTTGTCTAAACAACGATCCATCAATTCCCTCAAGTCAACGTAAATTGAGAATGATGCTACCGATCGAGCATAGTAATTACGCATAAAATTTGGGAAAACAATGTTTTCATACTCACCAACTTGCGGTGTAGGGTTCTGACCATTTTGAAATGCGTTCGATGGATTCTCTTTGATGACTTCGTGTATTTGTTCTGCCCACTTGATGACAACACCCTCAATAGCACTTTTCAAGTATAAATCGATAGCTATGCGACGTGAATTATTTAATTTCGCAGCCAACTTAACAATCAATTCCACACCCACTGGCATAGCGAGTATTGTCTCGCCACTCACTTGCCCCTTCACCTGATGTACAGTGCTCTTCAAGCTGTGCACATGCTTTTGCACATCCTGTGCAACCATTGTGGGCCATGACTTGTAGTTCACATCATTGGAGAGCAATGGTACAAGCACCTCCTCGACCAACGCGGACAGCTGATCGATGGTGCGTGTAGCCAAGTCACCATAAATAATAAAATTACTACAGTCCTCGCGTGGCACAGGCTGTGGATGTTTCTTAATGAAATAAACCCCTTTACTTTTTAACTGTGAGAGGGGAAAGGTAGTGGATGGTAACAGTTGTGCGGCTTGTGTGAGTATAATAATTAGCACCATGGGTACCGGTCGATCGAGAAATTCTTTTATTATAGCTTTGTGCTCTTCCACCGTTATTACTCGTGTCCATTTTTCTGGTTTCAATTTCAGTGATTTAATAACAAAAGAACCCATCAGCTCTAGCCGTGGATCTGGTCCTACCGCTGCAGCGGCTGCGGCTTCTGCGCTAGTGGAGGGTTCCATTGTCGATAATTTCTTTAGAAATTACGATGCAGGAATTGCTGGAAAAGATTAGTAACTATGTTTTAAGGGAATTTAGATAAATGTGGTCAATAGATGAATATCAACTCTTTAATAACAATGTAGATAACATTGGACTTATGTTTAGATCTTTCGTTAATTAATCCCAATCATCATCTTGTGGAATTTGAAAATTTTGAGAGATTATTACGTCGTACAGTATACAGTTAATTCCAAATATTCGTTTAAGATTCTTTATTTAATATTTTTATAAAGCAGTCTGAGTTCGTCGAGAGAGCAAGTCGTACACAGAAAGATATTTTGTTAGTAAAAATATATGAATTTTAATTATATCATGCAATCCGTAAAACTTAAAAATTTTGACCAAGCCTTTCTACTTCTAAGAATCTCTATACTTTGTAGATATGTATGTTTCTAAAACTAACCAATTTTTACTGGTCGGCAAATAAATTTTATTGGACTACGGCGTCATTTTGCGTTAAAACTCTTATCGAAGCTCTGTTATCCTAGCTCTTTTTTGCTTTTTTTAATATTAAGAATACAAATATGGCATACTCTCCTAAATATACAATCCGGTTCTCTTGATTAGTGTCAATAATTTTTATGAAAGAACAAGTAAGGAAGGGCTAAGTTCGAGTGAATTTTATACTCTTGCAACTTGAAGGAGTCAATGCCAGGAAAATACCTTAAGGTGTAAAACGTCAATCAGAGGATCAGAATCCAAGCATTTAAAAAAAAATAAAAATGACAGATGACGAGAAAAGTTGAAATCCGGTTGACTGTCCGTCTGTCCGTCCGTACAAGCTGTAACTTAAGTGAAAATTGAGATATCTCGATGAAATTTGGTAAGTGGGTTCCTTAGTACAAATTTCGAGTTAAATGGACGTAATGGTCATCGCCATTAACCGAAAACACATAAAATGTCATAACTAAGCACTAAATTAAGCTGTAATTTGCCACAGAGGATCGCAATAGCAATGGGCACATATGGTCAAAACTTTGGAAAAAGTGGGCGTGGCCCCGCCCTCTAATAAGTTTAATGTACATATCTCCTAAGCCACTTAAGCTACAGCAACCAAATTTTCCGAGTACAAATCTTATAAGAACTTCTACCGACAGTGTGAAAATGGATGAAATCGGAGGATAATAACCCTTTATAACGGTACTGTTAAGAACTACTAATAGCGCAATAAATTAATAACTATATATGCCAGAGACATTAAATGTCATGCCAGAGATGGCATGAGAGAGTTTTATTAGCGCTGGTGCGAAAATTGGACGATGGGCGTGGCACCGCCCACTTTTTGGTGAAATCCCATATCTCGGGACCCGAACAATTGATTTCAACAAAACTTAGTACGTGACATTGTTTTTATATTCGTATATCACATTGTGAAAATGGACAAAATCGGATAACAACCACGCCTATGTCCTATATAGCACAATTTTAAATTCCACTTGATTCGTTCAGTCTAAAAACGGTTCAAGAGCTGAGGTACCGAAAATTTAGACCCTGGTCTAATGGTCAAAGTGTGATATATATTACTGAAATTAAGGAATAACCCTTCTCTCTTAATGGTATGTCTATATGTCAAAAATGGATTGAATCGGACCAATACTTCCCTTAGCCCCCATATACCAAATATAAAGATTTTCGAACTTCGGGGTGACTTTGTACTGCATATAAAGGCCAATATGTGAGTTATCCCAATGAAAATAAGAGAGCGGTTTTACTCAAGAAATTGTATCTTTGTGCTTAAAATAGATAAATTTGAGCGAAAACTTGGCCTAGTCCCCAAAATAACTAATACCGGGAGTTTCGAACATCCAGCTGTCCTTATTTCCCTGGCTTTGATTCTTGCAAGTTGCAAGAGTATAAAATAAACTTAGCACTTCCTTACTTGTGTTATATTGTGTTAGATAAATGGTCTCCATTTAGAACCAATCGCTTCCAAGTAATTGACCTCAAAATGGCGACACCAAGATATAGTAACAGTTCGTGAAATATTTTTGGGTCATCAGAGGCAAAAAGGAGGAGTTTGTGGGCCGATGGATATATGCATCAAAGGTCGATAATAAAGATGGGCCAAAGACTTTCATCTCATGTTGTATAAGTTGATGTAAGTAGATATTAAAAATGTTAGTTATAACTCTAAGAGTCAGCAAATGTTGTACTACTTATTTTAAAATATTTTTGAAACAATTTATAATTATTTTAAACATTTAATAATCTTTATGAATGGATATATGTATCTATACTTATTACTATACAAGCTTATTTTCACGCAAAATCAATTATTTGTAATTGAAAAATATGAAAAAGTTATAATAATAATAATAATAACAAATTTCAATATTTTTTACTAAATTCATTTATTGTATATTTAAGAATTTCCTAAAACACATCACTACTAAATTTATATTTTTGATTATGTAAGCGTTTGCGTAAACGAAAAGTTCTTCTTATAGGTCAAATTCCTCCACATTTATTTATATAAACACATTACGTTATTAAGACTATTTTTTTTTTACTCTCCACCTTTTTATTAATAATATATAATTTTAAATACTTTATTTATAAAATTTTCACCTTTTTCCACAAAAAATTCTCACAAAATTAAAGTGTAGCCACTACTCATCTTCAATATCCAACTTAAGAATGATGCAACGATTATCTATTTTCTTGGTACCAGTCAGTGAGAAAGTTCCCTTCAATTGACAACCATCGAAAAAATAACTGAGCCTTAACAACCGCGCTACACACACCCTCCGACAAATGCATTTTGATAAACATCAACATAACTGTTATTATTTGACAATATTTTATTGCACGCTACCAAATTACATTCAGTTTGATACCATCGCTGCCAAAATGGCTAAATGTAGTTATTTGGCATATGAAAAAAGTTAACAAAACAATTGCCGTATTCAATATAATTTTGTAAAGCGTAAATAATATTAGTGAATATTTCAAAATCCATTTGAAGAAATTTTTCTGAAATGATTTCAATAATTTTTTTTACGAATAATATGTTAACTATTTAGTAGGGTATTTTATTTCCGATACGTAGTGTATATTATATGCTGTACTTAATATCTACAAATAATCATATTAAGGGTGATTCATGCGGGCATATTTTCGATAGAATAAGCACTCTTATAATAGAGCTTGCCATTCGCTTTAATGTTATTATAATTAATAAAAGGATAATATTTTTTTCAAACATTCGCAAATGCTTCAAAATTTTAATTTTTTAGTGAACCGTTATGATCATCAATGGCTTCAGATGCAGCTGGTGAAATTTCTTTCACATACTAAACTGCTCGCTATTGACGGTTATAGTGTATTAAAGCTATAATAGCTCTGCATGGATTACCCATTAAGTATATGCATGTTATTTGTAGCTATCGCACTAAATATCAATAAGCAAATTAATTTTACAAATTCAACTTTTTTTAAGAAATAAAAAGAAACAAGTAAGGAAAGGCTAAGTTCGGGTGCAACCGAACATTTTATACTCTTGCAACTTGCAGAAATCAAAGTCAGGGAAATGCTTTAAAGAATAAAACGTCAAACAGACATATTCGGTGTAAGATTTGTTGGAAAAACGAAAATCATTATAAGTGGTGTGAGAGTTTTAGTATTTTTTCGACCGCATACCAGTTTTATCAATCTTATTTTTCCCAATTTCAAAAATCCACATACTATTATATAACTTTCCATGCCACAGAACTTAAAAAAACAGAAAAAATGTTTTTTTAATAAAATCAATAATATTATTCAAAATATTAGTTATATACAACTGGTTCTAGCTTTCCAATCGAAATCTCTTTTTACAGATTATAATAATATCAGAACAAATATATTTTTTTCATCAAAATCAATTTATATTATTCAAAATAGTCTCCTTTTGCTTCAATACAGCTTTTTGCACGGTCCAAAAGCATGTCGAACGAGTGTTTTAGCTCGTTGGCCGGTATGGCCGCCAGTATGCCGGTGCAAGCCTTTTGAATGACCTCTACGTCTGCATAACGCTTTCCTTTCATGGGCAAATGAATTTTTCCGAAAATGAAGAAGTCGCACGGTGCCATATCAGATGAATACGGTTAAAATGTGATTATTGGTCAAATAATCGTCCTTCAAATTTTGGATTCTGAACAATTTTTGGTGGTCAGCAAAATGGGCGGAACAAACCGTGCACACACCTTTCGTAAGCCCAAATGTTCGGTCAAAATGCGATAAATCGTTGCTTTGGAGATGTTTAAATCTATTTCCATGTATTTCAATGATGATTTCGGCTGATTTTTGATGAATTCACGCACAGTTTCGATGGAATTTCCGGTGATCACGGATTTGATTGGCCCACATGTTGATCGTCATTTATGTCCTCACGACCACTTTGAAAACGTTGAAACCACTCGTGCACTCGTCGGGATAGGCAATCATCGCCATAAACTTGTTTCATCAATTGAAACGTTTCGGTAAAAGTTTTACCAATTTTAAAACAAATTTTAATGTTGGCTCTTTGCTCGAAGCTCATTTTCGCACCGATAACACAAACATACTGACACTTAAAACGCAATAACTTCATTTCAATCAATGAAATGTCATGAAATTCTCACTGGACAATCGATAAAGATAGCAGGTTCTAACGCACCAGTCGACATATAGATGGCACCACCAGGGGCGCTAGATTCAAAAAGCCCTGTTTACTTTGGAAAGTACCTTGTAGAGGCTGGGTCAAGTTTTCGCTCAAATTTATCTATTTTAGGCAAAACAATACATTGTTATGAAAACACTCTCTCTTATTTTCATTAAGATAACTCACATATTCGCCGATATAAGCGGTACAAAGTCACCCGAAAGTTCGAAAATTTTTACATTAAGTATATGGGGACTAAGTGAAGTATTGCTCATATTCAACCCATTGTTAACATACGGACGACCCATTGCTAGATAAAGATTATACCTGAATTTCATTAATAATTCGAAAGTCTATAGGTAATAGGGTCCAAATATTCGGTACCTAAGGGCTTGAACAGGTTTTGTTGGATTCGAACAATTTTTGTTCATAAAGTGGCGTACACTAAAGGCATTATTTGTGCAAAGTTTTGTCCCGTTATATTAATTGCTTTTTGATTTGTGTACTGAAAACTGAACGAATTAAGTGGAATTTAAAATTGTACTGCATGGGAAGTAGGCGTGGTTGTTGTCCGGTTTTGCAGATTTTCACAATGTGATATAAGAATATAAGAGGAATGCTAAGTACTAAATTTAGCCGAAATCGGTAGCTTGGATCCCGAGATATGTGATTTCACCAAAAAGAGAGCGGCGCTACGCCCATCGTCCAATTTTCACACCGGCTCCCATAAAGGGACGGACAGACAGACACTCACTCGAATTTCAAATTTTCTCGTCATCCTGATCCTTTATATATGTATACATATGTAAATAACCGTATATTTATCTTGCTTGGTTTTAGGTGATACATACAAGCGTTAGGTGAACAAAACTATTATACTCTGTAGCAACAGTTTGCAAGAGTATAAAAAGAAAAAAGTGATTGTCCTTGACATTGCGAATTAGAACCTAATGGATGGTGTTATTAAAATATATTGAGTATTTGAGTAACACCAAACATGGTTACTTTTATAAACCACTGTTACAGTTAGCTTTCAAATAGTAGTGGTTTAAATGTAGGAGTTATCGCAACCAGCCCCTCAAGCAAAGGAAAGAAAATTGTTAGAACTCAAAGGAATTCGTAGAGTCAAGCATTATGCCCCTTGTATTCGATAGGTGCGTCACAATCAGTCGGGTTCCATTACACAGTTTCGTGGCATGATGATTGTGAAATATAATAACGACCGATCCTACTTTGAGACGCAAATGATGCGGTGGCATACCAAGCATGTCCAAAGAATTTAGAAATACCACTGGATAATTCACTGTGCCGTCTTCATTGTCAAGACGATCGATCGATTTGTATGAGCGCAAGTCTTCCGGAATTTGACTTTGAATCTTCCAGTTTAAGTCAACAACATCTGTATTTTTGATTTGCGCGTGCACTTAACGAATCGTAGTTACGATAATTTGGCCAATGTCCGAACATTTGTGATGAGTTCATCTTTCGTGAATTGACAAAGGGAAGATGGAATTGATATCGAACTGGCGGAAGTATCAACCGAAATTCTACCATTTCCAATTTTTAGCGAAGGCCATGTAAAATGTCTTCGGCAATGTCTTTTTTGTTGGTGTCCCACAATTGTAATTGCTGGCTTACTTCTCCAAAACTTGCACACACCGTACCATACACAGTACGCAATGACTCAAATAAAGTTGAACCGCGTACATTAATCAATAGCAACCGAAGGTAGAAGCAGTCATCGTTTTACGGGTGGATTGTGTAAATTCGTCCTAATGCTTTAGTTGAGAACACACCTGGATTTCAATCTACTTGTTGACCTTGCTTTCTGCGCAACTACTTCTTCGACGATGCATTCCATGTATAATATCAGGGTATTTCCGAATAGAGCAACGTTCTCGTAAACGGATCATTGACGAAAGTTGAGAAAAAACTCGTCAATGTTAATTTTGTTGCTGGCGGTGTTTCCACTGGCTGTACTGTATTCTTTGAGTTGAAATACACATTAATATAAACACATAAATAGCATGGTTTGAATTTGGTTAGCATTTACATTAATGTTTAAAATGAAAAAAAGTTGTTGTAGTGACATAACTACAATAGTTGGACATATGCTAGCGGGGAGTTTTTTGTAGACATTATGATTTTCTTCAATTTTGTTGTACATTATTTTGTTCTATCGCTAATAGTTTCGGCAGCGCATTCAACGAAAGACATTTTAAGACTCATTTTTCTACACCTTCGGTTACATTGTTCAAATTTTACCAAGGATCCCTAATTTTTTTCAAAATGAGATGTAGCCTATGTCAAATTGGAAGAATGTAGCATTCTATTGGTGAAAGAATTTTTTAAATCGGCCCAGTACTTTTTGAGCCTATTCATTACAAACATACAAAAATAGGTACAAATCTTTCCTCTTTATAATATAAGTGTAGATTAAATATTTTAAAAAATAAACATCAATAAAGAAAAAATTACATTTTTTGACATACATATTTTTCAAAACTATTTTCAGTGAAGTGACGAAAAAATATCCACCATTAATTGGTGCGATGAAGGAAGATGCGGTTTTCTGAACTTTATCATTGGGTTGATAACAATAAACCCGTTTTCAATACAACGGTTACACTTACAGCTGACCCAACATAACTCCACCAAAAATAGATGCTCTTCCTGAATTAAGATCTTCTTAGCACCTATAAAACTCATGAGGATGAAATGTCAGTACACTAATTAGGATGAGGCTAAAGGGAAGAGCTATTTTTATACCTTGAACAGGATATATTAAGTTTGCCACGAAGTTTGTAACACTCAGAAGGAAGCGTCGGACACCCTATAAAGTATATAAAGGTAGGGCCATATAAAATTTTAAATTTAAAATGGCAATAAAAAAAACGGCTTGATATTTTTCAAAGGTCTAACATTTATTTAAAAGGTTGTTTTATGAAATTTATGTATTTGTGGAAAACAATTTTGGACAAATGAACACCACGGCTGGGTTTACAGTAGCTTCTCCGATCCACCCAATTTTGGAGTACTTTCTCGATGGTTTCAGGCCTTATGGCAGCTACAGCAGCTTGAATCTCGTACTTTAGATCTTGAATTGTTTCTGGATGGTTGACGTAACATTTATCTTTAACAGCTCCTCACAGAAAATAGTCCAACGGATTTAACTCGCAGCTTCTGGGAGGCCAATTCACATCACCTCTTTTACTGATTATGCGATCGAAGATAGGGCGTAAAAGATTGAGTGTAGCGTTTGCTGTATGGCACGTAGCGCCCCAAATGTGACAATTCTGCTTGTTAACGTAACCATCGAGGTGGAAATGAGCCTCGTCCGAAAAGATGATTTTTCGGTAAATTTACCATCCTCGGTCAAACTTTCAAATTTTCAATATTTCCCAGTTTTCTTCTAGTGAATAGCGACCCATTTCGTAAATTTTAGACTTTTTACTGAATTCTGTCACTTTCCGAATGGTATTTGACGTTTCCAATGTCGAAATATAGATTATTCAAATTTAAAACGTTAGATGGCCCACCTGTATAAATGATGAGTATGTTGAGCTGAGTCGATTTAGCCATGTCCGTCTGTCTATATATATACGAACTAAGTTTTTAAGATATCATTTTAAAATCTTGCAACCGTCATTTTCTCTTCAAGAAGCTGCTCATTTGTCGAAACTGCAGATATCGGACCACTGTAACATAAAGCTGCCATACAAACTGAACGATCAGAATCAAGTTCTTGTATGGAAAACTTTCACATTTGACAATGTATCTTCATGAAATTTGGTACAGATTATTTTCTAAGATAATAATGTAATCTCCGAAGAAATTGTTCAGATCGATTAACTATAGCATATAGCTACCATACAAACTGAATGATCGGAATCAAATGCTTGCATGGGAAACTTCCTCATTTGACGTGGTATCTTCACGAAATTTGACATGGATTACTGCTTAAGGTAATAATATAAACTCCGAAAAAATTTTTCAGGTCGGATTACTATAGCATATAGCTTCCATACAAACTGAACACATAGTTACTAAAATAAATTCACCTGTGAAGGATATATTAGCTTCGGTGCAGCCGAAGTTAACGTTTTTTCTTGTTTTTCTCATCAATTTAGAAATGTGTACTGTATACACACCCTCCACCCTTTATCCTCATCCAAATTAGTGTACTGACATTTCATCCTCAAGTTTTAAGGCAAACCAGTCGTAATCGTACCAGCACAAATGCGTCTTCCCGTTCAGGAATGTTACAAGAAGCAGTAATGTCAGAAAACAACGCTGATCGCAATTATAATCTAATATAGTATATCAAATGCACCAATCTGAAAATATCGGCCAGATATGGAATAATCTTATAAAATTTATATCTTGAGGTTATTAATTTTTTTTTAATTAAAGGGCAAGTTTTAGAATTTTAAATGCCAAATAATGCATTAAATCGGTGCATGACTTTTCTTATACTTCACAAATTTAATATATATATACATATATGTCTATGTATTTCAATTACAAAGCAAGATATTTTAACATGATTTTTAAGTTAAAATTTTAAGAGTTTCTTTAGTTTGACTTTTTTTGATTATTTTAAATATGTAAAAAAGGAGCTATACATCAATAAAAAACAACAAAACAAAACTTGAACCAGTATATAAATCTTGTAACAGGAAATCCAAATTCATTAAATTAAAAGCTAGCATTAGAATTATCCGATTTAGGAGAATTATGCAATGTTGAAGGTTATTTCATAATGCCACTCTCATAGAAACCGACGCCCCTATTGTCAAAAAATTGAGACAATCGATTTTCATCTCTTCGGACAAATTGTTCTTCATCAAGAGCAGGTAGTAATCACTTGATTCCATATTGAAACTATAAAGTGGTTGCATAAGAACGTACCAACCAAATTTCCGGTGCTTCTGGCGAGTCATTATGGTTCAGACGAGTGTTAATCCAATCCAATCCGTGCCATACTTCGAGCTTTTTTGTAGCAAGTTCAATTTAAATGGCTCTAAGCAGTTTTTATATATACATATGTATTTGCTGGTGGTCATCGAAGCGTGCTCAAGTAATACTGACGTTTATAATCAAGCATTTACAAACCTATATAAAAGGTTTTAGTACGAAATCTTATCTTTATAACGTCATACGGCAACCCAATCTCATTAACAAAACGCGAGATACAGATTGCCAAAATCATACCATGGAAAAATAATAGATTTCGATCAAAAATTTTATGTTATTTAAAATTCAAAGTTGGTTGGTTCATTGAAAATCAGCGGCGGCACTTAGGCCGTCATTAAGCCCATTGTGCTCTCAGCTGGTAACCAAATTAAACCTTATCCAGCAACTCAGTGGTTAAAAAACCAAATTATTTTCCACCCCAGTTACCCAATGTATTTTAAGTTGGTGCATTGGGAGCCGTGGAATAGAAATTGTTCCAACGTCTCATCATCCTTGACGTATGCTCTGCATTTTCTGAAGGTGAGATCTTAAGGGTAGAAGTAGGAGCTTTTTGGTCTCTCCACTTTCAACACTCCCCCGAATTCACCATTTGAACTATCGATCATAGAATCATTGTTCCAACCTCAAAGTAAGTTTCTGACTTGATTATGGTATAACATTCGAGATTTTAAGCTCAGCATAGCAGCTGTCACTTCACTCACTTCACCAGTTTGTGTATGGACTCTTACATCAATTTATTTACAATTAAATAAATACTAATTGGGCAATTAGATACAGTAAATTACAGAAATTTTCTTAATCGCTTAATTATGAGTGTGTTTTAAAAATAATACTTGTATAAGAGTTAGTCATAGTTAACTACAAATGTAACTTTAGTGTGTAAATTTTTCGAAATGCTTGTTAAATTTTTAAAAATCTTGAACCGAGCTCATCCGAAATACCATTTCACTACACCATATTGATTTATTAATTCATATACTTTAACCACTAATTAATTATACATTTTTTAATTACAGCCAGCGCTCCACTCACAACAATGTCTTTCGAGAACTGGCTACGTTTCGACTTTACACCTCTTCATTACATAGAACCATTTATTGCTCTATATACCATAAATAGTCTTATGTTGCCAAGGTGATTTATTTACCAAAAACTGTATTAAGCACAATAAACAATAATTCGCATCCTGTTTATTTATATAAACAAATCAAAAAGCATATTACATTATAATATAGGGTTAACCAGGTAACGGCAACTTCAGCGTCAAACAACTGTTGCACACTGTTGTCGCGGTTTTGCCATAGCAACATTTACATTTGTATATGGTATACATATCTATGTACATATGTATGTGCACTTGAGATCCAGTCAATCGAGTCGTATCGATATAAAGTTGGTGAACAACTTGTGGAAATATCTATATTTACCTGCTTTCATATTTGCAAAGCTAAAAATAGCACTTGGAATCTATTTTTAGTCGCGCCAGCTGCTAGTTCCTTCGACACGCGATGTGAACAAACTTGTGGTAGGTCGAAATAAAACGTTTGCAGCAGAAAAGAGCAACGTTCACGTCTAAACTTGTTATCCTTAAAAGTTTTCGCGTGACTGAAGTCAATTAGGGCACATTTTCCGGTTTGTGTCGAAATACCTGTTGAACTTTCTTGAGATAATCAGTTGAGTGTCTAATGGGACAAGTGCAAAGTGCTTGGATTTCACTTCTAATATGCTTAGTAATTGAATTAAAGAATGTAGATTTGCCACTTAGCGGTCCTTTACCGTTTTGGAACACGAACATACCAAAAGGAATTTAAACTTGAAAGCACGGTAATGATTTTGATCTTCTTGCCCTTATCCTAATAAGAAAATAATTAGTAAAGCTAATCAGGAATATGTGATTATTTATGTAGTGATCTTTTGAACAAAATACTTTTATAATATTTTCTTGCGAGAAGCGTCTTTTATACTCAACAATTCATTATACAAAATAAACTTGGTCAAAGTTCCGTTAAATTTTCACCTTGAGACAATCAGATCTACACACGTCTAACCTTCTTAGTCCAAACTCACCAGTACATATTGACTATTCTCTCGATTATTTTGTCTTCCGTCTGTTTGCCTACCAAATCATTCGAATGGACTCGCGAACAAAGTTCGATACAAACTTATCCATTGTAAAAATCGTAACGCACTACTGAGATGTACCGACTTAAGCAGCTGCTGTAAACAAACTGGTGACAGCACAAGCATAGTAATTTGAGACAGTCCTACTAACTTAGCAGAGTACATTTATTTAAATATTATTTACCAAGGGAACTTAATTACAATTTCCAGGTGCTTTTTTGACACAATGTACTTGTTCTATTGAATTTCAAAAAAAAAAATTGCCGGCTCCTTGAAAGTTGCGAGAGTATGAAATGTTCGGTTACACCCGAACGTTGAAGGAACGTCTTGTTCTATCTCAAACCTCTGCAATATTTCTGAATGCGTGTCACAATTTCACAAGTTCCTCCAAAACTATCCTGTATTAGCCTATAAAAGAAGTAAAGTATTCACAAAAGTAAATATATACATATGTAAATAACCAAGTTAGTTTAAAATCCTCTTAACTGTCAAAGCTTGCTATGTTCAATAAGTTGAATAACCGCTTAATAGATTTGCTCACGAAAACTTTAACCCCATTGTTTACTAACAAAGAGTACTATGTAAATATTACCTATCGCTTTTTGTTTACTAACAATTCATAGAATAAAATCAAGGTTAAAGTCAAAATAATAGATGAAGCGCTTGCGCGTTAAAGGTTCCTCCTTAAAAGTAAAAGACATATGTATAGTAGGTATAAGGAATGCCACCTGTAGCATCTATTTATTTAGTTAATACTGTGGTAGCATTACGAACAGTTGTCATGGCATCTTAACTGATAAATCCACAGGTTTCTGTATACCAATAAACCATATAGGCCTTGATGAATTATATAATAAACAAGTAAGGAAGGGCTAAGTTCGGGTGTCACCGAACATTTTATACTCTCGCATGATAAAGTGATAATCGAGATTTCATTATCAGTCATTTACATATTTTTCAAATACCGTATTTGTGTAAAGTTTTATTCCGCCATCATCATTGGTTCCTAATGTATACATTATACAGAGAAGGCATCAGATGGAATTCAAAATAGCGTTACATTGGAAGAAGGCGTGGTTGTGAATCGATTTCACCCATATCTCGTACATGTCATCAAGGTGTTAAGAAAATATTATATACCGAATTTCATTGGACTCGGTGGAGTAGTTCCTGAGATATGGTTTTTGGTCCATAAGTGAGCGATGCCACGCCCATTTTCAATTTTTAAAAAAGCCTGGGTGCAGCTTCCTTCTGTCATTTCTTCCGTAAAATTTAGTGTTTCTGATGTTTTTTGTTAGTCGGTTAACGCACTTTTAGTGATTTTCAACATAACCTTTGTATGGGAGGTGGGCGTGGTTATTATCCGATTTCTTCCATTTTTTAACTGTATATGGAAATGCCAGAAGGAAACGATTCCATACAGTTTGGTTGACATAGCTATAGTAGTTTTGGAGATATGTACAAAAAACTTAGTAGGGGGCGGGGCCAAGTGCCAAGTGCTTTGTGCCAAATTTCACTTTAATATCTTTATTTATAGCTTAGTTATGACACTTTATAGGTTTTCGGTTTTCGCCATATTGTGGGCGTGGCAGTGGGCCGATTTTGCCCATCTGCGAACTTAACCTTGTTGTGGAGCCAAGAAATACGTGTACCAAGTTTCATCATGATATCTCAATTTTTACTCAAGTTGCAGCTTGCACGGACAAACAGACATCCGGATTTCAACTCTACTCGTCACCCTGATCACTTTGGTATACATAACTCAATATCTGACTCTTTTAGTTTTAGGACTTACAAACAACCGTTATGTGAACAAAACTATAATACTCTCCTTAGCAACTTTGTTGCGAGAGTATAAAAACTTAAGGAACAATTCCATAATCGGTAGTTTTAAAAATTTCAGAATACCTTTTCCACTTATTATACGTATATCGATTTTGTCTTTGTTTAAAACAAAATTTAGCAAAGTATTCCAATTTTGAAACAAAACGAAGTAATTAAACAAACAATAACAAATGCTCTTCAAGCAAGCCAATCAAACTTTGAACTCACTTTCGACTAAAATTAACCATTTTCTGAAGCGATCATTCACCGGCCGACAAGATAATGTCCACAATCTTATTGTAAGTAAAATTGCAAAAATGTTAAACAATGGATAAAATGAGACCGCTATGCAATAGGAGCAGAAGCTCGACCAACTAGAGAAAGGTGTTGCATCATAACCAACAGTGTAAGCCTCAAACTATTATTGACATTGAGCGAAAGTGTCGCAGCACAAACCGCAAAATTCAATTATTACATAATTTTTAGAAATTATAGTTATTTTCTTTTCTGTGCTCAAATAAAGGCGTTCCCAATTACTATCACACAAATTCAATGATTTTTATAAAAGCCAGTAAATGGATGGGGTAAATTCAGTCCACTCTTTAACATCACGGGTCTTACCATGCCTGCTATTTTAAATTACGTTATCATCACCGCAAATATAGTCCTCACCATCTTACGGGAGCTGGTCATGGTGCGGGCAATAATTGTAGAGCGAAATCTGCACGCTTACTACAAGCTGCCCGTAAGACCAATGGAATACTCACAAGATTATCATATATTGCAGTGTCCTTTCCAAAATACCACAGCTATACCCACACCAGAGAATATGGAGATTTGCGTGATTGTTAATGCTTACAAAGAGGAAGTCAAAAATGCGACAATGGCGCGAACATTAAAAACTCCATTACATACAA
Organism: Bactrocera neohumeralis; assembly: GCF_024586455.1. Classification (NCBI taxonomy): domain Eukaryota; kingdom Metazoa; phylum Arthropoda; class Insecta; order Diptera; family Tephritidae; genus Bactrocera; species Bactrocera neohumeralis. The sequence goes on along the minus strand of NC_065919.1, from coordinate 27,999,381 downwards.
AAGTGAAATACCATGTGACACGTAGATATCGAAAGAATCCCAAGCGACTAAAGAAAATACGCAAGATAAGCCCGTATATGATAGTAATAAGACCGGTACGAATGAGAGCGGAAACAAGTTGCGCCTTGGTAGCCAAAGCTTTGGCTCAACAACAAGCTCCCTCGTATAGTGAACATTTGGGAATTGTAAAAAAGGACAATAGTCGTTCGTTTGAGCGTGAAAAAACCTTGGAGGGGCAAAAGCTGACCGATCAACGAATGCTCGATACAAAGCTGGCTCATGTTTTCGCAAAGGTCACGCCAATTACAGAGAATACGACCGAGGAAGGAAATTTGGATGCAAACGAAGACAGAAAAGGGAATAAGGATGCCATGGAAAATGATGAGGTCAGCTCGAAAGAATTGTCGGACGAAGAATACCCTGATTATGACACTCGTATGCCAGAAAATAAAAACGTGCCGGAAAACTCGGTGTTGAGATATCTTGGTGCTCAGGCGGCTATCAAAAAACTAAGTCAAAAACACAAAGCAGATCAACCTCCTAGTGAGCACGCTGAAAAGTCTTTTGAGGAATCTAATAATTATCAAGCTGGTGAAAAATTGCAAGGCTTTCAAAACTATTATCATAGGGATGAGATTTTCAATGATCACATTTTTTACGATGATCTTCAGCAACATGGACATTACAATGAACGTGGACGAAGACATGAAAGGAACTAAGTAGTGTTTTAGGATATTTTCGAAAACATAATGTATTATCATTTTTATCTTAAAAAAGAAGCAAAAAGAAAATAAATTTAAACAGCATCTTTTTCAGCTTATTAACACTATTTCTACCAGGACCGGTCAAATGAACGTTTTTAAAATTTCAATTACAAATTCCTACATTCAACGTAAATGAATCGCATTTAAACTTTACTACTTTAACTCATATATGTACATATAATATGTACATATATGTATGATACATTTTTTCCTTCTGAAAAAAAATTTTGGTTTTTCTTACCTACCACGACCGGTCATTTGACCGCTAGTACGATTTATACATTTTTGTAATAGTTTCTCTCTAAGACTCAAAGCCAAAACTATAAAGTCGTTACAAACGAAAGATAATGAAGTTGTAGCACGATTTTATGTAAAAAGTGTCTTCCGGGAAATGGTTTACGGCACTTCCAAGGATTTACAGTTATTAGAGAGAATAAATGATATCGATGCAGAATATTCTGAAGATGATCAGGAAATTCTGTTATGGAAAATGACAATACGAATTAAGATCCATTTGAAACCGATGAGAACGAAGAGAATATTTCGAACGTACCTAGATGACGAAAGAGAAGGAGATTTTTAGTTAGTTCCGATAGTGAGAATGAGGAAGAGATAAGCGAAATTGCGTTGGAAGGAACTGTTTGACAGGAAGTAAAAATAGGGCCCAATCATGAAAGAGCACCTGGTCATAATATTTTTAGGGAAACATCAGGCCCGACTGGGTACTGAAGTTAGGACGGCATTTTCTATGATAATTGATAAGAATATAAGCAAACTTATAAGAAAGTGCACAGAGGCAGAGGCATTTAGAGTGTTGGGATATAAATGGGAACTGTCTATTGCAAAGTTATATGCATTTTTTGCAATTCTGTATGCACACGGCTCATATGAGGCTAAGAATATAGATATAGCACTTCTATTGAATAAAAAGTGGGGCCCTCTTTTTTTTCTCAAATGCTATGAGTAGACATAAATCCAGAAAGCCAACGATTACAAACCGATAATTTCGCTATGATTTCCGAAGTTTGGTACAAGTTTGTTGACAACTGTCAAAATTGTTATAAACCAGGACCATATATTACTATTGTCCAACAATTGTTTCCAACGAAAGCAAGGTGTAAATTCACTCAATACATGCCCAATAAAGCGGAACAATTTGTTATACAATTTTGGTTAGCATCCGATGCACAAACGTAGCAAATATACGTATATAATAAACGTCTTTTCATATTTGGGAAAAGATGAAAGTAGAGAACCCTCAGTTCTCTAAGAGGAACTTTATTGCTATGAAATTAGTAGAACCGTATGTAGGATGCGCAAGTGTGCACCTAGCCACACCGGTTATTGCGGAGCTCCAACGAATATTATAAAACAAATTAATAACAAGAAACTCCACTTTCCGCTGCCCTCAAGGTCCTGGCCAGCTATGAATAATTTTCTAATTAGATGCAGCATATGCATGGAGGTCATGGAGGAGGAAGAGCAGGTTATTTACGATCCATACTTTTTAAAAATAATTAATTATAAAAAATAAATGTAATGCATTCATTAAAAAAAATTATTACAGTTTTTTTTGTATCATCGCCCTGTACCCCTTGGTCTATGGAATCTTCAAATCAGTAGCAAAGCGGTTGAGCCCGCTGTGCCCTGATGTCGGTCCAAAGGTGGCAAGTGTTTAAGTCCCTTAGGAGGCGTGTACAGAGCCGGTAGACATCAAGCGAGAACGGATACTTAAACAAGCGAACGATTTAAAAGAAAAATATATTTATGTCAAACCTCTTTAAACCAAGATATACATAGTTAATCCAATTCCTGATGGCCGATGATTTTTACTGGTATATACCTTTTCGTACGGAAATTCACTTGAAGAGTTGTCATTGGCAACTGGAGGTGATAGCTTTCTGCCGGCATGACCTGCACAGCTCTAGCTACTAAGCCATGCGAGTCATAGTTATGAAATATATCTCACGAAAGATAAGCACATTTATCGCTTTCCAAATCTGCAGCGATGATCCGATGGTCATGGGACTTGGTGGAATAAGGTTCGACTAAATAAATTTACAAAAACAAGAATATTTCAAATTATTTCTACTCACGAATAAATAACAATTAATGTTTTATATTAATTTAGAATTGCTAAGTAGCAATATATAATGTTCATGTAAGTTCTTCAATATCTTTATACGCCGAACAGTCAGTCTTCGCGATAAAAATCGTCATAGGGCAATACACTTATTATATTCGCCAGCAGCCGTTTTACTATTCCTGCAACCGCTTCATTTACTTGAGATTCCATGTCGGCCCAAAGTATTTTCCAGTTATCATTAATCATCTGATTCAACGACTCACCCAGCTGTTTATTACCATTAAAAAGATTATCGAATTGCATGACTATTCTGAAAGATTAGATAATTCAAATAATACTCTTAATTTCATAATGGATTTGAACTTACAATTCCGGTGTCAATTTGCATTTTAACGCTTTTATCTTCGCATACTGCTTGCCATCCTTACATTCTTCATCAAACTTAAATTTCAAGCTAAGCCTGGTATTCTTCATTTCTATTTTTGCAAAACCTGTTGCATCCATTGGCAACAAAAGCACCTTTCCACTGGAGACATACTCTCCATCCACTACTAAATTGGGTATTGTAACGTATGTTTCGAATTTTGAACTGAGCAGATCCTTTCCAAAGCCCACCACACGTTGTACCGTTACATTTCGTATACCGTGCAAATACATCTTTTTGAATGCCAAATTTAACGTAACTGGCGATTGCTCTTTTGCTTTTGTAATAATAATATTATTTAGTGACAATTTCTCTATATCAGTTAGACCAATTTCAGGAATTCCATTGGTATAATTTTGCAAAAGATACGGTAAAATTTTTGCAATACAGTCCACATCGCCTGCACGGCATTTTTCGATTTCTGGCGCTAGTTTTTGGATATAGAAAGACATCTACATATTATTTAATGACGCGAAATATTGGTTATAAGTTTATAATGAAAAAAAAATTGTTTTTTAGAATTTATGCCAGCAGTTTTGTACGCAAAGCTTCTCTTTTATTAAGGTACAATTACGATTTAGTCGTAATCAAAAGCCCAGGTCCATATACTACATTTGCCTAATCATTTGTATCTTCTAAGTCATCTATGCCTCCGTTGTAACATTTTCAAAACAACTTATTATTTTACAACACTCTAAGAAAAAGTAAGGTTATTTAAGAACAGATATCTACAGAGCAAAATAGGGTAAATTTTGCCACAATCGCATTTTTAAGTAAAAAGTTTGCATACATTTTACTACCAAGCAACACCTTTTTCAACCATAGATGCCACTCCCCAATGAAAATCACTGCACTACCAACAAAGTCAGCCTGGAAATCCAACGCAGGATTGCTCTTGCCAACAGGTGCTACTTCGGACTGAGTAGGCAATTGAAAAGTAAAGTCCTCTCTCGACGAACAAAAGCCAAACTCTATAAGTCGCTTATAATTCCCGTCCTGCTATATGGTGCAGAGGCTTGCACGATGACAGCAACCGATGAGTCGACGGTGCGAGTTTTCGAGAGAAGAGTTTTGCGAAAGATTTATGGTCCTTTGCGCATTGGCCACGGCGAATATCGCATTCGATGGAACGATGAGCTGTACGAGATATACGACGACATTGACATAGTTCAGCGAATTAAAAGACAGCGGCTACGCTGGCTAGGTCATGTTGTCCGAATGGACGAAAACACTCCAGCTCTGAAAGTATTCGACGCAGTACCCGCCGGGGGAAGCAAAGGAAGAGAAAGACCTCCACTCCGTTGGAAGAACCAAGTGGAGAAGGACGTTTGGAATATCCAATTGGCGCCACGTAGCGAAAAGAAGAAACGACTGGCGCGCTGTTGTTAACAAACCTCGGATAAATAATCGCGTAAGCGTTAGTGAACAAAACTCTACGTTAGCCAATTAAGAAGAAGAAGACTTTAATGACAGTCTTGTATCTTTTATGGACTTTACTTTGGCACTTTATATTTTTTAGATTAATGCGTTTTGTGGGTGTGGCAGCTTTCCTTAAATACGTCCAGCTGTCCTTTTGGATGCCAAAAAAAACAATTCATTTTATCAATATATATTTATCACATTTTCATAACGATATGTAAACGTTTAAACTTGAGGTATCGCTTGCATTTTTTCCACACAAATTTTGGATGCCGATTTTGTCACTTTTGCGCGCAAGAAATGTTTAGGTGATTGACAAAAACCGTTAGCGTCGAAACTTTGCTGTACTCTGTTGAGAACACAGAGCAACTGTGTGTTGCAAGAGCATGTGTGTTATGTTAGACTGTAATGATTCCACCAGACGATTTAGTCTTTAAGGAAAACATTAAATTCTATCAGCTTTAAGGATCACTGAAATACAGTATTTCTATAACCATAATTAGTTCCGGTCCTTTCTAACATAAATTAATTCTACACTCACTTTAACACCAGCAAATACTTACGCATATCGGCATTCGTATTTATATGGCAAATTCCGATAAGATATAGTAGAGTTAGGAATTTATAGCTGCTCATCATTTAATTAATTATTGTTAATTAGCAATTGTATTATTGTACGAAAATTTTACCTCCTAACTAGACAACTTGCGCGAATAAATATCTTTAACGAAATGATCTAGGTGCACTTAAGTTCTATGCTTTTAATGGTTTTTTGCTCAATTCAAAATTTTCATTGTTAAATTGAGAGGTCATACGAAGATCTTTAAACTGTATAAATAAAAGTAACTGTGTTTTTTAGACAATTAAAAGTGCCTACTCTGATTAAGTAAATTAGCAGCAAAAGCTTGGAGTTTTTAGAGATTTTAAACGCTTTTGAACTTTGACTATTTACGGGTACAATAATTGTTCATCCCAAAAAATTGCTTTCTGTCGTCAGTGAAGTTGTCGTGTGATGAATTGAATTGTGTGAAGTGTCTCGAATATTAAGGATTAAGTACCGCAATAAAGTTTAGTCAAGTTTTATGTAGTATCATGTATCAGTAAGACTAACGCATCTACAGATTGAGGGCTAAACCATTTTGCAAAACTATTTCGGATTCTCGGAAGACTAAAAACCAGTGGCTACCACCTGTTTAAAGGTTATAAGTATCAATTCAAAGAGCTTTTGGAAGACTTATAGTTGAACATATTTTTTCTTTTAGGTTTTCTACGAAGTTTGTAACTTCTAGAAGAAACGCCAAAGACTCTATAAAATATATACATACATAAATGATCAGATTGACGAGCTGAGTCGCTTAAGCTACGTCCCTCTGTGTGCTGAATATACGCGAACTAATCCCGCTCATTTGTCGAAATCGCCGTTATCAGACCACTATAGCATATTGCTGCCGTACAAGCTAAACAATCAAATAAATATCCTGGCACGGATTATTGTACAAAGCAACGCATAGCGAGAGAAATGGCGGCACTTTGGTAATAACTTCAAAAAAAAATTTAGGTATTTATACAATATTTTATCAACTATTTTCGAAAAATTTCCAGTTTTACATTATATTTTTTTACATACAAAATATATTAAAAATATAAGAAAGTAACAAATGTTACGAGTAATTCTTCGTTTTTTCATAAATAAGTATTTTATAAAATATTTCTCTTCAAATTTTTTGTGCTATTGAAAAAATTGTTTAGAAAACTAACCCGTGCCGTTTCCTTTTGGAAATACACCTGTCCGGTAACTCAATCGCAAGTAAAATAAGCTGCTTGACTTCATAATCTATTACAGCATGATGTGTTCTTTAGAGTACCCGGCGTGCAATCCCGGGGTTTTCCAAGTATTGTTCCGCCTACAGTTGCGTAAAACTTTGGTTCTTGCTTCAAGCGAGATATTGTAAACCAAACATTTTCAATAATATCTGTATTAAAATTTATGAAACGATGGAGCACCAATAACGTTATAAAACTTATATTTATTAAATTATTATTAAATTCGAAGGATTCGCCTCTTTAGGAACAACAGCCACTCTAAAGCCATTTTCCCGTTGTGACATGTCGCGAGATCAGGCTAGAAGAGCGCTATGTACTAATGTTGCTTAATTAAAAGTAAAACACACTTCTATAAATATTCAGAACTGTACTGTGTACTGTCTGTACATGTAAAGGTGACATTTGCACTTTTTGACGACATCTCATACCGATATGATAACGATTACGTTTCGAATAGATTAACACTTTTTTATACTCTCGCAACAATGTTCCTAAGGAGAGTATTATAGTTTTATTCACATAACGGTTGTTTGTAAGTCCTAAAACTAAAAGAGTCAGATATAGGGTTATATATACCAAAGTGATCAGGGTGACGAGTAGAGTCGAAATCCGGATGTCTGTCTGTCCGTCCGTCCGTCTGTCCGTCCGTGCAAGCTGTAACTTGAGTAAGAATTGAGATATCATGATGAAACTTGGTACACGTATTTCTTGGCTCCATAAGAAGGTTAAGTTCGAAGATGGGCAAAATCGGCCCACTGCCGCGCCCACAAAATGGCGGAAACCGAAAACCTATAAAGTGTCATAACTAAGCCATAAATAAAGATATTAAAGTGAAATTTGGCACGAAGAATCGCATTAGGGAGTGGCATATTTGAACGCAATTTTTTTGGAAAAGTGGGCGTGGCCCCGCCCCCTACTAAGTTTTTTGTACATATCTCGGAAACTACTATAGCTATGTCAACCAAACTCTATAGAGTCGTTTCCTTCAGGCATCTCCATATACAGTTCAAAAATGGAAGAAATCGGATAATAACCACGCCCACCTCCCATACATAGGTTATGTTGAAAATCACTAAAAGTGCGTTAACCGACTAACAAAAAACGTCAGAAACACTAAATTTTACGGAAGAAATTGCAGAAGGAAGCTGCGCCCAGGCTTTTTTTAAAAATTCAAAATGGGCGTGGCCTCGCCCACTTATGGACCAAAAACCATAACTTAGGAACTACTAGACCGATTTCAATGAAATTCGGTATATAATATTTTCTTAACACCCTGATGACATGTACGAAATATGGGTGAAATCGGTTCACAACCACGCCTTCTTCCAATATAACGCTATTTTGAATTCCATCTGATGCCTTTTCTGTGTAATACGAGTATATATGTACATTAGGAACCAATGATGATAGCGGAATAAAACTTTACAAAAATACGGTATTTGAAAAATATGTAAATGACGTATAATGAAATCTCGATTATCACTTTATCATGCGAGATTATAAAATGTTCGGTGACACCCGAACTTAGCCTTTCCTTACTTGTTTACATATAAATGTCACTGACGATAGAAAAAACAAAGAAATTTGACGGGAGTCAAAAATGTATGATTTCGCTAAAACTCCGCTAAATTGTTATTTTTTACCACTATGCAACTGTACAATATCCGAAGAAATTGTTGATGTCGGTCTACTATGGCATATAACTGCCCTACAAAGCCAGAATATGAATAATATTTTCATGAAAGCTTTAATGAAAATTAGAGAAAATATTGTATACTCTTCATTTTAATTGTTTTACACAATTACACAAACAATTGTGTAATACAATTAAAATGGTAATAAATGCAATACAGAATATAATCGTCACAGTAGAGAATGTTCAAAATTCCTGCAAAAAAAAGTCGCTGATTGATTTTCACCTGCTTGCAATTCTGAATTAAAATAATTTATTACATTATGAACGATGGTAAATAAAATATAGTTGTATTTAGTATTTTTATATATAGTATGTATTAGAAATTACGTCTTTTAGTGAAACTTAAAAATTTGTATTGGTTAACTAACTATAATACATTTATTAACTACATATCCATAACTATATTTATAGGTAAGTATGTATAAAGCACTCACGTATTTGCATACAAAGTAATAACACTAGCAAACGGAAATAATTTGAAAATAATTCGACAAGTGTGAACGTACATACATATATATCGTCAGCTAAAATACAAAATAACGTAACAACATTTTCAGAATTTTACAGGGGAATGAATGAAACACGATATAAAATGGATCATGAGTTGAAACAAAATTTAAATATTGGTCAAAACTGGGTTAATTTATAAAAGCAGAACCTTAAAATGCTGGATATATATGTATACATACTTATATGGATGTATGTAATTTGAAATAGCGACGCGTAATCAATAAAATACTCAATTTCGAATTTTCTTACTTCCTAACTGTTTAGATTTAGAATTTTCATTGCAGTATAGTTTCTGCTTTACATAATTTAAATTTTATTAAATAAATTTGGAAGTTGTAAAATAAATTGATTTTGAAAAATAAGTAAACTTTTTAAGTAGATATAGCTTTGTACATTATAAACAATTGTGTAAACACATAAATACATATAAAATATTGCAAATATTTTTGATTAAAAATCAACAATTAAAATGTCTTATAAACAATTTGTAAGTAACTTGTCTGCTTAAAATTTCATAATTAAGGTTTTACGCTTTTGCCGATTCACGTTTCAACATCACAGCCTTAACACGTACATTTTCAAGTTTATTCGGTTTTTTACACATTTTCATTTGTTTCGCAAGAAATAGTTAAGTTGCACATATTTACAATCTGATAAAACCAAATATTAAGAGAATGTATTACCTTTGAACACAATATACATATATTGTATTTATGTTTATAATCAATTGAATTTTATAAATCAATATATTTTGTTGCAGATATTTATAATCGTCAGACTTTTTGCAAGAAATACTTTCAATAAAATAAAATAATAAATTAAACAATTTCTTCCCTTCAATTTATTTCTATTTTGAACATATTCCCGGAAATCGCTCACAAATTAAGAGACTGCTGTCATGTTGCACTTATTACTGTACTGTACAAGCATTCACACATATGGCACATACATAAATGTGGTGATTAACATTTTGAATTAATCCGTATGCTGGGTTTGTTGTTGTAGAAAAATATGCACCAATTTTACATGATTTGGTTGTCATTCTTTGTTTGTGGGATTGCTACTTGGCATAAGTATTGTTAGCATTAGTACTTGTATGTGGGTGCTGTTCTTAGCTTTTCCAAAAATAATATTAAGAACATCATCATAACAACAAAGTCGCCTATGCTAGCTGATGATGCTGGAACAGCCGTGATTGTACATTCCATTTTTGCTTATGAATAAAGTGTTATCGCTATCATCACTGCAATCGGAGTCAACGCCACACAGTAGTGGCTATGCGTCCTCCTCTGCGCCGAATGGTACATCCACTTCCTGATCGCCATTTGGTGAAATTCTGCAAAATAAAATTGAAAATTTGCTTATAAGTCTAATTAAAGGCTTAATTAAATTTTAAATAAATTACAGAAATAAGCTTCTAAAAATGGATATATTTTTCGTGTACGAAATTGAGAATATTTTATGAGCAAGGCAAATGAAAGCGCCCTACAAATTCCTTGAGATTAATATGTTTTATAATTTCATATTTCCTCTCGAGTGTTTTTTGAACCCGTGACTAACTTAGGCTTTGTATGAACTTCTTTATTAACCAGTAAAAATACAGGGTAGATAATCTTTTACATTTTAGATATTATTATTTCACTTGTGTTATTACATTTTATTTGGACATTTCTGAATGCAGCATTAGTCAAGTGAGAATGAGTGTTGCGCGGTGTGTTCCTTAAATGTCTCATCATATCGGGTTATATAAAAAATTTGACTTGTCTTTATCTCGTCTACGTTTCAATAATAGTACTTTCAAAAAGAAGTTAGGGAGAGTTAAAGATTTTTCAATTTTTTTTTATTGACGTCGGTTTGAAAATATATCATGCAATGATGGTTTTGGCGTTAACACCGGCACAAAAAGAAAAAAAAACATTCGAACTTGAAAATCAGTTACAAACGTGTCATTTGAGAGCTTAAATGCAACACTGCCAAATTTTGTATAAGTGATATTAAGAATAACGAAGAATTTTGCAATACGCTACGACATTAGCGAAACGATTTGTCAAATATTCACAACTGTCTGCATTTTATATTGCATCATTCTTGAGTATATCTCTTAGGTCGAGTTTGACAGGCATTGAAATCAGAACACTTCATAAATTTTAAAGAAAATTGATAAACAGCTTATCAAAACGGAAACTGAAATAGACAATATGGGCAATATACCATAAACTTGTATAATTATGAAGTGATTATATTAATATTAGTGATAGCAACTTTATAATGATACTTAACAAGCGAATATTGAAGGTGCCTAAAGCTCATAAGTGTAAGAATCGTAGCCTTTAACAAGAGCGGTGATAAGTAAGATTAGTTGTTCTTTCACCAGCTTCAGCAGAATTTGTATACCTGTTCAACCGCTTTGGGAGTTGTAGATTTCAAACTAACAGTTCTCAGTTTAATTTATACTGCCCAGTGCCAAAAATAATTCTGATTCGGGTCCAGAAAATATTATTTTAACTCCAAGACACACACTTCTAATGTTGGTACATTCGTTTTAGGTACATATGTACATATGTCTGAACATATTGAAAAACTTAGACTAACTAGTTAGTTGAACACTTGCATGTAAAACTCGTAAAAATAATTTAACTTACAGCTGTATATAAAACTTTGCAAATGAAGACAGGTATGTTAAATTTGTAATTGTGAACTACATTTGTTATAAATAACGAATTTTTCATATATGTACATACTATATTAAGTAAAAAAATTTGTACATTTATTTGAGAAACTTAATCACCCCAGAAATTTGAAATAAAATATTAAGCCATAAAAAATCTGAAAACAGTGTAAACTCGTTGGATAATATCAAGATCTTGAAAGGAAAGAATCATCACATGCCATCAGTTAGACGAATGTGCTAGAAAACTTATATTGCGTTGATCTTGAAGTAACATCAGGATTTGTATCACATAAGCCCGTTCTAGCATCTAGCGAACGTATGAATCCCGTTCTCTTGCAATCGTGCAAAATCGATAAAAGATTCCTTGCTTAAATATATAAAGCACGTAAATCAACAATATATAGTTTCCCACTTCTTCAAATTTAATTTAAAACAACGCTCGGAAGTCGGAAGGCCTTAATATATTATTAAATACATTCACAATATTTTCTTATAAATCGGCCATTACTTTGCTCTCTCTTTCTCTCTCTCTCTTTTAGAAAAACACAGGCCTATTTTATTTAAACAATATTACTATTGCGCCTAATGAATATACCAATGCAAGCTTATTTAAATTATTTTTACTCATTTTTGTTTTGCAAGTGCAGCTTTCCCCTCGCTTTAAAAGCAATAACACAGCAAAAACAGAAAATATAAAATATTAAGAGTGCACCTAGGTAAACAACATATGCCAGTGACGTAAAAAGCTTCGCTCAAAAAACCGCGCCTAACTGATATTAACTCGACCTGCAGACAAGACCTGACTTCAATGCAATCACAAGCGACATCTCTCATTGAATATTAATGCTTGTTCGTTGCAATATCTTGCATTTTTTAATTGCAAAGCTTTTCATAGCCACACAGAAAAGCTCCATATGGATAACTTTAGAAATATTTAGGTATTTATACTTAAACTCTTATACCCGGTGCTATACGTTGCAATGGTGGGAAACTTGCAAATTGTTCAGTGGCCTGGAGATTATTTCTTTTTGAATATCAAATATATTTAATAACTTAAAAACCTCATAACTTGAAGCACCACTATGGATTCATTCTTTAGGCTAAGCTTTGGTTTAGGAACTGTTGCCGAAAGAGAATAAAGAAGCCAACAAGGAGAATGAGTGCTAACACTCGTGGCCAATTTAAAAATTTACAAACAATTTTACTCGGACTTTGTATATCGAAACAATCAAGTTGATACAAAAAAGGTTTGTAGTTGTTGTATCTGCATAAAACTAATGAGACTAATGGCGGAGACTACATAAAGTACATCTGCTGCCATGAGGTTGACTAGTCTACCTAAGTACATAGTGTAGTAAAGCCACAAAGAGATACATATATACTTGAAAACATCCTAAAGTGACACTTCATCTTATAGAGTATCTCACGGTTTTTACAGTTAAAAACTGAGTTTTGTTAACCGACCCTTATCTCTCATTTATAGTGTGGGGTTTTCTATTATTCCCTAAATATGGTTAAGAATTCATCCGAACAGATGTTGGGTTTTATGAGCAATTTTATCATGGCAACAATTGACGCGGAAGTTTGACATTGTCTGTCAAAAGACAACAGTTGTTTGAATGATTTTCGAAAATTGGAATCGAAGCACTAAACCAATGTAGGCGATTAAAAGGAATAAGAGCAAAGTTGAAGATAGTAGTTCCTTAGAATGAATAATTTAAACGAAAGTGATAACTTTTGAAATTATTTACATTATTTACATATGTATGTATGTATGTACAAAATAAAAAAGTTATAATAAGCATTGACTTTTCTAGATCACAGTTAATACTGAAACTCTTCGTGGTGAACACAAAACAAAAAGTCCTCGAAGAGTACTGCTATCCGTACTAAAAAAGAACAGTGCAAAAGCCCTTATACAATTGGCAAAAAAGCATTGCCAAATGGCGAAGTATATTGGTGTCAGATCAATGTAAAATTTGTAATTTGGGAGTAAAAGGTCTGGAAACTTTATTCGACTTCCCCTTAATATAATATAATACCTAATTTAAAACAAAAAACATGGCGGCGCTAAATTCGTAGCAGAGGGTAACTTTTCACATAGTGGAGTTGATCAAATCCTCTTGATTGACAGCGCCATGGATCAAGTGTATATTAGATGAGGTAATGTTAACATATGCCTGTTGGAATATAACATTTATATGAGTATATCAACAAGATAACAAATCAAGTGCCAACGGAGTTGACATTATGGAGTTATATACAGTTAAAATTATCAAAAAACGATTTTTTCTATTTTATTTTCTTAATGTACATACATATGTATATTTGAGAATACACACAGAAAATTTCATATCGTTCGGGTTAATATTTCCGAAGCTTCACGCAAATTTGAAGAAGCGATTCAGAGTGCTTGGAATTGCAATCCAAACTTTAAACGCATTTTTCTCTAAACGATGTTTTCAAAGCCGGTGACGAACATTACTCGAAAAGGGTAAGCCACTTATTCTCAAATTTTAACACGAGCTTCTTAAATATATTTTTTAGTATTTAATTGAAGATTTTTTCTCACCGATAAATATCTTTTTATAAAAAATATAAAGCCGAAATTTTTAAAATTGACCTTTTTTAGTAACCGCTATTTCGTAAAAAAAATATTCGCTTATTCCTTCGATTAATTACTAGATTTAGCATTACTTTAACGAAATCTGTTTGGTTTTTTAAATTCATAGGATCCAGTCACCACAAAACGTCTTTTTTGAGGAGCTTTTCCTTTCAAAATAAACATTTTTACTAATACTAAGTCTTGAAATACAGTTAAAAGATAATATGTGTACAAATTTTTTGGATTAATAAATTTAAAATTTTTCTCAGAAATATTTTGGAAAATTCGCTTTTTTTCGGCCTTCTAACTGTATATAACCCCTTATGTCTCAGTGTGATCAGTCTGCCGGCCTCAACCACATAAAAAACTTCAGGACCTATAAACTTAATTTCCAGAAGTTGCAATATAACACCCGTTCCCATGAAAGTCGGTTCTATAAAACCCAAACAGACGCTCATTTTTACCCAGCCAATGACTATCATCTGGACAATATTCGTCAAAGTAATAGGAGGAATGTTTCCCGCAGCTACAACTTCTACAAAAATATAATTCACATGACAACCGGGTCTTCATGCGCTACTGAAACAGGCCTGTACTTAAACCATGCATTATGTACTTTTATCCGACAGAAAACTTTCAATTAAGCAGCGTTCCCTAAAACTACTTATAGAATTTGCGAAATATTTTATACTGTTAAATCAACAACAACCAAACGATGGTGAAATTTGAGTGAATCACAACTATTATGCCTCTAAATGAATGATAACAAATATACACAATAAAATAAAGATATCTCATGTACCAGCAGCTTAATGCTGCATTGCTAAAAGATACTTACGTTTCAAAAAAAAATTCAGAACTTTTCAAAACAATATGTATAAATATATTTAATATTTTGATGTAGTGTTTTTGGGTAATGCACTGCAAAGTAGTTTAAGTAGACAAACAAATGAAGAAATGCAAACAACATTTACATACAAGCAGGCAAATTTGTATATATGTAGTATATGTGTGAGGGTTTGTATATATAGTATATATGAATGGACTTGTAAATGAACATGCAAGGCGGAAATGCTGTGTGATTTCAAATATTCTTAAAGAACTGTAAATTATCTATGTAGTTTATTGTTGTTTAGTAATTTAACCGCTAAGCTGTAAAAGTAAAGAAAATAAATGCGCATATACATACATATATGCATGTATATGTAAATACTATAGGTATATATGTATAAATAAATATGTAATTACAGGTGTGCGCACGTTGGCATAAAGTAGAATTCAGCAAATATTAGGTGAATAAAACACAGGCTACAACAACGGCGAAAGTAAGCAGAAACTGCTTCGATTATTTATTAATAATTGTATTTAAAATAGTCGGAAAAATACTTGTGTATGCGTTAATGTAAATATACAGTGGGTCAAGGCTAGCAATTAGGTGCTAACGAAATTGATTAAGAGTGCAAAATGATTATATTTTTATATTTATTATTTCTTTTTTGTTTTGCTAAATGTAACTACAATTATAAATAAAAGGTGCTTATTAACTACAGAGAGGCATTTTACTTACACAAATAATAATTTATTTAATTAAATAAATACTTTATAATTACAGCGCACAAAGTTTTTGCTTTTTACAATGCTAAGTAGTAAACATACAGCTAAGCAACAAAAAAAGCTTTGCAACAACAACAATGCTGGCGAATATTTTTGAAGTCGGAAAATTCGTATAATTGAAAAACTCATAAATATGTACTTATGTCCGCTGGCAAGAGCGCAAAAATAGTTGAAATTTTTTGTAAAAATTTACATATTTTAAAAATATTTAATTTTAAGCAATAAGTTTCAATAAATAAATAAGTGCAAGCGTTTGTGATATGAATTATAGCAAATAATATAAAATAAATATTTTCAAATAAAATTTTATTATTTACAATTACATACATACGTACATAAGCTATTGGTTCTTACATAACATTACATAATGCCATAAATAAGTAACTTGCGCACGCTTCTGCTGTTTCTTCTCAGTTTTACTTATAAAAAAATAAATCCTAAACCTTTTAAATATTTATACATATTTGGGATTTATAGCAAAATCATTTGAGCGATTCAAAAATTATGCGCTGCAACGTTCCATCGGCGGCAGTTTTCCTTATGATTAGTTCAATGAGTTTTCGACGAGATGGAACATATCGAGACACTATTATCGTATAACGTCAGCTCACTACGCCGCATAAAATGCCACACATAAGTAAATTGGAAATATGGTGCAAAAATGAGTTGTTCAAGCGCGTCCATAAATATCGCCAACAACAATACGATGACACCAACATGGTCAACATTATTGGACACACGTATGCGCACATTTTGGCATAACGAGCAAAGATCAAAGGCGTTTGGTGAAGGCAGCAACATGTGTCGTTGACAGGCGAAGGCGCCGCCGTGTTATCATTAACGTACAAACACATGTACATATGTTGGCGCGATTTATGTGAGTCGTTGAAAGGCAGACAAATGTGGGACGCCAAATGGACGACGCGCATTGGACGCCAGTATCCATATAATTATTATTTTAGCACAAGAATACATGCAGACACAGGCGCGCAGTTGAGCGCCCAATAGTTTTGCATTAAATATATGGATAATTATTATGATTTGTGGATTTGTTGATGTTAGAGACGATTATGTTGTAGTTGTTGAGGTGGTAGTGGATGTTGTTGTTGATTTTTGTTGTTAGCAGCGAAATTGCACATAGTCGTTGTTAGCGATGACAGCAGCAGCGACATCCAGCACGCAGACAGGCAGCAGAGGCGAAATTTATTTAATTAGCCAAAACAAAAATATGTACATATGTTTATTTAACTAAATGGAGTCTTGGGTTTTTTACGTATCTGAGCACATTTAAATTTTCAGCGTTCTAAATTTTTTGTTAATTTCCCCACAATTTTCGCAAAATAGCCAATTTTTGTTACAGTTTACTTTCTTTAGTGTCAGCAAAAATGTATGCGTATGTATGCAGGTGTGTGTGTATTTTATTAGAGAGGGTGCAGACTTAGGCCACCGGCGGGTTCGCTGTCCAACGCATTTTAAGTGTCATCGCAAATATCGAAGTCGTTGTTTTTTGGTTTTGTTTTGGTTTTTTATTTTCAAAATTTACATACATATGCGTGTGGTGAATATTCAGTGAGTACGTGCGTGTCATCAGTACTAATTTTAGTAAACACATTTTGCAAAAATGTAGATAAGAGTATTTATAGCACAAACGGGCGATAATTATTGCAGTGTGTATGTAATGTTAATGCACATGTACATTTGTAGTATATGTATGTTAAACATAAAGCATGCCAAGTTCAGATATAATAAAATATTTAATAAACACCACATTTATGCACAGTTCAATGACATTTATACGTGTTTTCATACATGTAGATACGTATTATGTGCGAAACAGAGTAAACATTCAGATGTATTGAAATACAGTATATTTAGCACAATAAACATCCAAGATACGTTTTCAATTCCATTAAAAATATTGTTCCACGATTTTTTAAATATTTTTGGTGTTTGGTGCGTGCCGTTGTGTTTTTTTTTTAGTTTGCATTGTGTGTATGTGTATGCCCACACATTTGTACATAAAACAAAATACAAAAACAAATAATATAAGCAGAATAAAACGTAGACGACGAAACGTTTAGACGAGACACATTAAACAAAATAAAGGCTTAATTAAAATAATAATTTTAAATAAAATAAAATAGTATATGCACCCGTCAAAATCTTACGACAAAAAAGATAAATAAAAAGCAACTGCGTTACAAAAACAATAGCTAATAAAAATGCAACAAATTCTGTATATACATACATACATACACATAAAGCTAATACACTTAATCCTTAGTAATCTAAATAAGGCGGTTCACAGCCTTGAATATCCAATAACCAAAAGTAGTTATAGTGCAAAAACAAAAGCAATATAAAAAACATAATCAAAAACAAAAAAGAGAAGAAGGAAATACATTTCTTTTGAAATTTAAATACAAAGCCAGAGACTAAACACTTTTAATTTAATATGAATACATAAAACTCAAAGCAGACATATTGGGTCGTTCACTAAGTAATTTCGTTTTTACATCCTATTTTTATGAAATTAGACAAATTTAATCTTTCTGCTATTCGACGGTTTTCGTCGATCAACGACTTTATTTTATTTACATTGGCATCAAGAGGCCTTCCAGGATGTAGTGCATTCTCAATAAATTAAAAGTTTTTTGTTTTAAATTTAGGATTGCTGAAGAAGTTATTCAACTTATCGGATCCAATAAATTTGATCGAATACTGAACATTAAATGTAAATATGGATTTCTTTAAATTTCAGCTATACAATATATATACATGCATATAATATACCAGACAGCAAAGGATCAATTTATTTTTTAATTTTTGAAAATGAAAAGAATTTTTACATGCATATATATTTGACATACAATTATGCCAAATGCAACAGTCGAATAGAAGTTTTAGATTAATTTGTATACATATTATGTTGTAACCCTACAGTGAAACATCAAGCATGTCAGGAAAAATGGGTCAGAGCGTGTATAGTAAAGTCAGTGATCTGTAACATTGTGTTAATTCGCATTGAAATCTTTTAAAACTATGAAATGAACTAGAGGGTTGTTTCTGCTTTGCATTAGTAATAAAGTGGTACATTTGTGAATAAAATCTGACAACTGGCATCAACTAAAGCTTCAATATTTCAAAAAGAAATTACTGGTATTTGGTAAACAAAAGTCGCTTAGTTGAGCTTGTGGAATTTTTTGATACTTAGCATCAAACAAGTAAATTATTAAAGGAAAGTTTTTTATCAAAAATCCTTAAGATTTTTGTATTCGAATATCATTTTTTAAAGTTTTGGGTTAATTTGCACTGGAGATCAAAATTCATTGCAAAAGATTTAAAACTACAATGTTAAAAATATAGGAAAAATTAGTTAATTTAGACATGGTTTAAATGGAAAATAAAGTTTTTACTTACTTTGGATATATTTTTTAAGGCAAAAACTGAAACTTAAGTGGGCATTTGCAAAAATAACATCGCCTTGGAAAATAAATAACACCTTAATATACATGCATATTTTACATCATTTAAACATCAAACAAGCAATACAAATAAATGTATCATTCACCCCACAATTCCAATGGACAATAAATGAGCGATTTTTATTAACTCAGTGGGTAATTACTGCGGATTTCATTAGTGAGCCAAAAGGCTTACACATATTTAAACAAAACGATAACTTAACAACAAAAAAGCACACTAGACGGAACAGCAAGTATTGACGCACGACTAAAGGTAGATAACTAAAGTATTATAGGAAATTAAAAAAATAAATGTAAACAACTTTAATAATTAATAGATAATTAACTGTATTTGTAACATAAAAAACGTGTGAATATTTATTATTTAATAGCAGTGTGCGCTCAAGGAAATACTCAATATAGATAGAAATATTTACATTTTAAATAGAAATACTGGTTATTTTTTTAACAACTTTTACCTATGCATGCAAGCAGGTAAATATTGTGTATATCACAATATACATATTTTTTTATTATAAATGCACCAAACTGTGTGTGTGTTTGCAAGCTACATATATTAAATACAAGCTTCTAACTGTTATTATTGTGACACCTTTTCCGATATTGTCTTAGGCAGTGGCTCATTAGCTGCATTGCTTGCGGCAATTGCTATAGACACAACACTGTTAGAATTAGAGAATAATTTGTTGTTGCTTTGTTAGAAACAAATAGGAAAATAGTTATTTATATAGGTACCAGCTAATTTATTAAATTGTTATGGAAATTGGTTTAGCTATGTTATATTGAAAGCGACAGGAGTGTAGAAAGAAGCGTGTTAATATTTTATAAGTTTCGTAAAAGCTGAAGCAGTGCATTTCATGCTTGTTAATAGGGTGCCATTTAGTTAGTTGCATTATGGAAAATATAATCAAAGTGCTCTTAATAATTATTAATAATTTCATATGCCAGTATATCGTAAAATATATGTTTAGTTTATGTGTTTGTCGTTTTAAACCCAATGACTATAGTCCAGACTTACCTTGCGTACGTTGAATTGGCGTTCTTTATCGTAAAACTATTCTGACTGGGGAGTACGAACTTCTGGACCCACTATGTTAGCAAGCGCATACAGTAGAATAGAATAAGAAGTTGAAATATTATTATTGATTTTTAGCAATGTGTCATTAACTAACGTACAAAATATATATGTATACTGTTTTTTACATACAACCTTGATCAGTTGGAATGAGAAGTCGAAATATTTCGATGTTCGCATACATTGGAACATTTCAGGTGATTTCATTTTATTTTTTTTAATGCCAAAAAATCATTTTATATTTTTATTTGTCGATTAAAGCACGGAAATCGTTAGCGAAAAAGGAGTGGACATGAAAATTATCAACATTTAATATTAAAAACTAGTATTTGAAATTATATCACTTATAAGGAGCGAGGCCAGCGGTCATATTTAATTTGTTCAGCCATTCATCGAATAATTTTTTAAACTTTTAACCTTTTAGCTCTATCTATTATACTGGAATATTTTAGTATTTATCAAATTTGTAAACGTTTTTAATCCCTGTTGGTACTTTTAGTTCAACATCTTCATTCAATCGTACTTTGTTGCTGCTGTAGCACACTTTGAGACTGAAAAGCTGACTGACTTACTAACAGCTCTGGTCTGAATATAAATCTGGTTGCCGTTCAGACTACACCTGACTCTGTAAGAACGACATGCCAATATTGCTTGGAAAGCTAATGCAATTTTTTATTATATATCAGTTAGCCGTCTTCATTATAAATGTTTTTGAACAAAAAAATTTCTACCACCTTGCCATGAATTCATTATATTATTTTTAGTAGGTCGAAAATCGTTTAAATATTAAATATATGATATGATGGATTTCAGGCAGAAGATGATAACAATATAGCTTAAGGAATTATTTTAATTTACTATACTTAGTAAGTTTATTAGAAAAATAAATTTATAAAAAGCTTTTAATTACGGCTTAAAATCAACACTTGAGCGTTGCACCGATCAGCCTTTGTTTTATGACACACCAAAATCACAATCAATCTTAACAAATCATTTTGAATGACTACTTAAATCAAGGTATACTGAACTCATCGTATGACCAATAGGCACGTAATTGATAAAATAAAAGATCCACATGTTGATACGCTACTGATAAAATATTCACAGTTGTCAGGCGGCAAATTAAAATTGCGATTGACAACTGTATACCATATTTGTAATATGAGCTTAGCAAAATAAGAAGTTAAGTCTTAGCAGCGATAAAAAGTTACCAAAAATTGGGCTGAAGAGTTTTAAAACATTTAGTTCTTAACTTTAGTATATGTATTTGTCCTTACTGCAAAGAAAACTTTAGTCGTTGCGGTGAAAATATTATAAGTCAATTTTGAGTACCTTATAATTGTCAGTGGGAGATTAGTGCTTAATTGTAGAATTAATTTGGCGCCTATACACCAGTGCAACTATGTTTAATGTATAAGTGTGGTTATAAATTGATGTCAAGTAAAAATTCCATAAACACTAAATACTCTATGTAAGCTAGTATGAAATCTGTCAAGGTTGTAAGTATGTTCAATAACAATTTCGAAAGAAGACTCATTTATTAAATATACAACAAATATATGTAGATATATTGTATGTATATATAACTTTTTGTAAAAGGTTTAATTTATGGAACTTACCCTATTATTGACAAATCTTTGATTGCCCATGCACGCAATCATGTGTATCACAAGGTACAAGTTGAATAGCAAATATAAAATGGCTCCTATACCTGTAAAAATTACCGTTAGAATTTATGCTAAAACATTAACACTCAGAAAAGTGCCAAAAATACTTACAAACTAATGCTAATAAACCATTTTCCAAAGACG
Organism: Bactrocera neohumeralis; assembly: GCF_024586455.1. Taxonomy (NCBI): domain Eukaryota; kingdom Metazoa; phylum Arthropoda; class Insecta; order Diptera; family Tephritidae; genus Bactrocera; species Bactrocera neohumeralis. The sequence continues at coordinate 27,977,397 of NC_065919.1, read as the reverse complement.
CCGTCTGCACTTGCACAACAACGAAGTAGATGTTTACCGTTATTACCACTATGGTTAACATTATGGATATGACCTTGTTCGCCCTTTTCATATAAAAATAAAAGACATTAACATTGAATAGGATTTTAAAAATATTTTCAAACTAAGAGCATTCATTTTTTTAAATTTTAAGCGAAAAATGTTAACAAAAATGTATTTGAGGCAGAGATAGATACCAAAACTAAAGCAATATTGTAAAAATTTAAGAATAAGCGTTACATATACTCACAGGCCATTTACGAATTCACCCATTATAGCCACACACGATGTGAATGCTATCGTAGGTATGGCGGCAAAAGGCAACTGCAACGACATCACTGCGTTCAAAATATCATTCAAATGAGTTAAATCTTCCATGCGTGTGAAGAAGGCCAAGCAGAATGTGGGTATGATGGCGATTAAACGCGTGAAGAGCACACGGCGCCAGCGTGGCCATTGCAAATTCAGAAAGCCTTCCATTGAAAATTGTCCCGCATATGTGCCAGTCATGGTGGAGCTCTGACCAGCGGCCAAAATGCCAACACCCCAAATGTACATAGCCGCTGCACCGAATGTGCAACCCAAATATAGACCTCCCTTATAAAGATCGGCATCGATGAGATCGGTGTTGTTGTGCGAATCCGTAAATGACGCTTTTGCGTCTTCGTACATTGTTTGATTGACGCAGACATCCAACTAAACAAGAAAAAAATAATTGTTAGCACGGAAATTCACTTAAGTTGACCAGATTTGACGCCTTTTCATTGGATATCTTTACTTACCACATCTTGATTTGTTTTACCAAACATGCCATGTGCGAAGACAGCTACGACGAATAGATTTATAATGAATGACACAAATAGCGCCACCGACGCTTCAATGAAGAAATAGAAATTTGCCTCGCTAACTCTTTTCGGTTGACGACGATCGATATCACGTGACTGTTTTAAGTATAATTTATTTATTAGAAATAAATATATTATTGCTTATTAAAATAACGTTATTTTAATACAATTATTATTATATTATTATATTTCTTTTTTTTTGAAACACTTACTTTGACTAAAGCGGAATGAAGATACAAATTGTGGGGCATTATCACAGCACCAACTATGCCTACAGCCTGCAGTAGAACATTTGCATCACAATCCTTACACCACGGCAGGAACATTCCTTCCATCACTTCACCCTGGTTAGGCGCTGAGACAACGTACTGGAAAAAAATCCAATATGATATTAGTGAAAGAAACATTTTTTATTATGAATACATACTTATAAATTTTTTAAAGTAAGAACTAAATATTATCTTTCTCAGACAACAAACTTAATATTATATCCTGCTTATATATAAGAACTCACTGTAAATCTGAATGTAAATTTACAAACACAGCACGTGAGATAGATTGGCAATATATCTCAGATAATTACACTTCTTTCTTCCCATCAGAAAAGAATGAGACAAATATTGTCTGAATTCAATCCACGTATTCTCCAATGTGGCGAATTATGAAACAGACAGACAAGCTGAATTCTTCTGCGACAATCGCGGCATAGAGTTTTATTGCAAACAACTCTGTATTTCATAGAAAATTGTGGGTACAACAGGAGGCACTTAGTGTGATTCTCGGCAAGCTTTTATGTAGTGTGGATTCTGGGTACACCCAAAAAATTCTACTCTTAGGCAAAAATTAATTCAGTATGACAACAGGGCTAACTAGATTCTAGGTAAAGTATAATATACAAAATCTATGACATGTACCGGGAGTTACGAAATATAAACACAAATTAGCTTATTGATGACATAAGAACGACTTTAAGGGGTTAGGGCTAGTCAGAATTTTCAAAATTTTTTTTTTTTGCATTTTCGTTAAGTGTAATAATATCTTAAAAATATTCTCTGAAAATTTCACGTTTAGCCGATAATTAGTTTTTGAGCTATTCGACAAATAACATAGAGAGCTCGGGCACTTCAAAGCGCTGGTGTGAAACTTTAAACGCGTTTTTCTCTAAACTATGTTTTTTGAACTGGTGACAACTGTAACTCGAAAACCGCTAAGTAGATTTTAATGAAATTTATACAACTTTTAGAATACATAATAAACTCGGGCCTGAACGAAAGGGAAAAATACTGAAAATTCTCATTTTTTCGTGCCTCTGACTACCCCTTAAATCAATTACTGTATAGTATTTCCAATTTATGAACTTAAATAGCGGGTATGAAGGAAACAGATCTGGCCTTAGTTTGTTAGACAATTTTTGATTTTTTTTTTGTTATTATATAAAAGGCATTTTTATTTGTTTGTAGTGTAGTAACTATATTAACCAATAAAAACGTACTATGAGTAGGGACTCAAGGGTATTTCCCTGCAAAGTTAAATTTATCTACTTTTGTACACACAACCTTACTGAAAGACATTGATTTATTTTACATAAATTTATTTATTTTATTATCATGTGCATTTCTTAATCATATAAGAGATTTTAAAATTTACTGCCAAATAAAAATGTTTATTTAGTTAAATTATTCAGTGAACTGAATGTAATCAAATGGTCGTGTGCATGTACGACGTTGGAGTAATTCAACCGATTGATTTATTTCTGCCGGTCATTATCTTTCTTCTGATAATTAAGTGATGTAAGAGACATTTTTATCATTTCTTTGGAAAACTTCATTTCACAAATGTTTACATTTTTATCTGTGGCATTGTAAATTACCAACTACATACCATACATACATACATATATATGTGAACATACTTGCATACTGTGGGTGCCATTTGTAAGGCGGACTTGACAGACAGGCAAAAATTAAATGAAATAAAAAATAGCGAATTTCCAAGTTAAAGGCATTTAAGCTGAAAGACTCGCCGCGAATAGTTGACATTGTAAATTTAAGCGGCGATGTGCACACATACAATCAGGAAATGTATGTTTTTACAATGATAAATGTCCATACATACATACATAGATAGGCACAATATAATAGTATATTTCTTTATACGTGTTTGCATACAAAACGGGGCGGCAACTGATAAGAAGGTGAATAGAAAAAGTCCCGAACATGTGGAAATCTTAAAAATTATTCTCTTATACTTATATATTACATACACATGAACGTAAAACTATATGTGTGAGAAATTCTAGATGCAAGAATCTACAACTCAAAGTAAATTATTAAGAGTGTTCGACAACAGGATTTTTATATAATTAATTTTTAATACACACCGCCAAAAATAATACATCATTTTTTGATTTTGAGCTGGAGTAGAGACAAAATTGCGCTACTCTACTTCAAGAAAGGGGACAAAACTTAGCTAAAAGAGGTTTCATAACATTAAGATCTAAAGTAATTGGTAATGTAATTTCTGTGAAACGCATTCAAACCAAAATAAGAGGACCACATGTCTTCATGCTTATATTTTTGTATCGGGAAAATTAAATTGCGCCCAAATTTATAAACAAGATCGAGAGATTTGTTCTCCCAAAACCCCAAAAGGACTACCAAAGAGTTCGTATTCTGAAAAATACAAATTTTAACCACAATCCCGAATCTCAAAGACGATGAAACCTTTCCTACAACTTTGAAATAGAACATTTAGTCCTTCTACCTTTTCGGAGCTTTAACTTTCTGAGTATTTCGCAAACTATTAGCAACTAAAGACACTTAAATCTCGGTTTTCATAACATGTTCACCCTCAATCTACAACGGCGCAATATGAGTATACATGTATGTATGTACATAGTTTTAAAGTAAAGTTAAGGTAAATAAATATGTGTCACACTAAATTAATACATTATACTAATTAAATGCGCCAATATTATTATTTTGAAATTAGTTAGAATAATGTACGAAATTAAAATAATTCGCTATTTACTTTGGTGTTTAATATCAATTAATTGATAATGTTCAAAAAATATAAGCATGTTAAATTATGTTATATAAATGTTTGAATTTAATTTTTCGTATATATTTCATTACATTGATAGGAAACATTTCGATTATAATACGAGAAAATAATTAATATATTGCAATATTAATAAAATAACAAAAATAATAATTATAAAGCATTTTTCTTTAAATTTCAAATAGTCAAATACTCTATGGAGTAATTGATACTGCTTTGATTGCTTTAAAAAACATTACAACCGATACATATTATTATATAAGATGTACATACATATGTATGTATGTATGTATATGTATGGTTATAGTCTAAACGCATACATAACTCGCAGCGGAACAAAAGCAAAGCTCTGAAAACCGCAAAAACTGCAAATTAATGCAAATAAAAATAAAACTGTTAGTTCGCACCTACATATATGTATATGTATATACAGAACTACAGTAACGATAAGTAAAAAAAAAAAACAAACGAACGCAAAAACATTTTAAAGCGGAAGCTACAGTTTAGAGAAGCAATTTTTATATTGAAATCATTGAGCTAAGCAAAATGTATGTATTTGCAGTGTATTTGTGTGTGCCATTCCTTACAAAATTTCCATATATGTACATACATACATACATATGTAACAAAAATTCATATTGTCTAACACTTAACATGGGTACATATGCATAAACACTTAATTTCCGTAAATTTTTTAATTTAAAATAAAATGTTTTAAAAACTTAAGCTAGAAAACTTTTTATAGTACTATATTAGAAAACAAACGCCTATAGAAACAATTGAGTATCTCTTGCACACTTGTCTCGCATTGTCAACGCAACAATTAAGCGTTTGATGGCCCGCGGTATAAGCCATCATAAGGAAGAAGTACTGTTAGTGGTATCGTCAGAGAGTCTATTAAAATTCGTCAAGCAAAGACATATAAAAAAAATTACTGCTTCTACTGAACAACGTAACGGCACTCCATCTGGCAACGCAAGTGACCAAAATTGGTCTATGTGTGGCTTATTAGCCTACCAGACTCATCTAAAGTAACCTAGCTCGCGAAGATGAGAAGTGAAGTGTAAATGTCATATAATAAACCCTAATATGATACTAAGTGTACTTTATAATTCACCTTGTATCGCAGTTTTCAAGACCTGAGACGTTTCTCAAGCGTTGTCTGATATAAGCAGCTTTTTGAATGAGCTTGGGTTTGGGGACCAATTTGTAACTTATTTCAGTCCTTGCATGGAAAATTAGTTTAACCGACAAGACATCTTTACAAAATTTAATATGGATTATTGTTTAACGCAACTATAGCATATAACTGAACGTTCAAAATCAAGATAAAGATCGTATATCTTTATTAAGTAACAAAAATTCGACTTGAAGGTTAATGTCAAACATACAAACATTGGAAAGCGTTAGATTTTTTCAGATTTAGATTTAGAAATGCACATGTGATAGTTTCGGCGCAGTCGAACTTTAGGTTAATAGTTATAGAATTTACTTAAAATTATTAACAACTTACCTCATAGCCGAAAGTAACCGCCATTACAGTGATTAAGAAGCCAAAGAAGAACTCCAGTTTCCTCAAACCATATTTATCTAGAAATAAAAATGTGAACGTGTCGATAATTGTTATCAGCACTCCACCCCACAGCGGCACGCTAAAAGAAAAAATCAAATACCATGAAAAATGAAGTATTAGTATAATTAATAATTGTTTATGCTTTTACACGAGCAAATTTGTAAATATTTAACAATAAAAAGCTATTTAAATCATTTACAACATTTAATAATAAAAAGCTAACAACAAGCAATTAAATTAGTGTTTATGTGTGTATTTACATTTTATTTGACAATAAATATATCGCAATCGCTGTGCCAATCACTTCCTGCATGTCCGAGCCGATAATTGCAATCTCAATCATTATCCAAAGAATGATGCGCGGCAGCTTTCTGTATTGGCGATAGCACATCTCGGCCAAATGTAGACCCGTCACAACACCCAACCTGACGGCATATTAAGTGCAAATAAATTAATATATGTAATATACATGTGTATGTTTGTAGGTATATGTAGGTAGTACATACATAATGTGGAAATGCAAGGTAACGCTCATTCAACTTTTGTTAGTAAATTAAATGCGGTCGTAAAGTTAAAAATCTTACAACATACTTGTTACAAATGTATGTATGTTTGTATGAATATGCACCTATATGTGTACGTACCTCGCCGCCAGACGTTGCATCAGTAAACCCAAAACCGTGGCCCATAAAAGTACCCATAAGATTTTATACTTTGCTGCCGCTCCACTTTGTAAATCTGATTCTATGTTGCCCGGATCCAAGTATGCTATGGACATGAGAAACCCAGGACCGGTGAATGCCCATAATTTGCGAAAGCTAAAGCCAGTCTGTATGTGCGCACAAAGAATGCAATGAGATTAGATACAATCAGAATGAGTTTCAATGCTTTTGTAATATGTATATTGCATGACAGAAATGTACTTATATCATACATACATATGTATATATACTATATGTATGTATATGAAAATAATTATGTGGGAGTATACAGAGTATGTGTGCGTTTCTGCCAGTGACGGCGGCATGTTTGCTCTTCAGTAAGATCAATTGAATGCATTTATGAACAATCACACGCACATAAGTCATATTCCACCTGAAATGATTATTGTAAGTCGCGCTGTATGTTTACATGTATTACAAACGCATGTTGCATGTCGCCAATTTTCGCAAAACCGTTAATGCACCCCACTGCGTTGTGAAAACTGTGTCAAGTAATTGAAAGTAATGCTTGGGTGCGTGTGTATGTATGTTTGTTTATTGTTTTCGTATAAAAATGCACGTGCAGTATTTGCTGTATTAAGTGTATGCAAATATCAAATTCCTATACGCCGCGGTTTTTTACATCAAGTTCAAGTTTTTGAACTTCTCAGTCAGGCTTATTTAATAAAATTATTGATTTGTACAATAAAGCTGCGGTTTTATTGAAGCATATTGATTCTAAAAACCACAAGAAGTGCACTGAACATTTTTTTTATCTGTCATTCCTCGCTCAAAAACAAAATGTGAAATTAAAGTTAAAGCGAGTAACGGCAATAAGTAACAGCAAATGTGAAAACGAGAAAAAACGTTAACTTTGGCTGCACCAAAACATCGAATACCCTCCACAGGTGTATATTTTATAGTATAGAAGGGTATAAAAAAATATCTTTAGCTTTATATTGATCGATCAGTTTTAATGGTAGCCTTATGCTCGATTTTTTTATTTAAAGTTCACTTTAAGGTCGTAGAACCATCATGAAATTGGTCTAATCGGTGCCATTTTTTTGGCAAAATGTCAATACAACATAATTTTTATACATTCAAATACGTAATAAAGCCTGAAAGAGAGAGATTTAATTGTTTTTTCCTTACTCGCGGAATAAATTGTCAAAATAGAGTATTTTCAATGGGCTCTCGACTAGCCTAACGCCTTAACGTGATTTATTAGTGTTTAACTCCAAATTTATCAAAAAACTCGACTAATGGATCAATGTGAACATACTAATAATAAAGGCTGTCATCTATACTCTTTTGATAAAATTTGAGATAATTTATTTGATATAAAAATTTCCAGTGCATCCTCTTATATGAATGTTAACGAATCAACGCTGATAACAGATGATTCGACTGATCAACGGATAACTAGTGCTGATCACAGGCTCATTTAGTGATTCGTATTAACACGAATTATTCGTAATAAATAATAACGCAGGTACAAAATTTCAAAATACGGTATATGAATTGTTTTATCAACACAAATAAATGCATTTACTGGTTTATAAGGTGAACTTTTTATTAATATTAAGTAAATGTAAATAGTAATTCAAATTTAATGTTTGTAGTTTTGAATTCTCTGGTTGATTTAAGGAAATTTTAAGACACTCACCTCATCATTTTGTGGTATGAGCACCTTTTCATCGCTGAAGTATGCTTGTTTCGCATTCGGTTTCAGATATGTGCCCTCATCGGGTAAAACACTCGGTAGATGCTGATGTGGCGCTCGAGATGTGCTGGTACGCGGCGATGTTGTTGATGAACTGCCTGCAGGTTCAACAATTTGATCGGTATTTTTTGAAAATGATCCATTTGAAGCCATACTATTGAAATGTAAGAAAAATAATAACAGTTAATTATTATTATATACATATAGTATGTATGTATATAGACATTCCTAAAGTTATGTAAAAAGCGTTATACTCCATAAAAACAGTTAGGTTGAATTAATATTTAAGTGATAAATGAAATAAAGAAAGCTTACACGAGAATTGACCTTAAGACACTATAAAATTTCCAAATGAAACGTAAAAGCAAATTTCAGGCACGAAATCATCCCAACGAACAGCGAAGTAATCATCCCACTTATAGCTGATAAAATATATGTACATTGGCTGTGCAGACCGACATTTCATTTTATTTATATTTTTGCAAACATTTTGCCGCCATTAATTCCAAACCATTGCCGAACCGGAAGAAAGTCAGTTTGGCTGTCCAAGTTGTAAAAAAAATAAAACAACTGAAAGATGTTTAGCCGAACGATAAATGGACGGAAATATAAGTTTTAAATCGAATATAAGTGACAAATGGAATTTATGAGAAGTATTTTCATTGCAGACCGGTGTTAAGAAAAATATTCGGCGAGAACCAGACTGTGTATTGATTTAAACTTAGGCGAAGGTAAGGAAGGAAGGGGGAAAGAGCGAAACCCCAAAAAATATAGTTTATTGTCGAACTGTCGAATCTTACTAATTCTCCTTGCAACTTTTAACCAACGAAAAGTAACAGCAATAGTTTATTTTGCCGTCCGATCAAGTACTTCCACCACAGAAGAATCCTCCTCCCAGACTACTTGGAGAGCCTTTTTGTACAGATACAACGACAACGTCGTTCTACGTAATTTGAATGGATTTGAATTTATATTTAGACAATAATATTGTCACCCCTAAGTATTCTAAAGCTTCCGAAAAAAAGAATTATGCTACTTTGACAACAAAAAATGCATCTCTAATCTCTAATTATAAATGAACATCCGGATACCGGTGACGCCAAACAATTAAAAAAATACACCAACTTCATACAATTCATACTTTTCCAATCTATTTTAAAAATACAATAAAATTTTCTCATTCATCCACATCTCTAACTCTGCGCAATAAAGTGTTATAACTACCTCGAATGTTGTTTATTGACACTATATGAGTTTTTTAATATAGTTTTGGCTTTGCCTTATCGAACGTTTCTGGTGTTAGAACAGCGGTAACAATTTCCGTTTTGACTCTCTGGAAATGCACTGTTGACATTTTCTAAACAAAATTTAGAGACGTGTTCGCCTATTAGAAAATCTTCGAGGGCATTTAAGTGCATATGTATGTATGTGGTTCAACGGACTAATAACCACTAAGTATGTAGACTAGCTAAAACATGTGCTACGAATATATCCAGTATTGAAGATGTTCAAAGTTTTAGATTTAATTAAGAATAATCTCAAATCACTGAAAATCAGTGAAGTGCTAGTAATAACAATTAACTATAATAATGGGAAATTTGCGCTATTACCGTTTAAATACATATGAATTTAAACGCTACATACACTTGTATCTGTACTCCCATAGATCTATATATTTTCTTTGTAGGGCTTTTTGTAAAAATATCAAATTTCTCCGTTAATAAATCTTTTTCATGATTATATGCAGCTTCAATTATATTTCTTTAGTGTTATGCGATCGTCCATTTAATTGATGTAATTAGCACAACTTCGCCTTTCATTTCAAGTTTAATTGAGAAGCGGCAAAGCATACAAATGATTGCTTCCTTTATGCATGAATGCGTAGATCCACAAGCACATTGAAAGGGGGCGCCGATAAACGTTCGCCTGGCTAATTGTTATGGTAGAAGAAGAAAACAATTTAATTATTGGAAATATTCTCGAATATTTGACATTCCCTGACAGCACTAACTTCGTTTACATGAAATCTATAATACCCTTCACAGGTGCAATTATACTATCTATATGTATAACAATTTGTATATCTGAAAATGTAACCGGCCAAGGGTTTGCATCCAATTGAAGACACCTCTTTCTAGCCACATTGTTTGATACAAAAAATCTTCAAGTCGAATTAAGGTTAATTAAAAAGGAAAAAAGATACTTGATTATGATGTTTATATTGATTTTTAATGGTCAGAAGAATATGTTCAGAGATTATAGCGTTTACATACAAGGTGCGTTCCAAAGTAAACAGGACTTTTTGAATCTAGCGCCCCCTTGTGGCGCCATCTATATGTCGACTGGTGCGTTAGAATCTGCTATCTTTATCGATTGTCCAGTGAGAATTTCATGACATTTCATTGATTGGAATTGAAGTTAATGCGTTTTACGTGTCAGTATGTCTGTGTTATCGGTGCGAAAATGGGATTCGAACAAAGAACCAACTTTAAATCTTGTTTTAAAATTGGTAAAACTTTTACCGAAACGTTTCAATTGAAGAAACAAGTTTATGGCGATGATTGCCTATCCCGACGAGTGCGCGAGTGGTTTCAATGTTTTCAAAGTGGTCGTGAGGACATAAATGGCGATCAACATGTGGGCCAAACAAATCCGTGATCACCGGAAATTCCATTGAAACTGTGCGTGAATTCATCAAAAATCAGCCGAAATCATCATTGAAATACATGGAAATAGAATTAAACATTTCCAAAGCAACGATTTATCGCATTTTGACCGAACATTTGGGCTTACGAAAGGTACGTGCGCGGTTTGTTCTGCACAAATTGACTGACAACCAAAAACGCCGTCTCATCGATCGACGCTTGTGACCGATTATTTACCCAAAAATCACATTTTAACCATTAACCACTCCCCGTATTCACCGGATATGGCACCGTGCGACTTCTTCCTTTTCGGGAAAATGAATTTGCCCATGAAAGGAAAGCGTTATGCAGATGTAGAGACCATTCAAAAGCCTTGCATCCTCATACTGGCGGTCAGGTCATGCCGGCCAACGAGCTAAAACACTCGTTCGACATGTTTTTGGAACGTTCAAAAAGCTGTATTGAAGCAAAAGGAGACTATTTTGTATAAAATAAATTGATTTAGCCGAAAAAACCATTTGTTCTGTTTTTTTTAATTCCCGTTTTCCTTTGGAACGTCTCGGACGTTTTCTTCTGGGTGTTACAAACTTAATGCAAACTTAATATGCCCTATTCAGGTCATAAATACTTGTGGGTGTAGTTTTTGCAAAAACCATTAATATAATATATGTATATATGTATGTATATAAAAATCAAATATCGGCATTTTTTTATTATTATCAATTTAAGTTAGAAACTACACTGATAATGACTTAATTTGCTTTTGGCTTTTTATAAGTATTATGCAAATGAAACACAGGGCGCACTTCAACCCTGGGTAGTCAGGGTAAGTAGGTAAATATTATGCAACTGAACACTTTCAATATTTTTTTTTCACTATCAAGCGCATTTTCGCTTGAATTTCCTCCGCTTTGCGTTCTTTATGAGAGAAATAATACCAGAGAGAAAACGGGAATATTAATTGCGTACAAGTATACGCAAGGGAACTGACTTTATTTATGTATATTAAGTAATATGCATGAAACTATAATTTTATATGTAATGCGAACCCAGCATTATTCAATACTCGTTGTTTCTCAGACGATTTTTTATTAATCCTTTTGTTTTATATACTTTAACAGATGTGAAACTAATTATTATTCGAATATTCTCAGATATCCGTTAATTAATTTTAATAAGTCATTTTGAATCACTTTCGTGAGTTTTTCCGAACGCAATTGACGGCACTTAACTACTTTATTTCGATTGGAACGAAAAGTTTAGAACAGACCAAAAATTTCCATAATGTTTGAAATTTGGTCCAAATGCCAGTTGAGTACGACATCAGTTTTTATAATATCTACACACACACCATTTCATAGCAAACTTATCTGCAGTTTGTGGACTTGTGATTATAACGGTGCTCATATGCGTTCAATTGTTTGTACTAAGTTCAGGTAATCACAAGGAGCTCTGGCAGATTTATGATAGAGTACCTATAAAGTCTGTTAAGTGTATAATGATTAGTAAACAATTAAACAATTCCTAGAGAAAGTACAAAAGTAACGAAAATGGAATTCTTGTTTTAATACAACCAATATAAAACTAAAAAAGATAGTCAATGAAGAGCTTGTTTTGGGTTACTCTTCTGTTTATAAAGAACAGAACAGTGCTAACAAAAATAAAAATAATATACATAAATTATTAACTAAGAACACTTATTTCTTATATCAAAATATTAAAAAGAATTAATGGGATCAAACAACATGTGAATTTTTGCGTTACCCTCTTTGGAAACAAAATCAGTAAGAATATTGACTTCGTTTTTTTTAATATAATGTCCTTGAAAAATAATAACAATAATAATATTGAAAAATTATGTACTTTCGAATGTATGGTAAACATAACATTAGACTTCTCTATGTGCATAACCTGAAGACTCTAACTTAGCGTCCGATCAAGTACTTCCACCACAGAAGAATCCTTCTACAAGGGAAAGCCTTTTTGTGCCGATACAACAACAACGCATATCATATGCATTTACACTTCGATTTTTGATTTGCAATAATGCAATGGGTAGAAAAGTCAATTATAGTGGTTTTTTGTTGGACCGAATTTGATATTGTTGAAGAGGACAAGCTTTCAGCAATCTTCGTTTTAGAACAAACCTATTGTTTAGCATAAAGAAGAGCTGATATCAACATACGTAAATAAAATGTAGTATACTACTGTGACAAAAAATTTTAAGACTTTTTAATGTAAATTTCTCGCGAAACCCCATTGGGTATGACTGTCAGCGACATCTGTGCCAAATGTCACATCAAAATAATCAATGTTTAGTGTACGCTTGCTTGTCTTTTTGAAGTACATAAGGGCATTCGGCGTTTCGTTTGCAAAATCACTCAAATTTTTCGTAATAAGAGGACGGAATTATGAGCCGACAACTCTCTGTTTTTGCACCGTCGCATACTGCATGAATGCTTCAGAGTTTTTCGCCAAATTTTCAACCAATATTGGCCGCAACCACCATATTCACTTGATTTAGTTTCGTGTGACTTCTGGCTATTCGGCAAACTTAAACGACCGCTCCGGAAAAACCGTTTCGAGTCAATTGAAGACATTAAACGTGAATCGCTACACGCATTGAAGGCTATTCCGGAAACTGGCAGTTTAACAACTGTTTCGAGGATTGGAAAAAATTTATGCAGAAGTTAATTAGGGCCAAGAGGGATTACTTTGAGGGGACGACATAGATTTTTTAAGAATTTTAAAATTAAGAACAAAATCTTACTATTTTTTGTTTCTCTATAATAAAAGTGTACTTGCATAATGAACCTCAGTAATTGTTTTAACTTTTTTTTACTTTAACATTGCGTTATACTCGTTGCAATTATTTATAACATTGCAATGTCTGATTGTCACAGCTCTGTTTCTCAGTGCGTACAGTACCGGACGAAACAAAATTGTGAAAATTTAAAGTGGATTAAATTCAAAGGCTAATGAAGATTTAGTCATTTAAAGTTAATAAGTTAAATTTTTAATCATCAGAATATTTTTGCTTTAAGTAAGCCTTAAATTATATTTTAATTAATTATCACCTACCAATAAATATGATAACTGGAATGATTGATAAAATAATTAATATAATTTACTTTATTGAAAAGGAATTAAATACATATGCTGACCGAATTTAGTCGAAATAAAAAAAATAAAGAAGACGATTAAGTGAATAAATATAGCATTTACAACGGAATTTACTCGATTAAAAGCAAGTCAACAGTTGTTGTGATTAACCATGTACAGGCATAAAAAATATCTTGAAAGTAACGAATGAGCCGCTGATTATGGTTGCTGCAAAGACAAAAATTTTGGTATTATCGTGGAAGGTAAAACCGTACAATTTTTGTTGTTTAAGAACCCGCTAAACCAGCGTTAATGACAAACAGCACTCCACCACTGAAACAGAATCCCCGACAAAGGCTTGACAAACGTTAGGCATATTTTGATTATTTCTACTACTACTGACTGCGTTAACGGATTATAATTATAAGCAAAATGAAAACAATACTTGAAAATTTGTTTTCACTTGCTTTTGTTTTGGCCGCTACTGTGAACATACATTTTGTTTTTATTTGTGCATCACAGGTGTTTCAGCAATTGCATATGCACTACAACAATGTACTCATATACTACAAACATACTTACATAGATACATGCGTATAATGTAATATAAAAAAATGCTGTATGTGAAAATAATTAATAAAATATTTAATTATTTATGCCATTGCTAAAGTGTCTCTGCAACAGTTGAATGCAGCAAAAACAAAAATGAAGTGCGGCATTTTTTAAATATACCGAATACCCCGAATTTCGAAATGAGCAATGGAAAGTTTAATGAACTTGAGGTAGGCAAAATGAATACACTCAATCCAGACGGATTGAAGTAAGAATAAACATTATTTATATTTTTATTTTAAAATTTCTGCACTTGAAAATATTAAAATCATTACTCCGCCAACTGACAAGTTCGTTTAGAGAGAAACCATTGTAGATTGTTTTAAAACAAACCAAAGGCAATAATATTTAACCATGATAAATATGAACTAGTTGTAAATTAAGACCAGACACACATAATAGCAATAAAAGCTATTTTTAGAGGAAAAAAAATGTATGTATGTAAAAGATTGAAGTTAAGAACTTTTTTCAGGACCAACCCATAAAAGCGATCTTTAATAAATTTAATACGATTTTTTATTCGAATGAATGAATTTCTGAAATATTTCGGTTTGGTTAAACGGAAACAATTTTGTTCGACTGAAAATAAAGTCATTGACTTAGATAATTTTGACAAATTGATGGTTTATTTATAAAAAAAAATGAAATTTAATAAGAATCGCAAGAATCTGTATTTTTGTTATATTTGTATATTTCGAAAACCTAATGAGTACAAAATGTGGACAGAGAAGGTTTTTTTAAATTAATTTATACATAAGCGTTTAGTTACATATACATATATGTACCTTACACACAAAGACACGCTTTAAATTTAAAAATTTGTTTCTTCATTTGACAGTTTCTCGCTTTCTTATTTCAATTTATTTCCACTTGATGGGTTCACAGCTTCTTAGTGTGTCTTTGTTTATAGCGGTGCTGCGCATGCGCTTACCTCAAAAAGCTCTTGCACGCTCACGACCAATAATTTAACAAATTACAAGTGTATTTTAAATACATACATCCATATATCCATACACATGTATGTGTTTGTATCAAATCTTGATACAAATAATTTCTGCCAAGAAGAAGAAGTCGATTGAAATCAACATAAGACAACGTTGTAACTCTACTCGTCCTCACTATTGCCCTATAAACATGTGTACATACATACATATGTGTTTTTGCTGAAAATACATTGCCCTCAACACATTTTGCCTTGAATGACTCGTGCACCTTGCGTAAATTTGTTATCGAAACGTGTACGAAATTTTGTTTTGGTGCCTAGAACCTTTTATAGCTGTTAACCGAAATGACTAGTATTGCCGCTTTAAACATTTCAGTTTACATATGTTTTGTTTATATTTACTCTTAAGTGCGTACTTATGGAACAACTAATCAAATAGCATAACTTCACAAAAAAGGCTTGTATCAAGAATCAACTTTTACAAAGCGTCTAAATGATTTTACAACAATCTGAAATCATGTTTGAAAAATAAGTATTTTTAGAGACTTTTTTGGCAGTTGATAATAGCTGTCTTCGATTACCCCAAGTTTTGAGATTGGCAAATCGAACAAACAACTGACATAATCAAAGAGATGCAATTTTGAATGAGCTATTTATATACCCTCTTGCGTGGAATGTAACCAGAAAACATTGTTGTTACTCTCAGGTAAATAATAAATTACATGAGAGCCGATATCGATGTTAGTGATCCAGCGGGACCAGCTAAATTGAAAACGTCCTAGAGCAGCCCAACAATCAGGTGACTGATGCAAAGACTGAAGTTCCGTACAAAAACTAATATTTGTAAATTAAGAAAACATTTAAAACGGCATCCGATCTGACTGTGTCAAATAAAATTAATGGCTTTGAAGAGAGCTAGCCTTGACCTCCCAAGTTCGAAAGTGTTTTTACTGGATATGCCTTCTGACTTTGTAAATAAAAGTAAATATTTTAGAAATAGTAAATAAGTGGAGAATAAAACAAAAAAGAAATTCTAATTAGTAGGATTTTAATAAATTTTGAAAAAATGTACACTTTGTCAGAGGCAAGTAAAATAAAATTTCTTAAATATAAAAATATCTCAACAACTCTAGAAAACTGAATATGTATATAGATATTTAAATAAGTATGTATATAAGTATGTAATTATGTATGTAATAGTATATATACACACATAGTCTAGTGGTGAATCCCTTTGGGGGAATCCAATTATGTGTATTTACTCTAATAAAGAACAAAGCGAAGATAAAACCACGAAGGAATGTCGAGAAAACAAAGAAATTTGCACACGCTATTTTTTTTTATCTGTGACTATGGTACTCGTACATTTGTATGTATGTTTCAGCATACTCAATGTCTACATATTCATTAAACCAAAATATTGAGTGGTTTGGAGTGACATTTACTCACATTACATAGGACTGACGAAAATTTTATTTTTCTTTTTAAATTTGTCAAAATTTAAAATTGTCATAAAACAGAACAGTTTGCAAGGATCAAATTGTCACTGACAATGCGTAAAATATCTTTCTTAGGAAAGATATTCAGTGTGATTTTATAAAATAGACGGCTGTCAATGAAGCTTATAAAGTGATTAATCAAATTTCAATCAATAGACACTATAGAATGCAAAAATATATATAATATTAATACATAGAATAGGGCTGGCGACAATAATGTATTTAATTTTAAAATCCACAAAATTCAAAGAGATAACACATATTTTTATCGAACAAAATAGTTATCAACCTAGCGACAATTTTATTTTTGATTTTAAATTCGTCAAAATTGGAATGGAGCAAAACAGTTATCACCTATCGAATTGTGACTGAGAACATGTAAATTATCTGTTTTGACAATATTGTCAGTCATTTTATAAAATAGGCGGCTTATAATATAAGTAATTAAATTTGTAGACGCGATAAAAAGACTTTAACCCAAATTGATAAAGTCTAAATTAAAATAGTGAATATAAAAATTTTAAAAATAGAAATAGTTGAATTTGACATACGTTTTTGTTTCGGCCGAATATAAAAATTTTAAAAATAGAAATAGTTGAATTTGACATACGTTTTTGTTTCGGCCGAGAAATAAAAAAAAAATATTTCATATTACAATAATTGAAAAATAGTTTCCATATTTTTATGTCACATTTGGAAAAATAATTCTTGAAATTACATAATTATCGAACTTTTTTTTATTCGTATCTAAAGTTGCAGAAGTGTATTATCAAAAGTTTTCAAAAAATAATATATGTCTAATATTTTTTTGTAATAAATATTTTACATAATTAGAGACAAAGGAATTGCATTCATCTCCATAATATTGTACTCAAACACTTTCGAAATAATAAAATATTGTTCAAAACCGCAAAATTATTATGCCAAAAAAAGGCATTAAAACTCCAGTTTTTGTGCTAATTATTTAGTGTTCCTTTTTAATTTTTAAAAAGAGATATATTTCATTATATTTCTAATTTAGGTATGATATGTATATTAATATGGGGTTTAGTAAAAAAAAAAGAATTCAACGTTTTATTACAATTACATAAAAATGCATTTTATTTATCGCGTTAACTCAATATTTTATAGCAACTTATAATTGAAACTAATTAATTATCTGGCAACACTAAGAAAGTTGTATATTATAGCACAAATTCCAAAGCATAAAAACAGCTGGCTTGACTACGTTGGCAAGAAGGCTTTTTACAAAAGTGTGCAAAATTTGTTTCCTATGTGATAACACGTTGAAACATATGAAGAAACATATATTGATAATATATTAGTATTCTAATATAGCGTTCAACATTTACCAACAATTAATTTACTTTCTTGAGGGCTCGTCAATAAGCTATTTCACCAATTTAGAGGAACTTATTTTTTTAATATAATCAACATCCGACTGCCAGCAATTAGCACTGATAAGAAATTCAACTAAATAACAAACATATATAGAAGTTTGCCACGGTTTTTTTGCCACTTAAAAATTGAAGTACATACATATATACTTTGATACAATAATGTTATATGCATAGCAACATATAGAATATATATGTATAAGAAATTCTCTTTTATTTACATACTTGAAAGTACAGATATTTGTGCTTGTCGATGCCAATTGTTCCAACAAAAGCTTTACTGATGTGTGTCAAGTTGAGTTTTTGTATTTATACAATTCATTCGCTACAAATTAACGCGCGAAATATAAATGAGATTGATGATTAATCAGCAACTATTTTCAAATTTTTTAATGCAAGCGAACGCAGAACACTTTATATTGGAGTAGTTTAACTATCACATCCACATTAACTACTTGTTTCATAAAGTTATCTGAATAAAAAACTTATATTTGTATAGAAAATAATTAAGAGCTAAGGCACTATCGTTTATATATTGTACAACGTAAATATTAGCACTTTATTCAATATTTTTACTATTTTGAACCTTCGTATGGTTATTTTATAATTTCTTCAACAAGAAAAGTAAAAGAGAAACATTAAACAGCTGAATTTTCGGCATATGTCTTATACTCTCATTTTCTCTTGTGTGCGATTTTTCAGCAAATCTGTTCTACTTCACGCTCATAGAATCATGTAATTATATTTGCACGGTATTCTTTCTTTGACAAAAGTTAAAAATCACACAAAACAACTGTATGTCATATATACCACGATCGTATTGTTTTCCACATCACTTCATTGAAATTAATTAAGAAAATTTTATTTTGCCCTGCTCTTCCGAGTTCTGTGTTACCACAGTTTAAGCACAGTACATAGAGGAAAATTTTCTTCGACACAAGTAGATGAAAAGAAATTGTCTGGTAACGCTAATTAAGCAAAACTCGTACACTTTTCTTCCCCAACAAGCCAACAGCAACGAACGAGAAACGTCAACAATTGGTAAACAGCGAACACCAACAATCCAAACGAAGCAAGCAACCAACAAGCAACAACTGAAGAGAACACAGGCGCTGCTTCGATTCATATACGAGAGAATGAACGAGCTGCCAGATTACAAAACAGTGGATATCATTTTTTGTTCTAAACTTGGAGATAGCAATTCACGAAACTTAATGTACAATGTTTACGCCCTGAACACATAGAGCGCGATAGACTGCCTCAATAACTGTGTCCATAAGAACGTGTTGATTTTAACATTTGACAGATGTCACTTGCAGTCTGTCGTGCTCTATGTCTTCCGGGCGTTACTCTTTTTATTCTAAATTAAAAACTTATATGTTATACTAAAGTATCATCTCTAGGCAGATTATAAGTCAAAACTCAAAATTAAAATTTACGTGCTGATCTTTTTCAGTATTTTAAGATTATGGATTTAAAGATAAGTAGCTGAAGTAACTATATTTTTGATTCTCTAAGCCTTTAAGTTTATTAGGACGTTTTATTTTGAAGTGGATTTTTGGGTTAAATAAAGAGTTTATTAAGTCCGGTAAGAATCTGTTATCTTTCTCTTATTTAACAGTGTTGATTTCAATGAAGAGGGTTTCAAATTGATTTATATTTGTAATAACAAATTTTGGCAGTAGTTTTAAAGTTGAAATTTCCCCTATACCAAGATCCATTGAGCGTGCTTCCTCTTACGAAGAAGTGTTTGTATCCATAACGTCGACACAGCTTTGAAATTCTATCAATTTTATAGCATGCCAAAATATAGTTTCAAAAATTAAAAATAAACAATTTGGAGAGAATATGGATATGCAATTCGAAAACTTAGAATGAAATCCTTATCAAAAAGCTTTGAAGGAAATGGTAATATTAAGCACATCTGCCAACCCAATGTATTCAAAATTCTTTTATTTATATCATGGTAGGTTGTTTTTACATAAATAATCCATCGGTTTCGTTATGCACATGATTTTTTTAACATGATATTATGAATCACTACTTTGCACGTACGTCTTATCTAAAGTCGGCGCCTACGGTTCTGGATATCGTCAAAAATATGAATTTGATGGGCATATTGTAAAATTATTGAAAGGTAACATGCTTGCATAGAGGGAAAACGTTTAATGTTTTCAGAGATATGAATTCGTTGACGCAAAGATGTGTCAACATATTGACTTTGCTTTAGTTGTGGACATGAAAGAAATACATATTTAAGAAATATTTTTGCAGTATCAGAAAATTCTAAACATCAATTTTAAGTAGTAATTGAAGAGAGAATAGGTCGTATAAAACAATGCCCATTTTTATGTTCTTTTTGGAAACAGTTAAAATCTCCTTTTAAAAACTAATGGTATATTATCGTATGACATTTTAAAGTATTAAAAATTAAATTAAAAATTGTTTCTTTAGATAAATCGCATTGCTCAGATAGCGCTGGAGGGTTTTTCGAAATTTCAATTTCTCACCTTTTGGGAAGACTTTTAAGGAAAAAACGCGAATTTTATGCGAAAAACGAGTAAATTTGTTATTGTATAATGAAAAATATTAACAAATAAAAATACTTTCCAGCATTATCTCGTAAATTAGGTATAGAAAGTGTTCACAATTCCCAAACAATCGGTGTTGTAGTTCTTGAGTTTTAAGGGGAACCGGCATTGAAAACGTGTGGGGGAAAGCTTTAAAACTTTGAAATTAAAAGTCCAATCGACTTAAATTTTGACACAATAGTCTTGAAATATTATGCATTCATTTATGCATTAATTATCCACCACAATAAATATATAATAAAGAATTTTTTGGTTATTGAAACACTGAGTACTGAATGTTTTATAATTTTGTTATATATTTTTCATACAAATACACTACTTGTAACATTTAAGTCTTTAACCAGAAACATACACATACATATGAAGAATGTCAAATGCAATGTCCATAAAAATGCATTTTATTAATGTATAACAATCTTTAAATAATCAATTGAGCTATTTAATGTCCAGAAATTGTGCTCTGCTTAGTTAATGCTACTGGCAATATTTGCTTTCAGCAAGCTCCTTAAATTGAAATAAATTTCAGGAAACATTCCTTGATTCAAAATACTTTTAAGTATTACCGGTAATTAATTAAAATTTTACAAAATTATTTGTCTCTTTGTTGAAAATTGCATAAAATTGGATGTTGAGTAAAAGTTAAACAAATTAAATTTATTAAAAATGAGCTAGGAATAAATATGTATGTATTCCTTTTAAACAATTCGTTGCTTTAATGTGTTTGAGGTAAATACTGGTTAGGGATGATTTACAAAAAATTATTATTATTACTTTTAACCATATCTACTATTAACATGTCTGCAGTGTCTCTTCACTAGTTTAGCCTTTAAGGAAGCATTTAATTTAGTTTTATAACAAAACTTAACCTATTGCAAAACTAACTTTTGCAAAAATTTATCTCGTCAACCATTTCGGATCGCTTTATGGTATAAAAATGTAGAAGAAAACATAAACTTGTTTATGCTTTTTGATTTATCAATTGCACATAATTTGCTGGAAACAGTCCATATCGATTTTTGCACAAACCACGCCACCAGCCTTCATCGATCTGCAATAGCAAGACTTAATTACCTATTCAAAAACTTTAGTCATTATATTTACCATTTCGATATGGGTAATTGTATCATCGGGGTCGAAGGATATTTCATCGTCATCGGCAGCTTGATAGTCATACAGTGCAATCGCATGAATGCCTGTATCTTCGATGTAATCAGCTAAATTATCGGAATTAGAATAAATTGCTTCATCGGTGGTGGCAACAGTAGTAGGAGCAGCTGAAGTGGCCACTGCATTATCGAGTGCAGCGCCTTCGTTTTCTTTTTTCTCTTCTACTTGCGATTGTTGTTGCGAACTTTCTTGTTGTTGAACCGATTTTTGTTGTACTTGTTGCTGCTGTTGTTTTTGTTCGATGCTTTCTCTGTTCTCGTAAACCGGTTCTTGCGTTGGGCATTCTGGTGACGATAACTGTGGCGGTGTTATTGCAGTCTCTATTTCAATAGATGGTATGACATCAGGTGGTGGTGGTGCAATTATTGTGATATTTTGCTTAACATCCGCCATAATTGGTTGACTTTGTTGTTTCTCTTCTATTTGGTTTACTATTTCAACCGGTTGAGCTTTAGGTATGATTATGGGTTCTTTACGTACTGCTGGAGGATTTTCTGTTGTCGGCGATTGCATTTGATTGAATGCACTTATAGCATTACTGATACCACCTTCGCGACCAGTCGAAATCGACGAACGACTGCCTTTTGGTGGTGGAGCTCGTGCTTCTTCAGCTGCTGGTAATGGCGTATTTTCAATAACAGTCTTTTTGGCTGCCTCTTCACGATCACGACGATCTTTCGCTTCACGCAAACGTTTTTGCTCCTCAGCTCTTTTACGCGTTTCTTCTTCGGAGTTTTTGGCCAGATTTTCAAATTTCGCACGCAAGTTGGACGGCTTCGCACCTTCAATGTTAGGTTTTACCTTAGTGTATGTAGTTCCCACCTGTTGCTTTTCATTATCATCAAAACCAGCAGCTGATTTATCCATGCGATCTCTTTGGACACCAAATTTTCCACCAAAACCCTATAATATAGCAAATATTATTACTATTTTCCTATAAAAAATAATATTTAGTTATATAACAAACCACTTTGTGATCAATTTGACTCTCATGCTTCTGTGGTGCCTCTTTATGATCCCAACCCATGGCGGATTTGTCTTTGCGATCTTCCTGTATACCAAATTTGCCACCGAATCCTTTTGAATAATCTAAAATACAAATAAAAGTTCTATTAATGAAATTATTTTTTCTATTGCAATTGTTGTTTTACCTTTCTGTGATTCATGTTTTTCAACCTTCTCAACGTGATCCCATCCCACAGCCGATTTGTCTACCCTGTCGGATTGAACGCCAAATTTGCCACCGAATCCAGTCGCATAGTCTTTCTGAGAGGCATGTTTTTCAACTTTTTCAATATGATCCCAACCTGCAGCCGACTTGTCTACTCGGTCTTTCTGAACGCCAAATTTGCCACCAAAACCCTCGCTGTAGTCCTTTTGCGAAGCATGTTTCTCAACTGTTGCTCTGTAATCATGTCCGACTGCTGATTTATCCATGCGATCGCTTTGCACACCAAACTTTCCTCCATATCCGTAACCTGGATTTTGCTCTTCTAATTCTTTCTTCTTCTTATCTTGATCAGCTTTTTCAGTTTCAAAACGCAATTTTTCCATGCTTCATACATATATATTGGCAGCAATTGTACGGGTGAATCATTGAATTATGTTACATTACGACTAATAAATGAGTAATCAAATATACTTACTCGATAGCACCGGCTGTACGTCCGCTTCCCTCGACGGTCTTTGATCCCCATCGCTGCTCTTGTTCACTGACATCGTTTACGAAATCTGGATCCGTCTCCCAATCATCATCAGCGTCTGGTTGAGTGTTTTGGAGTTGCAGACCAGCTGTTGCTTTCCACATTTTCCTTATAATTTGCTGCGAAAAATAAAAAGGGTCTTTATCACTTTAAGTGTATATGTTCACAAATAAAAAAAAGATAAGGTTACAATCAAACTTGTTTCGTATTCTTTATCTACAGGGAGTGGTCAGCCGGTTTTTTTAATAGTTGACTACGGCTGATTTATGATATTTCATTGCTTAGAATTTCTATGATTTTCTAAATATGTATTATTAACTTGCTCACTTTATTTCCCGTTTTTAACTACTTGGTCTACTAATAATCAGAAAATTGTATTCTTACTTCAACGAATCCCTTTTGTAAATGTAGCAAATGCTTCTTCTTTGTTAAGCCAACAACTCACAATTAGTACAGCACAAAAAGTACTATTGTAATTAATAATTACCCAGACACCATATTAACCACAATTCAATATTATTAAATTTATAGCATTTATTAATTGATATAACTAATAACTTACCAGAAACGAGCCTTAATGTTCATTAATTAATTTGAAAATTTTAGTTTATTGTGGGTGTAATCCATATTTTGACATAGGTAATTCTCTATGCAGACAAAAATCAATAATTTAAGATATTCTGTCGTAATCAACTAATAGTTGATTAACTTTTAACGATAAATAGACATTTTGTTTTGTCGTTTTATAAAAATTTAATGAAGTTTATTTGTACGCTATCATGAAGAAGAACTTTTCTGAACAGACTCCAACGATAACATTTCGATATAATTCGCCATATTGAAAAATCGAGGAGGAACGGAACATAACTTCCGTTGCACGATGGCGATACTCGTCCATTTCTTTCCGTGCGGTTCTTTAACATGACTGGTTTGTCGAATAGGGTAAGTGGCGTTTTTTTCATGAAAATGCCGAATAAATGCATTAAATGTTAATCGAAATGTGTGCAAAATGTACAATACGACGAAAAATTTTCGAAAATACCAAATTTATGTGGGAAAGTGAACTGTAAAGTGATATAAAGTTAACTAAATTCATGTGTCCAATTGTACTTTATGGTACACGTGCCCATTTGATTTGGTGGATAAGGTCTAAAGAACGGTGAAAATATTGGCAAAAGTTGTAATATTTTCGAATATGTGAACACGTATTGTATATTTTGTGTATACTTATAATTTTTTATAATGGAATGTGTGTGAGCCACCGTTTTTGTTGTCATTTGTGTCATAACCTAGATTTCTATTAGAACACAAATTTGATTGAAATTTTGTTTTGTATATTTGCAGGCCGTTGTTATTGATGGTCGTGGCCATCTGGTTGGCCGTTTGGCCTCCGTTGTTGCCAAATACCTTCTTCAAGGAGGTAAAGTGGCAGTTGTACGTTGCGAGGAATTGAACCTCTCTGGCCATTTCTACAGAAATAAAATTAAGTACTTGGCGTATTTGCGCAAACGCTGTAACGTAAATCCTGCTCGTGGTCCATATCACTTCCGTGCTCCATCAAGAATTTTCTTCAAAGCTGTACGAGGTAAGTTTTTATAATATTCTATAATAATAAAAAATTAGTTAATGATGACTTAATTTTCTTACCTACATTATTTGAATTACAAATGTAACAATTTAATAGCAACTGATTATTAGTACATCAATATAATTATGACTTGTTTTAATGTTTTTCATTAATAAATGTATTTCTTTACTTTCAGGTACGTAATGAAATTCATCTTATAAATAGCTCTAAAACGGCAGTGATGAACAATATTTCTTACCTACATTATTTGAAGCTGAAAATGTAACAAAATCGTTAACTGACGCACCTACTTAAATTATATTTGCAATATCTATGTAAACAAATTTATGATTAAGACAAACTACTTTGTTGCAGGCATGATTCCACACAAAACCAAGCGTGGTCAAGCTGCACTTGCCCGTCTCCGCGTTTTCGATGGTATTCCACCACCATACGACAAGCGTCGTCGTGTCTGTGTACCAATCGCCATGCGTGTCCTCACTCTGCGTTCTGACCGCAAATACTGCCAAGTCGGACGTTTGTCAAGCGAAGTCGGCTGGCACTACCAAGATGTCGTTAAGAGTCTGGAAAGGAAACGCAAGGCTAAGTTGCGTGTCACTCTGAAACACAACAGAATCATGAAGAAGTTGACTGTTAAGGCTCGCGAAAACATTGCGAAGGTAGCGGAACCTTTCAACAAAATCATTAAATCTTACGGATACGAAGTTTAAAATACGTACCCCTAAGTTTGTTTAAAATGACTAGAATTCATTTTTTAATAAAAAGAATAACATAAGTAAAATTAGATTGTTTTTTAACTTCTTAGTGATTGCAGTGCACAAGGTTAGGCAGCCCATCATCGTTGGTTTTGTACAACTATTTTGCTAACTTGTGCTCATTTATAGTACAGACAAAAAGTAATTTTGGGGGGGGTATATGTTTATAAATTATTATAAACTTTTGTGGAACGTCTTGGAAGAAAAAAACTACCCTGTAAACTATTTTAGCTCCGCATTCTTGACCATAAAACAATGGTGAATTTATAAATTGTCTTGAATAAGGTAACGGACCAGCATAAATTTGACTGCGCATTATTCCTACAACAAAGACAAATTCGGCATGTTGTAGCTAACTGCACTTCAAAACACACGTACTGCATTGAAAGTCTTTATTTTCTCTATATACATGCATATGTTAATTAATACATATAAAATATATAAATGTTGTTATTAATATTAGTAAGCATATATTTTTATCTGGGGCACATAGCATGTCTGCCTCCGTCAACTGGCATATTCATGCCGGTTGTAAATGTGGCCAAGTCACTGGCCAAAAAGCAAATAGCATTGGCCACTTCTTCCACATCTCCAGCCCGTCCAAGTGCATGAGTAGTTTTGCAGTGCTCCAAAAATTTCTCATAAGCTTCGTCGTTCATGCCAGCACTTTTGTGCAAATTGGTGACTACGACACCCGGATTAACTGAGTTACATCGCACTCCCTTCGGCGCAAGCTCTAAAGCCACACAACGTGTAAATTGATCAATAGCTGATTTTGAGATATTGTAAGCCAATACATTGGGAAATGCACGTAGACCACAAACGCTGGATAAATTAACAATATTGCCTTTTGTTTTGATTAGCTCAGGTACGGCGAGCATAGTCAGCTGGTACACAGAGCGCACATTTGTGTCCATAATTCTATCGAATTGAGCAAGGCTTGTATTCTCAATTGTGCCATTTTCAATAATTCCGGCATTGTTGACCAATACGTCAAGTTGTCCGTAACGTTCCAACACTTCACTTATAATATTTGGCACAGCCGATTCGTCTGTCAGGTTGACCTTTACCAATAATGGAGTCAATGAGTTCTCTGCGACATTTTCACACTTAGCTGCTGTTTCTTTAAGATTTTCCACATTTCGTCCAACCAATGCCAGCTTGGCACCAAATTTAGCGAATTTCACTGCAGCAGCAGCACCAATTCCAGAACTGGCTCCCGTTATTAGCACAACTTTGCCCTTGAAATCCATTCTACTGTTATATACTCGCTGGTGAAATTCAAATTAGATAAAAATCAAAAGACTTGAGTATTTAAGTACTATTGGCTGTTATCAGAAACACTGTTGCTCCACGATTTATTCTGTGATTCATGAACACAAATCAAAAAGTGGGTAAGCAGAGATGTTAGCCATTGTAGTTGCCCAATTTCGATTAACTTATATTTTCTGTTTGTTGATGATCGACATCGCAGCTTAATTGGTTTTCACATTGCTCCCACATCATTTTTCAGAAAGTCGTTATTTTTGAATTTTGTTGCAATTTAGCGCGGTGTCATAGCGTGTCTCCCACCGTCTACTGGTATATTGTGACCCGTGATGAAACTAGCCAAATCACTTGCTAGAAAGCATATTACATTTGCCACTTCAATTGGTTGACCATAGCGTGCTAAAGCGTGTGTATATTTTGCTTTTTTAAGAAATTCCTTGTATCCATTCTCATCCAAATATCGCTTTTGTAAATTAGTATATATAACACCAGGATTTACGCAATTACAACGCACGCCGCGCTCGCCAAGTTCCAGCGCTACGCAGCGGGTGAATTGATCTACACCAGCTTTAGATATATTGTAGGCCAGCGTGTTAGGAAATGAACGCATGCCGCATATACTCGATGTGTTCACAATATTACCCTTTGTTTTCAATAATTCCGGCACTAACAGTAATGATAAATAAAATTGGGAACGTAAATTGGTGTGTATCATGCGATCAAACTGCTCCAGGCATGTGGTTTCAATGGTACCATCCTCCATAATACCGGCATTATTTACTAACACATCCAGTTTTTTATATTTTTTAATGGTTGACTTAGCAATGCATTCCAAATCTTCCGACTTGCTAACGTCCCCGACTATTTGAAGTGGTTCTCCTTGATCTTTTGACTTGGCACATTTTTTGCAATTCTCAGCTGTCTTTTTAAGTCCTTCAGCGCTCAGATCAACAATGGCTAGCTTAGCGCCAAGCTCCGAAAAACGAACTGCAGTAGCAGCGCCAATTCCTGACGCGGCGCCAGTTAGCAGCACAACCTTGTTGGTGAAGTTCATATATATACATACATATATGTTTCGAATTTGTATTTAAAAAATTTAGCCTTTACAATTTTTTTGAACTTTTTAATTTTGAATAAAAAATATAATATAAAAAAATATTTAGAGCCAAATATATTTGTATGTCACTTTCTAAAATCAGACAGGAAGTGAAACCGGCTGACCTTGGTACAACATGTAATCCTCAGTAGAGGTGGTCCTATCTTGATTACAAGTAAAATATTTGTTACTAATAGGGTCATAACGTAATTTTTTTTTATTATAACCACTCTAAATAGTATCCACTAAAATTTCATATATTTTCTTAATTATTATACCATAAAACGGGTGTTTGTAACACCCAGAAGGAAACATCGGAAACCCTAAAAAACCAAGGACCCTGGCACAAATTAAAAAATGGGGTCCCACTGCTATGTAAACTGATTAGGTTTTATCAAATACAAGTATGAAATATACAAATATTTTAAAAATTCTAAGGTATTAAACAGTAACAACAGAAATTACAATTTATACTTGGTGATTTAGCTAATAAACCGAAATAGAGAAGATTCAAGGTTTATTATATAAAGGTCGGGCCTA
Organism: Bactrocera neohumeralis; assembly: GCF_024586455.1. Taxonomy (NCBI): domain Eukaryota; kingdom Metazoa; phylum Arthropoda; class Insecta; order Diptera; family Tephritidae; genus Bactrocera; species Bactrocera neohumeralis. Next base: position 27,948,570 of record NC_065919.1, on the reverse strand, counting down.
CCAACTGACTAAATAACAATTATATTTACAATTTTTTCTAGCTGCAGTTTTCGCTAAAGTAGCAATGACTTCGTTTAAATCCAGGCTTGAGTTTTTTTAATTTCTATTAGCGATAAAAGTCGGCGTCGAGTATGGCTCGTATTATTTCTTAAATTTTGTTTTTATTTTTTCTAATTTGCTAAATGACCTTTCAGCTGCTGCAGAAGTGACAGAATTATAAAGAATAATAACATTGCTGTAAAAACTTCCGTTATATATTTAGTTCATTATTTCCTTACATAATTGTTCAACCGTCCATGCTTGACTATTTTGAGGTAAAACTAGGTGGTAAATATTAATAAATTGAAGTAAAAAACTAGGGGCTATTATATCAGAATATTTCTGAATAATGAAGTTGCTTTATCAACATGTAATAAAAATGTTGGTGCTGGAAAATCAATTAAATATTTTTTCTCGATTTGGAAATCGGTGATCAGCTGCTAATTCATCAAAATGTTGTTTAAATTTTATTTGTCTTTTTTCTTGAAAATAGGTATCAATACCATATTTTCTTGCAGTTTCACTGGCCTTGCACTTGAATAATTCAAAATCATTTCTATAAATTTGCAACTTTGCTTTGGTCTCTGCTAAAACTTTAATTGCCTCGCCCAAATTGAAGGTCGCATTTTTGCAAAGTTTTGGGTATATTATTGATGTTCAATACATGGTGCATGAATTCGCAAAGCAACACGAACTCGAAATTAAGCATTTTTGTTTTAATACTCTCTGCTTCACTATGCTCATCTTTACTTGGACTCTTTTGAACTATTTCTGATAATATTTTGATAATGTCAAAATAACGAAGTTTTATTGCAGACCTGAATTAATGTACATACCTACTGCAGGTGACTTGCGCTTTTCACGATATTTCGCGTTATACAATGAGCTGTAGCCGAAATCTATAGATTATTATTGACTTAATGGAAATCAAAATGAGTAGTAACATCAAATAAAATTTAACCACGACTCTACTCCTGATGCAGCACTTATTTTTTAACCGTTCTCGAAAAAAAACTTAACTCGAATTCACAATAAAACGCACATATCACTATCCGTCCTAGAGAAAGAATTTAGGGGAATTCCCTAGGCATAAATTTTGAATTTCTCTCAACTGAGTTGTCATGATTAAAGTGGGGTTGCAACTTGTCATATTTAATTTGAAAATGGGAGAAACTTCCAAAAGTTCAGTTCGATCGAGATTTCTGGTAAGGATTCGAGGCCACCCTGAGCTTGAGGGCACCGAGGCATTGCCTCGCCTAGCTCCTGGGTAGCTACGCCACTGGTGACGAGCTGAGCCGATATTGATACTTCCAATTGTCCATCCGTTTGAATATATGTACATGAATTAGTCCCTGAAGTTTGAAGATAGCGATATAGAATTTTGTACACGTCTTCTTCTCACTAAGTAACTACTCAATTGTCGAAATGGTCGATATCGGACCATCATTGCAGTTATATGCCATTCAAACTGAACGATCAAAATCGTGGAAAATTATATAGAAAACTTTTTTTTTGATAAAATATATTCACGAAATTTGGTATAGATTGTAGCCCAAGCTCTTCGAAAAAAATTCAAACCGGACCACTATAGCATGTAAATGTCATGCAAACCGAAAGATCAAAACGTGTATGGAGAAGTTTTTTATTTGACGAGATAGTCTCATGAAATTCGGCCAATACTCTAGGATAACGCAGCTCTACTTGAAGAAATTGCTTAGCGATCCAGTAAGGTATATAGCTGCTATACAAACTGATCGATTATTCGTGAAGGGTATTCTAGCTTCGACGCAACCGAATTATTGTTTTTTTTTTCTAATTAAAAATACTCGAAACTACAATGTACCTCGAGATATTGGTCAAGCGGGATCTGGAAACAGAAACTAATTTAACAATTTCAGAATTTGCGTACTAAAGAGCAACGTATAAACAGCTGACTCCTTGCTTAGGCTTAAAAAAAGCAGATCCAATAAATAAAATAGTATTGAAAAAAAATTGCGTCTGCCGGAAAATGAATTCATGGATAGCAATTCTCTAGCTTAATAAAAAATAAAACTACTAAATAAGACGACCAACCGACCCGCTAATATGAAAACATTTTCAATTCTACATAAGTATGTACATATGTATGTATATGTATATACATATATATCTATGTAGGTATATATGTATGTATATACATATGTATATAGGGTATATATATATATATGAATGTACATATGTATGTATAAAAGTTATTGATAATTTTGTTGCAGCAGTTTCAATTACAGCCAATTAACGCACCAAAAAATCTGTGAAGACTTGACTGAATACATCGATGTGTGGAACGGGTGAACTTATCAAATAAGTATCTAAACAATTTTATTTAAAACAATAATGTATCACTAACATTAATTATTACTTTTTATGAAGTATAACGATATATGTATATTTCTAACAAATGTAATTGCCTTTAGGTGTGAAACTACATACTATATATACATATATACATAAATAAAACTCTAATTAGTAATGCAAATTTTAAGAACATACAACACATTTATAGTATTTGATATTTCATGATGCCAAATGCAATTTACTTAATACCTATGGGTATAATATATGTATGACCAACTTATCGCGGACACATTGCATGGCGCCCACCGTCTACTGGCAAACTGGCACCAGTAATGAAACTCGCCATATCGCTGGCCAAAAATGCGATCACGCCTGCCACGTTCTCCTCCAAACCCTCGCGTCCGTCTTCACTTATCGTGCCAGAATGTTCTAACCACTTTTGGTACGCCTCATCATCTATATCGTCACTTTTTTGAATTTCCGTAACATCGACGACAGGATTAACTGAATTACAGCGAACACCTTTTTCTTTCAATTCAAGCGCTACGCAACGAGTAAATTGGTCCAATGCAGCTTTAGAAAGATTATATACGAGTACACCGGGAAATGAACGTAAACCGTTAACGCTTGATAAGTTTACAATGCAGCCTCTTGTCTCGATTAAATATGGCACAGCCAACGATGTTAGTTGAAACACGGCGCGCAAATTTACATCCATAACGCGATCATACTGAGCCATTGTAGTTGTTTCAATGTTACCAATCTCAATAACGGACGCGCTGTTAACGAGCACATCGATATGTCCGTAAGTGGCTATGGTTTTATCAACAATATGGCGTACCTCCTCCTCATTAATCATGTCTGCATGCACAATCAATGGCGAGTGATCATATGCATCAATGACCTTGTCGGCAACAGCACTCAAGCTCTCCTTATTGCGACCGGCAACAGTCAGTAGGCCACCCCATTTGGCAAACTCCATGACGACTGCGGCGCCAATGCCAGAGCAAGCGCCAGTGATAATTATAACTTTATTTTTAAAATCTAAAGGAGATGGTGGTGGTGGAATAACCACGGGCTCCTCTATATCAATTGAATGATTGAATCCAATTGGAAACATTATGCAGAATAAGAATAAAATCTGTTTAACTTCGTACAAACGGATATGTGTAAATGGCTAAAGAAACAACCGATACACAAGAATGAGCAACGAAAACTGTGCGTTGTGGAGTGAACAGCTCTAAGAGACGTGATCACGTTAGGTCTATCAAATCAGTTGTCTATTAATATTGTTTATTCGCCTTGCTATACAAGCAGATAACATTTAAAAAGCGAATCGATCGTATATAAGTACACTTGTACATAGTCACTCATACAACTTGGATAAATGTATGTACGCATATATGTACATATGTACAGAGCTCGTCTTTATCTCCCGCTCTCACACCCACTGGACTTTTCTCTTGGCCATCAGTGGTTGACAAACTTTTTATGCAATGTCAGAATGAACTATTATATGTATGTATGTATGATTGTCTTCGGTAATTAACTGTTAGGTAGGTAATTACAATTCCAATGAACTCTTTTTGAGATGATAGAATTTTTGACTTTGTGGAACATGATGATTTTGTTATTGAAATACTGTATTGATTAGTGCATACCATACATATAAACAAACTATTCAAGTATAGCAAGATTGGGAACTACTGAATAACAAATAAATGTACGTGTAGATAGTTTGTTGGAGCAACTTTTCACACTCTCGCCTGCCATTGTTTTTGGCTATTTTTACGCTCAATGATATTTTGATAAACTTGTTTTGTTTGACAATTTGGCAAGCAGATTTTCCACAAGCGACACTAATGGAATAAAAAATAAAATAATATGCTCTGCTGCATATGTGTATATAACGAATATACATACATAAGTACGTATATATAAAAACTTAAAATTAAATTTTTTGAAACGACAGTGAAAATATAAATCGAGAAAATTCATTTGTTATACAAACATAGAACATAATAAACATTTGCGCTACTAAATATACGAGTTTGTATTTAGGAACGTGCCGGTGTTTTTTGTTTTGACAGAGAGAAACTCAATAGTCTTTATATTCTTCACTGTTTTTCAGCTAACATTGTATTTGCTGATAAATAATTTATTTATGTAGATGTATGTATACTTTTTATTTGCGGTATCAAGGAAAGTACAAAACTTTTTTAACAAGAAAATACAATTTATTATAAAAACCAGAAAAATAAATGCAATTTTCTGTTACATTACTCCATTATCGAGGGCACATAGCATGTCGACCGCCATCTACAGCCAAGCTTACACCAGTCGTGAAAGTGGCCAAATCACTAGCCAAAAAAGAGATTGCATTTGCCACTTCATCTGCTGTGCCAGGCCGACCTAGAGCATGTGTTGTTTGCGAATGTTCTAAAAACTTTTTATATGTTTCTTCATCCATACCGCCGCGCTTGTGTAAATTAGTAACGGTAACACCAGGATTAACACAATTCACACGCACACCCTTGGCGGCCAATTCCAAAGCAACACACCTTGTAAATTGATCTACTCCCATCTTCGAAATATTGTAAGCTAGCACACCCGGAAATGAACGTATTCCATTTACGCTGGAAACATTTACAATATTGCCTTTGCTTTTAATCAGTTCAGGTACGGCTAACATTGTTAGGTGGTATATAGCTCGTAAATTGGTGTTCATCACACGATCATATTGCTCTAGGTTGGTGTTTTCAATACTACCGGTCTCAATTATACCTGCATTGTTAACTAATACATTCAATTTTTTGTATTTTTGTAACGTCTCATGCCAAACCCTTTCTGTATCAGCTTCTTTGGAAATGTCGCCCAAAACTAAAATAGGTTCCTTACCAACGCAGGAACATTGGCTTGCTACAGCTTTCAAATTCTCGGCATTGCGTCCATTTAGAGCGAGTAAGGCGCCTAATTTTGCAAATTTTATTGCTGTAGCTGCTCCTATCCCAGAACTTGCTCCAGTGATAAGCACAACTTTTCCCGCAAAGTTCATGGTTTAATGTTGATAACAAAATCTGAACTGATCATTATGTAAATTACCGGGAGATAAGTGTTACTTTTGTTTATTTCTGTACATTATTATTCCATCTCTTTTTAGACATTCTTGTTTTGGATCATCAGCTGTTTTCAAATACAACTGCTGTAAAGCTAAAACTACATAATACGCGTAATTGTATGAGAAAGCGTAACGTAGCATGTTGCACACAAAATTAACAATTTCAACTTGAGTTTCAATAATGTGTTTTCGGTATGTTTGTAGTGAAATTAACTAGTGTAAATTTTTGAGTTTTTACTCTTGATATGCTTACAAGTTTGTCGGGTGTGGCATCTATTTTAGAAAAGAAATAATAAGCAAAATTACAATCAACCAAGAGCTGCCACCTCCTAATCCAGGGTGTTATGCGACTCCCGTGCCCATTGGATAATTTGTAGCTAGGAGATAAATTTGGCTGGATGCTAACGGAGCCTTCTTAATACCGGTCCGCCTTGTGAAGTAGCGGTGGCCTTACCGCGTCAAGGAACGCAGGAGTCAACTCCGCGTCCACTTCTCTGCGCTGGAATCGGAGGCGTCACCTGGTTAACGCAACCCTGTCGGAGAGGCGTAGTAGCGAAAGGGCTGCACCTCCAGAGATGAGGGGTGAGTCTCTTCTTAAATTTGTAAAAGGTACCAATGCAAGCATCGAGAATGTGGACTGCGAATCCATCTTCATAAACATTCCTCGAAGGGTGATCCTTGACATAACCTTAAGCAATGAATACATGACCGGTTAGTAGTACGAACTGAGATGTATTTAGGGAAATTCTAGTGCAAAATATAAGCTGAGTGAGCAACGTATCCTCGGCCCTTACGGCAGCTAGACTGCACACGGCTTTCTGTAGATATTATCCATTAAAAGACTGGGACCTATGAGCAGCGCAGAGCATAGGGTAATGGCACTCCTGCTTGCGCACTTCCCGGAGATGGTTCGGGCTGACCAAATTCTACAATGATCGCATATAAGCCTTATCCCTCAGATTGGACGGCTGCAAGGAATTTATTCACTGCAGACTCAATCAAGTGGGCACTGACCTTTTTCTTGAGCTATACACCAGGGGCTGACAGCATCTTTCCAGCACTTTTGCAACAAGGTATGTAAGATCTCTTGCTACACCTTGTAGGGATAGTCTTACGATGGCGTATATTCCAGAATTGCGAATAATAACGTTCGTAATCTTCATCTCCAAGGTAAGAAGGAGGGACTACTCGCTCGCCAAATCGTTCAGGACAATTAGTCTTACTTCTTTCATGCTAAAAGCAATGGCAAATATTGCAGACAATTATATAAGATCGAAGGGGCTGATAATCGCACCCCTACCGCCAGTCAGCACGAATATAAAGCAGGCAGATCCACTAACTCTGCTCTTTACCATCTCACGACTGAACTTCAGAACTCGCTGGAAAATCACGAGTTTGCGATATGCGTCTTTCTTGACTCCGAACGTGCTTTTGACAATTCGTCGCACGCTTCTGGAGAAAAGGAATGCGACGGCTCTAGTATGCAGATGGATAAAGGCTGTACTGCGTACTAGGATAGCTGAAACCACTGTGGGGAGAGTAGGATTTGTCTTGGTATTACGAGGGACTGCCCACAGGATGGTGATCAGTGATTCCACGCTTGACCTAGTACTGAGGAGCAGCACCATCAAGTGGTACACTGACGGTTCGAAAACACGACCGGGACCGCATACCAAACTATCCATACCAATGGTTCGTTTTCCGAGCATCTTTCAAACAGAAGTCTTTGCTATAAGTCAGTGTACAGAAACAAACCTCCATTGCAACCAGCATATTGCTATACTCAGCGATAGTCAAGCGGCGCTAAAAGCCGGCAATCTCGGTGCCGGGGCATAAACGGGTAGCCGGCAATGAGTTGACCGACCAATTAGCCCATTCTGCGGCAGCGTCCAGGTTGATGGGACCACAACTGTGCATTGCGGTGGGACCCCACCCCATAAAGGAGATAACGGTACTGGCAGCAGGCGCCAAGAATGCGCCACGCCAAGCTACTACTGGGAGTGTACAACCTTGTAAGTTTTAAGGATATGGTCAAGATAAATTCCGTCTCCTCGTCGCGCTCTATGCAGGGCACCGTAAGTCCAGGAAGCACTTTTCTAATATGGGCATAGTCTCTTGCGCGAACTGCTGGTTTGTTGACGTGGAACAGGAAACTCCAGCAATTCTAGATTGTCCAGCAATTTGTAGAAAAAGGCTCAAGGCCCTAGGATCCATCTTCGGACATGGATCACATCACCTCAGTCGAGCCCAGCAAGCTTCTGGAATTGCTCAGAGTACTGCGCCTTTGTGACCATATGTGATATAGGAAAAGACATACATAGGTCGCAGTGCAAAGCCTAAAATATTTTCTAATCTATTCTAACCGAAACGTTTCGAATTTTGTCCTCCCAAGGATTGTCAACATGACATCATGCCTCGAAATTACTTGTGCCGTTACCATAATAACAGCAAAAATTTAAATGTATATGACTATGGAGCTTAACGCATAAGATGTGTATTCCACTCATTTGTCAAACGTACGCACATGCTTACGCGAGTTATGTAGTTTCGGCTTAAAGCAGTAGGAGGGTTGTTTTGATCTGTTAACAGAAAATAAACCTGTTGCTTTGAAACCTTTCATTAGTGGTGAACACAATGACTGCGACAGACTGCAGCAGCACGACAGTGAACTTAAAACGTCGTTGTTCATCTTACTACATGTACATTTTGAGAAGCAACAACAACACAATGGCCGGCATGTACACAAAACAACGCAGTTGTCCATTTTGTATGTATACAATTTCGTTGTGGCCATACTAATTCCTTTCACTTCAATGAAATTTTAATATTTTGTTCAAAATTAAATTTTTTATGCAAAAAATAAGTAAATAGATAAATATTTTTGCTTTAAATTATCAATTGTTATTACAAATGATATAATAGAGCTATAATATAGCTATTTTATGCTTTTATTTATAAAATAACGTCAAGTTTGTTAGAGCTGTGAATAATTTTACATTTTACATATTAGTGGCATCACCACTCTACCTCATCTCTCTATCTTCCATTCTACTGTCAACTCTACTGTCGTCGTACTGTCGTTGGCAAATATAGGAGGATATTGAAGTTAGCGAGAACGACAACTGTCGGCCTGCAGTCGTGTAGTCGTGCAGCTGTAAAAATAGCACTGCCCATAAGAACGTGTGTATTTTTTTTTTTTTTTTTAATTAGAATCACCACTCAGAAGTCGTTTTATCCGTTGTAAGCGAATGATTTTCGAAGAAACATCATTTCTAATATGCCATAAGACAAAATAAGAAATGAACTTCTTAACCTTACGCTGTCAGATAAAACGAAAAAATACTTCGTCATCGTAGGTCGATTCCCACGACAGCCGGTTCTACGCACCGGAATTGACTCGGATTTCATCCGACCAAGGGCTGTTTTTTCGGCGATCTAACCCCGTTTGGATCGGTAAGTGTTAATTTGTTACGTGTGTATTTTAATATTTGACAGATGTAGTTTGCAGTCTGTCGCTCTCTATGTGTTCAGCGCTTGAGAGCGCCTCAAAATAAGCGTTTTTTATAACATTTTCCATTATGGCCAGATCGAACAAAATAACAATTTTTGGGCATTTATCAACCCAACACCCATCATTTAGTACGTATAAAAATTACTAAATAGTGGTTATTTATTATATGGAGTGAACTGAAAATGGCGCCGTGAATCCTTTTACATGAACATTTGTAAGAAGGCAGCGACATAACATTGGCCGGCATGTACACAAGACAACACAGCTGTCCATTTTGCATGTACACAATTTCGTTGTGGCCATACTAATACCTTTCACTTGAATGAAATTTTAATATTTTGTTCAAAGTGCAATTTTTTATGCAAAAAATAAGCAAATAGGTAAATTTATTTGTTTTAAATTATAAATTGTTATTACAAATGATATAACAAAGCTATTTTATGCTTTTATTTGTAAAATAACGTCTGGTTTGTTAGAGCTTTGAATAAGTTTACATTTTACATATTAATGGCATCCTCATCTTTCTACTGTCGTCGGAAAATTTAAAAATATTTTTAAATTAGCGAGAGCGACAACTGAGAGCCTGCAGTAGTGTAGTCGTACAGCTGTCTAAATAACTGTGTCCATAAGAACGTGTGTATTTTAATGTCAGTTATAACAGCAGTTGTATACAGGAATAATATTTGCGTAAACTTATACATAGATAACCCTTATATTTGTATGCAATCCAACAATGACCTTGATGATGATCAACCTGTATAAAAATTTATTCCAACAATGAATGGTTTAAGCTAGTATAAAACTTCGACTTTTGATTTTGCGATGCGTTGACAAGTTGTAAGTCCCCTAAGCTATGTTTTCGTTTCGTTATAGCCTTTAACTTATTGCGACAATATGAAACCACTAATTGAATAAAAAAATCATATTTTATTTCCACATTATTTTAACATAGATATGTACATATATACATAACGCCTCTAAAAACTAAAACAAATTCATAGGAAAAAAAAACAAATTACGGCACATTAAGCACATGTGTTCAGATCACCGTGGACACATTGCGTGACGTCCTCCATCTACTGATAAACTAGTGCCGGTCGTAAAAGTGGCCAAGTCGCTGGCCAAAAATGCAATTGCATTTGCTACCTCTTCTACGGTACCAGGTCGACCTAGAGCGTGTGTAGTTTTGGAATGTTCCAAAAACTTTTGGTATGTTTCTTCATCCATGCCGCCGCGTTTGTGTATATTTGTGACAACTACTCCAGGATTAACACAATTTGCTCGAACACCTTTTGGAGCAAGTTCCAGAGCGATGCATCGAGTGAATTGGTCCAAGCCCATTTTAGAAATATTGTATGCTAGTACACCGGGGAATGAACGTATGCCATTCACACTTGATACATTTACGATATTCCCTTTTGATTTTACCAATTCCGGTACAGCCAACATTGTTAGATGATACACAGCACGTAAATTGGTGTTCATCACACGATCATATTGTCCGAGGCTAGTATTCTCTATACTACCTATTTCTATGATGCCAGCATTGTTAACCAATACGTCCAGCTTGTTATATTTCTTTAAAGTTTCCTGCCAAAGTCGTTCCGTGTCATCTTCCTTTGATATATCTGCTATGACCAAATGTGGCTCCTTACCAACGGCAGAGCACTGTTCTGCTACGGACTTCAAATTTTCCTCATTACGACCATTTAGAATTAGTAAAGCTCCCAATTCGGCGAATTTTACTGCAGCAGCTGCACCAATACCGGAGCTGGCTCCTGTGATTAACACTACTTTACTGTCAAAGTTCATGATCAAATGCCTCTGTTGTTGATATACACGCTAAGTTCTTAATGAAATACTCATGAAAAAATTATATAATACTATGTTATTAGTAATTCTTAACGCTGCATCTCCACAGGCAATGTAAATTGTTAGCAATCTTTTAAATACTTATATTGCCATTAAGGTTGGCAATGTTCTTGTGTGGCATGTGATATCATGAAATAATCATTCCCGAAATAGCGTCGGTAAGTAGGTTCCAGCTAATAAATATTTTAGCTGGAAATGTTTAAATATTCTTATAATAACAACATGTTTAAATATTTTTATAATAACAACAAAAGTTTACGTAGAGAATGGAGTAAAAATCTACAAACAAACAAATGTCGAATACCTGCTGCTTGTACAAAACAGCAATTTTTTTATAGGAGGAAGCATCGAAAGCCGGAGTGCGGGACTTTAATCCGTTAAACATAACCTAATCCCAACTGATATCTCTCCCACTCTCCCACAGACTAAGTATTACTTCATGGGAGAGGGAAGTACCGAGCCTTGCGGTAATCCACTCAAAATAGTGTAGCTCTGAGTGCCCTCGTCCGTGTCGAATAACAATCTCCTATTTTCGAAGTAGCTCATTATAATATTTACGAGATAGTGGGGTGCGCGTATTTCATATAGAGTTTTGATTATTTTTGCCCACTTTGCGGAGTTGAACTCATTCTTCACATCCAGTGTAATTAGCGCACAATATTTTTTGTGCCTCAACTCAAAAGAAGACCCCAAAAGAAGAATCTTCATTAAAATTACTCTCCACTCTTGAAGAAAACAGGAAAGAAACCCTTATCTTCTGAAAAATTCGTTCAAAAGAGTATATTTTCTACTTTTTTCCATTCCATCCATTTCATAAATTTTGGTCATCTTCATTAAATTTGGAGATTTGACAGTTGGTGGGCAATTAATATTGCCTCTGCAGGTGAGTCATTATGCTTGATGATGTGACTAAACAGTGGGACTACATGAGAAGTGTATGCGTGCGTTATGCGTTTGCTTCACTTGATATTTTTTTTTTTAAGAAAAACATGCATATTTCCTTTCCAATAGGCAGACGAATAGAAAATTAAGGAATTCCAAAAAAGGGGGCGGATTTACCCATTTGCCATTTAACATAAGCATGACACCACCCTAATACAAAATTACAAATAAACTCACAATTTTCGAAGGTTTTCGAAAGTTCAAATTTGCCATCGGTTGTATTACCAGTTGTTCGAAATTAAAAGATACTAAAATCTGCGATTGTATATAAGTATTTATTAATGTTAAATTTTTTATAATATCATCCACAATTAAATCAACTTTTAACTTATTTATGTCTCTCTTAGGTCAACTACAATGTGCAATTCAGTTTAGGCATACTGTATTACTTTCATTATTATTAATACTTAAATACAATTCATTTCCTCTTAAATATTCAATTCACCATCTATTCTCCCCACGATTTTATAGCGAATAGATTCAACCAAACTGCGAATCCGATAGAAAACTCACACACATATACATACATATGTATGTACAGTGCATATGTTTAATAAAGCAATCCAAAAGCGTTGACTTAAATTATTACAAAATCTTACATAGCGCTTCATTTTGCAATGGTTCATACATATTTATGTTAGGTTATATGTAATTGTGTATTTTTGTTTTTAGTTTAGTATCTTAAAAAAATATTTCTTTATTTTTCATTTCACTTGCAGTAATTTCGCGCAAGTCTTTTGCATTAAAGAAAATTATATATGTAGAGATGTTTATATTTGTAGGCCAATAGATACAATGTAAATATACATATCTATTACAGTGTTGTGTTATGAAGATTTAAGCCGTTTACGATACGGGCACATTTAAGTTCCACATTCTCGCAAATAAATTAAGTCGACAAAGCCAAATGTTTATGTAAATGAGACTTTTGACTTTAGTGTGTGCGTGTGTGCTGTTTCTAAGTATTAAAGTACATCTTCATTTGAGAAGTGTGTTTATTTAGATAATTTTATAAAAGTTTATACTTTTGCTTACGTGTTGTTGTAAACTGTTTTGGAAGATATATTCGAGATTAAACTATTTTTCATCTTATGTGTGTATGTATGCACGCTGGATGTATTAGTATTTTGTTAAAAAATAATTAAAATTAATAGTTATGAGTTACAAGTGCGAAACATGCAACTAATAATAATAAAATAAATAAATAATAATAAAATAAATAAATAATAATAAAATAAATAAATAATAATAAAATAAATAAATAATAATAAAATAAAGCAAATAATTTTATATTAGAATAACAATAACGAGTACAAGTTGTTAGAAATTTCAACGTTTTACTTTTCAATTTAAAAAGTGAAAACTTGAATTCTTGAAGACTTGTTCCATGCAGACACATATCAGCCTTATACATAAAATACTGAAAAATTAGAAGAAAACCATATTAACTAATAACTTTGTATTCGCTATGTTCGATGCTATCATACTACTTCCATTTTTCTTAGATAAAATTGAGAGTGAAATATTCGGAACAATGACTTCATAAACAATGTTAATGCTATTGATTTCAAAGCTTGTGGCATATGGAGCAAAAGCTTGAAAATTGCAGCACGCAACAAAACTAACGGTTTTTACTAGTTTATTGTTGTGGGAATATCGTTAAAATGTGTTTTCAAAGACGACGCCTTAACTAAAGTCCATGTAACAATAATTTTTAGTATAAAAACAGCAGAATAAAATTCGATTTAATATTTCCAATGTTAGCTATGTATTTTAGGCTCGGCAGTATGATGGAAAACTAAACATTAATAAATTAATACAATTTAATACAAATTAATTCTAAACATTTTGATTTTTTATAAAAAAAAATTAAGATTTAAAGAGATTGTACAGTTAGTTTTCTTTGAAGTGAAATTCATATCAGTATATTCACAGCATAACTATGCAAATTAATAAAGAGAATCTACAATTACAGTACATAACACACAGTAAGTTATGATAGTATATTTTTTGTTTGCCTCTTTCCATGCATGTATGTACATATGTTTCGAGGTAATAATATTCGTGTTTAAATGTTTGTTTATGTGTGTTTATTGATTTCCACGAAGTAACTTGCGGATTTGTTAACTCATTTGCCTACATATTTTTACATAAAAAAATTACTTAACAATTATTACTTATATGCGGCAAAGAAGTGCAATACAAATCATTGTGAATGTCAATGGAAAATTAAAAAAGAAAATGAAATTATACAAAATTCTTAAATTAAACACACAACTGTTTGTGAATGACTGCGAACTGAATGAATGCATTTCTTAAGCGCATCTGGCCTTTGAGCGTCACACTCGCACGTACGTACGTGCGCATACGAACACTGTACTATGCCGCCATTGCTTGCTAATCAGGCAACTAAATAATTATTAATAACGAGTAATTGTAATGCAATGTAATGCTACGCTATTTAGGCTTAGCTCATACATAACAAGTACAAAACACACATACATCAATTGAGAGTATATGCAAATCGGTCAAACATTTGATATACATAGGTCGCTGCATTGCCGACGTTGAGCCCTGAAATCACTTAACTTCCCTGGCCATTAATTAGTTCATCACATATCTTAACCAGCTCCGCATTTTCTCTGGACTTTTGCTGTAATTGCTCATTGATAGAGGCACGTGAGATTTCCTCCTTTTTGAGTAGTGCTTTCAGTTTTGTCGTCTCGATACTGTGCTCTTTATTAAGCGATTCGAGCTTTTTATTGGCGCTGTGTGACAAGTAATACAAGAGATAGAGATTATTATAGACACACTAAAATTGGTTGTTATTCGCAGAGGCTTAGCTCACATTTCCAACTGTTGCATCGCATGATTCTTCATTTTTTCATATCGCTGCTCTTGAAGTCGTAAATTTTCCAGTATTTGCCTCTTCTCTACCACTAAAGCCTCTTCGTCTGCCTTCAGCTGCAGCGTCATTTCCTTACTTTTGCCATATTTGCTGTTTAGTTGATTGAAAAAGAAAGATTCAGATACTTGAGTAAAAATAACACAAATAAAGCCAGGCTTTCTTACACATGCAGATCAGCAAATGTCGTTTCGAGTGACGTGAGATGTTGATAATTCGAGTCGCGATCCGCCTTGACCTCCGCCAACTGTTTCTCGTAGCTTTGTAATAATTGCTCTTTTTCAGCGATTAGCTCAGCAATTGCTTTTTCGTACGCTTCAATGACACCGCTGCGCCCCAAAGTTGTCGAATTGGATTTTATTTTTGTACATGTGCAAAGGAACATATTCAAGAAGTGAAATATTTGTACGCATTAGCAAAGAGGCAAATATGATTAATTAAAATACATAATGTGTGGGCGGTTGCATATTAGGCACTTACGTCATTTTTGTTATGGTTTTGTCTTTTTCCGTTATCCGTTTGATTAATGCCTCCTCACGCTGTTCAGCTTCTTTCAATTTCTTTTCGATATCTTCTGTTTTGAGTCTAAAAAAGGCAATGAATAAAGCAATTATTAGCGAAGCATAAATATTATTGAAAAATACAAAAGCTTGCGGTCAAATTAAAACGGCAACTGGCAGATATGCCAAATATAGTGAAAATTAGCTTAATATTTTATTTTCCTGTTTTATTTCAGCGCTCCACCTACAGCGTTTAGCAATAGCGCCACTGATAAATTTATCTTTGAATTTGAATTTTTATTAAAGGGCAATGACTTACACTTCGTTTTTAATTTTCTTCTCGAGTTCATCCATTTTGTAGTTAATTTGTTTTTCATCGGGTTGTGAGCTAGTAGCGGTAAGAAATAGTAAGATTAGTTCGAATCGTATATGGTAAGTAAAAATAAATAGAATCGGCTTTTAACATAGTGAAAAAGAAAAATTCATTTTCCGATTAAACATTAGGATGTAGCGCTGGGCCAACAATTGTTTTTAAAAAAGATACAAGTCAATAAATCTTCAAATCTGAGCCAACTAGGTTAAATAAATTGTCATATTTAAAGTAAAAAATGTTATATCTGTTAATCAATGAAATATCAAATGTAAATTTTTTAATAAGAGAGCAGAGCTCAAACAACGCAGCGAATACGGCGAATATTCGTTCCCACAACAGTCAAGTCTAAGTAATCGGAACAGAAGCGGACTTTTATCCCGTCGAGGTCTTTCAACTCGACGCCATTCTTCGAAATTACTTCACTTTCTAACGCTACAACAATAACAATAACAAGTAAGGAAGAGCTAACTTCGGGTATAACCGAACATTTTATACTCTTGCAACCAGCAAGGATTAAAGTCAAGAAGTACCTTCAAGTACATAAAGCTTGTTAATTAAATGGGGTCTAGGGGCGAGTTTTCATCCTAATTTTATTCATTCTAAGCACAAATGTGCACCGTTATAAGAAAATAATTATAATTAATTAATATAATTATATATTAAGCTTCGACCGTGTTTTCTAATTGCAATTTACCTACGTATATTCTAATAATCTAGATACTATAAACCGGCGCTTAGCATTCTGTCAAATTTTATTCCAATTTTCACTTACTTTGAATTCTCAAAGGATTTGTTACAATCGTTGTCGATATTCATATCCTTAATCACGTCGACACTCATACTGTCATGCTTCTATGTATTAAAAAAAATTATATATTCATTAAATTCTTTCGGTTTGGTTAAAACTATCCATATTCACCTTTAAAACAGTTGGTTGTTGATGTTGTTGTTGCTGGCGTTGCTGCTTCTCTGCCGAAATCTTAATCAAGTTTTGTTTTGACTTGGCACTCTCCTCTTCGTCAGATTTCCTTTTATTATCTGTCTCAACGACAAACGATTGATTATTGCTAATGGATGATGTGGACGCTGATGATGAGTGCTCGTCCTCTTCGAGTGTAGGACTTAAGTTAGTTAGATTATCGCCTAAAATGTTTTGTAATATTTGTGGTGTTTGCTTTGTTGTTTTCTGTTGTTGCACTTGATTTGCAGGTACTGGCACGCCGAGCAACGGATCGAATTTCAGTAATATTGAACTGCGATCAATTGGAGCGCTGTTATTGCCTTTTGTGAGTAGATAATCAAAGTCGGATGGATTCAAAATTACTGATATTTTAAATGGGTTTCACATTAACGATGAGCGTGCATGAAAAGTATACAAAATAAAACAACAGTTATTGTTAGAAATTATCGATTATATACATTAAGTAGTTACAAAATTGTTATTTGTTATATATCTCAAAGATTATACTCGTACAGACTTATGTAAATGTCTGTGTTAATGTTTCGCATATTGTTTTTCTTTTTTCTTTGTTTTCGATGATTTTTTGTTCAGTATTGAATTGCTGAAAACAAATATTTTGTACATTACATAATAAAAAATAAATTTCAGTAAGTGAAAATTTTTAAAACTGACTTATTCACAAGTAAGGAAGGGCTAAGTTGAGGTGTAATCGAACATTTTATACTCTTGAAACTTGCAGGATCCACTGAAGTGCCTTCAGATACATAACGCTGGTTAGTTATATGGGATCTAAGGCGAGTTTTGCACTGCACTGTTATAAGAAAAATACGTCACCTACGGAAGTTTGAATCTATTTATTAGATATATGGTGGGTAAGGGAAGTATTAACCAGATTCAACCCATTTGTAGCACACAAACATACTACTATCTTTGGTCGGGTGAGTCTTGAGACATGTGATTTCACCTAAAACTGGGCGATGCTACGCGCATCGACCAATTTTGACCCCGGCACTTTAAAGACCCCTCATACAATATGGTGGGTAAAGTTTAATGTCTCTGGCGTATTTAGTTATTGATATATCGCGCTATAGTAGTTTTTAACAGTACCGTTATGTGGGGAGTGTGCAGCGTTATCATCCGATTTCATCCATTTTCACACTGTCGGTAGGAGTATATATTTGTATAATATTTGCGATAGGCGAATTTGGTTGTTGTATCTTTAGTGGTTTAGAAGGTATATACATTAAACTGATTAAGGGCGGGCCATGTTTCGATTGATTTTAGATGAATCTCCCAAAATTAGTGATGGTCACTACAAGGAGATATGATTGGAACTTGATCTACACGCTGTCATTACTTTTAATTTTTTTTCAAATTTCTGTCAAGTCAAAACCTTATTTACTGATTCTTTGGTTTTACTTTTATACAAAAAAATTATTTATTGCTAAACTATTTTAAAAAAAAATTACATATGTATGCACATATAACGACGTTGTAAATATAACAACTGTTATATTATAGCGGTAAGCTGCGTTTACAACAACAATTATGAGTATGTAATTTTTTGATTTTTGATAAATTAGAGTTGAACTTCCATAACTCGAAGTTTTCATAACCCGAACTCTTGAATTGACAATAGAAGTCAAATCTCATAAATCTTAAAAGTTCGATACATGATTCTCCAAGTCGCATTTTTCGGTGAAACCCCCCAAAAAAAAGAAATGTATTCAAATTAATAATGTCTCCAACAAAATTAGTAAACAATTTAATTAAACGCCAGTCTCCATCTTGAAATTGTGTATCGCATTAAAAATTTTTCGTAATATAAATAGGTGATTCTATGTTTTCTATAGCTTCAACCATGCCACTTATGGTGTATAATAAAAATATTAAGCCTTCACATGCCTATGCAAAATCAATACAACTAACACTGTGGAAATCCCTTTGTTTTCCGTTTGTACAAGGAAAGAAAAAATAAAAAAACTGCAAAATAAAACTACTTGTTTGTCGCCAACGCTGATAGAGATTGATTACTCGTGGGCGTATCAATGTGCCAATACAAGTGATACAACAGAAACGGCATGCATGAATAGTATATTACACATCCTGCTAAGAACAGAGGAAGTAAAAATAAGTTATACGTACTTTTTTGAAATGGGAAATGGAACAAATTTAATTGTAAACAAACAATAAAAACCGATAAAAAGCGGCTTAAAGAACAAAGTAGTTGTTATACGTTGCAAATAATATATTTTATTTTAATTTACTTTTTAATTAATTAAATTGTAGCAGAGACAAATATATGTACATCAATAACGCTTGCGAAAATAAACAAATAATTATGAGAGGCCACTAGACAAGCAATCAAATAACACAAAATATATGAGACTGAGAAAACGAGTCAAGTCCGCACGAACAATGACTAAGAGCGCCTACAATTAGAACTTGGAACACATGAGCGAATATAAAAGTAAGCAAGTCAAAGGCGAACAAGAAGACAGGCAAGGAAATTAAAGAAATGTATGTAGAAATTCGTTTGGAGAATGAGTATGATCACCGTCAGAGTTAAATTGATTTGGCACAAAAAGCGAGTAAAAATAAAATAAAACCAATGAGGATAGATGAGGAGATACACTTTGCAGCGAACACTTTGAATTGGCGTTAACATAAATGAGTAATTATATATGTATGCCCCTACACAAGCACACATATAGCGGGCGGGCAATATTATCAATCAAAGATAGCAGGTATGACTACAGCAATGTGTAATGATTTCTCGTGGAATCTTAAAGGTTCACAAATTTTGTGCGGAAATGCTCTTTGCATTTGTTTACAATGACGCGCTTTGCGTTAGTTGGCCGCATTTTTTCTTCATTTAAGCTGAAAAGTGACTCATTCGAGCGGCTTGTCACTGCTTTTCCGCCCTATGAGCGCTCGCATTTGCCCTTTCATTTACAACACCTTACAACCGGAAAAGCAGCAGCGCACAAACACAATGCGGAAGAACTTTTGCTTTGCTGTTAACGCGTAATTGTATATCTTCACCAAATGTCGACCCACTATTATCTACACGATTGTCTCTAGAGGGCAACAACTTTTGATGGAAGTTTATGTTAGTTTATAAATTAACACATCGACTGCAGCGTATTACACACACGCACACACATACATATGTATGCATAATACTTAAGTTTTATTGAGTTATTGAAGGTTGCGGTCATATAGCAGATGAAAAGTAAAACAATCAAAATTCCATTTATTTCACTACACCATACACTTAACCACCTTGGGTAGACAGACGAAGACGGAAAAAATCAAAATTCATATACGTCATGCATCTGTTAGATACTTTGAACGATTACATTGCTTGGAGAATTTACAAAGCCTTCGCAACACTTGCAAACATTATGAGATGTGTTAAAATTTATACTTTTGTATTTGGAAAATTTCGGTTTAATTACTTTTTTAGCTTTTGATAGATTTTCTTCATGGAAAATTCTCAGCACAAATCACACACTCCAATTTGATACCGCAGCAACAATGAGAATGTATAAAACAAAACGCAAACGTCGTAAACGAAACGCAACGCGACGTCGACGACCAAACTTGAGAAACTAAAAAGCAAAATTCTCCACGTAGAAGTTGGTTTCTCCAGCAAAAGCAGCAGCAGTCACACGTCCAACGAGTCTACATGCCATTGAGATAAGCGAG
Organism: Bactrocera neohumeralis; assembly: GCF_024586455.1. NCBI lineage: Eukaryota > Metazoa > Arthropoda > Insecta > Diptera > Tephritidae > Bactrocera > Bactrocera neohumeralis. The sequence continues at coordinate 27,928,304 of NC_065919.1, read as the reverse complement.
AATGTCGTGCATTTTGTAGAGCTGTATAGGTGACTGGAGTTTAGTTGTGGTTAGTTCTTAGCAGAAGAATAGCATTTTCCAAATAGCGATAGTACGTGCATTGAAAGAGAGAGAGAGATTGTAAGAGTGAGAGTGGAAACGTGAATGAGAGTTGGCCACTTGTAAGATGTCAAAGGTGAGCGAGGGAGTGAAGGGCCAACATGTTGGTGTGGTTAATCCATGCTGTTTGTTTGGCATATACAGTAAATATATGTGAAATGGACAGCCCCTCATGTATTTTTAAATGCTTCAAAGAGCATTTATAGCACGAGAGAATAGAATGGAGCACACTGATTCTAATACTCTCTGTTTTGTGCTCTCTCAATCGCTGACTTTTTGACTGCGATTATATTGCTGGAGACTGGTTTTGTCATATGGGCTGATTGACAAGTCAGAGTTGCATTTCTAGCAGTATTGAGTTTATATGAAAACTTTTAAATGGGACATTAAGAACTGTTATAATATATATATAGATTTGTAAATAAAAAATACCATTTTTAAAACATACAGTAATATACAAAATTCTTGATTAATTCAATTTGATTCAAAAGGTAAATTGGTAATATTTTATATTTAGAATATACACAACTTAATAAAAAATTATGAATATGAAACAAAAATGTGTTCATTAACTCTAAAATGCCAAGATTTTGATTTAAAATCAAAACTTAAAAATTTCATATTTTTTTTTATACAAAACCTAAACAAATTCATCATACCAATGTATGTATGTATATATGTGGACATACTAAACAAAAGAAAGAAAACGTGGAAAGGAACTTTAGCGAATGCAACAAAAGCTTTTGTCATTAGCCTATAGTACTAATGTTGTCATTGACTTTAAATACCACGTATGACGGGCGGATAACGCTGGGTTAAAGCAGCTGCAATAGCGGCAGCGAGTGGCATGGAAAAAACACCGTTGTATTAACGCATAGTAGAATACCACAAATAAACCGTTGTGAGTTATTGGGAAGGTATTACAGGTGTGGAAATAGCAAACTCACTGACAGTGGGTCGTTTTACGAATAGTAAAACAAAAGGGAGATGGAGCAGATACAATATAAGCAGGGTTTTCATTTACTACACCGTAGCAGCAAAATTTCTAGAATTATTACTGCTCTCACTTTGACGGGAGCCATAGCAGAACAATGTAAAAGTAAAAGCTCTGCTCTACTACCGCTCCCAATTTTTTGCTACCGCTACACCAGAGCAGAGCACAGCACTTCATTTTTGGCTATTGCTACAGCTATAGTTTTTATTTAACAAAACACCGAGCAGAGCAGAGCACATACTTTTACATTGTGCTGCTATGGCTCCCGACAAAGTGAGAGCGGTAGCAATAGCAAGATGAAATGCTACGGGAGTAGCGTAGCTTTTCAAACGCTGAATATAAATATAGTATGCATATTAAGATTATTTAAAATTTGTTTAATTTTTTGCGAAGGATTTACAATTTTTTATTTATAATATATAAGGCTGTATATACACATAACAATACTGATATACTATATTATTTTTAATTTTTTTACATTCTGTTCTATGTATTTCGCAAAAAAAAAAACTACCTTTCACCCCACAAGCGCCTGACTTGAGTGAAGGTATTTATTTGGTCTGGTGTCGTGACAACCGCATGACCTGCCTAATAAATATGTAAATTAGCTGTGGACTTTTCTCTCGCTTTCAAGTTCAAACGCGCCTGCTTGTGCTAGCGGAAGGTCAGAACCGCCCTGCAACCAACTACCACAATGAAGAAGGAAAAACCGGGAAAAGAGTGGTAGGTAACTTGACAGTTTTTCTTTGTAGCGCATTCGCTCTTCAATTGCAGTCATGGCCTTGATTTGTTTTTATGTGGGGATGCGTTGAAATCAAAAGCTGTGTGGCATGCAGCAGTGATCGGGCCAATATGCACATATACATACATGCACATGTATATAGCAAACAGAAAATACCGGTTGATGTTTATTATTTGCCATTGCAATTCGAATGTGCTGTAGGAAGGAGTTGCTAAGGTGAAGTGCATATGAAATTGGACGTGGGTTGCTAGCAAAGCGATTTTAAAACACAGTGGTAAAAACTAGCGAAAAATGTTACATGAAGGGGAAAACAACAATGAAATGTAACACACGTGAACTACAGACCACATTTGAATGAAGAAATGGCGAGTCGACTACAATTATGACGTATAGGTAGGTGGTATTGCATATATGGTATGTAAGTGCATGCATTAAGAAATGGCGGTTAGCAGTGAGGTTTAAATTTCCGAAAAAGTCAGTAAATTAGACAGTTAATTAAGTTAGTGTATTAAGTAGGTAAAAGATAACAACGAAAACTCACAATTATTTCCATTCTCAAATTGCTCACTTGCAAATTCTTGCTGATCCATATCAACGTTAAAATTAGAGTCGAAATTACCAAAATTGCTTGTTGAAGATGGCTGCTCTTCCATGGGTGAGGGTGTACAATTGCCAGCGAACACATCCTTCTCATCACTGGCATCGCGTTTGGTTTGCTCTTTGGCGGATAACGCTTCAACGACATCTTCCGCATTTTTGTACGCATGGATAGACGGTCGTTTATGTATGGTAGCTATTGGTGGTGATGCCGTCGATGATGCTGGTGATGGCGGTAGTGGCACCTTAAAGGCATCATCATCCATAATAAGTTGGGTTTGGTCATTTCGTGCCCGATTTTGTAGTGTCGGTATTGGCGGTGAGGTGTTTGTTGGAATGGTGTTTCCAATACGATTTTGTACAGTCGGTATTGGTGGCGAACTAGAAACAGTTGTTGTGGGGGACTGCATCGGTGTTCGGGATTGTGTTGTGTTGCTTTGACCAGCTTCTGTAGGTAATGTGTCGTCTATGTCCATAGGCACATTTATTCCTTCACTATTTGGTCTCATCGAAAATGTTGGTTCAGTAACAATGTAAGTACGAGGCCTCTCGGCTGTATCAGACTTAATTTCGCTTGCAAATTTCTCCTCTATTACATCTTCTGAGCCCATAAGATTAAAAGTTCGTCGATTATTGCCCTCATTCTCTGGTTTTTGTGTAGTAATGTCTGTTTCTTGTGTTGGTACAGGCATATTAAAGGTACGTCGTTTGTCGTCGTCTCTTTCAGATTTTTGTCCATCGATACTTGGCGCTTGTGGTGCGGCAGGCATATTAAAGGTGCGTCGATTATCGTGATCATTCACACATTTTTGTGTCACGCTCTCTATTTCAGAGGAAGATGCCACCGGAGCCGTTACATTATATGTACGACGTTTATCTGAACTGTCTATGGAAGAAGCACTTGTTAAAGGTGTAACTGCGTCCGTTGCTGTTTTGCCATTCACTTTTGTTGACGCAATTTCATCATTAATAGACTCATTTGGACATACCGTAGTGCTGGTAATGCTTGCAGCAAGGTTTTCCGATATTGCATGCTGTGTTGGTTTTTCGTCGACTGTCGATGTTTTTCGTGAACCGAATAACTCCAGCTTCGGCTCACTGGCTGTAGATTTTTTACGTTCTGTTTCAATACGCTCAGTGTATTCCGATTTTTCTAAGAATGTCATACTTTTTGGCACGGCTGCAGTGGGCGAGCGTGGAAATTGTTTGAGTGAGTTTCCCTTATGTTTTATAGGGAAACTTGGTGAGGAAGCGGAACTTTTATTGCTATGCGTTGATGAGTCCATATCCACTGTCAGATTCAGTGCATTTTGTGAACCAGTCCAGGACTTACCGAATTCTTGTTTACCTGGAATTTTATATTTCAATAACTCTTCTTCGATGGGATGTAAACTGGTATTTGCGGAGTGAATCGAAGTTGATGATGTCGTAGCAATTGTTGTTTGAGTAAGATCGGCTGTTACTTCCGAAAAAGTTTCAGTACTGCTGATATCTAGGTTATTGTGCTCATAATTGTTCTTTTGCGTTGTTGATGTGGGTATCTCAATACTTTTGTTTAGTGACAACTCAAGTTTTGATTGTGTAATTTCTAACTCGGGCTCGAGCTTAGGCATCGCAGCATCTTTGGGTACAGCTTCGTTTTTAGTACAATTTAGTTGCTTACACTCCGTCTGTTCGTCATTAGTAACAACACCTTCAGGCTCTGCTGTTTTCGAAGTTGACTCATTATCAACACCGACATTAGTTGTATGCAACTGGCATGCTTCAACGCTTACATTTTGTTTTAACTGAGTAAAACTCTCATCCACATCCATTGGTTCTTCGTCGAAGGTTACATCTAATGGATGTTGGTGCGTTGCTAATAAATCGTCACCACTTATAGCTGAGACCAGTGATTGCAAGTCACCTTGTTCACTCTCATCCTGTTCTGACGTTTTATTTATAGTGACACTTAAAGGATCTGCTTCACCTGTCGTGAGTGTAGCATTTCTTGAGTTAGCAGCACTAAAGTATGATTCGAGTTCGGAGTTCTCAAAACTATATTCATCCGCTATAAAACCATAATCGTTAGCAGACGCGATTTGGTAGGACTGACATTCCGTGAAGGTTTCATTATCCGATGAGGCAGCGGTGTCCGGTTCAAGTTGTATCTTCAGATGTTGAGCCGATTTTGAGTCATCTAAAAGCATTTAAATGAAAACAAATGCAAAAGAGTGAAGGTAATGTTGTGCTTGTATAAAAACATGGCTTACCTTTTCCATCATGTTTTACATGCTCACTTATGGCTGCTGTTAATGTTGGTATAAGACCGTCTTCAAAAGTTAGTTTTGCGCGATCTAAAATGTATAAAATAAGTTAAACATTATAAGTTATTCATAAATTTCTAAATCATGTATAATTAATTGCATTTTGCTACATTCCAAGAAGGATCGAGGGATTACCTGAGTATCACCACTTCTCAACTCGAGAATAAATACTCGAAAAAGCACAAGCAGAATTGATTGAAAGAACTCAATACTAAAAAGCACAAACTTAAAAATATTTAAAGAGCCCATATCAAAAATAATGGATTTTATTTTGGTAAATTTATAGTGTTAGCAGTATAGTGTTGCCTTGATTTGCATTTCCAAAAAGTTTACGATAAAAATTGCTTTGTAGCCAACATATTTATAATCCATAAAAGTGTTTTGTAATTTAAAAAATATAAATACTTAACGCTCCCTCAGAATAATAGTTTCGACATTAGCCGTTTCTACATAACCGGAAAATACTCGAATTTATAATCGATTCAAACCGATCAAAGCAGAATGCCCCAAAGTATTTAAAAAACAATATCACAGACGAACCGGAACAGCTCTTATAAATAGGTTCATCAACATATCAACAATAGTGCCCTAATAATTTGAGAAAAAGGATAGCATTTTTATGCAGATCGTTGTAGTTTTAAACTGGCTGACTTGGGAAAAGTGCTTAGGAGGATAAGTTGTGAAACTTATTTTGTGTATATGCTTACCTTCCGCATTCAGATTAAGCGCTGTGAGCATTTCTGGTGTTTTTGTTTCAATCAAATCGCTGGCTGCCTCTGCAAAAAAATGCGAATAATAAAATAGTAAACCAAAATTTAATTTAGTATTGCATACCGCATTTAATATCTATATTAGCACCCGTTTTAAGCGATACTGGAGTAGGCCCACCGAAAGGCTCTGCTTTCGGCTCAGTTTCGGTGGCTGTAATAGATGTCGTAGAAACGCTATCAGCCACAGGTGCCATAGCAGTTGATTTTAGTAGCGACGGCGATGAAGACAATGACTCTGTGGATTGCGTTGAGGGCGTGGCTTTGAGATTTGCGTTTTTCGAGCAAACTGCGTTATACTGCAATAAAATAAAACACGAGTAAATAATGAAATCAAGCCAAAATAAAAATTAAAACTTTTCCAATGTCAAGAGCTAGTTAATGTGTGAAGTTCACGTGTGTGCGACCGTGAAGAAATTTCGAAAATGAACTACACAACAAAGCCACCAAGTGCAGCAGGAGTGTTGCATCCTCCTCGATTTTTTACACGCTTTTGACAGTGAAATTTATAAATATGATATTGTGTGCGAATTTAGGTGTGCGCATTGCAGACATGAAAAGAAAAATCAAAACACAAACAGGCTATGGCAGGTGCAGCGAGACTTGCTAGTTTAGAAATTTTCAAAATAAACTTGTGGCGCAGCAGCCACCAAGCAATTGTTGCAATAACCAAAGCAAAAGACACTCACCCATGTGTCTATGACATAGAGTTGTCGTGTCGCTACTGATAGTTTTGAATATAAAATAAAACGCAATTTGTGTAGCCTATTTCGCAAATTAATACGCTTTTTTGGTTTTTATGTAAATTTAAAATCTGCATTTCGTGTGATTTTCGCAGGCAACTCGCCAACTGCCAACACAATTCAGTTCACTGAGCCTAGACTGGGCACCACCGCCCGTAACATCTTCTTTGTACCGTCACTCATGGTGATACACTTTAGAGGCACAGTCTTGCCTTTCTGTAGCAAAATGCAATTAACATGAGATGTGTGTACATATATATGTATGTATATATGCATATGTTATGTAGTAAATTGGCGGTGGCGTCTGGCGGTTATGGCGGCCTATTTGCAAAACGATATTTACAAGTGTATGTGTATAGACTGCATTTTTTTGGCTTTGCTCACACTAAGTCAAATGTGTGCCTAGTTCCCTCTATTTTGTATTAACCTATTGTTTTCCTTTGCGCATTTTAACAGCGCAAGCTTTGTTATACCCTGAACAAGACATATTAAATTTGCCATGACGTTTGTAACACCCAGATGAAAACGTCGGATACCGTTTAAAATAACAGCTCTACGAGCTGAGTCGATTTAGCCATATTCATATGTTTGTATATACTCGAGCCAGTGCTTTAGATTTATGTGAGGCAACGACATTAATCTCCGAACAAGTTATTCAGATCGGATAGTAGTCTGCATATAGCAGCTTTACAAACTGAACGATCATTGTCAAGTTCTTGTATGGGAACTTCTTTATTTGTGAAGGGTGTTCTAGCACCGGTGCAACCGAAGTGAACGTTCTTTTTTTGTTTTTTACTTTTTTGGCGGGAAAATGTACTCGAAATTCAATTAGCAAATGCAATACAAGGTTAAAGTCACACAAAGCATTTTACGTGTATTGGTAACACTCATGTGTACTCGTATTGCGAGTGGATATTTACAGTCGTGTATAAAATATGGAAAGTATAAGACATCACATAAATTGTATATTGTAAGATTTTAAACAAAAACTTGCTATTTATTGTATTATTGAAAAAACAATCCTAATTCAAAATGCGAATTTATAATAAATCAAACTCAAATTACGCACAACAAATTTATCTTGAAAACATTTGATATTATCCATAAATATGTGTGTCGATATGTATTTTTATATATATGTACATACATATATTCGACTGTAAACCATATGCCTGTATATGCAGCATCAAAAGCTTGCTTGTTTTATTAAGTTTTTGTGTTATAATATAACATATTAGTTTTTTTAAAGGTATTTAATACTCTTCAACTTTATGGCAAAACCAAACAAATTTCTTACAACAACAATAGTTATGAACATAAAACATAAAAAACAAACATATTTTTAATACTTTGTGTGCTTCCATTTGCTTGAATTTTCACTTGTATTACATATTATTACCAGTGCCTCGCGTTATGTAAGTGCGATCGGGTTACGTTACATGAAGTTAGAAAGATATGTACGTTTTCGTACTAAAGAACTTTTCAGACAGTTTTGTGATTTTTCTTCATTCTCTGATACAGATATTCAATCACAACATTGGTTTGGACAATTTCGTTTCGGTAATTGTTTGAAATCATTTGAATAAGGCCAAAAAACCTCATGGACCAAATTTATATCAGTGAATTGCCGTTGAATCGCAACAAAACTTGCTCACTTACGACAACTTCAAGCGAAAATGGTTGTGGTCAAATCGAGGTGAAACGGCGCAAACTGTAACCAAAATAGTATTGACGGTCAAGAAGGTTTTGCTATCTGTTTATTGGTATTGGCACGGAATAACTTATCACTGCCAACAACTGGTCTGTCCGAAGAGAACAATTGCCAATAGGGACGAGAGTTTTTATGATAGTGGCATTATGAAATCACCTTCAAAAGGGCAGCAAGTTATCGAACAAATGTATATACCTAAATCGTATCATTATAACTATCCTGAATAAAACCTTCCATATAATGCAAAAATAATGTATTTTTTTATTTGACTTTATGTTAATATGTATATACATATCATTTAAAATATAAATAAAGTTAGAAAAAGGATCTAACCTATAACACGATAAGAAACAATACAAATAAATAAAAAAAATACGGAACAAGGGTATTTCGTATAAAGATGTAAAACAAGGCCAAAAGACCAAATATTAGTTGAACTATTTTTTTATTTTAGTTAAATATTGATACTTTTGTTTTAGTGGATTCTAAGTCTGTTGTCGTTTCACTATTATTTTTATGAACTCTGCTAGTATTATGAACACTATTATATTAGTTTCTGTGACCATAACTAACCAACACCACAAAATAACCACGACGCGGCATAAAAGGCCACAAAGATAATTATTGAACGACTATTAAATGGGTATGTATTCGAATCGCTCTGGTTTAGTTTAGTTATATGCAAATGCAAATACAACCTCATCAGTTAGTATAAAATATTACATGCCATTAATTAATTACATTTTTGCAAATTAACCCCCTGATAGCTAGTTTAAAATAGATAAAATCACTCAGAGACAGAAGTTGTTCATAAACAAGAAAACAATAGCTTGTGATGCAGAATTGTCCATTAAAATCCATACGGTTAATTAATGTGCTTTTCTTAACATAGTAATTGAACTTAAAGCATTTTTTCAAGAAAAAGTGAGCAAAAACTATCCCGAACAGTTTTCGTATGTACATTTGACCCATTTACTATGTAAAAAAAAATGTTTTGGTAAAGTTTACTATGTAAAAAAAAAATGTTTTGGTAAAGTTTAATAAAAAGTGGAAAAAAATGATCAGATAAATCAAAATTGCTTTACATTAGATTATATTACATTCAAAGCAAAATGCTAGCAGAAATTTTTGTTTTTAACGCTTTGGAGGAGCAAGTGCTCTGGATTTTACACCACAGAGTCACAAAATAGAATGCAGAAGACATCTCATACACTATTATGTTCCCCTGAAAACCCTAGGAGCCTCTTCGTAGATAACTTGGTTTTGTGGCCCCCCATATTTATCATGCCCATAAATTTTGTATGGCGCCTACCAAAACAAAAAAAAAAAAAACGCGGCGCAAAGTTGAGCGCTAAAAAATTCGATTTTGACAGACCGTTATGCAGTGAAGATCGCAGCAGATAACGGAAATATTGTAATTTTTCTGAAAAATTTATTGACGCGTGATGTTTAATGCTTGTACAAATGGATGTGAATATTATTAATCAATTAATTCGTTTTGCATTTCATTTATTTTGCATTAATTTTAGAATTTAAGTGAGAATTCGACCTAAATTTGCCGCTTTATTTAGGGGTGTCACGTCGGCGCGTTTGTAAAGATTTTAGTTGAGTATTAGTTGATTTTGAAAAATGTACGCGCTTAAAACGAAAATCAGTAAATTTACGATTATACAAATAATAAAGATATAGAATTGTTTTCAGAATAATACATTAAAGAACGCCCACAAATAGGAACAAATACCACAGGTTTGCAACTGCAGTCTTTTTTATGCGCTGACAGCATTGAATGTGCTCACTCCTTTCACTGATAACTGTGATCTTTCACTTGAAAGCTTCCAACAAACAGTGACACACTAACCTCGATCACAACAAACGAACAGATTACATAGATTACGTTGTAATTAGCAACTAATTAGAACGCACGAATGCATATGGCATGAATTCTGTGGTGTCACGTAATGTCACATACCTCAGTCGCCAATGCCTGCGTCAAAGCAGTTGGTGATAATGATAATGGTCGATTCGGCAAATGATGTTGACTCAGTGCACCGGCGGTATGTAGATCATCTTGTTTGCTTAAATTGTCATTGATTTCTATGAGCAACTCTTCGATTGTGTTGCCAACGCTATTAGACGGAGGATTCAAGTTGCCACTAGCGCTGACATTGCTACTGGTGCTTGTTTGTAAAGAACGTGACTGTGCCTGTGTAGGCGATTGACTAATTGGTGAAGAGGCACGTGTTGTTGTTGCCACAGCAATGGGGCGAAATTCATCTTGTCCATTCATTGCGTCCATTATATTTGATGCCACCATCAGCGAATTGACTAAATGTTGTTGTAGTGAATCCGGCGTGGTTGCTCGATCAAAGGTCAATAATGGCGAGTGTGATGGTGACGGAGTTTGTTTCGGTGTGATAGGACGTGAATTACTCGTATCTTGTTCTGGCTCGTTTGACGTTGGTGGTATTGAATCGCTGCGCACCAAACTTATTGGTCGTTTTATAAGATTTGAAATGAACTCCATTGTATGTGGTGGCGAATTTTATAGTACAAGAGCTTTTGATTTCGGTAGCTTGTGACAACTTAAAATTTAGCTGAATGCGTTTTTTTTAAAGCGGGTTGGTGCCGTTGGTGTTACTATATTTGCGTATTTGATTTTAATTATTTGTTTTGTTTTGCCAAAATCATTTAGCACGCACGATTGATTTACGACAATTACGTTAACGCCTGTAGTGCGTGGCGTCACGCCCTCGTATGCCGCCGAAATTGCTCGCCAAATTTTTCTTTTTCACGACAAAAAAGGTTAAAGAATCACGTAATGAAAAAATATTGTGCGATCCGAGGATCACTGCTGCATGCACCATTAACTTTGTCAAAATTTTTGTAGCGATCGTCGGCAACACTTTTACTTTTTTAAAATAATTTCAAATTACTTTATTTTCATATAATTATTTAGTTTTTTTCAGTTCTCTACTTCAAACAGAAATATCAATTTTTGAAAATTATGGTGTTGCTTCTTGTCTGTGAGTTCAACGAAAATATTCAGAGTATTTTTATATGATCGAACATATACTTATGTATGGGATGTACATATGTATATGTGTAGTTTGGACTCGAGTAAACACAATTATATGCGACGGTCCGAACAGCGCGACCACAATTGAACGTAAGCAGACAAACGAACTATTCGAGAGATGTTCGAGGAGGCTGTTCCTGTGGCGCGCAAGTGCGGGCGTTCGCCAGCTGCTCAGTCTGAGTTATTAATTGCGCCGTTGTCGTGCGATAATTACGATCAACAAGCACCTTTCACTGTAGTTGTGTATGTTGGTATAAAAGTTCAAAATCGAATTGAAATTTTCCACGATTTTCTTTATTTCTTTAATTTGTGCTGCTCTTGATTGATCTCTTGCTTATTTCAGCTTTCTTTCTCGCAACAACAACACTTGTCTAATGTTTATGTACAATCACATCGCGCCGATGATCGCCAAACAGATCAGTGAGACTAATTTGTTGTGGATGCCGCAATTGTGTTTCCACCGTTGATGGTTGCCGTTAAATTTTATTATCAGCACGGCTTCGTGAGTTCATTCATTCATTTTCATTCGCAAATTCGGCATGTACATACATACAAACATACATATGTATATATTCTTTGTAATGAAAAAGGGGTTGGTCTAATGTTCGAAAATTGACTAATTAATTAATTTTCGAATGCACAGTTCCACAAATTGCAGATAATAAAATAGATACTTATTCATTTTTCTTTTATTAAGAGAGTAAGTAAATTTTAATTGAACTATGTATTTGTATACGACATCTTATTTTAACTTAGGCAGAAAGGTTGCAGCAATAATAAAAGAATCGCTTTTTTAAGGGCAAAAATACAGTTGAAGCAAGAACTTGGCTTGACAGAAAGTTTCTAGACAAGGATTGGTATGCTAAGTTTTGACATGGTGGAATGAGCACCGCAGTCGGTGAACTCAGGGGATACTCAAAAGAGGTTGTTACCTACGAAACATCAAAAAAGTCATATAAATAATTTTAGATGCACATAAAGTGAAGCTATTCCATATAGCATGCACTCTTTAGATATCAATTGGACGTTTACATCGTATAATTCACGAATATTTGGGTATGAGAAAGATCTGTACAAAGTGGGTGCCGCTTGAGCTCACTTTTACCCAAAAACAACGAGGGATTGATGATTCGAAGATATTTGACAATGGATGAAACATGGCAGCATCACTTCACTCCGAAGTCCAATCGACTGTCATCCGAGTGGACTGCACACGATGAACCCGCTTCAAAACATGGAAAAAGGCAACAGTCGGTTGGCAAGTTTAAGGCATCTGTATTTTGGAATAATCTTGATTGACTACCTTGAAAAAGGAAGAACCATCAACGGCGACTATCACAAAGCGTTATTGGACCGTTTGAGAGACGAAATCGCCGAAAAATGTCCGCTTTTGAAGAAAAAGAAAGTCCTATTTCACTAAGCCAATGCGCCGTGTCACAAATCAGTTGTTGAATAAAAAAACGTATTTTGCCAAAAAACGAGCTTTACTATATTAGACTGGGACTTTCAATATATAGTACAAACATAAAACTTTTTTATTTGACGAGATATCGTCACGAAATTTGTCATGGTTTATTTTCTAAATCAATAGTGCATTCTCCGAAGAAACTGTGCATATCGGTTACCTATAGCATATAGCTATCATACAAACTGAACAAGCGGAATCAAGTGCTTGTTTGGAAACTTTTTCATTAGAGGAGATATCTACACGAAATTTGACATGGGTTTTTCTCTAATGTAACGGTGCAATTTCTGAATTCTTTTAGGGTGAAGGGTATTATTACTTCGGTACAATCGCGTTTAAGTTTTTTTATTTTTTTTATTTTAATATTTTCAGAATATTTGTCTACCGTACTATTAATACTACGTACTAAACGTCTACAGTTGAAGACAGAAAAAGAAATGGTCGTCTTTGCGTGGTTTGAACTAATACAGCCATAAAAACTGTTCGCGAACGCATTTGCAGAAATTCCCTTCGAAACTAAATAATTAGGTCATGGGTTATTGATACAACGACCAGAAAAATGTCAAGACTTATTCGAGATGATCCCGACATGAAAGCCTATCGTCGGTCAACTGTTGGTCAAGCTCAACAGATGCAATTTCCCTCATCGCTCATTTATTAAAATATTTATTAAAAAAATGAGCTTTATTACAAAATGTATCATAGTTTAATTTTTATCAAATTCTCCGCATTTTCAAATAACCGTAAATTAACGGTTCAACGGTTCCGTTATTCAACATATTTGATCGTTTCTGTATAGGTACTAGAGGACCCGTCCACGCCGCTTCTCTGTGGCTGATACATAGATAATACTACTACTACCATCTATATGATTTCTATTAGTTGGATTATAACTATTAGTTAATGAGATACATCTATAGCATTTTTATGAAGCAACTTGTGTTAGTTTTTAAAAAAATGGATCATACGGCATTTCGAGTGTTAATAAAGCATTGCTTTTTGGGGGAAAATACTGTTGAATTTGGGCTCAGGGAAATCCATCGATGAAAAGATATTTGCTAAGCTTAAAGAGGCGAAAGCTCTGTGCAAAATGGGTGCCTCGCAAGTTCATAATCCAACAAAAACAACGAATAACTGATTCTGAGAAGTGTTTGAGTGCTCTTTAATCATAATAAAACCGAATTTTGCGTCAGTGTGTGACAATAGAAACATAACTCCATCATTTCCCACTGAAGTCTAATCGACTGTCATTCTAGTGGACTGTACATGATGAACCGGTTCTCAGGCGTGGAAAGACGAAAAAGTCGGCTGAAAAGGTTATAATATCAGTCTTTTGGGATGCACGTGGTATAATACATACTCAAAGTCTGATTACCGAGCCAGTTATAATCTATTTTACCGCGTATTTGGATGTAGTTCCTTTCTACTATTCCAACTACTTAGCAATAGTATTATTTTTGAGGAAGAATCTGTTTATAATTGTACGCATATATTCAAATGATTCCTACAAACATAAGTTTTAAACAAATGCTTATTATTTGAAATATAATTTTTGTATTTATGAGTTGTATTAAATTTTGACATAAAGAGATAAAAGGTATCCTATGTCCTTACCCTGGTTCTAAGCTACTTCTCCACTAATTTTCAGCCAATCGGTTTAGCCGTTCTTGAGTTATAAATGGTGCAACTAACACAACTTTCTTTTTTATATGTATATAGATATAGCTACCCATAGATGTATTGAATCACCCAATTTATTACTTAAGAACGAACAACTCTGTCCACATTATGAAAACTTGTCTAGAGATGTCGCCTTTTGTATCGTTTTGTTTATTGCACGTTTACTCCAATTTAAGGTTTGAATATTGGATACTGCGATGGTAGCGCAAGCTATAATTACAAATGAAAAACTAATTTAAAAAAACATTTTCCAGTGGACCAAATTATGAATCGAAACCATCCTCGAATCTCCTTAAACACACACAAAAAATTTCATCAAAATCGGTCCAGCCGTTTAGGAGCAGTTCAATTACAAACACACGGTCAGAAGATTTATATACATATATAAAGATGTATATTTATTGCAGCTTGATTGATGTTTATGAGAATCATTAGATACAATAACAATAAAACCGAAAATTTTTATTTTTTAATTACAAATATGCAATTATTATATTCGGATTTTTTGTCTATGTCTCTGCATATTAAAATATTCGGACAAAGGGCTGGAGTTGCTTTTTAAGTCACGAGTAATCTGATGTATCCCATATCATAGGTTATATACCATATTTTTGCTATCCTCTAGAAATCCACTCATACCTTTTCGGAACGACACGCATACTGACTGTAATTTTCTCTATTCTAGCAGATAGTTTCACAGTAGCTGAAAGCACTTCTTAATTACTTGACGCCCATGGCTAGATTTATTAAATTATAAAACATGTTAAACATTTAGGCTTGTGAATTTTAAATGTTTTACAACTGAGGCTAGGAATATATACGCCAACTTAAAAATTTCTTAAAAGTATGAAAACTATCGAGACATCTATATTTCTTTGCCTAATACTATTTCTCTAACTAAACTGAAATCATTATTGGAGTTGACATGAACGTTTTTTCAGTTCCTTTACCCAAAGTACTGAATTATTTTTCATGGACAATGGTTCTCACTAAAAATGTTATCAATTAAAATTTTATCAACGCGATGCGTTATTTGTTCAGTAATGAAAACTCACTTTCATAAGCAAATAACTATTATTAATAACAAATAAATTCGAAAACAGAGAAAAATATTGTAATATAAACCTCTTACCTCTTAGTCTTTTAGCTTCAGACACTTAATAAAGTTTACAGAATTTTACAGATTGCGTTCAGTTTCACATTTAACATATACATACGTATACTATATACTATATGTATTTATATCCACTCAATAAGTTTTCGATCGACAAAAATTTGCATATTTAGTTCCACTTAAAGCACACAAACTAGTTCATAGATTTAGCATTTCCCAAAAAAACCAAATACCAACAATGAACGAACACAAAAATCCAAAACTATTACGCGCAACACAAATTGTAATGTAGTGTAATGCGATGCGATGGTGATACAGCCGACAACATGGTGCAACAACGAATAACCATGTACAACAGCAGGCGAACCGCCAGTCAATGGTTTCTCGAGAGGTGGGAGTGACTTGGTTGTCTTCTGATTATAAGATACCACACATACCCACACACATACACACACATGCGCTATAAAATGCAGAAAAATGAGCATTCAGAAGAACGGAGGCAACAGAAGAAATGCGCTGCAATCCATGACCAAGAAGTTGAAGCGCTCTAAAGCGTCACCATGTAGAGAGTAACACTTGCAGCACTTTCAAGCTATTAAATGGAGCCGGTGCTAATAAGTGCAGCGCAAATGACATGGGTGCATGTACCTTGGAATGTGCATAAGTGAGTGCAATAAAAGACTACGTAAAGCAGACAGAGGTGAACTGCACTATTACAATAATACAACAATATGGGTTGAGTGTTAGGGAGCAAGGAGTGTTGAGGGCTAATTAAATTGAAAAATGATTGTAATATTGTTTGTGTTATGATTTGATTTTAATATACATACATACATATATGCATTTGGTGGCATATGTTTGCTTTTCGCGTTCGGTGTGAAATCATGGCGCATAACTTTGGAATAAAGAAAGCGAAATACTAAGGATTGCTAGTATATGACAATTTTAATTCTTTCAAACAACTTAAATGGAGTTACATCTTGTTTAACCTTCGAAGAAACATGTTCAAAATATACCAAGTGTTAGGAATATAATTTCTTTCAATGCTTTTACGGGTAAATTTTATACCATCATGTCAAAACTGGGTACTAACTTCGCTGCCCGGTTATAGAGTATATTTCCAACATTTAGAAAACTTTTTATATAAAACCATCAGCCTGCTTGAAACTACTAGGGCTCCAATTCGGGTAACAACAAGAGACATGAGAGGTCCGGTCCCCCAATTCACCAAGTTTTTATCAATCTCGTATAAAGTTGGAATAAACGTATTGATGCTATTCTCTTTGGAATTAGTCTACCTCCAAGCCCTTTGTATATTTGAACTTTCTCAGTGTTAGCAATAAAAACCGTTTTGTAGCCGGCAAATGTATACAATTTGATCGGACAGAATACATTGTTACAATATGTGCATATATAAACACAGTTGAAAGTCGCCTGTCAAAATGAGCAAGCGCATAGGCCACGAAAGAGGCGCGCCAACGTCAGAAATTAAATGAAATGAGGTAAAACAAAAAAAAAGAATAGAATTTACACATTGGCATCAGTTGGCTAAATATAGCAGCACGAAACTACAATATCGAGCAGACAAGCGTCGCAGTATTGCATCCTCGTGACAAGCAAGAAATTTTCATTGCAGCAAAAAAACGCAACAACAAAAATAAAATACACACAAAAGTCAACACAAACATGAAGAGCCAGAGCCAAGAACCAGAGCGAAGCAAATGAGTGAAAGGCTATGTGGAGAAGTCTTTTTGCCGTGGTCCAATACCAGAAGCATATTTGTAAATGATACTTGGGGCTTTCTTGCACACAGAAAACAACTAAAACACAAAAGCCTAGGCACAGCTGTTCGGGAAAAGAGAGCAAGAGATTGAGGGTAGCGGCCGCATGAATGTGCAATTATTACAAAAGTGTGGGCACACGAACTGGAGGCCACGTTAGTATTTTTTTTGTTCCAATTTATACGCGGTGTCTGCCCACGCAAGCGGGCGACAAGTTTGAATGTGGCAATAGCGGTAATGGGGGTGTGGGTTGTAGTGTAGAGAAAGATCACATTATTGAGAATTGTTGTATTGCAACTGCTAGAATGCTCATTGGGTTCTAATGTGTTTATGCACCAATTTTAAATTTTTATTTCGGTTGATTTGTTCTTATTTGGTTTATTTTTATTTCACATTCGATACATACATATGTATGTATGTGTATGTTTATATGCACAGTAGCAAAACAGTGGCCAATTGAAGGAAAAATTGAAAACGGATATGAAAATTAGTAGGGATGGGCTAAATTCGGGTGACCAAACCAAATTAGAGGGTCCAAACCGGAGAAATACTTCCAGGTTTGGCAAAAGTTTATATTAAAAAAGCGAAAGAATTCACCATTTTTTTCAACGAGACAGTGAATGAATAAAAAGTAATATTTGGTATTTTATTAACTAACACCTGCGGCCACCCACAACCTACCATTCAAATTTTTGAAGTGTTACGCATATTTGGCAACACTTAATAGCAGTACTTTTTTCGGTATCGAATTTTTATTTATTTTTATAGTAAGTGACGTGTTAGTTATATATCAAAAATATAAAATATTAAAAACAAAACACATTCAGTTCTACACTAAATCATTTAAAAGTTAGGGAGGCTTACAAATGACATATAAGACTGACACGCGATGAAAAATTAGCCATTCTTAATTTTTTTTTTAATTTATCTTAGCTGTAATTAAAATTAATGTTTTCTTAAATTTGTTTAAATTTAAATACAAAGTTTAGTCGCATTATTAATTTAAAAACAATAAAGTAAAACGCTTGAGTATAAGCAAAGAAAGGCTATTTTGTATTTTATTCTTTAAACCACCATAAATATATTCAGGTAACTTAATATAATTTACTATTATTACTAAAATTAAAAGAGAAAACGAAAAAATTGAGGAAAATATGGTGGTAAGTTGTGCGTGGACGCATGTGTATATTACAAGTCATAAGCTAACTCGGTCACATTGATTAATAAGGCAAAAGCTATGCAAATCAAAAATTGCTATATTAGGATATAGGGTTCGGACCAAATTGTAGATGCTTTGGCAAACCTATTCACTTCATTTCAGTAAAATATAAAACCTTTTGCCCAACATTAACGGATTAAGTTAGGCGGAAAGTTGGGTATATTGTGACAAGAGATTACATTAAGGGAGGAGCCTGCTGGTACAAAATTATACTATGTATGTAAATCGAAACAATATCACATACTTTTATTAATATTTACATATTTACTTCTTAAAAATGCATTGCAATCAATTATATTGTAATTAATTAAAAAATACCTTTAGGTGTAAAAATAAATTCAATTAGTTAATTTCACAATCAACGTACCTATGTATATTTAGAGCAAGCATGTACATATGTATATGTATGTATGTATGTAAAAGGCAAGCCTAAATTTTAATCTTTACTTAAATTCGGTTGTTGAAGTTTTCTTTTTGCTCAACTACTTTTTGAACATTAGCGGGCGGTCGCCCTATGTATTTTAATTCAATCACTTTGGTACATTTTATTTTATTTAGCAACAAGTGACAGGAATATCCAAGTTGCCATTAATTTCTATTATTTTGGTTTATAACGCTTTACGGTTCAATGTACAGTGAAAGCACTCATTAACGGACCCTCCAATAAGTTTATATTCTTTGGAAGTCTAAACTTTTTCTGCATTTCTATAACCTCCCGATGAATACCTTAATGTCTATTTATAATACAAATGCGTCATGTATGTATGTACGTGAAAGTCGGAACTTTTTCTTTTTAGTCTTTTTTGTTTTTGACCACCTCTACAACTTTTAAACCGCGTTAACAAAACGGATTTTATTAAAAATGTTGCGACAATTTATGCAGATGTTTGATTTTAATTTTTAAATTTCATAATAGACGAATAATTTTTATTCTAAATAAGAAACCGTTTTATTATTGTTTTTTTCTTAGAACTAACTTATTATCAACTTTTCTTCACATTTGTGTATGTGCGCGGTCAAAGGATAGGCGATCAGTTGATTATTTGAGATTGCGCTTCTGCCTTGACAATATTTCGTGGCACGTCGTTATACATAGTACTTTTTTTTTTAATTTAGTAAACAAAACATTTGTTAATAATTTATTATTTACACAAAATCTGCCATATAGATAACTTATTCATGCACAGATAGAACTTGTTTTTTTTTTTCAAATTTATTTCAGTGACTGATCAATCGAAACAGTGGCTATATCATGTAACTCCAATTGGAAGATATTTATTCACAAAGTATAGTGCATATTTTCGTGCATTTCTCACCAGTTTATTTTATTTATTGTGCCATCTTACAAATATATGACTTAAATTTTCAATTATTAAAATATACGTATATTGCAATTTTCAGTTATTAAAAACAATGAAAATATACAATCACACATCAGGAGGTACCTTAGAACTTTGCTTTCCACTTAAATTTCCCATTGCTCCCTTTTATTGAACAGTATTTGTAAATATTGTTAACATTTACGGAAACACATTTAAAATTGCCTTATATTAGAAAAGGCATATATTTGTTTCAAAAAGAAACAACTAATTTTGTTATTGCACACACTAGCGGTGTTAATTATTATTATTTTTTCAAAACTGAAAATGCAGATAGTTGCTGTTTGCAACTTGGTGAATAACCGTTTCCGTCAAAACTTACAACCAACTGGCAAAAAATGTAAAATGGCAAAAAAGTTCAACGACAGAAGCAACTCAATAACGATTATAAGAAAACAAAAAAAAATCATATTACTCAAACATACAAAAGTTTTTACGTGCTATATAGTAGAAAGAAAAGCGAAAAGATTGCTGCGCTTTTACTGCCAGCTGCACGAGCTTGATCGGGTGGACGATCGGACAGACAGGCAGGCAGACAGACAGAAAGTATGATGGGTGGCATGGCTGGCTGCGGTGTTATTGGACGCCGACAACGTTAATGAAAGCAAAACAATCAGTAGCAGCATCGGCGATCATGACGTTGTAGATCACTCATACTATGCTTTCATTCTGTACAAAATTACATGGAGTCGCATTGCTCGTGGTTTAGACACAAAAGTAGCATTTCACTTCTCGTATAGGCTGACTATGTTCAGAACGCTTCGCTCCATTGTGTCCACAACTCTCCCGGCCAACATTCGATTTTTGTGTATAAAGTAAAAAGTTCGATAGCTTAGTGGAAGCACATACGAAAATGGACTGCCTATTAAAAAGGCATTTGCAGCGTCGCCAGCGCTACCGCAACTTATGGTGTGTCATATATAGCAAAGAAAATAAAATAAAGGAATTGCGAATACATACAACGACTATGAGCGAACTGTTTGTATTTTTTATGGCCCAGCGGTCCGACTTCCCATTTGCTAAAAAGAATTGCAGTAAATTTCGTTTAAGAAAGTAATACGTACATACATATGTATATGCTCATATTGTACATATAAGTACCGGGTTTTCCAATAGGGATGATATGATTTCTAAGTAACTCTAAGTCGTTTGACTATTTTTAATGTCATGATCTGTAATATTTTTCATAATATTCACGTTTTTAAATTATTCATTTTATTATCAAAATAATCGTTCTCCAATTGCAACTTTTCGTGCGCTTTTCATGGAAGTTTATCGATTCCTAGACATTTTCAAGAATTAGGACTGTCTCAAACCACAACCTGGCAGATTTTGATAAAAGAATTTGGCTTGCGTCCGTATAAAATTGTTCTCACGCCAGAACTGAAGCCGTAGAACCACTTTAAACGTCATGAATTTGCTGATTTTTCCTTGTAGTTATTACACGATAATGATAAAGTTGTGCGGTTAATAAACAAAACTGTCGATTGTGGCAAAGAAGTCGTGGAGGCCATTTGAATGATGTTATATTCAGAATTTATTTGTATGGACTGTGTTCACATTAAATAAAAAAACATTTGAATTTCCTTAACAATTAGTTTCTTTGTTTTTGAAAACAAATCAAATCACTCTTATTAGAAAACCCTGTATTTGTATACAAATGAATAATTCAAAAATAATTCAAAAATTTCGTAGAACTGAAGTAAACAAATACAATGGCTAATAAAATTCGGCCGCGTCCAGTTTATCGTCGAAAACTGCAAGTGAAATGAGGTTGGCAGAACTTTAAAATAACAAAAATATAATTGAATATGATCAACATCTGCATACAGTTTTTTTCAGTCAATGTACAACAGCTTAAACCAATTTTAAGCAAAAAAAGCCTTTCGCATATGATTTTACTATGTTATATATCCCCAAAATCAAAATATTTGTCTGATAAAGCTAGCTAATTAGGCTAGCGCAATAACAAGTAGTTCCATTACTTCAAAAGTCGCATAATTCAAAAAAGTCGACAGCCGTTTAAAGCTTTCCATTGTCTTTTATGTGCTGAGCACATAGAGCGCGACAGACTTCAAGCGACCTCTCTCAGATATCAAAATACACACGTTCTTATGGACACAGTTATTTAGACAGCTGTACGACTACACGACTGCAAGCTTTCAGTTGTCGCTCTCGCTAATTTAAAAATATTTTTAAATTTTCCGTCGACAGTAGAAAGAATATGTAAAATGTAAACTTATTCAAAGCCCTAACAAACCTGACGTTGTTTTACAAATAAAAGCATAAAATAGCTCTGTTATATCATTTGTAATAACAATTTATAATTTAAAACAAATAAATTTACCCATTTACTTATTTTTTGCATAAAAAATTTCACTTTGAACAAAATATAAAAATTTCATTGAAGCAACATTTCGACGCCATTTACAGTTCAGGTCAAATCATACGAAAAAGCCATGTTTTTGTGATTTTTTTTTCCTGACGACACAGTTAAAATTGATTTATCCACCCAATGGCACATTGAAGTATGACATTCGAAAAATGTTTTATCAATTTTTTACAAAGAAATATTAAAAAATACGGCAATGGCAGCAATTGTCCGGATGGGTCTCGAAAAAAAAAGTTGAATTGCGGTGCCCCTCATAACCCGTTGCTGGATCATCCGAAATCAAAAAATGAAAATTCATTCGTTAGATAATAGTTTTCCCCTGATAACGCTGTACGGGTTTTTTGGAAATTCCAATTTTTAAATTTTTTCGAAGACTTCGAAGTTTTTTGGGAAAAAATCGGCTAAGTTGTTATTGCGAAATCAAAATTATGAACAAAAAAACTCACCAGCGTTACCTCGTAAAATATGTACAGATATAGTATTTAAAATTTCAAAAGGATCGGTGCAGTAGTTTTGAAGTTATGAGGGGCACCGACTTTGAAAACGTGAGTTGTGGGAAAAACGCTTTAAAGTTTCACAGACGCTCACAATCAAATCGGAGGGCGGAGACTTACAAGTGTATATCTCCGTCAATTTTGCTTTAATTGCTCTCAAATTTTCACAGAATAATCTTAAGATATTGTACATTAATATAAAATAAAAAAAATGCAAAACAAAAAAAAAAACAAAAATGCCTTACACTCCCCTTAAGTCAATGAAACGAGACTCAACAAAAAAAATTAAAAGAAAAACATTCCCTTTTAATACACAACGAAATACATCATACACTTTCATATTTAATTAATGTGCAATTTTCTCCATTCTACTATTGACCTTGGCATAGAAGAATTCTTCGTCCCTATGGTAAGTGAAATTGGTGATCTGTTACTTTTCCTAGGACATCGCCGTGTTAATTTCCATCGATCGGAGTAAGCGCATGCATGCCGCATCGTTTACCTCGCTCGCTTACCAATGTCTACCATATCCTACCATAAGACTAAAAATTTATTGAATAAATGCTGAGCATTCTTATCTCTCTATGTTTCTATGCATCAATATGCAATTTGTACACAACATGGACAATGACATTGCGCACATTTCAGCATGCTCAACGTAAAAATTCCTTTTTTTCAGTTATGACACCATTCATGTAAATCAATAATATGTGCATTGTTTTCCTCATAATTGTAAACAATCTAGCCTTTGCAACGATGAGTGTTCTAAGTGATTTTTAAATTAATAAATATAGGTAAAATATTACAAAATAAAAGTGAAATGTGAACTTATTTCAATTATTAAAGTGTATATTTAAATATAACAAGAGGAAAATGTGAAAAAAATTTAGAGAAACATAGAGAAATAACATGTTTTCTAAGTGCAAATTTTTGAATTTTTAAACGTGAATATTTCAAAAAATATTAGTTATTTTTACATTATTTTTGGATATTCCTCCTCTGGGGAAGCTACCCTATCCGCACATACCCCCATTTATATGGAAATTCGTTTTTTTTACCCCGCCGCCAAAGTAATCGGAATCGTGCCTGTGTATGTCCTATTATTGATTCATGCTGTAAAAATATAAATAATTATTATATCATGAGTTCCCATACTCTTTTCACTTTCTTAAGTGATAAATTCGTTCCGAAATCGGACATTTTGAATTTCTATTCACACCAGAAAAAGTCCGCTGTAAGTCTGAATGTCTTGTTTTTTTACATAAGATGTTAAATATCTTTCTACGCTTAATCTGAATAGTTTATTAGGCAGTGACAGCGAGCAAACAATATTTGTTCAACAAAAACATCATAGAAGCACAAAAGTTAGGTCTATGTAATTAGAATATGTCCGGGTTCATAACCATAAACTATTTTGAGATAATTATAAAAGGTTCAAACTTATTGTATTTCAAATTATAAAACATAAAGGGTTCAAAGGTAAACGGCTATCTCTCCGACGTTTCTCGCTTCTTCTCATCACGGAACTTAACACTCTCCCCCAATAAATCCACAGTGAGCATATTTACAGACTTGTCAGAATAGTGCACTCCGGACTACGACAGGATGTCTCTTGATATCCCCGTCAAACACCTACATGGTGAGGCCCGTATACTCCCAGTTAAGGAGCATAATGAACTCCTCTCCAGGAAGTTCCTGCTGGGATGCTTTCGATTGGACCAAAACTGCTTCCTAGGAACATCAAGAGGTCATTCCTCAACAACAACAACAGTTGAAGTGTTGAAGGGAAAAGAATGACATCTGGATGTATTATTGACGTGCATAATAGGATACACATAGTTGGAAGATTTATAAAAGCTTTAGTTAATTTGTTTTTGACATACATTTAATATATTGACCTTGCAAACTGTAATATTTCATGATATGAAAATAAGCATACAAATCCTTTAATTAAGCAGTATTAATTGAATTATTGGATTAGATTTAGAATAGCATCCTCCGATTTCGGGGGATTAAAGTTAGTTGTTTTTGCGATATGCAATACAACACAAATGTGTAGAACGGATATAAGTGTAAAACTTATTAGAAATCAGAGAAAAACGCATTTTAAATATTATAATTTTTTAACTTTTAATGCAAATATCTCAAAACCCATAAGTCAGTGGCAACTACATATATTTTTTTTCTTGATCTAGCCCCTACTATCCGCACAAACACATTTTAACCAAGAAATCGGGAGATGCTATTCTAAAATTTACCCGAATTATTATAGCCACTAGTTATTGAATATACAGTTGAGAAATACTTATGTAGTAATTTGTTTTTTTTTTCCTTCTGGAAAATCTACACACTTGTTAGAAAATGATTTTATTTTATAGGAGGTACGCTATTTCAAACACGTTGATTGTTGGCTTACCAAATTGCTTTCATTGTTGGAATTCAATTCTTTTAATACCGCACGATTAACTGCACTGCAATTCAATAACTTTGGCGCTTCTGTAGAGCGGTCACCATAGCTAGCGGTTCGCGCTTCTTTGTTTTCAAAGCACTCCATTTGACAATTTTTCGGTAACAAAGCAAATTAGGAAGCAATAACTTTATTTTTAAAGAACTTTAGTTATTAGTTCAATTCTTGAAACACTTGTATGACTAAATATAACAATATATTAACAGAAATGCGTAAAATAATATTCAGTTGGACTCACTTTATACAGATTCCCGTTTCAATTTGATTTTAGCAAATAGAAATAATTGCAGCCAACTTCACGAGTAATTCGGGTTGTTGCCAATGCAATTATTATGGATCAAAGCAAAAAAAAATATTATTTGAAACTATTTATTACTGCAATTATTATTTAATACATTTCACATTTACATATATAATGATTTGCAAACAGTTAAAGTGTTCTGGAATTCTATAGTAATGGGTAATGCTTAAAGCAAACTAATAATTGTATCGTCCACATTCTGTTTTTGTTTTGAGCGCCATCTATGAGTAGAAACTTTATTATATGGATAAATTTTAATTACAAACGCATTTGTAAATATAATAAATTTATTTGACTCAGACGTGTAAGTAAATCCATGTAAAAATGTTTTTGTTCCAACTGAAAACGGTAAGAACCTTTAACAACTATTCGTCTATTACACTGGTGGAACAGTCCAGTACATTAGTAAGGACTTTCTGAAACACAAAAAAAAAATTGTGTGTTTCCTTGAGTCCTATAATTTTTTGATTCGATACTAATTTTGTGTTTACAGGTATCTGAGATGTGATTTGTTATCGTCAAATGTTTTATAATGTAGTTATTAGTTGGGACTTTAAAAAGTTCACCCTGTGTCGATGCAACCATAATGGCGGCATTGCTGACAAATGATAAGTGTGGGATTGAAGGAAATGCATTATGAACATATATTCTTATTATTTTTAAATATTATATTAACAGCTTTAAAGATATACATCACAATATATTGTGATTGAAAATTTAAGCTTATAAATAACATCTTAAACATACTAATATGTAATACAAATAGTTAGCTACTTGCAAGTTTAAAATCAATTTCTTTTCCGGTTTTGATAAACATCCGAATCAGCAAAACGCTCCGTAAAGTAAAAAGTGGTATCTTCCTGTCAGAACACTGCAATGCGTTCATTAAAAACATATTTATAAAACAAACATCCTCCAGCACAGTATAAGTTAACCTGAATTGTACCAGCAGGTTCTCTTCCAGTATTTTATTTACGCAAGACTAGCACATTTGTATTTATATCTTATAATTTTTTGTTTCCAAGACTAAATGCGATAATGTGTATTGTTGTAGTTAATTTGTTCATGACTGCAGCAACTGAAGCAAAACTAAAGGAAACGAAAGCAAAACTATCAGGTATCACAAACAAGAAGGTCAGTCGCCAAGTAAGCGTTACCTAAAAAGTAAGAAAGTACGGTAAATTAGCAACTGCCCTCGGCACCTAAGTGGTTCGACTTTTTAAAAAAAATTTGTGCTAATAATGTAACGAAAAGCTGGATATTGCCATGACTTTTCTTCCGCCAGAGTTTGAGTTGTCGACTCAAAAAAAAAAAGGGTTACATAGCCGAAATAATTATATTTTGTCGGATAAAAACCGGATAATTCCAACGTCTACTTTTAAACCTTTCTAAATGTGAAAGCCCGTGGAAAGACATAAATACATCTTCTAGCTCAAACTTTTTCATGTAGAATATTCGTTTGTAGTTTGCGGTAATGCTGTCGGGTTGGCAATTTTTTCGTTGATCCGAGTGTCGTGAAACCCGGTAACGCTCTTTTAACGCGGACGATTAACGCTGGACGTTTAACCAGCTTAAAAAAAAATAATAATTCAATTAAAATAAAAAAAAAGATATGCTTGGTTTTAAAATTTATATAAAATATAAAATTTTTTTGTTATAAATTTCAATAATAAATAATTAGACACGCAATTTTCAAGTATTTTTTGCCCGTTTTATTAAAAAAATATTGCTCTTTTACAGAATTTAGTTTCTTTTTTAAATACATTAATGCATATATTCTTCAAAATTATTTAACATTTCAACTTCCCATGCACATACATACATCCATACACACGTGTGTACAGAAAAGTGCATTTATGTACTTAGAAAGCATATTACTATCATTTATGATGCCTAATACATGGTTTTGTTGCTGTAATATTTTTAAGGTATATGTAACGTTGCAAGACCGTTACAATTTTCAGAAAAATTTTACTTAATTACTACAAATGAATAGTATTTAAAAGTTGATTTAGTTTCTTAGGCATTTCATTTGTCTTTTATTATTTGTGATATTTATTTTTTTGTAAATTAAACTGATTAAAATTATATTTTGTTGAACCTCAATTTACTATTCTTTTTTTTAGGTAACTGTCTAACTGTTTAGCAGCGCCATTTGTATTTCATTTCTAACCTTATTTATTTAGCATTCAAATTTAATTGACTGTTTGCATAAATTTTTGAGATTCTAGCTTCTAAATTTCTTAAATATGCAAACAATATATGTATGTATGTAATATTTAGTACTTACATACATACATATAATATATGTACCTACTAATATTATATTTCATCTAAGAAAGAAAATAGTTAAAATGAGTTTCAAAAACATTTTCAGAAAATTTAAGCGCTTTCATCAATATTGGAAACCGAATGCTTTGATGAGGCTTTCCTTTGGTCCCGCGACAAAAGGTTGTTTGACGTAATCGGAGCGGATACGCTAAACACTGCCGCTCGACCGCTGTGAAGTGTTTACGGCCGATGCAACAGCAGCGACAACAATAACACGATTTCTAATTAAATTTGTAGTTATAAAACAAAAATCATTTTGTTTAATCTAAATTACCATTATAATTAATAATTTATGTATACAATTTGAATATAGTTTTGATTTTTTACTTTCAGAATTTTTCACAAATCTTCAATTTAAGGGGTTATTCTAGAATTTCTTTGTGACAACTGGAGCGGTTTAAGCTAAACTTAAAAAAAAACTTCTATCAGCCAATGTAGCTGAAATATGGCATGGAAATTCTTTAAATATCTCTCTATCACATGAAAAATTGAAATTTGTAATCTTTCGAGAAATAAAAAAAATAGTGAAAATATCGAGCATTATTTTTTTGTAGTCTGAATTTTATGAAATTTCTTTTCAGTTTTGAGATAGCGACATTTGTACTAATCAATAATCTATCATTGTTTTATTTTTCAGATGATCTCAAAGGCAGAAATCATAGCGATGAGGACACGGCCTTTTTCCCCTCTACTTCAACGACGCATAACTCAATGAATTATTTTTTAAATTAATTTACACTTCAATTACAAATAAACAAATGATAAAAAATGGATAGTAAAAATATCAAATAATTTTTTAACAATTGTTAAAAAAAAGCGCTCGAATTTCGGGCCTCTAGATTAGAATACGCCCTTAAATGATTTACGTAAAACAGATTTGAACAAAACAAAAATAAAAACGTTTCTGTTATTTGAAAAGTTAAGAATACACTTCGGATTTTACTACTTTTGTTACTACTTTATTATAGTAAATATATATATAGCACTGTGATTTTTTAAACTGGTTAGTCCGGCCAAATATATATTGGGCCGTATTTACAGTTGAAAAACCCAGGCTTTAAGTTAGTGTTTGTTTTCAACATTTCACACTGTAAAAATTATCTGATTTCAATTTTACTGTTAAATTATGAGCAATTCGTTTTTGATCTTGTTTTTCGTTTTTGTTTTCAAACTTTTTTTACTTAATATTTGTACTTTTGTTTAGATCGCTGAAGCTTGATGTGCATTGAATAATTATGTATATACATATGTATGTATGTACATATATTTCACATAGTGCGAGGCAAACAGTTCCAGCAAAAAGTTATATATGTAGTATATCCATATGTATGTGTGTATGATGTGAATAATTCGGCTTCGAACAAAAACATTATTATTATTTTTTAATTTATTTATCTGAAACTTAACTCTAATTTTGATATAAAGAAATTCCGCACTGATAAAAATGATAGAAGAAGGACTACAAAGTTGAGGTGACTTATGTTGCCCATTTTTTTCTAACTTTATCAGATTTAAATTAGATATTAGATAAAAAGCGATACATCTTTTGACATATGTAGCTGTCTAATAAGCTGTCAGTTAATTCTTTTTTGTAGTTGCTTTCCTTTCGTACATGGCGGCACGAACCATGTTATTTTTCTGTTAAAGGAACTTCAAAGAAACTAGCGGTATGAAATTGTCGGTCACCTTTATTGCATCTATTTGCCAAAATATTTGAAAAATTATATGTATACTATACTGACATTTGGACATTCTAAGAACATTTTCAATATTATTATCAAGTTTTTCTTATTTTATTTGTGAACCGACAAATTGCAGTTTGGACTTGATTAAAGATTTATTAAAATTTTATAATTGAGATTTACTCACACACATACATATACATATGCATATATAAATGATTGTATGCATATTTGATAGTTAATTTGTATATTTTTTGCATTGTAAAGCCATGTTATTTTGCATAAACAACTTATCCGTCGCTTTGACAGCAGATATTCTATGAGTATGAGTATGTAATTTCACATGCCATTCAAGCTGAGTTTGTGCATTTAAGGCGTGTTTTTCAGTGAAGCTTTAGCTTCGCTGTTGAATGAACTAATTTGGGCGTAGTATTTAGTTTTTGAAAGTATAATATTTATGTATTTAAAAATCTTTCCAAAAGAGTTAACAATTCAAAAACACGGTTTGTGGGAAATAATTGCATTTGAATTCCCTAAACTTGGTATATACATAATTATATTATTATAATATAGGTAATAGACTTATAGCATAAATTTGTATCTCTTACTCTCGTTATATGGTTTCACAGATAGTTTATTTTTTATATTTCTAAGTATTATTACATTAGGGTGGCCCTTAAAACGTCAAATGAGTTATTCTTTCACAACTATGGCCAATTGCTCCAAGAGTCAATGTTATGACATAAAATTTGAGAATTTGGTGCTGATAGATAGTTGAGGTAAGCGCAGTGATCAGACGATATCTTTGGCTATCGTAGCGTCGCTCTTGAGCATAAGAAAATAAATTTTTAAGGTCCTTAGTCTCCATATCGAACTTTAACTCCCGTGAACTTGGGGTTGCAAATATTACATTAAAATAATTGAAACATAATTTGAATTAAAATTCTTTTTATATTTTAATCTTAAAAAACAGAATTAAACATATTTTTTAAATTTTTAACCTTAAATGCCGAATTGAAAAACGGTAATACCAAAAATCGATTTAAGAATCAAAAATACATAATTAAATAAATTTGGGTTTATCAAATACCGGATCAAAAAATAATGTTTGATTCCAATCTTCAAATAAAAATAGAAATTCTTTTGGAATCGTTATATTTTTCGCGTTTGCATATTTCCTGTTCTTACATTTTAGTTAACTTTTGAAAAGGGAAATTTATTTTTAATAAAATATCAACATATTTTAGCTATTTTGTCTAATAATATATTTAATTGCTTTTTATTATAATGTTTCAGTTAGAAATATGTAAATCTTTGTTCTTTTAGCACTTTTCATTCTGCTTTTGATTAAAAACAAAACTATTTATTACTCAAATTTTTAAATTAAAAAATAGTTTTTCAATTTATAAACCAAGACATTTTTAATTAAAAAAAAATTATTTCCCTAAAAAATATTATCTCTATTTTTAGCTCAGAATTTCCATATCTGAGCTAAAAATAGAGATAATACATATGTATATAATAAAAATAATTTCTTTAGTTTCTGTTTTGAGAAAATTAAGACGTAACTTAAAACTTTTAATCCCCACATTGGAATCAAAAATAGAAATTATAATTATTAATAATTTTTTTTAGTTAGAAAATTCGCTACCCTGCGTGTAACACATGCAATCAAAGAAATATATATTTGACTTAGATTGTAATGGTATCTACGTGATATTTAAAAACTTGCCCTCTCTGTTTAAGTACCACCCTAATATAGATTACATATACATACATATATCTGTTCACTAGTTACATTATATACGTAATATTTTTATATTATATAAATATTTTTGCTTATAGCTTTATCTCATTCCTCTTCAACTATAACTGCATTTAATAATTATGACTTTTTAAGGAAACTATTTAACAAAGAAAGAATGTGTGGACAGAATTGTAACATACGATGCAATCGTGGTCTCAAAAACGAGTGCGTTCGATTCTCTACCTATGCAATGGTTAAAATAAATTTGTTCGAAATAAAATTTGTTATGTTTACTACTTATATAGTCTAATTGTATGTGAAGCGAACCACTGGCGTCCTCTGTCGACCATGTGACATTATGCGAGGAAGCGTAGTGCGTTACAATCCTGTACACAGCATAACAACTTTTACAAGCGACATAATTTACGAAATTATATCGCCGATTGATGGCCATTTATTCGTATTGTAGTTTGGGGGTTAGACGGGTGGACTGTCTTCGTGATGTTTCGTCGTCCAAACACCGGGCACCATTGGCGGTGGTAAATTAGAGTTGGGTGCTGCCAGTTTCGTAATATTTGTGAATATTGGATTGTTGAGTGTCGGTCCCGTTGTGAAGCCTTTATTATCGATGCCATCCACCTGTGTAGCGGTCGCTCGATTGCTGCCGCCAAGCGCTTCCTTCCTTATTGTACGCGGACTTGTAATGAGGGCGGTTAAAACACCACCAACAATTGCGAGTGACGCGAAAGCTGTTTGCGGCACCATCATGCCAAAGATCACAGTAGCGCCGATAAATGGCGCACCCAGTAGCCAAAAACGTGCCCAACATATCGCCGAGAATGCGGTGATTTTGCGCTTCTCCTCACTTACTAGCTCAACGGTGCAGGTGGTGAGTATGGAGAGTGTGGTGGAGATGGCCATTTTCGAGATCATAGCCGAGAGCATGAGCAGCGCAACGCGTGCATCGAACGGTACTAAATGTTGGCGGAAGTGAGGAACAAATTAATAAATTAAATAGTTCTATTTGCATGACAAGGCTAACTTACAGTCTGTTGGCACCAGCCAACCGAGATATGCAATCAGGCCGGCCACAACATTGAAAAGACCGGTCCACAACCATTTGCGCGTAGTCTTCAATATCAGGAAGAGCCCAATAAAAGTGCCGATTATTTCGCTCAAGCCCGCCACAGCTGTGTTTACTTCGAGATGCTCGCGACTGAACGAACGTATGTTCAGCAACATGCCGTAGTACACGACAATGTAGAGGGACCACGCCAAGTGTACACAGATCAAATTGCGCACGACATTTTTACCCTTCCATATTGACCACCAGCCTGGTGGTGGCGGTGCGTCCATAGCGGTTTGCGCCTGCAATTGCAGCTGCTGATCGATGTCGTGCGGAAGCCCACAACGCGTGCCGTTCACCTCCACACATTGCATGAGAATATTTTTAGCGTCTGTTACACGACCACGCTGTATCATCCAGCGCGGTGAATCGGGAATCCAACTATCATATAAAATGTATATAAAGTATTGTTACGACATACAAAGCGATCGACTGGCTCCAACTTACCGCCACAAGTATATGAGTATCACAGTGGGCCATGAGATGGCCATATAGAGATGCGACCAGCTGGAGAAGAAACTCGCCACTCCGGGCAGTAGTATAACACCTATTGACCAGAATTGTTCGAAGAGTGTCGAAACGCAAGTCTTATAAACGCCACCCGTTATATCGGCCACTGTAAAAATGAGTCAACGTAAAAGTGATCTTGAGCAGCCTGCAAGAAGCTTGTTAAAAGTATTACTTACTTATTACACCACCAGCTGTGTACATTTGCGCACAACATACCGCAGACAAGCAGCGGAAGAAGACGTGTAATTCGTATGAGGCAACTAGTCCCGTGAGATTGCCACAGAATATCTGCGTTATCATGCCGAAGAGCATCACATTACGTGGACTGA
Organism: Bactrocera neohumeralis; assembly: GCF_024586455.1. Lineage (NCBI taxonomy): Eukaryota > Metazoa > Arthropoda > Insecta > Diptera > Tephritidae > Bactrocera > Bactrocera neohumeralis. The sequence goes on along the minus strand of NC_065919.1, from coordinate 27,895,252 downwards.
AGCTGTGGCGAAGACAGTTAGTTATATTTATCATGTGAGTATCGTTAAATCTAAAATTATTAGTGTTTAATATTTAGTATATATGTTGGTAAAAGTTAATGCCGCTTAAGTGAGGTTAGGGTGGTTGTAACATACTATAAAGAGTGTAGCTCGTTAAATTCTTTGAATTAGATTTGGTAGCGGTCATTAAGTTCATTTGGGTTTCAGCAATACATACTTTATTTGTTGTTGTCCAAGACACTTACTAATTTTAAATCGTGGGTTAGAAGGTGTAAATGCAATATACTGAGGCGAGTATTTTGGAAGGTTTCGTGAGTAGCTCAACAAATTTTTGTTGTCCTTTGACTAGTTATCACTTCTAACCAAAACTATATAAACATCCTTAAATTTACAAATATCTTTATTTCTTTCAAAAGCGATAACAAAACGTTTATGGCTATTTTTGATGTCATCTTGATTCGAGTATTGCAGATGACATGTCAAATTGACTATGACATATTGGTCTTCTTGAAGACTTTTTTCAATATCGTATAATTTGTTGTTCTTCGGCACTAAGCTTTTCTCAGAACCTACAGTACACCTTAAAATTCTCCCAATTCAGGAGATGGAACCATAACAATCATCTCTTCACTAGAATGTGAAGCACCAAATAAAAATCAAAAGACCTATAATGCTTCGTATGACATGTCAGCTGAACATTTTTAATTTTGACAACAAGTTACACTTGAAGTTTGGTGCGGAAGACAAAAGTAAAAGAATAATGATTATTAAATGAGAAAAATTCAAACACTGTTAGAAGTTTGCGACAAGGTAAGGAAGGTGTAGACCTATTACACATCGTGTAAGATCGAAATGTGCAACTGGGATGCGAAATAATGACATATATTTTGAGTGGTTCGAACTTATAAACATAAAATCCGCACATTTGTTAGCAATGTAGAAAACGATGAAGCATTATTTATTTTACGACTTATATCAGACGTTTCAGGGCTTTTGAGCTTTCAGCAGGTATTTTAATAGTTACTGTTTCGAATAACATTCTATATTAAGTCTAACATTTGATCAAACATGACATGCCGCTATAGATCCTTTTTGGCATCTAGTTGCTTTAATGATTTGTTCTGAGATTCAAATACTAAGATACATCTCTACCTTAGAAAAAAGGTTGGCTTGTGCTTGTTCTTTTGTACCCTAAATGGTTATGTTTCCCAGTGGCGGATTCAGAGGGGGAAATGGGGGAAAATTCAATTTATAATTGTGATTTTTTGTCTATGTGATATTCTATCTCTGACTCATTCACTCAGCGTGCTTTTTCAGAAAGAATCGATCCATCTCTATCGAAAAAATGGCGGCAGAACTGAAAGTTGACGAAGAAAACCCAAGAATCTGCGGCCGGCAAACAAAACGCGAAAATTTCTGAGTGAGAACTTGCCAAGAATACTACAAGGTCTCAGTTTACATTCCTCTGTTGGATACAATCGGCAAAGATTTGAAGACGCTCCCTTCTAGAGAATTATTGGATGGATTTCAACTGAGTTTGCTGCTTCCAGAAAAGGTATGTGTTTTGAATATCAAAGAAATGGAAAATCTTATTGACTGTTTGGTAGATGATTCCAATGTCGTGTGACGTTTGAAGCTCAAAGGTGAACTTGATCAGTGCCATTGGGGGAAGAGCAAAAGTCGAAAGATAAGTTATCGACCACCGCATTGGAAACGTTGAAGAACTGCTCTGTAGACCTGTACCCGACGCACGTCTACGATTTATAATGTGTTTTTGTTTTTTAATTTAGTAGGATTTGATATTAGAAGGTCGATTTTAAATTTTTCCACCATGATATTAAACTCCGTGTTTCCCAATCCCAACTGTCGAAGTTATTTGGAGCTTCTGAGCATTTCGTGGCTTCTCTGCTTTTACGAAACTAATGTTGAGTAATATTGTGATGGTATTATTTGGTATGGCCTATTGTTTAACTGTGACTTCACTTAATCTAACCTAAACATATATTTTTGTCTGAAAAGGCTTTACTGTAAGGAAACTTTTAATTAATTTTACAGATGAATTTTCAAGAAAATGTATCCGAAACAATGAATAGGGCCACCTTTTGAGCTCAAGAGCTCAAAAGTAATGAGATATCCACTTCCTATAGGCAACAAAAACTTATGAATTAATTAAAATGAGACCACTTACTATTTGAGCAGATGATTCGCCAATATGCCGCCGGTGAGGACGCCAAACAAATGGAAGAATTGTGTTACTGACACCAGGATGTCACGCGAGCATACCAAATCGTATTGGGTCACTACCGAATGGTACTCGGCCCTATGCTCGAACTGCTGGCATGGGATGATGTTCATATTGCGCGAAGTCGGTTCCTCCCATACGCGCGGTTCCAGTTCGGGTCGTTCATAGCGGTAATAGTGATGCGCATGCTCTTGTGCATCCTGGTATATATTACAAAAATCTATACTAAATTCTTGATCATCCACCTCCTCCTTTTGCGGATGTGAGACCTTTATCCACAGTGTGTCGTTTTGTGCGCCCACCGTATTTGGCGGTTTACAAAAGAATTCACCATGTCGCGGTGCGGGCGCTGTGAATATTATACAAGCCATAAACCACGAGGATGGTATCTTACACAAGAAGATCAGTAATACAGTACGTAATTGCCAGCGTCCCCATTCTCCGGTTATGCGTCCAACAGCATCGACTTTCGTCTTCATTTTCGAGCAATGTTCCGGTCGTTCGCCTTCGATGCTGGAGAAGAAGTCTTTTGGATATAAATTATATTGATGTGTATGTGTGGGGGTTTGGTTGTAGTGATAATTGCTATACAGTGTCGCTGTGGTGGGTGTGGAATAACTGTTATCGTTCGATTCGCTATAGTTATCGCTGTCCGTATTATCCGCGTTGTCGTCCAAATCGATTATGCTCTCTTCAGTTTGACCGCTGCCATCAATCGTTGTCGATGTGGTGGTGGTTATAGTCACCGTATTACTATCAAATAACTGTAAAGATGCTACCGAACTGCGACGTCGACATTCACTGGCCGGTGTGCCGTAAATACTCGGTCCAGATGAGGTGGGCGAAGCTGATGGCGCAAGTGCGTCCAGATAAAGCTTGTTAGCTGAAAGTTGCTCTCTCGAGGCGGCTGTAATGTTAGTTGAGTTGTAAACGCTGTGGTTGTGATTGGGATTGTGACTGAGTGTGTCTGAGGAACATTGGTGGATCGGTGAGTTTGCGGTGGTATCGAGGGCTGTGTAGTTGTGTTGGTGTGCTTTCGCTGATATGTGGTTAGGTACGGTGTTATTATTGTTGTTGTTGCTGTTATTATTATTCGCTTCTGCTGGTTTGGTATTGTCTTTGTTGCTGGTGGGCAACAACGGCGATTCGGCCTAAAAGTAAAAGAAAGAGGTGTTTAAATTGCAGCTGGACATCAAATAAAGAAAAGTATGAGAGCTAAAAAAAAACGATTTTTGTTGACGAAATTGTTTTAAGCTCTCAGTTCAATTGGAAATGAACAACATTTTTCAGAACTCCTCTCACCAGGAGAAATTATACGTAGCAATTTGTGTACCCACAGTGGGTCGTGCTCAAGATACCAGCGCGATATTAGTTGCCAATTGTCTTTTAAGAAATTAAGAAAACCAACGGCCGAAGATGGATCACCCTTCAAAACATCATTTGATGAATCATCTTCCGATTAGTCCTGATTTGGCACCGATTACCTTCTTTTTATTCTTATGCGTAAAAGTAAATTAAAATGTCAACGATTTCCGACACCTGATGAGGCGGTTGATGCGTTTAGAACGCATGTTTAAGAGATACCTCACTCGGGGGGGCAAAACTGCTTCGAAAATGGGCTCAAACGTATTCAAAAGTGTATAGATCTTAATGGAGAATATTTTGTACAACAAAAAAGCGATTTTCAATAGTAAATATTTGTTTTTGTTCTCTCGAAATATAAAGACTATGAGGAGTAAGCAGCTATTATATAAGTCAAAAAGTCATCTTGGATAATTTTGTTCAACTTACTTCATTTAACTACTCGTCCCACTGTGCAAAATGACATGCAGCGTCTGGATTTCCCGAATTACTATCTTAAAACAAACAACAGAGAAATTCACTAACACAGCTGCATATTGACATTCCTTAGCTACATTTCAGTACACAACTTTAAAATTATAACAACACTTTTGCAATATTCTGAGGAAGCCCAAAACTTTGCGTGCCCACTGAGGCAAACAGGTTTGTGACACGTGAAGTCATTTAAATCAAGATTTGAACAAATAAGGAAGCGCTAAATGCGGGTGTAACCGAACATTTTTTATTCTTGCAACTTACAAGAATCAAGGCCAGAGAAATACCTTAAGATGCAAAACGTCAATCAGAGGATCGGAATCCAAGCAATTATATATACACATATGTATATACATATACCTATATATTATATATCATATAAGTATGTATATACGAAATACGCCTTACGTTCTTGTCAAGGAACTTGTGTACCAAGTTTCATTAAGCTATCTTATATCAAACTTACTGTTTATATACATACATATGTACATATATACTAGATATGCCTATATCTATCTCGCTTAGTTTTGGGTGACACGTAAAACCGTTAGGTGAACAAAACTCTTATTTTCTGTAGCAACATGTTGCAAGAGTATAAAAATGAAATACGGTAAAGTTTTTTTGCGTAGCGTGAAACATACATATGTATATGTGTGTGTATTCGTTTGTTTTATATATGTATGTACAGTAGATACTGCTATGATGGCCACCGCTCCAGATTATTATAAAAAAAAATATCTCTACATAATTAAAACTCCCTCAAATTTATTTTACTATGTTAGTATATGAAAAAACATATGTATTAAGCGAATTTCTTCCCTAAGGAATCTTCATTAAGTTCCTTGCAACCCAATAAATTTTAAGTCAAACTAAGCGGACACTACTGTATGTTGGGCTTTTACTCCTCTCACAGGTGAGCTATTACGTGCGACATGATTTTATACTACCACTCTTTTGAGGCCACGCACCACGCACCACGCACTTTCGGCCGCCTGCTTGTTTTTGCGAAAAGCTCCAGAGGGTGCATAATTAAATTTGCGTGGACAGAAGTGTAAAGGTTGTATTGCATTGCCAACTTGTATTAAAGAAAACACGAACTTCATTTAAATATAAGCGTTTTGTTTGGTTTGATAAATTTAAAATGGTTTGCATATTCCTTTCTATTAAATTATTTCGGTAGTGGAGGACTTAACTCGACAAACAAAAATTATATTTTTTAAGTTTGCTATTATTTTCAGATTTATGGAATTAGACCAGTTCCGTGGTGCTTATGATCTCTCTTAATTTTATTTTAAATTCGAAGTTTAAGTCTTGTCATTCAAATAGAAATAAATGCAGGTAACCGAGAGATCTAGAGAGGCCAATTGGAGTACTGTAGCTTCACTTTTCACTTCTTATGACTAGACATCATGTCGGTTCCGACAACATCGATTATTTATAACTTCTCCAAAGAAATATAAATAGGAATTGGAATCGAATGCATGCGAACTACCAATTTTGGTGTTATGGGCTACATGGAAGGCTAATAAGTACAATCGTACTATCTGTTATAACTAAGTTACGTTAAACAAGTAAGGAAGGGCTAAGTTCGGGTGTCAAACATTTTATACTCTCGCATGATAAAGTGATAATCGAGATTTCATTATACGTCATTTACATATTTTTCAAATACCGTATTTTTGTAAAGTTTTATTCCGCTACCATCATTGGTTCCTAATGTATATATTATACAGAGAAGGCATCAGATGGAATTCAAAATAGCGTTATATTGAAAGAAGGCTTGGTTGTTAACCGATTTCACCCATATTTCGTACATGTCATCAGGGTGTTAAGAAAATATTATATACCGAATTTCATTGAAATCGGTAGAGTTGTTCCTGAGATATGGTTTTTGGTCCATAAGTGGGCGACGCCACGCCCATTTTCAATTTTAAAAAAAAGCCTGGGTGCAGCTTCGTTTTGCAATTTCTTGCGAAAAATTTAGTGTTTCTGACGTTTTTTGTTAGTCCGTTAACGCACTTTTGGTGATTTTCAACATAACCTTTGTATGGGAGGTGGGCGTGGTTATAATCCGATTTCTTCCATTATATGGAAATGCCTGAAGGAAACGACTTTATAGAGTTTGGTTGACATAGCTATAGTAGTTTCCGAGATATGTACAAAAAACTTAGTAAGGGGCGGGGCGACGCTCACTTTTCCAAAAAAATTATGTCCAAATATGCCCTCCCTAATGCGATCCTTTGTGCCAAATTTCACTTTAATACCTTTATTTATGGCTTAGTTATGACACTTTATAGGCCATTTTGTGGGCGTTTTGTGGTAGGCCGATTTTGCCCATCTTCGAACTTAACCTTCTTATGGAGCCAAGAAATATACCAAGTTTCATCATGATATCTCAATTTTTACTTAAGTTACAGCTTGCACGGACGGACGGACGGACAGACGGACGGACGGACAGACAGACATCCGGATTTCGACTCTACTCGTCACCCAGATCACTTTGGTATATATAACCCTATATCTAACTCTTTTAGTTTTAGGACTTACAAACAACCGTTATGTGAACAAAACTATAATACTCTCCTTAGCAACATTGTTGCGAGAGTATAAAAAGGAATTGCTACTAATTGTTGAATTATTGCTTATTTCCAGAACTTTTCTTAAAAGCTCAGTCTTTCTTATTATAATAATTTTTGTTGATTATGTCAATGTTTTTTATTAGGTGTTTCTTGATGTTATTCGATAATTCGAAAGTAAAGCAGGGAACAAGTTTTTCTAGTATCACTTCTTACTGATTAAAATCGATATTATTGTGCAATATGCAATTATAAATTACTGTGTACCCGTAGTTATATTCTAGGGCTTTCTTAATCTCCTCAAACTTAAGATTTACACAGATATAAGTACGTACATACATATATTAAAAGACTATTTATAATTATTGCAAAGGGTAATGTTAATGCATATCTTCATGACGCTATTGGCTTTGATGGATGACCTACGCTTAGTTGATTGCTCTACTGAACTCACCACAGAGCTTTTGGCAAAAGTGATGGATGTCATTTACAAATTAAGAACACATTTCCTTTGGTGGTGGTTTACTTAAATTTAAATTTGGTTGAAGAGAGAGTCCGATCCCCTTCAAATGCATTAGCACGTGTTGGTGTATTTTATTCATAATAACCATTACAATTTGGGAAACGCACAAACGATTATCTATAAATATGAATTAAAATTGAATAAATTACTGTCAATTAAAAGTTTACGATGTCGAATCGGTAAAAAAAATCGTATTGACATCAGAGAGATATTAGATAATCTCTTCTGGACTCAATATATTATATTTATTAGTTTGGATATGTAACGTGTCAATTGGAAAAACGATGTCTAGTAGAGGTCGACTGTTGACAGTCATAACTTTGAAGCTGTAGATAATTTCGTCTATTTAGGAACCAGCATTAACACCACCAACAATGTCAGCCAGGAAATCCAACGTAGGATTGCTCTTGCCAACAGGTGCTACTTCGGACTGAGTAGGCAATTGAAAAGTAAAGTCCTCTCTCGACGAACAAAACCTAACTCTATAAGTCGCTCATAATTCCCGTCCTGCTATATGGTGCAGAGGCTTGGGCGATGTCAACAACTGATGAGTCGACGTTACGAGTTTTCGAGAGAAAAATTCTGTGAAAGATTTATGGTCCTATGCGCATTGCCCACGGCGAATATCGCATTCGATGGAACGATGAGCTGTACGAGATATACGACGACATTGACATAGTTCAGCGAATTAAAAGACAGCGGCTACGCTGGTTAGGTCATGTTGTCCGGATGGATGAAAACACTCCAGCTCTGAAAGTATTCGAGCAGTACCCGCTGGGGGAAGCAGAGGAAGAGGAAGACCTCCACTCCGTTGGAAGGACCAAGTGGAGAAGTACCTGGCTTCGCTTAGAATATCCAATTGGCGCCACGTAGCGAAAAGAAGAAACGACTGGCGCGCTGTTGTTAACTCGGCTATAATCGCGTAAGCGGTGTCTACGCCAATTAAGAAAAAGAAGAAGTAGAGGTCGCAAAAGAGATACTCGATGAACGTAGCAGAGGTATGGATTATATTTGATAAGATGGTACATACAAGTTTAGTTATTTTTTTTTAATTAAAAGTAGTATCTCTCTGTAGATATGTACAAACATTTTTATTTCTGTTTAAGTTATGTAAATGCATTTGGTGCAACCAATCAACGTAGGATTATTTTGCACTGCAGACGCTTCACTGGCGTAACTTATGGCCTTTGTTTAAGAAAACACTCGATGATTCACCAAAATGTACGTTTTTATTGACAATATGTACACTGGTAAATTATACATAAGAGCACATACATATGTACTATACATGTGTGTATTTGCCGGAACAGGTTGGCGCTTTAACGATGCAAATGTAAACATAAAAGCCCCGTTAGCTTGCAAAGATAAACGATGGGAGAAATAAACTGAAGGTTTCGACAACACTAGAATTCGCTTTTAGTTAAGCTTTCACTCGTAAATGGTCAAAATGAACAGTTTTATCAGAAAAAACGTAAAACTATAAAATCTTATAAATTGATGTTGTACCTTTAATTCATAACAGTAATTATGTTATATGTGGGCTAAGAGGACATATAGAGCAAATAAATTTTCATTTTAGCGTGACTTTGAAGCAAATTTAAAGCCAACTTTAAGACTGTTAAAGTTCCAAGTGATTGCAGGTATGAGTTTTAATAGCAAACAAAAAATACAACTGATCACAAATTGTTATCAGGCAGTCGAGTTCCATTGTGGGAAATCTCTACAGTTTCATTTTTCAAATTAGTTGGTGGGTGGAGCCGAAACTTTCGAACCTCAAGGGTTATTAATAACAGCTCCGTAGACCTTTGATGTTTTTGAATTTCTATAGAGAGGAATGTGTAGAAGGGACATTAGCTAGCAATATTCTTCTTCTTCCTTACGAGGGTAGACACCGCTTACGCGGTTATAGCTGAGTTAACAACAGCAGCGGTCATGCCGTCCGAATAGACGAAAACACTCCAGATTTGAAAGTATTCGACGCAGTACCCGCCGGGGAAAGCAAAGGAAGAGGAAGACCGCCACTCCGTTGGAAAGATCAGGTGGAGAAGGACCTGTCTTCGTTGGAACCTCCAAATGGCGCCACATTGCAAAAGTAAGAAACGACTGGCGCGCAATATTATGCAATTTAAAAAATAAATATCATGCATGGCTCTAGTGACCGCTAAACATTTGTTCACGAATGAAATAAGAAGCTTTTACCGGGAATGATATTATTTAAATATAAAACTCTAATTTATTCTCATCCGTAGTACTAGGCAGACGTCTAGAAACCGCTGAACTGATATGCTTGTTTTGATATAATATTTCTCACACTATCTGAGACACAGTCTTCCTAACTCTCAACAATTTTTCTCCTTGAAACTTCAACCAAACTCTCCAAAATTCCTTTAAAAATAACAATTAATAATGAAATATTATTGAATTTATAATACATTCAAAATTCAAAATAAAAAATAAAAACCATTTAGCAACATTTATTATAAGAATTTGCTTTGCTTTGCTTTGCTTTATTACCTAACCAAAAGCGCGGGTCTAACTGAGCGTGTTAGATTCTGGCGAGATGTCTATTAATGCTTTTAAGGCAATAAAAAATAATGAATTCGGAAGGTTTTAGTTTGCTCATTAGTGAGTAACAATATTTTCTTAATATCAATGTTGTTTTCCAAGGTAGTTAATATAGATGATGATTAAGAATCTAAGCAAGTCGGATAATTTCAATCGAAAAGAAATCTTCAAGTCTACGGTACAGTCAGAATCTGGAATCTCTGGAGAGGAATAGCAAATAATAATATTTGTTATCTGGAAATTACCAAATGTTTTAAGGAATAGTGTTCCTTAAATTCCGTACTTCCCTGGGAGCATCATAGTAAATAACACTACTCAACATATCTGAAGGAAAAATTTGTGTCTGATAGGTTACGAGGTCTGTGGAGTATTTGAGGTTTCCTGATTACCAATTTGATTTGAGTTAAAAAATGTTCCATTCCATTTTGGTTTGACCCCGCATCCCTTTACTACATCACAAAAAATCATACGTGTTAGAAAAACATCACAGTCGCAAAGCGATTGAAAACTAGTGTAATCATATATTCGTTATTGCTTTTCATTAATTGTGGCACCCACTTTATACGGGGCCTATACATGTGATGGAGAATGTGTGGGACTACCCGATACATTTTCTATTTTTCCTTACTTAAGAAAAACCTTATACCCTTAGAGTGAAAAAACGTTTTTTAAGATATCATAAAACGCAAACATATTATATTACCATTTAGCTTGTTGTATAAAAGTTAAAATAAACTTGTTTAGTTATAAGTATTTCCCAGGGTCCTTTTCTCAGCGCACAACACATTATGCAGGTTTTTATGGGGAGACCCAACTTAACCCTAACTACTTATGTAAATATTCAAGCATTTTATATAACATTAAAAATGTAGAAACCGCCGCCAATTTACATCACACACTTTTGCCACATAAGTTCGACTTTTCCCTTTAAATAGAACAACAAAAAGGCGTACACTAATTAATACAAGCGACAGGAGGAAATAAAAGTGAAAGTTGCCTATTCGACGGCGAATAAATAAACATTTAAGCCCAATATTATATTAATTAACCGATGGAAAAGGCAAAATCTCAAAGAAAACAAAAACCTTAAATAGCGAAAAGACAACAAAAACTGCCAATGCGCGTCACTTTGCCATTCTTCCACCTTTCATGGCTTTTATTACTGTTAATAAGCGGACATCTGAGTTCGGTAGCGGTGATGAAGTGAAATTGACAGCCGCGGCTGGACTGGTATCATCAGCAGCGCCATAAACTGACACTCAGTGTGTATTTAATTTTTTACGACTTTGTTCAAATTATTACACTCTTCGCATAAAGCGGCCCAAACCGTTAGATATTTTCGGCGAATTCTGACCGATTGCTTTGCTGAAATATTTGTACGTTAGAGAGGGCTCCAAGCGAAGTTCAAAGGACTTGTGCGTGTGATTATGAAGGTAATGAAAGCATTTTCGTTCGAATTTTGTCTAGAATTCTGTTAAAGCGGGTGTCTTAGAGTCGGTAAAAAAGACAAATAAAACTAAACTAAGTTCGTCAATCGATCGCATGATGAAAGCTACATAAAATTGTAGAGACCATTAAAAATTCAAATTTAGTGAATAGCCTATGATATATAATACATAGGTAGTTATCATTCAAGAGAGTCTAATTCACGATGGAAACTGAATTGTATGCTTCTTTTCATAAAACCTATGACATAAAGAGTGAGAATAGAACTACGGTGGACAAAGGAAAGATAGACTAGTTAACTCAATATGTCATACATATGTACATGGTACTTGTAAAAATGTTAAGTTTCATTGATAAAGTTAACTAAACATTTAGAATTTTTAAGAGTTCTTCTGCAGACTCAATGAGATGGACTCAGTGTTTTCAAAATTAGATTGCCAAGGTAAGAAAACCGTAGTAGAAGATATAATATATATATAAAAAAATATTTTTTTGTCTCTAACTTTCCTCTTTGAAAGTTATTTGTTATTTAACTAAATTTAATTATACACATAAAAAATATTAAAGTACTGTAATCATGTGTATAAGTATGTATACATATTTAAATCTGATCACCTGGGCATCGTGGCAATTGCATTCGGAAGGGCAACAAACAATTTGTCGCCATTTTGACAATTATATGTACAACATAATCTTGATTGTCAGCTGTCAAAACCAGACGAAAAGTAAAAGTACTTTAATATGTTCGTTTATAAGGCATGAACGAATATAAAAATGTTCGTCTCCTTATTAGGTGATTACATACTTAAATATACGTGTAGGAGTATTAAAATGAAATTTTTGCACCTTGACAGGTCACAGCGAGAGACAAAGTTGTACATAGGATACGAAAACATACTCGTAAATACGTAAATATTTTTTTATGGAATCTGCTATGAGATGGATTAACATTTGCCATTTGAAGATTTTGTCGACTTTGCAATAGCCTCAGACACCTTAAATTTGATCTTAATTTCATTTGAGTAATTGTAGTCAGTCCTAGTACATGCTAGAGTGGTTTAGCTTGTAACGGGTTTTTTAATAGAGGCGCTACAAAAGTAGACTGATAGGGACAGCAAACGGCTCCATATTTTTTCCCGCTCTTTTGACATTTATCTTCAGTAAGGTTTGCCATTTCATCATGGTAAGATATACGATCCAACAAAGAGTCGAAATTATTAAAATTTACTAACGAAATTTGGAGTCAATGGTCTCAATTTTAAGAGCGCTACGTCCAATTTATGGTCGTATTAATTGAGCGTAACAATTGAGCGTCTAGTGGAAAAATTTGAATCCACACGCACAGTACAAAATGTTTCCGTGCCAATGAGATAAAGAAGTGCCCGTAGTGTCGAGAATATTGCTGCCGCTAGCGCATCTATTGAGGAAGACCCAAATCAGTCTATCGCATGTCGTTCTCAAGCGTTCAAAATCAAATTATCGTATGTTCGTGAATTGGGTTGTACAACAACTTGAAGCTTGAACTAAGCATCGGCATGGTTAAAAAATACTTTAAGAGAAAAATCTGCTCAGTTTTTAAAAGTAGTAAATTCACTGAAAACTATTGGATAATCAAGAATTAACAATAAATCTGCTATACACCCTTTGTGCTTAAATTATGTACTATTGGAGGTAACTTATTAAAAAATGAACAGAACAATTAATAATTTAATCATTGCTCAAACGGCAGCTGAAATTGCCTAGTGCTAAACGCAAAATATTTAATTATTCATCAATATTTATTTTGTCGCCTTTAAAGTAATCCAGATGTATTACACTTATGCCAACGATTTTTCCAGCTCTTGAAACACTTTTCATAAGTATTTTTTGGGAAGGCATTCACCTCCTTTAGCAAATTTTGTTTTACCTCTTCGATCGACTGAAAACGTTTCAGTTTGGGGAACGAAGCCAAATCTGGTGAATATGATGATCGATGGTATTCATTGTGTTTTTGGCTTTAAATTCGGTCACAATGGTGGTTCGAATTATCTTCGTGTAAAATCCATTAATTGATCGTCTTCGACGGATGTGATGATGCACAAAACTACGAATATCGAAAAAAAAGTGAGCATGAATGAATGATTTTTGAGCGGATTTAGCGTGGTTTTTTAGTTTCGGCTAGTTTTTTCACTCCATTTCGTTGATTCTTGACTTATTTGCATGTCAAACTCTTAAACCCATGTATTATCGGCAGTTATAGTGCTCTCCATGAATTTGGGATCGGAATTCGTGAAGCTGTCTCCATGAAATTCGGCGCAGATTATTATTTCCTATTATAGCACGGATAGTACCGATAAAAATCAATAAAAAATTTTGTATACCCTTTTTTGCTATGGTATAACGAATGCATCTGTGAAGGGTATTCTAGCTTGGCTACAACGTTGTGCTTGTATAAATTGAAGACTACATTGAGAGGAAGAGAGCATATCATTGACCTTTTAATCTACCGATTTCAATATATAATAATGAATATGTATGTATACAAAGTCATCTTGCTTAAATGTTTATTAAAATTCTTAATTCAGGAGATGCCACCTTTTCTCAATATTAAATACTTGGAGGAAATTGAAATGTTTATATAATGAATGTATATATAGACTCCTTTGTAAATTTATTTTATGAAAAAGGCAACTCCAACAAGCAAAGGATCATTAAATAATAAAGAGTCAAATTGCCTGGAGCAACGACAACAACGCAATTACTTTCCACTCCATGTCAACATAGCCACTGAAGTGGAAATAGATAGCAGCAGCATCGCATTCGTATGTGTATATATGTACATATGTATGTATGCTTTCGTATATGTTGATGTTGATACACATATTGCAGTATGTATGCATGTGACTGACAATTTTACAATCATTAACAAGCTTTATAATTCCTGTTGAGATGCCATCTTTCTAATTGAAAAAACCTTACGCTGTCACCAACATAGTACTACTACTACTTTTACGCGTAAAAGGAAACGTTGATACATAAAATTCTGAAAAATTCTTTCATCGTTAGAAGATGTGTGTATATTTTCATTACTACTATTAACTAATGAATGTCAAGGTAGGCCTTTTTAGAACGAATTAATTATTTTCATGTTTCGTTATTTTCTTGGAGTGTAAAAAGTAAATTTACAAAAAACTCGAATAAACGTGATATCAAAAGAAGCTTCACTTAAAAGCCAATAAATTTTCTCAGAATTAAGAAGCTTATCTAAATGTTTTTAAAAAGGAATTCTTTTTCCACTTCTCAATTGCCCCACCAATCTGATCGTTTTTGAAACTTTTGCCGTGTGTGTATGTACGAGTATTTGCCTTAGATGCTACTTTTTGATTAATTCATAACTGAATGTTTTTCATCTCTCTCTTCGTATATAACTTTTTATGAATTTATTTTTTTAATAGAATTTATGTAGTTCTGGTGCAAATAAGAAGGGGTTTTCCTTATATTTTATTTATTTCTCTCTTTTAATATTATTTTATTTATATATAATACTTTGTAAAAATTTAGGCATTTTCGAAAGGAAATACTTTTAGTTAGCTTCTTCTGCTTTTTAAAGTTCCGAATTCAAGGATTTTCTAACGTCGACTGAAACATATCGTTCAATGAAATTTTCGAATTCGTGTTTTCTCCAACCACGGCATTTAGTTTAAGCCACTTGTATGAAATTCTAAACACTTTTCATTCTAAATTAAGGTACTTGGCTATATACATATGTATAAGTAATATACAGTAGTAGCATACTAGCCAGAATTGAGCGAAACAGAGGTGCATGCTGCTTGGATCCCCTCTGTCATCTCCAAAGAAAATGAAGAATGTCTCTTTGTCTCGGGATCACACTCAAAGATTCATGACTCGACACCTGTGATTACGTTATTCAAAAATTGGGGGTCACTTTCACACATGTTCAAATTTTCACACTTCCACACGCCGCAATTTCTGGTCGTCAGTGAGCACTTTTGGGACCAACTTCGCGCACACCTTGCGCATGTTTAAGTACAACGAGATGAACCACAGATTTTGCTAAATATAACATCTGGGCAATTAAACGAATACTTAGTCGACGGCCTGAGCTCAAAACTTTGCGCAGACGAGTCACATTGTCGGTGTTTGTGGAAGTCGCCCAGCACGGTCTTCATCAGCGATCTCTTCCCGGACCTCCAAAAAGGCCTGGTGCTACCGAAACACACCACATCTTGTTAAAGCTACATCTGGATAAGCCATGTCAAACATCTTTGTCGCAGATTTACCGAGTTTCACATAGAATTTAATCGAGTACCTCTGCTCTAACGAACGCTGCAGCCGCTCGTTCGTTAGCTAGGAACGCCCTCCACCAAACCCAATCGGTGCGAGCACGCGGCGAAAGAAAATTAGTCCTATTACTTTACGGATAAACCCTGTATCTCATTTCCCTCGATGTGCTTGGTGAAGTGAATTTGCCTGTTCTTAGCGGCACTATTGTTTCCCAAGACACTTCGGAGCTTGATTGTTGCTTGACTGTCCATGTTCGACATAAGTATATACAATATTTTTTTATTAAATTTCATAACTCAACGAAAGTGGGTTTGTAAGAGTTTGGTAAAAATTACCGTCAGCAACAGCAGGAGTAACATTCAGGAATGTGTCTGTGGCAATTATTTACTCGAATTCTCTCACCCATGTGAAGTACATTCCTGAATATTTGATTTAAGACTTCGCAAAAAGTCCAAATTCATACTCTTGAGACAAAAACTTGTATTTAACTTTTATAACATAGAAAATGTTGCGCACAATACTATTTGGATTTGAATGTAACAGGTCCAAGTTTAACGAAAGCCAACATGCTGTCTGCTGTCCTAATCAAATAGAAGCTGTTTACTAAGTGTTCACAAGGGAAATGTAACTACAACAGTTTCTATGTTTGCAGAAACAAAAAGATTTGTGTTTATGGGATTATTTCTTACCTTTTCTTAATATTTTTAAACGAATTTTATTTCTACGAATTTTCTACTTGGTGCGTTCATTAAGGAATTTTAGGGCAATATTCAATTAATTAAACGATAACTCGACCTTTTTCAGCCTTGTCGATATGCTACAATTCATTTTTGTCGATTTTTTAGTGTTTCATAAGATCTTCAAAGATTTTGCAGTGTTTTTTGAGTTTTAAATACATTCAAGAATGCATTTTCCTTTAACATTTTTCTAAGGCTATGCACCTAGTAGACGTACTTTATTACGTGTAGGTAGTAAATTTAGAATAGAACCCCTCGAATTTGTATACATATATATAATTTTGCATTTTCAAACACTGAACAGGTTATACTACTAAGTTTGCCACGATGTTTGTAACACCCAAAAGAGAACGTCGGAGACCGTATAAAGTATATACGTATATGTATACAGATGACGAGCGTCATAACATGAATTAATTTAGTCATGCCCATCTGTCAGATCGGACTACTATAGTATATAGCTGCCATGCAAACTGAACGATCAAAATCAAGATAAAGATATTTATAATTATTACACATGTCAAATGCTACAGTTAGACTTAATACAATGTTGGTTTAATTTGTGCAGAAATATATACTACTGTGATCAAATTGAAAGGCGAAATTTTTCCATTTCATTTCCTTCAAAGTAATCCTCTCCCGCTGCAATACACTTATGCAAACGAATTTTCCAGTTATCATAGCACTTGGAAAAATCCTCCGCCGTGATGGCCATCAGAGCCTTCTTCGATTCAGCTTTTATATCCTCAATTGAGTTAAAACGGTGTCCTCGGAGTGGTCATGTGAATTTGCTGAATAGCCAGAAGTTACACGAAGATAAATCAGGCGAATGCGGTGGTTGCGGCACGATATTAGTTGAAAATGTGGCGAAATGATCACGAAGAACCAATGCAGTATGAGGTGGTGCATTATCGCACTTCTTTGTTCAATTAATTCAGACATAGTAAAATTGAAGAATTAACTTTTAGAGCCTCACAAAACGACGCGTAGCGCAAATACTAATGAATATTTTGTGAAGTTTAACATAGAAGTCACTAACAGTACTATCAACTTACAGAAAAAAATGTAACGGTTCAAAAAACACGCGAAGTAAAAATTAAAAATGCAGCTTTCAATTTGATCACAGTAGTATAACTCATGCCCTTCCCGTAAAATCTATCTAATATTTATATATATATAAATGTATATATTTATACCACATATGTACAAGTAAAGTCATCCACTGAATTTCTTGAATATTTTAAGAGCAACTCGCATTAATCAATTTTTTTGTTTCGGAAGTTAAAATAGTCAGAGTTAAAAGAATGAAATCGTTCAAGTAATTACTTGGACGCCAACGGATATTGCCACAATGGCCTTGATATTGAATTAAATTACCTTTTTGACATTATTTTTAGTGCAAAGACGTTCAACGCAGTGGAGATAAACAAATAACGGCAATATATACAACAACCTTGAAACTAAAAATAAATTATTTTTACTTGCAAATACTGTACCACAAAATACAAGTCTCCTAACTTTCTTGTACCCACGTGTGTATGTTTTTATACGTTTGTAGTTGCATTCATTTCATCAAACTCAAAAAAGTTCATTACATGTTTTATGTACATATGTATATTCTTCATCAAACACACGTATCAGTTGAAGTAAAACACAACTTCTGTCATCAATTTAGCATACATAGAAATATATATACATGCACAAATACATGTAGGATATTTACTATGCGAGTATTTCCGGAAGCTTATGCACCAGCCGCGACTAAGCGCCCATGATTGGCACGTGCCACATGCCATTAATACTTCGGCAAAGGGGAAATAACCCAGCAAGGAAGC
This sequence comes from Bactrocera neohumeralis, assembly GCF_024586455.1. NCBI lineage: Eukaryota > Metazoa > Arthropoda > Insecta > Diptera > Tephritidae > Bactrocera > Bactrocera neohumeralis. The sequence continues at coordinate 27,877,208 of NC_065919.1, read as the reverse complement.
ACACAAGTTTTATTATTCTTCTTAAAGAGTTGGATAAAAGACATTTTCAGGTATTGCAATTCTTTATAAATTTAATATAAAGCTATTTTTAAACATTTGGCAGCTATCATCAAATCTCGGTACAAATTTCCCTTAATCATTTTTTTTAATGCAAATGTTAAGTATAAATACAATTTGGCAGCTCTTCTCAAAAATATTTTAACAAAATATATTCTAAAAAATTTTCAATTGAATAACATAATAAAATGTATTTTTTAACGTTTTTTTCAATGGTGTTCATTGAGAAACAAAATTTCTATGAATTTATGGAATAATAAACATAACGAAAATAATAAAATTTAAGATAATAAGGTATTTTATGACTTTAAATCATTACTTTGTGAAATAATGTTACCAACAACTGTAAAAATTATGCCTTACGATTTAAGGTTGGACTTTGACCTCGAATAACTTTTGAGTGATTGGACGTAGAAAAAATAAATTTAGAGCTTTATGTGCATCGTTGAACTCCCTAATAATAATAAGTTTTCATTGCGAAAATACAATATTATGTTCAAATGCATTAAACATCCGAAGAAAATAAAAAAAGTATTCCTTTGTTATTTATATGCGAAATCGAAAACCACAATATTAATATTAAGATAATATTCTTTTTTTTTGCTTTTCGCACAATATTTCCACAGTATCTAAAAAAACCAAGAAAAAACGGTTATTTCGGTTGCATCGAAACTATAATGCCCTTTACAGATACAAAAAATTCTTTACAAGATTTTGATTTCGATCGTTCAGTTGGTATAGCAGCTATATGCTATAGAGATTTGATCTGAACAATTTCTTCGGATAATATAAAAATTCATTTCTACAATATTTATTTCATGCCACCAAATTCACCAATTGTAAAATTTTCTACAGGGATTAAGTGCACACATACTATACATCGAGAAATCGCCAAGGAAAATTCAGATTTGCGAAAATACGTCAGCGTGTTATACAATATGTAGCTGTGTTATCGATACTACTCGTTTTTGCAAATACTTCTATGTCTCCAAACACTAACGTGGTTCAAATGAAAACTTTAGGGGTATTTACATACATGCAAGTATTCTTATTTCTGTATGTAGTTAACTATTTATAAACAAGTGTAAGTTTGCTTGTATACAAATATATGTATAATTACATGTTTGCCTATTATGTTGCACACGTCACGGTTTCAGTTTTCGAACTAAATTTCAAATATTGCCAAAAAATAAAGTTTTTCCCCATTTACCTACATTTTTTGTGTTGATTTAAGTATTCAAGGACATCCACGAAACTGTTTTCATGCTCGGATAGCTATGAAGTAATTTTGTCCTTTAACATTTCTATTTTTTCGTTAAATTATGTAGTTTACTTGATCAGAATTCAAAACAATTCTATAATGCACAATCAATTTCAAAGCTTGTATGACAAATTTGTCCGAATGTTTGGTCTTAGATAAACAATCGCATACAGTCTTAGTTCTCAAATTTTCACATGCTCAGTTAAACTACAAATTCATAAACAGTGAGTGATTTGCGAGTTTTTTTTTTTTTGTATGATATGTACATAGTTATGTGTTTTACCAATTTAGGAATATGCCTGAAGTATAGCATATTCAGTTATGATCAGTATGCCGTGATCCACTGATATTTTCTTTCGAAGAAGTTCCTAAAATTATTTTCTTCACCAGGTTCTATATGTAGCAAATTTATTTTCGAACAATAGGGAGGGTTTGAACATTTTACACTCTCCAAGGCAAAATTATATACGGGATTTTCGTATACATATATTTGAATTAAAAGTAGTGCATACATTATTTACAATCACAAGCAAGAGATATACTATTATTAGAAAGAGATTTTTTCTGAATTTCATTAAGGTTTCTTACTTCTTACATATTGACCGATAGATACGATATACCGTTCAAAAGTATTTATATTAGTTATTTGGGGCTATGGGAAGTATTATCCGATTTTAGCCATTTTTGGCACAAGGGTATGCTGTTATCATAACAATATTCTTGCCGAATTTTAATACTAGTATTCATAAACCGACCGATATGTCCAATAATAATCTGCCATGAGCACTTGTGTTCACATATTTGGTGTCGGAGTTCTTGAAAAGATATAGTCTGAATTCGATAATTTTTGGGTGTTAGATTAAATACTTTTTGTGCAAAGTTTTACCCTCAGAACTTCATTGATATTTAATTTGTATACTGTAAAATGAAAAAATCAGATGGAGTTTACAAATTTGTTATGAGACAAGTAGTAATAAGAGGATAACCTCACACATCAAGTTCGATTGAAATTGTTTAAGTAATTTTTGAGATTTAGAATTTCACCTAAAAGTAGGCGGTGCCACACCAAATTGTCCAAATTTCCTACTGGCTCCCATAAAAATCTTGCCTGTGGTCCGGAAGAAGTCGCACGGTGCCATATCAAATGAATACGGGGAGTGGTTAATGGTTAAAATGTGATTTTTGGTCAAATAATCGTCCTTCGAATGTTGGATTCTGAGCAATTTTTGGTCGTCAGTCAATTTGTGCGGAACAAACTGTGCACACACCTTTCGTAAGCTCGGTCAAATTGTGATAAATCATGTTTTGGAGTTGTTCAATTCCATTTCCATGAATTTCAATGATGATTTCGGCTGATTTTTGATGAATTCACGCACAGTTTCGATGGAATTTCCGGTGATCACGGATTTGATTGGCCCACATGTTGATCGTCATTTATGTCCTGACGACCACTTTGAAAACGTTGAAACCACTCGTGCACTCGTCGGGATGATCGCTATAAACTTGTTTCATCAATTGAAACGTTTCGGCAAAAGTTTTACCAATTTTAAAACAAAATTTAAAGTTGGCTTTTCTTTGTTCGAAGCTCATTTTCGCACCGATAACACAAACATACTGGTTACACTTAAAACGCAATAACTTCACTTACAATCTATGAAATGTCATTAAATTCTCTCAAATAAAGATAGCAGATTCTAACGCTCCAGTCGACATATATGTACATAGATGGCGCCACCAGGGGACGCTAGATTCAAAAAGTCCTGTTTACTTTGGAATGCACCTTGTATATCTGCATTTATATCTTCAGTTAGTTTTGGGTGATACGTACAACCGTTAGGCGAACAAAACTATTATACTCTGTGCAACATGTTGTGAGAATATAAAAAGTTCCTATTGAAATTTTACAACTCATTAAAAACTCACAAATTGGCGTTTAAATTCGTAGATTGTTTTTCTATGAAACGAAATAAAAGTGAGTGTTTTAGTTTATGTCTGAAGCTAAAAAGAAAACGAAAAGTGATTACGAGCAAGCAAATATTACGAAGTGTTTCCTCTGTAGTATTCAATTTTACGCGCGTAATTTTATACCTCTGATATCGAATCCTTATAATATAACTATCAAACTAAACGATCAATATTAAGTTCTTCTATGAAGAATGCTTATTATTTGAAAAGACATCTCACGAAATTTGGGTTGTATTATTGTCCAAGGCAACGCAACAATATCCGAACAAATCTCTATAGCATATAGCTGCCATACAAACTGACCGATCAAAATTAAGTTCTTGCTTAAAAACTTTTCTATTTGTAAAAGGCATTCTAACTTTTATTCATCTTGTTTCTTGTTTTTTACAAGACTCAGTCATATATATAGATTTCTTGACCAATAATTTTCTTGTACAATCATTCTGTGCGTTCATCCACTGATATTTTAACCAAAATATAAAATACGAAATACCGAAAATCACCCTTTTGTGGTAAATGCCTCGAGTTTTGTTTATGATAAATATAGAGTAAACGCTCTACTATGTCATGCAAATATATATCTTGAAAATGATCAAAATCGGACGTAATTACCATTTCGTGTCTGATAACAGTCTCACATAATAGTTCCTTATAAGCGGCTAATATACGTTTTTAATGTGTATCAATTAAATTATCATTTGCTAATCCCATTTGAAACATTACCTATTTAAAGTAGTGATGTCTGGAACAAATATATTATCTAATATACAAATTAAATATCGCTTATTAGGGGCTTAAAAACAATTTGTTTATGCTTCTGATTATTCGTAATAATTAGTATGACTTTATGACGTTTGTCTGTCTCAAATATTAGGCTTCTTTTGTACATAGAAAAACAAATTAATTAGTGAGAATAGGTTATTCGTTAAGTGAGACCATTACAATTAAGTGTTCACGCTATATTAATACCTAATTAATACCTATTTTGTTATATTTTTCCTAATAAACAAAATAATTTATTATTTGCACTTGTATGATTGAGCAATTAACAACAAAGTGTTAATAAGTTGGTAATTGTGTTACGAGTGTTACTAAGTGACACATTAAATCCGGTATGCTTACTACATACATTCATATGTGTATGAGTACTTATTAATATACAAGTATGTACATACATATATACCACAGCAAATAACGACTACCCGAAACTCCAATTCAGAATAGGCTTATGCGTAAGAAAGAGATGAAAGATCACACGAGCACAAGAGTTTTGAGTGGTTTGGTCAATTCGACTTTAAGAAACCAATAGCAACTTTCATAGAAATCTCTCGTAGCGCTCTATGGTAATTAACGTATGATTTAACCGATAGTTGACTGTGGCTTACGATAGCTAACCCATCAGATGGTGGATAAGAACAAAATTTAAGAATTCAATTTGAAAACAAGAAATTCTATGTATGTATATGTGACCTGGTCTACGGAAAGGGGGCTTAGGTGTCAAAAAAAGGAGAACAATTAATGAGATAACGAGAAACTGACGATTATTTTTAACAGCTTTTCCCAGAAAACTAGTTTTCGCACGTTAGCTCCCTTTTCGTAGACCAGGTCACATATATATATAAATGTGGCTAAACAAATATGTGTTGGTTGTAAATAGCAAGAAAAATTCAGATTGGAAAAGCTTGACAACCTAAATACTGGTAGTTTTAAGCGACTAATATAGCCGTAATTTTAATGCAGTTACCGTTAAAACTTTTTGTGTCTACAAATAATTTCTTCTCAACGATCTAGTTGGCTTCGGAAAAATTCCGGTGGCATCACATTGCCAAAAAAATTTTGCTAACATTTTAACGATGTATAGATTCCTATACTCCCGAGATTTATGTTATAATCTATTTTTTTCACCATTTCATCATCAGTTAACTAACTTGCCAACCAATTCCTAAATAATGTTATGTATACGCCATGCCAGACAACCATTAAATATAGAAGAATGTTGTAAGCAGATTTTTAATGCGGTAAGAAAGGCAGCTGTAGCGGTATGATATAAAACAAAAACAAACGTTAAAAATTTATGTATATATAATATAAATTGAAACACATGCATACTTGGAATTCATACATTTGCTTCACCTGCGCTTTCAATAAGACGCATGTGCCCGCATATTTCGTACTATTAATAACTCTATAACTGTATAGGGGAATATGTTTCATCACAGTATCCTACAATCGTTTGCCAATTTGGAATTTGCTTAGAGCAGTACAATTTTTCATTTGGTCGCACTTGGTTCGCCAATAAATCGTAATGTACTGTGGGTGTATGTAAATTTTAGCTGGGTTCACAAATCCCCACAGAGAATCAAGGATTTTGTTGAAATAAAATTAATATTGCAAAAACGATTTCTGAAAAAAATACTGCGTGACACAAAAGCGCATTGGCCTTTGGTCGTTTGCTTCGCATAGTTACCATTCATTACCTCCTCGTAGCTGGAAGCTTGTTTGTACAGCGGCATGATGGTGAGAAAAGATCAGAGTGCTCTGTTACATTCGGTATTTGAATATATTAGTAGAATTATATATTGAATATGTGTTTTTGCTTGCTCGGCACGAATGTTGGAAAATGTGGTAAACAGACTCGCTGTGTGTGGTGTTGCTACTTTGATTATGCCTTGAGCGTGCGTTTTGGTGGCAAAATTTAGGGTAGAGGAAAATTTTTAATCTGAAAACCAACAGTTTTTTTGTTTTTAATTTTTTAAAGGAGAATTGTGTTAGGCAAAATCCAAATTCTGCGCCCCTTCTAAGCATTCCTAAGCGAACAGACTGCGCCGTATAGCGACAACTTAGCATTTTTTTTGCTGTTCATGGGATCACAGTCCCATACTTTTGAACACTGATTCTTATGTAACATTGAACAAGGAATCGAATGAAAAAGCCAATTTTAAAAAAAATTGGGGGAAAAGCACAAAAAACGGGATTTTTGGAAAAAAAATGTTTTTTTGGATTTTGAAAATATTTTTATCAGAAAGCTGAGATTTTTTTACATAAAATTGGATAACTGCAAAATTTTTTTCACTCAATTTTGAGGTCGTTAAAAAATAAAGGAAATAGTCATTTTTTGTTTGATCTCAATTTGATTTACGCGCCAAAAAACAATGGAGCAACTTTAACCACTAAAAAGTTTACAGATATTCTTATCTTGGTATATATTATGATATTCTAAAGTTTCGTCAAAATCGGAGAACCACGGGTACAAAACCATGTCGCCAATTGATGGAATGGCCCATATATCTAAATGTGCAATACTTATGAAAGAATTTGTTCTAAAGGAAATAAAAAATGTATAATGATTATTGTTGCTCTACAGTATGCAACAACATAATTTTAATTTGACAAAGAGAAAAGGTTAAGTTTCGGCTGAAATATTCTTAAATTAATAAACGTTATTGCAAACTTAACACATATTGAAACTCAGGCTCTGCTCAAGGATACTAAATGGGAAAGAGCCAAAAACATTGATTGCAATCCTAACTATTTGTGCTAAAAAGTTCTACCCAACTGTGTATCGGTATCTGCAGTTCGCTGCAACTCTTCCAGTGGAAGATCTTTTTCGACAATACGCAGGCTGAATTCCGCACGAAATGCGACTAGAGAAGACCGAACGACCGAAGAAATTTTAGACAGCATGGCTTCGTAGCCTAGAAGAGTGGCTATCGTTTTAAAAGCACTTTTTGCTTTTTTGCGAAAATATTGTTGAAAAATAAATATAATTTAATGAATAATTGACGGAGTGCATTATATTATACAATCAAAAATACACCTTGGCAATACCAACTATTTTTATTTTTTATATATCGCTAGTAATCATAAACATTACTTTTTGTTGTTCATGGAAAAGCAATCCTGTTTTTGAGCATAAAATTTCGTTTTTCGCAAACATTTGATAATTGCCTTCAATTTCCGTTGTTTTTCCGGTTTCTATAAGCGTTCAGTTTTGTTAGCTGCTTCTACTAGCACATTACACACGCTTCAATGCAATAATTCGCATGATTCAACTCTCTTTCGATATTTTGTTTGAATATTTCCTCTCCCATATGAGGTTGGCATATACAGTTGTACTCTGTTCTGTTTTTGACAGTTAAAAATTACGTATAAAATAACAATGATTATTTCATATGATATTATTATCTGATATACAAGGTACATTAAAGGTATTTGTAATACTTTAGAAATCTTAATTGAGGAAGTTATAGTATTATGGTTGTGCTTTGAAAACAAATAGCAAAAAATCGAGGTAAAAACTATTGGGTGATAAAAATTCGGATTCCCATATACTAGATTAACGATCTATTTGAAGGTAGAACCATTCATTTACATTTTAATATATAGAGATGTTCTTTTTTAGTGGTAAAGAACTTAACTACTTTGGCTTTATTAGTAGAAAAATTTAATGGAATTTAGTACTTGAGAATAATTTTTGGTATATGGGTAGTTGTGTCACGGAATGAAATTACACGAAAAAGGTGACCAACAGCTATTTAAATACGCCGACGAAGAACTGATAAGGAGCATCAGCTTCTTCGTAGAATATGGTCGGACGAAAGCATGACCGACAATTGGAATTTAAGTGTGCTCTGCCCAATCCACACACAGGGAGACCTCACAATCTGCGCCAACTACTGTAGGATAAGGCGCCTAAACATCGCATTTAAGATTCTATCGGGCGTATTGTGTGAAAGATTAAAGCCCACCGTTAACAAACTGATTGGACCTTATCAGTGTGGCTTTAGACTTGGAAAATTAACAACCGACCAGATATTCACCATGCGCCAAATCGTGGAAAAGACCCTTAAAAAAAGAATCGAAGCACACCACCTCTTCGTCGATTTCAAAGCTGCTTTCGACAGCACGAAAAGGAGCTGCCTTTATGCCAGGCAATCGGAATTTGGTAATCCCCCAAAACTAATATGGCTGTGTAAACTGACGTTGAGTAACACCAAAAGCTCCGTCAGGATGGGGAAGAACCTCTCCGAGCCGTTCGATACGAAATGAGGTTTCAGATATTACGACTCCCTTTAGTGCGATTTTTCCCTTGGAGAAAATAATTCGAGCTGCAGAACTAAATAGAGAAGGTACCATCTTCTATAAGAGTGTGCAGCTGTTGGTGTACGCCGATGATATTGATTTCATTGTCCTCAACACCGCGCCTTTAGTTCTGATTTCTTCAGAATGTATCTATAAGGAAGGGAAGCAAATGGGTCTGGAAGTGAACGAGGGCAAGACGAAATATCTCCTTTTGTCAAACAAATAGCCGTCCCACTCGCTACTAGGATCCCACGTCACTGTTGTCAATTTCGAAGTAATAGATAATTACGTCTATCATGGAACCAGTATTAATACCAACAACAATGTCATCCTCGAAATCCAACGCAGAATAACTCTTGACAACATTTGTTACTTCGTACTGAAAAGTAAAGTCCTCTCTCGATGAACAAAAACCAAATTCTATAAGTCACTCATAATTCCCGTCCTGCTATATGGTACAAAGGCGTAGACGATGACCACAGCTAAAGAGTCGGCGTTACGAGTTTTCGAGAGAAACGTTCTGCGAAAGATTTATGGTACTTTGCGCATTAGCCACGGCGAATATCGCATTCGATAGAGCGATGAGCTGTATGAGATACACGACGACACGGCTACGCTGACTAGGTCATGTCGTCTGATTGGACGAAAACAACTCTGAAAGTTATCGACACAGTACTCACCGTAGGAAACAGAGGAAGAGGAAGACCTCCACTTCATTGGAAAGACTAGGTGGAAAAGGACATGGCTACACTTGTAATCGGCGCCAAATAGCGCTGTGTTGTAAACTCGGTTATAACCGCGTAAGCGGTGTCTACGCCAAAAAAGAAGAAGAAGAACGTGACCAACAGGCAAGAACATTTCGTGATATGATTCTATTAACACCGAAAGCTCGTCGTATTGACCGATTGATAGCATTGGAAATCGAAATACGTATATGCCTTTAACGTTAACTTCATCGTAAGTTTTAAAAGTAATCACTAATAACGCCTTCCGCATGCCAATCAAACCGACCAGAAACCTTTGTAGGTACAAAGAAGACTGAGAATCTTCCGGCTTGTTCGAACTCAAAAAAGGAAATTTTGTAAAAGTTTTTTAAGAAGTAAGATTGTTTTTGCAATTTGCCAAAGTATACTACCATAATCATAAATGCCAACCACATGTGTTTGATTTCACAGGCATCCCTTTAGGAATTTTACAGCCCTATCATTGGGACTTTTTATAACTATGAAAAGCGCCAAACAAATAAAAATAAATTTAAAGCTTCAAAACCAACCATTCAAGGTTGCTCTTAAAAATTTTTCAAAATTGACCATAACTATTATTTCACACGATCACAGATTTTACCAACGTCAGTATGTTTGACAAGAGATTAATCTCCTCATTGAGGGTCTTTTTGGGTAGAAGAGAAATTCTTGAGGACAACAATGTAATTATTTTTACTACAAATAAATTAGACTGCCTTTATTTCAAGTAGCAATTCATATATTCATATAAGCAAACAGTGCCCATAAATTTCAAATGTGTTCGTAGTTGTGTAACATTTTCATGTGGTGTATAAATTAGCACAAAAAGAGTTTAAATGAATTTTTACCATAAGCCTACCATCATTACTTTGCCCCAGGGTGCACCTGCTTACGGCCGAATGAAACTTTTTGGAGGGCCTTGCTAGGAGCACAGATTCAATTAGAATTTTATGAACAAAAACGTGACACACGCGTTGTAAATAAATAATATTAAGTGCGTTGCACATATGTATGTGCACATCTACTATATCTACAAGCGTGAGTGTTTGTGTGACTACATTCATTACATATGCATACGAAAAACAAGAAAAAACGTTAACTTCGGCTGCACTGAAGCTAATATACTCTTCACAGGTGCATTTCTTTTAGTAACTATGTGTTCAGTTTGTATGGAAGCTATATGCTCTAGTAATCCGATCTGAACAATTTTTTGGAAATTACATTGTTGCCTTAGAAAATAATTTGTACCAAATTTCTTGAATATATGTATGTATTTCAAATGTGAAAGTTTTCTATACAAGAAGTTGATTCCGATCGTTCAGTTTGTATGGCAGCTATATGTTATAGTGGTCCGATATCGGCAGTTCCCACAAATGAGCAGCCTCTCGAAGAGAAAATGACGTTTGCAAAATTTCAAAACGATATCTTAAAAACTGAGGGACTAGTTCGTATATATACAGACAGACGGACATGGCTAAATCGACTCAGCTCGACATACTGATCATTTATATATATACTTTATAGGGTCTCGGACGCTTCCTTCTGAGTGTTAAAAACTTCGTGACAAACTTAATATACCCTGTTCAGGGTATACAAATTATTTGCGAGAAAGTATGTACCATACTAAATACTCTTACGGACGCAAGCAATCACCATGCATACCATACTTCATATATAATATTTTTAATGGCAAAATAAAAATAGATTAATAATAGAGAATAAGACCGGCAAAAAATTAACTTATCATTTAAATGCGATTTATGCAAAAAATGCCGTTGTAATGGCCCTATATGGAAATGATATGTAGCTTGGTCACTTTCTGTTCGCAGGCTAATGAAAAATATTATGAAACCAGAGTAATGTGTTGGGAATATTGAAAAGATTTTTTGAGCAAGCTATGATTAAGCACTTTTTCGATTACGTTTTGTATAATTAAAGGGCGAAAGGAAAATAGCCGAGTTGCCACACCTTGTTCTTTGAATTTCCAAGATAGCTTTCTTTCTTTTTTATTAAAAAAAATCGCGATATATAAATATGTACCTTAGGGTGTGCCATTTTGAGGCAACCTTTTTTTTCAACTGAAAAACAGGCTCAAAACTTTCGAAATGTGGAAAAAAAAGTCACTCAAAAGATGAAGATTACATGGAAAAAAAATCATTTTTTTTGTGGTGGTTATTGTACGGAGGTTATTATATGTGCACGCGATGGCTGCCAGTAGGGATGGTAAACTCGATTCCGTTTCTACGCGAAAATCGAGTTTTCTCGTAAAATAATCGATTTTTCGGAATCAATCTTCAGTTGTCGAAGTCGATTTTGAATCGATTCTTGACATTCGATATCATGTGATATTATTTAAGTAAATATAGCCTGGATGGCATCCATTTGAAAATAGTGATACTAAAAATATTTAATTCGAAATGAGAACAACAATGAGGCTATTGACCTAACAACATTATTTCGCAGTGCATTAGAATGAAGGAATCAGCAAAATCGGTAATAAAATATCGCATTAGTATATAAGTTTATACACAAGAACACATACATATGTATGCTGAAGTTTCAGCAATGAATAAATGCCAGTCATTGCTAGAAAGAAAACGCGAGTTGGAATGCCGTGAAAATGGCGGTGAATATAATTTAATAAATATAGGCAATGCACGTACATCACATTAGAAGCAAGTTACAGATGACAAAAGGCCACTCAGTTCAATTGTTAAATTGGTTATCTTTGATTGGTGATTAACCAAAATGTCTATTTGTATAGAAGCGAGGTGAAAAGACTTGTTTGCAGGTGAACGCTGACAATTGATTATCGATAATCTGCTTTAAAGAGCAGATTATAAACATATGTATATAGGAACGTATAGTAGATCTGTAATACATACATATATGAAACTGAGATAAAAGTAAGAAGTTGTAAGCTAAGATATTGAGTAATAAAGCGTTAAGTTTTTGAAATTAGAAATAAAGATAAGTGCATAGCCACTAAATTGGGTATACATATATATAATATATACCTATATATACATAGTCATACACATATACATATAATATATATGAATGTGCATATCTGTATTTGCAGCCATATACTCGTATAATATACACAAAGCAGGAAGCCATTAATTCAGTCATGAAATTATAATTCACACCAAATTACATATGATTTACAAAGGCATCTGTACTTATTACAGTAAAGCCTCAAATTGATAATCATATAGAGTAGACGTTACTCTAGCCGGATATTTGAAAATCCTAATATTCGGCGCGGGTGATTTTTTACACTGTGATAACTTTTTTTTTTAAAAAAAACGCATAAAATTTGCAAAATCTCATCGGTTCTTTATTTGAAACGTTAGATTGGTTCATGACATTTACTTTTTGAAGATAATTTCATTTAAATGTTGACCGCGGCTGCGTCTTAGGTGGTCCATTCGGAAAGTCCAATTTTGGGCAACTTTTTCGAGCATTTCGGCCGGAATAGCCCCAAGATCATGCGATTTAACGCCTTTAGACTATTTTTTGTGGGGCTACGTCAAGTCTAAAGTCTACAGAAATAAGCCAGCAACTATTCCAGCATTGGAAGACAACATTTCCGAAGAAATTCGTCTATTCCAGCCGAAATGCTCGAAAAAGTTGCCCAAAATTGGACTTTCCGAATGGACCACCTAAGACGCAGCCGCGGTCAACATTTAAATGAAATTATCTTCAAAAAGTAAATGTCATGAACCAATCTAACGTTTCAAATAAAGAACCGATGAGATTTTGCAAATTTTATGCGTTTTTTTTTTAAAAAAAGTTATCAAGCTCTTAAAAAATCACCCGATATAAGGGCTAGGCTTCAACTTACTTTTCTATAAGCTGCAGTAAAAATTTCTAAACATACTTCAAGGCTAGCTTTAAAGTAGACTTAACTGTAGTTACATATGCTATCAACAAGAAGAGAAATGTTTATATGCAGATGCTTGTGTCAACTATATGAAAGTAGGTTGATATGTGTAAATCCAATTATTTTCATGTAAATGCATATGTATGTACGGATACGTGCTTGCAAAACCGTCTGCCTTGCTGTCTGTTTGCGCCACAAATACTTATTATTTGCTATAATTGTCCTTAAATTTGACTGAGTTTCGACCTTCTACCGCCTCATCCAATTCTACGAGTATCATTAAGGAAAATACAAGTAATTTGCCAACAAATTCAATGCCAATGTGTGTGTGTGCATATGTTTCTAAGGATTTGGGAGTGAACTAGCTAACCGCAAGAGCGAAAATGAGCATATACATAAGTATAAATAACAACAAACCAACAGCAACCATACGAATGAGGGACACAAACACTCTGCCTTTTTTACTATTATTGGCATTTCGTAACCTTAACATTGGCTGCGAGTATTTCTGAAGGCGAAGTAGAGGGAAGTTAATATTCCCAGGCACTTGTGTTTACATACAATAAGTTGGCAATAGGAGACAAATGGGCGCTTCGTTGTGAGCAGATGCGGAAAATTGATTGAAGTGGGTACCTTTAGTATAGTAATCAAATTACGCAATGTAGATCTCAATTCTAAGGGAAGAAAAAACTTTAAGGTTGTAAACAGAAAGTTGTTACCACAGTTTTTAAATATTCATAGTTTCCTCCGAGTCGCCTATAGCTGCGGCATATACTAGTTGGTCCATACTTTCGCTTCTTTTGCGCTGTCATTAACACGATTCCAACTGATGTATATGTTTGGAGACATTAAGCAAATACTTGGACGACGTATTCTCGCTACCTTGGTTACAATTTATTTAAAATTTTCTTTATATAAATGTACTATACTGAAGTATTCTTGTATATCCTTTTACATCCACTCTACTCTGAATGCAGAACCACGGTCTCAATAACTACCACAAATTGAGATGAAAAGTAGGAAGCGGCAGATATAGCTACTTCTACAGAGAGGAAATAGGAAATACGAGCTCACCGAAAATATTTCACTTGTAAGAAATTGTTCTGAAAAACGATCCGACTAATTTGCGTTTAGGATTTTATAGGATTTCAGTAAGCCCTCTGAGCAAATGAGTTCTTTAGATATGGTATTTATAAAGGCGGGCAGTGTTGTAGCTTTTGCTTCAATTTAAAGACTCCTTACCATCCTGCAAGTCTATTACATTCTAGGTACACACCTAGTGAAAATGTTTACGGCCTTTGCTTTGTAAAGAACTTAATTTTTTCACCCCTTGGACCCTTTCCATAACTCTAAAAATAGTAATAATATTTTTGCCATTGTTGGCCGTAAATATAAAAGAGTTTTAAATTTGTTTGAACATATTAAAAGTCTGTCTGATATTGATAAAAAATTTTCTTACTTTCATGAGTAGTTGACAAAAACCGGTATTCCTATTGAAATTACTCAGCGGAAATTCAAATGACTTTCTGATGTATTATGTTGCCTCTGCATAAATAATTTAAAATTTCAAAACGATATTCCATTTGCCGTTTGAAAGCACCCAGGGAATGCTGAATTCAGTTGTCTAGCGCGTAAATCCGCAAAACAGAGTTTCAAGCACGCAGTGCTCCGAGTGTACATACATGTACATATATCAATGCTTGTGTATAAGCCTGTAGACAAAAAATAGTAAGACTTTTAAATTTAAATTTCGCGCGAAAACCTATTCGTCGAAATATTTTTTTCTTGGTTGGTATGACTGTCAGTGGCATCTGTGCCAAATTTCACATCAAAATAATCGTTAGTGTTTAGTATACGCTTATCTTTCTGAGGTACTGAAAGTGTATTCGGTGATTTTTACGATGCGTAAACAAAGAAGTTCCCTTAATCTTTGTGTGCTGAATCAAATTTCTAGTGCTGAAAGCACGATTGGTTCCAAAATCATTAATTTTTTTTTGGAAAAAAGCATCGCGTTAACGTCTGTGAAACAATTCTTTCCAACAACTAGAATGTCATGAAACGTATTATTACAGGCGTAATTATTCTATGCTTACGACCCGGAAAGAGAAGATCATTTGGCCGAATATCGTGGTAAAGGTGAGCCGAAGCCGAAAAAACCACTTCAAAGCAGGTCAAAAATCAAGGTTACGTCGACAGTTTTCTTCGATTATCGAGTTGTGGTGCACTTAGAATTTCTTCCGACCAGCCAAAATGTCAACAAGAAATACTATTTGAGTGTTATGCGTCGTTGTTGCTCTCTGTTTTTGCACCACTGAATTGAAGACATTCAGATCGGTTAACTATGGCATATAGCTGCCATACAAACTGAGTGATCGGAATTAAATACTTGCATGGGAAACTTCCTCATTGGACGATATATCTTCTCGAAATTTGGTATGAGTTATTGTTAATAGAAATAATGTAATATCGGAAGAAATTGTTCAGATCGGCTCACTATAGTATATAGCTTGCATAGACTTTTTCAAGACCAGTTAAAGAGATATATTCTGCAAATTCGCCGTGGTTTATTCTCTAAGGCAACAATACAATAGTTGAAGAAATTTTGCAGGTCGGATAACAAAACTTGCCATTCAAACTGAAAAATCAAAATTAAGTTGTGACAAGAAATGTTCATGAAATTTAGCATGGATTATTGCCCAAGATATCGCTTTAATCTTCAAAAGAATTGTTAAGGTCGGACTGCCATACAAACTGACCAATCAAAATCATCAAAAAATTTGACATGAATTACTTCCATTAAGTTTACGTTAACAATAAATCTTCTTAAAATTTTAAACAACTATAAACCTCTAAAAGATCAATTTTCTTTATTAAATAAGCTTAATGTTATACCTGGCTAAGAAGAACTAGTAAAATGTTTTCCTTTAGATGCAAACCACTGGCTGGTTACGTCTTTACATTTACTTAAACACATAGTTACTAAAAGAAATGCACCTGTGAAGGGTATATTAACTTCGGTGCACCCGAAGTTAACGTTTTTCTTGTTCTATCTGCAAAATAAATTTTTATTCACGTTTTGAAAAGAATTAAGAAGAAGAAAATTCAATGAAACTTTTAAACCAACAAAAATGCGGAAACAAAATTTTATCACCAAGTAGTCGCTATCGCCTTTGGAAACTGAACTAGTTAAGCCAGTGCGGCGGAAATCATAATTCACAGCGTTTCAGCCCATCAAGTTAGTAGTACTTTGCTTGACGAGTTGCTGTGTCCAAGCATATTTTTGTTTACGCTGCGGAAGTGAGCGTATCCTTAGCATTTTATGAGCGGCTGCTAAGATGTTACGATTTGTTTACTTCCTCGCTATAGTTATGTAATAAATATACTTAATCATCACAAGTTATTTTTTGTTGTTGTTGCAAATCCGATGGGCCATAAAGTCACAAACACCGCTGCTTAAGGTGAAAATAGCGCTATGTTCGATGAAGAAGCGGATATCTGGTTTTGCGTCATTGTTGAAAACAGCTTTTTAGGACACTGATGTCTACTACTAAGCTGTATTAGTAAGATTTTGTATTGGCAAAAAACATATGTACATACATACATATGTGTATATATAAAACACTCTCCTCCCTGGATTAGATATATGTATGTGAAATGTTTGCTATGCTTTTTAACTCACATTTAGCTTTGTTTATTTTTGTTCCTAAACGCGTTTGACTCATTTAGTTAAGCACCTTCATAATCATGGGAATTACTTGTGGCAAAAACGACCAGTACCTTAGTGACCGCCACCCAGCCCGGGAAAATAATGGTGGGAATTTCACTGCAATTATCGTTGGAAATATTGACACTTGTACTTGTTGCCAGCTACATACATACATACTGTTTGTATAATTACAAGTTGACACTGTTTGCACTACAGGACGTATGTGTAACATTGAACGAAGTACATGCAAGTAACTCATACGCCCTGTAACGCGCTTTAAAATCAATGCTAACAGCTGTACAACTTACATATATGTTATTCTCTATTTTGAATGAGTAAATATTTTTTAATTGAAAGTGCAGATATAATACATATATTTAAAGGTGTTTTGAGCTTAATATTTTTTATAAAAACCTTCTGAGTTACAATTTTAAATGACAAATATCATTTAATTACAATTTTGTTTGATTTCTTAGCAAAAACACTAATCATATTATATTTCAAATAAATCTCTCAACAATGATGTTTGAGATCAGGTTTGTTTCTATATTGCTCATTGCTATCTAAAAATTACGGCGGTCAATTTGGACATGGAACTAGGCTAGACTAGGAATTGAAAAACATTGATATTGAAAATATTTTTGGGAAAGGTTGCCAGCTGTTTGAAAAATTAATTTAAAGCAAAATGTTAGATTTAATTTGGTATCACAATATCGGTGTCAAATAAAAAATCGTTTAAAAAGCCTTGGTGTATTAAATATATATATATATTATTTTCTTCAGCAATAGATTGAAGTCACACGATAAAGAGTCCCCTTGTCTGAAACCTCGTTTGGTAGCGAACAGCTCGGAGAGGTCCTTTCCGATCCCGGTTGGTGTTTCTCAACGTCAGCCGTATTAGCTTTGAGGGGATCCCAAGGTCAGACATAGCGACATAGAGGCAGTTCTTTTTCGTGCTGTCGAAGGCAAATTTAAAATCAATAAAGATGTGGGTCTTTTCCAAGACATGGGCACGATGAAAATCTGGTCAGTTGTTGATTTTCTAGGTCTAAAGCCAAACTGATTAGGTCCAATCACGTTGACGGTGGGATTCAGTCTTTCACACACTACGCTCGATAGAACCTAATATGCGATATTCAGGAGGCTTATTGACGGTGATTGCCCGGTAACCCTTCGGGCCCTACCGCATTATTATTTTTTAGCCGATTGCTATTCGAACGTCATAATAGTCGGGCAATGGAACATCTATTTCATCGTTATCAATTGGGGAATCGGGTTCGCCTTCTCCAGTTTTCAGTAGGTTCTGAACATCAGACACTAGATCAACTCTAAAGATTTTACAAGAGTAGTCGAAGGAATCTTCTCGAAAAAATTTCACTGACGTCACTGTTTATGAAGCTTTACTAATTTGAAATTCCTTTACTAAAACCGATTAACAGTTCATATATTGTTGGCCAACAGTCACAAATTTTGTTATAGTGCAAGAGCCAAAATATTTTCTTAACAATTCTATTTTATTGTAAGTTCCAAGATTTTTGCAAATTGGAATGCCTTTTTATTTTTCCCTACTTCTATTAAAGATAAAATTGAAGGATTTACCTTGGACGAAGAAAAAATCACAACAGCATTGTTTATTGTAAATAGCAGTAAATAAAATTTTATTTGTGGCAACACAGCGTTAACTGGTCAGGTTGAGCACATAATATAATAAAAACCTTTTACCACTCAGCGTTGTGTGTGGTGTCATGGTCGATTTTCCACTTATCCCGTAGGAGCTATTTTCCTTTCCATACATAAGGACACACCATTTCGAATGCATGTACTTTATTTGCTTACATTCCACTTAAGTATGTGCACACATACAGTTGTTTGTGCAGTTGTAATACATGTGCAAAACATTAATGAGATTGCGCACGTCTGTGTGTGTGTGTGTGCGCAAGTTCGGCAAATCACAGAGCAACAGAAGGTACCAAGAGCAGGATATCCTGCTCTGCGGGCTTATATTCTTGCGCAGGCACGTGTGCCCATCTCGGATAAGCGCAGATTTACCAATTCCTTATTCAAGCGAATATTACAAAACACTTTTGTTGTTGTTGCTGTTGTTGTTAACGAGTACTTTTTAAGTTTGTTGAAGAAATTTGTGCATTCGATTAAAAATCTTTGTTATCCATTAGAAAGCATAACCTGCCCTGTTTTGGTTTGTTGTTACATTGACGTGGTAGAGGAGTTCCTTGTGAAGCTTTGCGACAATTTGGATGAGAGAAAAATAACAACAAAACCTTTTCTCATAAAATGGCAAACTATGGTTGATAGCTTGGGTGAGACTTAAAATACAAAAACAACCAAAATACGCCCACCCATTTCATGTAAATATTGATAAACTCCGAAATTAAATTGAAGAGTTTCGCACCCAAGGGTCGTTATGCACATGATAATGTGACAGAAAATAAAAATTGAGGAATTTAATTCCCTTTTTTTGCTAGACAAGCAGCTGAATTGCAAAAAAAGCTTACACAAGAACATTCAAATGATTTGAGAAGATTCAATCTATTTTGAAAGATTCGTAAATTCTTTGAAAAACTTTTAGTTATGAGTTACTTAAAATAGCATAAAATTATTATTGGGTATGAGAAAATCGAATGCGAGCCGTATCGGCTTAAAGTAGCACTCTTGGACAAATAATCTGCGCAGTTATTAAGAAGCATATTAAACATTGTCTTAAAACGTAATACAGGAAAGAAATTGTCAGCGAATCGGAGAACAATCATATATTAACACTGGTCAGTACCGTTTTTTGTCACACGAACTTTGTTATGATTTTTGTCTATGTTGGTGTACCAATAATATGTTATAATTTAGTTTCCATCACGTCTGGCTTTCTTGTAAAAGCTATATATTCATTTCTAACCTCATATAACTGTCTTGTTGAAATAACTTCTTTTATACAGCTATATAACTGTTATGCAGTCGACTAACTTATTACATCATACAAACGTTTTTCCGGATCGTTTGTTCAACGTAAACAGGTCACGGGCGCAACGTCTTGGGGGCGGCAAAACGATCTTCGCTGTTTTTTTAAAACTCCAATTCGGGCAAAAATTCCTGCAAATTATGTCAAAAGTGTACAAGATATAGGGCGAAAATGGGTTTTTTCTATGGCTTTTAATAAGATGTCTTGTAAATTCACTATCAATTTTCTCCAAAACCGTATTGTGAGAATTTTGGAACTTCAAAATTTGCGTGGCTTTTAGTTCCTAATTTTATATACTTAATATCAAAGATATTTTGTAATTTGTATTACTGTCATGAAACTTGTAGGTAGGTAGATAAAAGGGGCGGCAGAACATCTTTGGCCCCGGGCGCCCGAAGTTGTAGCTACGCCACTGACTGATAATGAATAAGAGCTTTGCAGAAAAACTGAACGATCCGGAAAAACTTGCCAGGAACTGCTTTCTAAACGTTGTACAAAATTGTCTGGGGAACCACAAATCGGAAAATTACAAATACTTTATAAATAAACTTATAATGTCATATAAAGCTCTATGCTCTTAAGAATGCATATACTTGACTCCCATATGGCAAATTTGGATGCGGTGAGTGACGAACAAGGCGGGAGGTTTCATCAAAACATTTCTTTAAAGGAGAAGCGCTACCAAGGGAAATGGAGCGCAGGAATGCTAGCAGTTTTTGTGGGGGACTTAAAAAACGTTTTTTAGAAGCCATATATTCACGGAAATCATAAACAATTTTTCTATATTAAGCAATAATTACTCCATATGAGGCTGATGTCTGTACTTTTTAAGAAAATATGTGTTTTGTTATCACAAGAAAACTTGACGTGCCAATGCTTTCTTATTCATATATATGGAAGTTTTCATGTAAAAAATTTTGTTGAGTAGTGTTGTTATATATATATTGTTGTCAAAGTAACTGTCAATATGCTAGTGTGCAAGAATATTTAATTTTACGTAAATATGCACTTTAAGGTTTACGTTGAGGGGTCAGACGAGCGGGAGATCAACAGTTAGCTTGGCAGTCAACCAAAAGTACAGACTACTTAAACATCAGAGTTATTAACCGCACATTTGCAAATAAGCCGCACAAACAAAAATTTTAAATTGACCATCAAATTGGATTAACCTTAGGGATTTATTGTCGCACTAAATTAATGACGCAGCAAACTCTTCGTATAAAATATTTGACGTATAACTGCTTTTAAGTGAACAATTTCTGTGGACTATTCCACAGGTCATGTTCTCCAACTCTGATCACAAACTATAGTCTAATGGGTTGAAATCTAGACTTTTAGACGGCCAAACATCTACAGCTATGCAACTAGGAATATTGCTTTTAAGCCACTGTTTGGAGGTTTTTGTATCGAGTGCTGAAGCAGAATCTTTATCAACTTTTTCAAAGCGGTCGATTCTCTTTGAAATCATTTTCTGTTTTATAAGAATATAATAAGCGAATGTGCGAGTTCAACAATGATTGCTATTTAACTAGTGTAGTAGATAGATACCTTCACAATTAAATTGAAGATGCAAAATATCTCATTTATGAGTATTTTTTCAGCAATAAACTTGTTTGGCCACGCAGTCTACCAAAAATGTGTAGCCTCCTATTGAGTCTGTCAAATGAGCCAGTCAACTATTTCAAAAAGTTTAAGTGGTGTCGCAGATCTTTTTGTAAAGTGAATGAGAAGATATTCAATTTTTAATTTGACTGAGGTAGACCATATGGGCGAACATGGTGTATAAATGTCTGCGCTTATACATATTTACAACCTTTAGAGATAAAATCATAATTTATACATAGATAATTTTACTACAGATATTTCACAATTATTATTTGTCATACATTTCAGCATTAAACAGTTACTTTCGGAGAACTCAACTGGTTACACTACTACTCACTTCAGATAAGTGAAAGGTTCTTCAAATTATCTACGATTAGATAGAATATCAGTTATAACTTTGTTTAATTTCTTTACTCTTGCGCTGCTTTTGCGTCTCTGTAGATTTATTTTAGACACATGAAGGAATATTATCCAAATACATACATATAAACTTAGTAAATTTTATATTTAATTTAAAAAGGCCTGAATTTTCCTCAATTTTGTTATATGTTTCATTAAACAAGGCATTCAAATAAACATAACAGTGTTTGTGTGTAGTTTACTTATGTTTTAGGTGTTAGTAATATGAGACCGTTGAAATTTCGCATATCCGACCCCAGTATTTGGCTTTTTGTCTTCCTAACATATATACATACATACCAATAGCATATGCATATAAATTTCCTGAAGAAATACTCAAACAATTGTGTTATATGCATACACATCTTTAGGCAAACATGAAGGTTAGCAACAACAATGGAAGTATGTAGTATTGCCTAGAGGGATATCTTATATTCGCACACATTGCCACCATGGTGAGAGCGCGTGAAAAATATCTGTGGAATTTTAAAAACTCTTAACTAATATCAAGTTTAAATTGAGTTGTTTTAGCGGTTGTACTTGCGCATCTGCACATATATACCAGAATATGTGTATATGTATGTTGCTATGATTAAGAAGAGCAGCAGAAGCGGAAAATTTGGTTTAAATTACGTTGTAGCAAACAAGTGAACGGTATGTGCTATGTGCTCACAGACTTATCACAAAACAGCAGACGTATAATCTTCAGTTATGAATAAATATAGTATATACTATACGTATCCGAGTACACAGTCGCATTGAGACCAACCATTTAATATTTTTTCTTTTTCCTTACATAACATCCTTCAGGCACGTTTTATTTTCCAGCAGCTTTCATGTATTTATTTGCCTATCTGTATACTTTGATTGCAACTTTTGTGGGTTGGTCTGCCTTTTTATTCTTATACCCTAAACAGAGTATATTAAATTTGCCACGAAGCTTGTAACGCCTAGAAGGAAACGTCGGAGACCCTATAAATTATATTTATAAATGATCAGCATGACCAGCTGACTCCATTATAGCCATATATCCCCTGGTTTTTGAGATATTACTCTGAAATTTTCTAAACTTCCTTTCCTCTCCAAGAAGCTGTATGAATTATTGCCCAAGGCAACGGTAAAAATTCGAATATATTGTATCTGTCTTTCAAATTGAACGATCAAATGCACATGTGAATGTTAATATAGCTTCGGTGCAGTCGAAGTTAACCTCTTTTCTTGTTTTATGTCTATATAAGTATGACTATTGCCAACTCAAATGCTTGCTGGTATTTTCTAATAAATAAGTTTGTAAGTGGATAACTCTGTCCAAAACAGAGCCGATTACTGAAAGCGCTACCCTATTCTTTTATGAGTAATTTTATTACTTTTGTAATAAAATAATATAAATCATTTCATTTGAGAATATTTACATAAGTTTGATTACTTTTTTCTTCACCTACTAGTCTAGTCGCATTTGGTTTGATTATACTGTGAGACTGTAGAAATTGAGGAATAAAATAAGTGACAGAAACTTCCAAATTGTTGGAAAGAAATTTCTGATTAACAATTTGAAATTACAGACTTAGTTTTCGTCTTGGCTATGTTAGGCAACACTTTCATATGAAAAAATTGTTTTCCAAAATAATGAAGTATAATCTTGTATTCTTCAATAGTGTAATATTTGACAGTTTATGTGGCTTATAACAGTTGATCGTGCGATTCGCTACTTTCAAAGGTTGCGTACATTACAGAAAAAAATTAAATCTTGGAGACTTTAGTTAATTTTTGTGAACCTTTTTTTAATTTAAAGCAAGATTTCATTAGATACTAAGGAAATGTTGTAATTATTCAAGTTTCCAAAAAAAATTAAATTATTTGCAACACTATGTTTTGATTTCCCCAAAATGAACATGCTGTCAGTACGCAGTGTCTGTCTATAGGCGAACATTGAATATATGTACATATACATATATCACAATAATTTTTGGTATTGGTACTACATGACGTATGAGTAACTAATAAATAAAATTGCAAATAAAGGTAACAATACACAATAATAATATATATATAAATGTCTGTATGTTTGGCCAATTTAGTTCTGAGGTAATACAATTCGTTTATTGCTTTTGTGTATTAAGCAAAACATATATAAAACTATATAAACACAATTTTAATGTTTACGATACAACGTCGGTATTAATGCGAAATTACCAATCACGGAATCGGTGAAATTAAGCGTGTATATTTTACTGAAATTGTCTGCGTAACTACATAATACATTTCTCTTCTTTTTTGAAAACGTTTTTATAGATGCTTTTTGCATTATAAATGAATTCATTATTGCATCGATCACATTGATGGTAGCAATCAATTCATTAAAGTTAATTTGTTGTTTTCTTCGAAAGGTTTAGAACCATATAGTCTATATATATAAAAATTAATTTCGGTTAGCAGATTTGGCTAATTTTAGTTTTGAAATATTCGTGAAAGTCCAGGGAAGGTTTAAAAAGTGAACAAATATAAGCTTTTGTTTTTCCTTTGATGTGTTCTCCGTAAAATTGAAATAATAGTTTTTAGAATTTTCAAATTTTTCTAACTACATATTTATTGTCACGAGGTCAAAAATAAACATGAATTTAGCCAACTTCTGTTGTTAATTATATATCAGATTATTTTTATATAGATTGATAAATCTTAAGCTTTGTCACAAATTAAGTTTCTAAACTCAATCAAAATATTTTACATTTAACAACCATCGGACGCATTGTGATAGTGACATTTCAAGTTTTGTGCTCTTTTTTGTGTTGATCGCTTGTGATAGTGATACTTTCTGCGAGAACTTTTTTTAATTACAATTTCCGATGCCGAGGAGAATTCAATCTGATTTGGGTCGTCGCAGTCACTCAAATGTGCGAAGAGCTACCTCACGTACTAGCCGCACTGATGGCATGTAGCCTTTTTGCCAAGAAAATAGTCGTATTTCTATGTCAGAATTGCATTCTTCAGTAAGTGATAATGAAGTAGGTACGCTTAGAATGCGTTGAGTTCGTGTCAAACGCAACAAGAGTGAAGAGAAATAATGAAATGAGCGATTCCGCAAACGCAGTGCTTCTGTGCTCCTGAGACAAGTTGCACTCCACTATGATTCGGCATTACATTATTGTAACGACAAATCGGTAACAATTGGGGAAATGATAAATAGGGAATTACAACAGAGTCATAAAGCATCGTAAAATCATAAAATCATAAATTATTACACTTGTTTAAAAAAATGTTATAACTTATAACTTTATGCGACTATATAAAACCACCAAATAATTTGTAAATATTGTAAGACGTTAAAATACAGTAGTGAATATCCTGGATTACGTTCTACTGAAGGCAAAGTAAAATTGCAACAATTGGTCCCTCCACCAGATCTTTTACGCTTTTTAGTTTCTCGGATTGGAAATGATTCTAAGTACTTTTTGGTCAACAGAAATGTAGCAGCAGTTTCCAGATAACATCGTCGAGTGTCTGTCGTAATTACTCACCTGAAAAGATAGAAGGGAAAAACAATAAATATTTATTGGCTTGAGCAAGTGAAGTCCTATATTTATATATAAAAAATAAATTAGCACTGTCGAGGATAAAATAATATGCTTTGACTTTAAATTTCTTTAATATATTTTATATTGCTTTCTATTGTAACATGCTGCAAAATAACACTGCAGCTTGTTTAATATTTCATAAAACTTTTTCTAACAGTCGATTTTGTTGCTGAACCCTCTTCTAATTTCTCCCTGTGTTTATCGAGATAGCTTTGACTCTGAATCGTGATGAAATATCTCCTTTATTGACTCTTGTGAGACATTGTGTATCTCTAAGTACCACATTCGACCATCGATTTTTGACACAACTGTGTACAGAGTTTACTTCATGACGAAAACTTTTTATATATCTGCTACTTTGACAAAATTCTGCTCAAATGCAGTTTGGTGAATATAATTTACTAATGAATGCTGTGTAACTTTGTTAAAGAAGTTTAAAGCTTTCACTTGTCAATGGAATTTGGGTAGAATATAGCATCCTATTGCCAGATCAAGAACGATGTAAATGTAATTGCGACACAGTACATTATAAACGAAACGAACAGTGAAAGTTTCGTAGTAATTTTAAACAAATATTTCTCCGCGTTTCGTTCAAGGCATCACGACCCCAGCATTTTGATGTCAAACGCTCTCCGAATAAAATACTAGGACGCAACTGTGGTAATCTCTAAATCTAACAATAACATGGACATATTCAGAAGTCCACTATTTCGTTTTTACAGTTTTGGCAGGATTTGCACATTAACTGCATGTGTATTAAGTATATATACATCTATGTTTATATTTCTATGTATTGTTTATATTTTTATTTATTTAAATATATGTATTACTATTCATTGATATAAAACCATGTGGCTTAGGTCCATTCGTATACAACTCCGATTTGGCTCACTAAATTGTATGAAAGAGTGTGATAAATCACGCTGAGTTCGTTAACACCATGGAATTTGGTGTTAGCGGGGTGGCTTTGACAAGCTTTAATACACCATACCCATACCCTAATACCCAGCGTGCAAATATTACAAACATTTCGAACTACATAAGTATGTGAATAGAGTGTGTTATTTTGAATATACTACGTTAGTGATTATATGTACAGGATTATCCAATAAGAGTGATATGCTTTCCTTAAAAAAATACACTACTTGTTAAGGAAATTGTGGAAAAAAGCTTTTTATTTAATGTGAAGTACAATCGATACAATCTAGTTCTGCATATAATATCATTCAAATGGCGTCCCCAACTTCTTTTGTAGAAACGAATTACATTTTCGAGTACTTTTTCCATTAAAACAAGTCGTATGTTATGAATAGCATGTTCAATATTTACATTTAAAGTTTGAAGAGAGTCAGGTTTATTGCTAAGGACCAAAGACTTTAAATAATCCCATAAGAAGTAGTCTAATGGTGTTAAATCACAACTTCTTGAAAGCCATTCAAGGAACCAATTTCTTGAAATAACCGAATCTTTTCTCTTTTCTCGCAATAATTCGATTGTTGCACGTTCTGTGTGGCTTGTAGCCCCGTCTTGTTGGATCCCGATGTCGTAAAGATAAACTTCTCTCATCGACAGTAACGATGTCATCGGCTTCATTTTGAAAGAAGTACGGACCGATGACTTCACCAAACCAAAAACCACACCAAACTGTCAATTTAGGTGAATATAATGGTTGTCCATGAATAATTTGTGGATTTACTTTGCACCAGAACCGACAGTTTTGTTTATTTCCCGCACCACTCAGATGAAAGTGAGCCCTCATTGGAGAAGATGATTTTCTTAAAAAATCGTTATCGTTTTCTAGTTGTTCCAAGGCAAAATCAGCAAATTCACGTCGCTAAGGGTGGTCCGATGGTAGGTTGTCATTTGAGACAGTCCCAATTCTTGAGAACGTCTTGGAATCGGCAAATTGCGGTCTTCTGCAATACTTGCCCAAACGGCAACAATATTTTCATTACTTCGAGCGATTCCTTGTCTTATTGGCACTTGGCATGTATGCAAAGAAAATGTACGTTCGAAATCTTAAACAATTCGACAAATAGCAATAGAGCACAGGTGGATGATTATTACGACCATAAACTCAAAGTTGCAATTGGGGAACGATTATTTTGATAATTAAATTGAATAATTTCTAAACGTTGTTATTGCGTATATCTTTCCATGATGAAATTAAATGAAACATTACTAAATACAATGAAAAGAAATACAGATCATGACATATGAAAAATGGCCGGAACGACACTTAAAAATCATAACATCCCAATTGGTAAACCCGATATATTAATAATGCCAATTTTGTGCTGAAAACCTTTGTACAACCGAATTTATTTACCGAGAAAAATGGGTTCAAGGTTAGTGAGGCAACAATTTTGATTGTGAGTATATACCTATACCATAAATGTTTATATGGGCAATCTTAACAGCAGCGCCAGTCAATAATATGGCACAAGCTTAATTAAAAACGTGAAAGGTATTCAATACATAATAGATTTTGTTAAAGGAAATTCCTTTCTTTTAGTTTTTTCTTATCCTTTTCCATTTTTATGTAATATGCATATTTATATGTGGTTTGTTGGCCCGAGGTCAGCGCTGTCGATGCTGTAACGCTTTCATTTCATACGTGATCAGCATAATTGTGTGTTATATAGGCATACACAACCACGTACAATATGGCTATATAAATGAGAGACGTGTTCACAACAATGGAAAGTTTTCTAAGAAAACTTTCAAAAAGACAGAAAAATTTCGCTCCCACCTGCCGTTGTGAGATACACAACTGAAAACATATATATACCACAATATAAATATATAGTTATATATTAATATGTTATAGTATGTATAAAATTACTTCAAACTTGTAAAAATCTAAGCTGCAGGAGAACAATAAAAACAACCAAAAATTTACTTATTTTTTTGGTTTCTAGAGAGTAGTCTTTATAACGGAAACAATTGTTTTGACATTTTAGATACTAAATAAAATGGAAACTTAACTTAGATGGTCTACTGTTGCTGTTTGCTGGGGTCTACCTCTACTATTTTTGCCGGTATCTAACATTTAACAGAAACGTATAGAATATGTCTGAAGTTTGAAAAGTTGATTTATTTTAATTGGCGTATACTTCCAGCAAAGAAAACAAAATCTATAATGCTCTATAGAGAATGATGGCCAATAGAGGCGTGTGTTCCAGCCGGTGATTTTTAATTAGCAAAAGGAAAGAGTTCCGTAATATTGTTTACAGCACCATTGGTGCTGGACTTAAAATCGTATTTGTACTTAATAAATAAACGCAGTGCATGGACTTTCTGCAATTCGAGTAATAAGTGCTTTTCGGACTATATCAACCGAAGCTGTTGAAGTAAGTTAGTCAGTATATCGCCATTGACATTCAAGGAGATGAATATTAAAACAGTATCGGCTAACCCAGAAGAGAGGAACAAGAGTTTCAAGATGAGGCAGCAGTGGTGGCTATCCACATCCAGAGTGGGCTGGACCCACAGACTAAGACCGGAGATCCAATCGTGGATAGAAAGACGACATGGGACCCAGACTTCCACCTAACCTAATAGCTTTAGAAGCTACCTTTACAGATTCCACGATGACATTAGTCGGAACTGTCCACACTCGGAGGTACGTATAGCTTTACGGTTGATAATTTAACGGCACTCATTTGTCAGTCGACTGAGAAATAGACTGTTAGCGAAGCGTCAGCTATCATGATAACAAAACTGAGGGTTTTTCAACAGATTAGGCGTCCGGCAGTCCGAACAACACTCCTCTATTGTGCGGTCCTGCCCCTCACACGAAGTAATATTTCTTGAGCTGGGAGTAGGTTAAGTTTGGCGTGGGTAGAGGAGACTTTGTAGAATAAAACTGCATTAATATTATGCATTTTCAGGCATAAAAGTCGCTTGCCTATAATATCGAACTCCTGAGTAGAATAGCCAATGCAAATCGAAAACTGTAAACATTTTTACTTACATTTAGATCCAATAATACTCATTCTTGCCGGGAAAGATAAAAATGTATCGGATTTATTCGAATAATTCATTGACTATTCTAACAAGTTGAAAAAGTAGGTTTTCGTTTATTGAAGTATTTTTTAGTGTTCTACGGCTAAGATTTTTCGTAATTGGATTTATTCTACAACCCTCCAAACTTAATTGGTCTACAATTTTAGTCCTGCCTACAATAACCACAAAGAACGGACCAAATAATTATCAAACCTCTATAGGCGAACAAGATCGTTAGAAATTATGATATTATGCCCAATATCATGAAAAGGTTTTATTTTTATATACTGAGAAGTATATTATATGAATATATAATTTGTATACATGGGCAGATTATTCAATAATAGAAAAATGCTCGAATGTTATCAAGAGGAACTTTGCAATAATGGTCTTCGACCAGTTGCTTAGGAAGCCATTCAACCCACACTTGCTTCTATTCCCTTATCATCTCATATCCAAGTCGTCAATTTACTCGTGCTGAGTCTTTCATTTTAGTATTGAGTGCGTCTCAATGATCGAGAAATCATTGCCCATGACCTCTCAATCGCAGCCAAGTGTTTGTTATGCTCCTACTCATGCACGCAGCAAATGAGAATTTCATTTCACCTCTAAGCAGCGTTTCGTGGAAAATTGTGGCTTTTCTACCCAATCATTTTATACAATTCCCAATACCTAAAAATGTCTAGTAATCTTTAAATATCAAATATTTGCTTGACCGCAATGGTTAAGTTCATGAGCAATCAGCAAAGGTCTTCAAACATGAGTTTTAAACCATATTTCTATATACTCTTGTGAGTATGAAAAGTTTGCTGCGTCATTAGCTTGTGCGGCAATAAATCGTTAAGGTTATTCAATTTAAAATTTTTGATTGTTGGCATATTTGCAATTATAAGGTTAATAACTCTGGTGTTTAAGTAGTCTGCACTTTTGGTTGACTGCCAAGCTAACTGTTGACCTCTCGCGTGACCGGCACTTAGACGTAAGCAAAAACAAATATTTTGCACACTAAGCATATTGCAAGTCGAGCGTAGGTGTTTGTAAGAATTTATGGGATCATTTAAGCAAACAGAGGCGG
This sequence comes from Bactrocera neohumeralis, assembly GCF_024586455.1. Taxonomy (NCBI): domain Eukaryota; kingdom Metazoa; phylum Arthropoda; class Insecta; order Diptera; family Tephritidae; genus Bactrocera; species Bactrocera neohumeralis. The sequence goes on along the minus strand of NC_065919.1, from coordinate 27,846,878 downwards.
ATTATTTAAAAATGTTTATTTATTTCTTAAAAATTATTTACCAAATGTCGTTCAAAATTTTGCAAAACATTAAAGTTATTAGGTTGCATACATTACGTAATTGATATCATTGCAAACTTATTTCTTATGTGTATAATGTAAAGAATACATTATGTTTATTACAATAAAAGATTTAATTGAAATAAAATATTTTCATACTTTTGCAACATGTCTGTACAGTGTATAATAGTTTTGTTCACCTAACGGTTGTAGTTATCACCTAAAAATAAGATAGATATAAGATTATATATATACTATATAAATGATCAGGATGACGAGAAAAGTTGAAATTCGGTTGACTGTCTGTCTGTCCGTCCGTCCGTGCAAGCTGTAACTTGAGTAAGAAATGAAATATTTCTATCTTGGTATCTTGGGGGTACAAAAAAAGTTTGAGTTCGTAGATGGGCGAAATCGGACCACTGCCCACAAATCGCCCTTAACCGAAAAAATATAAAGTGCCATAACTAAGCACCTAATTAAGATATAAAGCTTTAATTTGATACAGACTTTGCAAAAGTATAAAAAGCACAATATCAAAATTTCCTCTAAAACCACAGCAAGCGATCAGTAAAAGTAATTTAGGAATCACTTATAGTGCAGACAAGAAAAAGAAACAAAAACAAACTTAGTTTAAATCTTTGTTGTAAATAATATTAAAATGTCAATATTGTCAAGAGAGTATGTAAGGAAAACCAGCGATAAACCCATCCGAGCACTAGAGACATACATATACATATAGATATGTACATATTCTCATTTATTTCAAAGTGGCACATCAATACCAGCGAACTAAGGGAGAAATGAAGTCATTTTGTCTGTAGTTCATTCCAATCAGACAGTGGCTATCAAATTTTATCGTGCAAATTCTTGGACGTGTCCTAAAACCGGTGAAGCTCCTTAAAAGGCCATGAAATGTCGCACGCAAACCAATCAGCGCCGGCAAGAAAGCGCTAAAAACAAACATACATATACAAACATACCAGCACATTACTCCAGTCAATCGCTTTGCACAACTTCATTCAACGACTTTTGTGACGTACATATATTGGATATGTATGTATGTGTGCATATTTTGTTTTTGCGGCTATCCAATTTCGTCAAGGTCATTTATGGTTCTAAACTTTCAGTTTGAATGGACATTTCATTGTGAAAAGTTTTCGAGTCCATATTTCCTTTTTGTTTTATTGAAAACTTCCTTAAAAGGGCTGAATGAAAAATAGTTATTTAAATACATAAAATTAAGAAGTGTTAGGAAACCATTTATCGCAAAGTTAATGAAGTGGTAAATAGGTTCCAAAGCATATGACTATAAAATATTATATGGAAATATGTGTATATATGTACATAGGTGTTGTGACATACACAGCTAAGTGTTTTGGAGTCAGTCGAGCTGTCCGTAGAAGGCTAAATATCAGTGTAGAATTATAACATTTTATCATCTATTATGTTTTTGTGACAAATTATTTTGATAGTTTGGCACAGCTGACCGATGATTTGATTCATTGATAATACATATACAATATGAGGTGCTCATGCCTTGACCATCTATGGACTTTGCTGTGAAAATATAAGATTTTTGCACCACGGAGAGATTGCATGTCTTACATAACAAATAGTGAAATGTCAATTTTTTTTATAAAATCTTATACAATATGACTTTGCATAATAACTCGACTACAACGTCAATTAACGGTACATTAAAAATCCGTATGATACAAGGATATATAATATTGGGTAGTCGAAAAAATCGTTTCATATTTTATCAATAGATGTCATTGCAGATGTCGATATACGGCCAGTGCCACCAATGATCACATACCATATAGTGTTGGAAAGATGAGATTATAAGCTTCATTTAACCAAAAAAATGTGAAATGAGTGAAAATAATGAAGAAATTCGCTTAATATTGAAATTTTTGTATAAAAAAGGAAAGAATGCTAAACAAGCCACCAATGAAATTTTTTAAGGTTACGCAGACGAAGTTACATTAGTTCGTGTAGCATAACAATGGTTCGCTCGCTTCCGTTCTGGAAATTTCGAAATTTCGATTTACACTGATGGAATAATGTCTCTAGCGGAAAAATGACAAAAAGTGGTCGACCAAAATGGTACATGTTTGTTTATTTATTTATTAGTGCAAATATAAAAAAAAACAAGCAAGGAAGGGCTAAGTTCGGGTGTCACCGAACATTTTATACTCTCGCATGATAAAGTGATAATCGAGATTTCATTATCCGTCATTTACATATTTTTCAAATACCGTATTTGTGTAAAGTTGTATTCCGCTATCATCATTGGTTCCTAATGTATATGTATATTATACAGAGAAGCCATCAGATGGAATTCAAAATAGCGTTATATTGGAAGAAGGCGTGGTTGTGAAGCGATTTCACCTATATTTCGTACATGTCATCAGGGTGTTAAGAAAATATTATATACCGAATTTCATTGAACTCGGCTGAGTAGTTCCTGAGGTATGGTTTTTGGTCCATAAGTGGGCGAGGCCACGCCCATTTTCAATTTATTAAAAAAGCCTGGGTGCAGCTTCTTTCTGCCATTTCTTCCGTAAAATTGAGTGTTTCTGACGCTTTTTGTTAGTCGGTTAACGCACTTTTAGTGATTTTCAACATAACCTTTGTATGGGAGATGGGCGTGGTTATTATCCGATTTCTTCCATTTTTTAACTGTATATGGAAATGTCTGAAGGAAACGACTCTATAGAGTTTGGTTGATATAGCAATAGTAGTTTCCGAGATATGTACAAAAAACTTAGTAGGGGGCGGGGCCACGCCCACTTTTCCAAAAAAAATACGTCCAAATATGCCCCTCTCTAATGCGATCCTTTGTGCCAAATTTCATTTTAATGTCTTTATTTATGGCTTAGTTATGACTCTTTATAGGTTTTCGGTTTCCGCCATTTTGTGGTCGTGGCAGTGAGCCGATTTTGCCCATATTCGAACTTAACCTTCTTATGGAGCCAAGAAATACGTGTACCAAGTTTCATCATGATATCTCAATTTTTATTCAAGTTACAGCTTGCACGGACGGACGGACGGACGGACACACTTACAAACAACCGTTATGTGAACAAAACTATAATACTCTCCTTAGCAACTTTGTTGCGAGAGTATAAAAATATGTTGAAGTTTGATTAGAAATACAAAAGGACTTTTTCGACTGCCCAATATATACTCTACCCCTCATATACTAATTTGCAAAGGTTACGGTTCAGCATCTCAACTTATACTTTGAGTACGAGCCAATTGGCTTTATTTGATTTAAACTTTACTTTTATAAATAAAATTGCCTTTAAGCCAGCTTATCATAAAATTGTTTGGTTCACCGTTCCAAGAGGAACAGAGATTTTTATCTAAGCATGTACTATTATCCCGAAGGCATTCTCTTGTTTAAGGATATGCATAGTGGCAAATATAGAACAAATACTCGTATGACTTTTCCAAAATTAAAAAAGTTTACAAAAGCAAATACAAAAGCTTTCATAGAAAAATTCGAATTTGATCGACCGGTTTTTATGACAGCTATAAGCTATATGGTAGTGGTCGGATCCGAACAATTTCTTCGGAGATTATGCCATTTCATTAAATAATAATTCATGTCAACTTTCGTGAACTTTTCCGTACAAAGACTTGATTTTGATCAATCGGTTTGTATGGCAGTTATATAGGTTTATAGAAAATGTATTGTGCATTTTAAATTTCGCGGGCTACTTGCATTCGATTTTCGAGTTTTTTGTTGCTTTATGTTGAGGCTTATATTCCTTACTTAAGCTGAGAAGGTCGCCTATTTGACTGTCTAGTTAATTTTTAATAGCTATTTTGCTTGGACGAATCTGACTGTGGCAGATTCGTGAAGTTATCTTGGGCAAAAAAAAAACGTTTATTGGTGATGCAAAATGTTCTCAGAAGAACGAGAAAATGTTTTGGCGTTTGCACCATGATAACGCACTTGCTCAAGCATCGTTGCCTTTGAGAGAATATTTGGCCGAAAACAACACATTAATGGAGCCTCAGATCCAGAACTGACCTCCTTGAAACTTTTTTCTGTTCCTAAACCTGAAGAGGCTCATGAAAGGGCGACGCTAGGATTGAGGAGCTATAACCTGCAATGAAGGAGGAGCTAAACAAGATCACAACTTTTTTAAGTGCTTTGAGATTTGGAAAAAACGCTGGCAGAATGGCAATATATCTGGGGGTGATCGAACGAACCTCGTAGTAGTCTTGTATCGACAAATGAACAGTTTCGATATCTCAAATAATGAGAGACTATACAGACAGGTGGACATGACTAAATCGACTCAGCTTGTTATGTTATGTTTTTAAAGAATTTCCGAGGTTTCCTTCTGGATATAAAAAACTTCGTAGCAAACTTAACGAATATAAAAAAAATATTTAAATTTTCATTTAAAGTATAACTGTTCATTCAATTAAGTACCGTTGCATAATAGTCCTCTCCATATTCATCCTCGTCTTCATCGTCTCCATCGCCATCTTCCTCTTCCGTATCATCTTCATCCTCACGAATTATAGCAATCATAGCGGTCTTGCTTATAATTGACATGGTGAGCGCTGGAGTCGCGAAATTCTCTCTGCGGCTATTGTTGTCCGCTAGCATGGTGTGGCATGCGGCGATGTGGTGAACGTTGCTAGATGTGGTTTACGCTGACTGTTATGCCAACTTTTTATGCCATATGATATATTATTGTTACTATAAGTAACGTTTACTTATGAATTGAAAATTGTTGTTACAATCTTTGGTACCCTTTCTAAATTTTTAAATAGCTTGCAAGGATTTTGATGATGATTAAAGCCAATTCTCATTTTTTTTCTTCAAATATTAAAATGTTTTGTTTTGTTTGTTTTTGCAGATTTGGTGTTATAACTAAGTATTTATTAGTTATTTGAGCAGACCACAGCCTATAATGGAATATCGTAGAACTTGTTCACTTAGAGACTTTTTACATGAAAAAATAGATAAATGAACGCATCACAAGAAATTCTCTAAATATAATCCCTATTTGTAGTCTCAAACTAAGAGAAGCTAATTAAACTCAGATAATTTGTTAAATATTCACTTATCAATTCAGTATTGATATATGTATGCATGTATATGTACATAAGTTTATATACATATATATATATACATATACATATATATGAATGAATGATTGAACTTCACTTTTTACATTCCTTTGTGATAGTTTTAAATGCAGGATTATTCAAATTCCTTTTCATGTGTAATTTTATTTCTTGTTATTTCTATATTTAAATTTTTTTGCAAACTTTAATTGGGAGGTAATTATGTCCCAGCTACAACCTAACTCCACTCTAAATTTTCATTTTCAATTCCGTTAGGTATGTGGAAGCTACATGCGCAAAACAACAACGTGCAGAAATTTTTAATTAAGACTTAAACAGTTTTACATAACAAAAGTAAACTATACCGAATTTCGTCTACCAACAACGGCACCAAATATTACATTTTGTAAAAGAGTAATAAGCCATAATTTTGCACGGCCAAAGATGGACATTTTCGCGAATATAATTTTGTTTCAATTTCGCACACTTCATTCAATTCATAATTGTATTTCCTTTACAATCAACACTTTAGCACCACAATCCAGTACCGCACAAATTAGCTCAAAGCAACGCAATAACTTCGAAGCCTTATTCGGGAAGCGCTCAATGCGTGTTTTCCGCTCAACTTGTTCGCCGCGACTTGTCTGTGCTTTCGTTGTTAGTCAAAACCTTACTGTTCCAGCAGTCGGCACCAGCAATTAAGGGATTAGTGTGACCTGAAAGCTTTCGACTCGCCACAAACAAGCTACAAAATATTATGGAAAAAAGTTGGTAGACACAGCAGCAGTCGACGTCGCATCGTTCCTATACCTGCCTGTGTGGACGGCATCTTGAGGTGTAGGCCAGGGATGTAAGTGACCCCACGCAATAGCGGCGCAAAACAGCTGAGCTCGGTACAAGCCTCAGTACTACGAATTCTTGTGTATATATATGTGAACACACACTCTTATTTGGTGAAAGTTTCTGTTTCAAAGTCACGTGCTTATCACTAGAAATCGAGAATGCAATCCACTTTCTCCAACTCTATTTGTCCGCGCTTTTTACGCCAAACACTAAAAGCTTTTACCAAAAGCTTTCTGTACGTTTCGAAACATCAACGCAGTCATCAGCTGTTGCCGCCGCTGACAAAAAGGCCGGTTAACTAACGCAATGCTCCCAAAAGTCTTCTCTTCGTTGGCACATACGGTTGTGTCTGCTTTGAATGTTAAGGCCATGCATCGGTTTGTTTCGTGTTTCACGTTTCTATGCTCCTCTTGCTCCGAAAACTGTTGCATATATTTATATATGTACAGCGTTACACCCATTTTCGTTTCGTCATCTCATTTATTTCGTCATTGGTGCCAGTACGATTTGCCCTCGTTTTCATTTCGTAGTTGTTGGTGTTTTATGGGAAGTTCTTCGGTAGGCCATTGAGCTTTTTAACTGTTTTTCTCTTTTGATTTATTTTCTCGTATCAACTGGTTCATTGATTTCGCACGTTCTATGCACGTGAAACTATTATTACAATTTTTTTTAGATTCCTTGAATGTCGAAGGCAAGCCAGAAGATATAGGGTCTCTAAATCAAAGCTTTAAAAATATTTGCCTTGAGTAGTGTACTAGTTTAATTTTGTCAATTGTATTTAAGTAAATATGGGGAGACTTAAATATAAGGAATATTTCACAACTTAATATTTTTAACAAGAATATTGGCCTTTACTCTTAATTAGATCAACATTTTATGTTTAAATATATTAAATTCAAAACTTCGTATACATAGAAATTATTCTTAAAAATAACTCCCACAGAAATACTTCTTAAAACTGTTTTGTTTATATGTCCATATTGTAAAATTAAATTTAATTAATCACTTTAACTGATTGAAGCAATTAAACAAGAAAAATGTTTACTTCGGCTGCACCGAAGCTAATATACCCTCACAGGTGCATTTCTTTTAGTAACTATGTGTTCAGTTTGTATGGAAGCTATGTGTATCTTCGGAGATTACATTGATGCCGTAGAAAATAATCTATACCAAATTTCGTGAATATGTCTTGTCAAATGCAAAAGTTTTCCATACCAGCATTTGATTCCGATCGTTCAGTTTGTATGGCAGCTATATGTTATAGTAGTCCGCTATCAGCAGTTACGACAAATGATCAGCTTCTTGAAGAGAAAATGACGTTTGCAAAATTTCAAAACGATATCTTAAAAACTGAGGGACTATTCGTATTTATACAGACAGACAGACGGACGGACAGACAGGCAGACGGACATGGCTAAATCGACTCAGCTCAATATACTGATCATCTATATATATATACTTTACTACTTTACTCCGACGCTTGCTTCTGAGTGTTACAAACTTCGTGACGAACTTAATATACCCTTTTCAGGGTATAAATAGGTTACATCCTTTGTGAAAAGTTAACTTCAACCATACAATTTCTTAAACTATTACAATTTGACAATCCGACTGTGATATTTCCTTTTTAAACAGATACGATTCTATTATCTTTATTTTTCCGTATTTGTACCGCGAGAGTTGACATAGATCTCACACGCGGCACGTTCAAACATGGCTGATTTGAAAAGGGCATCTCATGTCTTTTAAGTAAACTTTCGTATCTCATAAACTACAAAACTAATTTTATCTAATTCTGCGACAATAAATAATGTATCTCCTACGCAGTTTGAAATAGGCAACTCACAATAATCAACCGACTTTTTCAATAGATGACTCAAGCATAGCGAAACAAAACTTAGCCATTCATTAGCCTTGGGGTGTACCAACACTATTCTAAACTTTTTTGTAATCGATCTATAACTTCACCAGCCTCCATGTATCGAACATTGTCAATATACTTTATACTGTATGTACTAGTCAGTGAATTAAATAATATACTTTAATAAATTCGATTCTGAAATAAAATTGCTGTACAGGATTTCGTTATTTTAATTTTTCTTTATGTGGAATGGTTCGATTAGTTCAAAAATTTGATCTAGAAGATTTCAATAGTAAGGGTATAAATTTGACTGCAGACGAGAGGAAAGCACTGCAAACTGTTTCATTCATGATTTTTTTTAAGCATTTTCCTACGACTGGTAAGTGTAGGTAGACTTAACCTAGAATCCCATCCGAAAAGTTGTTTTTGAGCAGACTCCTACTTGTCAAAATGATATGGTAGCTAGGATTCCATACAACAGAGCCGTGTTCTAATATAAATCTAACCAAAGTTGTAAAACGTGTTTTAGCAAAAACGGATCTATAAATTCTTTAGACCAACGATTAACAAAACTAAGAACATCTTTTGCGATCAAAACCGTGGTATTTCGAATATGAAGACTAAGATTTAGCTCCCAAATAAACAAAGTTAAAAACTTGATTTAGTCTAGAGTGTTTTATTATATAAAGACCCTGGGACTGGGTACCCTTGATCTACGGGAAAAGCGTATCGTCTTACATTGGTAAATCATTTCTAACACACTAGGCAACTAAACTGTTTAAGTCTGTTTGCAACAGACACCTTTCATCAGTTGAAGTATATGATTTAAAAAGCTTTACATCGTCGGCATATAATAAAATTTTTCAGTATTCTATTACAGTATCGGACCAAGAAGACTACATTGCGGAATACCTGAAGAGACATTAATTGAATCTGAAAGAGTATCACAAAATATCACACGTTGTGTTTCATTGAAAAGGTAAGACGATACCTTTTGAAGAAATCGTGGCTAAAAGCCAATCAAGTTTTTGTACGAGAGTCGAGAGAGTTATCGAGAGTTTTGCTAAAGTCAGTGTATATAACATCTGCATGCTTACGCTCTCCATAACCCTATGATACATGGTTACTAAAGTACCTTTATATTAAAATAATCCGAAAACTGGCTTAAGTTTACATGTGGAGGAACAAATCTAACAAACAATCATTTTCCTTCAGCTAGCTTTAATGATGTAACTTTATACACTTTTGTAATGAATTCAATTAACTTTGTTGTTGCTATCACATTTATTTTTTTAAGAAAAGAACTAAGCTTATACAAATCTAGCAGAAAAGTACATAGCTCATCGAATGCAGCAAAAATAACTTCAATGGAAAGAGTTTTTAGTGCCTGATGTACAATAATAAGCAACAAAAATCACCGCTGATTTACTCATTTCTTGAATAAATTGCTACTGTGCCTATAGCCTAAAAAATAAAGTAAATATTTACACTACCTGTGCAAAATGTTAACATGCCAGCAAATATTTCAATATAATTGTAAATGTAATCATTCATATATTGTGTGCATATGTATTTATAAATGTAAATATGCATGGTTGCGTATGTAAATCATTAAATTCTTGTGTATGAGCGCGAATATCGTTTACGCCGCTCCAGGCAAGCTTCAAGGTTGTTATACGAGTACACTTCGTTACTAATTTGTAAATAATTTGACTGATGAGTTGCCTTCAATTGATTGTCGTATACTTCCAATATACATATGTACCAGTTAATCACGCACACAAGTAGGCATAACTTCCGTTACCGGCACCACCGACAGTAGGCGTGGAAACAGCAAAATAAAAATGTATGCTCTGTATGCACATACAAATGTACATATGTACATATGCATATTGATGTGCTGCCAACATTGTTGTTGCTGCTACTTGAGCGCTACTGATATTGATATCTAGTATGATTTGTTTGAAATATAAATATACTTAGTACATCAATTATGTACATATGTACTTGTAAAAAATTTTTAAGCAAAATAATTTGATTCGACTCAAAAAAGTTGCGGGCTGAAAAAGTCTCAAAATCGCATTAACATCGCGGAATAAATTTAAAATCATAGAATTTTACCTGCGTTATAGACATAGAATCGTTTGAATGAATTTCTCATATCAAAAATCAACTTCTGAGAATCTTTTGAACCTTCAGACAAAGGCAACAATATTTAAGCAACGAATGGAATGGAATGGAATATCCAAATGGAAATTTGTACACATATATCTGTATAAGCATCGCATACTCATTTAATTGTTGTGTGCCATTTGTAACTTATTCCCGGCCTATTAGTGAGCGGCGTAAATATCCATTAGTCAATTTGATTTAAACTCTGCTAAGCAGCTTGCAATAATGAGTTACAAATTGCACATATAAACATATGCACCCACACATATGCATGCGTATTCTATCGCATGGTGGAGAAATTCAATCAAAAGAAGTAAAGGAGAGTCATGGCGTATGAGTAACAATTTGTTTCATAAGAGAAAGTGTGTACATAGTGCATATGCGTTGACGGTAAGCTACAAGTTAACTTCTGATTGAATATAATAAGGTGTAGTAATAGGATTAATTATACTTATGTTAGCATGTGATATACGATATGTAATATGTTTGGATACTTATATTATACAAATGTATATTAAGGTGTTATATGTTGAAAAAAAATCCTGAAAATTTCAGCTCTTAATTTTGACTTTAAGTACTTTTCTTTTTGATTTTTCACGTTTTCACATATTTTTCTAAAAAAATTAGTAAATAGCTGGTATTATCGTAAACCGTTGTAGAAAATTAAATTTCTGGCAAAAAACATACATACATTATATACACTCATGCCATAAAAATGCCTTGCTTCGAAAATATAAGCGATTTAATAAAAAAGTGAAAAAATATAGACTGTAATGAAAAGTTTGTATCTGAAACTTGATTCAATGATTATATTAATATTTTATTCACATTCTTTTTTCGATAAAACCAGCCGTATACTCATTATTTTTCCAAAAATTAGTGAAAACGTGAAAAATCAAAAAAGAAGGTTCTAAAGCCATATTAAGGGCAAAATTTGCATGTGTTCGCGAAGAAATAATTTTTTTTTTAAATTAAACACCATAATGTTTATATACCTTTATTTATAATGAGCGCTTACACCTTTAAAAATTAATTGGTGGCAAAGAAATCACGGAAAAAAGCCTCAGATGCCACTGTTATAAGATATGTACTATATATAAAAATGCGACCCAAAGACTTCTTAAATAGTTATAAAAACTCTAAAAAGGTATTATTCATGAATTTTATAACAAAAACAGTATTGAGAAAAATCAATGATTTTCCAACCACCCTCGTATGTACTTGTACATTTTGCACCGTAGTGTCCCTTTCCACTTGCCAATAATGTAGAGTATGTTTGAGTATTCATATATATACATATATGTGTATGTGAAAAGACATTTTAGTGGATCCGTGCATATGAGCTTAGGTGATCACGTTTCTTTTTTTGGTATAGAGAAATGTATGCAGAAGCTTATAAAAATATTTCTGTAGGCACATATCTTTTATATTTTTCGTTATATGCATAAGTATATATTGTAATAGTTCAATCAATTATTGTAATGAATGCAAATAGCACACACTACTATATACTCATATCTATCAAACACATGTACGAGTGTTTATAAACTTTTTTGTACTATTTATATACCACTTCTTCCCATAATGTGCTTAACATAGTATATGCACACAAAAAAGACAAATGTAAAAATAATTAACAAATTTAGGGCAAGTTCAGAGCATTGGAATCATATGTACATATGTATGTATACATTTTCACTTAATATTTAAATATGGAAATTTCTCTTTCACCGATGTCGTAATAACTACGCAATTTATATACAGATGTCCCTATGTATACCAACGCAAAAATTATATTACATACATATGTATAAGAATAAAAATATATGGAAATGTAAACTAAGGTTATCATACAAAAATACCAGCAGTGCCCCTTAGAAGAGATCAGATGTTTCAAGATTGAAAATAGGATATTTTGATTCGACACGGACGTGCCGAATGGAGTACCACAAGGCTCGGTCTTGATGTACGACGGGATGTTAAGAATACATCAACCAAAAAACGTGAAAACAATGGTTTGCTACCATAAGTTTAGATTTGGCTGAGCAGACAACAGAAGTATTGCCCATAAGTACAAGAAAAGTAGAAAAAAGAGTGTCACTCAACATAGGGGAATACGACAATACCTCACAGCCGCAGCAGAACTAATGGTAATATTGAACAACAAATTAAAATTTAAATAACACCTGGCATATACTTCGTGTAAAGGAACGAGTTCTACCAATCACATTGTGTCATAACATATAATGTTGGAAAAGTGAGATTTTAAGCTTCATTGAACCAAAAAAATTAAATTCGGAGAAGTTGAAAAAAAAACTTACAGCAGTTCAAAAATGAGTGAAAATAATGAAGAAATTCGCTATATTTTGAAATTTTTAAATAAAAAAGGGAAGCTTTACATAATAGCAAAAGCAATGAGTTCTATAATTTTGTATGCATCACCAATATAGATACAGCCACTAGATATTAAAGCATTTGAAAAACAAATAAATGATCTGCATAGGCTCATTGCCATACAGTAACAAGTGCTTTCCGAACGATATAAAGTGACGTTGCTGAAGTTCTAGCTGGTAGTGAGACAAATTCGCGCGATTGGACCAGCTATCATAGCCGTCGGAAAGCGTAAAAAAGAAAGGAACCTCATAATTTGGCAGCAATGGTAGCAAACCTCAACCAAAAGACGGTGGACTCACAGACTAATCCCGAACATCCATTTGTGGATAGATAGACAACATGGAGACCTCGACTTCCACCTAAACCAAATCCTGAGTGGACATGGATGCTTTAGAAGCTATCTGTTCCGATTCCATCACAACCTTAGTTGGTACTGTCCGAAGTATGCAGTGTGCATAGAAAACTCTGAGCACGTATGTAAAGGAAAAGTTAAAAACTTTACTTGGCGGTTGTTTTTCGATGGAAATTTAGACACTATTCATGTGTAAGTCCTTTGGTAAATGGAAAGTTGTCAGCGAAGCGCCAACTGTAATTATGACAAAACTAACAAATATTACTGTGATCAAATTGAAAGGTGAATTTTGTCCATTTCATCTCCTTCATCATCTACCCTCCCGCTGCAATATACTTATGCCAACGAATTTTCCAGTTATCATAGCACTTGGAAAAATCCTCCGTCGTGATGGCCATCAGAGCCTTGTTCGATTCAGCTTTTATATCCTCATTTGAGTCAAAGCAGTGTCCTCGGAGTGGTCATGTGAATTTGCCGAATAGCCAGAAGTTACATGAAGGTAAATCATGCGATGTTTGCGGCATGATATTAGTTAAAAATGTGGTGAAATGATCACGAATAATCGCATTATCGCACTTCTTTTTTCAATTAATTCAGACATAGTAAAAATCGAAGAATTCACTTTTAGAGCCTCACAAAACGACGCCTATCTCAAATACTAATGAATATTTTGACGTGAAATTTAGCATAGATGTCACTAACAGTACTATCAACTTACAGAAAAATAAATTAACCGATTTGAAAAACACTCGTATAAATATATATGTTAAAAATTCACCTTTCAATCACATTAGTATATACATACATATATACATTATATTAGGTGTCAGTCAGTCCGTATGATAAATGATTTTTTTCTTTCCCATGAGGTATTACTTAATCCGGTGGGTCCGTGGGAGAGATATGAGTTGGGAGTAGGTTAGCTTTAGCGGATTAAAGTTCCGCACTCCGGCTTTCGATGCTTCCTCCTACTATGAAAAAAACAAGATGTTTCAAGATACTACGTGATCCTGTGATGCCCTTCGATCCCATTAAAATGTTTATTTTTTCGAAAATATATATAAATATAGTCAAAATCGATTGTGTTAATCAGTTTTCTTTTTCCAATTTGATATTAATCATGCTAAGAAGAAATAGTGGAACTTATTGTGGAAATTAAAGCCATGTTAGCTGTGTTCAATCTTTTTGGTGCCATGATATTTATATCAAATTGTATTCAGCACATTGGAAAATAAACATAACGGGTTTCTCAGCAGTCTAAATTTTTGAAGTTAATTATTTTATATACATATGTACATACATATAAATAAATTCATTCAAATTAATTGTCAATGTCTATAACAATTTGAAAGCAATTAGGTTTTCAATTGTGAAAATTTTCGTGATGGCTCAATTAACAATCTGTGCGAACATCGTATTAGCCCCGCAATATTTATTTTAGAAATTTTATTTTCTTAAACATAAGATGGAAAATCCAGACCAAATAGTCCTAAAACACTAACGGGAAATCAGAAAGTAAAATACATATGTATGTATAATTCAAACACAATTCAATATTGGAACTATTGAAGGGGAAGAGTTGATGGATTTATTATACTGAAACTATATATATTTCACCTAAAATTTTAAGGTAGACAGTTTGGTGCCACAACAAATAAATCTATAGAAAAATACATATGTTTGTGTGAGTATTCCCCCACTAAAAATTTTAGAATGCATCAAATTATATGTGCAGGCATTGTAAAAATCTATAAATAGTAAACATTAATCGACAAGTGCATTACACTTACAACAAAAATGTATTTCATATACAAAAATGAATTCAAACATACATATGAATATATGATAAACTACATAATAACAGGGAAGTCACCTGCAATTTGACGAGCACAATTTTAATTTCAATTTTATCCGATTTACGCTTCGACACATTATCCAATGGATCAGCAGTCTCCCTAGCGCTAGCGTCGCTGCAGCTTTCGCTGTCATCATAATTGCGTGACGTCACAGCAGTACTCGCATTGCCGTTGTAATCGGAAATGTCCGATGCGTTTGGCCTTGTGACCATATTCACATCCGGATGTATGAAACTCATTTTTATTGTGTTTTTATCTTTCTATAGCTGGTTTTAACTTTTACTGCGCTGGCTATGAAAATTATTTTTAATAATTTCGATATTATTAATATTATTTTTTAAATTAAGTTAAACACTCCAGTAAACGCATTTTAATTTTTATCGAATCCACTTCGAAATTGCAAAGGTTTCGTAATATGTACATATGTATAATCGCACAAAGGGCAAACCAGTACCGATCACGAGCCACTAAAATGGGCTAAGGTTTAACCAAATGGTTGTCGTACAAAGTACCCGCGAACACTAAAAGGGAAACGGATTGCCATGCACTTCCTATTCTTTTTCGTTGCATTTTCGCAATGCGATTTTATACGTGAAAGAGACATGCGAAATAAAAAATCAACAAAAATAAATAAGTCAAACAAAAAGAAGCGACATCAAAATGTACAACACACGAAACTTTTGGCGGTTAAACAATGGGTTGGCCCACGAAAAAGATGTTAGTACATGCATTATTTTCTTTAACATTTCGTTGAACAGAATTATCTTTAAAATATATGTAAAAGAGCCATAAAAGTTTTGCAGATATTTAAGGTATTATATTTTTTCAAATGAATCTCGTATGCATTTATCCCCTGTATTGCCTTAACTACCATTTTTAATAAGTTGAACTAAACGACTGGTCAAAATACTTTTCGCCAATAGGGCTATCGATTCGAATTGGTTACTATGAATTTTTTCCCTGATTACCTGTATATGAGTGTAAGCTATGCTATTGAAATTATTACTTGAAAATACTTAATTCTTACAGTTTCAATGTGACGATTGATCTTGGAATTTATACAAATTTGTGAAGTATGTATGTACCTTTGAGCGAGGAATATTTTTATTAGCTACATCAACAACAAATATGTACAAATCAAGCGAATACCCTTCAGTCCTAAAATATCTCGATTGAACAGCTTTAATTCGAAAAAATATAATGGACAAGCACTTGACCTCACTTACTGTTTGAAGAGTCATCAACTCGTAAAATAAAGGAACTGTCGCTGTTGATTTGAATGGAGCCATAAAGAAAATGGAAATACCTGGAAAATATTTACACAAAAGTTTGTGACCATATTCCGCCCTAATAAAGTTAAGTATATCAGTTTTATTATCTGCTGAAAAGGATAAACGTTGTAGCTATTTTTTTCTAAGATTTTTGAATTGAAGTTAGCTTGCAAATTACATTTAATTATACTCGTAGTATTTATCATATTATATTACAAGTTACTTCACTGAGCTTGTCTGCCTATTTGGCTCTCATGAAAATGACAAACTTGATTAAGGCTTAAAAACTGTCGTGAAAGACATCACTTGGAAGTTAAATATGGTATATGTACTTAAGCAATCATCGCCGCGTTGAAATCTCTAATATACATATATATTTCAGTTATAGTCAAACACAAATTCCAACTAAACAAATGTCAATTTTTTTTCAAAGGTTAGTTAGTAAAATATTTATTAAAATTATGGAATATAATAATACTTTATAGAGTAAACATCAGAAAACTGTCATGGTTCACTTGTCATCCACAGTAAATTTCACCACCTATAGAGTAATTTTAAAACAAGCTCTTCTTTACTTTCAAAAGGCAGTGTTTGACATATTTCTAGGAGATCAGAGCTTAACTGGATGCCTATAATTTGTTTCATTATACCGAAATTGCTCTTAAGCTTCTACCTTCTTTCTATCAATGTACCAATGTCCATCGTTTTATAGGCAATGTAATAAGATGAGCCATGGCTTGATATAACAGTTATCCTCTAATAACCACATCCACATAACCCAGTTTTCAAACCTACGACTCAACGCCTGAAAGTCCCAGCAGATCTCAGCTCATTAATAAATTCACCGCATTCATTTTGCTGCCACAAAATATCTTCTCGTTTCATTACATTTTTCCTCGGCTGTAACCATAACTCGCGGACGCATTCTTTCTAGTCTCGCCAATTTGTTGGCAGCCATGCATTTACCGCGCGACCGTTTATATTTTAAATCAAGTTCAAGTTCGCCGCCTAAACCCAAACAAACTGAGCCCCAAATAGCACCGCTAAGAAAATCTTTCCCTTCGCCATGACAACGCAGTGAACGTCAACGAAATGCAGTGGTTGTTTATATGTATGCATTGGTGTACATACATATACCATACACCATAACTGACTGATTATCTACCACTAACCGTGCGGTACATGGGGGGTGTTCACTTTGTTGCCAAAAGACAGCAAAATGTGAATGCACTTGGCAACCGCATTGTTTGTGTTCGTGTTCAATGAATGTGTGGTTTGCACAAATCTTATTGTGTATATACATATGTTCGTATGTATGTACTATATTTAATTTTACTACAATATAATAACACCAGCATGCAGTTACATATACCAATATCTTGGCGTGGCCCAGAATATTTTTATTTGATTCAGTTAAAATAAGAATCAAGCAGAAGAAGTTCAGATAGCAGACACTGCAAATCTTTTCATTCACATTCTGTAAAGGAATTAAGCTACAGATCCATGCACAGTTTCGGCCGAAATTCTATCCATAAGCTACCAATGGAGCACTAAAACTACTTTAGAAGCTTTGTCACCCCTTAAAAGCCCTCGGTGGCTTTAGAGTGTTCTTTAATTTGCCTAAAAATATAAGCTTCCCTTTAGTTAAGTTTCGAGTACACAGCCACAAAATGTTAGTCAAACACTCTACACATATTCTTTAGCAAGCCAAATACATGAAACATTTCTAAAAACAATTCTAAAATCGCATTTGTCTTAGTGTGAAACAAATAGTGCCAGGTACGTCATCAGATTTTATGACATGATGCATTATTTTAACATTTTTTCAAAGCTTTTGCGCTATTCATTCAAAATTTTCAAGCGTTGTGCATATTTGAAAACACTATATAGCGGTACTTTTTGCAGTATCGAATTTTTGTTTAATAAGCAATGAGTTAGTGACATGTGATTTATCAAAAATATTAGAAACTAGCTAACCCGGCAGGCGTTGTCCTGCGTGAAATTATGTGTTTTGAAATGAAAAGAAAGTTGAATTTTCGTTGCATTAAAAATCATTTATTTTCGATTTTTCTAAATTTTTTCAATGTAACGCAGCTTGATAAACAACATTATACGTAAATGTTCAGAGAAGATGGTTTTCCAACTCGTGAACACGCCACATATAACTGACCGTTTGAAAAACATGGCATTTCCGGATTTATGCCACACACCTCTAGCGACTATCCTTGTGTCCTGTTGATTGTCATTGGAAATGCAATTTTCCCTGGATTTGAATACGTTGAACTGAAATGGCAAATCGTTTGAACTCAAAGGAATTTGCAGAATCAAGCATTTTGCCCCTTGTATTTGAAAGCTGCGACACAATCATTAGGGTTCCATTGACAGATCCAACTTTGAAACGCAAATAATGCGGCGGCATACCAAGTCTGTCCAAAAATTTTAAAAACTCCACTGGATAATTCACGGCTTCGTGTTTTTGGCAGCTAAAATTGCGCGTGCACTCAAGCAATCGTAGTTACGATAATTTGGCCAATGTTGCTATAAACATTCGTGATGAGTTCATATTTCGTTGAAGATTTCGCAGAGGAAATTGACCACTGGAAGTATCAACCGGAATTTGCCTATTTCCAATTTTTATCGAATACGATGTAAAATGTCTTCGGCAATGTAATTTCTGGACGTATCCCATAATTTACGCGGATTTGAAGGCTTATATGTCGATCATCGCAAAAAGTGTGCGAACTTCAGTGGCATGCGAAGTAGCTATCGAATCGTCCATCGTTTGATTCCATTGATTATCATGTTCCAACAATTGTAATTGCTGGCATGCTTCTCAAAAAGTTGCACACATCGTTTCACTCACAGTACGCAATGACTCAAATGATTTTGAATTTAAATACGTACATTAATTAGTAGCAATCGAAGGTAGAAGCAATCGTCGTTTTTCGGGTGGATTGTGTTAATTCGTCCTCAGGCATTAGTTGCGAACACACCTGGATGTTCTTCTACTGGTTGACCTTGCTTTCTGCGTAACCATTTCTTCGACGATGCACTCCATGTCTAATATCATGGCATTTCCGAATAGATCAATGTTCTTGCAAACGGATCGCTGACGCAAGTTGAGAAAAAACTCGTCAAGGTCAATTTGGTTGCTGGCGGTTTTTCCACTGGCTGTAATGTATAAATACACTCTTTGGCCATTCTCCAAATGAACTTCGAGATGCACAACAGTCGGAAAATGGTCATGAAATGCAAAAGTAAATATCTCACAAAACGCCTCATTGCAGCTCACGTATCGACCCATTTGATACTAGCTGATCTCATCTCCTTCAGGGCCAATAACCACCATGTTGCTTTCTTTGGTGACGTACTTACAAACGTATTTGATCGATATTACCAAACTGTAATATTCAACATTGATATGAGTTTTGAACGAATTAGACAATAGTGGCGAATATGGTACGATCCATGTGTTGTCGACTTCGATATTCACTCCTCTAAGTTGAATGCTAAATGTTCTGCCATTGTCATCATTTCCAATTTGCGTTTCCGAAAGAAAAGCACGTGGATAGTGTTTCGTGCATTTATTATCAGACATACAAACCGAAGTGAGATTGTGGTGTCCGCAAGGTCCATGAACCAGATTGGTTTTCATCACTTCGTATAATACTGGATCTTTCTCTGCATCAGTCATCAATTTGATCTGTTGGAACCACCATCCACCATTCAAAGAAGAATGTGTACATGCGGCAAACCGTTTGCAACTCAACAGAGTACATCCAGCGTCTAACAGCTCCATACACTTGTATACCATACGTTGCTTCAAGATAAAGTCCATCAAACATCGTAGCTGTTGTTTGAAAAGTCGTACTGGGACATCGTGACGATCGCTTGCTGATTGACCGCGATCCATAATTTCACACGTATGCCATCGCATCCTGGGAGTACTCGTTCATGTGTGGGCTGCCATATGTTGATGGTAAAAAGCAAGCCGAGCGATATTAGCGCGACCTCTTCGTGGCATCGTAACAAATTTCAATCTGTAATTGATCAGTTTGTGTGAAACACACATAACGTTTTCACTGAATAA
Source organism: Bactrocera neohumeralis (assembly GCF_024586455.1). Classification (NCBI taxonomy): domain Eukaryota; kingdom Metazoa; phylum Arthropoda; class Insecta; order Diptera; family Tephritidae; genus Bactrocera; species Bactrocera neohumeralis. The sequence continues at coordinate 27,826,903 of NC_065919.1, read as the reverse complement.
TTTTCAATCATTTTTTTTTTTTTGAATAGCCGGAATAAAGAAACCAAACGACAAATTTGAATGATTCAAATAATTGAAAAAAAAAACAATTTTGTATGAAAAAAAATAACTTTTTGGAATTGTCCAATTTTCCGACCCCCAACAACAAAAGAGCTGAGTAAATTTGGTTCAATTTGCTCTATCAATGATCACTCTTTAATTTAAAAAAAATATATATGTATTTTGTTATCACGTTTTACAGTAGACATTTCAAACCGGCATTACTATCTTTATACAGCGAAATTTGCATCGGAAAAAAAATTACTTGTTTCATAAATCTTTATTTTTAATCTCGTTTATAATTTAAATTGTTGTTTATTTTCTCACATGTAATCTATTTGCTGGATTTATTGATGTAAGCCCGATTAATCGATTAATGTTAATCGATAAGAACATAAATGGAATAAAACAAAAAGGTTGACATATAATACATGCACATAACGTATATGTGTATGGAAAAAATACTCCTGTAGAACCCCCAAAGATGATCTGGTCACCGATGCCCACAGCATACTTAAATTATGGAGGGAACACTTCTTCAGTCTGCTGAATGGCAGTGAACGTACAACACCAGGAGAAGGTGAACCCGATTGCCCAATCAATGACGATGGAGCAGACCATTGCCCGACCATGAAGAAGTTCGAATAGCAATTAGCCGCCTGAAGAACAACAAATCGGCTGCGCTGAAGTATTGCCGGCCGAGCTACACAGCGGCGAAGAACTGATAAGGAGCATGCATCAGCTTCTTTTTAAAATATGGTCGGACGAAAGCATGCCCAACGATTGGAATTTAAGTGTGCTCTGACCAATCCACAAAAAGGAGACCCCACAATCTCGCCAACTACCGTGGGATTAGCCTCCTCAACATCGTGTATAAGGTTCTATCGAGCATATTGTGTGAAAGATTAAAGCCCACCGTCAACAAACTGATTGGACCTTATCAGTGTGGCTTTAGACCTGGAAAATCAACAACCGACCAGATGTTCACCATGCGCCAAATCTTGGAAAAGACCCGTGAAAGGAGAATCGACACACACCACCTTTTCGTCGATTTCAAAACTGCTTTCGACAGCACGAAAAGGAGCTGCCGTTATGCCGCGATGTCTGAATTTGGTATCCCCGCAAAACTAATACGGCTGTGTAAGCTGACGTTGAGCTATACTAAAAGCTCCGTCAGGATCGCGAAGGACCTCTCAGAGCCGTTCGATACCAAACGAGGTTTCAGGCAAGGCGACTCCCTATCGTGCGACTTCTTCAATCTGCTGCTGGAGAAAATAATTCGAGCTGCAGAACTTAATCGAGCAGGTATAATCTTTTATAAGAGTGTACAGCTGCTGGCGTATGTTGATGAAATTGATATCATTGGCCTTAACACCCGCGCCGTTAGTTATGCTTTCTCCAGGCTGGACAAGGAAGCAAAAGAAATGGGTCTGGCAGTGAACGAGGGCAAGACGAAATGTCTCCTGTCATCAAACAAACAGTCGTCGCACTCGCGACTTGGCTCTCACGCCACTGTTGACAGTCATAACTTTGAAATTGTAGATAATTTCGTCTATTTAGAAACCAGTATTAACACCACCAACAATGGAAATCCAACGCAGGAAAACTCTTGCCAACAGGTGCTATTTCGAACTGAGTATGCAATAGAGAAGTAAAGTGCTCTCTCGACGAACAAAAGCCAATCTCTATAAGTCACACATTATTCCCGTCCTGCTATATGGAGCGGAGGCTTGGACAATGACAACAACTGATGAGTCGACGTTGCGAGTTTTCGAGAGAAAAGTTCTGCAAAGATTTATGGTCCTTTGCGCATTGGCCACGGCGAATATCGCATTCGATGGAACGATGAGCTGTACGAGATATACGACGACATTGACATAGTTCAGCGAATTAAAAGACAGCGGCTACGCTGGCTAGGTCATGTCGCCCGAATGGACGAAAACACTCCAGCTCTGAAAGAGTTCGACGCAGTACCCGCCGAGGGAAGCAGAGGAAGAGGAAGACCTCCACTCTGTTGGAAGGACCTGGCTACGCTTGGAATCTGCAATTAGCGCCACGTAGCGAAAAGAAAAAACGACTGGCGCGCTGTTGTTAACTCGGCTATAATCGCGTAAGCGGTGTCTACGCCAGTAAAGAAGAATAAGATATGAAAAAAATACATATCTACAAAATGCAGTTTTAATAAGTTCCAGAATTTGAAGACGAGTGTATCGAAGTGCTTCCGAGAATTCGAGTCCCGCCAAGCCGAAAACAATAAATCAAAATAAGCAAAGATGAAAGCACGTGTTTTATGTTTATTTTGTGGCCAATAACTGTTACATACACACACGCACACACACAAACGTAGTTGGCGATAAAGTCAGTAAACTTTAAGCAAACAGGTAATTTAAATACAGGTTTTTTCAGTTTGTTTTGCGCTTTTGTTCTTTGGATGCTCCACTTCCATGAATATGAATGAATCTTTTCTTTATAATTTCATACTAAATGAAATAACGTACAGCGTGCGAGTCCAATTAATGTGAGTACACCCTCCCGGTTTTTATGTGAATATGGTCGCATGACAACTATTTTTGGAATGTTACGTCGATATGGCTCAAGTGCCTGATGTGCTTAAACATTTTATTATTAGGGATCGAAAACTTATCAGAACTCTTTCCTGATTTCGTCGACCTTAATACTGAGCATTGGAAAAAATGCATTCAAAAACATTCAAACCACCAAAAGTGCTTGTAAGGACGATGTAAATATTTCGAATTCTGTTTTTTACAAACATTTAAAAAATTCAAAAAAAAAAACGTTTACATCGGTTGAACCGAAGTTATAATAATCTTCATAAATATAAAATATTCCTGATATAAAGCTATATGCTATGGCGGTCAAATCGGAACAATATATTTGAAGATTGTAGCGTTGTCTTAGACAATATTCCATGCCAAATTTCTACAAGATATCTCGTCAAATGAAAAAGTTGTCCAAACAAGCACTTCATTCCGACAGTTCAGTTTTTATAGTAACTATGTATATGCTATAGTGAACCAATTTGAACAAATGAGCAGCTTCTTAAGAAGAAAGGAGCGCGAGAAAAACTTTAGCTCTGTATCTCAAAAACTGGTGGACTAGTTCGCGTATCGGTGCAATCGAAGTTAACGTTTTTTATTAATAAATTAGTAAAGAATACTCAGTCTTAAGCTAATGGTTTTGAATTGTCGAATAAAAAAATAATAAAACAAGTAAGGAAGGGCTAAGTTCGGGTGTCACCGAACATTTTATACTCTCGCACGATAAAGTGATAATCGAGATTTCATTATACATCATTTACATATTTTTCAAATACCGTATTTTTGTAAAGTTTTATTCCGCTATCATCATTGGTTCCTAATGTATATATTATACAGAGAAGGCATCAGATGGAATTCAAAATAGCGTTATATTGGAAGAACCGATTTCACCCATATTTCGTACATGAACCCCATGTCATCAGGGTGTTAAGAAAATATTATATACCGAATTTCATTGAAATCGGTAAAGTAGTTCCTGAGATATGGTTTTTGGTCCATAAGTGGGCGTGGCCACGCCCATTTTCAATTTTTAAAAAAAGCCTAGGTGCAGCTTCCTTCTGCCATTTCTGCCGGAAATTTAGTGTTTCTGACGTTTTTTGTTAGTCGGTTAACGCACTTTTAGTGATTTTCAACATAACCTGTGTATGGGAGGTGGGCGTGGTTATTATCCGATTTCTTCCATTTTTGAACTGTATATGGAAATGCCTGAAGGAAACGACTCTGTAGAGTTTGGTTGACATAGCTATAGTAGTTTCCGAGATATGTATAAAAAACTTAGTGACACTTTATATGTTTTCGCCATTTTGTGGGCGTGGCAGTTGGCCGATTTTGCCCATCTTAGAACTTAACCTTCTTATGGAGCCAAGGAATACGTGTACCAAGTTTCATCACGATATCTCAATTTTTACTCAAGTTACAGCTTGCACGGACGGACGGACAGACGGACGGACGAACAGACAGACATCCGGATTTCAACTCTACTCATCACCCTGATCACTTTGGTATATATAACCGTATATCTGACTCTTTTAGTTTTAGGCCTTACAAACAACCGTTATGTGAACAAAACTATAATACTCTCCTTAGCAACATTGTTGCGAGAGTATAACAAAGTCGGTTATTCAGAGTTCAGCGCTCAGTCCAGTTTCATCGGCGAAACCCCTCCAAAATCAATAACAAATAAAATAGAGGTTATGCTAGAGGCAAGACCACACCCACTTTTCAAAAATTTTTAAAAGCACACATACCATCGCTAATATCAAATAAGGTTCATTAATATGTACAAGTATATCACAATTTTTACTCCAGTTTTTGTCTGCATCGACAAACGAATAGACGCAGACGCAATTGTATCATCTTGACAACTTGATACATATACAAACACATATATTATATATAAACACCATATATATGTATAAGTAACTCAATACCTTTCGTTTTGTTGCAAGTGTTACAAACAACCGTTAGGAGAACAAAACAGTTCTACTCTATGCAACATGGTGTGAGAGTATAAACAACACAACAGATTAATATAAATCTAATATTTACATATAATTAAAATAGAATTATAATTATCAGGCATAGTTTGCACAAAAAACTGCAACACTCGTAACACAAATACAAATGGCTTCTCCAGCAAAAAAATTGAATGTACATAGATATAAGTAGAATATTTAGTTTCTAGCGGCAATGGCGCTTCGACAATCAATCGAAAAGACCATCAGCTGTTTAGAACGGGATTAAGTCTAGCAAAATCATTTGCCTATAACAACATGCCGCCCATCACAGGTGCGTATATAAGAAGAAACCTGGCCCAGCATTAATACATGTGTAAGCAATTACATTTTTTATTTGCTTACTTAATTGCACATTAATTGACTATGTCGTTCAAGCAAATGAGATAAGTAAGCAATTATATACATATTTTGCAGGGCTCGCGGTGGGAAATTTCGTCTGAGCACCCAAACAACGACGCGTCGCATTTGCATGTTTATCTTCGAAGGTGTTCAGTCTAATTATGATTCAGTTCCTAAACAATATAAGCATGTGTCAATAAACAACAAATGCAATGAATTGCAATACCGGCACGAAGAAAACCGAGTGTTCTCAGAATAGCGACGTTTGAATGGGTTTGTAGTGCAGCCATAGTGATTTGTTAATTTTTGGGTCATTTTGTGGATTTCTACTCTCTCAGTGCTCACGCAGTGGGCTTATCATTATTTAATTCCAATATTTTTACTCTTGCAACCTGTTTCTACAGAGTATTATAGTTTTGTTCACCTAACGGTTGTACGTATCACCTAAAACTAGTCGAGATAGATATAGGGTTATATATATGTATATAAATGGTCAGGATGACGAGAGAAGTTGAAATCTGGGTGATTGTTTGTCTGTCCATCTGTCCGCGCAGGCTGTAACTTGAGTAAAAGTTGAGGCATCTTAATGAAACTTGGTATGCAGGTCCCTTAGTTAGATATATAACTGTAATTTGGCACAGGGGATCGCAATAGCATGGGGGACCCTGTGGGTAGAAAACTTTGAAAAAATGGGAGTGGTCCCGCCCTCTAATATGTTTAATGTACATATCTCCCAAGCCACTGAAGCTACAATAACCAAATTTGTTAAGCTCAGATATTATAAGAACTCCTACCGACAATGTGAAAATGGATAAAATCAGAAGATAACTGCGTTTACTCCCCATATAATGGTACTGTTCAAAACTACTAAAAGTGCAATAAATCAATAAATAATCACGCCAAAGGCATTAAATGAAATGAGCCGCTGTGAAAATTTGACAATGGGCGTGTCACCGCCATCTTTTTGGTGAAATCGCATACCTCAAGACACGGCAGACCGATTTCGAAAAGATTTAGTACGTGGCTTCTTCTCATATTTCTATGTTACAATAAGAAAATGTTCGACATCGGACTACTACCACGCCTACTTCCCATAAACACAATTTTAAGTTTCACTTGATTCTTTCAATTTCCAAGAGTTGAATCAAGAAGTAATTAATAGAACGACCAAAAATTTTTCAAATCAAATAAAATAGTTCAAGCCCTATGTACCGACTATGTGGACCCCAGTATCTATAGTTGACTTTTGACCGAAAATATCGGAATGCAATTGAAATACAGACAAAATCCTTTCCTGACAATAGTAATTATGTGTATCAAAAATGGGTTGAATCGGGTCAATATTTCCAAGTAGCCCCCATATACCTAATATAATGATTTTCGAACTTTCAGGTGCCTTTATACCGCATATATTGGCCAATATGTGAATTATCGCAATGAAAATTAGATACCGTGTTTTACTCATAACATTTTATCATTATGCTTAAAAAAGAGAAAATTGGGCGAAAACTTGACCTAGCCCCCATATAAATACTACCAGGGTTTTCGAAAATACACTTGACTTTGTTTCATACGATTGGTGATTGTATATAAGGTAGTTTACCGAAACCCAGGGAACATTTTTCGAGTAAATGACATATTAATAGTACGTGGAATGAGCAAAAATAGATAGAAATGGGTCGATGCTACCCTCACTCTCATATACTACATGTAATTTCGTTTTTCTAACAAATCTTATGCCGAATATTTATTTTTGTATTACAATATTACACATATATAGTATTAAAACGAGCAGCTTTTCTATGTATAATTTATTTTATCTCTAACAACATTAAAATAACAAACAAAAACAATTTTGTTTTGTGTGAAGAATATTATGCAAAGCTGTGAAATTACTTTATTTGATTTAGCAAACCAGTTTATTAAACCTACTTTAGTTTTTTAAACGGTTTCTTGAAGAGTAAAGTAGTATTTTAACAGTTTTGGAATATGCATTCACTCCGTTTTCTTTCCCAGCAAAATGTCGAACTAAATTTGATAATAAATATTGGATCTTCAGAACGAGATATGAGTAAATTGAATGTCGACCCAGTTTTCGACCTTTATCTCTTTATTTAAAAATTCATGACAAGTGCAATTGATATTATCAAAATACCGAAATATGTACCTGAAATATTTGTGAAAACAACTTTCCACTTTATAATTTCCCCTTAAACACGCAGAATTATATTCTAAGAGATAGTTTTTGATGTTTTTGATACTGTCCGATTGGATCAACGACATCATCTCAGTTGAATTTCGGCAAAAAATAAAGTTAAAAAAAGACATATGGCCCTAAATTTTTGATATCCTAATTCTATCCCCAAGAAGTTCCTAATTTGCCGGAGCCGCCTGTTTCGGACCACTATAAGATTAGCCACTATAGAACGATCGTTCAAAATGAACTCCTTGTATGGACCACTTTCTTATTTGACAATATATTGTCACCTGAAATGCAAAATAACGTAACAACATTTTCAGAAATTTACAGTGGCATGAATGAAACACGAAATAAAATGGAACATGAGTGAAACAAAATTTTAATATTCGTTAAAACTTGTTTATATCTGACCGCAGAACTTGAAAATGTTGAACGTATGTAATATTATGTATGTAATTTGAAGTAGTGAAGCGTAATCAATAAGACACTCAATTTCGAATTTTTTGATGATACGTTATTTTGCATTTCAGGTGACGATATGTATTTTTACCAAATTTAGAACAAATTACTGTCAAAGGCAACGTTAGAATCTCCAAATTGTTCAGATGTGATCATTATAGCGTAAAGCTGCAAAAACTGACCGAAGTAAATAAAGATAAAGAACCTTTTATAACTTTTTTATGTTGTAAGGAATGCACCTATGAAGGGTATTATAGCTTTAGTGTAGCCGAATTAACGTTTTTCTTGTTTTTTTATATTTCTTTTCTGCAATAACTGTCGATGTAAGAGTAAGTAGGTGACAATACTTGGCTTGCCATCCTCTGCAGGCTTCGATATCTCTTCTTCAACATCTTCCAAGTAAAAGTATCGACACCTTAATGGTATCATTTTATCACTACATGTTTTCATCTTCTCTTTACCTGCAAGAAAGCGCTTGGCTTTAAACAAACAATCATCTTTATTCATGCACATTGGTTTGTATGTTTGTATGCGCTCGGCTGCAGCCATAACCAGAATTTGTAAGGGACTCTGCATCCATACATACACGTACTTTTTTAGTACTTTCAAAGTAAATTCAAGTCAAAAATGAATAAATAAAATAAAAATTTCAAACTTGTCGCGCTTCCTCTACAGAGTTTTTGGACTGGGCGACTGTCTGCAAAGCTGTTATAATTTTAAAAATATACTGGCTGGTTATACCGGCACTTTAAAAAATTATAATTACCTTACCCGATAATTACTATAAATCACATTGCATATGAGTCAAGAGTAATGTATTTATGACCTATGACGTACGATATCTCATTGGGTATATCCACATAAATTGTTTGCAAATTTGTCATAACTTTCAGTAATATCAATAATAACAAGAAAACAAATTTACTTCGATTGCTCCGAAGCTTTGATATCCTTAACAGGTTCATTTCTTATTAATTGATGAAATTCTATAAAAAAAAACTTTAACTTAAGTTTTATCGGTTTGTTTGTATGACAGTGTAGCAAATCCTATAGTGGTTCGATATCGGCAGTTCGGCAAACTTTTAAGTTTTAGCTGTAAAATACCAACGATTTACGGAAATTTCTTTACATAAACTAAAGCTCTCTTGTCACACCTCTTATTTCTGGTATTCTTGGTTATTTTGGCATTGAACGATACTTATGATTCCGAACTAAAGCTCTGAATTTATTTGCAATAATACTTGCTACGATCTGGATAATTATATGAAATTTTTGTAGTTTTCTACTTCTGGATAATATATATTCATAACTTAGCTCCAAATTACCATTAAGTTCCAAAATGATGATTTCATTTAAAGGAAAGTACCCTAAAGTGGATTTGTAAGCCAATTTCTCTCGGTTTCTTGGAATATTTTTGTGGTATCTAAGAGATGTTGTAAAAGCATCGGTAGTAATGGGGAAAAAATATATAAAATTTCTGACATATCTTTCGGAAACTTTGTACCTATAATAATTATTTCCAGAGTGGCATTAATTTATCATTAAGTTTAAGTATAATTATACAGTTAAATTTGGAATTTATCAATAATTCACTCATTTTTAACTTTAAGTAATGTTCGTGATGTCTCGGCTCTTTCTTCTTTGCTCCTTATATTTGAGCTCTGCTTTCTTGATACAAATTGTGCGCATGTGTGATGTTCAAGAAAGTTAAATTTTTCTATATAATAACTAATTCTACATTTGATACATATATATGTATACAAAATAGGGTATTTAGCTAGAGTGAACGTCATAGACCGACAATACGAATTAGATATACCTCGTACTGATTTTAAGCTTATTTACAACATTCGCATTTCTACTGAAATGAAAACATTTTCATTTCGAACTGTGAAATAAGCTAATTACGAGCGTGAATATTTTGAGATAAAATGCTCTAATGTTTTATGAGCCAGTAGACATGATCTTCCGCACTTTTTGTAACACGTGTATTTAGTATGAGCTTATTATAGTATTAGCTTATATTTTTTATGACATAACAGCGAGAGCTGAGAATTTTTTGAATATTAAACACCATTTATACTCTCGCAACATATTTAGAGGTTCACATAGTCTCATAAAATTCTAAGTTATAACGACCCGAAAAGATAGCGTTCAGAGTTGTATTTGCGTAAACTTATTTTAGTATGCAATCCAACAACAAATTTTTTAAACTTGTATAAAAATTTATAATTTTATGATTTTACGATGCTTTATGACACGTTGTGAGTACCCCAATTGTGTAAAGAATAATAGTTTTGTTAACATAACGGTATTTTGTAACACTAAAAACTAATCGAGATTGATTTAATATATTAAAACGATGAGGATTTATTAATCTGTGTGTCCGTCTGTCCGGGCAAGCGATAACTTCAGTAATAATTTAGATGACTTAATGAAACTTATTAAGGTAAGCAGATGAGCCAATGTTATAATTTAAGCTCAAAACTTAAATTTTGCACAGAAGATCACATCGGTAAGAACATCTGTAATTTGAATTGTTTTAAAAAGTGACATTGGCCCCGCACCCATCAGATTATATTACGGGCAAAAAATAAGAACACTTTTTAAACCAAAACACTTCTCATATAAAAATGGTCGAAGTCTGACTTGGACGGAATTATTAAACCAGGGCCATGCAAAGTCCTCAGAGACTTTGTCCAACTTGAAATATCTTAAATAAATTAAATGACCAGATTTACTGGTAATAACGGGTCAAAATACGACTCAAAACTTTTCCTGGCCCCCACATATAATTATATGGAATGTCTTCATTATAGTTGAACTTATAGCAGATATATCGACCGGTAGGTATAATACCTTAAGATCTGTTACATGTTATAATATGAATCATCCTAATGAAAATCATCCTTATTTGCCTCTAGCATCCCTCTATATTGTTGAAGCCTGGGAATATTTAAACTTAACTCTTAAACTTTTACAAATTGCGAAGATATAAACCATAACATTTGGCTGCAGATTTCTTATAAATTTTACATCGCCCAAAAAAAGTGATCTAAATATAAGTCCCATCTTAATCTCCACTTTCTCTTTAAACTCTGAATATTCTAAAGCAATGGTTACTGTACTTCTATCGCATCTACAGGCTTTCGGTACTCACTAATAACTGATGCAATAAATCTCGACGAGCAGTTTATTTTCAACATAACTTTTTCCAATGCATAAATTATATACATACTTACACCATGTACTTGTATATATTCGCTAAGTGTTATAATATCATTTACTCACCTAAACCCTCTGAATATTTACGTAGTTTTTGGCAACAACCGCTTTAGTCTTCACTGCCTCAATCGAGTTCAACATTCCTTGGTCCTTAAAAGGACATAAATTCACTTATCACTGATGTAATGTTGTTTTTGCTATTTTCTTCTTTTCACTCAATCTTCCACAAAATCACAACCCGCCGGTGCTTTTTTTTCGTATAGCCTACAACGCTTCAAACTCGTAACGAGGCGATTAACTTAAGCTTAAAATGCAAACTAAATTGGAAAGCTGGAAATGGCTTCCTTCACAGTTTCAAACTCGCGCATCTGCCAAGCTGAGGCAGCAGCACCGGCAACAACAAAACAACACCAATTACACACTACTCCAAAGAGAGTACGAGTGTGTACACAATAACAAACAAAGTTAACAACAATAATAGTAAATGCACAACAATCATAGCAGCTTTGCGAAAAAAATCGGAAAATAAACACGAAAAAAATCATCCGTACAATACAACAACAAGACAATTTTAAAGCAAATCAAAACAAGCGGTAAGAAAAATGTGGGTGGGGTGCTGCAACAACTTATTCGCAACATCGACTTTCGGCTAGCCCTATAAACACCGTAAGGTGGCAATGTCGTTCAGCTTGTTGTCGCCAATGTTTGCTCAATCGGTTCACCGGTTATTGTGAAATATTGTTTACTCACATCAATATTTTTGCTTAACGATCAGGCGACGCGTGACGGTGTTTGTGACAACATGAAAGGGTTGCAGGGACTGTTCGTTATAATCGCTCCGCATTCTTTGTTGTTTTTTATTATAACTGCTTCTTAATCTCAGTCAATTAAGCACATAAAAACGTGTCTCGAACCGAGTGTGTGGAAGGTGTCTGCAACACGTTTGTTGACGCATCCGGCGAAAGTGTACATGTGAGCTCTCTTGGAGGCTTACCAGTGAAAAGAAAGGCGAAACTCCGCGAAGAGTTTTTAAGAACAGTGCAGTATTAAGTATAAATCAGCGCTTTTTTCGGTTTCAGCGGACCGGACCTTATTTACTTATGGTATAGTTAAAATATTCCAGACATCACCAGTGTCTATAAACAAAACAATTCGGTGAAATCCTTTTTAATTTTATGACTAAAAAACTGTTTCACTTTATTAAATGTTTCATCAAGTGTCCCGCTCCTTATGCTAAGGCATTCATTACATAGAAGCTCTAAGTCTTTGTAAGCAGCTTCTTGTCGTTATTTCTCGATGCTATTTTTATACTCTTGCAACCAGCTGCTACAGAGTATTATAGTTTTGTTCACTTAGTTGAAATCCGGTTGACTGTCTGTCCGTCCGTCCGTACAAGCTGTAACTTGAGTAAAAATTGAGATTTCTCGATGAAACTTTGTATGTGGGTTCCTTAGTAAAAAAAAAAAAAATTTGAGTTCGTAGGTGGAAGTAATTGGACCACTGCCACGCCCACAAATCCCCATTAACCGAAAACATATAAAGTGTCATAACTAAGCAATAAATTAAGATATACAAGGTGCGTTCCAAAGTAAGCAGGACTTAAAAAAAAAAAGCACTAATGATTTTTCGGCAAAATCAATTGATTTTATTCAAAATAGTCTCCATCTGCTTCACTAAAGTTTTTGCACGGTTCAAAAGCATGTCGAACGAGTGTTTTAGCTCGTTGACCGGTATGGCCGCCAGTATGCCAAGCAAGCCTTTTGAATGGCCTCTACGTCTGCATAACGCTTTCCCTTCATGGGCAAATGCATTTTTCCGAAAATGAAGAAGGCGCACTGTGCCATGTCAGGTGAAAACGGGGAATGGTTAATGGTTAAAATGTGATTTTTGGTCAAATAATCGGTCACAAGCGTCGATCGGTGAGATCGATCCTGAGAAATTTTTGGTCGTCAGTCAATTTGTGCTGAACAAACCGTGCACACACCTTTCGTAAGCCAAAATGTTCGGTCAAAATGCCATAAATCGATGTTTTGGAGATGTTCAATTCCATTTCCATGAATTTCAATTATGATTTCGGTTGATTTATGATGAATTCGCGCACAGTTTCGATGGAATTTCCGGTGATCACGGATTTTGATTGGCCCACATGTTGATCGTCATTCACTATATGTATGTCATCAATCATCGCCATAAACTTGTTTCATCAATTGAAACGTTTCGGTAAAAGTTTTACCAATTTGAAAAAGTGGGCATAGCCCCGCCCTCTAACAAATCCTATAAGAACTTCTACCGACAATGTTGAAATAGATGAAATCGGAGGATAAGCCCGCTCACTACCTATATAAGTAACGGTAGTGTTAAATATACTAAAAACGCCATAAATCAATAGCTAAATACGCCAGAGACATTAAATTTTACCACCAAGATGGTATGAGAGAGCTTAATGGGAGCCGGTGTGAAAATTGAAAGGTGGGCGTGGTACCGCCCACTTTTTTGTGAAACCCCATATCTCGCCACCCGACCAGCCGCTTCCTACAAAATTTAGTACATGGCATTCTTCTTATATTCTTATGTCACATTGTGAAAAAGGACGAATGGACTATAGCACAATTTTAAATTCCACTTGATTCGTTCAGTTCAGTTCAAGAAGTGATTAATATAACGGGATAAAGCTTTGCACAAATGTCTTTAGTGTGTGCCACCTTATGACCAAAAATTGTTTAAGTCCAATAAAAAGTGTTCAAGCCCCTAAGTATCAAATAGTTGACTTTAATTGGAAATGTCTCTCAATGTGTTACATATAACTGAAATTAAGGGGTAACCCTTCTCGTTATAATGGTATGTCTGTATGTCAAAAATGGCTTGAATCGCACCAATATATTCCTTAGCCCCCATATAGTTAATATAAAGATCTTCGAACTTCCGGCTGTACCGCATATATCGGTCAATATGTGAGTTATCCCACTGAAAATAACAGAGCAGTGAGTCTTTGTGCCTAAAATAGATAAACTCAAGCGAAAACTTGACCTAGCCCCTATATAAATAATATCAGGATTTTCGTACATCGAGTTGACTTTACTCTATACGATTGGTTTTACACCTTAAGGTTTTTCCCTAGCTTTGCTTCTTGCAAGTGGCAAGGGTATAAAATGTTCGGTTGCACCCGAACTTGTGATTCGATTTTTTGTGCTATAAAATAAATCAAAATAGTCCTAGATCTCGGCAATTATTTCTTCATCCTCCCAAATTTTTTTCCAGCAACCATGATGTGGTGAACACATAGAGAGCGACACAACATGACTGCATGACAGTGAACTGCAAATGTCGTTGTGAACACATAGCTACATGAACATTTGTAAGACGGCAGCGACATATCAAACAGCTGATGTACACAGTTTCGTTGTTGCCATACTAATACTTTTCACTTCATTGAAATTTTAATATTTTGTTCAAAGTAAAATTTTTTATGCATTAAAGAAGTAAGTAGGTAATTGCTTTTGTTTCAAATTATCAATTGTTATTTGAAATGATTTAGCAGAGCTATTTTATGCTTCTCGCTTGAAGCCTGTCGCTTCCTTTATGTTTACAACATTATTTTTACGTTTTAGTACAAGTGTAAATGTCTCCAAGAATAAATTCAAGAATGAGGCGAATAAATAAATAATTTTAGATGAAACTTGACATTATTTTTATTGATACAAGGTGCCTTCCAAAGTAAACAGGACTTTTTGAATCTAGCGCCCCCTGGTGGCGCCATCTATATGTCGACTGGTGCGTTAGAATCTGCTATCTTTATCGATTGTCCAGTGATAATATCATGGCATTCCATTGATTGGAAGTGAAGTTATTGCCTTTTAAGTGTCAGTATGTTTTTGTTATCGGTGCGAAAATGAGCTTCGAACAAAGAGCCAACATTAAATTTTGTTTTCAAATTGGTAAAACTTTTACCGAAACGTTTCAATTGATGAAATAAGTTTATGGCGATGATTGCCTATCCCGTAGCAGAGTGCACGAGTGGTTTCAACGTTTTCAAAGTGATTGTGAGGACATAAATGTCGATCAACATGTGGGCCAATCAAAATCCGTGATCACCGGAAATTCCATCGAAACTGTGCGTGAATTCATCATAAATCAGCCGAAATCATAATTGAAATTCAAGGAAATGGAATTGAACATCTCCAAAACATCGATTTATCGCATTTTGACTGAACATTTTGGCTTACGAAAGGTGTGTGCACGGTTTGTTCCGCACAAATTGACTGACGACCAAAAATTGCTCAGGATGGATCTCACCGATCGTCGCTTGTGACCGATTATTTGACCAAAAATCACATATTAACCATTAACCACTCCCCGTATTCACCTGACATGGCACAGGGCGCCTTCTTCATTTTCGGAAAAATGCATTTGCCCATGAAAGGAAAGCGTTATGCAGACGTAGAGGCCATTCAAAAGGCTTGCTTGGCATACTGACGGCCATATCGGTCCACGAGCTAAAATACTCGTTCGACATGCTTTTGAACCGTGCAAAAAGCTGTATTGAAGCAGAAGGAGACTATTTTGAATAAATTGATTTTGCCGAAAAAACTATTTGATCTGTTTTTTTTTAAGTCCTGATTACTTTGGAACGCACCTTGTATATGTCACCGTGAATCACCGTGAAAATTTTCATATACGATATACATATATCCAACACCACAGTATTCAAAATTATATATCTAAAAAACCAGCTGTTCAATACATGTGTTTTAAAAGTTAGAAATAACTACAAAGTGTCTGCATTTAAGTTTACTGAATTCCGAATTTTATATTTTCCCATTTTACTTCGACTCATTTTTTCCGAATCAGATTACACAATAGTTTACTGTAAAGAAGTACGATCAATACAGAACGATAAATATTGTGAAACTTGTTATCAACTCATATACGATAATTAGACCTATAAACAAAGCGGGTAGTTATCTCGAAAAATTGCTCAGTTACTTAAGTAATTAAGTTTATTTTTGAATTAATGCCCTGAAACCATTTTAATTTGCCTCAAAATTAAAGCAATCAACTCAGTCGAATCCTTTATGGAATCTGCTACAACTTTCTGCATGTGAAGGGAGCTCTTTTCGATAGGAAAGTTAAATCTCACGTGACACCTCAACACAGATGGTCATTAGTTGTTTTGAATGTCCAATAAAAGGCCTTTTTGCAAATAGGAAGTTAAGTAGGCAGCAAAATATATCCATAAAAGGTGCAAATTCCCAATAATTCAATATCATTGTTATTATTTGCCATACAATTTTGAAGTTATGAGAAATTATGATTCGGTGTCATATTTGTTTGCGTGCAGGTAATCTGATTAGAACCTTAATCAAAATTATTGGCGTTAATTTGCTATATATAAAGTAAATAAATAGGTTTTACATCGCGATTATTTACTTAGAGAACCTAAAAAATTAACGCCAATAATATTTTGCGACAAATGTACGCTTATGAAAACCACAATTGGCGACAAAATGTTGATGGACTTTTTGAAAAACCTTATTTAATTTTGCATATATTTTTTATAATTTTCAAAAAGTGTTGACCAGTCATCATCGAATATTATTTGTGCATAGAAATGTTAAGTAAAAGGAATGTTTTCATTTACGCTTCTACATACACACATACATATGAATTTAGCTTCTTCAAGTTTTGTTGTTTTATGAATCTACTAGCTGACCCCGCAGTCGTTGTCCTGCGTGAAATTATGTGTTTAGAAATGAAAAAGTTGAATTTATCATTTCACTTTTTTTCAATGTATCGCAGCTTGATAAACAACATTTTTTGGTTTCTGTTCCGGTGTATAGAAAAGATGGTTTTCCAACTGGTGAGCAGGCCACGTATATCTGGCCGAGTGAAAAACATAGCATTTCCAAATGTATACCATTCACTATGCGACTATCCTTGTGTCTCAAATGCAATTTTCACTGCAAACTGAATACGTTTGAACTAAAATGGCAAATCGTTAGAACTCAAAGGAATTCGTAGAATCAAGCATTCGGCCCCTTTGTATTCGATAGCTGCGTCACAATCAGTCGGGTTCCATTACACAGTTTCGTGGCATGATGATTGCGAAACATAATAACGACCGATCCTACTTTGAGACGCAAATGATGCGGTGGCATACCAAGCCTGTCCAAAGAATTTAGAAATACCACTGGATAATTCACGGTGCCGTCTTCATTGTCAAGACGATCGATCGATTTGTATGAGCGCAAGTCTCCCGGAATTTGACTCTGAATCTTCCAGTTTAAGCCAACAACATCGGTATTTTTGGCAGCTAACATTGCGCGTGCACTTAAGGAATTGTAGTTACGATAATTTGTCCAATGTCCGAATATTCGTGATGAGTTCATCTTTGGTGAATTGGTAAAGGGAAGATGGAATTGATATCAAACCACCGGAAGTATCAACCGGAATTTACCCATTTCCAATTCTTAGCGCATACGATGTAAAATGTCTTCGGCAATGTCATTTTTGTTCGTATTCCATAATTGACGCTAATTTGATGGCTGATCATCGCGAAAAGTGTGCGAACTTCATTCCAGTGATTATCATGTTCCAGAAATTGTAATTGTAATTGTGTGTATAATATCAAGATATTTCCGAATAGAGCAAGTTCTCGCAAACGGTTCACTGACGAAAGTTGAGAAAAAACTCGTAAATATTAATTTTGTTGCTGGGGGTGTTTTCTCTGTCTGTACTGTATTCTCTGTGTTGAAATAGACTATTTGGTCATTCTCCAAATCAACTGCGAGACGCACAACAGTCGGAAAACGTTCATGAATCGCAAAAGTAAATATCACACAAAGCGCGTTATTGCAGTTCACGTATCGACCGTATCGTTCAAGATCAGTAACCGCCGTGTTGCTTCCTTTGGTGACGTATTTACACACGTATTTTATCGATTACACCAAACTGCAATACGCAACGTTGACATGACTTTCGAATGTGAATTAGACATTAGTGGCGAAAATGGTACGATCCATATATTGTCGACTTCGATGTGTTGTTAACTTCGATATTCACGCCTCTAAATTGAATGCTAAATGTTCTGCCATTGTCATCTGATGAGCGACGCTGATACATTGGATATCCATCATTTCTAGTTCGTGTTACCGAAAGAAAAGCACCTGAATAGTGTTTCGTACATTTGTTGTCAGACATACAAACCGAAGTGGTATTGTGATGTCCGTAAGGTACATGAACCATATTGGTTTCGTATAATTCTGCTTCTATCTCTGGATCAGGAATTTCCGCAGAAATGATTTCATCAATTTGATTTGGTGTAACCACCATCCAACATCCAAAGAAGAATATGTGCGTGCGGCAAACCTCTCTTTTGCCACTCAACAGAGTACATCCAGCATCTAACAGCACCACATATAGGTTGCTTTAAGATAAAGTTTACAAAACATCGCAACTGTTGTTTGAAAAGTTGTCCTCTGACATCGTGACGATCGCTTGCTGATTGCCCGCGATCCATAATTTCATTCGTATGTCATCGCATACTGGGAATACTCGGTCATGTGCCATGGGCTGTCAATATACATACTTATGTTGATGCCAAAACGAACGCGACCTTTCGTGGCATCGTAACAAATTTCAATCTGTAATTGAGCACTTTGTGTGAAACACACATAACGTTTTCACGGAATAAATTTCAATAATTTTTTTTTCAAATAACCGGAATAAAGAAAGCAAACGACAAATTTGACAATTGAAAACAAAAGGAAAAAAGTGGAAAAAGAACATTTTTTGTATGAAAAAAGTTATGTTTTTGAAATTGTCCAACTTTCCGACTTTTCCTCACGAAAAGCATACGGTTTTTTTATTTCTAAACTTTCCTCGATCCACAGCGAACAACCTCTGAAAATTTCATCAAGATTCGTTCAGCTGTTCACGAGCATTAGCGTTACTAACAGCATTCATTCGTTTGTATGGGAAAAAGAAAAGGGCTCTTTTTAGGGGTTTTCTGGCACTTATTCGAATTTTAATTTTAAATAATTAAAAACCATCCTTGAGCCTTAACGAATATTTTAAAAAAAGAATTGACAAAATTGGTCCAGGCGTTTTTGAGTTATGCGCCAGCACTTAAAATCATGTTCGTTTTTATTTCCTTTTTAAAATCGTATTTGAAAATTTATTTTCTTCATAATTTTTTTTTCGGAAAATTTTCCTGAATTTTCTTAAGTATTCTCCTTGTTTGGGCGGAGACCTGTCCGAATTGGTGGTAATCACCGAAATCGGTCCAGGCGTTCTCCAGTTATAAGCGTAGTAACTAACGTCACTTTATATATATAGATATATCATTGATTGCGTAATACTTACATATTCATATTCATGACCTATACAGTAAAATCGAGAAAACCACTTACAGGAAGTGTACACCCTTGTGTGGGGGTTCTCCTCTAGATGAGGAGAAACTACTAACGTTTCCCTGAAAAATTCATAAACAAGCTTTCTAAAAACTCACAATATATGTATGTAAATCCGTACATTATATTATAGCTCTTATTTGATAAGTCCGCTCAATTAGCTTTCATTCACTTTTGAATTAATGTAAGTTCCCAAAAATTCTTGAGATACAGAATTCATCGCGGAAGCTTTAATGGACAACAAATAACAAGTAAGGAAGGGCTAAGTTTGGGTGTCACCGAACATTTTATACTCCCGCATGATAAAGTGATAATCGAGATTTCATTATCCGTCATTTACATATTTTCCAAATACCGTATTTGTGTAAAGTTTTATTCCGCTATCATCATTGGTTCCTAATGTATATATTATACAGAGAAGGCATCAGATGGAATTCAAAATAGCGTTATATTGGAAGAAGGCGTGGTTGTGAACCGAATTTACCCATATTTCGTACATATCATCAGGGTGTTAAGAAAATATTATATACCGAATTTCATTGAAATCGGTAAAGTAGTTCCTGAGATATGGTTTTTGGTCCATAAGTGGGCGAGGCCACGCCCATTTTCAATTAAAAAAAAAAAAGCCTGGATGCAGCTTCCTTCTGCCATTTCTTCCGTAAAATTTAGTGTTTCTGACGTTTTTTGTTAGTCGGTTAACGCACTTTTAGTGATTTTCAACATAACCTTTGTATGGGAGGTGGGCGTGGTTATTATCCGATTTCTTCCATTTTTGAACTGTATATGGAAATGCCTGAAGAAAACGACTCTATAGAGTTTGGTTGACATAGCTATAGTAGTTTCCGAGATATCTACAAAAAACTTAGTAGGGGGCGGGGCCACACCCACTTTTCCAAAATAGTTACGTCCAAATATGCCGCTCCCTAATTCGATCCTTTGTGCCAAATTTCACTTTAATATCTTTATTTATGGCTTAGTTATGACACTTTATAGGTTTTCGGTTTTCGCCATTTTGTGGGCGTGGCAGTGGGCCGATTTTGCCCTTCTTCGAACTTACCGTCTTATGGAGCCAAGAAATATGTGCGTGTACCAAGTTTCATCATGATATCTCAATTTTTACTCAAGTTACAGCTTGCACTGACGGACGGACAGACAGACATCCGAATTTCAACTCTACTCGTCACCCTGATCACTTTGGTATATAAGTTAAAAAACGTTTCGTTATTTTTACTAAAAAAAATGTTTTCTGGGAGCTATGCTCCTTTATTGAATTCCACTTAAGAACTAAAATTAACAATTAATTATACTTAACTCTAGACCTATGTTTGCCGCTGCAACGGGTACGGAGTTTGCTGACGCTGCGCTTCCCACAGGTTGGCACTTCGCTGACGCAGCGCTTCCCACAGGTTGCCACTACACGTGTCGCACTCTCAGCGATTTAGTGGTGTCATACTATATTACTTTGTATCATATGATATTAGTGCATCATATGATACTTTTTGAATGTATGGGGTGCTAACTTATATAACCCTATATCTGACTCTTTTAGTTTTAGGACTTACAAACAACCGTTATGTGAACAAAACTATAATACTCTCCTTAGCAACTTTGTTGCGAGAGTATACCTGAACCTTTCTATGTAAATCAGTTTGTATAAAATTCTCACAATATCAAATACTGATTTACATACTATGAATTTCACAATTCCTAAATTAAAAGTACTTAGTACGAAAATTTTTGTCGGCCGACCTATATAAATGTTTCTCATTAAATTTTCTAGTTATGTAGTAGTATGTACTACATAGTAGTATGTACTACCTAACTAACCTACATTTTTCCCAAGCCTTCACTAACTTTCCATAATTCTGTGGGTACTGATGTAGTTTAATTTATTTTTGTAGTCAAATCAAACGTTAAAACGTAGTCGGCATGAATGTCAAGCTCTTTACTGGCATAACGAGACTTCTCAAGGGAAATGTGCTGAGATAAATTTTATTACAAAGTTCAATAAACCGTAGTATCTGGTCAACCGAT
This sequence comes from Bactrocera neohumeralis, assembly GCF_024586455.1. Taxonomy (NCBI): domain Eukaryota; kingdom Metazoa; phylum Arthropoda; class Insecta; order Diptera; family Tephritidae; genus Bactrocera; species Bactrocera neohumeralis. The sequence continues at coordinate 27,805,623 of NC_065919.1, read as the reverse complement.
TAGCCTATTGTTCATTATTTCGAAAATACTTGTAAGAATAGTGTGCTCAATAATGAACAAGTAAAAAAGGTCCAAATAAAATTACTCAATCAATATTTATGAAATAAATTTGCAAAAAAAAAAAGTATTTCTTTTTATCTAGAAACCCTAACCCCTCCCTTAAAATTCAGAGAAAATTCTTTCCAACACTTCCCTTAGCCCCCATATATCTAATATAAGGATTTTCGAGTGATTTTATACGGCATACCTGGGTCTAGAGTTCATCGAAAAAATGTCCATATCTTATATGTACTACCTGTTGCTAAAGTCAAACTTGCATAAATTTATTACGTATTCGCTAAAATTATATGTATAATATTACGCCGGTGGACATTGCCGGAAGGTGCATAGCCGCGAAGGTGGCTATCAGACTCAGAGAATATGGTTTCTTAAAGGAACGTGCATCTGGTCATTCGGATATCCTTACAAACTTTTACTGCATACCGGATCATCTGGATCATGGAGTCGCCATACCGAACTCTGGCGGCTCCTTCTCTGCCCATATACCGACGAGGGAGTTATGGGAGGGAAAAAGCCGTTGCAGGAGAGGGGCAGTAAGCTTCTTTACGGATGGGTCAAAGCTTGGGGGGAAGGTTGGTGAAGGGGTCTACTGTCGGGAGCTCTCCATCAACTCCTGTTTCAGACTTCCCGACTACTGTAGTGTATTCCAGGCTGAGGTCGCAGCCATCAAGATAGCAGCTGATTTGCTGTTACAGAGTGCATCCACCTTCAGACGTGACGTGCCACCTTCAGAAGTGACTATTCACTCAGATAGTAGAGCGGCTATATTAGCCTTGAACTCATTCGAGGTGCGTTCAGGGTTGGTCGAAGAATGTCTAACGTCGTTATCTCTAGCAGCTAGATGTTTCGTGATTAGACTGGTGTGGGTGCCGGGCCATAGCGGAATTGCGGGCAATTGCAAAGCTGATGAGTTAGCAAGGAAAGGCACCCTAGATTCATTATCGGTAGAATGGAAACGGATCGGTGCTCCTGTTTCTTCTTGTGGTCTACTACTAGATAGCTGGGCCATGCGGATGCTCGTCCAACGCTGGGCCAGCACCGGCAATTGTGCGGTTGCAAAAGCCTTCTGGCCCAGTATAGATCGCAGGAGATCAAATGATCTCTTAGTCCTCAGTAAGGCTAACATCTCATTGTTCTTCTTCTTCTTCTTAATTGGCGTAGACACCGCTTACGCGATTATAGCCAAGTTAACAACAGCGCGCCAGTCGTTTTTTCTTTTCGCTACGTGGCGCCAATTGGATATTCCAAGCGAAGCCAGGTCCTTCTCCACTTGGTCCTTCCAACGGAGTGGAGGTCTTCCTCTTCCTCTGCTTCCCCCGGCGGGTACTGCGTCGAATACTTTTAGAGCTGGAGTGTTTTCATCCATCCGGACAACATGACCTAGCCAGCGTAGCCGCTGTCTTTTAATTCGCTGAACTATGTCAATGTCGTCATATATCTCGTACAGCTCATCGTTCCATCGAATGCGATATTCGCCGTGGCCAATGCGCAAAGGACCATAAATCTTTGGCAGAATTTTTCTCTCGAAAACTCGTAACGTCGACTCATCGGTTGCTGTCATCGCCCAAGCCTCTGCACCATATAGCAGGACGGGAATTATGAGCGACTTATAGAGTTTAGCTTTTGTTCGTCGAGAGAGACTTTACTTTTCAATTGCCTACTCAGTCCGAAGTAGCACCTGTTGGCAAGAGCAATCCTGCGTTGGATTTCCAGGCTGACATTATTGGTGGTGTTAATGCTGGTTCCTAAATAGACGAAATTATTTACAACTTCAAAGTTATGACTGTCTACAGTGACGTGAGAGCCAAGTCGCGAGTGCGACGACTGTTTGTTTGATGACAGGAGATATTTCGTTTTGCCCTCGTTCACTACCAGACCCATTTTCTGTGCTTCCGTGTCCAGCCTGGAAAAAGTAGAACTAACGGCGCGGGTGTTGAGGCCGATGATATCAATATCGTCCATCTCATTGTTAGTGGGTCTTTTAACAGACCACTGTCCTATTGGCTTACATGCGGTAAGAATGGGTATCTTGCCGGATGCTGAATGCAGATGCTGTTTAGAGGAAGATGCGGTAGAAACAAGCCAGCATTTCCTGCTTCACTGTCCCACTTTTGGGAGGTCAAGACTCAGACACTTGGGGGCGCATACCTTTGGACACCCCACCGAACTGGCGGGTGTTGAAGTTAAGCGTCTGTGTAACTTTATATTGGCTACAAAGCGCTTCGGCAATCTGTAAGCCCGAATACGGGAGTTTTTCATTTAATGGCATCACAAAGGACTAATTTGTTAGTCTACGTGGGATCATCGATCAGCCATATTTACCTAACCTTTACCTAACATACATATATCTGATAAACTATTCGATCTGCCTACATACATACATGTGTACATAATGTGCTAACAATAAAATGTAGTATTTATTGTTACATATTTTTCAAGCGAGATCCAATTATCATAGTAACAATAATAACAAGTCAGAAAAGGCTAAGTTCAGGTGCAACCGAACATTTTATAGTCTTGCAATTTGCAAAAATCAAAGCCAGAGAAATACTTTAAGGTGTAAAACCAATCATATAAATCCTGATATTAGTTACATATGAGCTAGGCCAAGTTTTCGCTAAAAATTATCTATTTTTGGCACAAAGATACACTACTCTGTTATTTTCAGTGGGATAACTCACATATTGGCCGATATACGTACGTATACGATGGAGGAAAGTTTGAAAATCACAGTTTTGAGAAAAACGCGTTTAAAGTTTCAAGTTCATTTAAAACTATGACGTAACTGCCAACTCAGCGCTCCGAACAGCACTTGCTTTTACCTGCTGTATCTTTAAAACGACTTGGAATTTTCAAAAATCCCTTTACTACCGTATTCTAGACATGTTAAGACAGCAATTTATGAAAAAAAAAAATTTGTATATGCGGTACAAAGTCAATCGGAAGTTCGAAGATCTTTATATTAAGTATATGGGGGCTAAGGGAGATATTGGTCCGATTCAACTCATTTCTGACATATAGACATACCATTATAAGAGAAGGATTGTCCCTTAATTTTAGTTGTAGATATCACACATTGACCGACATTTTCATTCAAAAGCCAACTATAGGTATCGGGGTCTGAATATTTCGTCTGTTTTCACACTGTGTCATAAGAATGTAAGAAGAATGTCACTAAATTTTGTCAAAATCAGTTGGTTGGGTCCCGAGATATGAGATTTCACCAAAAAGTCCAATTTTCACGCTTCCATAAAACTCTCTCAATCCATCTCGGCGGTAAAATTTTATATCTCTGGCGTATTTAGTTATTAATTTATCTCCCCTTGAGTAGTATTTAACAGTACCGTTATATGGGGAGTGCGCGGGGTTATCTACCTATTTCACCCATTTTCACACTGTCGGTAGAAGTCATTTTAAGATTTGTACTCAACAAATTTGATTGTTTTAGCTTAAGTGGTTTAGGAGATATGTAAATTAAACTTGTTAGAGGGCGGGGCCACACCCACTTTCTCAAAAAATTTTGCTCACAGGTGCCCCTTGCCACTGCGATCCTCTGTACCAAATTACAGTTTTATATCTTAAGGGGGTCATCCCATGTGATGGCCTGTTTTTTAGGGATTTTTAGGATTTTTTTCTACGACCAGTAAAATAGATAGAGATTTAAGTTTAATATTATTTATTAATATATATTTCGACAATATAAATATAAATTTTTAACTAAAAATATTGTGTATAACTGGAGTTGCAGCGTTCTGAACACCCCCGTCTCGAGAAAATGAGCTTGCACTTCCTCCACGATTCCGGCTGATTGGCTTATCCAAAATACACGGAATGAACTATTATCAAATGAATATACAAAAAATTGGACTTTTGGTAGACATTTGAAATATGTAAAAGTTGCGATTTTTCCGTTTTTTTTTGTGTTTTTTGCGATAAAAAAATAGAAATTTTGCAGATTTTCGATTGATAATAGTTCATTCGATGCGTTTATATGTGTTGAGTATGTCCTATAAATTTCAAGTCATTCGGTCAAGCCGTTTTTGAGATACGATGGAGGAAAGTTTGAAAATCACAGTTTTGAGAAAAACGCGTTTAAAGTTTCAAGTCCATTTAAAACTATAACGTAACTGCCAACTCAGCGCTTCGAACAGCACCTGCTTTTATCTGCTGTATCTTTAAAACGACTTGGAATTTTCAAAAATCCCTTTACTACCGTATTCTAGACATGTTAAGACAGCAATTTATGAAAAAAAAAATTTTTGATTTTTTGAGCCCATCACATGGGATGACCCCCTTAATTTAGTGCTCAGTTATAGCATTTTATATGCTTTCGATTAATGGCTATTTGTGGGAGTGGTGGTGGAACAATTACACCCATCTACATACGAACTCAAAATTGTTTTGTACTAAGGAACCCACATACAAAGTTTCATCGAGAAATCTCAATTTTTCAGCTTGCACGGACGGACAGACAGGCCGTCAACCGAATTTCAACTTTTCTCGTTTCTTTAGGTGATACGTACAACCGTTAGGTAAACAAAATTATAATACTCTGTACCAACTGGTTACAAGAGTACATAAATATAGATTCGTAAGTATTTCCGCAACTATGTAACTAGAACTTTTAAGTAAGTTATAATAAATAGCTGGTCTAAAGCCATTTTACTATATACAAATATGGATAGGCATCTATGGCTTAAGGAACTTTACGCCCAACCACTAAACCTATATAAACAAAATTCATTGGGAACAAATTTTCTATTTTATCCTCATTCTGTATGAAAATGAAAGAAATCTGAACATAACCACGCCCACTTCTCATCTAACGGTTCTGTTGAGAAACTAAAAACTAATAGTGCGATAAAACAAATGCGTCAGAAGCATTAAATATCACAGCCAATATGGTGTTGAAGCGCTCCATAATCGATGCAAAAGTTTGACATTAAGGCTGATACTGCTCTCTTTTCGGTGAAATTATATTTCTCAGGAAATTGGTTGCATAACATTATTCTAATATTAATATGTTATATGGTGAAAATAGGTGAAATTGAATACATCTACTCCTCTGAAGCACCAGTAAAGCCATCGGAATAAACAAACAAAGAGCGTCCTTACGAAACGCCATAATATCGAAATTACACCATCACTTTTCACGCCCCCAAATATCGAATATGTGAAACGAACTAGTACTTCTCCGTCCCACATATCTAATTTAAAGGTTTTCAAACTTTTTGATGACTTAATACCGCTTTTTCGGCCAATATGTGAGTTATCTTATTGTAGTCAGATAAAAGTCAGAGAGCGTCAGTGTCTGCTTGACCATAAAATGGAAAAAATCGGGTGAATAATTTTCCTAGCTCCCATATAGATTTTCAAACATTGACTTTAAACCGGATATGTCGGTTATACTATCTTTGCTAAATTAAGTATAATATTTTATATATTGTCTATATATATTTTAATGCCGAAAATATGTGAAATCGGTCCATTCATAACATTGCAAGGAAAAATGTCCTCGAGTATACTTGAGTAATGCCAAAAATACCCGATATACCCGATATAGTCATATCCGACTTTTCACCTGACGTAAACCGTTTATGTAGGTCAAAATGTATGATATTTTAATGAAATTAAATAGCTCTTTTGTATATTATAAGAAATTAGATACCACATACTGTTGTAATCCAATCACTGTTTCGCCAAATAATGAATGTTCAACGCTAGAAAGTATTACCCCGGTTTTTTTTTTGTTTTGAGGTTTCGATAGTTGGCAGTTGGTTTAAAAATAAATATGTATGCAATATAGTACATATACTATATGAAAATGATTGCAGAAGATTGTTATGAGTCGCTATGGAGAGAATAGTCGAACTAACATTGAAAAACCAAATTTCATATAGCATTTTATAGTACATATAATAAAAAGTATATTTGTAGAAATTTTTAATTAATTTAATTTTTACTTTTATTTTATTTTCATTTTGTTGGTATCGACTATCATACTATCGAAAATACTTAAATGAATAAAGAAAACGAGAGCTGTAAGAAGCACAATCTAGCAATTAGATACTGTATTAGTCTTGAGTATCAGCTATGTCAGTATTCATCCATTTTGTACTAGTTCTGACACAGTCACGAAACGTGTAGTGCGAAACTATGGTTACCTAACTAATCTTCTTTTGAACTACTGTGGTTTTACCTAATACCATGTTCAGACCGACACTTAATCACACGATTTCGGCTGTTGAGTGGTTTATCCCACTAATCTTATAAATTTATCAAGATTTCGCCATACAAAAATGACAGTTCAAAATCACTTCATCGGAGTGATTTGAAACTGATCCACGCTAAATCTCTCTGTGCGACTCTGAGTTTGCGCCATCTACTTGGCAGCATTGGAAATCTATTATATTATCACAGCTGATTTAGACACTACAAAAAGGAAAAAATGTAAACAAACAAATTTTTATTAGAGCAATGAATCTAATTTCTTCTGAAAATCGACTTCCAAAATGAAAAAAATGCGTCCATTATTTCCATTATATGGAAAATATTTAAAAGAATACGGCTTTTATTACAAAATACTATATGACAATGTTTTCTTTTGATAAATATTGAGCGATGTAAATTCTTGAATGACAAAAACAGCTGTTTTTAATCTTTTCAACGGCAGTAAGAACTCTGTTGGGTTATGAAATGCTTAAATGTAATCTAATCTTTTAAATTTTCGGTCTGAACATGGTATTATAAAGAACTAGTTAAATAATTGTAACAGAACAAAAAATTTCTTCATTCAAGACGTTGTAAATTACATCTCGAGGACCAGTGTGAAACTTCATTAAGATTGATTTAATAGTTCGATAAAAATCTTGACAACTCACTTTGAAAATACAATTTCGAGAAAAGACATGTATCTCCAAAATGATAGATTATAATTGGGATAAAGGCGTGTTATTATCCGATTCCATAAATGTACCGGGATTTCCAATATAATGATGTGATTTCTAAGAGTCATTTCAACCATTTTCTATATGTCATGATCAGTAATTTTTTTCACTGTATTCAGTAATGTTTACAATTTCATTAAGGAGAGATATACGCAAGAAAAACGTTTACAAATTAATTCAATTATAATATCACAATAATCGTTCTCCAATTGAAACTTTTCATGCGCTGTGCTCGCTATTTATTTTATATTGTTTAAAGTTACGAGCGAACATTTTTTTTTGCAAAAGGTCCAAGTGCCAATAAGACAAAGAACGGCTGGAAGAAATGAAAATATTGCTACAGTTAGGGCAAAGTTTGCTGAAGACCGCAATTTGTCAATTACAAGACGCTCACAAAAATTGGGACTGTCTCAAACTGGCGGATTTCGAGAAAAAATTTAAGCTTTCATCCGCATAAAATTGTTCTCACTCAAGAACCGTAACCATTGGACCACCCTAAGCGGTGTGAATTTGCTGATTTTGCCTTGGTACAACTTAAAACTGATAACGATTTTTTAAGAAAATCATCTTCTCCGATGAGACTTACTTTCATCTGTGTGGTGCAGTAAATAAACAAAAATGGTGCGAAGAAAATACACAAATTGTTCATGAACAACCTTTACATTTACCTAAAGTGACAGTTTGGTGTGGTTTTTAGTCTGATGGAGTCATTGGTCCGTACATGTTTCGAAATGAAGCTGGTGACACTGTTACTGTCAATGGAGAGCGGTATAGATCGATCATAACCAACTTTTTATGGCCACAATTATAAGTAGTTGATCTTGACAACATCTCGTTCCAACAAGCGGGGCTAAGTGCCTACAGCACGTGTAACAATCAAATTATTGCGAGAAAAGTATGGAGATTCGATTATTTCAAGAAATTGTGACATTGAATGGTCTCCAAGAAGTTGTGATTTAAAACCATTAGACTAACTCTTGTGGGGTTATTTGAAGTCATTGGTCTTTAGCAATAAACCAGACTCTCTTCAAGCTTCAAAAGTCAATATTGGACGTGCTTTTCATGACATATGACTTAATTTTGTGGAAAAAGTGCTCGTAAATTGAGTTCATCGAATTCGTTCCAGCAAAAAAAGTTGTGAAGGCTATATGAATGATGTTATATACAGAACTTAATTGTATCGATTGTAATTCACATTAAATAAAAAAACATTTGAATTACCTTAAGAATCAGTGTCTTTTTGAAAAGAATTCATATCACTCTTATTGGTAAACCCTGTGTAATGAACTCTTCGAGAAAAACATTTGACTTGAAATGAAGTGACATATAAACAAAATTTATAACAAGTAAGGAAGGGCTAAATTCAGGTGCAACCGAACATTTTATAGTGCAAATTGCAAGAATCAAAGCCACGGAAATACTAAGGTCCAATCACACAGAGTAAAGTCAGCCTGATGTTCGATAGAGGGGCTAGGCCAATTTTTCGCTCAAATTTATCTATTTAGGCAAAAAGATACACTGTTATGAATAAAACACGCTCTCTTATTTTATTCTCAGCAAATTTGGTATTTGTAGCTTAAGTGGTTTAGGGGATATGTAAATTAAACTTGTTAGAGGGCGGGGCCACAGGTGCCCACAGGTGCCCCTTGCTACTGCGATCCTGTACCAAATTGCAGTTTTATATCTTAATTTAGTGCTTAGTTGTGGCACTTTATATGTCAACGGCGATTTCTGGGCCTGGCAGTGGGAATTTTGTTTTTGTACTAAAGAACCTACATACTAAGTTTCATCGAGATATCTCTATTTTTATTCAAGTTGCAGCTTTCACAGACGGACAAACAGACAGTCACCCAGATTTCAACTTGCCTCGTCATCCCGATCATTTATATATACATTACCCTATATCTACAAGTATTTCGATTAGTTTTAAGTGATACGTACAGCCGTTAGGTGAACAAAACTATAATACTCTGTAGCAACTGGTTGCAAGAGTATTCATTCGCTCTAGCCGCGATATAATTCTGGAGTTAAAGCATTACAAACCAATTAGTTCTACACTAGTTTGCTTCTTTGTAATGTGTATGTGCATAACAAAAATTGATTTATTGATTTGTATTATTAAGATAGAGAGTAGAGTAGTTTGAATTGATTGTTAAACATAACTGAAAATTTATTTATTTAGTGTGACAACTCAATTTCCTATTAATTAAGTAATTTGCATATAACACACAAGTTATGGACAGATAAAGAAATATCTACTTCTAGAAACTACAAAAATGTCATTTTATTAACGTCATAGTATGATCTGCATAAGTAAATGTGGTTTTATAAAAGCCATAACTTTTCACTTGAAGAGCGTGCGCTGTCGGCTTGTTGGTTGGCAGTAACCTAAAACTTGATACTTGCGATTCACCGTTCACCTATTTATTTTTTAATAAACGATTGTGTATAACTACTTTTTGTATACTGTAACTGCAAATAATAAATAAAATCAATAAACAAAGGTTAAGTAGGGCTAAATTCAGGTGCAATCGAATATTACGTACCAGGCCGAGAAAAATTATATACATATGCATGTGTACACACAATGGTGTTTCTTTTATATATATTGAATATACTTGCATAGGGGATAAGGCAACTGATTTCATTTATTGACGTTTATGGCGGCTGGGGTAATTCATGGACGGATTCTCCCATTTTCTGCACCAACCCACAATATACTCGAGATAAAATTATAAATCAACCATTGACATTGATATTTTACATATAGTAAACTATTATAGATATTAGATATAAGGGATTCGGTAAAATACCGCATGCATTTTATTCATTTTAAGCATCAAATACAATTATTATTAGGAAAAGGTTTGCACTTTATTTTATTAATATATTATTAAAAATTGATTTATAAAGTCAGGCATATGTAGGTTCGGAGCTGGGTTGTGAATTTCTAAATTCCCCCAACACTTTGAATTAAACATTTTATTCTCAATTTTTTTCGAATTAATTTTTTTAATCCGGTATTTGGGATTAAAATTATTATATATACATTTTTAATTTTTAATTCAATTATTTTTTAATGCATTATTTACCACCCTGGTAAGCAGGAACGAACGCAGGAAAAAAATTTGGGGGGGGGGTTTTATGTAAAAAGACAATGTTTCATTATTTTATTCACAAATTGAAGTCTAATCTTCTTTTATTTTGGGCCATAACATTTAAAATCTCTTCCTCCGTCACGTCTATATCTCTATGGATATTCAAGAGAGCCATTCCGTTCAGGCGTGCTTCTCCAGTTTTATTTCTTAAATGTGTTTTAAGCCTGCGAAGTGAGGAAAACGAGCGTTCACTTGAAGCGACAGATATAGGGATCCAATCTTTAAAAAACGATGCACTAAAAAAGTTTTGGATCTCTTTGTTTGATTTAACCAGTTCCTGAAAATATATTCAAAATTTTAGTTAGAAAATATAATCTGAAGAAAAGATTTTTAACCTTTTCCATATTCTAAATTCAGCAAATGAAAAACAAATAATAAGTAAAGTTGTGTATCTAATTCAGACCAGTTTTTTCTGGTTGTTTTTATTAAAAATATAGACATTTTAGTTAAGACACTCAAGTATTTTTTTGCAAAAAGCATAATTTTTTTAAATTTAAATTTATTTCACAACAGTTTGCTCATGGAACGAAAACTGAAAGTCATAATAAATGAGTTTTTATTTTTCCTGTATTATGATTAACAATAAACTGTAAAAAAAAATAATAGAAACCTTATTGGTGACTTTTCAGTTCAGAACTAATTTTCAAAAGAAGTCCATTTTCGACTCACAATTCCCCTTAAATCTAAAAAATCCAGTTCAGCAGCCACAGAGTTATAAGGCAAGCTCATTACTTTGAAGCAAATTAAAAAAAATGTCTCTGTCCAGTTTATATTTTTCTGGGTTTTTTAATTGGCCTACATTCCCACAACTTTTTAATACTATCCAGATACAATAGGTTTGTTTTTAGTTTAACATTTTCATAGTTTCAAAAAATTAAATTCTATCAGCAGAAAAGTATCAAAATAGGCCGTTTGTGAACAAAAAAGTATCAAATCACAAAATTTAGAAAAAAAAGTATCAAAAAAGATACAATTGTATCAAAACGGCAACGCTGTTAGTGACTAATGTATTCATTTATTTTACATATTCATACATCGTCGGCAGAAAGATTGCTTTGAAAACAACAAATTACAATTTTTCAAATGACTATGTAGAATTAAATTCCGTAGTAAAAATTCAATTACTACGGGGGGGGGGGGGGGGGGTTTAAGACCCAACCCCCCCCCCCCCCCCTGCGTTCGCCACTGCTGGTAAGCATGAAAATGAATATCTTAAAAATATCACAGTAGATTCAATTTGCAGCGAAGAAGTATTTTAATTTACATACATATAATGATGATGTTGATCTGACAAAAATTGGTTGGTTTGACAATAATTTTATTAACAGTCCTCTGGGTTTAAATATACTTTTACAAATTTGCAGTTCTTTTGAAGATGCAAATCTTTGTTTTATGGTTTCTTACGGAGTACTATACACACGCTAGTAGCCATACATAATACGGATGTTTTTCTTGGCATGCGATTGTTCAGTTTAGCTTCAAATTTAAATTGATAAAACTTATATCATGAATCAACATACTCATGCCATGGATTTTAAACTAAAAATGTTGCAATTTCATTTGTTTCTCAAAAACACAATTATTGATGTTCAATTCAAATTTCGAATTCTTTGCCGTAACAGTAAAAAACGTGCGGATAATAATGGTGTTTCTTTTATCAAAATACTTCAACACTATAACATCACACAATCATCACATATGTACATAGCATCACAGGACATAATTACTTAAAATAATGAAAATGTGCCTCAACATACATACCTTTCCTAGTTGGCAAACAATCTTTAGGTCACCGGTAATATCTGGCTTCTTAAGCATTGTGTAAAGTTATTAAATTTTACTTTTATATGAAATGTAATAAAGCGTTGCACACAATACATTTTTATAATAGGACTGTTTAATTGCTTCAAAATTATCACACACAGTTTAACAGTGCACTTATTTATACGAAATAGACCAATACTTTTTGTGCTTCATTTTTTCCAAATTCATTTAAAAATTCTTACGCAAAATAAATTTTTACATTCTTTAATCTCCTATTTAATGATTAACACTCCATACGCGACGATGGCAGTTACAATAATACTGAGTTTAAAATGAAATAAAATGTAATATGTTGATTTTTCCACGGTGATTTTCTCAGTAGCAAGAAAATCGCTCAAATAGAGACTACTTAACATATATACTTGTATTAAGTTGGCAAGGGGACACGTGATTCACGAGTTATAAAATTTGTTGTAAAATGTTAATGCGGTTAATTCAAATATAAACGTAATATTAATTGGCCTGCGTATTTATTATTTGCCTCAAAACAAAAACCGCTAATTGCAGACTAGATTGTATGGTGAAATTATGGTAGAATTAATTAGCTTGTAAATTTCTTATTAAAAGGCCATAACTTTCCGATTAATAATATTTTCACAAATATTAGAAATCAAATAATTGCCAAAATACTACTTTCAACAACAACGAGTATCGTAATTTTGAATATTGTGGCGAACACGAACAAAATAGAATCGACGATAAATTGCCGGAATTAACTAGTCTGCGATATTGGTAGTTGCCAGAATGTCCGATTGACAAAGTTTTGTTAACGATTTAATATATAATAGTTGCCTGATTGTGCAATAGACATAGTAGTTCTAATAAGGGTGTTGCTTAGTAAAGAGCTACTATAAGAAAGAAGCTGTAAACTCAAATTTCGAGTAATAAGTTATTTCATTAAGAAATAAAGATAAATACAAAGACATTAAATTGGGACTTTTATTTAACAATATAGAGATCAAACTCAAGAGTGAGTTAAAGGATAAACGATTTATCGAGAAATCCGTTACAATTGGTGTCCGAAATGGGATTGTCAAATAAATTCTCAAGGAGATAATTATTGAAATGGCAAAATTTAACGAACTGGAACTTCCACAACTGAAAAAGGAACTGGAGTGACGTGACTTTGTAACTAATGGAATAAAAGCCGAATTACAAACATGTTTGCGAGAGACCATGTAAGCGGAAAACATTAGTGTTGACGAATATGCGTTTCAATTAGAATTTGATGAAGAAACACCAAAGATAGAAGATCAATGTTCATCAAAAGTTATAGACACAAACGTAACTTTGGCTGCATTGTCGCAGATTCCAATGCAACTATCGACACAAGGGAAGGAGCAGGATAGCCGTATATCGACACAGTTGAAAGAAGAGGACGGAGTTAGAGACGAAAGAATTGAATTGAAAGATCGTATCCACGAGCTACAATTAAATCGGCCAATTATTTCAATAGCTTCTGCCAAAATAAAACCTCCATCATTTTATGGCACAGTTCCGTTACTTGTTTTTAAGCTTTTATTCGAAAAGACGCCATCTGCAAATAATTGGAGCGCTGAAGATTAATTAGCTGCATTGTTCGTTGCATTAAAATGATCTTCAGGGGAGATATTACAGACCTTTCCAAACTCCGAGTTAAGTAATTATATTCATTGATCGGTGCATTAAAAAGGCGGTATGGTGGTAAGCACAGGAAGCAGATCTTCCAAAACGACTAGCAAAATCGCCGCCAAAAAACCGATGTGTATCTGTAAGAGATTTCTACAGTGATTGAGAGGTTTGTTTATGCGCATACATTCGTGCAGTTCATCGAGAACATGAAAGTTCAGACCGTTAATGGAATACGAAGTAACACTACACGCTTCGCATTAGCATTTTCAAAATTAACGTATACTTTTCTGCTTAGAAATCGAGCGAAATCAGCGAAATTAATAAATAGATTAAGGAACTAGAAACAAACCATCAAAATAAAGCTAAACAACTCTTTCTAAGATACTCAACTATTTTTGATAAACACGATTTCAAACCAGGAAGAACCAAAGTTGTGAAACATTTTATTAACACAGGTAATGCAACACCAATTCGCCAGGCTCCTCGCGTTCCTTTACCAAAACGTTAAGTTATCAACCAAACTATAAGTAATTTGAGCGAAAGCGGCGTATTCGAACTTTCAGCGAGACACGTTGTACTCGTTGTTAGGCACAAAATGGTTCTCAACTATTGATTTGAAAAGTGGATTTTGACAAGTGGAGGTGTTCAAAATTGAACAGAATCATTACTTCAAAATAGGCGGAATAATTAATATATTTATATTGAGACAATTTTATATTATTTACAAATAAGATAAGAAATATTGTAGCTATTGTAATAAGTTATACAGTCCACATACATATATTAAATAAGACAGAGGAAATATACATAAATAAACACATAAATATACATGCTTATATATGTATGCAACACATATACATACACGAAGCACGTATACATTTAAATGCAATAGGCATGCACTCAAGATATGTAATATAAACATATTTACTTAGGTTTGGGCAATTGATTACAAATGCACTTGTGCACTTGAAAACAGCCCAAACCATACAACATAAATTATATGACAGCACACACACACACACACACACACACGTGTATTAAATTGTATACTGGAAACAACCCCATGTGGTGTTCTGTAACATACATACAGAACATACATATATTTAATTAGATAAGATAGTTTTAAAATTTGTATATAAGCAAGAAAAATACCAAATAAAAATCAGATTTGAAAGACAATCTCAACTGAAAAGATTCCTTTTATTTACATATTTTACTTCCCCCCACCAGTGGTAAGTGGTAAAAGAAAAATTAAAAGGAAATATTTCAAATAAAGGAGCCGTTAGCTATCACTTATTGTCCCCCACCCGAGGTAAGGAATAAGTGTCGCAGAACTGCAATAACCTTTATTAACAGGAGGTAAATGAAGAATACAAAGAAGAATTCTAGCGTTGGAGATGATCCATGGCAATTTACCGCAATGCGCTTTTGATTATGTAAAGCTCCTGCTACCTTTGATTGACCTGTGGACCAGGTAATAAACGGATTGCACTGTAAGACCTGTTTGGTATACCTCGACGACAGCATCGTGTTGGCTTAAAATTTCGATGAACATCTTCGAACTTATAAGAGGCTTTCCATCATATAGCTGCGCCGGTCTAAAGCTAAGCATGATGAAGTGTTCCCTTTTCAAATACATAGGAAGTAAGCTGTTTGGGACACAAAGTGACAAGTGAAAAGATAGAGGCAGTAAAAGATTGACCTACTCCTAAAAATTAACATGAATTGCGCAATTTTCTTGGACTGTGTCCTTATGATCAACGATTCGGTCCAAATTTTGCCAGCGTAGGATGTAGCCTAGATGAACTTACGAAAGAAAAAACAGAGGCTTTGAATGGAATAAAATACAGGAAGAGGCTTTCCAAACTCTGAAGAATCGATTAAGTACTGATCATCTCCCAGGATCAGCGTTTATTTTGGTGGGTATGCAGTAGTAGGTGTTCTTTCATAAATGATTGACGGGCATAAGAAAGTGGTGGCGTATTATACTCAGACAATGAGCAAACCATAGAGAAATTATTGTGTAACTCAAAGGAAATTACTGGCGTTTGTGAAGTGCATCAAACATTTTCATAAGTTTCTTTATGGCCAGCGTTTCCAAGTCAGCACAGATCATACAGCATTAAAATGGTTTCTACAATTCAGGAACCCAGAAGGACAATTGGCACGGTGCTTTGAGATATTATAGGTGCCCGATTAATAATAATAACTTCAGACTGGGATCCAGTAGAGCTATAAAAGTTACAGCAACAAGATACGGATTTGAGGTGTGTAATATATTGAGAAGAGATAAGCAAACGACCCACTAAAGAAGAAATAGCTGCAGGAGGCCCAGTTGCTAAGGCACATTGGGCATTATGGAATAGTTTAGTTGGTGTATGGATGCTTTCATCAACGGAAAAACAAAGATTTTATTGGATTGGTTGTCAGCAATCAGTTACGAAGTGAATCGCCAATAGTGCCGAATGCTTTGTAGCTAAAGGGCCGAAGTCCACCAGTCATGGTTAAATGAAGCAGTACAATTCGGGTGCGCCGTTTGAGCGAAGTATACGCAATTCCTAACCAAGAGGCAGAAACGGTAGCGGAGGTATCCTTCAACAATTGGGTATCGAGATACGGTGTTCCAATAGAATTACATTCCGACCTTGGGTAGAATTTTGAATCCGCTTTAATTGAGGAGATGTGCCAGAAACTGGGTATCCGGAAATCCGTACAACTGCACTACATTCGCAGTCCGATGGCAGAACGATTCAATCGAACTTTGGATCAACATTTGAGGATATAAATATATCCCTGTTCCTGATGGCTTATCGGTGTGCAATACATGAAACAACGAGGCAGGCTCTAGCAAGGGTAACTTTTGGTACTGATCTTCGGTTACCGATTGATTTGAAATTTGGAATTAATGCCACTGTAGGAAGGAATTCTAAGGAAGTCAACAGCCTGCTGGAAGACGAGATGAAAGAAATACATGGTATGGTTAGACAGCGCACCAGAATTCTGAGCGATAGAATAAACGCAAAATACGACAATGCATTGAACTTAGAGGGTTTTAAAGAAGGAGATTGTGTATTCGTTTCACCTCTTATACTAATACATATTAATATGTAACTTTTCGTCTTGAAGTGGAAAACTCTATTGTATATATCAAACAAGTAAGGAATGGCTAAGTTCGGGTGTCACCGAACATTTTATACTCTCGCATGATAAAGTGATAATCGAGATTTCATTATCCGTCATTTACATATTTTCCAAATACCGTATTTGTGTAAAGTTTTATTCTGCTATCATCATTGGTTCCTAATGTACATATACATGTATTATACAGAGAAGGCATCAGATGGAATTCAAAATAGTGTTATATTGGAAGAAGGCGTGGTTGTGAACCGATTTCACCCATATTTTCTACACGTCATCAGGGTGTTAAGAAAATATTATATACCGAATTTCATTGAAATCGGTAAAGTAGTTCCTGAGATATGGTTTTTGGTCCATAAGTGGGCGACGCCACGCCCATTTTTAATTTTTGCAAAAAGCCTGGGTGCAGCTTCCTTCTGCCATTTCTTCCGTATAATTTAGTGTTTTTGACGTTTTTTGTTAGTCGGTTAACGCACTTTTAGTGATTTTCAACATAACCTTTGTATGGGAGGTGGGCGTGGTTATAATCCGATTTCTTCCATTATATGGAAATGCTTGAAGAAAACGACTCTATAGAGTTTGGTTGACATAGCTATAGTAGTTTCCGAGATATGTACAAAAAACTTAGTAAGGGGCGGGGCGACGCTCACTTTTCCAAAAAAATTATGTCCAAATATGCCCTCCCTAATGCGATCCTTTGTGCCAAATTTCACTTTAATACCTTTATTTATGGCTTAGTTATGACACTTTATAGGTTTTTGGTTTTCGCCATTTTGTGGGCGTGGTAGTAGGCCGATTTTGCCCATCTTCGAACTTAACCTTCTTATGGAGCCAAGAAATATGTGCGTGTACCAAGTTTCATCATGATATCTCAATTTTTACTCAAGTTACAGCTTGCACGGACGGACAGACGGACGGACGGACAGACAGACATCCGGATTTCAACTCTACTCGTCACCCTGATCACTTTGGTATATATAACCGTATATCTGACTCTTTTAGTT
This sequence comes from Bactrocera neohumeralis, assembly GCF_024586455.1. Classification (NCBI taxonomy): domain Eukaryota; kingdom Metazoa; phylum Arthropoda; class Insecta; order Diptera; family Tephritidae; genus Bactrocera; species Bactrocera neohumeralis. The sequence continues at coordinate 27,787,881 of NC_065919.1, read as the reverse complement.
TTAGGACTTACAAACAACCGTTATGTAGAGAGTATAAAAAGGGATAAGCAAGAACAAAGGCGTCGCATATTAGAGAGTGCAGCGAGTAATCTCAATAAGAAAAAGCGATTGGACTCCATATTATTTGAAAATGTATGTTATAACATTTAGTGTAAGTGAAAAAGTGTTTAACAGTACCATTATTATTGATTGTGGCTTTATGTACCTGGTGTTACAAAGCGTATTTATTGTTTTATTTTTTATTTTTTTTAGTTTTGACATAAGTGATAACCAAAAATGGGCATAGTTGATTGGTGGTACGCGTTTACAGCAGGCATTAGGAACCTTGGCGAAAAGGTCGTCAAATAACGTAACATTGTGTGTATAAGTAAGTACTGCATTATATGTTGTTTCTAAAAATTTATTGAATTTTTCTAATTGCAGATGAAAATTCTGATGCATGCAGTTATATAAAATGTGCGTCGCTTGGCCAATAACAATGCATTGGTAGTGCCTTTGCCAGAATATGATCCAACAACACCATGGTTAGGTTAGGTTAGATGGCTGATCAGAGGTCGCACGTGGACTAATAGATATAGTCCTTTGTGAAGCTATTGAAAATAGAACTCCCGTGATCGAACTTACAGATCGGCAAAACGCTTAATTTCTACACCCGCCAGTTCGGTGAGATGTCTGAAGGTATGTGCCACCAAGTGTCTAAGTCTCGATCTCCTAAACGCGGGCCAGTCAAGAAGGAAGTGCTGGCTAGTTTCTACCGCATCTTCTTCCCAGCAGCTTCTGCATATGGCGTCCGATAAGATTCCAAGTCCTACACTTATATATATATATATATATATATATATATACACCTATACACCTATACACCTATACACCTTCCGGCGATGTCCACGAGCGTTATGTTCAGAATTGCATTAAGTGCGATGGTTGGGGTGGACCTTAATGCACCGCACATGCTGATGAAAGCAGCCCGTTGAACGCTCTCGAGTTTCTTTACAAGTGTGGTCTTCTGTAAAGCCCTCCACCACATAAAGACTCCATAGAACATTATGGGCTTGGCTATGGCGTCATAGAGCCAGAGGAACATCTTCGGTGAGAGGCCCCACCTCTACAGCAGTATAGGGCAATGAATGCCTTTTTTGCTCTCTCCTCGATGTTCGGCTTCATTGAAAGCTTCTTATCCAGGATGAGCCCTAAATACTTCACTGTATCCCTGCGTCAACTCATACACGGTGCTAAGAAACATTCCTTTCACCATAAGTGCCACATCGTCTGCATAGGCAATCACCCGACAGCCAAGATCCTCTAGTTTTTTGAGAAGGTCGTTAACGACTAGGATCTATAGAAGAGAAGAAAGAACTCCACCCTGAGGGGTTCCCCTGCTCACATTTGATCATGATGAGGTGCTTGAGGTTCGATTCAACCCCAAGACCGTCTAGAGCAGCTGCGACTGCCTCCGACAGGACATTGTTGAAAGCTCCCTCAATATCAAGGAAGGTCCCAACAGCGAAGTCCTAGCCTCAATAGCTTCCTCAAGCCACGACACGATAGTGTGTAGGAAGACCTTCCTTTACGGTTGCGCTCCCGAGATAGCTGAATGGGCCTGAAATCCTCCATGTCTCTCCAAAGTTTTAACGAAAGGAGGAGAGGCTGATTGCCCTTGCCGTAACGTGGGAGCCTTCGCCTTCGGATGAACGTAACTCTGACTCGTCTCCAGGTCCCTGGGATGTAACCTAATCTGATGCAGTCTGCACCGTCCGGTCCCGGGGACTTGAACAGTTTGAACGAATTAATCGCCCATGTCAAGTGTCGCTCTTCCAGAAGGTCGGCAAAGGCCGTGCACTCAACATGCAACGCTCCGAGAGATACCTCTGCAGGGGACGTGTTGCTAGGGAAGTGAGCATCAAGGAGCATCTGAAGTGTTTCTTCACTCCTCATGGCCCACTTCCTATTTACGTCCTTGATATAACCCAGGAGCACTGGCCTTTTTTGCGAGAATGCGGCTGAATCTAGAGGACTCGTGACACCCCTCCACTTTTTCGCAGAAGCTCTTCCACGAGATCCTCTTAGCCTTTCTTAGCTCGGACTTGTATATATCGAAAGCCCTGTTTTATACAATGCCCAATCGTCAGATATCCCACTCCTATGGGCCCTGTTAAATAAGCGTCTACAGGACGCCCTAATTTCCGAGAGTTCCATAGTCCACCATTAAGGTTTTCCTCTGCCTTTCGGTGTTTTCAGTGGACAGGAGCTCTTCAGTGCAGTGTTGCACGCCAAGCTGAAGACTTCGACCCATCTCATCGGCGGTGGCCAACGCGTCCACCCCCGGTGCGCATGAGAGAGTTTGTCGCAGCCTCCTGCGGTAACATTCCGTGTTCCTAAGATTTCTGAAAGGTTTTCCAGGCGGACTTTCTCCGACTAGACTAAACCCGATATATCTGTGATCAGAAAAGGAGTGGTCATCGAGGACCCTACAGTTTGAGATCAGCGGGGCAATCTCGTGTGAGGCTAGGGTGAGGTCGAGATCCTCCTCCCTGCCTGCGGTCACAAAAATTGGAGAATTTCCCCTATTACAGATGCGAAGATTTTCGCTGACAATAAAATCAAAATGCGGCTCACCTCTAGTATTGGTATCCGAGCTCTCCCAGCTCTCCCTGGATCAGGACGACATCGGCTTCGTCTTGCTCCGTTCGAAGCAGTAGATTGGCGGAGGTCGCCTTTGCGTGTTGGCGGTTAATCTGGAGGAATTTCATCCTTCAGAGTCTCCTCTAGGAGCGCCAGTTCAGCGCCCATGTCATAATCGACCCTCACCTCCTCAAACAATTGTTCGAGGCTGAAGACGGAGTCACGGATCAACGAACCGCCTCCAGAACTCGCCACATCCGAGAGGTTTGGGTCGTTTGAACATCACTAATGCCCTCTGCCTTCTCCCCCGCATCTGCAGCTTGGTCGCCATCTGCCCTGGTATCCGTCGGGAGTACCTTCAGCACTACCATTTCGAAGCCATAGCTGATCGCTCCCTTGGCTCCGCTTTAAGCATTATCAGCGCCTGCCGATATGGTTCATCGGTTCTCTCCAGCCTTATAACTCTCCAGTCATGCGTGGGAAGTGAGGGGTTGCAGTATCTGAGGATTTCCTCGATCTCATTCCCAGTGGAAGGTTTGGCTGGCAGCCAGACACGAGCCCTAGGGTGAAGAGGAAGATCCGCTTTATCCACTGCCTCCAGTTTGACTCCCTTCCAAACCTCTTCCACCTGAGAGACTGCCTCCTTATATAAGACGGCCGATCTTTCATCTGCACATCTTGTCAGCTTCATCTGGAAGACCGAAGAGACACCGCCGCTATTCTTTCATGGAAGATGGCACCGTCCTCCTTGCTGCGGTCGAGCACACCAAGTACTATTGCGCCAGCGCTTTTAGCGACTTCGCTAAAAGTTGACTCAGCCATCGTTCGCGGTTTTTTACCAAGGGAGGTTTCTCCTCATGCGACCTTTGCCGCTTAACCGTTGGTTCAGGTATTGCTGCAGCTAGACCCAGCGACGATTTTGTCGCCAATCGCTAAAGCACCTTGCCCCCCCTGCCTGGGACAGATCTGGGTGTCGATTTCGACATCCCTTCACCTCCCTTCGTCACCTTTTCGTCGATGTTTGTAGTTGACTTGTCCATGCTAAAAGGGAGCTATCCGTCCCCCGGAAAGGTAGTCACCTTTTATGGTCCCCCAGTGACGAGGCCACGGCGAGGGTTGACGTACGCCCTTATGAGGCAGTACGTTCAGAGCCGACCAGCGTAAAGAAGGAGTTCTCTCAACTTACACCTACCACGCCAACTTAACGACGCCGGGAGGGGAACGTACTCTGAGTCCTGCCAGGGCTTTCTGATGGGTGTCACCCCATCATACTCAGGTGCCAGAATGCCGCCACCACCAGCACAGGGTTCTAACAGTTCCAAATAAGTTTCCTACTCTAAAAACCAGTTCGATGCCAAAAAAGTCGTCTAAGGAGTGTAAGGCCGTGAAGGCCGCTGGCCATTTAGCGTTACCCAGGATGCACCAGCGCGGAGGCGACCTGCACTACATCACAACACCATGGTTGCAACATTAGGTTAATTGTTCGTTTACTGGTCATGTATAACAGTTTTTCCAGTCACTTCAATCCAGAACAAAAAAATGTATCACAAAATGTTAGGTGAACACTTTGAGCAACAAATGGACCAACTTTTTGTACAGCATTTGCGGACGAACAATTAACTACTGTAAGTGTAATGTTCCTGAAAATTGTTTAACATATTTTCGAGTGTTGCCTTTAGTTCACCAACGCGAAGGTTTTTAAGACATTAATAGGTATGAATGACACAAGTAGTCAGGACTTTGCGACGAGCGATTCACCAATGCCTGAGGGGTGCTGGACTTTATCTACTTCAAAGCAAGATTAACCAAAGTTATGTTGAAAGCGATAGCACCTATACAAGTTGTAAAGAAATTTGCATATGCTACGTGGATGAGTGCCAGCTGGAGTGTACAAAATTAAATAGTATAGTATTAATAATTTTAGTATTTATTTTTAGAATTTAATAAAGATACCTTAACAAATACAAACAAAAAATAATTTAATTCTTTCTATTCATTTTAGATATTTGAAAATTTCGGAGGAAAATTATTATTATATTTAAATTACTCAATAATAATAGTTCAAATTAATTAATTTAAATGTTATTGTTAATTCAGCTTACATATGTACAAATTGTGTTAATATTAAGAATTAGTAAATTAATGATAATTTTCAAAACAAAACAACAAAATTTTAATAAATAATTTATTCTAAAAGAAAATTTAGTTTGTAATTTATATATGAATAAATAAATGTAAATATTTAAAAGATAATCTAAAACAATTGCGAAAAAATTGTAAAAATAGAAAGGAAAAATATAACTGTCATGTATTATATAAAGATACAAACTTCAAAAAAGAATAAAATAAAATAAATATTTCAATTGCTTTATTCATGAGGAAAAAGTTGACTGATACGATAGGCAGTGATGACCAATGAATAACGAAACAAATAACCCATAGCAAGTGGTGCGATGACCGTTGCACCAGTTTTCTGTGACCATAACAATAACTAAACAAACTATTTTCAGTAACAGATGGCTAACCAAACAAATGCTCAAAATTAATGACAGAGAGCAAGTAAGCTAATCACACCGACGTGCAGTGAAAGAGGAGAAATGGTTACTTTTTTTTGTCAAGGGTTTTGGTCTGACATATTTTACAGCCATTGCAAATAATTTTCTGCGTGTGTTTGTTGCTGTGCCGTTGCACCAAGAGGAAAATTCTGCAATTTCTGCACCGTGTAAAGTTTTGCAAAAGCAAGAGAATCCCCCTAATGTGATTTGTATATGGAATGTAAACAAATATCAAGCGACAATTTAGGGCCGGCAAAATATGTCTTCCAAAAACATCGATTAAAGTAGAGCAGGCACCGATTATAATGAGTGGAATGAAAGTTGTCAAGTAGTTTTCAGCGAAAACTGTGTTCGTTTGACAGATTTTACATGGACGAAAACACAAGTTTTCGTGCGAAAACCAGTTTTTCCCACGAAAACATGTTTTCGTTGTCGGTCCGAACATAGTATTACCTAATAATAATGCTCTATTGTACCATCGATAATGAAATACACATCTTCCAAATATCGATTAATTATTAGCATATCTACGATGTCAAATGCCGATTTTGACATTCCTTTCCATTTGTCATTGCATTCGTTTACTGTTTTCATTTCTGAATTTTTCGTAATTTCTAGTGAGTTTTATTAATTTTAATAACTAAATTTGTTTTGTGTGCATAAAAGTGTTGGGTGTGAGGCCTTTCTGCCAAAAGATATCGATCACATTTAAGAATGGCGCCCACTATTATTAATACAACTTCGAATGCGGAGAAGCGACCTGTTAGAGCGGCCGAACGCAAGTAAGGAAGCATTTACATAAATGCTTTTAATACAATAACAATACAATCTCTTTTTAGGTCCGAATTAATATGTCGGGTGAAATATGGCAACAGTCTTCCTGACATACCCTTTGACTTGAAATTTCTGCAGTATCCGTTCGACAGCAACCGCTTTGTGCAATACAATCCGACTTCGCTGGAACGCAACTACAAATATGAAGTGCTTACCGAACATGACTTGGGTGTAACAATCGACTTAATAAATCGCGATCTATATCAGGCCGATCCCTACGCTCAACTTGACCCAGCAGATGAAAGGTTATTGGAGGAAGATGTACACACGCCGCATGATTCGATGCGTTCGCGCCAACATTCGCGCAGTGTTTCATGGTTGCGTAAGTCGGAATATATTTCGACAGAACAGACGCGCTTCCAACCGCAAAATCTTGAGAATATTGAAGCTAAGGTGGGTTATAATGTTAAGAAGTCCTTACGCGAAGAAACGCTCTACCTTGATCGTGATGCACAAATTAAAGCTATTGAGAAAACATTCAGTGACTCCAAACATGAAATCAGCAAACATTACTCCAAACCAAATGTGGTACCAGTGGAAATATTGCCTGTGTATCCAGATTTCAAGAATTGGAAGTACCCATGTGCACAGGTTATTTTCGATAGTGATCCTGCGCCTGCTGGCAAAAATGTACCGGCACAATTGGAAGAAATGTCTCAAGCTATGATTCGTGGTGTGATGGACGAAAGTGGTGAACAATTTGTCGCCTACTTCTTACCCACTGAAGAGACTTTGGACAAGAGACGCAATGACTTTGCTGAAAATGTTTTGTACAAAGACGACGAGGATTATGAGTACAAAATTGCACGCGAATACAACTGGAATGTCAAAAGTAAAGCATCTAAGGGTTACGAAGAAAATTACTTTTTCGTTGTACGTCAAGATGGTGTATTCTATAATGAATTGGAGACACGTGTGCGCCTAAATAAGCGACGTGTGAAGACCGGACAACAACCAAGCAATACCAAACTGGTAAGACTTTTTCATCGAAATATCTATTGTACGTATACTAAATCTATATGTTATAGGTGGTCAAACATCGCCCATTGGATGCCAATGAACATCGTATGCAAAGATACCGAGAAAAACAACTAGAGCCAGCAGGTGATGAGGAGGATGAGGAAATGGAAGAAGATGAAGAGGACGAGGAAGAGATCGCAACAACTACACAGACCACTAGTGAAAACAATAATAACAAAGGCGGTGATGCTGATGATGGAGACGAATCCGAAAATGACAACGCAGAAGCAGCTCAAAAAGCGAAAGACCGTCAATCACGCTCCCGTTCTAAATCGCATGCAAAATCTAAGTCCCGTTCACGATCACGATCTAGTTCTGGTTCACGTTCAGGTTCGGGTTCACGTGCTTCACGCTCTCGATCTCGCTCCAAGTCGGGTAGTCGCAGTCGTAGTGGTTCTCGCTCTACCGCACATTCACGATCGCGGTCACGTTCTGCATCCAAATCGCCATCACGTTCTCGCTCAGCTACACCAGCAGGATCGCATAAATCTGTTTCAAGATCACGTTCACGTTCTGCCTCACATACTTCACGCTCACCATCGCGTTCGGTTAGTCGCTCCCGCTCCCGCTCGTTCTAACTCTGGATCGCGTTCACCATCGAAAACGCCAGCACGTTCTCGCTCCCGCTCTCGATCTGGCTCGCGATCAGGCAGCGCTTCTGGTTCACGTTCTGGCTCAGCCTCACGTACACCGTCCCGTTCAGGCAGCGCAACACCAAGTGGTTCGGATAGCGGTTCTGGCAGTGGCTCGGAAGCAGAAGATTAAACATAATCCCACAAAAAACTTTAATGAAAGTTGTAGTTTCTGACATAAATCTGTGTTTTCAATTTTAAAATCATCAAATATAGTATTTGAAAATAAAAATATGATTGCTAGAGAATTGCATTGCAAATATGTTGATAGTTGAAGCATTAAGATGGTGAAAAATCTATGGAAACGACCGAAGGTTGAATAACAACGCTTGTAGTCTCCGAAACGGAAGAATGTGGAGTGGACATAGGCATATCTGTAAAAGAGAAATATATTAAATTGAAAAGAACTATATCAGTGCACTTCGTACCACGCGATGAAGAGGTTTCCGACACATCGCTGCGCCATGAAGCAAAGCTGCGTGTTTTCTGCAACATATGAGGCATTTTAAGGCCTTTATCCAACATTATACGTATTACTTTCGGGCCAATGTCGTCATCATTCTCCGCCATGTCAGCCAGCTGGTTAAGTGCGCTCGAATTACGGTATTCAAATTCACGCAAATCCAATTCGCGTTCATAAGCTTCAACGAATTCCTTGCCTAAATTGCGCTCCTTAACCGCCTTCAAAGAAATTTTGACCTCGCGTTCGGCGCGCTGCAGTTTGGTTTTCTGATCTTCAATTTCCTTTTGTAGTTTTTCCAATATTTCGCTATTCTCCATGCTTAAGTGAAAACAATTCAATTTAATATAATCGATAAAGTATGTTTGTGTAATCATCAATTTAAAATACTTTTTGCCAGTTGAGATCTCCAATTGTCTTCCCAGGTTCTCATATATATGTAAATTTTTGTCATTTTCTTTTTCCACTTGACGATGTTTACTGCGTAGAGACTTGAGTTGCGTCAAGGCAAGACAATAGTTGGACTGCAATTCTTTGATTTCTTCCAAGACTTGATCTAATGTTAAAAGCAAATGGAAAAATAAGTAATACAAGTGTAAATGTTAAATTCGGCTGCAACCAAGTTACACCAAGTACACCCTTCACAAATAAATGCTTCCATAAATGGTCTTGTGTTTGATCGGCTAATGTATACGACAGACATATACTGTCCCTACTACACTAACAATTTCTTCGGAGGTTGTCGGTTGCCTTGGACAAATATAGATGTCAATTTTCGTGCAGATATCTTGCCAAATTAAAATATTTTTCATACTAGGATCGGTCACTTTGTAAGGCGAGGTTCGATCTGAACAAGTTTTTCGGATTACGAAATTTCGGAATTCGGAAATTGTAGTTTTGCCCTGGACGATAATCCATTTCATGGAGATATCTTGTCAAATAAAACAGTTATCCCTAGTAAAGCTTGATTTTGATGCTGCAGTAGTCTGATTCTGGGTATTCGGTTCTGGATTCTGGTTCCGAATAAGGAATTGTGCAAAATTTCAGATTGATATCTCAAAAGCTGAAGGACTAGTTCGCATATATGCAGATAGACAGACGGACACGGTCAAATCGACTCAGATCGTCATGCTGATCATTTCTCTATATACATAGTATACTTTATTGTATCTTCGACGTTTCCTTCTTGGTGTTCGGTGTATAAAAATTTGAAGCAGGATTTTGAATTTTCTCTCAACTACCTTCATCCACTTTCTTATTCAGGTTCTTGCGGTATGAGTCGTTTGAATGGTTCAGCAACATCAGTGTGTTTTCCATCGCCTTAATATCTTCTTCTGCCTTGATCACTTTCTCATTCAATTCGTTACCCTCATCTAGGAGCATTTGTTTCTCTTGCGCCGCAGCCACCTTTAATTGCGTTGCTGTCACCAAAGTGCCATCTTCATTCATACCCATCAGTCGGGAGGTCAATTCTAGTCGTGCACGCACGACATCAATATGTTTCGAACGTTCTCCGATGTCTGCCAGCAATGTGCTTCTTTCTTCATTCAAATGTTTACGCTTCAGATTTAGCAAATCCATTTGACTCTTTATCTCCACCAAACGATCCTTCATGGTACGATTTAGTTGCAAACGATGTTTCCCTAAGTGATAGGTATTGTTTTCGCATTCGATTATATCATTCTCAAACTCCTTGCTGCGCATCTTCAGAAGACTCAACTCGACAATCTTCTGCTGATTCTTGTTTTTTTCGACACTCAAACGTTTTATGCCGCCCTCGCAGTACATTTGCGCCTCTTTGATGTTGAAGAGCTACATATCAGAAAATATAAACGGTGCATTATAATGTATAGGTATAGGTGGGCAACAACAACTCACCATCTCCTCCAATCTCTTGTGATCAGCATTATAGACATCGGTTAAATTTCGCATATTATAGTCCAACTTTTTGTTTTGTGCTTCGGTAGTTTGTAATCGTCTTTGCAGTATCAAATTTTGCGCCTCCAACTTGGTTAAATATTTCTGTGCTTCGGCCTCTTGTATGGGGTCGAAATCTCCACCTTGTAACATTATTATTTTACGTTCAATTTGTAGACATTTGAAAGCCTAGTGGAATTGTAAATTCATTTGAAAAATTTTTTAAATTATTTATAGAAAAATACGCACCGACTCGTAGTGCACTTCCGTTAGGCGATTGAGATCCTTTTCCATTTTCTTCGTGTTTCGAATGACAGTGGTGATGCTCGCTGACAAGCCGTCATTGGAAACCTTGGATTTATGTATTTAGGTTAAAATAAATTGTTATTCAAATATCAAAGGAATTTATTTAATTATTATCCGAAAGAACCCGGTTACAATAATTAAAAATAAGAAGACTTGACCGCCAAAAGTTCTAGAGAATTATTTTATATCACCGACTTTGCCAGGTTTGGCATCAGCATAAATCATTTCCAAAAAAGTTTTGAAAAATATTGCTGAGATGAAATTCCTTGACCTAAAAATTAAGCCAGCCTGGTTATGTCATCATCATCCAATAGTTTATTATCGCGAAAATTTGAAGATACGACGAAGTGAGATCATGGGTAAAAGTACTTGTTGATTATCAATCCTTGGTTTAAAAATTCAATTCCGGAAAGGAAAAACGAGCTAATGTAGGAATCTGTCACTATCATTTACTTTTGACTCTTATTTATTTATTTTTCAGTTAAAGCCTAGGATTTATGCTGTAGACACACGAAATAGTTATTATTCCCCAAAGGATTTAGTCAGTCGTAAAATCACATGCATACATACATAAGTCGCTGAAGGGGCGCGAATGACGATGAAATGTCAAAATTAAGTACAGCCAAAAAACTAACCATCTCTTACTTAAAGTTTTTTAACTTAAAGTTGTCTTTGTCTAAACGTCAGTGTTTTGCACAGGACAATGCAAAGTCTCCAGGTTGGTTAATATATGTACATATGAGAAAAGCCTATCGTTATCAAAGAAAAAAGAAAACCAATTGTCGGCCAATGTCACAATTTCGAAGTTAAGTATTATAGAATTGGTTGTCTGGAAATTTTTTAGCTAAAAGCTCAATATAAGTAATATCTGACATTAATTTTTTTTGAAGTCTGCAGCCGCTCTCTAAAAGAATATGCTTATGACACTATAATACAAAAGTAGTGATGTAAAGAAGATTTTACGCACCTCTAATCTTCGACAATCGTTCTTTAAATTCTGCAAATAGTCCTGACTACGATAGATCAAACCATTTAACCGGAACTTATCTTTGTTTATCTCTTTTTGTGCTTTCTCTTCGGTATCGTTCATCTCTTCCAGCATTTGTAAACGCTGCTCAGCGCTTAGATGCTTATTCTCCATCTCGATTAGGCGTGTCTCTAGCTTACGTAGTACCGATTTGAAATCTTCCAATGCCTGATTGCGTTTATCTTTTTCCTTAGTCATTTTACGGTTCTCCACACGTTGTTGTTGCACTTTATTTGAGAGATTTTGCAGATCCTTTTGCAAAAGCTCCACCTGTAAAAGCAAAAACATTATAAATTTTAGGTCGTCTTTTAACTATTTGAACTATTCGGCACCTCATTCTCCTTCAATATAGTCATATCAATGAGTTTCTGGATTTGCTCTTTGATCTGTGAAGTTTCATCATTCAACAAGGCGATATTATTTTCGATTTCATGATTATTCTGAATTAAGGTATCCAAGTGTTTATCGTAATTTCTGCGTTCCTTTAAGACACGTTCAGCTTCGATGCGCAAATTCTGCAGCTCGTTCTCACCGTGTCGTATGTCGCGCTCACGCTGTAGCATTTGTTGCACCGCCAATTTCCAAGTTTCCACCATTTGTCGACGCTCCGTATGCGCGGTACGATACAGTATAGCGGTACATTCAATATTCTGCTCCAACGACTTCTGCTCTTCGTATAATTTTACCAATTCTTTACGTAGTTTCTCAAGCTCGTTATGTAGTAATTGCCGACGCAGGTCTTTTTGGCGCGCCAACTCTTGATCTTCCTTGAAATACTTCTCAATCAATTGATAGCCTTTGTTGGTGTCTTCCATTGCTTCACGCCACTCGAGCAGCACCGATTTCGCCCATTTAACGCGCGAAGTTAAGTCGTCGATGGCATTTTTTCGTCGGCACAGTTCCTCTGCAAGGGAGAGATAGGTAAAACGAGTTAAAAAGATCTGTGAAACCGTTAGTTATAGCACTTACTCTCTGTGTTGTCTATATATTCGGTGAAGCATTTAGTTTCCTTATCGATTTTGTTGATGTCAGCTTTCAGCTTCGATTGCACACGCTCGGCAACTTTGTAAAGATGTATCTCCGTGTGCACTTCAGTCTGATGCGCTTGCAGTAGTTTCTATAAGCAACGCAAATTTCTGAGTCTCATTTTACGTACTTACATGTATGTACATATGTATGTATGTATGCGGCTCAACTGCTTACCAAATTCTGATTCACACACATTTCGGCATTTTTAGAATGTTGCAACAGCTTCTCCAACCGATCCTCGGTTTGGATGTTCGATTCGAGCATTTGTATTTTCTCCTCCACCATCTGTTCCATTTCGGCCAAGATGCAGAGATTTTCCTTGCTAGCCATGGGTATTTCCGCCTGTGGGTCCCAACCCATGTCCAGCATTGCCTTTCGTATGAGTTCATCTTGTGTCTGTGAGCCCTCTTCTGTAGCCATTATGCCCTATCCGCTTATATTTTTATTGATATGAGTTCTTATTTTGTCTTTAAAATTGATATATTTTTGTTTGGATTTTTTATAGTTTCAGCAGAAGAAAAATAAAAATAGAGTATGTTATAATTTTGATTGAAAAATTTACTATCAAAAGTTGAATGAAGTTTTTGAATTCAATACAACTGAGTACTCAGTCTATGTTTTCACAGCGTTTCTACGTTTTATCAATAACATTTTACGTTATAGCAACACGTACTGTTGTCACAGGTTCCGTTAGTTTTGTGCATAAATTTGTACGAGGTTGGAAAGCCACCCTCAGTTTTGCTCACCAAATGTGACCCGCATAATATATTATATTTTTCTATGCCTATGTATGTATGTACATATGTATGTATGTATGGATTATTTGAATCTTCTGCATCTCTGAAAAATTTTATAACACGAGGATTCAAGGTGTTGATGGAGTACAAATTATTTGAAAAATCTTAAATTAATGTATTTTTACTCCCATTTGAGTTAACATCTCTGGAATTTATAATAATGAGCTGTTGTCCAAATTATGTATGTTTGAAAGGCCCCTGTTTGAAAGGCCCCTAAGGCTATGAACATATAATCACTTTGTTTCTCCTTACTAATTACAATTAATATGTACAGTTACGGACAATAAAATAGAATCAAAGGTGTTGTTTTGAAACAATGGCATAATTTTTTTGAAATTTTTCATTTATGTAGTACCTTTTCTGCATAATAACAAAGGCAATAATATGTACTTTTAAAAAAGAGGAAAATATAGCATTGTCGAATTTTACAGTTAACTGTAATTTAAAAGTGTAAGTAGCGTGCTTCGTGCTTAGTGACATAATAATAGATTCAATAGCGAAATGGTTTCATAAATGAAAAATATTGAATTTAAAACGCGTAAAAAGTCGTTAGATCTGTGGAATGAATAATTGTATCAAATATGAAAATGAAGTGGGTCGAGCAAAACATTGTTCAGAGGAGGAAAGATTGTGCGTCCAAAATTTGCAAGGAATGGGTCACGCGTAAAGGCAAATTGCAAACATATGAAATATGTCTCAAATATTTGTGTTTGATGCCTTAAAATTTCCGAAAAAACTTTGAAAAAATAGGCCGACTACAAAAATATTGCATGATTGCCGATGCGCGTACCGTTTAAGGCCCCTGCAGCCATTCAATAAGAATTATGTTCAAAAATTTCTTCAAGAACAGTAAGAAGACGACTTTGTGGACTTGCTTTAGCACATGGTCCCGAAAGGTACCAATGTTGAGAAAACGGCATAGATGCAATCGTATTCAGTTTGCAAAACGACACATTAATTACGGCAGAGCTGAAAATTAAGAAAAAATGGTTCGACATTTTATGGTCTCAATGCAAAATTAATATGATAGGAAATGATAGTTGCGCGTGAGTCCGACGTCCAAAAAAGAAAGAAATGTGCGTCCGCTACATGACTAGGTCCTTACAACCCCGTGAGGGCAATATAAGGGATTAGGATTGTTTCTCATATTGTAATGCGGGACCTATTTTTTGGATACAAGAAAACATACATAGACCGCCATATATACGTTAAAGTTTTAGATAAGGTCATTCTTCCATATGCTGAATAGAATTCGCCTTGCATTTTGGCAATTCCAACAAGAGAGCTGCCCGAAACATACTTCGGGTCGGGTCTTGCAAAAAATGGTTTTCAGCCCATGGTGCTAGCATTATGGCTTAGCCAGAGTAATCGGCAGATCTGAATCTCATCAAAAACTTTTAAAACTTTTTGTTAAGGAAAGTATTGCACCCCTTAAACAGTAAAATAAGGCAGAATTCTGAGAGAAGATACAAAGGTCTGGTATTCCGTTCCACAGAACACTTTCGATAGCCTAATTAGGCTCCCCCCCCCAAAGTAATTGAATTTTTAAATAGTAGAATTTCAATATCATCGGCATATGCCAGCAGCTGTACACTCTTATAGAAGATGGTACCTTCTCTATTTAGTTCTGCGGCTCGAACTATTTTCTCCAGAAGCAGGTTGAAGAAGTCGCACGATAGGGAGTCGCCTTGTCTGAAACCTCGTTTGGTATCGAACGGCTCGGATAGGTCCTTCCCGATCCTGACGGAGCTTTTGGTGTTACTCAACGTCAGTTTACACAGCCGTATTAGTTTTGCGGGGATACCAAATTCAGACATCGCGGCATAAAGGCAGCTTCTTTTCGTGCTGTCGAAAGCAGCTTTGAAATCGACGAAGAGGTGGTGTGTGTCGATTCTTCTTTCCCGGGTCTTTTCCAAGATTTGGCGCATGGTGAATATCTGGTCGGTTGCCGTTTTTTTTTTTCTATTTTTTTCTTTTTTTTTCTTTTTTTTTACCCTTTAATCTTTCACACAATACGCTCGATAGAACCTTATATGCGATGTTGAGGAGGCTAATCCCACGGTAGTTGGCGCAGATTGTGGGGTCTCCTTTTTTATGGATTGGGCATAGCACACTTAAATTCCAATCGTTGGGCATGCTTTCGTCCGACCATATTTTACAAAGAAGCTGATGCATGCTCCTTATCAGTTCTTCGCCGCCGTGTTTGAATACCTCGGCCGGCAATCCATCGGCCCCCGCCGCTTTGTTGTTCTTCAGGCAGGTAATTGCTATTCGAACTTCTTCATGGTCGGGCAATGGAACGTCTGCTCCATCGTCATCGATTGGGGAATCGGGTTCGCCTTCTCCTAGCGTTGTGCATTCACTGCCATTCAGCAGGCTGGAGAAGTGTTCCCTCCATAATTTAAGTATAACCTTTGGGGGTTCTACAAGAGTATGCTCCGGTCTTGAAACCTTCTGTAAGCCGCCGCATTTTTTCATAGAATTTTCGAGCATTACCCCTGTCGGCCAGCTTATCAAGCTTTTCATACTCACGCATTTCGGCCTCTATATATATATGTATATATACTATATATGTGACCTGGTCTACGAAAAGGGGCTTAGGTGTCAAAAAAAGGAGAACAATTAATGAGATAACGAAAACTGA
The DNA here is from genome assembly GCF_024586455.1 of Bactrocera neohumeralis. NCBI lineage: Eukaryota > Metazoa > Arthropoda > Insecta > Diptera > Tephritidae > Bactrocera > Bactrocera neohumeralis. The sequence goes on along the minus strand of NC_065919.1, from coordinate 27,772,038 downwards.
CGATTATTTTTAACAGCTTTTCCCAGAAAACTAGTTTTCGGACGTTGGCCCCCTTTTCGTAGACCAGGTCACATATAATGATTTTGATTTTTCTAACAAACCCTATGTCGAACATGTCTTTCAAGGGAATGAGTTATATATAGTGCAACTTCATATGCTTGGATTCCGATCCTCTGATTGTTGTATTTCCCTGGAGGAGATTCTTGCAAGTTGCAACATAATAAAATGTTCGGTTGCACCCGAACTTAACTCTTCCTTACTTCTTTTTGTTTCTTAACTTTCTTCTCACTATTTAGAAACTTTAGAAAAATATGGTAATTTCCGAATTCATTTTTTAGGTTATTTTCTGACCAGAAATTTAATTTTCTGCAAAAAAAAACCTCATTCATTTCCATACATATTTAAAAAATAAGCTACTGTAACGTCAGCAAAACAACAGCGTTGAATTCTTTTAGAGCCGTTTGGGCGTAGTGTCGCAATTAGATCAACATTAGCATCACCCAGTACTGACTAATATCAAAAGATCACCAAGAAAGTCCATTAGCTGTTCGTAAGCAGTTTAGGTGCTTACATTTGTCGAATGAGTTTAAGGCACACTTCATCAATAGGGGTAAAGAACAAACCGTTCATAGAAAGTATGGCTATAATATCATTAAGTTACTTCTCTTCGCAATAAATACAAAGCGTTGGACCAACTTGTAGCAGTCATGGTTGTAGATTTTTGAGCATCCCAAGCAATTCTGATCACAAACACCAAGTAATTTCCTTAATAGAAAAAATGAGGATTCCATGAAACATTCATCCAACTGTCCTAACCTCGACTGAGTTCCAGCGATTATTGTTTATTTTTTATAATTTCATTTATATTAGTTTTGGTCTCTGTCTGTAAAGTGAATAAATAATTATATCGAGGAAGAAAAATAAATATGTTGTCTCCCCCAAAACCAAAAAGCAATAACACGTATGATTTCTTAAAAACAAAGCTCTTATTGTAGGAATATTAACTATTATATTTATAAACAATTATCACTGCACTTTTTACAATGCCAATATAATATTTAATTAAACAATAGCTGATTTTGACTCGGCAAACCTTTAGTGGCGAATCGAATAAACAACTGGTATAAAACAACTGGCAGAATCAAAAAGCGGTATAAATACGAAAAAGTTACTCAACTTTAATGAGGAATAGAAGATAACTTTGTCACCGCTTTTACGAGTTATATACAAATTTTTGGCAAGAGAGCTTAGCGAGCAAAGAAAAACATTTACTGAAGTAAGGCACCATGCACGTTTTCATAGCATATTGTTTCCTCCATCGTCAAGTAGAAATCGTGGAAATATATTATCTGTATTATCACTAACACTGTCCACCATGCCTGTCATTAGCTGTGGCGAATAAAGCCGCATATTTTGTAATTTCTGAGTTGGGGAATTGCAATCATCACTACAGGCCACCGGCGGACCCATAGAAGTGTGTATATTTGTGGACGGTAAATGTTGACAACCGGCAGCCTGATTACCAATACCCATTTTATTACACGATTCATCGATTATATCATCAATAGCTTTAGTAAGTAGTGCCTCATCGTCGTTACCGTTACAATCGCTAGCAGCGTTTATGGCAGTAATTTCGGCACTGGCTGGTGAGTTTTGTGCATCGCCTATGTTCACGCGCGTATTCTCAAGAAATTCTTTAATGAAATTCTCTGATATATCATCGGTTGTATGTTCGAGCGCGTGCTTGTCCATATTATTTCCCGCCTCATTACCAAGTGTGGCATCTTCCACAGCATCATCCGTGGCGCATTGTTGTGGTAGGCATTTGTGTGTTCGTTGTGAGACCTTATAGCGAAAGCTTTTCTGACACACCTCACATTTGTAGGGCATAATGCCTGTATGGATGCGGGTATGCACCAAAAAGGAAACGCGTTGTCGGAAGCATTTACCTGAGGGTAATAATAATTGTGAAAATGATGTCTTATTATTTTTTATAGACTCATATTTACGGAACTTACCACACACTTCACACTTAAAGGGTTTCTCACCACTGTGTATTCGTTCGTGGTTATGTAGAGTTGACAGCTCCTTGAATGCGCGACCACAAGTAGCGCACACATGTGGCTTCTCATTACTGTGATAGAGTAGATGTTTATGATATGACTGTTGGAAAGTAAAGGTTCGCGCACAAATCTCACAAGTATACGGCATCTCACCTGAAAGTAATCCAGGTTTTTAAGATTAAATGGATTGTGTTAGAAAATGGTGAATGTATTTGCACTTTTTCGTATAAAAATCCGAAAAAATTTCAAAAGCGACCACCCATTCTAGTCATATTTTCACTTTTATGATCAAACCTAGCGGAATCTTAAAGTATCAACCATCAAAGTTTTTATCTCGAGAAGATAATATCAGTCATATAACCTATCGTGAGGTTAAGATAACTATGGGCATTAGTGGGACCAACATACATTAATTGTAAAATGTTCATGTTGGATCCCACACAATTTGTCAATCGCTCAAAAAAAGGATCTTGTCGATTGGTCGAGAGAAATTTTAACAAATTACGATAGCGGTGCTTCGACACACGGCTATTACTTCGTGACAGGTGATGAATCGTGGATTTACGCGTTTTAACCTGAAAGTATGCCGAATCCAACAAAACTTCTTCACGTACGAAGCACTTCCAAGTAAATTGTTGCCTGTTTTTGGGTTTGGCGCAACCATACCACTGGAACAACACAGAATAGTAAATTCTGAGTGGTATACAACCATTTGTTTGCCAGATGTCTTGTTTTGGAGATACCTCAATCAGAGTGAGGTGATTCGACAATTCGCCAAACGCTTGCAAAAGTGTATAGATTTTAATTGAGAAACAATACAACAATTTTCGATTATTAAAATTTGAGTTTGTTATCGAATCCTGATATTTAAACGGCAACTTAAGTATATCGTCACCTGAAATGCAAATTAACGTAACAACATTTTCGGAAATTTACAGTGGCATGAATGAAACACGAAATAAAATGGAACCTGAGTGAAAAAAAAAATTTAATATTGGTTAAAATTGGTTTATATCTGATCGCAGAACCTGAAAATGTTGGACATATGTAATATTATGTATGTAAGTTGAAGTTGTGGATCGTAGTCAATAAGACGCTCAATTTCGAATTTGTTGATGATACGTTATTTTGCATTTCAGGTGACGATATGTACTTTAGTTTGTGTGGAGCTCTGATTTTTTCACCGTTGAAGTCGGCGCTCTACACTTAGCTTAATCCAGTCCTTAGCATTTGAAAGAGTTCAAAGAGGATTCTGGATTATTTTGAAAAAAAGTGTTCCTGCACATAGAGTTGGTCTTAACCGATTTTTTTATGCATAAAACAACAATTTTCATTTATGTACTCAGGCTTGTGCAAGCCAGGTAACCTAGTAACGCTATTTCTACACTTGAACATGAAGCCAAAACAAATAGAATAAAATGAGTTGAGGAAAGTAATTCAAGCGATATAATGGACCCGTTAACAGAAAATTTACTCTGGGAGGATAAAGAAATTAGATTTGACACACCAAATGTGTGAGTATGCAGTTAATAATTACTTTAATGGTTATATTGACATTAAAATAATGTCAATTAAATTCAATTTAGACAAAAGCATCTGCGTAAAGGTGAAAAGGTTTTGGACACTATTTATCATATTGAGGACACCAAAGGCAATCCCAGCGACACTGGACGCCTTTTAGCCACGAATCTACGTCTTGTTTGGCATTCCTTATCACATAAAAAATATAATTTGTGTAAGCCTATCCTTCAGCATTATTCATTCAGTTCCAATCGATTTTTCACCACGTTCTACATTTAGCTATCGGCTATGGTCGATTTGTCAACACTAATACGCGCTCGGTGGTGTCGAAAGCTGGTGCGCCAACGCAAGCCCTCTACATATTGGCAACCGGAAGTAATACACGGTTTGAGTTCCTATTCACCGATATCTCTGGTGATACGGCACGCAGGGATGCACCCATTTTTCAAAGCATTTTCGAAATCTATCAGTATGTAGATGTGTAATTATATATTTTTTTATATAATATAGCCCATTCGATATACCCTCTCTTCAGATTATATCAACGCACATACTTGTATAGAGACCTTAAACTACGTGGCGCAATTATATTATCGGGCCAATTGATAATCATGCCGGATGAGTTGGTCTACAACAACATCAACGGCGTATGGAATTTGTCCAGCGATCAAGGCAATTTGGGCTCATTTGTACTTACCAATATTCGTTTGGTGTGGTTTGCTGATGCGAATCATACCTTCAATATTAGTTTGCCCTATTTACAAATATCAAACGTAAGTGCGTAATTGACAATGTCCAGTTGAAAGCCAGAAATAGACTCGATACAGTATTTAAAATAATGTAGAAGGAATATGATCTGGCTGGTCCTGTTTATAGAGGTCTAAGTTTATAGAGACTAAATAACTAAGCACCATATTTGATAAGACATTTATTATTAAATACACAGGAATAACATTTGTTTGAATATTTGGTCTACTGGGTCAAAGTTACTAAGGCCTCCGAATGTTAATTATGATGTGTAGTGAACAGTGAGAACCTTCAAAACAAAAGACAACATAGGAACTTGCGTTTCCAGAACCACTATTTAACGCAAATTTGAAGATCTCTAATCGTATTCGTTTGATCTTTCAAAATTAATCAACTATTTTCCATGGCTTTCTAACAAAGTATTATTATTTAGCTCTAGGTACAAGGAGAAGTTATATTGCGAAAAATTGCTTCATCCTGACCGATAGCATAAGAGTTTTCTTTGTAGAGCATGTAGAGAAAGAAAGGCGAATGAATGAAAATGATTTATTTCTTTACTAGTCCGTGAAATACAGAGTTATGAATACGATACTAAAATGACTAGGAGATATCGAATCGTGAAAATACACCTGGAAGATAGAAGTTGAAGTTAATGATATGGAACTCATTACATTAAATTTTAAGACACCAAAAGTCTACTATTCTATAAAAAAATACTAGGACGCAACAAAAAAAAATTGAAGGATTTCGCGTTTCTCATAAAATATCACAGCATCGTCAATTGGCCCTATTTTGTATCATGATGCAATCTTGGGAGTTTTTATAGGAATATATCACATGCCTTCTCACTAAAACTATGTTACTACATTGAAATTTAATTGATACGTGTTTTTCAGATACGCATACGGGAATCAAAATATGGACCGGCGCTTGTGATACAAACTGCAGAAACTGGTGGAGGCTATGTTCTCGGTTTTCGCATAGATCCCGTTGAGCGCCTAAATGAAATCTACAAGGAACTCATTTCATTACATACTATTTATACGGAGAATCCGAATTTCGGAGTGCGTTATGACTCTATGGATGCCAAAAAACGTTTGGAGAAAATGAAAGAAGCAGAGGAGTTCAAGACCGAAGAGTTTCAAGAGATCGACGAACGTCAAGAACGTGAAGTCAACACAAAACTTAACACCTATTTGGCAGAGGGTATGGCGGTGGCCGGCGCTGAAGCACCAATACGGGAACCAGTATATTGTAAGGAGTTGGGCTTTGCAATGGAACGCATTCGGGATGGGTATAAATTGCAGGATTTATGGGATGTGTTGCCGAGAGTAGAAGGAGAATAATATGCGAATAAGTAGTGTTGCGATTTCACTTAAAATTGATAAAAAAAATACATATATACAAATTATAATAGTATTTTATTGAACCACTCACCCGTGTGCAGACGTTTGTGCTTTTTCAGAAAATATTTTGTGGTAAAGGTTTTGGCGCACTCGTTACACTTCCACAATTTATTGTTTTCTGTTGTGTTTTTACTCTGCTGCTCCATTAGCTCCTTGCCACCATTTATCAATACATTGGATAAGCTTTTGGCGCCGGCAACTGTGGATGCCTTCTCGGTACCGGGCACTGTCGTGGAGTTTGTGTTGATTAGCAAGAGTACATTTGAATTTAAAGCCGTGCCGTCCACAGCTTGCAGTAATTCACCGTTATTATTCAAATTTAACAAGTTCCCAGACGCACTCGCCGCAACCGTTGGCGCCGGCAATAAAGTTAAGGTACCGAATGTGAAGCCGCTAGGCACCTGCGCCGTTGATTGTGGCGCATTCGCGGCGAACGTTATTTGGTGTTGAGTTGCTGTGGACTGCATTAATTGCGTGCCGTTATTTTCAACTTTCAGCTGGGTGGGTTGCGCTAGGTTGGTGGAACTCTTGTTGGTAGTGGCTCCAAGCTTCGTCTCCTTATGACGTATCCGATCGCAGATGCTCAATTTAGGACTATTGCCGGTATAAGGTAGACACATTAGATGGACTACTTTGAGGTGTACGCGCAGCGAACCCTTCATTTTGAAAGTCTTCGAACAAAGATGACATTTGAAATCGGGTTCTGTGGAGCAGGCGGTGTTCGTTGTAAGTTCACCGCTGTTGTTGTTGATATTCTGATGTACCAGACGAAAATGCATGTCGCGCAGCTCCTCATCACGAAATGTAAACTCACAAATATCACAAGTAGAAAGCTTAGCTGCTGGTGCATTAGCAATAATGCTGCTCGTACTATCAGCGACTTGCGTACAAAATGAAGTGTTGTTATCGATTTGCGCCATCTTCGTTGAATCCTCGACGAGCTGTCGTGTCTTCTTTGTTTTCTTTTCCTTGCTGACACGTTTTATTGGCGCTACTGTGGAAATGCTTGTCTCTTCTGCTTCTAATTTATTATCGACCTTTTTCTCTGATTGTTCTGTTCGTTTGCTGCCTTCTGTGACGACGGTCCCTTTTGACGTTTCGGTCATCATGACAGTGGTATGACTGAATAGGTGTATGGTCAACTTGTCCAAACCCAAAAACAGCTCATGACAAATAGGGCAGGCCAACGGTCCATTTGCGGCCTTAATTAAACTGACACGTAAGGCGTCGATATTAGGAAAATTCGTCTGCGCACAAAGCGGACACTTCAACGCAGACAATGAACACATTTTCAACAGTGTCACCAGTGTCACGAAGCGTATAGAATGTTCCCACTTTTCCACACACGATTAGACACAGATCAGGGAGGACTGACACCTTTGAATTGGTTACCAAAACATACTACACGTCCACCATGAACTTGGTTAATTTCTAATTAATTTACTGCTATTACCTCTCGAACAAAAAGTTTCTGTAAATTTTGTCGTTATAAATTTAACACAACCGCAGCGTGCAACTACCCCGTGTACGTATGAGCTTCTTTTTGAGTATACGATCCAACGAAATAGACGCATATTTGATTTTTCTAAAAATAAATGAAAATTCTGTATTAAAAATGAAAAACGAAATATGTATTTCGCTCTTTCGGCCTACAAATGTTCAGTTAGCCATTCACCCGACGTTCCGACGATCCTACCGCAGCTGTTGCTACCATTGTTTTCGTCGTTTTCGTTGCTGCCGATCGTCCTCATCTTTGGCTATTTTCACACACCGCACTCTCACACTTTGCTTTGTAAATGTATGTGGATCTTGCATTTCCCGAGCAACTTTATTCATTGTTTCCAAATTCTGTAAGACCATGCTCGTATTGTTTTGAAGTGCTCTATGTTGCGTTTAGTTTTGACCTCATTCTCAATATTTAGCCACTATTTCTTTTCCCATACAATTTGTAAACAATTCGGTAAATACACTTTCAGATTCATGTCGATTAACTATGCACACTTAGTTCCTATCATATAAAAGAACGAGCAATAGCTTAGTAGTTTTGCATACAATATTTCGCGAACACCACTGGGAAGAGTCTTCTTGATTATCAACTAATTAATGCAATCGTATTGTGCTAAAGAATTAAGATGATAGTCAATAAACTAATCAGATTATGTTACTTCTAGACCCCCAATGGACTATTTGATATATGAAAAGTTTTCCGGTGTTAATCAAACAAAAGAGCTTTTTAGATGGTTAGCTGCAACCCATCCTTATCATGGTTTACTACATAACTCAACTCGGCTTCAGTTGAAATTTTGCGGTTCGATATTATCCATAACCACTCAATCTATGAAAAATTGAGAGAAACTCTAAAGAAGCAGATGTCATAGAGCATTCCCGTCCAACATAATTTTGTGAAGGGCCAGGTTTAGCATTTTCATAACCGTAGCGGGCCAAAAAAAAATAAAATGACCTTCAGTTTTGGTATATTTATTTATTTATAATAAGCAACATCACATAAATCTTAATATATTATTATTAATGTAACTATGGCCTTAGCATATAAAGATATTCTTATTCTTAAAATCTAATTAATGAGATGTCTGAAATTTTTTCTGTTTGCACAGCGCATCTATGTGAGCTGGAGTTTTAGAAGTGGCTATGCGCAAAATGCCTTTAAGATGGCTATCTAATAAAGATGATCTGGTTTTTGATTTGTTAAATTTCATGCGAGAAAACAGCTGCTCGCAAACATATGTACTACCAAATAAAGAAATATGTTGAATAGCCAGCTTAGTAAGGTTTGGGTATTGACTGGGTGTAATATACTTTTTGTAAAATTCAATTAAGTTTGGAAGACAATTATTATATGCTGTTTTTAGATGAGAGCTGCTTTGCAATTCTATTAACTCCAGCTGTAAACTCTGCGCAGCGCCTTCAATTTCAACATCAAATGGATTTTGAAACACTTTCATGCAGGGAGTTTGTGATTTGAAGTCTGCGAATCTGTCGTCAAACTCGTTCCTTAATCTTTGTAACATCAACACGTACTTGTCAAAATCCAAGGTATCTTGCTTTCTTGTAGATAAGGTCTCCCAATGAATCAACTGCTTTTGTTCCAGCTGCTTTTCCAACAATAAAAGCTTTTTTGTGAAAGCTAGAACGTGTTCGTATAACTGTGTGCATAGTTGGTCTTTCCCTTGTAGTTTTAAGTTAAGATCAGAAAGATATTTAGTTATATCAACCAGGAAAGCCAGATCAGCCAACCACTCCTCATCAGTAAGGAAAGTAATTTCTTGGTCTTTGTTGCCAAGAAAAATCTTTAAGTCGTCCAGCAGAGAATAGAATCGTTTTAGTGTGGCTGCTCTGCTGAGCCAGCGAACGCGACTGAAGTATACAATGTCTTCGTGATCTGAACCGACATCAGCCAGAAAAGCCTGGAACTGTCTGTGGTTAAGCCCTCTTGCGCGTATAAAATTAACTGTCTGCACTACTTTATCCATCATGTGTTTCAGGCCTATACAACTGGGATGCCCAAAGACTATAAGAGATGGCGGGCCGGATGAAGGGCCTATGCGGGCCGGATGGTGGCCCGGGGGCCGTATGTTGGACAGGCCTGTCATAGAGGATTCTTACAGTTGTATAAGAAACTTAAGGAGTTACAAGGGTTTCCTCGGGTAAAAAACAGATTTTTTTTAAGTAAAATTTAAGTTAAAATTTCGCGACATTTTTTTTTCAAATAGTTATAATCAAAAAAAAATTTCTTCGCCAAGTCTTTAAGAATTATACCACAAAACCTGTGTAAAATTGTGTGAAGATTGGTTGGTGCCTCGAGCGCACAAGTTCTCAAGGCTGTATCACTGAAACTAGTACTCGGAAAATTTAAAACAATATTCTAGAGGTGTTGAAGAATTTAATAAGACAATAAAAAATCTATTTTTTGAAACCCGTAAACCCACGTAACCCCTTAACTCAATTTTTTACAAAACAAAACAATGAATAAACAAGCACTTAAATCTCTTTAAAATTCCGGCCTCGAAGTGTGAGAAAGTTGTTATACTTTAGTTGAAATAAGATGCTGCATAATATTATGGGAACAGCTCTTCAGTTGAAACAACTCACAACAAACTAATTCGATCAGAATATACTGTAGAAGAGATCGGAAACCAAATAGGTTTACGAAAATATTTAAATATCTAGAATTCAGGAAAATCTCTGTCTATGGTATTAAACGTTGATTAAACCAGACTTCATTATCCAACAATTTATGGTATCTGAGACGAAGATAAATAGACATCAGATATTTCGAAATAGATGAATAATGACTGTATGGTATGTGCACCAAAAACTTAAGACCCTTTTTATGAAAATATGGCTTTATTCTTCAGTATCATCTCTAACTAAAGCGATGTATTTGTTGTAACGGTCCTCCAAAATTTATTGCTTACAAAGCCATAGCTGTGGATCAGCGGTGTTTTTGCCATCAAGAAGCAATCTTTCATCAAAATACAAGATTAATGTTTCCATTGTAAACGAAAATTCCAGAAATAACGTCAGCGGCGGATTAACAGTAGACTAAGTGGCTGTAACCTACCGAATTAAAAAAATAATTAATACACACACACAGGCGCGGATCCACGGGGGGGAAACTACGGAGAATGAAAAAAATTTGAAAGTTATACATTATTTCTATCATAAGTGATACTCCGCGAAGAAAAAGACTTTGGGTTGCAAGTGCAAAATTATACAACATTGGTCTACAGTGTTTTTGTTGTTGCTACTTTGGACTGCCTACTCAGCCTTTGAGAAGTAAAGTCCTCTCTCGACGAACAAAAACCAAACTCTATAACTCACTCATAATTCCCGTCCTGCTATATGGTGCAGTGGCTTGGATGATGACAACAACTGATGAGTCGACGGTGCAAGTTTTCGAGAAATCGCGTTCCACGGCCACGGCGAATATCGCATTCAATGGAACGATGAGTATTAGTTATACAACGATATTGACATAGTTCAGCGAATCAAGATACAGCGGCTGCGCTGGCTAGGTCGTGTCGTACGTATGGACGAAAACACTCCTACAAGCTCTGAAAGTATTCGACGTAATACCAGCCGGGGGGAGCCGAGGTGGAGAAAGACCAGGTGGAGAAGGACCAGGGTGAGCAGAGGTAGAGAGAGACCAGGTGGAGAAGAACCTGGCTTCGTTTGACATTTCCAATTGACGCCACGGTGCGAAGAGAAGAAACGACTGGCGCACTGTTCTTAACTCGGCTATAATCGCGTCAGCGATGTCTACGCCAGTAAAGAAAAAGAATATAAGATCTATTTTGGATGTATGTATTTGGTCTCATAATTCATGAAACTATTAATGTTTTTGCAAGATTTGCTCTCATTTGTTTTAAAAACCTTGTTTTCATTTAACCTTATAAAAATCAGAAAATGAAAGAGCACATTTATTTATTATGTCAGTTTTGTTCAAGGAAATAAAGATAAAAAGTTAAAATCATATTTCAATAAATCTCCTTTAATGATCTTTTTTTTTAATTTTCCAGTTGACAATCTTTTTTTAAGGTCCAGCAGTCACCTGTCATCATGTGACGATCCCATCAATCAAAATCATTCCGAAAATTTAACCAGATGATTGCGGAAATAGTCGTATAACTTAATACCCATTTCAGAATTTCCTCATAATATGACGATTTACAGTTAACTATGAAATCTTCGACTATCAACACATTAGCTTACCAAGCTTAAATTTCCGAAACAGTCATAACCTTGATAAAATCTGTATCTTTCATTTATTGAGGACAATCAAATATTTCACATTTCAGCTTTCACACTAAGCTTCGGAACAGCTGTGATCAAAACAATATTCTTCCTCACCCATCGCTTTGAAAAATTGCTTTTCATTACCAAACTTGATCACGTATAAAATCGCTGAGTTCATTTTGAGAGAATAACTTTTGCGTAAATGTTTTACCGTCCCACTCGCTTCCACGGGTAAAATGTACCGAGTTCCGGGGATTTGGCGTCATCGCTGCTTATATGTGTGTGCATGCGAATTATTTTTGTGTCCTTGCGAATTGCGAAATCTACATTTTCATTGAGTAAAACTGAACATTCCTAAACTGAAAGTGTAGATGTCTTCACGTCTAATGTGTATTATTGAAAATTTAAAATCATTCATATGTTTTGCATATTTTCGGAAAGGAGGCTGAGAGTTGGGATAACCTGATATTTGTATGCGCGAAAAACCCTAAGCTTGATCAAAATATAAAATATGCCATACATATTCAATACTTTTTTGAATAAATTCGTTATCTTGACTTTCGAAAACATTAAAATTTGCTAAATATCCAGAACAAAATTAATTTTTTGTGGAGCTGTGTTAGAATAAATAAAAATAAAACCATAGAATCTTATTGAATTCAATATTGATTATATTTGTTATTGATTTCTGTTTTATGTATTTTTATTCACCGTTTAATACATTTCACTTTTTTTGATTTGTTTAAACTAATTTTTAAATGTTATGTAATAGTTTACGGACTAAATTACGAGTTAATAATATATTTCAAATATTCCATTTATATTTTATGTAGTTATATTAATTATAATGTATATGTATGTATTGAATGTAGTTATGTATATATATCTATATATTTGTATATATAGTTTATGCGTATTTCCATGTTTGAATTTATCGATATTTCACTTATTACATATTAAACTGACAAATAGAAGAGTTATAGTGGAAATACTTTTTATTTTCATTTACTATTTATGCTTGCATTACTTTTTCCAATAAAAGTGTAATTTAATTAGTAAATATTTCATAATAACTAGGCGCGGTACATAAAGGAAAAACGAAAAGGAGCTAACTTTACCGCCTATGACAAAAACAGAACAATAAACACTAATAAATAAAAGAAATGTTTAACAGAAAAAAGTTCAAAAGAAATGTTATAAGGCAACAAAATCATTGAATGAAATATACCAGCGACACATTGCTGAAGCGGCACAGGTGGGAAATTCAAGTGTTAATTAATTTGTGAAATAGTTCATACTAACGAAACTGCGCTATAAAACCCGGCATTATGCTTGTTTAGGTGTGTTTGACTGAGTGCAATTTAAAAGTAAGTTTTCAACACCTCCTCCCTCCCCCCCAATGCTTTTGCACAAATCCATTAGTTCACTTAGCCTAAACTGTTAAATCGCAATGGGTGTACATATCTACTTATGTATGTATATAGATGTATGCAGTTGTAGTACAGCAATGTATATATAACTAAGCTCGACTAAAGTGACACGTTACTAATAAGAGTTCTATGATACAAGGTGATATGCTGACGAAACTGAAAATCTACAAATCTTTAAAGCGTTTGGTCTTGTTGTTGGCGATGTTGTATGCTAAATATGCAGTTATATTGTTAAATGGCTAAGTAAACTAAACTGATGTTTTTTGACCACTAAATACTAGTAAAACTATTTTTGTTGCTGTACGCTTACGACTTACAACGTTTTCAGTTAGTTAAGTTTAAGTGTATTTTAATTCAAGTATACTGGCGGGCGTTACAAAGACTACATAAATGTGTGTGTGTGCTTATTTACTTGTAAGATTTTGGTCTTGCATTCAATAAACATATTAAGTATATTAAATTTTTAGTATTCTGTTAGACTATTTGTAAGCATGTATGTACATGTACGCCGTTAGACGCGACGTCAAAAAATACCTGAATGTTTGCTTAAGAACATATTTTTTTGTATATGTTATCAAAAACGCGCACATAACATAAAAAATTCAGTAGTACTACATGAAAATTAAAACAAAACAAAAAAAAAAGAAATCCTAACCAAAACTTTATAACATAACTACATACATACAATATATTGAAACAAATTTAAAGCACTTCGCTATAATAAGCAACATAAAATAGTAAACTCATTTTCACTTTCAGATTTTTAGAAAATAATATGAATTTAAGAAAACTATTTTTTTAAATTAATATTAGTTTGATTATCTATGAATTTGCTCCTTTTATTTATACGCCACTGCCTACTTCATATTTATATAAGATTGCTAAGAAATCTTGCTGCCACAAATGCCTTCTAACGTTTTACTTAAAAACTGCAACATGAAAAGTTTGCCATCACTGTCTGCGATATTTCCTCAATTCATGATTAGCGAAGTTTGCTATGGTCAGCGCTGGATAGTTAGTAATTCATTGTTGTTATTGTTGTACAGCGGCATCAAATATTACCAAACATTTTTTTCGGAAATACTTTACTTCAATAACTAACATTTGAAAAAATTTATTTGTATGCACACACAACATTTTGAGCGTTTACAGTTTATGCCAAAACAAAACGCCAGCGATATATTACCACCTTATATACTTATAGTTGTATATATCTGGATACATACATATATGTGAGGTGTTTGCACTTGTGCGTTTATTTTGCGTTCATCTCAAACATTTGTCCGGCAATTATTTTTGCAATGTTTTATTATCATTCTATATTTTATTTATTTTTTCTCCGTTAAATTAATTTCATATTTCATATATTGAATTCAGTAATTAAGAATATGTTTTCAATTTCTCTGCGTGTGTATGTGTGGGTGTGTGAGAGCGTGTTTGTTTTCTTTTTTGCATTTGTTGGTTTCTATACATATACATACATATCTGTTGTTGTTGCATTTGAAATTTTTTGATTCACTTGTTAAGTTTAAGACGCTTACTTTCGGTTTCATCAGCAATATTAACTGCGGTTTCAATCATATCACCCATTCAAAGATATTTTAACAAAAATGTGCTTCCTGTTTTTGTAATTGTTTTTTATGCTTTCCATTATCGTTATTGATACATTTATTTGTATTTATGATAAATGGAACGACATACTGCCCTCATTGGCGGCAACTTTGAGTTTCTGCCGCATCACTTCCCGACTTGAGTAATCGGGTAATTTTAAATAGTTCACACATGTCATTACCGATGGCAAATAATCATTTGGATTTTGATTACCGTCAAATGTTTTACGCACAATTGTTAATTGTGGTGATAGTGACTTGAAGCCGCCTGTTGGCAAGCGCGGCGAGCCAGTAACAAATTGTAAAAATAATCGTTGTTCATCACGATTGTACGAAGAGAGTATATCGTATAGATATTGTATGGCTTGTGAGTCCTGTGTAAAACCATGATCGGTACGACAACAGTCTTGTAGCATTTTAGTCTCCCAACGTTGATAGTTGGTAGCACCAGAACCGCAGAAGACATTCTCCAATTCTTCGGGATAAAACATACGTAAACGCTGCGTTGAGAATACCGAGTCGAAACCTTTTCAAACAAAATAAAAAAAAAAACATAAATTCCATGAAGCTTATTTAAATTTTGTTATTTTTAGGCTCGATTTTTACCTTCTCGCAATGCCTCAAATTGTTTCTGCACGCCTTCGACCAAGAACCAATACGTCACCAATGAGATGTACTGATGCAGATTGTGTATTGTTACGGGCGTATCACGTCCACCGCGACACAATTCAATATTGGCATAGCCAGGTAATACAAAGTCTAAGCCCAAATCGGTTATGGGACAACCGTCCAAGTCAAGTGAATCAATCTAAAGGTGGAATAAATTTTAAAATTATGTATTTGTTTTATAATTTGTATAATATTCAAGTGCTTGCCTTGTCAGTCTTTTCCATTGCATCGAGATTGGGATCGGCAAGTATGCGTTCCCGCTCATGTACCACATCTTGAAGTCGAACCAATGTGGCTTGTACCTCGGGCGCAACCCATGCCAACTCGGAGAGCCCAACCGAGTGCTCTTCATTCAATAGCCAACGATAGAATGGTATCGAGAAAGGTAGATCAAGCTGAAGAGGATTTTATAATTATTATATTGTTAAATTACACAAAAATTATTTACATATATTGTATAATATAAAATATTAATTAAAATAAAATATTTTATATAAAAAAATGATTTTAACATATATAGTAAAAATGACGAGTCATGTCGGTCTCTCCGTATATACACGAACTAGCTATTCAGTTTTTCATTCAAACGCATTTTTTTGTTTTCATGCTAAAATATGTCTCAAAATAATATAACTCCATATAATGAACGATCGGAATCAAGTGCTTGGTATTCAGATACAAACTCTTTTTATTTGATAAGATGTGCATATATCCTTTCCAAGTACATATTCCTCGAACAATTGCACCACTTTTCACTATCCTGATAGCCTCAACTGATCGATCAAATTAATTATCATGAATGGTGTTATAGATCAACATGCTGACGAATTCCTTAGGTTTTTGATAAATTGAATTATGCTTTTTTTCATTTCATGCTAAAATATGTTCAAAATAAAACGTTCAACTCAGATGAATTTTCATGAAGGGTTTTCGTGGTTATTATTTTATTTATGCGTTATACACTCAATTTTGATTTTAATAAAAATATCTTAGAAGAGTCGATGCTATCCTTTCCCTGTATCAGCAAAACCATTCACTTAGATACTAAATATGTCCCTCCCTTTTTGTTTTCTTTTTTTCACTATCTTTAAATCAGACCTGATAGGACTTATAAGTAGAAACTACCATCAATCTTGACAATTAAACCAGAACAGCTTAGCTGTTGCTAAATCCCAGAGCAAAACTAAATCTCTTTTGATTGGATTGATTAAATGTCAAAGATAAAACATGTAAACTGACGAGCGTCCTTAGGATAATTTTGGGGTGAAATTGAATATATGCTCCGAGCTAACGAAGGAAAATTGCAATTTCATTTCAAATTGTTCAAAGCAGTTTAAATGAAACGAAAGGTGGATGAGCACACCACATCGCGCAAAAATTTGTAGATTCATTGTCAAAACTTATTATATACTATATATTATATTATGATTAAGCTGATGGCTTAACCGCTATATATAAATTGTAATTGTAATTAAATTACCTTTTCAATTTAAAAAAAAAAAAAAAATATATATATATCATGATTATTAGCTACTGAAAAAAGAAATTTAGTAATAACCGAACAGTTTTGAGAAGTCTTTCGACTACCCTAACCTGACTTTTACATACTATACTAAAGTTAACTTAAACCCAAGTATTTCGGTACATTTTTTTTTTGTTCTTACCATGCGGCTGTCCATTACGGCTTTAGCCATAAACTTTCCAAGGAATTTAAATTTCGCCTTCGATTTGGAAACATGTGGTAACTTCGATGATTTGCCTAATGGCATTGGGAAGAGCCCATGTGGCGCATTCACGTAAGTCACTGATGTGCTGGTCGTTATTGTCACCACATTTGTGTTATTATCACCGATATCGAGTGGTGAACTATCCCCACCGTCAGAAGGTGAAATATTTTGCTGATGTTGTTGTTGTGACTCATCACCACCAATTTGTTGCTCAATAATCATATTCAAAGCATTCTCATTCGACATCGATGCGCTGCCAGCAAGATCCATATTGGGTTGTTGCGGTTGCTGCTGTTGGTGGTGGTGGTGACTACGCGTTGACATTCCCATTCCACTACCACTGCTGCTGTTTCCATGTTGGCCATCAGCACTGCGCTGGTTCCTGCTACTCGAGCGTGTTACAGTGGTTTTGCTTGATGTGGTTGTTGTGCTATTCGCTTGTGTTGCTGTATTTGTTGTCAATGTTACAGCAACGACTTCGTCTTGCTGTACGGTTGAAACTTCGCTCACTTCATCGATATGCACACTGGTGCTAGATTTTACCACATCCATTATGGTAGAAGAATTCTGTTTGTAACTATCACTGCCATTCCACAGACCTAGATCACAACGCTGTAACTCAGCTGACACCAGAGCATAAAATTCCAATGTAGGTCCAAGTCCAGTGCCAACCTATTCCCACAATTGTTGGTGAATTAATGAAATATTACACTGATTTATCGATAGTAACTTACCTCGTTTTCGTATTGTATCTCCAGCAGTGCCTTCGAGTGACCAACATCTTGAATGATGTGCTCCGCTTGTTTTAGTATGTCTTCTCGCGATATGGCACGTTTCCTTCTGTCCAAACGTGGTGCTACACGCTCCGACGACTCAGCAGCATTAAGATCAGGTGTGGTATCCAAGAGTCGTTGCAAAGCACGATCACGATCAAAGCTTGTCGCATAGAACAACAGATGGCGTGTCTCGAAGGGGAAGAGGAACGAACATGCCATGCCAATTTGCGGCAACCATGGCGGTAGATTGCCAGTCATTATAACAAGTGGATCTTGTAATTGCCTATTGGCCTTAGCCGTAATTTTCGGATGCACAAATTCTGATTGCGGGATAATATGTTGCTTGTGGACGCAGCCGTAAAGCTGTTCCCAGTGTCGATTAAGCGCATTGATGACGCGCAGCATACAGAGCGCATCTAGCGAAGCATCTTGCACGGTTACTACATCGGGCGGCAGTGTGCTTGTGAGGAATGCCTTCAGCGCGGACACAGTGGCGGGCGCAATACCCTCATGCCATAATTCGGTTTTCTTGCGCAACAACTTGGACGAAGATTTACTACTCTTTTTCGATGATGTGGACGTGCCCGTCGATGATGTGCCACCTGTAGGTGTATGCAGACCCGAACCAGAAGCGCCGGCAGCGGTCGAAGAGGATGCAGAAGTATGTTTACTAATACTAAGACTACTTGCATTTGCGGTTATACCAACACTACTGGCGTTCGCTTCTTCCTCAACAGGTCGATAGTAAATCGTGTGCTGCTGTACCCAAACACTGGCATTACCCAATGGGGTTTCGGTGTCCGTATCAGTTTCGGATTGATCATTGACCAAGGGTGAAAACTGCTTGACGGCCTGGTAAACAGTCATATTGTAGGGCAAGACGTGATCGCCAATTAAGAATTGTAATTTATGCTTAAATCCACTTTGTGACATCACGACAGCGGCTACATTGTCATCCATATCCTCCTCGGAGTCATCGTCGGAATCGCCGCGTATACCACCATAGCCACGCACAACCAAGTAACGCTCGATCGCTTGTACCATAGCGAGAGGATCAATCTTGACGGTGCCACCTTTCCACTGTCGGAGATTGGTGCATTCGGGGTGACGTTGTAAGTTGCACTATTAATAATCAGATAAAATATTCAAGTTTTTATGTCTGGTGCAACAAAAATTGCGATTGTCAAAACTCACCTTTAGCTGATGTGTATTAAAGAATTTGAGCGCGCTGGTGTTAGAGCGTCCACCCGGCCCGGAGGGAAAGTCGTGCACCTTAACCGGGAATTGTTCTAGCTGCGTGACGCAACCGTTTAATTTCGCCACGAATGCATTGAATGCGACGGCGTCTATGTTTGGCATTTGTCCCACCTTTTTCAACGGTTCTAGTGGTAATCCCGCGAATATATGCATAAACGAACGTAAACGGTTATCGCGGGCCACTATACCATCTTCGCTTGTCATGAAATTTAACATCGCCTTGATTAGACCCGAGTGATTCACTTCAAACGGTGAGATATCACTTTCCAATAAAATCGTTTTGAGTTCAAGAAGCGCATCTAAACAGTCTTGGAAGCTACCATTGAGCTTGAAGATAATAGCAGATAAACGTTGTAGTACGTTCGTGCCACCGCTTATGGCATTCGATGAACTACCACTGCCACCGGCGATACCCTCGGCCTTGGCGTTCTCTTGCTCGGCATAACGTTTCACAAACGTAATGGCTTGTTCACGTACCCATTGACGCGCCTTCTCACGATTGCCGGCGGCAATGAGGTTGGCATTAGATATGCTCTTGCTGATGCTATTCGCAGCATTGCTTGATGCGTGGCTGGCAGAATGAGCAGCGTTGACTGCGCCGCTGCCGGTATTGCTGTTGCCGCTGCCTGCGTGATTCGTACTGGTCGTATCTTTGGTAAATGAACTGTGATGAGATCCTTGGCGTCCCCAACGGGCGGGATTTAACGAAGCGAGGAAAGAGGTCTTCATCGAGCTGCTGCCGCTACTGCTAGTGCCTGCACTACTGGCTGCACCACCGCTGAAACGCGACTTACCACCGCTGGCATTCGGTGTGCTGCGCCCGGTGCTGCTCCCAAGGCCTATAAAATAAAGAACAAATGAAAATATAGATAAATCGTGTGTGCTTTAGGGTTGTTGTTGTAAATATATCTTACTTGTGGCGCGACTTAGCAAATCGTGCATTGATGATGTAGAGGAGCTACCGCCCTCGTCTTGGCGTGACTTTGAGCGACTGCTTGATTGAGATTTCCGTTTCGGTGGGACCTTGCGTTTCAACATATCGGACATTTTGTGTTGCAACGCTGAAGCGGACGAAGAAGACGCAGAGGAGGAGCCTGCACTTGTGGCTGCTACGCCGCTGTTGCTATGATAGTGTGGATCACATACGTTTGTTGAGGGTGCGAACACCACTTGCGGCAAATGCTGCTGAGGAGGCGGATGCGCTATAATTGTTGTTGGGTTGACGCTAAGCGATGCACTAGATGACGAAGGCAGCAATTCAACATGATGTGTGGGTGGTGGTGGTGCATGTGGCTGGAAGTGCGGAGGTGGATGATGAAAATGTCCGTGCACATATTGCCGTGGATCACCAGGCGGCAAAGGAGGAGCCGCACTTGTTGAATAAACAAAGAAATTTGGTGTCTGTGTCAGATGTGCGTGCGAGGGTGGACCTGCCGCTGGCGGCGCAGAGCTGCTGTAGTGATAATGTAATTCGGCAGCCGTGCCAGCGGCACCTATGACCGTCACCGGAGGTGTAATACCAGCATTAGAGTTGATGGTAAGCGCTAGGGAGCCAGCGGATTGCTGACGTGATTGCACACTGCCAGCAGGCATTTGTGGCATTAACAATGAACCAGAGCTGGGTGGCATGGCCAGCGTCACCTTTTGACCATTACCAGACGCACCCGAAGCGTTGGCAGTTAAGGCATTCATTGCATGTGAAAAGCTCTTGACTGTATACTGATGGTGATGCGCTTGATTGGCACCCGGTTTCGACGTATTAGGTGTTGAAGTGCCAGCTGTGGTTGATCCACCTGCCGACGCTGCATTGTCCATAAAGAACGGATTCACTTGCAAACCGGAAGCAGATGGAGGCGCACTCTGTGAACCACTTGCTCCGGGTAATGACTTCGGTGAAGGATTGGCACAAATCGGATTGTTGGGATCGGTGAGCTGAGTGATCTGATATATGACACCTTCGCGACGGAAATGTGTGCCGAACACGTCTGGCAGTTTTTGCATTAGTATCTCGGCCATTTGTAGTGCGCCGACTACAATGCGCAAATCGTTACTACCCATCATCCCAGCTATGTGACTGGAGACCAGCTGGTTTTTAAGCACATCCCGCAACAGTTCGGGTGTAGCGTAGTAGACCATTCGCAACAGTGCACGCAAACATTTGTAGCGCACATTTGGTCCGGCAGACGAACTATAAACTTCGTAAAGTACATTAAACAAGTTCTTAATGAATTCCGCAGCCAAACCGCGTTCCTCCTTCAGACAAGCAATTCGTGCATCTACCGAAGCGCGACGACGTTGCTGTGAGCTGCTAGTGGCAGGCGTATTCGGTGCAGTGCTAGGTGTACTGGATTGAGCCGATGTATTTGTCGCTGTATTTGAAACTGTACTAGTTAATGCTGTAATTGCTGTGGCCACCGCAGATGCAGACAAATCCTGACCAGTTGTTACTGATGACACAGCTGCCGTCGGAGGTGGTAACGGTGGCACATAGTTTGGATTTATTTTTCGCTGCACTGGTCGCGTAGTGCCAGTGTCCTCGTTTATCTGCTGCATGGAGTGAAAGTCGACGGTGTATGTGCGACCCAATGTGCTTAAGCTGAACTCGTCATCTGAATTCAGATGTGCCGCCTCAATCATGCGCGAATCTATCGTTGAATAGTTATGCCAAGTGCCGCGATCGTCGCGCCACTGCCATTGAACTTGATCCTGAGTGTTAAGTGTGGGCCGATCTAGCAGTGCGTCCACCGTGAATATGCCATCTGTCGGCAAACGTGGCATTAGTTCACCAATTAAACATGTGATTTCGTACAGCTCAGACGGAGAGCGTGTAATAAGCTCTACATGCGATGCGGTCGATGTGTTCGGTTCTGCATTACCGGTTAGCAAGTAAAGCAGAGTTGATGCAATGTCATTCTTCAACAATGAAATGGCTAGGTCTGGGCAGTTGCCGCACATTAGACTCAACATGCGTACGACGGATGTAAAAGTGCCGCTATTAAGTATGGTCGGTGTAACAACCAATAATTGCTGACAGTTTTTAAGTAATTCTTTGCTAGCGATCTCTTGCAAACGTTTCGGGTCATGCTGGAAGCTCTCTACCAATCGGCAAAATGCCGAGCAAACGCTTTCCACACATTTTTTGTCCTGTTGCGACAGTAAACGAGCCAAAAGCGGCAAACTTTCGGCCACGAAATGAAACTCTTCCGGATGCAGATTTAAACAACAGTTTGCAGTGATGGCAAGCGCCGCTCGCTGAGCATTGATTGAGAAGAAATCGAGGAAAGTCAAACACGCCGATACGCCATTAGCTTGCAGTATGGCTTTGTTGTGGCGGCGCGACAATATTTCGAGCGCAGTTAAACTCTGCTCAGCTACGTCCATGCATTGAATAGCTTGCAACTTTTCTAGAAATACCGGCACCGCTTCCACGACAGTGCCCGAAGACCGGGGCAGCGCTTCCAACATATAGGCGAGTGCACGACAAGCATTATTCATTATATCGAAATTATTTTCCATACGCAGTAGCGTAATCAGTGCCGGCACCACCTGTTTGATTGGGAAACCAGCTAAAGTGTCCTCATTGCCCATCACTAGCATTTGGCACATTTCGATAGCCGCTTGAAGCTGTTGACTCTCATCGTGCGATTGTAAGCCTTGTAGTAATTGCTGTGCCTTCGATGAGCTGCTATTACCGATGGTGCGATGCAGAATGTGTGTCATACGTGGTCCCAGTGCGCCAAAGAGGTGCGGCGGTAAGCCGCGCGCTTCCAGTAACGCCTGCAGACGCCCCACTTCGCTGTCATCGCTCTCCGAGTCGGCGTGCGAGGTGGCGGCAGTAGTGGCGCCCGCTCCAGTATTCGTGGCCGTCGCGGTGGCGGAAGCGGTGCCCACACCGGCACCCGTACCAGCTCCCGCACTTGCGTTATTCGCTAAATTTGAATTGGCGGCGCCCAAGGCGGTGGAAACGCTGAGGTTAGCTGCAAGTAAAATATAAATACATTCCTCAATACAATTGTAATAATCCATTATTATTTATAACAACTTTTGAATCCAAAATATAATAGTGTACTGAAATAAAAATTATAAATTGAAATAAAAATAAAATCAATTGTAAATATACAGTGCTGTCACCACTTAGCAGGGCTGTATGGAGGGGGAGCAGTCAGAGGATAATGGTTAACCGGGATATTAAGGGCATATTTGGGTCTTACAAAATTAGGAAATAAACACAATTAAAACTGTGTAGCATATTTTTGAAAGCAGCTAAATTGCAAAGCATAAAAACTCAAAAATATACAAACGTTCATATACATATTATATATACAAAATAATAAAAAGGTTACGAAAACATAACGAGATGATGATGCAGATTGTGAGAGGAGATGATTGGTTATATTCGGTAAGCACTTGTCGTCATCTATTCTTCCTCGTTTTGTTTGTTCATCTTTTTTTTTTTTTGTTTTCATTTGCAATTACCTGTGGTCGATTGTCCACCAGTGTTCGGCGGTCCACTAGACGGTTGTTGTGCCATTAAACTAAAGCTTAACGCATCCGCAGAGGCTGTTGTGTACAAATTTGCGTGCGTTGTTTTTGTTGTGGTGGTAGTGGGTGGTTGATTAGAATGCGCCATGAAAGTAGATAATTTTGCTAGTTTCTTAATAAAATCATTTAATTTGTTAAAAAAAAATCTACACAACTCTACACAAATCTTAAAATAACTTTAAAAGCAACCATTTCCGCATTCTGCCCACGACCACGCCCTCCAATAAGCCATTAGATAACCTTGACCGCCCATAAATGGTGAGAGGGTACTGCTTCGAACATAAGCATGTATTTATATATAACGTTTACAATCTACTCTCAAAAGGGCCAGCTTCCAGCCGAACTAAATATGTAGAAATCTGACTGTTTGATGGTGCGTTCTGAGGCGAATTATTAAAGGAATGAACATACATATATTCAACTCTTTGGTGAAATAATGATTTGCTTGTTTTTGGACACTAATTATAATAAATAAAATCTTCCGGAGGACCAAAAAATTTAATGTTGTCACTGTTTGAATTTCTATAAATAACAAGCAGTTAAAAAAAAAACATTCATAAAATATTATTCAAAATTTCAAAAATGTAATGCAGAAGCTTTGTCGGGAGCAACTGACGAATGTGAGGGTCGGAAGATACGAAGGGCGTTAAAATTATACCTCTATAATAATATTTATATACATATTTTATGTACATATATATCACCAAAATCAATATAGTAATTAGGTGCACTAAAGATATATAACGGATCAGGACCGTTTAGAAGAATTTGAAAAGATGATTTTCGTTTTTTATGAAGATCGGCATTTATTCAGGATAATGTACACGAAAATTAAATAAATTTGCCAATTTTATAAACTAGCATCATGACAGATTTTTGAAAAGTTTCCAGAGCACGGCAGTCAAGAGCATAACGCTCAATACGCCATGAGAGACTATCATTCTTGTGGCTTGCTAGTTTTTAATGGCCGGGAATGATACAGAATTTCAATTTAGTTGGATATGTATTGTTACTTGCAGAAGTAGACTTTGAACATAACCTATTTAAATTTATATTTTTGTTTTTAGAGTAAGCTAGCATACTTGGGCACCACACGTGTACTATATTTGTGTAATGTTTCCTTAAACCACTACTACACTTAATTCCCAATTAACCAATATGTACAGTTATGAACATTTTAATTAAAAACATATCGAAAAGGTAAAAAAATCTTTTGTGAATGTATTGGACCAAATATAAACACTGCACAGGCGTTTGCGGCATAGTTAGAACCAAATATGTGAAGAAAACAAATTTTAACGAGAACGAAAACGAAAACGTAAACCAAAAACATCAACCCCGCATTTGCTGCACAAACTTACCGCTCGCTTTATTATGCGCATTCAAATTTATGTGGCTACTATTCGTTGCGACAGTGGCGACGCTAGCGGTGGCGGTGTTGGCAGCAGCGGTGGTAGAGTTGGCATTAGCGGTGGCGATGGCGGCAGCACTCGCAGACGACGCACCAACGAAGTGACTCGATGGCATGGCGTTCGTATGTGTATTGGTAGCAGTGGTGCGATAGTTATAAAGGAAGCCAGGCTGCATGATAGTAGCACGATGATGCGCCTGTTGCTGTTGCAGATGCTGTTGTTGTTGTTGCATTAATGATGCGTTTTGATTTTGTTGCGTTGTGCCTATAGCAACAACAACCGCGCCACCCGGCGCAGCAACCGACTGATGGAGCATGTGATGATGGTGTTGTTGTTGCTGCTGCAGCAGTGTTTGCTGTTGCATTTGGTTATGATGATGATGGTGGTGATGATGAGGATGGGTAGGGGCAAGTGAGTGTGGTGGATGGTGAAGATTGTATTGTTGGTGGTTTCCAATGGCAGAGGCAGCTGTCAACGGTATGGCACCGCCACCGCCGCCACCACTCGTTGTTGCTAATAGTGTTGGTGCTGATACAACTGCAGCATTGTGTACTCCGTGGCCACTGTTACCTGCCCCATTGCCACTTGCGCTTCCACTCCCACTGCCACTGCCGTGTTGCGCTGCCGAACTGACGCAAGAACCCGTTTTGCTTCGTGAACTGCGCCTCAGCGAATGTGAAGAATGTGACGGTGGCGCTGCCGACGCTGATGCTGCTCCTCCCGATGTGTTGGATCCTCCTCCACCCACTCCTGCAACGATCGCCGTACGATTGCTGCCGTAACTGTGCGGTGGTGGCGCTACTTGAGCGTTCAAATGCGGTGTAAAAGAGGCTGTGGCAGCAGTCGAACGGTCAACAACCAATCCGGCGCCTAAACCAATATCAATAGTGGCTGGATGTACTTGGTGATGACGCGCAGTCGCTGTTGCTGCAGGCGGCGGCTGGGTCACTGAATGTGGAATGCGATGTAAAGGCTGTGGTGCCTCCGTCTGTATGAGGCCGAGCGGCAACGGTAGTGCTGATACGGGTGGTGGCTGCTGTGACTGGTGCAAATGGGGATTCGAATTGCTATAGCGCCCACCGAGTTGTGTATGCAGCGGTTGTTGTGGACTTTGTTGGTGCTGTTGCTGCTGCTGCAAAGTTTGCGGCAGTGGTGGTGGTGGCGGTGGTTGCTGTTGCTGCTGGTAGATAAGCGGTGCTGTATTTATGGGCGCTGCACCAGCGACAGGTCCTGTTGATTGATAGTGATTAAGATTCAAATTTAATATCGCTGATGTTGAAGCGGCAACTGCAGCTGCAGTGGCCGTTGTTGCTGCTACTGCGCTGTTGTTGGGGTAAGTCGCGTGATAGAAATGAACAGGTTGTTGTTGCTGTTGCACCTGCGTTTGCAGTTGCACTTGTACGTGCTGATTTTGGTGTTGTTGTTGTTGTTGTTGTTGTGAAGAACGCGTTTGTTGTTGCTGATGCTGATGATGATGTTGCTGATGAGGTTGGTGTAAATTATGATGTTGTGCCTGCAGCGGTGACTGATAATTCGCCTGTGCGTTAAAATAGTGATGGGCACCGCCAGCTCCGACTGGTACGTGCAAATAATGCGATTGCGGCGGGACCTGTTGATGCGCCAATAAAATTTGTGGCGCTACCTGTGGCTGCCCCTGCTGGTTGTAGTGTGTTAGTAGCTGGTGTGACAACTGTGAATGTTGTGGCAATGCGTGCTGATACTGAGCTTGTGGCTGTGACTGTGGTTGAGACTGTGGCTGTTGTCCAAACGTTGCAGCTCCTGCTACACCTGAGATGGACGCGCCACCTCTGTTGCCGCCCGCAATTGTGGCTGCGCCTGTTAAACCGCCAGCAACAAAATCTGTGCTGCCACCGCTGCTACGCGTCTGTCGTGCCCCCAGATTCGGGGCCTTATTGTAGCCCGTCGTCGTAACTGCGTTTGTTGCAGCAGACTCAATAATACCAATATTCTTGTTGCTTAAACACCCGCTGTTGTTGCCTACGTTCTTCTCAATCCTGCCGCCGCGGCCCTTCCTACTGCGCTTACTATTGCTACTAGTTTGATTCTGTACGAATTGCACTTGACGTTGTCGACTCTTCTTATTACTCTTCTTTGTGCTCCTCTTGTGGCTACTACCAACAACAAAGCTTAGACAATCGGAAGCGTTTGTGTGATTACCTTTGAAACGCGTTGGAGGGGAATCAAACAGAAGAAAAGTCTGGTTGTAGTTGTTGGTGATATTGAAAAAATTATGTTTTCGATTTGCTTTTTTTTTGTTTATTTAATTTTGTATATAATTAAATTTTAATTTATTTCCTGAGTGAAAGTAACGAGTTTGTTCTATTATTCTGGTATTATTATGGAAGTCTGCTAATGAATTAACGAGAATGAAGGTGTTGTTGGTGACTGTGGTGGCTGGTAAGTTGTGGGCTTTAAATATTGACTGATGACGTATCAGTGATGATGAAATCAAGCGATGGATTGGCGTTTAATTGCTGCTGCTTTGTGACAACGACGACGATGATGTTGTTGTTGCTGACGCGCGCGTCCGCGACCGCGTCGCAACTAAACAAATAGATGGTTACAAAATATCTGCTCCTTCCGTGCACTTCGTTTACACTCACTTTCGCTCACCTGCTCAGGAGTAACTGTATTTACATACATATGTATGTCTGTATGCTTGCTGATTTTCCTTGACGCAATACACAATTAAATCTTTACACAGCAATTTGTATAAATTTAGCTTATAAGTTTCTTTGTATACACCCTTTGAGTTGTTGTTGTTGATATTGTTATTTAGTGCTCAAGTACCTCGATTACAAAATGTTGTAACACTCAAGACTATAGGTGATGGAATCGCTGAACACGTCGTCGAAGACAACAACAACAACAACATCATCATCATCATCATTCACAACAACACATGACAATTTTTGACGCCGAATGATTAATGTACGTATTTATAGGTTATTTATATTTTTTAATATTTTTTTGTTTAAATAAAATTTTGTTATTTTTAAACTTGAAATTTTTGGTTAAAAACAATAGTAATAATAATAAGTACAAAATTCAATTCTTTAACGTACGAAAACAGAAAACGTAAGCAAATTATAGTTTAAAAAGACAACACCAAGTAATACTCTCTTCAACAACTACAACTGCAACAACAGCAACGTGCAAAAATTAACCCTTTGAGTTCGATTTTTTGTTAAATTAAATGTACATAAGTACTCTTATTATATTTTGAAGAATATACATACATATATGTATATATATTGTTTTTAAATTACATTTGTGTGCGTGACGTAATGCCTCGCCTCTGCATTATTAACCCCTTTTACTCTGCGCTCCTCTTCTTGTATTTTATTTCCTTATTATTATTGTTATTATTTATGGCCTTTAATTGTTCTCTACAGCACTGCATAGTGGCATTTCAAACTATACGAGCATGTTCTTTCTTCCTTGAAATCAATTTTGAAATATTTCTGTTGGCTAATCCACTCACTGTGCTTTCTTTTTTCGACACGTATCAAATATTTTTGTAGTGCTACTGATAAGTATAAAAAAGAAATAACACTTCCTATTGCATTTTGCGATTCTCCTAAAAATATATGAGCTGGTTCATCGCCATCGTTGTTGTCATCTGCCAGAGCTGCCACCTCCGATCGCTAACAGTGATTTGTATTTAGAAAGCAGTGCTTTGAAAATTAACCTACCTTCTATGCCTCCTTTGCTTCGTAAATAAAGCGAGTATGTCTGGTATATAACTAGTCTCAAATATTGTGACTTATACATAGGTATATTTACATATGTAATAAGAACAGATAATGAAATACATATAAACAAAAATCAAAAAGAAAATTCCTTTCGACAAGAGTGGGCCCGTCCACTTGTCTTTGATAGTACGAGTATTTAGATAATTAACCACGATAATTTATGGA
This sequence comes from Bactrocera neohumeralis, assembly GCF_024586455.1. Classification (NCBI taxonomy): domain Eukaryota; kingdom Metazoa; phylum Arthropoda; class Insecta; order Diptera; family Tephritidae; genus Bactrocera; species Bactrocera neohumeralis. The sequence goes on along the minus strand of NC_065919.1, from coordinate 27,743,180 downwards.
CAAAAGCACAGGTTAAGTGTAAGTAAGTAAAGGTGCATAATAAATGATTATTAATTGATAGCATTGGTTAGTAAACATTGAATATATTAAAAGTTCACTCAAGTATATAAATTTATTATATTTTCATAAATAGCTGCTCAGCCCTGTTTAAAGGTGACAGCACAATATTTCCCAATTTTTGAAATTATCACTTTTTATGGAAACTTGTTTCGAGTCATGAATGTCATAATCTAATATGTACATTAGTGTATGAAATCGTAGTATTTATATAGGTATGTACGTTTGTGCATAATTCTATTCACTAAAATATTATATTTACAACTTAAATATTTATGTACATATGCATGTACATATACATATACATATATGCTTATAGAAAAACAAAATGAGAGTTTTGGTAAAAGCGCCAATCATTGCTTATTGCATTACATTCTTTTAAGCAAAATTTTATGGAAATAAAATTAGTAAAGTAATTATTATTATTTTCGTTCATCATATAGTGATTATTTAATAAAGTAAAATTTATTTAATATTTTTGTCTTTTTCTTCTCAGAGAGCTGCTCATTTGTCGGAACTGCCGATCCTGCCAAACAAACTGAACGATCAAAATAAAATTCTTATATGGAAAACTATTTCAATTTTCGACATATCTTCACGAATTCATGACATGGATTATTATCCAAGGCAACGAAAAGTCTCCGAATAAAAGTTCAGTTTGGACCTCTATAGCATATAGCTGTTATACAAAATGACCGATAAAAATCAAATTCATGTATGGCATTTTTTTATTTGTGACGGGAATTATAGCTTTGGTGCAACCGAAGTTAACGTTTTTTTAAGTTTAACTGAATATAGAAACATTTATTCTAATTTCACATATGTGAGCGGTGACAAAATCACAGGAACTTAGCAGCCAAACTCTCATTTTATAACCGTAACCTTAATAAACAAATAAATTCAAGTTTGCACTTTCGCATTCTACATACTCGGATACATATGTACATACATATACACGATTTATAAGAAAGTTCAAACAATTTAGCTAGGTATCAAAGGTTAAAAATAAGTCGCTGTACATCGTTTATATAATTGTTGTTATTATGGTTGTAGTAGCCAATTTACAGAAACAAATACAACTTAGGCCAATTCATATTTATCAAGCTGATTATTATGTTGTGTAAAAATGCAGCACATTCTATTTAGTGCGCATTTATCATATCCTTTGTTTCGTGCTTGTTTTGAATATTTGTTTTTAGCATTGAATTTTGTATTCCATCAAAAACGGTAGAAACTCTGAAGAAAAACTCACCTTCAACAGCTTCCTCAGAATCCTCTGTGGCTAGTTCTTCGTCCTCTTCCTCTTCTTCAACGATATCGTCGTCGTCTTCCTCCTCTTCGTCGTCGATATCGTCGTCTTCGTCGTCGACGTCTTCCTCTTCTTCGTCGTCGTCGTCGTCGTCAACGTCGCCGTCGCCACGTATAACAACGTCACCTTCAGCTAAAATCGAATCGTCCTCTAGATCAACCGCCTCGTTATCGTCGTCGTAGGTATCAACGTTATCTTCAGAGTTTTCGTTCTCCTCTACTTCGCCGGTGCTAATGGCAGCAAGAGCAAATACACCCTCGTCGTTTGAAACGCTCTCGCTGTTTAAATTTGTATTCAATGCGTTTGAAGCGTTGCTTGCAGTAGACGAATTGCCAATACCAGTGTTTGTTTCGTTTACAAACGAAATCAGCTGATGATAGTTGCGTAAACTCTTACGATATTTACAATATCTGTCGACGTTAGGTAAAGCACCCGTAGCAGTCGTTGTTCGACTACTCGACGGTCCTGCTCCTTCTGCGTTACTAGCTACAACTGTGGCTGATGGTGCGGCGCTCTGATTTTGTAGAGAATTAGTGTTTACTGTGTCGACGGTTGCAGTTGTTGATGGTGACTTCGTATTTAATTTTATTCGACTGCCTACAACTGATAAGAAAGTGCGAGTGTTATGCTGTTGGTTTTGTTGTTGCCTCTTATCACCACTACTACATTCACTTTTACGTGAGCCAGACGACGTTGCTGTTGTGGTATTTGAGCTACTGTTTCGAAGACTTTTACTTTGCCTTGAATTTGTTCGGCTGTTCTTTCCCTCGGCGGTTGTGTTGAGCTTATGATTTTTCTTCTCTAGTTGTTCTTGGTGTTGCTGGTTGTTATCGCTGCTATTATCGGCACTGTCGTCTGCGTAGTGTGCTGTTCCTCGTTTGATGAGCGCTGCAGTACGACTGTGACTGATTTTACGTGTTTTTCGAAAATAATTTAGTAAGTTACTTTTTGAATGGCCGGTGCTGGTGCTACTGCCGCCGCTGCTACTGCTCACACTAAAGGTGCTCCGTTGCGTTCCTGTTGCTGTTGTTGCTGTAGACACTGACTCAATGTGTTGACTGCTTATATGATTACTTTTGTTGAAGACAATTTCGCTATTTTTACCCCCACTGCGACGTGTATGCTTCTTTGCCGATACAAGTGGAAATGAATGTCTATTGCTTCGATTGCTAGTGGCACTAACAAGCTTCTGTGCGTCTTCTGTGGTAAGTGTCTTGGAGCGAGTGCGCTGTGCAACACAATCGCCCGAATTAAAGCCAGGTCCCAAGTCCTCTGTAGATGTAGCTGACGCTATAGAGTTTTTGTTGTGCACAGTTGTTGTTGTTGGGAGTGTTGTTGTTGATGTGCTAGCAGATATGTTAGTAGTATGATAACGGCGCTTCTTAAGTGGTGAACTTGAATCTGCCGAACGATTCGTAATCGGGGTTATTTGCAAATAATTCCAAAATGTAATTAAAATACCAAAAAATTTTGTTAGTTTAAATAGCTGCCTTAGAAGGTTTGACAATTGTGAATTAATATTTTGCTCTGTTATAAAAATGCGTGTTAATCAAAAGTTGTCTTCTTATTTATACCGACCTTGTTGCTCTTCTACCAGATTCTTCCGTAAAATAATATTTTTTACAATGTTACTACAATGTTAATGCCTAAGCCAATTGTCAAACCAACACAAGCCCCCTTCTTACCGTTATTGCTTTTTTGTTGTAATGAAGTTGCTGCTGTTTCTGCAACTGTTGTGGACTTCAGCTGTAGTTGATCGTGGTGGCGTTTGCGGTCACTTCGTGTACCACTTATTGCACTGGAAGAAGCGGCCTCAACTCCAGCAGTACTGTTATTGATGGCTCCTCGTGATGACGATCGCTTTCCGGTAAAGCTGCTACTCTGACTGCTGTTATGCACTGCTCCAGTTATAATTCCTGTTGGTGCTCTTGCTCGACTTTTGGTGTGAATGCGTTTATTTGAACTACTCACACTAGATGTAGTTTTATTTTGTAAATGTTGTTGCGCTATTGTAGTAGCGATATCACCGCCACTACCACTTCCGGCACTACTGGTTGTAAGTTGCTGTTGTTGTTTGTTGTTTTTATTGGCGAATTGTTGTAATTTGATTTGTTTACGACGATTATATTGCGTGTGTTGTGTTGAACGTTGCTTTTGCTTCAGTTGTCTGCTACGACGTGCTTTAGTTGTGGTTGTTGTTGTTGCTGGCGCCGTGGTAGCTACGGTGGTACTGTCGTCGTGCCCCTCCGTCACTGCAGAGAGCGATTGACTGTTAACGGATTCGGCCATAGACGACACTTAACCGCACTTTCGATCACACTAAACATGCCCTCGCAACACTTGTGTCCTTTTTCGTGTTATAGCCAATTTAATTTCTTTACACGATATTAAAGGAAAATAGAAAAATAAAAATAAATTACGTTTTGCACTTTCGAACTGTAGCTGTAATGCTTGTTTATTGGGCTTTGCTTATATATTAAAATATATTTTCTAGCCGATTCTTAGTAAGCACAAACGGGATATATTCACTATACCAAGTCACAGGACACTATTTAAGTTATTATTAAAGTTTTATTTTGATTTCACTATGTTTGCTGTCACTTTCTCACCACTGCTCACTGCTGTGTGTTTTTATACTGATCAGCTGCTTCGGAGAAACTGCAAATTGTAGAAATTTCTATAATTAATGTGGTGAATTCAATAATTTTTTGTTTGAAATTGAAATGCATCGATTTTAAATACACAAATAATTTAATCAAAATATTAAAATTTTCATAAATAAAAAATAAAACAATAAAGAAAATCTCATGTCAATATTTTTGATTGAAAAAACATTGAGAACATACGCATACAACTAAAGAATATTTTTGATATATTTAAAAATACTTATCCGACCAAGAACTATTTAACTCCACATCACGAAAATCAATTTGAAACCCTTTATTAATGCTTTAATCCTATTACCTATGGGAAGTAGGCGTGGTTATAGTCCGATTTCGCCTACTTTCACATTGTAACATAGGAATATTAGAAGAATGATACGTACTAAATTTAGCCGAAATCGGTTGGTGGGGTCTCGAGATATGGGATTTCACCTAATTGTGCGCTGTGACACGCTCTTTGTTCAACTTTCACACCGGCTCTCATAAAGCCTTCTCATACTATTTTGGAGGTAAAATTTAATGTCTCTGGCGAAATCAGTTATGAATTTATTACGCTTTTAGTAGTTCTGAACAGTACCGTTATATGGGGAGTGAGCGGGGTTATTTTCCGATTGTCATTTTCACACTGTCAGTAGGAGTTCTTATAATATTCGAGCTTTTGGTTGTTGTAGCTTTAGTGGTTTAGGAGATACATATGTATGCACATTGAACATATTAGAGGGCGTGGCCACGCCCACTTTTTCAAATTTTTTTTTACCCATAGTTGCCCCTTGCTGTTGCGATGCCCTCACATTACAACTCTATATCTTAATTTAGTGCTTAGTTCTGGCACTTTATATGTTTTCGGTTAATGGCAATTTGTGGGCGTGGCAGTGGTCCGATTAAGCCCATCTACGAACCCGTAATTTTTTTTCTGCTAAGGAACCTGCACACCAAGTTTTATCTAGATATCTCAATTTTTACTCAAGTTATAGCTTGCACGGACGGACGGGCGATAGACAGTCACCGGGATTTCAACTTTTCTCGTTATCCTGATCATTTATATACATATGTACATAACCCTATATTTATCTCGATTAGTTTTAGGTGATACGTACAACCGTTAGGTGAACAAAACTATAAAACTCTGTAGCAACTGGTTGAAAGAGTACAAAAATTAAAAATTACACCTTTTGAACTGAATAAAAAGTACAAAGGAATCTTAAGCATAGCAGTAAATGCGTAATACAGAATACGATTGTATACAATGTTCGCAGATAGGAGACAATGAAGCAACAAACATCGAGAATTCAGTACTTAAAATGCAAAGTACAATTATTTAGCATAATAGTACTGTATGAGAAGGTACATAGGCATATACATATGTATGTATGTACATACCCTCATATCATATACAAGCACAGAGCATGTAAATATGTATAGGCGAATATACATATGTATGTACATACATATCAATAGCGTTCGTCTGATAAGAAATACCAAACAAACACCGTTCACAGCTGTGATATGATAAAGAAGAATGGAAGATGTACAAAGACTAAACATTTTTTTACTCGATAATATTTAATAATAGGAAATTCCAATACCAATGACATGGTTGCTGGTTGAGAAAAAGCATTTTCTTACAACAAAGCGATCAGGTACATATACATGTACATGTATAGAAACATATACATATGTACGTAAATCTCATTAGCGAGGTCGGGGTGTAAATATAACCTTATAATACAGCGATATAAACAAGAGAGCACTGCGTTTGCACACTCAGCAAAGAAAAAAATATACAGGAGAGAAATAGACTTTGAGTGGGAACCAGAGTGTGTTGAGTGGAAATACAAAAATAAGTCTTTGAGCGCATACCTCGTGCTCGGCTACTCTACTCTTCCGAGTATCTACAGCTGGTTATATGACTATTTGTAGCATTTTTACAGAGCATTAAAAGAATAAAACAAAAAACGCACAACAAAAGAAAAATAGATAAAAACTAAGTAGGTACACTAGCATACATACATACATACATACATATGCGCACAAGTGAAATGAAATCAGCTGTTTCAAGTTTGTTTATATTTTGTTTCTCGTTTTCTGCTTTGCTTTTTGCTTTCGTCGCAAATGGCAAGTCGGCAGAAGGAACCAGTTTTACACAACAATAACAATAGCACCATATTATATGCTTAGAGAACCGACAAGTATGTATATAAGATGCGAGCGGATTTATGAGGTTTAATATACACGAGTACTTGCTTGGTTGTTGAGAGATACAAATCGAAGTGCAAATGTACATACATATGTATGTATATAAGAAAAAGGCATACTCAACAAACTTATTGTCGAAATGTATAAATGTACATATATGTACATACATATCTACATACTATTTACAAATGTGTACATAGTACTGTTTGCTCATCATTAAGAGGTTGAACGCTCAAAAATTATATGACGTCAACACATTATTGTTTATCAAAATTAAAAAAAATAATAAAATAATAAAAAAATAAAAACAAATCAGTTAGTTATCACGGTAAATTTAAGTATATAAAAATATAAGTATGTGTGCATATAGAAATTAAAATTCAAACGACAAACGTATACATAGATATGTATGTACATACATATGTATGTATGTATATACTTAAATTCGTTATTTTATTTTTTTATTGCACAGTAAAACAAGTTTGGCGCATCATGTTTGCTATATGCATATGTTTTATTTAAATTTGTATTTATGTAGGTACATTTTTAGGTAAAGGAAACGTTAAGCATTTTCAACCGAATTGTGCCCTTTTACCCACAGCCCGACGAATTGGTGTTATCTCCAACAGGTAGTCAGACGAGTAGACAACACTAGAGCCAAGTGGCTCTGGTTAGGACCTACATTTGGTCTGTATATTTGGCTATTCGTACGTCAGAGCATTGTAGAATCATACAAGTAACAAAAGAATCATATGGTCGTCAACAGCTGAGATCACCTGATCGAAATACAGTAGAGGCCCGCTAATCCGGATCAATTAAAACCGGCCCCTATCCGGAATATAAGGAAATCCGGATTACCAAAGACATGTCAGAACTAAGTATTATGAAAAAATATTTATAAATTTCTGTTTGTTTATTATAACAAATAATACACATGTTCCAAAAAACCAAAACAAACTTAAACCAATAAAGCATTAAAGCGAATGTAGTGAACAATAAACATGTGATCCGGATTAGAGAATACGGATAGAGAATATCGGTCCGGATTACCAGGGACATAATAGAAATTTTGAGTTTTTTAACCCTCTCCGGGTTACAGTGGAATCCGGATTAGGCCATGTCCGGATTAGCGCGCCTCTACTGTAGTTGATTTTTTGGCACAGAGATTTAAATAAAAGGACTAGGACAAAACTAGGTAAATTACATCTTTATGAATTTTAATTATCGAAATTATTTGAAAATTTAACAAAAACGTACTTACAGTAATAAATTGTATAGCATAACACGGCAACACACTCTTGATTTTTTTAAGGCATTTGGCCGTTTTAGTAGTAGAATATTTAGGAAACCCTAACGAAGTGCCTGGCCTTTGGCCCTGTGTCTCCCTTATTCTATGGCATTCTTAATATAATTTCTGTCATTCTATAAGCTTCCGCCTGCGTATGTATGGGTGAAAATGATAGGATTTGTTACTTGTAGGTTTCTACAATGCGTCAGAGGGCTGTCTATATACTATGCTCTTGTTTATCTCAGAGCAAGTAAAAAAAATATAAAACAATGCTCTATATGTATGTATGTATGTCCGAGAAGACAAGACAGTTACCATCTAAAATGTTCAGTACTTTCGCACTCGTTTCATGTTATATGAACTTTGATAGATAAGTAGTTAATAACGAATATGAACTACGCAGTATACATATGTATACTTATGTACATATGTATATCAGGGTGCGATTATACATCCTGTTAAGAAAGTAAACACACTGGTTGACAGATCGCGCTAATTTTTCGCATAATAATTAAGGACAGTTGTACCAACCTAGGAAAAAAAAATTATCTGTCTTCCATATAAGCGGGAGATTTAAATGAAAATACTTTCTTGACAAGGTGTATATTTCATACTCAGCAGCATATTAACTTAACCATTTAACAATTTTTGCTTGATTTAAATTTTAAAATGGTTCCTTGATGATGGTTTAGCTTGGTGTAAAATGGGCAGAAACAAATCCTGTGAAGAAAGTAGGAAAGGCATTATTATTGATATGCGTACTGATTAGAAATTTCAAGATTACGCAATCGTCAAAGATCTCGACAATAATGGCTTTAAACGCTGTTCAGTATTTTAAAATCCACAAATCCATACAAGAGATTTCTTTTAACCTCCGCTAGAGATGACGATCGAATCGTCGAATTAAAAAATAATAATTAGGGGGCGAGTTTTTGAGGACAATGATTGTGCACCAAAGGTTGAAACTGTCAATAGACGTTTACGAGGAAAAGCACTCTTTACGAGGACGGAAGAAGCCACTGCTGTAAGGCCGAAATCGTAAAAAACGACTTGAAATCGACAAGAAATATCGTCATTGGACTCTAAGGAGTGGCAAAAGAGTCCTATTTCCGGATGAAACGAAAATAAATAGATTGTCACCAGATGGAAAAACTTACGTTCGGGGTCCGCGATGTAAAGATTTTGACCCCAAATACACTGAAGCACAGCGGCGTTAATAAAAATTAATTGGGTGCTGTGACATACATAAGAGGGTGTTGGATCTAAATCAAAAATTTAGGGTCGTATGGATTAGCACCAGTATTCCAATATGAGCAAAAAAATATTAAGACTTTGTTCATAATTTTAAAATTTTTATTTTAATTTTCAAAGACAATGTCGTCCCAACAAAGTCTATTTCCGGAATAGCCTTCACGTTTAATGTCTTCAATTGACTTAAAACGGTTTCCTCCGTAGCGACCGTTTGAGTTGGCCAGTTAGTCAGAAGTCACGATATTGGTTGAAAATTAGGCATAAAACTCACGAGGAATCAATGCAGTATGTGACGGTGCATTATCGTGATGCAAAAACCAAGAGTTTTCGGCCCATAATTCTGGCCTCTATTTACGAATAGATTCGCGCAAAAGACGCATAACACTCAAATTGTCTGTCTGTCTTGTTGACAGTTTGGCCGGTCGGATTCGGAGTGCACCACACCTCGTTAATCGAAGAAAACTGTGAACATAATCTGGATTTTTGACTTGCTTTGACGTGGTTTTTTCGGCTTCGGCTCACCTTTGCCACGATATTTGGCCGATTGATAGTCTATATCCGTCTCGTTAGCATATATCCAAGACTCAATGCCAGAGTAATAATGTTTCATAACATCCCAGTAGTCGGAAAGCATTGTTTTACAGATGTTAACACGACGCTGTTTTTGAAAAAATTTAGTGATTTTGGAACCAATCGTGTTTTCACTTTTATTAGGCCCAAATGAGAGGCTGAGCATTAGTAGCATATTTTACTTAAGCATATTATATGTATAATAACGCTAAATTAACAAGAACTGTTGGGAACAAACTATTTTGTGATCAAATTGAAAGGAGAATTTTGTCCATTTCATCTCTTTCAAAGTAATCCCCTCCCGCTGCAATATCCTTATGCCAACGAGTTTTCCAGTCATCATAGCACCTGGAAAAATCCTCCGTCGTGATGGCCATCAGAGCCTTCTTCGATTCAGCTTTTATATACTCAATTGAGTCAAAACGGTGTCCTCGGAGTGGTCAAACGGTGTTTGCTGAAGATTGAAGTAAATCAGGCGAATGCGGTCATATAAAATTTGGCGATATAATCACGAATAACCGAAGAATTCAAGCCTCAAAAACGATAAATATACTAATGAATATTTTGAAAAGTTAGCATAGATATCACTAATAGTTTTTTCACAATTCGAAAAACACGCGAATTTTTCATAAAAGATTGGTGGATTCGTATAAGACCTTCAAAAACATAAATATACGAACAGAATGTTTTTTCATAGTTTTAATAGACCTGCACTTGATACAAATGAAACTCAAATCAACGGCCTCCATGCAGCAGAAATGAGTTGAAACCAATGCTAAACTATTGCAGTGAACCGAGTGAGCTATGCCATAACACCTCTGGTTTATAACATCCAAGTACAGATATATATTTATAATAATTTATTAATATATATTCTTCCTAAGAATTATGAACTGCCACAAGCACGTAAAAATTCTAGAAGTGAAAATGCTTTCAAAAGCCTTTCCAAGGAAAGATTGCACCTGCAAGGCATTTTCATTTCTCATCATTTACGGCTACATATCTACGTAATCATATATGCAAATATGTATGTACATATGTATGAACAACGAAACTTAGCGTCGAAATATCATCAAATTCTAACCCGAAGCCATTTTATAATATGTCATTCGAAAAATTGCCGTATCGACATGCTACTTCACTTTTCACGCTCATTTTCTCCATGCTGTTGTAGTTTTTCTTTTTTCATCTTATTGTTGTTGTTTTGTTAAACAAATTGTACGTTTGAGTGTAAATCGCTGACTGCAACAGTGGGCAAGAAAATGAGATCAAGGCCGTTGAAATGGAACACGTACGAGATTATTCAACGGCAAATATGAATAAATACAATATATACATACATACATATCTGTACATACATATATATATGTAGTTATGGTTTTATGAATATACAAGTACATGTACTCATATATGTATATACATATATACATATGTATCTACAAACTCATGCATTCATACATACATTTATCTACTGTGAGAAACCCAGAAGTAATATAATGGCACAATTTGTGAAATAGCAACAAACATAGATACTCGTACATATTTATCAAAGTACAATTTGAAAAAATTCTCAGCGAGTAGTAAGCTTATTTAACAATTTTCTAATAAACAATAACCAGCGAAGAATGATTTCTGTGAATGTTTGATTGCACTCGCAATTGCTGAGCAACATCTAGTTTGTTTTATACACATACAGTCATTAAAAGAGCTACAGCGACATTATTGGAAGTATGTAATTAGAAAATGGCAAGAAAATACCTTTATTGAAACACACAATTGATTTGTCTAACCTTAAGAGAATGGCGAATCCATGAGTCATAAGTCAAATAAATTCGCAGAAGGAAATAAGAATAAAATAAAAGGAAGTTGTAAATCTTTAATAATATCCACGTACTCTTTTGCACTTAAATCAATAGAACTTTTTCCTCGCTCTTAGGCAGCGTTCATACGAGCTACGCGAGTGCGTCAATTTTCTGCAATCCCTTTCATATCACATTTTCAGCGAACTTTTACGAACAAAAATACAAAGCGTGTCACGCAAGCACCAGTAGTAGGTACATTCTTCATCGTCGTCTCCTCACCTAAAAAAAACTGTTTGGACTACAAAAGAATCCTCTTGTGAACACAGCCTTACATGAAATGGCAAAGAGATGAGTTCCAACATAGCAAACAAGGAAATGAGGAATTAAAAACAACAAATGTACATAAATCTATACGATCGAGTCATTAAAAGAGCAGCAACATTTTCTATAAACATAATATGATAAGGACTTGAAGTAAGTAGAATAGGGTTTTGCCTGGAAACTAAGACCTTGCGATGAACTTTTCTGAGACTTTTTGAAGGGACATGGACATGACAATATTTGCTCATGAAGTGTTCAATTTTCGGTTATTTTTATTTATAAAATTAATTAATTCTTGCTTTTAACATTGGCACATCCGAAATATGAGAAAACATTGTTTTGTTAAATTCTTCTCAGTTGCATTTAATTTTTTCTTTTACATGTTAAGCCTACGCAACATCGATCCAATATCTATCGTAGTGAACATCCATCCAAATTATTGAATGCATATACAGTCATGGACAGAGAAATAGCACACTTTCAAAATAAGTTATTCAAATAAGTTTTCAGTTTTATCGAGTAAGTGAATCTTAACAATTTTCCACTTTTATGTATGGCATAACTTATAACGGTAAGCGCATGCCATTATCATGCCTACTATTTTGTTGTTACTCGGAGTATAACGAAGTTTGGTTGGACAATGAAATAGCACACCTTAGTTATTTGTACAAATACTCATTATTAATTAGCAATCGTGCAAAAAATACACTGTTTTAACTATAACTATAAAAAAATTAACATATTTTCAAAATCGGCAGAAATATGCATTGTTCTCTGGAAAAAATAATAATAATATTTGGTCCTTACAAAAGGCAAAAGTCCAACTCAGATTGCCAAAATTATGAGTTGTTCGATTTTGTTAAAAGGGATCCAAATTTGCTCAAAAATAAAAAAATCCACAAAGCTTCTGGGCGTAAAACAACGGAACTTGTCGATACAGCCATAATTAGAAAAAGCAAGGGTGATCCTTTTAAATCATCCCGAGAGATTATGGCGGAAATAAACAACGAATTTGGGCTGGATACGTTAAGCCGTAGATTTGTAGACGTCTTCGCACATGATGATCTGTTGTTTGGACGAATGTGTAGAAAAAAACCACACCTGGCAAAAAGAAAACATAAGAGCGAAAGAAAATTTAGAAAATGACGTCAAATTTTGGAAAACGATTCTGTGGAGCGATGAAACTAAGATGAACCGTATCGGATAGGATGGAAAACCATTTCTCCATCGTCCCAGGTGTCAGGCGTATAACTCCAGATACACTACAAAAACTGTTAGCACGGCGGAGGTAGCGTAATGGTCTAGGGAGCGGTGTTGGATCATTGGTAAGGATAGATGGTAGAATGGACCAATTTGTATACCTAAACATTCTCAAAAATACCATAGAACCATTCGATTAAGAATCGATGCCAGTGAATTGGATTTTTATGCATGACAATAATCCAAAGCACGCAGCTTAAAGTATGAAGAACTGGCTCACTGAAGAAAGTATTAACGTCCCGAGGTGGCCAGCCCAAAGTCCCGATCGAACTCGATGGAAAATTTATGGAGCGACTTTAAGATACAGATTGCCAAGAAATATTTCAAAAATTCGAAAGAACTTTGTACCGAATGCAAGGAGACATGGTACGCAATCCCACAAACGATGTGTCAGATATTAGTGGAGAGCACGCCCAGACGATGCCAAGCAATTTTAAAAAATTGTGGGCACACAACATAATATTAACGTTCTAAGTGCGTAAAAGCTATAATACTTTTTAGATTTCTAATACATTTATTTAATTTCCGCAGAATCGGCCTACTGTGCTACTTCTGTGTCCAGACCTAAACACGCAATGGGAAACTTAATCATTTTTTTTTAAGTATCGAATAATACTTTTTAATTTTTTGTAAATAGCTCACTTATTTCTTACTTTATGTGATGCTAATGAAAAAATGAAATTTGTTTTCTGTTTATATCGAAAATACACATCTTTTTATTACATTCTCAAAGTGTGCTATTTCTCTGTCTATGACTGTATTCATCTTAGCTGTCTTGAATTGAATAACAGCCTTTGAGTTCTATGAAGTTTAAAAATGCTAAACTGTAAAAAAGATGACTTTTGTTTTAAAAAATCGTATTTAAAGGGTTATTTTTGGTTTTGTTGAACTTTGAAAATTAGGAAAATCTACCCTGCAAACGAATTGAAAAACAACCCTAAACCTACAGTAAAACCAATTAAGTAAGTTGCGTTTCAAAGTCAAGTACAAGCAACCGTATCAAATGCATGGAACTCATTCGAAAAAGGACATTTTGTTTTTTATTTCTTACAAATTGCTTTCTTAACACCTGTCTAAAATACGGTATAAAAGCGCGTTTTCAAAATTGTAAGTTGTTTTAAAGATACAGCAGTTAGAAGGAGATGTTCGGAGCGCGATTTTCCCAAAACTGTGTCTTCAAACTTCCCTCCATTGTATTTCAACGGCTTGACCGACACTCAGCACTTTTAAACACATGAACATAACTATTATCAATCAAAAATTTCCAAATTTTCGCCACATTTGCAACATTTTTTCAAATCTTTACCAAACATGGTCTAAAAATATAAAAAAGTGTGTAATGAACTGAATGGTGTTTATACATACCTATACTAGCTTATAACAATCCTACTTGAATTAAGAAATGTATTATTAAGGATTTTTAATTAATCCTAAACTGACAGATACATATCGTCACCTGAAATGCAAAATAACGTAACGACATTTTCGGAAATTTACAGTGGCTTGAATGAAACACGAAATAAAATGGAACATGAGTGAAACAAAATTTTAATACTAGTTAAAACTAGTTTATATTTGATCGGAGAACCAGAAAATGTTGAACATATGTAATATTATGTAAGTAATTTGAAGTAGTGAAGCGTAATCTATGTATAAGACATTCAATTTCGAATTTTTTGATGATACGTTATTTTGCATTGCAGGTGACGATATACTAAAATACAGTTGCTTACAACTAAAAACTGGCGAATAGATTAATTTATAAGCTTTTACTTTTTCAATTTAACCAAAATTCCCTGTCACATTATATTTATATAAATAAATAAATACATTATAATAATAAAAATCTACCCTATTAACAATATTTCCCCTGGTGAATGCTTAAAACGAACCGTGAAATTGAGTACTTCCTCCTTTTACTCTACATTCGTTCACTGCTGATAACAGTAACAAAAGCCATTGCAACACTACCCTTTTCCGAGACGAGAGTATAACAGTTGGTAGTGTGGAATTCAAGTTAATGAAACTCTATTGCGAACGAATTTACTATGTACTTTAAGGCTGCTTTTAAATATAGGTATATAATATGTAAACCGTGGTTGGTATATAAAATAACACATCGATTCTTATATGTACATATATAAGAAGATAACAAATATGTATTAAGGTAGGTACACACATATATGTTTACTTATTTATGTAGCTCGGTGCCTGTTAAACATGTGTGATATAAAAATTTTGCACTTCAAAATAAATTATTGGTCAATAAATTTCTATTAGATAAATAAAAAGATCATTAAACGTTATATAACTACAAATGTACATTTGTATGTATATTATAAGCAATGAAAAAACATGAATTCTTTACAAGGCAATAACGAAGAATTTCAGAAGACAAAAAATTAAATATTCTTAATATTAGTCGAGGTCCCATAAGTTTTTAATATAAAAATAATTCGATGTGATTTCTATGATATGTATTTTATCTTCAAGAAGTCCGGAATAAATTCTCGTTAAGTGACTTCTTTTCAAAACCAAATACAGTGGTCAAACAAATTATATATACTAATATTATGAAAAAAAAAATCTAACCACCAACTGCTTCCTGGTTCCTCTCTTTACGTTATATTATCTCAAAAGGGGTGATTGAAAAGTTAATAAGAGCGCAGTTTTATTACGAAAGCTTACATCTATTATATCTTTACAAATTTTATTCTATAGCTGTAACTCAATTCAGCTTATAACGAATGACGATCGTATGGGGAAAAACACTGTATATGTCGGTCTGACTAATTGGTTTTCATACCCATGTTAAGTTGTTAATAATATTGTAATGAGTACACTGTACAAATGCGAGTATTGTTAAAGTACTTGAGAGTTTTGCATAAAAATCGAATTCTCAGACATCGATTCGAACGCGAATGGTTCCATAGTAGTTTTGAGAATCCTAAGGTATGAAAATGGGTTCATTCCACCATATGTTACTGTCTGTAGCGGCAGAATACTACCGAGTTGACAGTCCTTGGCCAGATGAAAAATTCGAGTCCCTTTCGGTTACGTAGAAACGACTGTCGTGCGAATGGACATCTATCCTCATCAATGGTCCAACGCCATACCAGGAAAACGCTCCTCAGACCAGACCATCCCACTAAACTGCTGTGCTTAACGGTTTTTGTGGTGTATGGTTCGCCATCGGATCCAATACGAATCACTTTTGTTTTATCGCTCCAAAGTACTATTTTCTAAAATTTAACGCAATTTTTTAAATATATGGCATTCTTAATTTTGGCAATCTGAGTTGGATTATTGCCTTTTTTGTGTAGATCAAAAATAATTCTCATTTTTTCCAGAGTACAATGCGAATTTCTGCCAATTTTTTTTTTTAATATTTTAATTTCTTAACATTTACAGTTAAAACAATGCCTAACTTAGTTAAGGAGCTGTAACGAAAAATAACATATAAGTTACCATAATTCATTATTATTATAAGGTAAAAATTCAAGTTTAACCCCTTCTGCTCATCATACGCACTATTTAAATGTATGTAAGTACAAATCCGTGCTACAATACAAATTTCACATACTCACATGTTTGAAATTTATGTATTTAACAAATTATGGAGAATATCAGTAGAAAGCAATTATAATATTACGCCGGGAAAGAAAAGTGTTATTAAGTAGGGAAATCTTGTTTAAAATTATTTTAACTTATTAGTGCTAATGAATTTGTTCCAAAAAACGCAAACAGAGTGTATCTTTTCCAAAATGGAGTTTTTCTCACTTCGCCTGCAGTATATAAGGCACAATGTAATAATGTAAACAGGTATATATGGGTATGCGTTATTTTTTATATCCACCAACAAAGTATCCGCTTCCCCTACACACATACATACATATATACATACGCATCTTGCGGAAGTGCAATTTAAATAGCACCGTCTTAAGCATTTTTCAAATTAGTTTTTCTTTTTTAACTTCTTTCATTTGTCATTTATGTATATTGCATAGAGAAAAACGGAAAATGTCTACTAAATATAAAATCGATGTACAAAGTAATGGCAGCTGCGCACCGCATTGCAAAGCAAATTAAAATAAAATAGAAACCGACGATGTCTGGTGCTCAGATGACGGCGATGTCGAACGACGACATACTGACAGCGCAGCAAAAGGCAATGAAAACGAAATGGTAAACGTTAGGGGGAGGAGAGAGAATGATGAACGCCTCGGCACAACAAAATGTCGTAGTTGCTTGATATAAAACATTAAGTATATACATACATATATATAATCATGATATAAATATATGTACATACGTGTGTGATTCACATATGCACACATTCAAATACGCAATATGATGTACATATATGCGAGTATATACTCACTAACCAATAGTCAAATGCACCTTTTGGTTTATTTACTGAAGCTCCGTACCTTAAACAGTATGATCCATTAATTTAAGACTTTCCATATCTATATATTATATGTACATTATGTACATAATACCACATATATGTATATGAAATTTATATGTAACACTATTATTGCATATAAAAATTATTAAGATCTTGTATTCTCGACTAGCAGTTATTTTTTTATTAAAATATTTTATAACTGCTTACTTTTTAGCACTTAAAAATTCCTCGTCAACACCGTTGTCTTATGCTTACCGAAGAATTGAAACTGTTGCGGTGTCTTTTAATTACGAAACATCATTGAATTTGATTTAAATTTTTTTTTGCGTTACATTTAGATATTATACTTTTTGCGTTGTTTTGTTTTTTTATTTACTTTTTTTATATAATACGACACTCACTACGGCAAATGTATTCACTTGGAGTTCCTTATATTTTCAATATAATATATTGTGTCCACATCTTGCTTTGTTAATTATGGCGTATTATATACTAGCCGACATGGATATATTTGTGCATGTATGTATCAGCTGCTTTCGGTTTTGTCGCTCCCCTGAGCTGTAAGGCTTTGGCTTTATCGGCAATCATTTCTTTTCACTGCTTGCGAGTACGAGGAGTTTAATTTTGCTATATTTACGAATATACATGCATACATACTTATATGCATTTATATATACATTATATACAAAACCTTTTCTACCATTTCGGTTAATATCTCCTCGCTCGCTGCACCGTCTAGCAACGGCCGTAATCACATAGAACAAAACGTTTTATATAATTTATATTTATATATTTAATGTATATATAAATAAATATATATACATAACTGTTGTTACTATCGAAACTGTTTACCAAGTTGTTACCGCACCGAGTTCAAAGAAGAGACTGAAAGCAAAATTTTGCTGCCACTAGCTACTTTGCAAACGCAGGCCATTCACACGAGTTGAACTCACGAGTTTGGACATGCGGCTCTCTTCCTCTCACAAAACATATGAGTCGGATCATACGTTGTCAACAGGCAAATATATGTAGTTTAGCAGTTCACTCAACTCTCCAAACATTCGGGATACACTGAGAGCAAACTCCTATTTAGCCACATGTTCGCACTCGGGTTTTCCGCATATCTACATACATATGTAATATCCAACAACTTGGTGTTACTTATTATCGGTATTGCTGAACGGTTGGTTCTGGTTTCTGGTTATGTCCCCTAGTAGCCTCGTGCATCCACCGCACCACCACTGCTTCCAAGCGGGCTTTTGCACGAGTTCATGTCGCTGACAAGTGTGGTAATTACTTTGAGCTGAGAAGTAAACGGCCTTACTTGTGTTTAGATTGAAAGGTGTATGTATGTATGTACATATACATATATGTACTTACGTATAGAGTCGTTTGACCTGTACGCGTAAGAGCAAACATATGACAACAGCGTTTGAAAATAAACAGCAATCACAAAGGCTGCGTTTCAATGGCAAAAACAACAAAATAAGGCACACATTGTTGTTTCTCTTGTGTCTACAAAGCAAACAATGTATTATTTAATGCACATGTTTTTTCAATAAATATTTCGATTGTAGGTTTGTGGTGCCTATTGTTTTTGGTACTTTGCTAAGTTTCGGCAGATTTTACTTAACACAACTTAATTACAATCAGTACGTATGCAGTGAATTAAAATATATTGTACGTATGTATATAGTGTGAATGTATGTTGAATGCGCCCTTCTACCCTTTGCGTCTTCATTCCAAAACTGCGACTCTCCGCATGTGGTCTCACCCAGGACACGACCTCGAAACACGTTGAGTACGTTTCTCGTTTTCAAAATGGGGTCAACAAACTGCATTTGAAGTCACTTTAATATTCTCGACCTATAATATTTTTCTTTGCTCACTGCTGTTCTGTGCTGAAAAGCTTTGGAAGTACGCAATTTTTATACTTAGGTACAAATATCAAAAACAACGTTTTCTTATGCTGATAAGCACACGAAATTTGTTAATGCTAACAAACGGTTTTACATACATACATATGTATGTAATAAAATACTTTTTAGAAAACAAGAGTTATGACGCATTTACACTTCACTGTATTAGCATTGACGTTGTAACAGATGTGAAGCGCTTGCAGTAAATACTATGTACAACATACATAAATACATATGTATGTATGTACATCTTACCTGTTGGAGTAGAATAGTATATAACCAACAGGGTGCGTAATATTTTATATCGGAATATTGACATTGATTTATTTTGACCATTTAGAAAACAACACCAGTCAAGTGGACGCATTATTGTGCATGGCGAATCGGCACATGCTACACATTCACTGATCATAACACACCTTTTAAAGAGCAATCAACAAATAATTAACAGATTTTATTCATTCTAAGCACAAATATGCATCGTTATTAGAAAACACGCTTTCTCAAGTACAAAAATAAAATCACGTAAAACCAGAGGTTAGCCGCCGAATTTTTTCGTAGAATTTTCGAGGATTATCTCTTCCATCCCGCACGTGTTGTGGTCGACCGTAACGTTGCGAGACGACGCTCCTCGCCGTACCAACTGTTCTTTTGCATTTTTCGAAAACAAATGGTTTCGGTTGCAGCTGTACGTAAAGAGCTCGAAATGCCGTCCCATAGCGCACAACCCTGAGTTTGGCTCGCCTCCAAACGGATGTTCTTTGGCTCCCCAGAGAATACTTGGTCTAATACCGGAAGTCGTGAGCTGCTTGAGTCATATGTAAAAGAATCGTTTCCGGCCAAGTAAATGGCGATCAAAAAACTTTCCTCACTTGCGTGAACTTCTACACATGACTCCATCCTCGAACAAAACAAAACTCTATAAGTCACTCATTATACCCGTCTTGCCAGTATATGGTGCAGAAGCATGGACGATGACAACATCTAATGAGTCGACGTTACGAGTTTTCGAGAGAAATGTTCTGCGGAAGATTTATGGTCATTTGCGCTATGGAGATGGCGAATATCGTATTCGATGGAACGATGAGCTGTATGAGATATACGACGACATTGGCATAGTTCAGCGAATTAAAAGACAGCGGCTACGCTGACTAGGTCATGCGTCTGCATGGACGGAAACACTCTAGCTCTGACTCCGTTGGAGAGATTAGGTAGAGAAGGACCTGACTTCGTTTGGAATCTCAAATTGGAGCCACATTGCAAAAAGAAGAAACGCTGTTGTTAACTCGGCTACAACCGCGGAAGCGATTTCTACGCCAGTAAAGAAGAAGAAGAAGAAGGATTACTTTCCTAAGGTTTATGGAGGGAGTTATGAAAGTCTTTGGAAAGGAGTATTATGGAGCGAGGAAACAAAAGTAAATTGAATTGGACCCGATGGTAAAAAGTTCGCTAATCATCTGGAGGGAACCTTAAACCTAAAATACAACAAAAAAGAGCTAAAACATGGTGGGAGTAATATCATGGTGTGGCGTGCATTTTTATGGTATGGACCAATGGTTCCAGGTCAGAATTGGTGGTGGTATTAAGAAAGCGTGGTATTCCATTCCATGGAGTAGACGCCAGTAACTAGTGGAGAGCCAACCTCAACCTGATAACGAGTAATATAGTAATTTTTTACATTATTCACTACTCATATAAAAATTCACACACATATGCATTTTTTTATAGAATTCTAGAAGTATATTATTCCGGTGTGCAGCCGAAATAGGTGAACGTTCAACAAAAACAATTTTCAGAGAAAAATAACTTGATTTAATTAAGTGTTTGTTCTTTTTTATATAATATCACATCTAAAATAAGTTACTAAAAATAAATATAAAACATTTTAACGTAAAAATGGCCGAAATAACATGGTTTAAAAAAAATTCTGATCATTTAATGTTAGGTGATACAAACAACCGTTAGGTGAACAAAACTATTATACTCTGTTAACTCATGTTGCAAGAGTAAAAAAATAATTATTAATTTCAAAAATCACAAATTATCTCGAGTTCCTTTGCAGTATTTAAGTAATTTATTCGGTTGTTCTGGATAGTATGCTTTATTATTTGTTGACATTATTTGCTTAAATTTTTCGCTTCTTCATATTAAGAACATAAAATATAAAAGTACATAGCTGAGCTAAACGAAAGCAAAAGTATATCAATAAAAAAAAAATCACTTTGCTACAAACAATAACAATATAAGGCAACAAACACATGAATTCTCATTTCACATAAATATGAGTGACCAAAACCATGATAAGTATAAAGGAA
Organism: Bactrocera neohumeralis; assembly: GCF_024586455.1. Classification (NCBI taxonomy): domain Eukaryota; kingdom Metazoa; phylum Arthropoda; class Insecta; order Diptera; family Tephritidae; genus Bactrocera; species Bactrocera neohumeralis. The sequence goes on along the minus strand of NC_065919.1, from coordinate 27,721,818 downwards.
CAAATAAAGAAATTCGTCATGTCCATCGCCAAACGAGTTGAATGCGAACCATTGAAAATTAAATCACAAACAAATATTAAATAAAACACCGAGCTTATAACCAAAATGAATGTTGATGAACAGGGCAGTGGCAACAGTGAAACAGAGAACACCAAATATTTACATATACACATACATATGCATACATATGTATGTATGTAAAGCTATCAGGCCACATTCGAGGTAAAATTTGGAGAGCAGCGAATGCGCTCTGGCGGCAAAGAGTACGCAATGACCCCACTCAATAACTCAAGTTAATCAGTCAAAAACAAATACATAAATATATTTATACGCAAACAAATCAAAGTTCTCTGGGCACAGCAAATATGTACACATAAGTAGTATGTAGATCAGCAAGTATCGCTGCATTTGAGAGCGAAGCACAAAAATATTGAAAAAAATAAACAAAATTGATAAAAGAACTCTGTATAGACCAGATACCAGATTCTGAAGACGGTAGTTGGCACAAGATTTTAAACGTTGATCCACAGTTTCAAAATAAAACTGGATTCTCTATTTACTTTACGTACATACTTGTGCGCGTGTTTATGTATATAAATACACGTACATACATATGTGCATGCCTGCCTACAGTGCTGGCAAAAGCTTAAAATTTTCTTCAGTATTATATTTTCAAGGTCGCATTATTCACTAAATGCCAATTTCTTTTTGCCTGGAAAACAATGCATTGGCGCTTACATCCAATCTCCAAATTAGTTTTAATGAAATATCAAGTATGCAAGATGTGTCAAAATTTGTAAATTATTCGAACAGAAGGCTGAAGTTAATGAGAAATTTATTTTAGAAATAAAATCCGAAAACTTTTTTCTAACACAAAGTGGACAAGATGTTCTGCATCACAGAAGTTAAATTCTTACAAATATTAATTTTATTGCCTACAATCATATTTAAATTGTCCCTGAACAGAGAATATAAGGTTGCCACGAACGCTTTAACACCTAGAAGAAAACATCGGAGACCCCATAAGATATATACTTGTACAGCTGTGTTCACGAAAATAATATTGTCGGAAAAATATAAAAAAAAAAAAAAAAACATCAGGCAAAAAATTACGAACATAATAAGATTCAAAAGTAATTTTTAGTCATTCCTGTTTAACAATATTTATTTAAAAACAGAGCTTAAAAATTGGTCTGTAGTGTCTATTTTGTTGAAGCAAAAGCAAAAAAAAAAACATATCCAGCTAAAAATTAAAATTTCACATAGTGATTTACTAATATTCGGTTGTAAAGATTGAATTTTTAAATACATCGATACACCGACTTTATATGGAAACTAATAGATCCTGACAACATCCTTGCCACTTTAACTACCAGCCAAAATTGTGTTGTACGTCTGTATACGCGAACTACTCTAACTAGATAACTAGATTTGGCACAAACCAAGAAGCTACTTATTTGTCGGAACCACCGATATCGGACCACTAAAGCATATAGCTGCTTAACAAACTGTCTGATCAAAAACAAGTGCTTGTATGGAAAACTTTTTTATATGACAAATTATCTTTATGAAATTTGGGATAATATATGCCCAAAGCAACAGAACAACCTCCGAAGCGCCTTACCAACTGACCCATCAAGTTCTTGTATAGAGTTTTTTTTTATTTGTAAAAGCTATTATAGCTTCCGTGCAACCGAAGTTAACTTTTATGTTTTTTTTTCGTTTAATGAAGGTAAAATTTTTACCAAAAACTTATTTTGATCTCCGCTGCCTCTGATATCGCCATATCTTAAAAGTCCAATATACAATAATTTGCGATCGTAATAACTGTTGGGTGTTTTAATATCAATGCCCAAAAATTCTTATTTTGTTCGATCTGGCCATAGTGGAAAATGTTATAAATAACGCTTATTTTGAGGCGCTCTCACACTGGAATAAGTTGGGCATCCCATTATCCCTGGCAACGACACTGGCTTAATAAGGTTGAGTACATGTCACCGACTTTGTTGCGAAGTTCACATTAAATATCCCGATGTATGTATCTACATTCATATTGTGGTATATATGTATGTATATATATGTAACTGCAAACTTCCCAAATGGCATGATTAAGAGAAGAAAGCTGGCAAAAGTAATTCTCCAGATTTCACTGGTACTGGATTGTATATTTTGTTATTGAACAAATGTACATATGTAAAGTTTAAACATTTATGGATTTGAATTTGACAGATCATCAAATATAAGGAAATTTTATTAATTAAATTATTAAATAAATGATAATGTTTTAAAGAGGTATGTATTTTTCCTCTCGTATTCTTAGTAATCTTTTGTATAGTTACTCTTTTATATCCTCAGAAACGTTCGCTTCAAAGTTATATATGTATTATCAAGAGCCGATTGCTGATATCCAGCTTTTGAAATTGTGGTTTTGGCGACTAATGATACTCATACATACACGTCAGTTAGAAAAACCACGAAATACAAATACATTTAAAATAATAAAGGGGTATATCCAAATATTTCTAAATGCTATCGCAGACGATGTTATAAAAAAATTCAAAAGCTCTCTTTTTCGAGGCAAAATATTTAACATTTTCATTACAAGGGACATAATAGAAATTTTTAGTTTTTTAACCCTGTCCGGATTACAGTGGAATCCGGATTAGGCCATGTCCGGATTAGGCCATGTCCGGATTAGCGGGCCTCTACTGTACCTATTTTCAGTACGGCCTAAGCATGCTGTTTACTATAACTTTTGGTGGACTTAAGTAAGGGAAAATAACCATCGGAGGAAGTGCCATTAGCGCATATAAAAATTGATACTGTTATAGTAACCTTTTCTGACTCAGACGACATTTGGTAGAAGTTTTTGTTACCATTCGCTGCGATAACTTTTCCTGCTTTTATCCTTGTTTTTAATTAAGCATTATTAAGCAGCTCGGAAAACCACTTTCTAAATAAATCCTTGCTAAGTGCAGCTATGTCTTTATTCAGTTCAGTTTATTCATTTCTTTATTCAGTTTCTCTGACGGACAACCCAGGATTTGAGAATATCGTATACAACTTCCAACTCGGCTTTCCATTTTTAAACCTAGTAAGATAATGAATGATACGTCGAAATGACGTACTCATTTTTATTTACGCTTTCAGACTTTCATTTGTATACGTAGCAACTTCAGACTGCGCAAATTGCTCAATTTTTATTTATGTCCTTATGTGTACCTCATACGCCGAAAATTAATGAAATAAATGACCTCAGTCAAAAAGAACTCACGACACTTTTTCGTTAAGGTGATATTGAATGATGGACTTAAGAATTCCATAAATACTGGATGCTTTTTGGAAGCTTAACGCATTATTTTGAATGTCTGTTAACGCCTTTTCCATAGCGTCCTTAGTAGGGACCCGTTTTGTTCATTATTCATTCTAAAAATGGCCTACCCAGATATTGGAATGCGTACTTTATCTCCATTTCTAGGAACCAGAGACTATGTGGATTGTAATTTGACTTAATTTTAATTCTTTAACCGAACAGTTGAATTTATCAATAAAATGATGTTTTTTTTAACAAGATTTTTATCCCGAGTTATTTACCAAAACTAAATATTTACTAAGACATTTTTACGCACAATAATTTAAAATTCTTAACTATAAAAATCTCTATATCACTAGCAAGAAAAAACAATTTTTCCCACTTAGCGATTTGTGCACCAACTAAAATTTCTTTAATAAAGTCGTTGACGCAATTATCAGAAAATTATGATTATCATACCGTTATAAATCGATTGCTGCTTCGATTGAGATTTTTCAAAGCATGCCAGTTTTAACGATTTTCTTAGTTAAAATGCAAAACATGAATAGTGTCCGATCACTGACACACTTACCCTACAATGCATTAAATAATACTGATAGGTTAATGTTGTGGAAAAAATTGTGAGTTTATTGTTCAGTTGGTTGATGCTTATATACAAACAGCTGGCAATTTGGAGTGAATGGTAACGCCATCGCGGACATTTACTTCTAAATGTATGAGTCGATCATCAGCTATGCCACACGATAATTCTGTTGATGGTATTTGCAGAGCCGAGAAAAATAATGCAGTTTTCTTACAATCCACCGAACAAGATGCCTCTATTTGCTCTTTGCTCTTGTCGCCATCACCTGGATTTATGGTGCGTAATTCAAGATTTTGATAACGTGTTGTTATTGTTGCCATATCTGTTTCGGCAACCAAATTCATCTCACCGGCAGAAGTGGCGTAAAATATTATTGTCGGCGAGAGATTCTTTATTTTATCAATTAAACCACGTATTAAACGGTTGGATGGCACATTTAACACTAGCTTACATTCTGGAATAGAAGGAACGGCGAAATGTGGCCAATCACAGCGTGGTATCACATCCACAGGTACGTGATGCATGGCGCGACGAGATTTATCTGAACTCTTAGTTGCCGCATCAATGTCAACTGTTAAACAAGGAAACTGTAAATTTGTAAGCTTCAATTTACAGTAGGAAGGATTGTTACGGAGTAAGGAAAGTGCAGTTCCCAAATTCAATGTCGGTATATTTAGCACAATATGTGGATCTTTTTCACTGTCGACACCTTGCATTGTGTACTCAGCGAAATATTGCTTCGGATCAATTTCCACCCATACTAATGGCGCGGTACTACCGGATTCCTCATTGGCAACAAAGTAGACTTTGTCCATAGATATTTTCATTACACAAGCTTTTGCCAATTTCGATAATGTTTGTATAATATAGAGAAATTCTCGCATGTACTCAGGATCCTGCATCATGGCACGAAACTTCATAGTGTAAATTTGCTTTTTTTACTTGCCAAATTATGTAGATTTTTTTATGATCCATTCATATGTATATGTGTTTCATGATAGAGAACGAAAAGAAGAAAAGCAAAATTCAAAGTTGTGTTGAAGTCTCTCTTTCTATTCTACTTTTTGTATAGCAAATCTATCTTACTAATAATGTATGAATTAATGAAAATGTTATTATTTCTTTTTTTGTTTTATTGCACTATATAAACTGCTCTTAAAAATATGTAAATGAATTTATCGCAAGGTCAAATTCTAATTCAATTTATGTTACTATAGTAATTGTTTAGAATATTTTTTGATTTGAGGTGTGGTAGTAGCAACTTTTGTCTAATTAGAGTATTTGGCAAAAAAAACAGAGATTCTTTAAATCGAATAAGTAACGATGAAGTGGGTGTATTAACTTTAACTTGAGGGTATATTAACTTTAATTGAGTTTATAACACTTAGAAGGAAACGTCCGAGACCCTATAAAGTATATATACAAGTGTGTTCCAAAGTAAACAGGACTAAAAAAAACAGAACAAATGGTTTTTTCGGCAAAATCAATAAAATTTATTCAAAATAGTCTCCTTTTGCTTCAATACAGCTTTTTGCACGGTCCAAAAGCATGTCGAACGAGTGTTTTATCCCGGTGCAAGCCTTTTGAATAACCTCTACGTCTGCATAACGCTTTCCTTTCATGGACAAATGCATTTTTCCGAAGAGGAAGAAATCGCACCTGATATGGGGTGAATACGGGAAGTGGTTAATGGTTAAAATGTGATTTTGGTCAAATAATCTTCCTTTGAATGTTGGATTCTAAACAATTTTTGGTCGTCAGTCAATTTGTGCGGAACAAACCGTGCATACACCTTTCGTAAGCACAAATGTTCTGTCAAAATGCGATAAATTGATGTTTTGGAGATTTTCAATTCGATTCCACGATTTCAATGATGATTTCGGCTGATTTTTGATGAATTCAGGCACAGTTTCGATGGAATTTCCGGTGATCACGGATTTTGATTGGCCCACATGTTGATCGTCATTTACATATATCCTCACGACCACTTTAAAAACGTTGAAACCACTCGTCCACTCTGCTACGGTATAGGCAATCATCGGCATTTCATCAACTCAAACGTTTCGGTAAAAGTTTACCAATTTTAAATCAAAATTTAATATTGGCTTTTTGTTTAAAGCTCATTTTCGCACCGATAACGCACCAGTCGACATATAGATGGCGTCACCAGGGAGCGCTAGATTCAAAAAGTCCTGTTTATTTTGGAACTCACCGATCAGCGAGACGGACAATTGCTAATAACGCCGGCCAACATAAGATCAGTGAGTTTTACGTAAGCGAACTGAGAATGACTTGCCATGTCTGTCAGTCTGTATACACTGTTCATTTGTCGGAAACGCCGATATCGGGGTCATATAGAAAAGAGCTATCATACAAACTGAACCAGTCCACGTATATTAAACTTTTTTATTTGGCAATAAACCTTCATGAAATTTAGCTCGGATCATTGTCTAAGGCAATACTTCATTTTCGGAATAAATTGTTGAGATAGAAAATCAAGTTTCATGTATGACATTTTTAGAACGTTGCTTCGGTTTAACTATTGTGAAATACCATAATACTTTGAAATTGAATATTAATTTTTTTTTACTTCCTTATTTATTTAAAACTATATAATTCCAGTCCTACATTAATTGTACAGATATGAAAAATTTAATGCAGAAAATAAGTTCTGTTTTTATTTCCTAAAAGTGTGATAAGTTGGCAAATATTTCGTTTAAGAAACATATGTATACCCTCCATTTTGTGGTAATTAAAATTAGTCGACAACATTTTGTATACATAAATTTGCCAATAATAAATAAAAACAAATTATTTATATCATGCAAAAGAATCTGTAAAATAGTGAAAAACAACATTCTTGCATTACACCGAATTCGGTGCTTTGATATCAAATTAGTACACAAAAACAAAGCATTTGCACCATACTTTTCATTCCAAAAACTTGAACATTTTTAAATTCTCACTTTTATTAGCACTCGCGTAAACAATTATTATAAAAATTAACAAATTTAACTTTTATTAAATATTAATAAATTATATTCTCAAATGTGACCCATAAATACGAATTGCAGTTGAACCATGTCGGTTATTATTGAGAAAACACTTTGGTCTCACAAAGAGCACCGACGAACTCAACCGAAAACTAAATAAAAAGCAAATGCGAACAAACACGAGCTGGCTGAACACTAAATACAACAGGCACATGGACTTGACACACATGGAGCCAAGACACGCCATTTGCGCTGGAGGTTTACGTTGCAGATCGTTATGAACGCACGATAAAGAGCAAAATGGGGGCTGTTTGGTCGTTGCATACACCTTCTTCGATTTCTCAAATATGTTCGACTTTTGTATTTTCATACAAGAATTTCAAATTGGTTCCTTCACATTTCTACATGACATATCCAATATATAATATTACATACTTAAAACTTGAATTTATTTACAATAAATGTCAATTTAAGAGCTTAAATACGATTCCAAACACTGATGGATATAAGCAACGAAAAATCAATACCGAAATAAAAATACACTGCATAAACCGAAATCTTTACAAAATGTATGTAAACGATGTGCTAAATAATACTATTCATAATTTTTGCCTTAAGTTTTTTTTTATACTGAATTTTTAGTACTATCTGGTCAATTTCTCAATAGTCGACATTTTGTCTACAAGTCTACCTAGCTACCCAACCGTGTTGCAGTCATCATGACTACTACACTGTCTCATCTCAATTGTGAAATAATATAACTTTTGAAAACTTAATATATAAATGCATCAACATGTCTTTCCATTTTACACTTAATTCTTTTGCACAAAACTTACCTTTTTCTTATTCTTTTTGAGTATTTTTAAACAATTTTTGATTTAATTTTTTACTAAAAACCACACGTCTCATCGACAATATCAAAAATTGATTCCGACAATCACGGCCACCGCAGCGTTGCCAAGTACCAATTGACATTTGTTAATTTTAATGAAATTTAGAATGAAAACTTGTCAACTAGATGTCGCCCTCCATATTTTGCCATATGTCTTGTACCAATTTATAGATTGAATTATAAGGTCTACTCACTTTATGTTAATTTTGTATTTTATGTTAATCCTTCAAGGAAAATGAGCTGAAACTTTCCTTTAAAAACTATTACTAAACAAATGATGAATGAAATGTTCATACTGCTATATTCTCTTGATATAAGGTACAAATAAATTTCAATACACATATGGGCTTTAAAAATAATTATTTATAATATCAATTAATGAATCCCCGAATTGAAAGCTCTTTAAGTTAAAATAAATGTAAAATATTTTAGCATTTACAATTGCTTAAAATGCGTATCCTCTTTTCAGATTTAGGAATATATAAATTAAATTTAATCTACAATATCGAACTAACTGAATCTTTAGTTGGCCGTCCCAGGATATCAAGAATAAAATGGGTATGGTCGGATAGAGGAGATTCTCCAGATCAAGAATATATGTAGTTATAGCCGCAGGAAGCTTATAGTTTTCGAGATATTCGCGTTTAAAGTTGAAAAATACCACTATTTTAATTATGTATTTTCTGGATATAAAATTAATTTTGCACTTATATTTTTCACTTATATATCCACTAAAACAACACTAATTATTTATTTTATAAAATATAGTGCAAAAATAGCTTTTATTATACATTTAACTTATTGTTGAACTCTGATTATTTAAGAATAACGAATGAGTTAAGCGCCGATTTGTAAGTATGGCAAGGTCGATTCAATAAAGTTACGTTGATCAATTATCGACTACCGGTTCTCAACTCTAGATATTTTTGGTTGAATATAAACATTGTAACATTTCTTATTTATTTATTTCTTTTTTTTTTATAGAATTCTACCAAAAATATTAATTGTCCTGTAGAAATACAACTGTGATTTGATTCGGAATTATTTGCAGTGCACTTATAATATTTTAGTCTTGCCGCAAAATGTCTGAACGGAAAGTGTTGAATGTATGTCAGATTAATCAAAAGATTTACACAACATGCTATATTAATAATTAATGCATTTACAGAAATATTATCCTCCGGACTTTGATCCGTCAAAGATTCCTCGTATGAAATTGGCCAAGAACAGACAGTATACCGTTCGTTTAATGGCTCCATTTAACATGAGATGTAAGACCTGTGGAGAATATATCTATAAGGGGAAAAAATTCAATGCACGAAAGGAGGATGTTGAGAATGAAACATATTTAGGAATACGTATTTACCGTTTTTACATTAAGTGTACGCGTTGTCTACAGGAAATTTCCTTTAAAACCGATCCGAAAAACACTGATTATGAAATTGAAGCAGGCGCTACACGAAATTTCATGGCTCTAAAACTGGCCGAAGAACAAGCTCGTAGGCAAATAGGTAAGGTCAAATAAATGTATATGAATTCCATTACAACTAAATCTCATTTCTTAGAGGAAGAACGTGAGGAAGAGGCGAATAATCCAATGAAGTTGCTTGAAAACAGGACACAGCAATCGCGCAATGAAATTGAAATGCTTGAATCGTTGGAAGAGTTACGGGACTTAAATCGACGTCAGCACAACGTGGATTACGAATCTATGCTGCAACAATATAACAACGTGGAATCGGAGCAAGAAAGATTAAAGCGCGAAGAAAAAGAAGATGACGAGTTTGTGAAGTAAGCTTTTCTAATTCCTCGTATTTTATTATCAATAATTTAAAAAATATTTTCTAAATAGGTCTATAAATTTTAAAACAAGTAAAAGCGGAAACAAAATTGTTGCTGAAGAAATTATTGAAGAAGTTAAGGATGAGCCAATTTTATCGACAGATGCCAAGAAAGCCAAAATTGATCTTCCAACTATGGCTAATGGCATAAAATTTAAATCAACAACAACAAAGTCTGTACCGATCCTAAAACGTAAAACTCCTCTTGTCATTCTTAAATCAAACCCCACTGCAGCAACTACTCTTTTAACAACAAAGGAAACCACAAATATTCTTCCGTCAACAACAGAAACTACGATTAAACAGGCTGCTACAGCATCATCGACGACAACAACAGATAGTCAAAAACCAGCTGAAGCTAAGAATGGCGGACTTTCATTACTGTCAAATTATCTAAGTAGTTCTGAAGAATCAGAATGATTTTCACAAAGCATAGGCAAACAAATTAATAAAGTCACTATAAAAAAATATAAAAATCTCGTTCACCACTTCATTCCAGCCAAATGTGCCAGCCAGTCTTTGTCGAGTGAACAAAGAAGAAACGCTAACTAAATAAAAAAGTTTATATATTACAAAGTAGGTGATTTATTTATTTTGTTTAAATTTTTAGCTTTCGTTTTAATTTTTAACAAATTTTTGTTAATAGCTCAAAGGCACCTGTGCCATTTCGTACCGGTAAACCAACCATCAGTCGACTTGACGGTGAACTCAGCTCATCAGCACGTCCACTGCCAGCAGCATTTTTCAAAAACTGCAAACAGGATTCGAATGACATCTGTTGCAATGGTGAGGATGAGTGTTCCATGCCTTTACGTGAAAGTGGTTGGAAGCTACCATCAAACGTCATATAATCGGCAATTAATGAGAGATGTCGTCTATCCACTGTGATACCATACACTTTGAAAACATTCGTCACTTCTTTAATTATGACCTGCGCCGCCGCTTCAATGCCATAAGTCCTGGCAATAGCGTGTATATCGTTGGAGTAAAGGCGATTTAATTCTAAAATATCATTGTACTTGAACATTTCAACAATATTAATGCCGTCGGTTTTCAATAATTGCGCATTATTGTCGCCCTTATATATGATAGCACGTTTAATATTCTGCACTTGATGCACAACGCATTTACCAGCCAATTCTCGAATAATAGATGATATATCAGGCTTTTTGTATTTCATGTTAAGCTGAAATTTTCATGAGAATAATTACATATGTATGCATGTATGTATATCTTATATACGGTTGTAGCAGTGTATTTACTTACATTAAACGTAAGTTTGCACCACTGATGCAGCTCCTTGTCGTATGAATATTCTTGGACCATCTCATTGCTGAGGACTTTTTCCACCATAGCATCGCCTGCATCGGATTTACCTACGTCCTCGTTAACTTCGTCATCATTTTCTGCGTCACCCATATCTTCGTCATCATCAGCATCTTTAATTTCCTCCAAAACTTCAGGATCGTCATACTCAGTTTCATCTTGCTTCCGTGTTTTGAATTTACGACCAGTCGCGTCATCATCGTCATTCTGGAAAAAATACGGCATATATGTTAATGTACATAACTCGGTTATATTATTGTAAGTTTAAAATTACAGCTTGTTCATCATCCGACGAATCTACATCGATGACATTTGTTGATTTCCCTCTTTTGGATTGGCCACCCATTTCATTTCTAGATTCATCTTCATCCAAATTTTTATCGCCGTCATCTTTATCTTCATTTATATCAATGCTAAAAATACATGCATTTTAATATATACTATATGTAAATGATATAAGAGCAACATACACAGAAGATTTGCTCTTTGAAGACTTTATAAGGGCACGGAACAATAGCTTGAAGAACACCTCACTCATATATTTTAGCACCTTTTTTGGTCGCACGCAGAAATCGTTCTGATAAGCTTCGCGGGGCAGGAATTGGAAGCGTAGCTTGTATTGATATGCGCGCTCAGGCTTAAGAACCAGTTTAGTTTTCACATTAACAACTGAAATATGTATGTATATATATATATATATATTTATATTTTTTTTATCTCGTGGTTTTTATGCTAAACTTACATTGCAATATATCCGCTAGAGTAACGCGATTCAGCTTAATTCGCAGCTTATTGGCGCCTTTAACCTCACTCGGTTTTATTGGTATATCCATCGAAGGGGTTTTGATATTAGCCGAAGCTAACATGAGAATTTCACGCAGACGCGGTATACCGAGCGTAACGTTCATTTCACCACGACCGGCGAAATGGAAAGTGTTCAGTGTCATCTGCGTCGAAGGTTCACCAATCGACTGAGCGGCTAATAAGCCGACTGGTTCACCCGGCGACACCAATGCCTTTATGTTTTTCAAGTAAATTATGTCGTCAATTGCCGCTTTACTATTTGGATACTTTTTCATATATTCATCGACGATTTTTTCTAGTCGCTCAGAAACACTGCCGTAGCAGTTGTCCTGCCTGTAAAGAGATGTTGTGGGATCGGGACAACGTGTGCTTGACTTTTCATATTGCTCTTTCGTTTCGACATCAGCTTTACGCCAAAGCTTTCGTTTGTATTCATAATCCATGCTGCGTCCGTTTTTGGGATTCAGCTCAAGTGCATTCGCTTTGGTTGGTGCATCGGCTGAGAAATCAGTGAATGCCGACTGTATTCTCTTCGTTTCGTGCGTTATGTTTTTATCTTCACGTTTACTATGCCATTTTCGTATTTTCTTCACATGTCGAGCTATCTTCATGAGTGTCTGTTCGTCTTTGATATTTTTCAGCTCGTTTGAGTGAATAATTGCTGTGTAATTGAGTGCCAAAAATTGCATGCAGAAATTAGTATTGAAAAACTTTGATTTGAGTATGTCTAATCCATCTTCGCCATACAGATATTGTACAACGCTGTTGTCGCTATCGCGAACCGTCATATCATAGCCAACACTAAGACCTTCTAGATGTTTGATCAGACAACGTTGCAGGTAACCCGAACGCGATGTTTTCACAGCAGTATCAATAAGACCTTCACGACCGGCCATGCAATGGAAAAAGAAATCTTGTGGTTGTATGCCGGTCATGAAACGGCCGTCAATGAAACCACCCGATTTTGGTGACGTCTCAAAGGTTGTGAAGCTCGGCAATGACTTTCCAGATATCATGAGCGGCGGACGTTTGCCCTCCAATTCAATTTGCCCCAATAAGCAGGAGATCTGCATAGTGTTGACCATAGATCCCTTTGCGCCGGAGAGAACCATTAATTGTAAATTGTTTTGTGGAAATTTGGATATGAGTCCACCGGGTAAGCAAGTACGATTTATGTCGTTGGTGTAACCGTCGAGCAACGATTTGTATTTGCGATCTAAGATAACACGGAATTTTGGGTCTTTCGCATAGGCCTCTTCCATTTTTTCAACAAGCACATCCAGCGACGGTATCTCATCCAAATCCAATGCAGCAGCAACTGCGGCGTCACCAACCTACAATTATTACAATAAGGATAAGACTATTGTTTACACCATCAAGGCACATTACACTCACTTTTCGTGATTCTTTAACTATTTTACGCCTTTGTGTGTCAGCCTCGGCTGTAACTAAAATATCCTGCACACCCAGCGTAAATCCCTCTCGTTGCAAAAAAGAAGTAAACAATTTCGTGAACGCCGTCAACAAGCAGGTCGAGACCTCACCGCCGTACAACTGTAAAAATGGTAGAGTTCAATAGATTTAATATGTGTAGCTAGACCTATAGCAGTCACACCTACTTCATACATGCAATGAATTAAACCGTAAGTTGTGGCGCCGTATTGTTGTTTATCGAGTACACCGGTAAGCAGTTCGCCTTTATGAATTATAACATTGCTTTCACATAAATCGCTGCCGCCCACTGACGCACAAGCAGCTTCATGTGCTGGTGATACGATCCATTGCTTATAGATTAAAAAAAAATAATAATAATAATTAGATTGTACATATATATGTGACGCTAGAAGTGATGAATCTTTTTTGCTTACTTTTGAGTTGATTTTAGCTTGTGTATGTAGATTGATGCGTGAGTAGCCTTCGGGTATCAAGTTGATAATTATTGTCGAAAGAACCTAGGTACGCAAAATATTTATCAAAAATTGATAATTCTTGATTTTATTACTTGTTGTTGTACTGGCTATATCATTGCTTTTTTAAACCGTGCCAGTCTTAACAACAAACAACCAACTCACCTGTTTTCCAGACCAAAGTACCGTTGGTTTGAGGATGGTCGGTGGTAGCAATTTAATTTTGGCGCGTAATTGTGAGAGACCTTGGTACACAAGCTGCTGATAGTCTTCTCTATTGAAAAAACGTCCACGAATTGACAATTTCACGCCAGATATAACATGATCCTGAATTAAGCCGCCCAAAGGTGTGCCGTCTTTAGGCACCAAATAGTTACTTGCCACATTGACTGCAAAATAAATAAATTTTTAGAATTTTATTTAGGAGTTACAAATATATCATTAATGTAGATTTAATAGTTTTCGCTCCCATTACCCAAATTATAAGCCTCTGCTCGCGCTACTTCACTTTGTGGGAAATGCGCATTCATTTCATCGCCATCGAAATCAGCGTTATACGCTTTGCAATTGGAATAGTGCAGCCGGAATGTCTTTTCGCCGGGCAAAATGCGTGCCTTGTGTGCCATTATTGATGGTCGATGAAGTGATGGCTGTCGATTGAGCAGGAGCACATCACCATTGAGAACATGCCGGTGCACTACTTTAATACCATTTTCAGGATAGTTGAATAGTAGTTTTGCCATGCTCTCTCGCTTTGCTGCATTATCTGCTGGTATAAGCGTCGTGTAGCCTTTTTCATCTTGTATATAATTTGCGCTGATAGAAAATAATGAATTCATTGATGACGAATAGAAGTATTAAACAATTTCGCTTACCCAGGGTGTATGTCGGGACCGTTCATAACCATTTTCCGCAGTTCGGCGACATTCCACGGGGTTACTGGCACGGGGTAGCTTAACTTGCGTGCAAAAATATCTGGTATACCGACTTCTTCAACGTTGATATTTGGGTCGGGCGTAATAACAGTACGGGCCGCATAGTTAACGCGCTTACCCATCATATGTTTGCGTATTAAGCCCTCTTTTTTCTCTAAAACTTGTTTAAGTCCTTGATTCGATGGCGAATCTCTGCTAGCTGTTATGTCCAATAACAAATCTACCGAAGTTTGTAGCGTTTGCCAAGCATTGTACAATTTTTCATATGGGGATTTGCCTCTTGTAGTTTCGTATACACGTTGTGCCTCTTCTGTAAGTTCTTCTCTCAGCCCTTTAAGATGCTTCATGACCACACGTAGCACAGAATTATTTTCAATTATAGCTCTATAAATTCCAGTTTGTGGATGTTCAACAATCTGATCATGTAATATATTGGGTGGTCGCGCTTTGGGCGGTATTACTGGTATAGTGTCCATGAAAAATATATCTACGGGCGATTCATTTCCACTTGCATTTAGTTTCAGTAGAGGAAACAATAGTTTTAACAAATCCGGGTAATTGTCATATATTTGTCTCAGAAACTTTCGGCATTCATCAGCGAAAATTGATTTATTTTGACCCATAGTTTGTTGTGTTTCCGGCATACTAAGTAGACGTTTTTTAAACATAACATTATGTGATTGTATTAAAAATATAAAAAAAATATCGCTTACGAATTTTTCATTTCCGCTGCTGTGATGTAGTAAACTAGTTTTCGATACAAATAACGAATGTTGCGCAAGGGTTTTTCGCAATGTATACATTTCTTAAAAGGCACACGTTGAAGAGCAGCATGAACCAGAGCCGAACGTATTCCACATGAAGTTTTTGTATTGTTACATGCATTAGACGCTCCTATGATTTAAAGACATAAATATTTTGTATATTTTGAACATAAAATTATATATAGTTATACCTTTCTTTAACAGCTCAAACATTGCCGCTATCCGAGGATGAATGTAATTTCCATCTTCAGTTTTCACCAAACGCTCTTCATTTTGACACACTATCTCCGATTTAAATATTTCAAGTTCTTGTGCTTCAACAATATACCCCGCATCTATGAGACGTAATTGCAAAGTCAGCACGTCACAAACATGATCTGTAAAAAATTCAATTTGTATTTATTGAAATTGCTTGTTAATGAATATATATACACATACCTTTGAGTTGTATCTTGAAACAGTTCAAGCAAAAAATACTTAACATTTTCTGTACTAGTTTAATAAAAAAAGGATTAAACACCAGTGCGTTTAACTCAATATGACCCATATGGCCAGGACATGCCTGCATGTTATAACATGTAGCACATGGTTCCATTCGTCGACCATATGTACCCATTAAGTTGTCATATAAACCTCCGGGCAAAGGATGGCCAAGAGGATCAAATGTTAAACCAGTAATAATTTTAACAACACTCAGCTTCTTTATTTCTTCATTGGAGAACACTCCGAATTCCAAATCCTCCGGAATTAAATCGATTTCAAATTTTTTTGAGGTGCCCATTTTTCAAATTTCTTAATAGAAATTGAAAACTAAGAAACTTAACTTTTGCAAAACATCTATTGAAAAGAACGTGTTTTGAAATAAATTTTGACAGGTAGAGCAGCATGCCGTCAGTGAAGCCTTAAGGTGCATATAGACGTTGGAAAGTTTATGGTTTTATTGTTAACCCGTAATTGGTAATTATTCAAAGTTGTAATATTTCTAATAATGTCGCAAGTGTTCAAAAAATAGTATATAACAATTTATATTCAGTTTATATTGATCTTATTACTACTTTGTAAATAAATTTTAGGATTTTGGAATTACGTATTAATGTAATATGGCAGCTTAAAAAGTCAGCTGTCAACAAGATCTAACCTACAATTTTCAAGTTTCCTCTTTATAATAAGCCAGCCAGCCAGCTGTATAGAAATAAACAATTTATAAAATGCCACCAAAAAAGGATGCAAAGGGCGGCAAGGATAACAAATCATCTGGAAGCAAGAAAGGTGCTGCCGCAACCGGTGATGACAAAGGTAGTAACATTATATTTTACTTATTTGCTAGTTATAATTTAACGTTGCACAGGTAAGGAAAAGAAAGGCGGAAATGCAGTAAAAGTGCGGCATATTCTCTGTGAAAAGCAAGGAAAAATATTAGAGGCTTTGGAAAAACTAAAAGCTGGTCAAAAATTCCCAGAAGTAGCGGCAGCTTACAGTGAGGATAAGGCGCGACAAGGTGGCGACTTAGGTTGGCAAATTCGTGGTGCCATGGTGGGACCTTTCCAAGATGCGGCGTTTGCTTTGCCCATATCGAATGTTAACAACCCGGTGTATACCGATCCTCCCATAAAGACGAAATTTGGCTATCACATTATTATGGTGGAGGGAAAAAAATAAAAGGATATTTATGCTGTAAGCTTGTATAGGTTTTGTAATAAAAAAACTCAATTGAATATGCAATATGTTATCATTTTTGTTTTTAGAGCATCACTTTATTGAAGAGTTGTTAAGTTTAATTATCATTTCTTGCCAGCATCTTCCTTCAATCCCACTGTACGATTAAAAACAATATGGTCTTTCGTAGTATCAGGATCTACTGAGAAGAATCCTATTCGTTCAAATTGAAATTTGTCGTACACTTTTACGCTAGACAATGCGCGATCAGCATATGCTTCCAATACGGTCAAGGAATCTTGATTTATATCGGAAAGGAACCCACCAGGTACTTCATTTGTGTCTTCTGGATTTTTATGCTTAAATAGGAGTTCGTAAAGCCTTACTTCCAATTTGACTGGCTGAGAAACCCATTGTATAAATGCCTTCGGTTTTTCTGCCTTCTCTGCCTGTATGCAATCGCAAGTAAGTTCAAGTACGGCTCCAGTTTGCGGATCACGCTTCACCTCTTTAACCGATATAACCAAACCGGCGTGCCTCAGCCCAACAGTTTGATTTAAAGATAGGCGGCGATATCCCTTTTCAGGCTCCTCTTTGAAATCACTTCTTTCTATATAAATTACACGATCTAATACAATCCGGTGACTACCTAATTCGGGGTTTTGCGGAAAGTTAGGTACCTCTATTTCTACGGATTGTTCATGTGGGAAATTCGCGAGATTTATTTTAAGTGGCTCCAGAACCACAAGTCTTCGCGGTGCACTTATATTAAGTACATCTCGCACTGACGCCTCCAGCATACTTGGATCTACCGACATCTGAGCGCCTGTGACGCCCATTTGAGCACAAAAGTTATTGATCGCTTCCGAGGGAAAGCCACGACGACGTAGTGCAGTTAGG
Source organism: Bactrocera neohumeralis (assembly GCF_024586455.1). Taxonomy (NCBI): domain Eukaryota; kingdom Metazoa; phylum Arthropoda; class Insecta; order Diptera; family Tephritidae; genus Bactrocera; species Bactrocera neohumeralis. The sequence continues at coordinate 27,703,904 of NC_065919.1, read as the reverse complement.
GTGAACAACCGTGGATCATCCCAATCATTGACGATACGTTCGGTGATGAGCTTAGCTATTTTGCGCTTCGAGACAAGAGTGTAGTTCATGTTAAGTCGACCGTACTCCCATTGAACTGGGCAATATATTTCCAGAGCATTACAAAGCCAATAATAAGAAGAACGTCTTGATTGGAACTCCTTGGTACACAGTGAATGAGTGATGTTTTCGATGGAATCACATAGGCAGTGAGTGTAGTCATATGTAGGATAAATGCACCTATCAATAATCAATGAAAGAAATTATACTATCGTTAACATATTAGTTCGAAAATTAATATACTCACCAGTCATTTCCAGTACGGTGATGAGGTATAAATTTAATACGGTAGGCAACTGGATCCATTTTACCCTCTTCTAAAGTTAGCTTTAGACGTAGCGTTGCTGCGCCTTCATCAATTTTTCCGTTTTTCATATCCTCGAACAACTGCAATGACTCTTCAATGGGTCGTTCACGCCATGGACTAGGCTTTGGGTTAAATCCCTTCATTTCATCGGCTGTCTGGTGACACACATACGCTAATCCTTTGCGTATAAGTACTAAAGCCCAGTCGTATAGCTGTTGGAAGTTGTCTGAAGAGTGTGTTACTTTGTAAGGCTTATAGCCCAACCACTCGACCATGTCGCGTATGCCGACAAAGAATTTTTCTTCTTCTTTCTCAGGGTTTGTATCATCATAACGTAGGTAGCAAATGCCACCTTTGGAAGCTGCATAACCGAAATTGATGTTAATAGCCTTTGCGTGGCCAATATGAAGAATACCGTTGGGTTCAGGGGGAAAACGAGTTTGTACCCGACCACCTGTCTTTTTAAGGTGTTCCTTCAATAGGCGTTCAGTGTGCTCTGTTACCACATAACCATCAGTTTTATAATTTTCCCCGGGTGCATGCAGATGTACTTTTGTCTTCATTAGTTCAGCGATAGTAGAAGCACCGTCACTGCTTTCCGTATTATCATTTGTCGAATTCGATGCCGATTCATTGCTAGCCTTCGTCACTGTAGCCGTTTTTATTTGTTTTTCTTTCTTCTTTTCAGTTTTTGGTGGTGGTTTCAAATCTTCCTCAGTCTTTGGACCAAGTAAATCGAATATCTCAACGTCAATCGCGGCTTTGACAGATTTCGCATCAGCCCATTTGAGCTGTGCACGCACTTCTTGCATAATTTTAAATGCATTGAAGTGATAACGCTGCTCCAGGAGGGCATCCTTGTGCAATTTTATTTGTTCTTGCACTATACGCTCGATCTCTTCCGGAGTGACAACCACACCTACTCCACAAAATTCATCAAACTCTTTTAGATTAACAGAAGCTCCTTTCTTTTGAACATTTTTCAATAAATATTCAAGTGCCGCCTCCACCCTCAAAGTCGTATCTAATTTACGGTCAACAATGTATCGAGTGACTAATGGCAATTCATGAGCGTTTTGCGGCTTGATTTTACTAGCCATGTGATAAAGCAACATGCCAACACCTTCGCCGGGTGGAGCACCTTTTACCTCAGCTAGTGCCAGTTGCAAATTTTTCGTCACATTCGCATTCTTTAGCGTTTCTTTGGCCTTTTGTTCGCTCATGCCCAGCAACTGGAATTGTGTTAGCAATTCTTGGTCCGTCATCTTAATTTCTTTTATTTTGTTAATTTACTTGTGGGTAATGTTATTTAGAGACCTAATTACCTATAACGTTGATTAATATTTGTGAAAAATCTGATGAAATCGCTGAAAGTTATAAATATTTGCACTCCAGCAATTGAACAAGTCAATGTGGCAAATGTCAAAATTTAAAGTGCAGCTGATGCAAATCAACCAACAAAAATGTCTCAATTTTATATGATGGAAAACTCTAATAAGAATTTACGAACGATGCGCAAATCATACATGTGTTTATCTGTTTATGAATTATTGAAAGTCAAATAAAAACATACAAAAAAGCATAAAAATAGGTATCGCGCCATATATGTATATTCGTAAATTGGAATTAAAAACAAGAATTTTAAGACATTTCCCGTGAAAATTGGTGCACGTTTTCGGAAAAGCCGCTCTCCTGAATATTAATTTAATATTGATTGTCATAGTTCAAATTTTTAGGACTTCTATATAGTAATTTTTTTATTATTTCAGAGAAATGGATGAATAACACAAACATTAAACAAATCTATTGGCAGCATCACTACGACCAGCTGTTTATATTCTGTGGCGGTTTTTTTATTACAATTATCATACGTACGAAATTGTAATATTTAATGTAAATCGACTTTATCGTGATTTAAAAAATATAATTTTCAAAATAATAATTTGTATAAAATGGCTACAATAAGTCGCCCACCTATGAATAGAATTCCTGCCGTTGCACCCACTATTAAACAAGATAATGCTGTTAGAGATTTAACGAAACTTTCTCGTTTGGAACTGTTAGATCTCAAGGAGCGTCAAAGCAAGTTACTGGCAAACAAGTAAGTACAAAAATTATGTGCATACAATGAGGGATATGAATTTTCCATTTATACAGAGCCAACTTAAAACGGCTGCCAGATAAAGGAAAACGCATAGAAGATTTCTACAACAAAGTAATAGAAGAGCTTGATCGACGAAATAATATTGATGAAGCGGCAAACATGTTCTCAGAATTAAACATTGTTTCTAAGGGCGAAGATGTACTCAATCGTCTGGAGTGGAACGGCCACTTAAATGGTGAACAAAATGGTGATCCAACAGACGATATTCTTGATAGCGATGACGAAGCAGAGTTAGATCCATTACGCGTGATTGCCCAATGCACAATGCACGAACGACGAACAAAAATTTTACCACCCGAGCCTAAGTTAATAACAGAAGATGATTTAGCTGAGATCGAATCTTTTAAAGCAGAGTCTGAGAATTTAATATCAACATGTTCGAAAGCGAATTTAACTGAAACAGATTCAACACTGACAGATGAAAGCGAAACGGATAAAGTCGTGGATGTCCAGGTTGTTGAAATAGATGTCGGCGAAAAGTTAACAAATATAAAATCAAAGATACAGCACTTCACTGAAAGACCTACATCATCTAAAGTAAGCTTAATTAGTGAAGATAGTCGCAGTAGCACGCCGTCACTAGCGGAGGTAGAGGAACATGTACGCTACCTTGTGGCGAAAACTGAGTTGCAAGTAGCTCCACAACGCGAAAAGTTCAAACCTTACAAAACCACTGTATCAGATGTGCACGATCCGGCAAAGGAGCGCCTACGAAAAAAAGGCAAACATTGGGAAGTTACTGCCGCAACACCACCTCTTATACAACACAGTGGCGCAAAGATGTTGACATTACTTGATTCGGTGGAGTTACAAACCGATTATTTGGCAAAATTAAAAGTACGTATAATTTTGATTTCTATTATGACCACGTTAGGAAACCTCATCTCATCTTTTATAGTCTTTGCAAGAAAAACAAGCCGAGGAGCGTTTGGCTGCACGTATAGCGCGTCTCGAACAACGTGACCTGAAATTGCCTACAGAGGAAGAGCTGAAATCTAAAACTGCCTTCACTACATATCGCACACCATCGGTACATATCGAAGGTGAACAAAAGTTCAACGAAGACGATGAGGTGCATGATCCACTGGATGAGGAAAAGTCTGGTGGCGGTGTTACATATACGATCTACAATTAGTTGCCTCACTATAAATAACAACAGCGTCTATATTATTTGAACGTTACTTTATTAATTGTTTCTTTGTAAACGAATTTTCTATGTTCGATATTCAACAACACAACTATGTAAGTATGTATGTAGACACTCAGTAGTTAAACCATGTAACATTTAAGATTTCGCTTAAGTTATTGTTAAGACTTTAAGGTGCAGCTTTTAAGCAAACACAATTAATTTTTTCTACTTAAATATGTATGTATTGTTGAAAGCTGTGCTCTGGTCTCAATAAACCACACAATACTATAGAATTTCTTATATTACACATATGTAGTTGCATATATTTTAAATGGAATAAAATTGTGTTGCTGTCGAGGCTTGCAGCTCGATTTGACCCATTTTAAATTGTAGTCGCTGCAGCCATTTCAGTAATGCGTCCGAAGGGTGTGTTTGCTGCTCCTCAAAGTCGGGCGCATTATCGCGTACATTTTGCAAACGTACATGGAGCGTTTTAGATAGCTGTAAATTGAATATTCGTGTGATACATCAAAAAATTAAAAAAATATTTATAATGGAAAATTAAAATTAAAACAAATAGTATTTAAAAAAAATGATATAAAAAAAAATGATATAAAAAAAATGATATAAAAAAAAATTATATAAAAAAAAAATTATATAAAAAAAAAATTATATAAAAAAAATTATATAAAAAAAATTAGAATTAAAACAATTGTAATTAAAACAAAATACATTTTTTTATAAACCAAAATTGCTCACCTGTGTTTGTGAGGACAAGACCGGACTCCACAGCGGCAAAAGTTTGCCTAAAATTGTTGAATTAGTCTCCTTGAGTGCTTCGAGAAGACTAAGAAAATGAAGATTCACCATTTCGGAGAGCTGAAAGTATTATTGTTTTATTGTATAGGTTTGTTTATGAAAAAATGTTTATAGCACAATAAACATAAAGTTAAATAATAGTAGATATATTAAAAAACTTACAAAATATTTTTTTATAAAAGGAAATTTAAAAAAAGTTAATGGAATGTACAAACTATATTTCTAAATTATATATTTGTAAGAAATTTTTCTAAAATCAAAGAAATAGATAAATTATATAGGGTTAACTCACCTTCGCATTGGGACTCTGTATAATAAATAAAAAAGTAATATGAGTGTAATTTATATTATAAAATTTGGGGATATTAGCGTACAAGTTAAATTAAAAGAAATTAAGATAAAAACAAGGTAAACGTTAACTTCGGTGCCACTGAAGCTAGTTTGCCAGTTTGTATGGCAGTTACGCTAAAGTGGTCCAATATCGGCGGTTCTGACAAATGGGCAGTCTCTTGGGAAGGAAAGATCGTGGTCAAAATTGTAGGTCGATATCGCAAAAACTGTGGGACTGTGTGGGTTCGCTTAATATAGGCATGGCTACATCGACCCAGCTCGTCACACTGACGGCGATGTGTGCGAACAAGGTGCTATTTGCACAATCGCGAAGACTTGTGTCGCCGGTGTTGTTAGCACTTCCTGTGAGCTTGCTTATGACAATAGTCGTTTATGTGGTTTTGTAAAAACGCGGCCGGGTTCGGATCAAGCTTCGACAAGCTCAACTTACTACTTACTGATCCAAACAGAGCTTGATACCCGAAATAATAGCCCTTGGGCGGATAAATCCTGAACAAATTCGGAAACGTAGAGCCGGATGTTATGAAAATTACATACCATATATATGTCCTGCGTGCAATAACCTCCTCTTTGCATACCCTATGGAAGCCAATCATCAAACACGCCTTCGAAACAGAATGTTTCCTGGGCCTTTCGTTGATGATCTGAATGTCAATTAATTTGCGCCTTGACCTAAAGAGCGTCTTGATAACCTCAACAACAACAAACGAAGAGTTGGAGATACTTCTTGAACCCCAATTCCCTCGAAACTACAAGCTTCCTGGACCTTTCGTTGATTTTCTGAATGTCATTAATTTGCGCCTTGCCCTTAAGAACGTCTTGATAACCTCAACAACAACAGACGAAGAGTTGGAGATACTTCTTGAACCCCGACCACAGTTGTCTGATTATTGGGGCAGGTTAAACTCTTTTGTTTGCAATGGGTTCCCCCTGACAACTTCTTTACACAATCCCTCAAACCTACACTTATAACATCGCTTTGCGTGAGATCTAGCCCAGTAAAAATAACTTCTCCTTGAGGACCTGTTAGCATTGCTGGCATAATTGTCAAATCAAGAACAACCGCCAAAACGGTTGACTGTTCCTTAAATACCTATAAAGCAAATAGTGTTGACAATAATAAAGATATATTTTAACTCACTTTTGCATTTGGGTTCTGCGTGAAATCGGCTATGCCTGCACCACCGACGCCACTACCGGAACTCTCTTTTGGTGGACGAGCATGCGAAACCAATTGCAAAATGCACGGTGTCACTTTGGCCCAAAACTCGAAGAGTACACCCATGGTGTTGCCTTCTGCGTTGCTGGAGGAGCGAGCAACATGCTCCAAATACACAGTCCATAGTTGGCACAGAGTGAAGGCGTGAAAGAGGGATGACATATGCAATACCGACGTCTTCGACTGCTCGGCGAAACCGGCAAAAATCACCTGGATGTGATCCGCAATGTGGCAAGATGACTCCTGTGAGACCGGCATTGCAAATGGCGCCATACCACTGGGCTGCTGATGATGGTGCTGGTAATGCACTGCTGCCGGTGGCACGGTTGGTGGCACCTGCTGTGATGGTATGGGTATGGTGTGACGCTCATCGCGGCGCTGTGTTAGCGCTAGGTGTGTAAGTGAGCCGAGCAGCAACCAAGAGAGTAGACGCATGTGGCCAACGCACTCCGTGAATTCTTTGGGACTGTGGAACAAGAGTGAATAGCTAGCTGACATTTGCATGACTACGAGAATCTTTACTAGGACTCACCCTTGCTGCAGCGACGACGGTGCATTATTCAACCAGGGCAAATAACGCGAACTACTTTTATTGTCACGTGTGTTACCACGTGACATTTCCAGCGCCAAGTATTGTGCCACAGCTCCCTTCAAAACGCCACCCAGCGTGTCTTCGCCAAGTCCATTTTGTATTTGTCCATTTTTGAAGTTCTTATGGGTATGCGAGTTTATGAGTTGGCGGAATGAAACATATGTATGTATATGTAGGACTCACCTTGATTTTACTCAGTGTGTGAAAGTCGGCTAGGAAATCTATAACATCGTTGACATACTGACGCATACAATCCGCGGCATTGGTAGTTAAGGGTGGCGGGGCCTCCGGAAAGCCAATTATAGTGCCCGGTGGCAGCGTGCCACCAGCATCATGCAGCACAAAGCCGATGATCATCAACAAGTTGTTATCTGGTATGTTAGTTTTAAACTTCAATGCCTGCACGAACTCGAAAATCAGCTGCCGACAGAGCAGCATCTTATCGCGATCTTTGGAAAACGAGCGCATATTGAGTGTGCACAGATCATACAAAGAGTGGTATTCTAAGTTCGTATTCTGCACGCAAAAGCCAATTATCTTGGAGTAGGGATCAAGTAGGGTTTTTGGCACAATGTTCATCTTCAAAGTGGCTACCATTATGTCGAGCAGATGTTCGGGATTGGCCAGATTTGGCAGCAACACAATCACTTGACGCAATAATGATTCCATGGCTTGCATCGCTTGCTGCCAAACACCTGGGCCGGTGGTCAGTTCCGTTGGCACGCAATGCAAATACTCGGCCATATTGCGGAAGATCACCGGCAACTGCTCGACTGGGAGCGATTTCTTCGATTGCAGAGATTCGCAGACCATATAAATGGGATGTGTGGCGTTGAGCTCCTGAAAGTCCTGTAGAGCTCGTGCAATGCTGCGGAACGAGTTGTGACGCACTTTCACTTTGTGAAGATTATTGAATATTAATCATAAGCATATGTAAGTATTAGTATGTATCTCTCTTACTCTTCACTTGAGTTTGAAAAACTTGTACAAAGATGCCGTTGGGTGCCAGCTGATGCAGAACACAGCGTATAAATTGCAGTGACACAGCCTGAGCGCTGCAAACCAATGCTGGTCCATTCTCGCCCTGCCAGGAGTGCGTAGACGTCAAGCAGATTCTGGTGAAGAAATTTTTGCGATTTTATTATACTTGTTCTTCACAAATTATTTACTAACCTCGAGGTTATGGTTAGTATTTCAGGTAGAAATGGCGCTGCCATTGCCGGCTCGCGATGAATGAAAGTTCCTAATATGACTATCAATATGCCAATATCCTCGTCGGTATACTCTTCGATGAGTGCGCCACAATCGGTGCAACGGTCACAAATCGTATAATCGCCAACGCGTCTAGTGCTCTAGGAAAAAAGGTAGTCAAGAATTACAAGAACGAAGGGACTAAAGTTTGACGAAAGGATGGTCATGTGTACATGGATCAGAACTAAGAGACAGAAATTATAACTACACATTGTTTTATAAAAAGAAAATGCAAGTTTGATTCTCAGTGCTTATTACCAGAAAATCTTGTGAGTTCTTAGAATAAGTTAATAGAAGCATTGTCGAATTCAAAAGCACACTTACCACACGATTTGGCTGCGCTGCCGCACCAGTATGACCATTGCCATTTTCAATGCCATCATCCAGATCATCGTCCAACTCTTCAGGGGGTTGATATGGTGGCGGTGGCCATGCACCAGCGAAGCGTGAACGTATATCCGGCATGGCACTAGCGTCCATATTGAAGGGAGCTAATTTCTGACGCGGACGTTTCGGGGCTTCTGGTTTAGTTGCGTTATGCACACCACTTGTGCTTGCAGTAACCGTAGCGCTGGTTGTTGTCTTCACCTCCTGAGTAACGCTTTTTAATATGGAAGAATGCAGATCCTGTTGACCGGCGGCGCTCGCATTTGGTGGCGATTCCAGTGCTACTTGCTTGATGAGACGACGTGGTGATGTAGTACGACTACTGGGTGTTATGTCGTCTTTAGTGCTATCCGATACATCGAGGCTATCTTGTTTCAAATGACTTATATCCGGTAAGTTGAGACCGTCGCGCAAACGGTCGATTAAACCACCGACCGACTCATGCGTGCCAATAGGCAGTAAACGTTCTGGCGTGGGTATTTCCAGTGCTGCTATACTTTTTGGTGCCGGTAACTTTGTGGTATCCACCTCATCGACTGGGTTCGGCATGACGCTCATCTTGGAGAGCGGGGAATCGGGTGAGCCGTATGCTTTGTCCGAACGTTTTAGCGATTTGCCTGCTGGTTTCTTATGGTTGGCGCTCAGTCTTGAGTCATCCGTGCCGGTCGATGAGGACGAAGTGCCAGCACTGCATTCGACAATAGTCTTGTGCCGCCCAATAGGCTTTTTCGAAGAAGCAGGCGGATGATGTGGTGGCTGTTGCTGTTGATTTTGTACGTGCTGAGAAGTAACTGGTGGTAATTGTTGTGGACACTTGCCTGAGTTCTCAGTGCTGCTATTCGTTGAGCGATTGCCATTACTGGATGTCAGCGATTTAGAGTTACTATCGCTAGATTTGGCCTGTATATCTTGTAGCGCGCCCAATGCTTTAAGATGGTTCGTGGCAATTGCAGCAAACATCTTCGATGTCGAAGCGGCAGCGTTCTCTAACGATTTATTTCGGACTGTGATAGCGCGGTGCACATCAACTGGGGGACTTACAATGGCGGTCTCGGCTGCCGCATCTGTGCCAACGAGAGGGGTAACGATCATACGTACACCTTCTTGAAGACTATGACGGGCTTGTGTGGTAACAACAGTGGTACTAACAGCTTCTTGACCGCCGGTAGTTCTAATTTTCGTAGTATAGGTATCTCCAGTTTTGGTAGTAATCAACGACTTATGTTGTGCCCTCGATGTTTTCTAATTGAATTGAAAATAATAAATATTTTAACAAGTAAAGTCATAGATTCAGTTTTATTACTTTATTTTACTTCAGGGAAAATTGTACTAAAATCATCTACATATGTATGTGGTACAAAGTCAACTGGGAGTTCGAAAATTTTTAAATTAGATATATGGGGGTTATATGAAATACTGACGCGATCGAACTCAGTTTTGACATAATGGTATAATATTTTCAAAGAAACATTTTCTTCGAATTTTAATAATATTGTATATTTCACAGATTGACTGATAATTTTGGCAAAAAGTCAGCCATGTGTCCACACATTCGGTATGTGAAAAAAAAAGTTTTTAAATAAACATATGTATGTATGTATGTTCACTTACCTCTTCATACTCAATGGCACGGGCTGCTCGTGCTCTCTGCATATCGCCCTTTGTCAACGATGTTTCTTCGAAATGTACGGTATCGTCAAAAGAACCCTGGTGGAAAATATACATACATATATATTTCTTTATTGCCAAATCAAATACTTTCAAAATAGTTACCGGTGCACTGCTGCCATGCAAAGTGCTGTCCGACAAATCACTTTCCGGTATTGCCACTAGTTCAGATTCCGTCTCATCCGCTTCCAAACTAGAGTCATTGTACTTACGGAATGCGTGTTGTAGTTTTGGTGTGAAAGCGACATTTTGGCCTTTACTCTTTGATGCCGCGCTAGTACCTTCCGACGGAAACATTGGACTAGCTGGTGGACTAGGATCCTTCTCATCAGGATCTGTACCCAAAGAGGGTTGACTAACGTCGCGTGAACGTGATGTACCTTGTATATCCAATATCGTGGTGGTTGGTATGCGGCGACATTGATGGAAATGATTGCGCAAACTGTTCATAACCATGCGCATTGCTGAAATCACGTACGCGCTATACGGTGGCTGGGTGTAGGAATACTTGTAGAGCACCACCAGTACAGTTAACATCCAATTGCGACGCGGATATTGCTCCAAATACCAAAGTGAATAATTGAAAACCAAATTTTGATAGCAATCAGCAGCCGTATTACTGGGATTCGGTGCGTACAATATGATCTGCATTATCGAGGGAAGTATTAGACCGCCAATCAAGTGGTTTTGATCCAAAACTTGTGGTAGATTTGCGAGGAATGCATTGAAGACTGCCGAAACACTGAAGGAATGTCGCAAGAAAAATTATAAATCTTTGATTTAAAGTGATAATTCGTGCATTTTGGTTACCGTAGATTCTCCGGCGTTGTGTGGAAAGTTTTATCAATCTGATTGTGCCCCAAAAGCAAAAACAAATGCTTGAGTACAATATTCTGTGTCTTGGATACCGGTTTATCTTCCGAGGGGAATGCCTGATCGGTGCGCGACATGAACTGCATGAGCAGAAAAACGAGCAAATGAATTGTTTCACGATCGGACTCTTCCAGCTCGGTAATGCGACTTAGCAATCCAATGAGGTTGTCATCATTAATGCCACCCAGAGAGTGAATATGTCCGTCTGTATGAGGAAAAGTAATTTACTTTTATATTTCTGTAGCACTTAAGGAGTTTCAAATAGGACACTAGAGTTTAAGTGTCATTCCATAGCGAAATTTGTATTTACAGCTTCATTAAATAATACATCCATTGTTTGGCTATATAGACACATATATCTATGTATATACATACATATATAGGCAAGCTTATGAAAATACATACATACCAGTACAGAAGTACACACTGATTTGGCACTTTTGGGAAGAACAACACATAATTAATTAATCTTCCAACTCGAACCACTGCGTGGCTGAGCAAACTTGGATTCAAAGTTTCGAGCTGGTTGAGCTCCTCAGCAAAGTAGCGACAAGGCGACTTCAAGTTGGTAGAATGTGACATTAATAAACTCGTACAATAATTAAAGATTAATACGAGTTTTGACTGAAACCGTTAGACACCAAATGAGATCAAACATGCGTATGAATATGTGGTGAGACATTTACTAATGAGTTGTAGAACACCAAGTACATGAAATAAAATAAGATATCGTAAGGAAAAAAGCTCAAATATACATACTTATATTGTTTGTAACATAAAGTTAACAAAATAACGTTGGAATATAAATAAAAACTAAAAATAGTAGGCATAATTTAAGAAGGTAATATTAGTCCGTCGTACGCGTTTCAAAACCTGAAAACTACAGAAGGAAGGGACTACTACCAGGATAATCGAATATTACATATATTTCTGGAAATGACTAGGCCAGGCTATGCAGGAGCTCAGCGAATCAGTTTTAGAATATGAGCTTACGTTTGTGCAGGTTTGAATAGTACCAGTATATGGAAGATTTACAATTCATGATTATAATATGCATGTTTCAGATGTGGCTTATGTTAAAAGTTGTAAATAGTTTGGCAGAAATTGTTTAGTTTTTAATATATTTTTTATAATAATAAAATTGAAGATTCCTTCGATAACAAGTATTCCGTCTGTATCAACATTTCTATGTACTTGTATGTATACAGAATTTCCTGGATCAAAGATTAAAAAATGCATTAAAAAGAATCCTAAGCTTGTATCCTCTCAACAAAAATCACAAGATTAAAAGCATCATCTTTTCGCCACACTAGATCATAGAGCCGACCCATAATAATAATAATAACCACAACTTGGGTGCAACAAGTTGGAACAGTTCGAAACTAGTGAAAGCGTTTACAGGAGTGAGACGTATTGTCATGTCTCTTATTTGAGGTTAGAAAGTGTGCTGAGTGATAAAATTCTGAGTCATGTATCATGAGCACGAGTAGGCATCCAGGTTTTGGTTTTAAAGGTAATTGAAGTGTTTAACTTATCTGCTCAGAGATTCTGATGAAGCAAAGTAACACCAAAGAACACGAAATACATACATATATTTACAATCCGGAGTCAAGCCAGTTCAACGGCCATATAAAAAGTAGCATGCAGATTAAAAGTTGAAGATTTTCATGACGAACAGGGGCGGCAGTATACATCAGAGAAGATAGTGACATAGAAACATCGATAATGGTTGCATGGAGTATTGTAGAGACAGTGTGTATGTGTATGTCGTTCAAAACGCACAATCGAACGATGTTTTCTGATCAATTTATTTATTTCTTTAATAAAATCTGTGTAGAATGTGATGCTGTAGTAGTTTGTTGGTAATTTAAAATTATTATTTGAGACGTATGGCCGAATTCATATGAACGACACACTCATAACACGAGCTTCTGCGCAGCATAATTCCAATTAAAAATCAAGAAAACGAAGACAAAAACGAATGCCAATCAGAAAAAGGAAACATAAATGAATAACTACTTAAACGCAGTGGCATTTCGCCTGTTACTGGGGGAGCGGAGGTGAGGATGGCATGCACTACAACCTACCTTGGTGAGCCGATGCCGTTGTAGGCGCATTTACGGCGGTGGCGCCACTACCACTAACACCAGCACCAGCACCAACACCAACACCGCCCGAAGCTCCGCCACAAGTGCAGTGAAGGAACGGATTATTGGTCGTTGTGGGACTGGGGCTGAGGACCGATGTTGCTGATGGCGGTGGCAACAAATTCGGTGCGGACGGATGCTTTTGAAAGTGTGAATGATAGGAGGTGTGATGCGGCTGGTGTGGTGGTAGTGACGTCTTTTGTGTTGATAACATTTGTACGCTCGTTTGCGGCAGCTCTGCTTCCCGCAACGTCGGCAGTGGACTATGCGCTGTGAACGTTTGACTAGGTGTGGGCGCTACGCAATGTACTAAATACTGATGGCTCTGACTATGAGATGCTGAGGAAGCTAAAGTTGATATTGTAGCTACAGATTGTTGTTGTGATGTTGGTGGGGGATGTGCACTACTACCGGTGAAATGCGCAAAATGCGCAACAAAAGTGTTGGTGGAAGTGGATGGTGAATTGGAGGAGAAGAAGAAATTGCTATGTGACGTTGATGTAGCGGGATTATGTAAAGGGCAGGGTTGTGGGGCAGCCGCAGCTGTGGAATGATGTTTCGAGGAAGTTGTGGGTTGTGTGGTGTGAGGGTAAGCATGTGGATGAGAGTGGGCGTGACCGGCGCGGGGATGTTGTGTGGGTGGATGACTATTGGTTGCATAACTATGACTAGAAACATTGGCTTGATTGCCACTAGAGCCTAAAAACTGACCCAAACCGAAACGTGAAGTCTTCCGCTTGAGTATGGGCGCCGATATTTGGCGGCTATAAATCTTCTCCTTCTCGGGCACTGCGTTAAATAAAAGAAAATGCATAAGTCTCCAAATCGCAATTTGTAATTAACTATTCACTTTGATACTTACTAAATTTGGAGTCCTGACGTGGTATCATGCTTGCCGGTGCAGACATAGTGCGCTTGTAAGGCCATTTAGTGCCAAACGAGGCGCTTAGCGTTTTTGCCATACTACCGCTGGTGTCTGATTGGCTCAACGCCTCACGCGCTTTCAAAATCTTAGACGATAGCGCCTCACTGCCATTCTCCGAATTACGTAAATCACGTAAATATGAAATATCACCACATTTCTCCAAATTAATTTGCGCCTCCACAAAGAGCGTATCGAAACGATTCAAAAAGAACTCCCAGTTGAGGATTTTTCGATCCGAAAGTGAGTTGTGTAACTGATAGACAGATTGCAGCACCACCGGCCGGTCCACGATAAACAAATCGAATTGCGATTCTAAGCAAAAGAGGAGTGACCGAATTGCCGTGTCATGTATGGTGCCAATATAGAGGGTCGCCCGCTGCGCCACATACACATTAATGTCGTCCATGCTGGCGATCAGATGACAAAATGCGGTAGCGAGTGCCGTCTGCAATCCGACTTCGGTGCGCAAGGGGGTCGAGTCCATGAAACGGGTAATTACGGTAACTCGCTCAACTGCTGTGAATCGTATGCGCCAATCGGTGTCGTGAAATGCTTCCTGCACCACACGCCAAAATACATCCGAGCCCAGCGGGAGTGTGATACAATGTAGCAGTAGTGGTACGCTTGCTTGACAGATGTGAGAATGCTCGGCGTTGCAAAGCCCCCAGAGGCTGGAAAAAACGAGAGGCAATTGAAATTTTGTACACTTCTTTGAGAAGTACTCTAGAAGTATATAGATTAACTTACTTCTTAATAAGTAAATTTTCCTGACACCATATAAAGAAGCCGCGATGTTCACGTGCGGCTTTAGCTAGAGCGTCGCCATGAAGTGCCATTACATTTAGACATTGTAGAACATAATACAGAATTTCAGGTTTCTTTATAGTAGGGATTTCCTGAATATGAAATAGAAGAAATTACTAAATGTTTTTTTTTCAAAAAAACGAGTGAAAAATATTCGACTCACGGTTAATAGTTGGTGTATATACTGTAGTGTTTGTGGGAGTTGATCCAATGTAAATTTAAATTTACCAACCGAAGTATGCCAAAAATCTTCACCCTCTTCTTCGTCCTCCTCTTCATCGGATACGCTGCCATTTTCTCCGGCACCACCACCTGTGCTGCCATTTGCTCCGCCATTTTCGCCAAGCACAGAGGCTCTCGTTACGCTTACATTGGCACTACCTGTGAAGAGAGAGAGATGAGTATCAATTAATTCGCAAACGAAACTATACTTATTATGATGTGGAATGCTTTTTGGGTACTATGAAACCCTATTTTCGGTTTTCATGACGTGTGATAAGGGTGAGTGTAATTTTCAATCGAGTGGTTCAATTGAGCGTTGGCATAAAAACAGAGAGGAGGGATGACAAAAGTCTCACGATTACTCGATAAACGAAGGGGCCTTAAAGTTATAAGCCAACTTTACACTAACTCTATTGGAAAAAGTTTTCTGCTATTTTGGCTTTGTTACGACTTAGACCCAATATAACACATACTATATATGTACATTGAATTCATGTTTACTAAATTTAAGTAAACTGTGTACTCGAAGAAGCTGCAGAAAGAAATTACGGTCCCCATAATGTATTTGTGGATTGATAAGGGATGTCACTTGTGAACCTGTTGAGAGCTAGAGCTTAACATATTCAGAACTCTGCTTTTAAAGTAAAGTCCCTTATGGGGTTTCAAAAAATCTATTTAATAAGACAAATTATAAAATACCTCTGGAATACTGTTATAAAGTTTCAAGTTGATCCGGGTAATAGTTTCAGAGATACACCCTTGAGAACTTGTGTGCTCGAGGCTATCTAGGCTAAGTGCGCCGTCTTAAAACGCGTTTTTCTCGAAACTGTGTTTATGAAGTCGGTTGGCAAGATTTGTCTAGAACTCCTCAACCGATTTTCATGAAATTTTACACAGATCTTTGAGATACAATTCTTAAAGACTTGGACAAAATATTTTTTACGATTACAACTATTTGAAAAAAAGTGTCGCAAAATTTTAATTTTTTTGTAAAAATGTCTGCCAAAAATCCAATTTTTAGTTTTTTCCTTTGTCCAAGTTCAGGTTTTAACTAAAATACTTATTTTTTTACTTTAGATGATCCTGTAAGGGTTTATCCTACCAACGCGGGGGCATCTTTTTTACGAAGGGTCACCGGAAATGGCGTTGCAATGGTCGAGTTTAAAATATTCTTTTCCAAAAATTTCAGAATTTCTTTGTTAATAGTTTATGTTTGTACCCCATGAAACCCCTTATTTGACTATTTGTAGTAAGTAAAGTTAAGTATCGGATTGAGAATAATTTTGAATAAAACAAATGTGGTTCAAGTAGTATAGTATATGCCTAAAAGGCATGTTTACAATTTTGTATCTCTCTCTGCTCACTTTGTGTATACAATTAAGATTTTGTTCTCTATAATATTTTCTGCTACATATGTATATCTCGCTTTCTATATCTCTCTTTGTGAGTGTGTTTGAGTGTCTTAGGCGTGTGCGTGTTCCTAGTTTAGAACTCACCAACATCCGCATCGGAGAGCGTTATAGAGCGTGCTATAGCTCTATCCGCCGGCAGGATGGAAGCTAAGTCCAATTGTTCGGAAACTGTTTCCACTGTTGCGGTCATAATCTAAATTGTTTGTTAAAAACCAAAAATTAAAACAAAAACTGTATATTCTCTCTTCAACTAGATGAGGAACAGAGCTCAGAATCTATATACATCTTTGTTGGAGATTATATACAGCTGTTATACATTCACATATATACAAGACCACAGAAAATTTGAACGTAACGAATATTGTTTTTTAGTCGTTTGTGACACTATAATGTGTATATCCGCACAAACTTTAATGACAGCGTTTTAACAAAAATTCGTAGGAGACAAACTAAAAAATATATATAGTATGTGCATAATATACATTTGAATATAAATAACTGTGAACAAAAAGAAATTGTGCAATAAATGTTTGGAACATGAATATTATTGCATTTAATTACATTTGGTGTTGTTGGTGCTGTACAATGAACATTTCTCCGTTTGACATGCTAACATTTATAAAATTTATAAAAAAAACAAACGAATATTAAAAAAACTAAAATCTATAAAAGAAAACGATAATTATTTACATTTATTTTGCTTTTTAAAGATTTTTAAATATTTTTTTCGTATTATTTAATGTATTTTACAATTAATTAAATACTTGGTTTTTGTAATTCACACACATACAAAGTACTTTGAGATAGTGAAATATATAAATTTTAGAAAAAAATAACTAACTAATTAGAAAATAATGTTGAGTAGCGATTAGTAAAAAATTGAGTAAAAACCTATTTACAAAAACAAAAATATTTGTATATAATAGTTAATATTTTTAGCTAACAAAAATAATTAATTGTTCTTGGATTTGTATTTATGTGTATACCGTTATAATCTACCAAGTCTTTTTTAACAGTATCGGAATTAATTAATTTATGGGCACTTAAAAGTACTTAAGTGTTTAAAAAGAACTCGAAGTTGTTCAGTGATCATTTGGAGGTATTCGGTACTAAGTGAATGCTTGAATACCTTCAGTTTTAAGTACAAAAAGAATTTCATAATAGTTAAAACGCACAATGATCCTACATTGTTCAAGAGATATTTCGTAGATACAAATTTAACTGAAGAAATTTTAAGTGACTTTTCGAGAGTTTTGTTTAGGACCAATGTGCGTTTATTTATTAAATGTATAGCGTCAATTTATAATGTCAAAAATATTTGAAATTTTACATTAAGTAAAAAAGGATCGTATATTATCGGAGAAGATCGTTAAAAATGTATGTACTTGTATATACTTAAAAAGTAGTTCTTCCAAGATACTTAATATTCTCAAAACCAATTTATATGCGAAATTTCTTTTAACATAGTACATACACCAGTGAAACGGGAAAATTTTTTGAAAATATATAACTTCTACACAAAAATTTGGTTATTGAACAAAACATGTCAAAATATTTTCGTAAGTATAAAAAAATAAAGACAAAACTGGTCAATCTGGCGTTTTCCTTCGAATCACGTTAATATCAGGGTTCTTAAAAAGTATTTAAGTTTTCTTTTTCACTTTGTGCCAACTATTTTTTATAGCAGCGTTGATTTCCTATCATGACCTCTTTAGCAATAGCTTCATACTTCTTGCATATTAGACTCCAATGAGCACCCGGTCACAGCGGAATCACTAGAAACTTCAAAGCCGATGAGCTGGCTAGAGAGGGCATGCTTTCCCCAATTTCATCCGTTTTAAAGTCGAATCGGTTATCCCGTATCTGCTTGCGTTCTGGCGTTGGACCTTAGGATCACCAGTGAGCTCAGCATGCGCTGGTTAACAACCAGAACTTATGCGACTTCGAAATCCTTCTGACACTTCTGCTCTTAGCAACGAAAATCTCGCCTCAATTACAGGTGCTCTAACTGGAGACTGCCCAATAGGATTACATGCGGCGCGGCTAAATATTTATCGGATGCTCTTTGCCAGAGCTGTATGTAAGAAGTTGTTAGGATTGCTATTAACCGCCTTAATAAATTTGTGGTAATCACAAAACGTTTCGTCGATCGATGTGGATCCACCTTTGAGAAATTTATGGGTCCTGTAAGGGCTTATCCTGCCAACGCGGGGGCATCTTTTTTACGAAGGGTCACCGGAAATGTCGTAGCAATGGTCGAGTTTAAAATATGCACAAAACACGAATATCTGTCTAAGTGCGATTCATCGACTTTACATAAGCCCTACGACCTAACCTAACCTGATTTTCTATCAATAATAGAAACAATTTAAACTGTCAAAAAAATCGATGGATTTCAGAGATATTAATTATAAAAAATTATGTATTTTTTATATAAAAATTGAGTTTGAGGTTTAATCATAGTTTGAGTACAGTTTTAATTGGATTCGAAAATCATAGGACAAAAAATCTGCAGGTAAACGTTTTTTGGACAATAGCTAGTTGTTAGCAAAACTTGAGTAAAATCACACTTTTGAGTAAAACTACTAGGCATTGTTGTAACACACAGATTAGAGGGAAGTACTTGTATATTGTACTATCGCTTGCAAAGGGTTCTTAAAAACGTTGTTACGCAACACACCTTCTAGTGTATGAGTCCATATAAGTCAAACTAAAGTACAGATGGCGAGAGATTGAAGTGTTTTTTAGTTACATTATGTATTATTTACAAAAAACATTAAACATTGCGTTGTTCGACTGCTGACGCTGGATGACAAAAAATACGTAAATAAAATAATCAACTCCGAAGTTCTAAATAATCTAACTAAACTTTTAGATATTAAATTACAAAAGCACAACTAAATATTTATCTAAGTTATCTAGTCTTATTTAGAATATAATGAAAAAAAAATAAGAAATAAATAAATCAACACAAACAATGTCTGACGGCAAAAAAAAAGGCTTAAAAGACTTTAGCTGTAGTAGTTATTAGACTATATGGTGTGACTTAAGGAAATAATTTTGTTTTTATAGTTTTTATGTATTCATTAAAGTAGTACGCGTATATAACTATGTACAGATATACATAGAAGTTTGGTATATATACAGGTAACATAGAATCTAATAGCCTTTCTTCATGGTGACGTGTTTTTGAATTCTGGTAGGCATGGACCTTAATCGCTTTACAACAACGATAAACAAAAAATATTTTTTTTTCATGTAAAAAAAAATAATAAAAATTGTTTATAAACAATTTAATAATTTTAATTATATGTAATAGTAATTTTGTAAGCAAACATTAATCGAACTATTTTATCGATAATTTTTTGAGTTATTTTTCATCGAATTTTCGTATGCACAAAGTACCTCGTCTGTGGCGTGAACTTTTCTCAATTCAATACTATCAACTGAATGCCCATAATCGTTATTCTAAAAAAGTATACGAAATAAAATAAGTTTAAATTATATTTATTTAAATTTTTAATCATTGGAAAGTTAACCATAATTTTGTTTTTACTGTGAAAAAGTAATAAAAAAAAAACATTTATGTATGTAGTCCTTGCAATGAAAGCACAAACTGAGTTACACTAATTATCAATTAGATAAGAATTTTTGAATTGAAATTGAGCTGTTTTGAAAACTACTAGTCTGATCCCCATGTGTTTTTCGGTGTGAGATCTAACTAGTCCGAAAAATATTAGAATAAATTGAGATATTTCTGATTGAAAACTAACTAGTTTGGAAAAGTATTATTTCACAACGAGAGTTTTCGGACTTAAAATGAGCTATAAAAGATTATGAACACGCTGATATCTCCGAAACTATTTGCCGAATAAACTTCGTATTTTCGGATAATTTTCGGTTCATTACATCAAAAATTTGCATTAAAATCAATTTTTTCGTGCGTTATTGGCTGCGTCCTTTTTATTTCGACTCAATATGAAAAATTTTGTATTTAAGTTAGTTTTATTGATTTTCAAAATTTCAACTTTGGAAAAAAGTACCTTTAAACATTTGCATATACGAAGAAAAGTATTTCATTATAAAAATAACTAGTTGACCTAACGTTAACGATTTTCTTCTCAGCTTTCCTATGGTATATACATACATACGTTCAATTTATTCGATTTTTGTAAGAAATTTACTTTTTTATAAAAACATATATTTTGTTAATTTAGTAACTATTTTTATTCAGAAATAAGTATCAAATATTTTACCTCAAAAAACAAATATGTATATATTTTTTTTAAGCTCAATACATTTCTAACTGAGAAAAAATCGTCGAAGCATTAGTATTTGACAGATCACGTGGGATTTCAGACATGGTGTCAAAGAGAAAGATGCTCAAACCCATGTAACCCTTTAACTCACAATTTGCTGAAATCAAACTAAAAACTTTGACTTAAATTTTTGCTGGGTTCTCTTGTTTACGTTAAGCTCAATACATTTCTAACTGTACTCTTTTAGAAATATGTTATATAAGTATGCTTGAAATCTTATACTTGCGGTTCATACTGTCTGTAATGGAATTGGTTTGTAACTAGTTCATTTCACTGCAGGGATGGCATGCGAACATACAAACATACATTGTGTCTTTTATTATTTTAGTTTCTTTGTATATGCGAACAGTATTGTGAGCTCGCTTGCCAAAATGTATGATGAAAATAAAACTCAATAAAAATGTAAATATGCAGCGTTGTTTGTATGTATTATAAATAATGTTTATAATCGTTTACAAGATATTAATAAATCTGTAATGCAACTTGGAAACTTTTCTCAACAAACTTCTGCTGTAATGCAACTTCAAAATAAAATGTTAAACAACAATTGTCAAACGCATTATTCAATGTAACGAATACATACTGTACTTAGTCATCTTTTTATTAAACATTATTATATATATATGTTTTTTTTTATTTTTTAACCAAAGTGTTAACTTTAATAATGCTCAAACACGTCAAATTAACATGAACGCATCCTTCAAGTATAAAAACGGAACAGAATCAGTAAAATGTCTATAAAAATATATGCAAAGTTGTATGGTATGCAATAGTTCATAAAAATATTTGTATGCCTGTTATTGTTTTTGTTTTGCAAATACTTATACCATTGTTGTATTTTGCTTTAGTTTTGTTGTTGTTGTATTTTTTGTTATTGTTTTTCATGTATACATACGGAGCAAACGTGTGGCATGTGAACGAGTACACCGCCTACGGAGTGTGGTTCCGGCTGTGGCACTGCTACTGGCACCGGTCCTATGCAACCCGGTCGGCAAGTCAACAATTACGAGAAACGAGAAACAAATATTATATATTAGCTTAATGAATTTGTAGAAATTTGCGTATTTTATCATTGAAATCAAAACTCGAATACACAGGGAATACTAAAGGCTGAACATATCTTACACGTAGGGTTGCAATCTGGACGGGGTTTCTTCTATAGCTCTGCTCTACGGTAGGCGAGCGGCAAAAGAACACTTGCTAAAATAATAAAAATGCTTGCATAGCAAACACATAAACTCAGCTATTTCTATACAATGCAGGGAGTTTGGTAAAATAAATTAATGTTAGACAATAGTAGAAAAATGTGAAATAACTATGGCAAAAATTTCTCAACAACAGACAAAGTGGCGCTCTTGTTTGGCAGTTAAGTGGTTGTTGTCGCTATTAAATATTTTCCGGAGAAAATTAGCCGAGTTGTGCATTCTTTTGTCACTCGCTTACGTAACGCAGATTTTATGTTAATTTAAGTATGAAAAAATAAGACGAGCAAGGGGCGTCGCAGTGGTTGGCTGCGGCTCATGCAACTATTTGTTATTAGTAATTAAAAAAAAAAAAACAAAACAAATTTAAAGCGTATTCAATGCTAATGGTTCAAAAACGTATGTACATACATGACTTCGTAATTACTTATTTTCAAAGGAAATACAGCAAAATATTATATAAATGAGCTTTCGACAAATCACACATGCATTGGAAATTCGATGTTTGTACAATTGTGTGTACTATATGTAAGTATATTTTGTGCTATTCTGTAATTTGGGAATGTCTGTGGTATACTGGGTTTACTGTAGTCATGCTTTCATTGGTAAGTAATTACTATGTCGCCAAAGGCTGATTAAAAATATTTAAAATGAATACTAAAAATGCGTTCGTGGTCCAGAGACACCAAATGTGCAATCAGGATTTGTACCCATGTTATTTACTATTATCACAGAGAGAATTCTCTCACCATATTTATGATTAGATCCAGGCAGCCTTTGAAAGTATTTTATAACAAGGAAAAGAGCGGCCAAAAAATAGCTTGCAACGAAGTGACACCATTGAATATACTCCGCTGTTCAAATAGGAGAAGCTTAACGGTTTAAAATGGCCACTTTTGGCAGAGACCTCCATAAATTGCTACTTGTCTACTCGATGTTGACTTTAATTTGCTTCAAAACCTTCAAAACTTATTGTAAAATGCATAAATAGTATGTATTTAGACCCGGTTTTAAGCTTGAGAATCATACAAAATATCGTGAAACTCATTTGGTTTATTATATCGTTGATTTCTTGATTTAAACTTGTTGAAAGTATGTTGGCTAGCAAATGATGACACGAGTTTCAGCCGGTTATATTTTCATGTCGTAAGTGCACCGAGTTGTGAGTACAAGAGCATATTGCGGAAGAAAGTCTATGCTGTTCCTTAAGAATCTAAATAAAATCCTTTCAATTTACCAAATCTGTCGAGCCATTCTTCAGTTGCTAAAGGCAAAAAATTTCAGCTAAAACCAAAAATCTTGGGTCTGATATGTCGTAAGTAAACTCGGAAGTACTTACAATGAAATAACAACAAACGAAAGTTATTATTCCATATTCGATTAAAATTATATCGGTTAAAGATAAGTTGATGTCTTTATTAGATTTATGAGGATTTTCTAAAGGAATTAATAGTTACAGTACCATTAATATGAGCAACTTATTTATTCAACGCCAATTTTCCATAGAAGACAAGGAAATATGCAGAGACTGAGGAACATATCCCTTGGGACTTCCAACAGGTGTATTGATGAAAATTTACGTTTAGATGTTGATGACGGGGATAGCATTGGATAGTGTTTTACATCAAAATATAAGTGAAGAAGTATTGGGGTTATGATCAAGGTGTTAGCCTTCATTTTTATTACTTGTTATTTAAATAAGAAAATCGCTGTTTCTGAGTAAGAAAGTTCGATGAATATTTGTGTACTTGAGCAAGTCTATCATATCGAGCGATTCAAGGTCAACTTTGTGAGGCCTTTTATTATCTAAAATTCTATTTAAAAGTTGGATTTCTAAAAAAACATGATTTCAGTGAAAAACAGCATCTAATAAGTGAGTGTTTTGTGGGTCGTATTTATTTCAGTGTGCGGTTGATTGCGAGTTAAAGTGTTGCCAAATGTGCGCAGTTTCGTTTGCTCGTGACAAATCTGTCACTTTACGGTGTTCTTGTTTGTTTAGTTTTTGGTGTTTAGAAAACTATTTAAAGTCTTTTTGTTTAAACATTAGCTTCATTGAAAAAATTCAAAACATGTTCTTTTTCAAAAATTGTTTTCAAAAATTACTTATCAAAAATCAATCAAAAAGAAAGTATTATGTAATTAAGTAATAGCTTTAGTAGAGTAGAGTAAGGTAGAAAAAACGTATAGTATAGGAATACGTGAATGCTGGTTGAATGCTGGGATGCTTCACCTGCCATAATTATAATCTTCCCATCGTCTGAAAAGAATTGATCTAGCTTTAAGATGTCTTAAGGATTTGGATGAGCAAAAGTTTATGTAAAAGAATTAGTATCATTTTATTTATTTGTTGTGGTTATTGTTGTTGTTGTTGTTGTAGTAGTAGTAGTAGTAGTAGTAATAGTTGTTGTACATATTAGTAGAGTTAAAAAGTGGCACGCAGTGTTGGGAGGACGTACATAGGTATAATGAGGCGAGAGCACAGAGAGTTAGAGTTCAGAGTACGCGTTTGTTGATAAGGAGAGAGATAGAAAGATAGAGAGATAGAGATACAAGATACATAATAACAAAGTGAGGTAAACAATTTTAATGTTGAGTTGTCTGTACAAAAAAAAAATTTATATATAGTATAATATATAAATACTTATAATTGCGTTCATTGCATTGAAGTGATAATTATTTATTGTAAAATATTTTAGAAATTTTTTTTGTGTTTCAAGTCGTAAATTTTGGTGAATATTATTGCATATATCAAGTGGATAAAGTTGTTAGAATGGCTTAAAGTTCCTTGCACTGTGAGAGTCGTAAGTATTTTGGATCACGTGATTTAATATTTTGTAAAGAAACTGCAAATTTTTATATACAAGTATATACTTGAGAGCATACAGGGTGCAAATACTAGGGTGGCTGTAAATTTAATACAATACTATTTAAAATATTTTTAATTTATTAAACTGTTTAAAGTTTGTTTTCGATTTATTTTAATTCAACCACATGTGGTTGAACGATTTTAATTGACTTGCAATTACAGGTGGTCTAATTTGAAATACAATTACGTAAACTAGTACAAAGCTACAGAGCGTGAAGTTATCCAATACATTTAATACACACTTACTATGTTTTTACAGATTAAGTGGTTGCATTACGCCAAATTTACAGTGGTCTATTTTCAATGTGTTTGATTAAGCCAATTTCTTCTATAATATGTATGTACAAATGTGGGCGAAATTTCTCCACCAATTTTTCGTAGCTTCTAAGGTAGGTCGAAGGAGAACTTTTAATTTGGGTTCCGCATGTGTTTGTATAGGTTTGAAATTAGGTGAGGGTGTGTGTGTTATGTCTATTTATAATGAATAGATATAATTTAAATTGAAGCACCTGCAAAACCGCCTAGTGGACCCAAAGGTATGGGCAGCGGTGCCATTGATAGTGATACATCGCGTTCACGCGATTTTTCCTTGTCACTTTCGGGTGGACTCTTGCGTGAGGATTTTTCTTCTTCGATGATGTCTTCGATTGGTATCTGTGGAAAGTGGGAAGCAAGACACGTACACGTTAAAAAGTGGTTAGTAAAATAATTATTATGTTATAGCATTGACAGACGGTAGCGTTAAACCAGATTAATTGCATTTTTCGGGATTAATTCAGGAGTTACCACAGCTAACTCCGTTGCTGAATCCAAAAATAACTCTAAAAATTTTAGGGAGTTTGTGAGATTTTCGTTGGCAACATTGTTAAAAATGGCCAATTTTCATCTTAATGAAATTATTTATCAAATTCTCAATAAAATATCATAAAACTTGTATGAAATGCAGTTTTAAAAATAATGTATTGATATGCTTTTGTTAAAAAATGGTTTGGTAAAAATATCTTAAAAACCGTAATGTTTATCTTCTATCATATTCATTGAAAATATTATAAAAAGGACAATGAGCTCACCTACAAATTTGGATCTGATTAAGTGCGCAGTTAATCCGGATTAACGCTGCCGTCTGTCAAGGCTATTAGAGTATTCTAATAAGTGTGAACTATAATCCGGTTTCTGAGTTTGTATTTGTTTATCTATAGATCATATTGTATGAAACCGATTGGACTTGTTCTTAGCATATCTTAAAAAGAAACATATTATATATAAGTACATATACACTGAGCTAGAAGCTTGTCATTGACGGCTTATAGTGTGCCTTAGGGCAATAATTTTTCCTGAGGAATATTATGTAGATATTGAATGCGAGAAATGAGTCCGGTTGAGGACAAAGATCTGAATATATTTCATCATTGAATGAATAATCAGTGGACCGACGTCTTGGTGTCCACATCACTGTTGAAGGTCATTGCTTCGAAATTGCCGACAATTTCGTCGATTTTGGAAGAAGTTAAACATCTCAACCAGATATTAGGTTCTATCACCACAAGCATTCCTTATACTGCAGAATAGACTTAGTCAATAAATAATTCAGATAAACCTGGGGTTATTCGGGATTCACGCATAAGATATATTAATCAATGGTATGAACCTTATGAGGTCTTCAAAATAATTCAAGGAATTATAAACTATCGGCTTCATTGTCTAGAAGATGTCATTAGTTTCAAAACAAAAATACACCGTATTGGCTGAAAGTGGAAGAGAGCGGACTCCTGTTCCAAAGCCAAGTGAAAGCAGTATTTGAGAATTGAGGTAAATAAAAAACCTGTACGATTTGGTGGACTCGTATGTAGTGGACACGTGTTATGCTTCTAATAAATTTTCGCATAAAAAAATCGAGAGGTATGAAATTGTTTACCATGAGGCACAAAAACTTATTTTAAAAATGATAAATTACTCACATCTGGTGGGCGTACAGGATTCAGTGGTGCCATAAATTGTACCAGCTTGGTCGCCAGTTGGTGCCACATAATGGATGCCTCACAATAAGCACACTCAGCCACCTTAGTCAAAAGATGGGAAAAAATGTTTAATTTTACGTGTTAATGGACATATATAACCGAACTATTTACCTTAAGTGAGCAGACGTGACTACTCAAGCCCACACGTGCCGCAGTGACCATGCACTTGATCAAGCGTGATACATTCTCACAGACGCTGGTGTGTATGCCCATGTGCTGTTCAACGTCCTGCAGCTCCATTTGCTTCAACAAGATATCCAACATGAGAATGCAACAAGTAAGATTGTGCTCGGCATCTGTAGAAAATTCAGTATGACGATTGGTAGGCGCTTCGTCATCCGAAATGGCCGATGTATTGCCCGAGTCGTCTTCGACCACTGGAGCTATTCAAAGCCATTAACAAAATAACTGATTAGGAGAGTTCATTTAAATAGATTTTATAACTTACAAATCGAGCTTCGACGCGGTGGATTACCCAATTCGTTTTTCGTCTCCTTCAAGGGGGTTTTTGGTCCCTTACCCTGTCCTTCTTTTTCGCGCATGAGCTCATGTTGCACGCCATATTTCATGATACGTACACCATCGCCGAACATGGCGAATAACTGCACCAGTGGTATTAGAATACCTAGCTTTGTGAGTATCTGCAACCAATGCAAAGCTTGTTGTTGCACTTTAGCTGTGGTCTTCTCGAACCGTATCGCCACAAAGTTGTACATAGTTTTAGCATCGAAGCCGAGTGGCGACATTTCCGGATCGAGTATTTTGCTGAGTACAATTTTTAGCTCATTCAATTCCTTTTCGCCTACATCGTTGGTGATGGCCTCCATCCAGTGTGGCATAACATAGTCCCAGATTTCAGAGGTAATGACTTCATAGGGTACCAGGCATATGAGACGTTGCAGTCCCTCTTTCAGGTGGCTAGTTCGTGAGGCTAACGTCTCCCAGTGTCCTCCCACACGCGCATACTCTGGCGGATGTGGTAGCAAACAAGAGATAAAGACCTACGAAGATACAAGGCAAATGGTGTTAATAATTATAAGATAGTAATGAGACCCTATTATATATAACACTCACATTGTAATGTATACGGCAAATCTCCTTTAGCCAATTACAGACATGCTCCACTTTAAGCTTTTCGATGGTGCTCTCGATTTGGCTTGCTACTATGTGGGATTAATTTGAATACAGAATAAATACGATAAATGGCTTTACTCTCGACTTACCATCATATGAGCACGCAGTTACGTGGAACCAATGGAAGAGCATACTAAGTATGCGTCCTAATACCTCCACTGGCATTTCGGGAGTCGGTGTGCAACGACCCACCAATAACCAGATGCCATAGCGGCCCAACATTTGACGCTCTTCCAATGTTATGGTGTCTGGTGTGCCATTGCCACCGTTTTTCTTCGGATCCGAACCGTCCTTGCCGGGCTCAAAATTGAGAGGTTTAGCCTCGCGCAACAAACTAATCACGGACTCGACCATATGCATCTGTATCTCTGGATCCATCTGCCAAATGATTTGGAGACTGCGATGCACTACATGATCGCCACCCCGTCGTGAATTGTGTCGATTGCTGTGACACAGCGTGCAGTAACGTATCGGGTGATTTCCATTATAGCTAGCACACTCGGTAGAGAAACAAATCGAGAAGGCTGCCTTATCGGTCGAACGGCAGTTCTTATTCTCACATACCATAGAGACTTGCTGCATGGGATGGAGAATGTCGCCGAACTCGAGGTTTGCATGTTTGCGATGAATCTCATTGGCGCATTCGATGCAAAGATAAAGTGGGGGTGGACAGTCGGGTGCATAGCTGATACTGATGCTGTGATCAAAACAAACTTTGGCCGCCTCAGCATTGCCAGCGTTGGGGCATTGTTCGCATTGACACACAAAGGGCACCATGTCGTCTGCGAAATAAAGGATTGGATTGTGTTTGAGTTATATGTAAATCGTATCTTTGGCTCTGAAATAAACGCTTACGTACTTGTTAGTTTGGACAATAAAACTTTACGATCGAATAGGTTCGGATCGAAAGCGGGCCAATAGTAGAATAGTAGTTTGGCTGCCGAGGAACGTGACATAGAGGTGCCGTATGCGATAACGCAAAGTATATCCTTGACAACATTGTGTTTAAGTGTCATCAGACATTCTAGCAGTTGACAGTGGTGTGCTGTAAAGTTTCATTGTAAAATTTATCAAACCATTTGTAAGACACCAATATGAAAACAGTACTTACCGGGATTATGAGAATATTGAAGAACCATCATAATGACCGAAGAGACTGCCTGACATGCCTGACATTCTTGTTCATCTGCGCTGCGTCGGGCTGTCGAATGGGAAAATATAAAGTTCAAGCTTGAATTTTTTTCAAGAACTGAAGAGAGTTTTAAGAATTTTTCAGCCAAGCTAAAATAAATACTTTTCACAACTATGATTTGGAGCGTTATTTCTAGTTCTAATTCATAAATCTTTCTACCTAAGTGAGTCGAAAGTGCTTAAACGCCTAAACGTTTTAGGTTGTTGGAGTTGGACAATGCTTTTTGAGCATGGCTCTCACTGCTGATAGATTTATACAGGGCTGAAAAACCACAGTTTTCCGTTTGCGATTTCTTACTTACTTATAGTAAATGGTAGAATATAGTAGCATAGTGCATTAACGATATCTTGGTGTAGAGCTGGTGGTAGTACAGACATAGTAGAGCTGACCAGATAGGGTAAATTGTCAATTAAATCCTTATCTAGAAAAGGTAGTATGCAGCAAAGACACTGCAACAGAGCCTTTCCAAACACTGCGAATTAGTAGAGAAAAGAAATTTTTTAAATTTAATAACTGCATAAATCTCTATCTTCACTCACCGATTTGTCCATATTGTATGCACGGTGCCACATCAATGAGCATTGTAAGAGCATTATAGAGGTTACCATATTCAAGATTTGGGTAGGCTGACATGCGTGTGGGATCCTCGGAGGGGTCGCGTATAAGTTCGTGTGGTGAGGTACGTACATCTTTGAGGACAGCTGCGTACAAAAGATTATATATGTATACATATATAAATCTCGACAATACTTTGCGAAAAGTCACTGTTTAGTGGGTAACTTACTTAGTAGGGTTTGTGAAAAGTATTTGATATTGTTAGCAATATCGACGCCAGAGGGCGTGGGTTGGGTATTTTGTAGCAGGCGTACATGCGAATCATGGAGACATCGCAATTTGGCTTGGACTGAAAGAGAGAGCGTGATTATTTATATAAATTGTTGTATATAAATTTTTTGAAAATAAATACTTATTTGCTAAATATATTTAGATACGTCCTGAAAGATGCTTTTCTTTTTAATATATTTTAAACAAAACGTACAGAACACGAGCTTTGAAGCTTAGTTTCTATTTTAAAAAAGCAAGCAAAGGCATTTTTGTCTCCTTTTAACTTCTTAATTTCGTGTATAATTGCATACCAAGTTGTCTTTCACCGATTTACGTAGCTATCATTCTCGTCATGAACTTAGTTGGCGAAAGAATTTCGTGAGAGAACCTTCTTCCCATCACAAACACAGACTGATATAGATTGTCAAAAGATTTTAGAGATCCGTATATTATTTAAACTTTTTTTCCAAATTTGGTTAGGCCTACATTGGAATATGGATCTATGGTACAGAATTCTAGTTAAATCCATTCTGCCAAGTTAGAGCCTGGTCAAAAGCAATTTTTACTTTTCGCCTTTAGGTATTTCCGATGGAATTCTAGGTTAACTCATCCTCCAATCATTAGTCTATTAAGAGGATATTCTTGTTTAGGATTTTGAAAAAATTGATTTTTTTTACATATCTTGAAAGTTTAGACTTTCAAAAATATGAACTTGGAAGGATTTTTCAAAATTCGACTTATTTTCAGAGATAGGGCCGATTTTGTGACGTGGCGTCCGTGTTTACCAGAATTGTCTCCTAAACCTTAAACGCGTTTTTCTCAAAAATGACTTTTTCGGAACGATACCCACGATTTCTCAGGTTCTACTGGACCCATTTACTTGAAATTTTTATAGAGTCTTCTTTATAGGCTTGTCTATGGTTGGAACTAGCCCCATCCCCATTTTTTTTTTATTATTTTTAAAAAATTCGAAATAGTCAGATGAAGTGATCCAAAAAAACTTTTGTATTCAGGCAGTCGCCATTTTGTGAAACAAAATTTTTCCCACTTTTCCGCAGTTCCGACCATTGCGACATTATTCTAGATTAATAATCTTTTTTTTTGGTTTCAGATAACTAGGAGGGTTGAAATCATGGGTATGTTCACGTGGAAATTTTTAGAGACCCCCACTTCGTCAGCTCATAATTTTTTGAAATTTTTTGACTTTTTTTTAGTTTTTAATTTTTTGTGTCTCTCGCGTCGTCGTAAAGAAAAAACGTCTCGGTTGGCGATTCTTGTTGCTGCTTAGCATAGTCTGTAGAAAACAAGTCTTCTAAAATGAACAAATAACTAATAAAAAATGGATAGTAAAAATATTAATTGTCTTTTTTTACGACACTTTAAAAATTAACTGAAATTCATGCTTCTAGGCCAGAACACCCCTTAAAACTTTTAAATCTACCTACACTAACTAGTCGTAGGGAAACGCTTGAAATAATATTCTCAATGAGAATTGTGATAGCAGCAAAGTTTTTTTATGTAGCTGAGCAATTTTAACTCTCTTGGCTTTCATGACACATCAGATTTCGGATTGTGTCTCTCGCGTCGTCGTAAAGAAAAAACGTCTCGGTTGGCGATTCTTGTTGCTGCTTAGCATAGTAGGCAGTTATCAATTATATAGAAAATAAGTATTTGGAATTCTATACTCGGCACTAGTTTCTTTCTGTCACCGAAGCCAATGGACGTTAAAAAGAAGATATTATAGACGAAAGCATAGAAAGAGTCCACAAATCAATTTTGAATGAACATATGAATGGGCCAATATCCCCTTGTTTATTTCCAGTACCGAATTTTTTTAATTACTTCATTCACTTTATTTAATATGTTTTAATTATTTATTATTTATTTAATTAATTTATAAATCACCGTTCAAAACAAAAATTAACAAGTAAGGAAAAGCTAAGTTCAGTTATAACTAGCATCTCATACTCTTGCAACTTGCAAGGATTGAAGGCTCGGAAGTTCTTTCAAGTACACAAGGTCTGTTGGTTATATTCTTTCTAAGCCTAAAATGCACCATTATAAAAAAATATACACATATTGGCTGATATATGCGGTATAAAGTCACCCGGAAGTTCGAAAATCTTTATATTAGGTATATGGGGCTAAGAGAAGTATTGACTCGATTCAAAGGAGTCCCTCTGAATTTCAATTATGTATCTGACACATTAACCGATCCAATATAAAGACAACTATAAATATTTTATCTACATATTGAGTACCTATATAGTGGCTTGAACAATTTTTAATAATAGATGGCATACCTCAAATACACTATTCGTGCAAAGTTTCTTCCTGATATATTAATTCATTCTTGATTTGTATACTGGAAAGTGAGAGAATCAGATGCAATGTAAAATTGTGTTATATGGGAAGTATTTAGGAGTGTTGTAGTCCGATTACGCTTATTTTCACACTGTAACATAAGATTTCAGAGAAATGTTACGAACGAAACTTTGTTATAATCGGTTGTGCGGATCTCGAAATAAGTACATATATACACACGTGAATTCAGCTGAAAGTGGGTCCTGCTACACCCATCAAATTTGACCCCGGCCCAATTAAAGATCTCACACATATTCTCGGGGGTAAAATTCAATGTCTCTGGGTTATTTAGTTATTCATTTATCGCGTTTTTAATAATTTTTAACAGTGCTGTTATATGAGGAGTGGGCGGGGTTATCATTCGATTTCATCCATTTTCACACTGTCGGGAGGGGTTCTTATATTATTTGTGCTAGGCGAATTTAGTTGTTGTAGCATTAGTGGTTTAGGAGTTATGTATATTAAACTTATTAGAGGGCAGGCCACGCCCACTTTTAAAAATTTTTCACCCACAATGTCCTTACTAGGTACTGTGATCCCCTGGGCCAAATTAGAGTTTTATATCTTAATTTAGTGCTTAGTTATGGTACTTTTTTCGGTTAATGGCGTTTTGTGGGCGTGGCAATGGTCCGATTACACCTATCTACGAACTCGTACTTTTTTTGGCAAGGGACGCGGATAGTTTTATCAATATTGGCTCTTTTACATATTTTGACTTATTCTAAAATATTACTTTTAATTCAGTTTACATTTCAACTTTTTAATACAAAATAACGTATGTACTATGTATTTCAATTTAATTTAATTTACTTGTGAGGCAGCGTCTGATGCCGCTGGTGTGCCCTTCTTGACATCTTCAACTCTACTATGCTCGACTATGATCGACTATTCTAGACTATGCTCTACTGTTCGAATATTGTTCGAATTAGATATACTTATGTATGTATCCAGTTTTTTTGCTCAGAGATGCATTTAAAAGGCACGTCCGCTTTACGTGAACCTTTGACCCACAGGTTCCACTCCCACATACATATCTCAATTTTTGCTCAAGTTACAGCTCACCCAGATTTTCATTTTTCTCGTCATCCTAATCATTTATATATATGTATGTATAAATATATATATAACTCTGTATCTTTCTCGATTATAGTTATATGTATGTACAGCCTTGGGTGAACACAACTATTATACTCTGTAGCGGCACGTTGCAATAGCATAAATATGTAGCGAAAAGATTCAACTTCATTGTTCGACGAAATCATAAATAGGTTAAAATTGAACTCTTTCACTATTAGATGTAACTTTGCCAGAAAGTTTGCTCACTTGGACGATCCTAACGTCAAATGATGCTAACATGGTGCACCTGTCACCGATGTGTTTGAGCCGATTTGTGTCCTCAATTACGCAGCTCCCATATGGTCGCCTGGATGCAGTGGCACGCAGATGAGGAAACTACAGATCTGTCAAAACACTGCACTCCGGACCACTACAGGATGTCTTTTGATGTCTCCCATTGAACACCTCCACAGTGAGACGCTTATGCTCCCAGTTAAGGAGCATAATGAACTCCTCTCCAAGCAGTTCCTGCTGGGATGCTTTCGCGGAAATCACCCTTGCAGCCATCTGCTTGGAGCGGAACCGCCTCCTAGGAGCATCAAAAGGTCATTCCTGGATTACGTCGACGACGTCGTACAGTACGCCGACCGGACTTTGGACGCAACTAACTTTCGACAGGTACTGACCGCCATTCACAGCGGAGCCATCAACACCTTCACCGACTCCCTTCCCGTGAATGGCGTTCTTGGAGTCAAACCACCACCCATTGCAGACGAAGAGCTCCAGCTGCCGCGAGAAACGTGTGTGACCCTTGCGCAACTTCGTTCTGGATACTGTAGCAGGTTAAACTCCTACCTTTCCAGAATAGACTCTGACATACCCAATTGTAAGGTCAACCGCATAATTGCATCCCTGCAACACAAAAGAACGAGCGCACCAAGAACCCGAGAAAAGTAGTCGGAGTAGATACGTCGTCGCGTCAACATCGTTCGTTAATAATCATTTAGTTTTCATTTTTATTTTAACTTTCAAAACGAGTAGAATTATTATAATTGAACTATGTAATTAAATAATATTGTATGAGATACAATCTTTAAATAATAAATCAGAATCCTGACAAAAACCTTAAAGATCTAGCATCTTTTACAATGTATGTCCTGCATGCAACGCGTCTCCGCGTGACACTGACCACCCTTGCATGCCCTACAAACCCTACCCATCTAACACCTTCCTCCCTTTGGTCCGACCCCGTCGAAACAGCACGTTTCTTGGGACTACCGTTAGATGACATCGACGACAACACAAATGACATTTACTATCCCAACGGGGATTAAATTTCCGTTAAAACAACAACAGCCGATTTCTGCTATCATGGAAAGGACTCATTTGTCGATTTTGAAATAATTATTTTTTAACTTTTTAATATAAAGTAATAAAATATATTTAGGTACATACATAAATACAAACTTCAGTCACATATCGGTTAAGAAAATAAAGTATAAAATTAGTCCAGTTGAGTTAAGTGGGGATGTATCCAATAAATAATAATATCAATTGTTAAAATACAGTTTTCTTGAAATCTTAATATACTACATACATATTTTTCATTCCTCAAATGCTTATCGCTACGGAAAATACTTAATATGCGCTTCCGTTCGAAGTTAGTGATTTCTTAATTCAGTATTATACTTGTATATTGCGACAAAAAAGCACCCGGAAATTGTAATTAATTCCCCGGGTGTAGATACCATATTTCAAAAAACGTGTTTTGCTAAGTTGGTATGAATGTCCTTAATGGGTTGCATGGGTTCACGGGTATCAAACATTTTTTAATGTCTTAATAAATTCTACAACATCTCTAGAATATTGTCCTAAATTTTTAAGTTTATCCGAGTAATAGTTTCGGAGACACAACCTTGAAAACTTGTGCGCTTGAGGGTAGCTAGACTAAGTGCGCGGTCTTTAAACCGGTTTTGAAGATTTCTCGAGAACTACTCAACCGATCGTCATGAAATTTTAGACAGATCTTTGAGATATAAATCTTTAAGACTTCGACGAAGAATTTTTTTCGACTATTTGAAAAAAGGAAAATTGTCGCAAAATTTTCATTGAAATTTTCATTTTTTTTTATAAAAATGTCTGCCACAAATCCAATTTTAATTTTTTTCCCTTCGTTCAAGTTCTGGGTCAAGGTTTTAACTAAAACACGTATTTTTTCACTTTAGATGATGCTGTAAGGAGTTATCTTGCCAACGTGGGCACATCTTTTTTCTGAAGCGGTCACCGGAATTGGCGTCGCAATGGGCGAGTTTAAAATATTTTTTTCCAAAAATTTCAGAATTTTTTGTTAATTGTGAATGTTTGTGACAATAAAAAATTCAAATAAAATATTTAATTTTTTATGTGAGAAAAAATAGTTGAAAAAGGTCGTTTTTTACCCGAGGAAACCCATGTAACCCCTTAATTACTATGCTAAATATAAACCAGTTTTTTACAGCAGCTGCTTAAGTACATATGTATGTATGTACATATGTACATCTCAGTAGAGCGTAGCGATTTTTACAATGGATAAAAATATCACATAAAGAATTTGACTCAAATTTCATATTTGTAACCAAATTTCTTGTGCGGAATCATTGCGATTGTTGGAAAAGGCTTACAGTGGTTTAGGTTTACCAAAAACACAAGCCTACGAACAGATCTCTTTTGACATGCTTGATCGTGAGAATTCCGATATAATATTCATGGAGAGCATTATAACTGCCGATGAGACATGGGTTTATGAGTTTGACATGCAAACAAGTAAACAATCATCGAAATGGAACCTGTTTTCGATGGAAGAGCTGAAGGTCATCGCAAAAAGTACTTATGAAAAGTGTTTCGAAGACTAGAAAAATCGTTGGACATCTGGTGGCGACAAAATAAATATTGATGAATAATTAAATATTTTGCCTTTCATTTAAAATTTTCGGCTACTTTTTTGTCACATGTATTAATA
This sequence comes from Bactrocera neohumeralis, assembly GCF_024586455.1. Lineage (NCBI taxonomy): Eukaryota > Metazoa > Arthropoda > Insecta > Diptera > Tephritidae > Bactrocera > Bactrocera neohumeralis. The sequence goes on along the minus strand of NC_065919.1, from coordinate 27,667,582 downwards.
AACGTGTTTTCAATATCGTTATGGTCGAATATGGCATTTTTATCATATTTTTCTCAGACATTATATGCCTTCGGTTCTCGGTATTTTTTGGATAGTTGAGATCCTTATGATCGATCAAAACTTTTCCTTCAAATTAGTAACAAATCCCTGGCAAAAGTGGCTGATATCAAACAGATTTAATTTAATACTTTTTGTAAGAAATGTATAAGAATAAAATAGGGAAGTTTGAGTTTAATAGTCATTCATAAAATATAAGATTTGAACCAAATATGATTATATTTACATTTATGTGGTTATATGTACATATGTATGTACATATCTCTCGACAAATACAGTAGAAATCGATTCGAGCAAACACTATATATTACTGGAGCATTTTTCAACGACTTAATGAAACTCGAGGTCTTGCATGGCTTTTTTACGTAAATATAAATATTTAGTAAAAGCTCGGAACAGATCGCAGGAAACAGGTCTTATACATAAGTATGTACATATATAATAACTGTATAATATATATATTAAGGTGGGCCAAAAATAGTTTTTATTTATTTTTTTTCTTAGTTACCATGAAAATCTCATCCGACATGACTAAACACAAGTTCTGGTAAGACCTGATCTCTTAATATTAATATTAAGAGGTGCCTCATCGACATTTTCGATTTCCCATATAAATAACACAGGAAATTTTGTTTTTTTGTTTGGATTTTTAATGTACACAAACAAATAATTGGTAAGCGAGAATCAACACTTATTCTTATAGGAAATTTACCGATCTACAAAAAAGGTCCAGAACATTTTTTGGCTGAGTCAACTCATTCAAAGTTATTCGTAGTTAAAGTCCAACAGATAATTATAAAAAATGATTTCCACAATTTTTCATCTTATATTACAAATTAATGGCTTAATATTAATATTAAGAGCTCAGTTCTTACCAGAACTTGTTTTAAGTCATGTCGGATGAGATTTTCATGGTAACTAAGAAAAAAAAATAAAAACTATTTTTGGCCCACCTTAATATATATGTATATGTATATAGATTTTATGTGAGTTTTTAGTGCATATTTGAATATTTTTCAACTTACAAGCAGCTGCGCGAGTGCCCATATTGACAAGCTGATTTTTGAAGGTATCAGACATTATATCAGGCAAATCCTTCCCATCGCCAAAGCCGCTCCCAAAGCAGTTGGCATTCTGCAAAATACGAAAAACAAGTAAATAAAAGGAAATTCTTATGGAAAAATATCAAACAATAAATTTCTTGTCTTTAAAGATCCTGTTTTTACTAATTATAGTAATTTTTATCAAAATTTTCACAAACTCCAGCAATTATATAACAACTACGCCCTACTTTCTACGGATGCTGTAGAATCTCAAGCAAAAGTTTCACAGTTATCGCAAGAAAATAGCTAATTTTTCGATTCCACACAATAAACAAACACTCTGCTATAAAATGGTAAAGGACTTGCCTCAAAATTTGTTAATTTTTTTAATAAATTTGCAATTTTTCACAAGATTATCGTACACACGCACTGCAGCTACCAAAATCTCCACCTAAAGTGTTCGCAAGTGAAAATTTTCGCGTGTATGTATCCACCAGCACGACAGTTATCTATACGGTGAAAGTGTTCGAAGCGGAGAACTGTGCAACGAAACTGCTCGGCAGCGGGGCTGAGGTATGACAACCCCTCACAATGGCAGCTGTGGAATGCTCTGCGATACCCAAACCCTCTTTTTACTTTACTGATAAACGTTTTGGCATTTCGTAAAATCAATAAATGCCCTCGCCTTTGCGCGCCGTCTCATCGCCACTTCGTGAACAGCTGTTGGCGGCAGGACATGCGCTCTGGCGATGACCGCTGCTTTGTTTACCTTCTCATTTACCGTGTGTAAACAAAACAACTACTCATGTGTGTACATACATATATATGGAAGCCACAAGTGTTTGTTATTGTAAATATTTACATTTTCCGTTATGCATTTGTGTTGGTGTTATCATCGTTCGGGCAGCTGTCGACGCAATGCGCCGGCTCAGCACTTTGTTTACAAACATTATCAGCTGTTTGAACTTTATCAGCACACTTTTGGATGTGTATTGGTGTGAATAGAGATAGATTTTGGGGGTGTATATGGGGGTTGTAGTCATTCAAGTGCTCAACAGGTAGTGGTCGCATTGTGGTTATCGCCTTCTTGCACATTGCAATTCCACTTCAATTTTTTTTCCGGCTTCTTATTCTTACGTCACCAGTCGATATTTTGGCCTGACCTTCATTACACCCAGCGCACATTAAAGAAGCGTTAGCTTCCTAGAATTTTAGGAATATGAGTAGATTGCAAATTATCCGCATAGTATGTTTGAGGTAGCCCAATGGAATCTTTTATTGACGTTAAATGTTTTCTTGATATTTTGGCTTTCATTAAAGCCCAAACATTCTCATCAGAATCTTGTCATGGTTATGTGTGCCGTAAAGCATTTCAGCTGACTTCAGTTCCTTTTATATAACTTTATCATACTAACAGCGTTCAGGTTTTCTATGAAACACATCAATCCAAAATCCCAAAATCCATGAACAGAGAAGCATCATTAAATATACAACTTTTGATTGACAAATATAGAAATCGTATTTAAATACTTTTTTTTAATAGTCCTTTTGGGAATTTTAGGATACTTCTTTAGAAAGGCTGTTTCAAAACGTCTCTAATACTGAGCACTAATTTTGCTTATTTCAGAAGAAGAATTGATTTAAAAAAATATAAATTCATACGCCTACATTAATGTAGTCCTCATTCGATATTATTCCAGAGCTTCTTCCAATCGTCGAAACACTTTCCTTTCAGCGATTTTTATTTATCTTGAAAATCGACGGCCCTTTAAGGTTATCTTTATTTTTAAAAATATACATATAAAAACCATACAGAGGAGTGTCTGGCTGGAGCATTGTTACAGTTGGCTAAAAATTCGCGACAGGAACAAGCAACGAAGTGTGAGTGAGGGTAAGTGAGTAAACGAAAATCAGCTCATAAAAACGCAATTAATCTTAGCGCCTGCTACAGACAAAATAAGCGATGAATACAACGGAAAATATTATCGAACTTCCGAGGCAATTAAGTATGCATGTTCAGGTGTAACCCTTCAAAATAGTTTTCAGGTCTAAGTGCTAAAAAAATGTTCCCAGGGATTCATTAAGGTACCTTACATACAACCATCAATCACATGGAGTAAAAACAGGCAGAAGTTCGAAAATCCTGATATTAGTTATATGGCGGCAGATCAAGTTTTCGCTCAATTTTATTAATTTTAGGTGCAAAGAAACAATGTTATGAATAAAACATGTTCTGCAATTTTCATTGAGTTGGCCCAAATATTTGGCGGATATATCCAGCATAAAGTCACCTATAAGTTCTAAAATCTTTATATAAGGTATATGGGGGCTCAGGAAAGTATTGACCCGATTCAACCCATTTTTGACAGAATGAAACACTATTGCCATAAAAGGATTCTGTGCGAATTTCAATTTCATATCTCACACATTGAACGATATTTTCGGTCAAAAGTCAACTATTGGTATCGGGTCCACATGTTCGGTACGTAGGGGCTTGAACAGTTTTGGTTTGATTTGAACAATTATTGCACAAAAGGTGGCTTACTTTAAGGGAATTATTACCGCAAAATTTTATTCCGTTATATTAATTAATTCTTTATTTGTGTTCTGGAAAGTGAAAGAATCAAATAGAGTTTTAAATTGTGTTATATGGGAAGTAGGCGTGGTTGTAGTCCGATTTCGCCCATTTTCACAGAGTAACATAGGAATATGAAAGGAATGTTATGTTCCAAATTTTGTTTTTATGCAAGTGACCAATCTAATTCAACGCGCTTTTTTTAAAGGGGGGAAAGACGGGGAAAATATTTAAGCTTATGTGTTAAGTAGAAACCCTGTAGTTTACTAAGAAACATAATTCAAAGCTGGACCTCGCCCGACACTATAACAAAAACCCTAATTTCTAAAAAATGAAAAAAAAAATTTAGAGTTTTTAATGATTCATTGTTTTCCCGAAAAAAAACAAAATCATACATTAACTAAATTAATCTTTATATCACCAATATTAAATACATACCATGTTGTCTAGAGTCCATAAAAATATTTTCCAGAATTCACTTCACGCAACACAAAAAGCCACTTGCAATTTCGAGAACAAAAGCGAGTTGCGCGAATAAGCACGTGAGTTCTGCACGAAATCTAGGTTCCGACTACTTGTGTGGCAATATAGCGGGCTGAAGGTCATACATTTAATCGGTTCATTGTACAACGGTTACTTAGGTACTAAAAAAAATCAATTTTGAGTAGCATCGCTGAAGTTTGTAAGTTTCATTTTTGTCCGGTTTTTGAAGGAAAATGCCCCTATGTGGGACGGTCCAATGTCACGCATTTTCGCACTGTGACATAGGAATGTCAGAAAAATGTCATATAGCGAATTTGGTTGAAATCGGCCCCCCTAGTTTTAAGAGAAATGAGAGGCTTTGATTACTTCAAAAAACATGTTGGTAAATTTTGCGAAAAAATAGCTACTTGGACTTAACTTGAAATGCACTCCATCAATCAGCTTGTCTGCGATTTTTAATAGCACAGAAATTTTAGATTTAGTAACCTAAACGGGGTTTCAATGTCCCTGATGTCTAAATACGTCTGGTTGTTAGTTTTTAATCTGTGTGAGACCTATATTAGTTATCGACGATTCTGAACTGAAGCTTGATTCTCATCGTGCCTGTTTTAAGACCCATCATTTGTTTCAACATTACTTAACCGCTTTTCTCTTCAAATGCCTGCATATATATTTTTGAAATAGCTGTCTGTTTTTGTGTATTGAGATTGATTTTAAAATTTTCCCAAAAAAACTCATAAATCATCTTTTATTCTTGAAATTTTATTTTCAAATATTAACAACAATAAAACAAAAGTAATCACAAACAAAGAAAGATGTCGCAAAGCATATCTGCAGCACCGCCATTGCACGACATACCGCTACCCGGTGTCGAAGAACGTGGCGACGCGGCGTGCGAAGCACACAAAGCAAACAACACTAAGGCCAACTCGTTAAAACGTTTCTTCAAATTGACACATCGACGAAATAACGGTGGCGAAGAGATGCCTACCGGTTCGTGTGATGTATTGCCCGAAGATGGCGGAGAACCGAAAGACGAAATCGGCAAGGAGGAAGCGGACAAAGATGGTGAGCTGGATAAGCCAAAGAAGGAGCATACGAGACGCTTTCATTTGCGCCTCGGTGGCGTTACGCGCATAGGTGTGTTTGGGTGCTATGATTACAACAATCTACTAATCGTTTAACTTTTTTTCTTTCTGATTTCCATTGCGCTTGCAGCGGAACACGCTAATGCCACCAATTTCATGCCAAACGCACCGAGTCGACAGTCGTTGAAGAACTCCATTTCCAGCTATTGGCACACAGTATTTCGACGTGCAAGTAAGAAAGTTGTCAGGCAAAGTTCCGAGCGGAACGACGACGATGAAGAGGACTGTGATGAGGTGGAAGAGGAAACCAACGAGGTGGAATTGGACGAAGAGTTGCACACGCTGCCGATCTCAGATGATACCATCGAACAGGTGACTCAATCGAACAAATAAAGCAGCACAAAAGGATGAGTGAAAGTAAGGAAGGCAGAAATTTACGCAAGCAATTGGAGATTTCGTGGCATAAAAATACAGCTGGTGGTAGTGTGGCAACTTAAAAACTCTCGGTATATGCAAAAATCTTTGTGTGCATTTTTATTGTTTTCAACATTTTATTTAGACCCAACGTCACAATACGATTTTATGCTATTTGCGGCAAATTTATTTTGTTTCGAAAATTTGTCATTAACACCTTTTAAAAAAAGGCATTGTCTTTTCATTGCATATTTTAAGGAGTAGACGTGAATTGAAGAAAGCCTAGTGTGTTGTTGAAATATTTTTTACGTCCCCTGCTGTAATTAACACGGCTACAATAACAATCAAAGTTCAAGGTTCAGTTAAACCAGCCGGAAAAGAAGACATTTGCAGCTGTTAGCCAAATGCATCGGCTGCAAGCTCCGCTGTGTTGGGTGTCGCTTGCATTGCAACCCTCCACAGTTTACCAGAGGTGTTGTGTATGTCCGGTAGACTTGTTTAGTCAACAAGGCGATTATCCCTGCTAACCATTTGCTAATCTGATATTAACTTATATACTAACTCACACAAACTCACGCGTGATTGTGAAGGTCAACATTACAGGTAACCAATATCCTGCTTTTTTACCATGTTTCCACAGGAATTTGGCAGGCTAGCGGCAAACAGAATTGGGCTGAGCCGCAGTTGTAACCGCACGCTCACTTTGGGTTTATGTACTTACTATACCCATCTTCGCCCATTTGCCGCTGTTTGTGATTTCTTTTGGTGTTGAAATTTCGTCTGGATCGGAATGAATCCATAGTAATGCCCCGCAAACTTCTTGGTATACAAGTTATATGCGATTTATATTTTTTCGAAATGTGTCTTTGCATGTTTGCTGTTAAAAAATCACTTTTTATTCCTCAAAATATTTGTTTGCGTAATTCTACAGTAAATTGACGTCTCCACTAAAATTATGCTGTTTAAGCGTAAGTTAAATAGCTGTAATCAATATTGGAATTTAATATTTTCATTCATTACCAATAATTATGTGATTAATTCCTACCCAAATACTTGTATGAGTATAAGTAGTTATACCGCAAACCTCCGCTATCTTTATTAACTGCACAGGGAATTGTGACAAAAGTGTGCCAATAGTATAGCCCTTATTAGTCATTTGGGGACTCTATTTATGGTCAGAAGACGTTTGATCTAGCCTTTAGTTGATCAAGCTCAGAAATAATTAGTATTTTTAATTTACTTTTCTATATTATCATTCATATGCGTATTTTATTAACAAAACAAGAAAATTATAAATTTCAAGGATACCGCAGTTTACAAAAGGATATGGTACTTAAAAGTACCGTCAGGTTTGAAGAGCTTAAACATTTTCAATTATTAACGCCTTTATATTCGGCTCTTTTTTTCATAGCAGCATAAAAATATACCGCAATGTTGCATTTGGAATGCAGTTTGGACTGAATCTTTTTTATGCTGTACATCTCATATCTTCCTCGGCCTTCAACAATTATTAGCCAATGTACTCCCAAGTCGAACATCAGTTGCAACCGACGCATCCTTACCAAAACGTTTTTTGCTTGGCTATGTTGGCGTCTGACTCAAGCGGACCATCTATATTCCAGCAGAGTAATTATACCTGAACAGGGTATATTAAGTTTGTCACGAAGTTTGTAACACCCAGAAGGAATCGTCGGAGACCCTATAAAGTGTATATATAAAAATGATCAGTATGTTGATCTGAGTCGATCTGTCGGTCCCGTCCGTCTGTCTGTATATATACGAACTAGTCCCTCAGTTTTTAAGATATCGTTTTGAAATTTTGCAAACGTTATTTTCTCTTCAAGAAGCTGCTCATTTGTCGGAACGGCCGATATCGGAACACTAACATATAGCTGCCATATAAACTGAACGATCGGAATCAAGTTCTTGTATGGAAAACTTTCACATTTGACAACGTATCTTCACGAAATTTGTTATGAGTTATTGTTTGTAAAAATAATGTAATCTCCGAAAAAATTGTTCAGATCGGCTTACTATAGCATATAGCTGCCATACAAACTGAATGATCGGAATCAAGTTCTTGTATGGAAAACTTTTGCATTTGACAAGATATATTTACGAAATTTGGTATAAATTATTTTCTAAGGCACCAATGTAATCTGTGAAGGGTATATTAGCTTCGGTGCAGCCGAAGTTAAAGTTTTTCTTGTTTTTTCATGTGTTTGACAGCATTAAGAATTAACGAACGTTATTTCCAAAAGCCCCAAAACAATCTATGCCGCCATTTTTTAGATCGCCTATCCCTAATCTAAGAAGACCAACTCCTTCGTTCTTTGATTCCACATTTTCATCTTTTGCTTGGTATATTTGAAACTTTTTAATATAGCCATATTGATCCGGCAAACACCACCACCTCTCTTAATTGGTTTCATGTTGCAATATTGTTTGATGGAGCTTCTGCACTTGAATATAATCATAGATTCGTCAACTGATTCCTTGCTGAAAGCGTTTGTTGTTTTCCGTGATTTTTATACCCCGAACACGGTATATTAAGTTTGTCACGAAGTTTGTAACACCCAGAAGGAATGGTCGGAGACCCTATATATAAATGATCAGTATGTCGAGCTAAGTCGATTTAGCCATGTCCGTCTGTCTGTCTGTCCGTCTGTCTGTATATATACGAACTAGTCCCTCAGTTTTTATACTCTTGCAACAAAGTTGCTAAGGAGAGTATTATAGTTTTGTTCACATAACGGTTGTTTCTAAATCCTAAAACTAAAAGAGTCAGATATAGGGTTATATATACCAAAATGATTAGGGTGATGAGTAGAGTTGAAATCCGGATGTCTGTCTGTCCGTCCGTCCGTCCGTGCTGTAACTTGAGTAAAACTTGAGATATCATGCTGAAATTTGGAAATTTGGCTTTTTTTAAAAATTGAAAATGGGCGTGGCTCGCGCACTTATGGACCAAAAACCATATCTCAGGAACTACTCTACCGATTTCAATGAAATTCGGTATATATATTCCTTACTTGTTTTTTTAATTTTTGGACCAAACTTTTTATTTTTATTTTCTTATAATGTGGCCTTAAAAAATACATACAACCCTAAAGTTTTACTTTTTTATCACCAACTCCTATTTTTTTATAGCCATTTTAGTAATTTAATAATTTTTCATGCCGCTCGATAACTGATAAATTTTAGTGTTTTTAACTGTACTTCGATTAAAACTCTAAATTTTTTTTTAAGAAAATAAACATTTATTTTTATTATTAAAGTATCGGGTGATTTTTTAAAGAGCTTGATAACTTTTTTTAAAAAAAAAAAAACATAAAATTTGCAAAATCTCATCGGTTCTTTATTTGAAACGTTAGATTGGTTCATGACATTTACTTTTTGAAGATAATTTCATTTAAATGTTGACCGCGGCCATTCGGAAAGTCCAATTTTGGGCAACTTTTTCGAGCATTTCGGCCGGAATAGCCCGAATTTCTTCGGAAATGTTGTCTTCCAAAGCTGGAATAGTTGCTGGCTTATTTCTGTAGACTTTGGACTTGACGTAGCCCCACAAAAAATAGTCTAAAGGCGTTAAATCGCATGATCTTGGTGGCCAACTTACGGGTCCATTTCTAGAGATGAATTGTTCTCCGAAGTTTTCCCTCAAAATGGCCATAGAATCGCGAGCTGTGTGGCATGTAGCGCCATCTTGTTGAAACCACATGTCAACCAAGTTCAGTTCTTCCATTTTTGGCAACAAAAAGTTTGTTAGCATCGAACGATAGCGATCGCCATTCACCGTAACGTTGCGTCCAACAGCATCTTTGAAAAAATACGGTCCAATGATTCCACCAGCGTACAAACCACACCAAACAGTGCATTTTTCGGGATGCATGGGCAGTTGGCCACCAAGATCATGCGATTTAACGCCTTTAGACTATTTTTTGTGGGGCTACGTCAAGTCCAAAGTCTACAGAAATAAGCCAGCAACTATTCCAGCTTTTTTAGACAACATTTCCGAAGAAATTTATTCCGGCCGAAAAAAGCTCGAAAAAATTTTTCAGCCCAAAATTGGACTTTCCGTGGACCACCTAAGACGCAGCCGCGGTCAACTTTAAATGAAATTATCTTCAAAAAGTAAATTTGAACCAATCTAACGTTTCAAATAAAGAACCGATGAGATTTTGCAAATTTTATGCGTTTTTTTAAAAAAAAAGTTATCAAGCTTTAAAAAATCAGATATAATCCTGATACATACATATAATATATGCTTAGCGTTACCAATCTTAGATTCTTAGAATTTGCCGCGCCTTTATTGGTGAGTGAAATGCCTCACTATACCATAGATAGACTTCTCTCTCTCCCTACGCAGTTTTCGGCCATCATTATGGCTTAAGTAACAAGTGTAGTAGTAACGTTTACAATTATCATATTGCTATATCAGTGTAACTCTCATATTAACTATTAATTATTACTATTTTATTCATAATAATAAAATTATTAATTTTAAGTCTATTTGGCACGATTAGTTTAGTTAATCAAATTTTAGTTAAAAAAGTGATTTAGATAACCTTAAAAGTACTCAACACGCGTCACGAGCTCCAACCAACAACGGCTTTTGTGTTGTAAGTATATTTCTATAATATAAAAATTAATCGCAAAATGTGTTGGTAAGCGCATAACTCAACAACGCCTGGACCAATTTGGCCAATTCTTTTTTTTAAATGTTCGCTGAAGTCCAAAGATGGTTTTTACGGCGAGAAAAATTCCAATAATTGCCGGAAAAACCTTAAAAACATCCCTTTTCTTTTTCACATACAAACGAGTAAATGTTTGTTTGTTAGTAACGCTAAGACTCGAGAACGGCTGAACCAATCAGATTCAGATCAGTTATGGATCACGGTCAATCAGCAAGTGATCGTCACGATGTCACAGCACTTCTTTTCAAACAACAGCTACGATGTTTGATGGACTTTATCTTGAAGCAACGTATGGTATACAAGTATATGGAGCTGTTAGACGCTGGTTGTACTCTGTTGAGTTGCAAAAGGTTTGCCGCACGCACACATTCTTCTTTGAATGGTGGATGGTGGTTTCACCAGATCAAATTGATGACTGATGCAGAGAAAGATCCAGTATTATACGAAGTGATGAAAACCAATATGGTTCATGGACCTTGCGGACACCAAAATTCCACTTCGGTTTGTATGTTTGACAATAAATGCACGAAACACTATTCACGTGCTTTTCTTTCGGAAATACAAAGTAGAAATGATGGATAGAGTGGATATCGGCGTCGCTCACCAGACGACAATGGCAGAACATTCAGCATTCAATTTAGAGGAGTCAATATCGAAGTTGAAAACACATGGATCGTACCATAATCGCCACTATTGTCCAATTCACATTCAAAACTCATATCAATGTTGAATACTGCAGTTTGGTGAAATCGATTAAATACGTTTGTAAGTACGTCACCAAAGAAAGCAACATGGCGGTTTTGGCCTTGAACGAGATGAGACCAACAAGTATCAAATGGGTTGATACGTGAACTGCAATGAGGCGTTTTGTGAGATATTTACTTTTGAAATTCATGAACATTTTCGGAGTAGCTAAAGAGTGTATTTCAACCCAGAGAATACAGTACAGCTGGTGGAAACACCGCCAGCAATAAAATTGACCTTGACGAGTTTTTTCTCAACTTTCGTCAGTGATCCTTTTGCCAGAATATTGATCTATTCGGAAATGCCTTGATATTAGACATGGAATGCATCGTCGAAGAAATGGTTACGCAGAAAGCAAGGTCAACCAGTAGATGGACATCCAGGTGTGTTCTCAACTAATGCCTTAGGACGAATTTACACAATCCACCCGAAAAACGACGATTGCTTCTACCTTTGGTTGCTATAAATGTACGTGGTTCAATTTCATTTGAGTCATTGCATACTGTGAATGGGACGGTGTGTGCAACTTTTTGAGAAGCATGGCAGCAATTACAATTGCTGGAACAATACAACATACGAACAAAAATTACATTGCCGAAGACATTTTACATATTCGATAAGAATTGGAAATAGACAAATTCCGGTTGATACTTCCAGTGGTTTGATATCAATTCCATCTGCCGTTTGTCAATTCACTTCAACGAAATATGAACTCATTACGAATGTTTATGCCCCATCGAAAATACGAAGCCGTGAATTATCCAGTGGAATTTCTAAAATATTTGGAGAGGCTTGGTATGCCGCCGCATTATTTGCGTCTCAAAGTTGAATCTGTCATTATTATGTTTCGCAATCTTCATGCGCCGAAATTTTGTAATGGAACCCTACTGATTGTGCCGCAGCTATCAAATACAAGTAGCAGAATGTTTGATTCTACGAATTCCTTTGAGTTCCAACGATTTGCCATTTCAGTTCGAACGTATTCAGTTTCCAGTGAAAATTGCATTTGCGTGAGGACACAAAGATATTCGCTAGAAGTGTGTGGCATAAATCTGGAAATGCCATGTTTTTCACACGACCAGTTATACGTGGCGTGTTCACGAGTTGGAAAACCATCTTCTCTGTACATTTACGCACAGGAATAGAAACCGAAAAATGTTGTTTATCAAGCTACGTTACATTGAAACAAATTTAGAAAAATCGAAAATAAATGATTTTTAACACAACGTAAATTCAACTTTCTTTTCATTTCAAAACACATAATTTCACGTAGGACAACGCCTGCGGGGTCAGCTAGTACATATGTGTATGTAGTATACTAACATTTTGAGCTTTGTTGTTATTTTATAATATAAACAATTTTCCCGTTTAAAAAACGTCTCACAGCTAAACAATTGTAAAAGGAGTTGATCATTTGTTTCTATTTTAATTTTTTTACTCACCGATAAGTTCTTTAATGGATGAAAATTTTCAATCTTTCTTAAAAAACTTAATGGTAATATTAACTAAATTTTAGAGGATTTTTTGACCTTTCGTGTCATAGTAATTTTACTTGACTTCGTTAGTAAGAATTTTACTAAATTCTCGGTCCATTCTTTTAAAATTTTATATACATACACATATGGTATACAAACAAGATCAAATTTAAATCGGACTTTTCCATTTAACTGTCCTAACTGAATTGACAAAAATACTTTTTGTTGTTTTTTATACTCGTGTGAAGTTTGATTTCCAAATTTCAATTATTTGTAGTGTGTGTTTGGCGGCTGTTTCTTGATGACACCATAATTTTATCTGGCGATTTTTACATATTGGATTAATGGACTCACGGCGCATTCTCCGAAGCGAATTTTTCAGTTTCGAAAACATAAAAAGGCACAGGAAACCCAATCTGGCGAATTGCCCCAATCTGGCTGAGCGATATCTCTCGTTTCATGTTTGATCCAAAGAACAGTGACAATATTGGCAGATGTGACGGCCATACCCAAAATATTAACTATTACGGTCTACTATCGCTCACCACGAGCACTTCGAGAACTGTTTCTTTAACTTACCGATAACATCGTTGGTATTAATAGAGGTGGACAAACGACTAGCATGAGGTTTTCGATGATTTCACGGTTTTCACTGATGCTTTGTGCCAGTCAAATAGGTACTAATGCTCGTGATTAAGAAAACCCCCCAAAATACCTTTTTTGTTTGCTGACGATTTTTAGTCATAAATATACTGCAGAATCTGTGTTTCTTCCATTGCATCGACCTATTTGCTTGTTGTTACTGTAGAAATATGAATAGTTGCCCAAATACTCTTGAGAAAAACCGCTGCTGTAACAGTTTTCAGTCGGTGCATACAGATTAAGTGAGCAGACCTGGCTCTAGTGGGAACATATCATACATGTCATACAACCTGGCGGAAAGTGCGTCGAATTACTAAATTATAGCGGTTGCAACAATGTAGGAGTTTTCTATTAAGTAGCATAATTAAGTTCTGATTTTACATAGCCATTTTCGTCTATTTGAAACTTATTAAGGATAATATATCCTACCTAAAAAGAGTTTTTCTTAAAAATGTATGTAGATTTAAATACATGTTATGTTATAGGAACAATTCCTTTAAAATACCACTCGTTAGGCTTTGCTTTGATTTTTAAATCATAAGGTTTTGAACCGTTTTATAAAAAGTCAGATTGGCGTTCATTCTACTACTATTTTTAAGGAAAGGACCTTTATATATGAGATTTTTGTTTTTAAATTTGGTGTAGCATTGGATTAGCAAAAGGGGAAAAGCTTCTGGAAGTTATTGAAGTACCTTTGCTTACACCATTGTCGAACAATTGTGAGCGACGAACCACCTAACTTGTCGAATGTTAAGAGTAGAACTTTGAGGTAATTGCTTTCAATCAATGAGACGCAGTGAACTATGATGTCATGAAAGTCAAGTCAAAACAACCATAGCAAATAAGGAACAGCATCCTTACTGCGCTCTATATTATTGCAAGTAACATTTCTTTAATTTATTTGCGAAAAAGCTATCGTCAACAAACCTTACAAATCTCTGAAAATGTTCATCTAAGTAGATCCTTTCGAAAAAATTGATTTAAATATGTACATGAGTAAGTTGTGACATTAAGACAAAATTAACCATATCTAGCTGCAGTGTTTTAACTTTTAATCGCGTAAACTAAGTTGGGAACTGAACAAGTGCTTCTAAGTACAATTCTATTGTCCCATTTCTGTTGTCCAGCCACGTTTTACCGGTATAAAAACTTACCATGCACCGCACAATTGTCTCTCTGCCATTGCTCCAAAATTTTCGTCACAAGTGTAGCCAATTGTTTTTACCAAAAAAAGCAAACACAGAAACTTTCTGGTTTCTCCTTGCTGCGAAGGAATAATTGAAGAACATAATAGGAATACAATAAATGAATGAAAAGTTGAACAAGTAGCAGTTTCCGTCGAACAATGGTTTATTGCTGCTTTTGAATAGAGACGGAAACTAGAATAAATGGAATTGGACGCCGATGCGTTGGACTTACCGACTGACCTCCAATGGACAAATAAAACAATGCTTTGGCAAGCGATTAGCGACAAAAAATTTAAATTTGTTTTATTTGTGCAATAAGTGGCACACTGAAGTTGTTTCCATGCAATATTAACCCTTTACTGATCAAGAAGTTTTAAAGTAGGTTCTGAATACTTGTGTTCTTGTTTTAGTGATAAACATTTCCCAAATAATTATGAGAATTGGTGTCGAGTCGCCAGTTTTTGGTCGTATAAATGTAAGACTCCGGCCGAATTACGTAGATTTCCATGTTTTTGGATCTCTTTATACCTACCCTTAATTAAATGTAGTGTACATATATCCGATATCTAAAGCGTAATTTAATTTATTTTAAATAAGTAAGCTCAGATTCATAAAATATTTTTAGAAACGCGGTGGTTCATTCCGACAGACGATAGCTTTTTTATACTCATACAACACGTTGCTACAGAGTTTCACCTAAGGGTTGTACGAGATATGTACATAGAGGGTTATATATATATAAATTATCAGGATGAGACGAGTTGAAAACATTCGTCCGTCTGTCCGTACAAGCTGTAACTTGAATAAAAATTGAGATATCTTGATGAAACTTGGTATGTAGGTTCCCCAGAACAAAAAAAGTTTCGAGTTTGTAGATGGGCGTAATCGAACCACTGCCACGCTCAGAAATGCCATTAACCGAAAACATATAAAGTGCCATAACTAAACACTAAATTAACACATAAAGCTGTAATTTGGTACAGAGGGTCGCAGTAGCAAGGAGCACCTGCGGGCAAGCTTTTTCTGAAAAAGTGAGCGTGGCCCTCTAACAAGTTTAATGTAAACCACTATAAGCTAAATTTGGTGAGTACAAATCTTATAAGAACTCATACAGTCAGTGTGAAAATGGATGAAATCGGAGGATAACCCCGCTCACTCCTCATATAACGGTACTGTTAAAAACTACTAAAGCCGCAAAAAATCAAAAACTAACGACAGAGACATAAAATTTTACCACCGAGAAGGTATGAGAGAGCTTTATGGGAGATGGTGCGAAAATTGGACAATGGGCGTGGCACCGCCCACTTTTTGTTAAAATCTATGGTACAATTTTAAATTCAGTTTCCACAAATCAATAAGGAATTAATATAACGGGATAAACTTTGCACGAATAATGTCTTTAGAGTGTGCCCCCTTATGACTAAAAATGAACAAATCCAATAAAAACTGTACAAGCCCCTAAGTACCAAATATTTAGACCCTGGTACCTATAGTTGACTTTTGATCTGAAATATCGGTCAATGTGTGATGTATATAACTGAAACTAAGGGATAATCCTTCTCTTATAATGGCATGCCTGTATGTCATAAATGGGTTGAATCGGAGCGATACTTCCCTTTGACTTTGTACCGCATATATCGGTCCATATGTGTGTTATCCCAATGAAAACAAGAGAGCGTATTTTATTCGTAAAAGTGTATCTTTGTGCCTAAAATAGATGAATTTGAGCAAAAACTTGGCTTAGCCCCTAAATAACTAATATCAAGTTTGTTTTTAAGAATTTTCCTGGCTTTGATTCTTGCATGTTGTAAGAGTATAAAGTGTTCGGTTACACCTGAAATTAGCCCTTCCTTACATGTCTAATGAATAAAATCGGGTAAAACCTCGCCCTAGACCTCATATAACTAACAGGCCTTATGTACCTGAATATACTTCCCTTGCTTAAATCCTTTCAAGTTGCAAGAATATGAAATGGTCGGTTATACCCGAACTTAGCTCTTCCTTACTTGTTAATTTTTCTCTTTGGTGATTCATGAGAAACAGAAGATTCGCCCAGGCTTATGACGCAAGAAAAGAAAGGTTTTCAGTTAAAAAAAAAAATTATATACATAAGTATATAATAGATATTCCCATTCATTTTAAATGATTATATCTCCAGCTTTCCAATTTCTAACATAGTTTTTTTGATTCCATTTTATTTTAAGCGTAATAAACAAGCATTCAATATTTTTTTTAATTCTTGTACAACGATTTTTCCACATGAAAGCTTGGAGCTTGTATGGCATCTAAACAACTACACAACATATACGATCTAATCATATTTGATCGGGACTGACAAAGAAAAACTTAACTTTCACACATTTTAAGACAAATCTATTTTATCGCCTTCAAAATGAGCTCCTGAACTAATACAAGTAAGGCTTAAATTTCATTGTTTTCAGTGAAGTTGAAAAGTTTCGACGTCATATTCATAAACCAACGTCTCGTCACTAGAAAGGATACGTACGACAAATACATCGTTGTTAAGCATCTCCTTTGCTACCAAATTGGTTGAGTCGAACCATTGGGGTGTTGAGATCCTTTGCTTCTCGATTATTTCATGACATTCACTGAATTCCTTGTGCCACTCAAATACTTTTGTTCGTGATAAAGTAGATTACCTGAAATGGGTTTGCAATATTTTCATTAAATCCGTAACTGGGAATCCATTGGAAACCTAAAATTAGAGAAGAACTCCATCAAACTTCTAAACAATCGCAACACTGGTTTCAGCTCTCGTCGCATTTTCCACCAACATCAAACAGCTATTTATACTATCTTCAGAAAATCATTGGTGTAATTCGTTTAAAAGAAGGCTCTATTTATTTCTATTCATCCTTTTGGAAGTTCATGTCAAGTTGAAATGACAATTTAAAAAATTTGTTCAAATAAGGGTTAACGATTTTTGCATTCGTTTCCCAAATTAAAGAACAAATTGAATGGAAAGTACTTCGCATGGAACTTCATTCAGATGGTAATTATATAAAATAGCTAAATAACTGGCGGATTAGCTTGCTTTTTAGCTGAAAATATTTGAGTAAGGAAGCCTCATTATCATTATTACTATTTAGAAAACATGAAGTAAAGCATTTTAAGGAAGGGTTTAGAGTTTTAAGGTAAAAGACATTTTTTACGAATTTATTTCTTAAATATGGGTTGAGTAATTTTATTCGGACGAATAACGGCTTGGTGTGGTTGGTAAGCCAGTGGAATCATCATACTGAAGTTCGTGACCTCGGCGACATTTGTTTTCAACAACGGCGCCACTTCCAACACATCGCATAAATCAATGAATTTATTGAGAGAACACTTCGGTGAGCAGATAATTTCCGTTTTGGGCCGTTAGACATTTCTTGTGGAAACATCACGCATGTCATTCGCCAGTTACCAGTCGAAATGCTCGAATGAGACATCGAAAATTGGACTCAATGGATGAACCATCTGAGTCGTAGCTGCGGCCAAAATTTGAAAGAGATAATCTTCAAAAAATAAATGCTAGAAAAGCTCTTTCGAATGATAATAAAAATTTCCCAATAAATTTGAAGATTCTGTGTTTTTTCTTTAAAAAAGTAGGGAAGCTCGAAATGGATCACCCTTTAGTAGTATGTAGTCTATTGCATTCGTTTTTTTTTAATTTATATTAACATTTCTCAGTTTAAAATGTTAAAACTTATAAAATAAAATAAGTATATAGCCACATTTGTTATATTTATGAGTCATAAACATAACCTAGCTTATTTATGTCCACATAATAATTAATAGTATCGTTAATAAATAATATCTGTCAATACTATAAACAAAGCAAATAGTATACGAAATTTTAAAATTGAAAGAATTAAATAAATAAACGATTCTATTTCCAACATATCATTCGGCAAATATTAGTTTAGGACTAAACAACTTAATAAGGGTAAAGGTATAATTAAATATTAAGCTAGAGCTCAAGGTTATCAGCGAAATAAATTCTTAGTATCAAACTGCAGGGTCAACAACAAATATGCATTGTCATACAACCTGCTTTACCCTTCCTTTCATTCCACACGAATCGGAACAAGCCCTCCGACCTAGTATAAAATATTGTTTAAAATCATCTAAAAAATAATTTATGAATGAAATCTCCTATTGAAGCATAGTTACGTCCTCCTCAAAGTGACTGTTTGCTGGAGTTTTATTTCGAATTGACGAAATGTACCTTTTGTTCTTATTAATTGCAAAATTCATTGATGAAACAATAGCTTTTGAGTAATTTTCTTCTTCTTTAATGCAGTAGACATCGCTTACGCGGTTATAGCCGAGTTTACAACAGCGCTCCAGTCGTTTCTTCTTTTAGCAATGTGGCGCCAATTGGATATTCTAAGCGAAGCCAGGTCCTTCCAACGGAGTGGAGGTCTTCATCTTCTTCTGCTTCCCCCGGCGGGTACGGCGTCGAATAATTTCAGAGCTGGAGTGTTTTCGTCCATTCGGACAACATGACCTAGCGTAGTTGCGTAGTTCCTGTCTTTCAATTCGCTTAACTATGTCAATGTCATCGTATATCTCGTATACCTCTTCGTTCCATCGAATGCGATATTTGCCGTGGCCAACGCGCAAAGGACCATATATTTTTCGCAGAACGTTTCTCTCGAAAATTCGTAACGTCGTCTCCTCAGATGTTGTCATAGTCCACACCATATAGCAGGACGGGAATAATGAGTGACTTATGGAGTTTTGTTTTTGTTCGTCAAGAGCGGACTTTACTCCCCAATTGCCTACTCAGTCCGAAGTAGCACCTGTTGGCAAGAGTTATTCTGTGTTGGATTTTAAGGCTGAGATTGTTGTTGGTGTTAATACTGGTTCCAAGATAGACGAAATTATCTACAACTTCGAAGTTATGACTGTCAACAGTGACGTGGGAGCCAAGTCGCGAGTGCGATGACTGTTTGTTTGATGACAGGAGATATTTCGTATTGCCCTCGTTCACTACTAGACCCATTTGCTTTGTTTCCTTATTCAGTCTGGAGAAAGCAGAACTAACGGCGCTGGTGTTGAAGCCACAAATATCATCGGCATACGCTGTACGCTCTTATTGAAGATTGTACCTGCTCGATTAAGTTATGCAGCTCGAATTATTTTCTCCAGCAGTAGATTGAAGAAGTCGCACGATAAAGAGTCGACTTGTCTGAAACCTCGTTTGGTATCGAACGGCTCTGAGAGGTCCTTCGCGATTCTGACGGAGCTTTTAGTATTGCTCAACGTCAGTTTAAACAGCCGTATTAGTTTTGCGGGGATACCAAATGCAGACATAGCGGCATAAATACAGCTCAGCTCCTCTTCGCGCTGTCAAAAGTAGCTTTACATGTTTGCAGGGGTCGTCATCAAAAGAAGGGTCACTTATCCGAGACCGTTGTTTCTTTTTCAATAGTATGGTTTTTTACGTAGCGGGTCCCAAACCCAGCGCACAACCCTGGGTAGGGATGGTTCGCCTTCTCACTTTAGCTCACCTTCAAACGGATGTTTTTTGGCTACCCAGAGGATACTTGGTCTAAGGCCGGAGGTCGTGAGCTGCTTGAGCCATATGTGAAATAATCGTGGTCAAGTGAAAGGCGCTCAGAGAACTTTCCTCACTTGCGTGAAGTTCTACACATGGCTCCATCTTCCAATCCTGGATTACTTAGTCCAGTTAAAATTTCATATTAACTATTACCTTTAAAGAGTTAATTTTCAAATTTCAGTGTTTTGGAAAAAAAATTAGTCAATTTGCTAGATTGCTAGATACTTTAAACCGTTATTGTTCTTTAATTTTTACTAATTTTCTCATACAGCTCGCTCTTCGCAACAACGCAAGCCGCAGTTTGTCAACATTAACCGTAGTTAATCTATGGTTGCAATGTTGCATTGCCTTGTTGTTGTTGTTGTGTAAATACTAAAATTGGCAACATTGAAGCCACTCTCAGGTCTGCTGCTGGCGCACCGACACATTTTCAATGTCCCTACTTCGTTTGAAGTTCTTTGCCAAAGGGTTATTTTGCGGTGTTAAGTGAGCAAAGAAAAAAATAACTTCAAACATATGTATGTAGATGTACATATGTACATAAATATTTGTTTCAAAGCGGCTAACAGCAGACGAATGCCAATAACACTGTGCAACGTGTAACAATAGCCATAGGTACATACTCGCTTGCCAATGCCACACATTCGTTCTCCGGCAATTGTTGCTATGCCATTGTTCTAGCACTGAGCTGTTCGTATTATGTACTTTTTATGTTTGTTGTTGTATTACATTGTCAGCAATTTACGTTAATACCCTTCAACATTCACCAATCTTTCTGTAGGTGATGCTGTTGCCATTGCAACCCTACGGTTAAACTGAACAAATTCTGAAGTAATGAAACATTGGTTCTTTATGTGTACAGGTCCTTACCAATTAGGGATTTCTGAAGTGAGAATATAAATTTAATATTATAACCAACGAATAAGAATGAACTTAAGTATCGGGACCGATCCAGAATTTCTTTATTTTCTACAGAAAAAAATTTCTTTCCTAGATAGGACAGCGTCCAACTTCAGACCGTTCGCGCAGCTGTCGCACTGGAATCAGCTGTTTATAAATTTGCTGAATGACAGTTCGGAGTATTGTTCACAAGTGTACAAAAGCGTTTTGCCAAAACTGAACGCAAAAAAAAGTGATCAGCGATGGAATTCAAACGTAATAGTGTGATTGCTTTATATTTAGCTGGAAAATCACAGCCAGCAATTGTTCGTGTGCTCAAACAACTTAATGTGAATAAAGTTTTTATTTATCGCACCAACACTCGTTACAATGATACTGGTAGCATCGCAAAACGCCATGGAGGTGGTCATCAAAAGACTGCAACGTCACGTGAGATGGTTCGGAAAGTGAAGAAGCGACTTGAGCGAAATCCACGACGAAGTGTCAATCAAATGGCTAAAGAACTGAAAATATCCGACCGCAGCATCCGACGCATATTGAAAAATGAGCTCAAGGTCAAGCCTTACAAGTTCCAAAAGGTCCATGATCTCACACCGAAGCAGCAACAAGTAAGACTTGAGAGAGCGAAGCAGTTGCTTCGCTTGGCCGAAAGCGGTCAAATTCCGAACATTGTGTTTTCTGACGAAAAATTTTTTCCAATTGAGCAATTCGTAAACTCTCAAAACGATAGGTTTCACTTGACCGACCGTTCATACGAGAATCTAAGTCATCGGCTGGCCACCAGGAGGCAGCACCCGCCACAAATAATGGTTTGGGCCTCTGTCACCGCAGATGGGCGCTCTCCAATTGTTTTCATCGAGCCTGGCGTCAAAGTAAATGCGACATATTATCAGGCAAGTGTTCTGGAGGCTGCTTTGAGGCCGTGGGCAAAGAAACATTTCGGCCGCAAACCATGGACGTTTCAACAAGACTCAGCACCGTCTCACAAAGCGCGAGTGAACCAAAAATGACTGAAAAACAACGTTCTGAACTTCATTACGACCGCACAATGGCTCTCGAATTCACCAGATGCGAATCCAATGGATTATTCTCTCAAGGCCATTTTGGAGAGCAAGGTTCGAAGTAAAAAATACAGCAGTCTCGAGATGCTGAAGAAAAGCCATTGTCCGTGAGTGGGCCAAAATACCGGCAAGTCACATTCGGGCAGCTTGTGATTCGTTTTTTGACCGTCTCAAGGCATAGTTAAGGCAAAAGGTGGTCATATCGAGCAAAAGTGAATTGGTCCTGAATTTATGATTATTTTCACACATTTTTTGCTTTAAAACTACTAGATAAGAGTAACTAGATGAGAGTACTTGTCCAATCCAAGCTGGGATTAGGTTGTGTACTGGAATTGTGTAGTTTGCTTTCATATCTTTTCATACATTTTGAGAATTCTCGATATTAAATATTTATTTGTAGTTAAGCTGAATTTCAACACCTTCACTGTTGAATGCGAATACTTTCCAATTTGTTTGGCCAAACACCGATTTTCTTTAAGGAAAAAATAGATGATATATCGGACATTAATAGCTTGGGGAAAGATATACATATGTCCGATGACGGAAAATACCGTACTTTCGAAAACGATATAGAAAATAAAGAAATTAATCTTCTGATGATTTTCAACTAGTATAAACAAGAAGCCAAAGTCATGGCTTCAGTAACTAATCTGCACATTTTTCTAAAAGGAGTATCTACTATTAAGTTAGAGTAATGCACTCTTAATCATATATAAACCGTATATACGTACATGTATGTATGTATTTTTAAATTTTGAAATCCGGTGGCAATGTGCACGTCCGTCTACTGGCTCGACGGCACAGCAATGCTGCACCAATAGCTCTTGGCCCATTCAGCTGCAATTTAGACCCACTGCCGCACCGCTGCACTTCCGCTTATTGTCACTGCCAGTGTCAAGCTTATTGTTTTGCGGTTGCACTTGCTGTTGCTGTTGTGGTTGTTGTTGTTGATTTCCTACACAGTTAGCGTTGCGGCTGTGGCTGTGGCTGCTGCCGCCGGCGTTGTTTATTCGCATGTTTGTTTGTTTGCTGGCAATTACTTGGCGATTACGGCAAATTGCCGCGTGCGAAGCATATAAAATTCACACTTTTGCAGCGGCATGAAATGGGTGGCGGAAAGTGGCTAACAGCAAGAAAAAACAAATATAACAACAACATTTACTACCGCCTGCATTTACACCCTCACTTCTATGTTTTCATAGCAATTTTCAGTGAATTCTTTGGCCTTTGTTGTCAACGCTAAATTCCGTCTCGCTCTCTTTATCACAGTGGCTACTGTTGGTGTTGTTGTTGTTGTTTGAAGCTTTTATTGTATGTGGCTAATATCTCACATTTGCACTTTATTATATTTCGTATTTGCATTGTGTTGCATAAACATTCTATTTCTCACCTCTGGCGAGTGGAATCTGTTGACTCGTGTGCCACCCGCGCTCTTCGCACCCAACGCCTCGTGGCATTGTTGCCACGTATTCTACCCATTTATTTAGTCGCCTCGTACTAACACCACTTCAACCACTTTGTGGCGATGATTTATTTGAAATATCTGCTGGTGAAAAGGTATTTATCAACGCTCTATTGACTTTTCACGTGGCTAAAGGATTTACTTAGCAACGCTACAACTTTACAACAAAATACCTTACAATTTGTTGCTCGTTGTCGCACTGTAGTGAAAATTCCATTTAACTTTAACAAAAAATTATAAAACAAGAAAAAACGTTAACTTCGGTTGCACCGAAGCTAAAAACCCTTCACAGGTGCATTTCTGTTAGTAACTATGTGTTCAGTTTGTATGGCAGCTATATGCTATAGTTAACCGATATGAACAATTTCTTGGGAGATTACATTGTTGCTTTAGAAAATAATATATACCAAATTTCGTGAATATATCGTGTCAAATGTGAAAGTTGTCCATACAAGAACTTAATTCCGATCGTTCAGTTTGTATGGATACTATATGCTACAGTTAACTGATTTGAACATTTTCTTCGGAGATTACATTTTTGCCTTAGAAAATAATCTATACCAAATTTCGTGAATATATCTTGTCAAATGTGAAAGTTGTCCATACAATCATTTGATTCCGATCGTTTAGTTTGTATGGCAGCTATATGTTATAGTGGTCCGATATCGGCCGTTCCGACAAATGAGCAGATTCTTGAAGAGAAAATGATGTTTGCAAAATTTCAGAACGATATCTTAAAAACTGAGGGACTAGTTCGTATATATACAGACAGACAGACGGACGGACAGACGGACATGGCTAAATCGACTCAGCTAAACATACTGATCATTTATATGTATATACTTTATAGGGTCTCTGACGATTCCTTCTGGGTGTTACAAATTTCGACAAACTTAATATACCCTTTCAGGGTATAAATATTTCCGGATGGTATATACAAGTATTAGACCATTAATTGCAGTTCGCGTTTCATGTATTCCTGAGTTGAGATTGAATATGAAGATTTTAGTCCATCAGCTTCTGCTATATTTCCGCCTTTATCATAGCAAACTTTTCAAGTACATATAAACCTAGACTCCTTGCAAATCTATATGCTGCTTCCAATAGCTTTGTGGTAGACTCGCCAGATTTTGTATTCAAAAATTATATTTGTGAGAATTTAGTAGCAATTCTCAGGTCGAACATCATCAATATTTGTACCCATTCACAGAAACACCTATCGACCACTGTTCCAAGCTAAAGTTCAGTGGCATTCTGTGCATCTCTCATAATCCGCCTCGCTGACAATCATCAATCGCTTGTACTATATAAATATTAGTTATTGTGTTGAATCTTTTGTAGCGCATAGTTCCAAAGGCAAGTTTGGTTGTTCCCAGACTTAGTGAGGTGATTGTTGAAGTTTTCAAATGTTGTTTGGTCTGAGGCGCCCCATTTCACAGCACGTTCGTTTGCTAGTTTATTTTGCAAATATTTCAATAAGCTATGCGCTGCAGAATAGCTAAAGAGGAGTTCGAAATTGAGTACTTTAGGGTCTTTACCAAAGTTATTTTTGTATGTATTTATATGTTGTTAAGCTCGACGTTTGTTTACCTTAAAAATAAAGGAATAATGGATCAACATTCTGTCTAATGTGAATTTATTGTAATTGTAGTGTGGTTGAACTTTGTCTCGGTCTTCTAGATATCATTTTGCAGATTATTAAAAACAACATTATTTCCTTGAAATTTAGATGAAATCCTCATTAAAGCCTTCAAAAAAGGTCGAATTTTAATCAATTGGAGGATGCCTACTAATAAACGATGTTCCATACACTTGTTATACGACTAATTTTCGCACATGACAGTGTTCGTTTGAAACACGAACCATGCGTTCGATAGTTGAGATACAGGGAAAATAATAGTTACAGGGCAAATCAAATCAGTGCAATGATGTGAGTAAGTTGTGACTTTGATTTGTGTCTTGCTAGTGGTATACTTGTATATTTCTATATCTATATTCATATATAAAATGTTTTTTGTGGGTCCATAAAAAAACTGAGTTCAATATATATCACTAGTGGTAAACAAGAAAGTGAGAACATATTTAATATTTGAAGAAATAATATATCTAGTTCTTCATTTTTTCAGTTAAAGTTTCCTTTGTACTGTTTATAGTCTATCTTTAATCAAGTCAGTTCAAACATTTTCATTTAAATTAAGGACTGGAGAATATGGTATATGGATAGTCATGTTTTGATAAAAAAATAAATAAATGGTGGCAAAAAAGCACCTGGAAATTGTAATTAAATTGTCCGCGTAAATGAAATTTAAAGAAAAATGTTTTGTGATCTGTCAACCAGTTTGTTTACAGCAATTGCTTAAGCTGGTACAGCCGGCGTGTTGCGATTTTTACAACGAATTAACATATCGAACAATGAATTTATCTCAAATTTTGATTTCTATTGGATGAGAACATCCGTCGAAAACAGGCGGAATTTCGGAAGAACAATTCATGGATTTTACACGATGATAATGCGAAAAACGCAATGAATACCATAGATCACTGTATTTGCCAGATTTGGCTTCGTGTGATTGTTCCCCAAACTCAAATTGCCGCTCCGTGGAGCCCGTTTTCAGTCGATCGAAGAGATAAAACAAAATTCGCTGAAGGAACTGAAGGCCATCCCAAAAAGTGCTTAGGAAAAGTGTTTCGAGGACTGGATAAATCGTTGGCATAAGTGTATTACATCTGGTGGGGATTACTTTGAAAATAAATATTGAATATTATGCTATTTATTTACCATTTCCAGATACTTCTTTGTCACAATATATATCTTCATACTTTTCGAGCATTGTGATTAAGAGATTAAATTAGATTATCTTGTTGAAAAATCGATGCGTTTGGTACGAACAGTTCATTCAATCTTGAAAATACAATATTTTGAACAATTCGTCGATTGTTTTCTGTTCAATAAAAATTTAATCCGTTGTTCTTTAAATCGTGATTTATCTGCCAAACATGACTTCAACATTTTCGATGAGAATACTATAGTCAACTAGACGTCAATCATTAAATCGAGCGCTGGATTGAACAATCTATGGCATCTGTTCTTTCGCACATTGAAGACAGTTTTCTTTCCATATATACATAAATCATTGGTGTATTTTGTATTCATTAAGGTTTCTGAATTCACGCAGAATAGCTAAAAAGCTGGGGTTTGTTCCTGAATTTGAAGCAAATCTACAAAATTTACGTTCCGGGTGGAAATTCGGTACACTTTTTTAATATTTTGAAAAGTTATCCAAATGTTTTTGCATCTTTGAAATAATTAATATTCCCTTATTGACTGTTGTACATATATTAGAGTAATAATCTGTGCTGTTAGCTTATCATATTAAGTAATTAATATTAATCACCTCTCACTTAATTTTTCTTGTCGTTGTGTTTATACCTTCACTTGTGCTAGTGGTTGTCTGTATTTCATACATCCATTCATCGTTACACACATTTTCAGTTGTTCGTTTGTACACTCTCGTCAACCGCCGTCGGCACTTTTTTTGTTTTCTAAAGACCACACCAAAATGATGTACCATGCAACGGTGTTTTCACTTTTTTCAGTAATACATTTTGTATAAATTTTTTTTACATTCCTCTACTAACACTGTTTTGCCATTTATACTTTTGCAACTTGCAAGAATCAAAGCCAGTGAAATACTTTACGGTGCAAACCGTCCTACAGAGGATAGGCATCCAAGCAATTATGCAAGTATATACCTTTGAACTTCCCTAACTCGGATTACCAAAATCCACAAAAAACTTCGAGTTAGAGAGACTTCGAGTTATAGAATGAAATTTATATGAAATTTTATTTCTATTGGCAATTCAAGAGTTCAAGCTACGGAGAACTTCGAGTTATGGAAGTAACACTAAATTAAGATATAAAACTTTAGTTTGGCACAAGGGATGGCAGTAGGGCATCTGTGCGCAAAAAATTTTGAAAAAAGTGGGCGTAGCTCCTACCTCTAATCAGTTTAAAGTACATATCACCTAAACCACTAAGCTGCAACAACCAAATTTACCAAGCTCAAATAATATAAGAACTCCTACCGACATTGTGAAAATGGATGAAATCGAATGATAACCCCACTCACTTCCTTTATAACGGTACTGTTAATTACTAAAAGCGCGATAAATGACGCCTTTAATAGACGCCTTTAATGGAGCAGGGGTCAAAATTGGACGATGTGGGCTGCTCACTTTTAGGTGAAATCACATATCTCGAGATCCGTACGACCGACCGTATGTTTCCCTCTAAAGGCTCTGGTAAAAGTCTCCAACTCGGTGTTAACTGCTACTTTTATTTCTGTGCTGATTTTTCGGAGCTCCACATTGTATTTCTTCTATTTCAGAAAGCGAACTTTAAGGTTCTCTACTTGCTGTGTATGACTCCTATATATGAACATCGAAAATATTGTTCTTTTTTATTTCTTCGCTTGTCGAGTACAACACCAATAATGCATCACTTAACTAGCCGGTAAGAAGTGTTGTTGAGGAATTTACGCGTAGCTGCAACAGCTGTAAGAAGTGAACGGCAGCAACAAGTTTTGGTCAAAAGGTTAGCAGCAGGCATACAAAAATTCCTAGAAAATGTTTGCGGTACAAAAAGAAAACGATAAAGAGCAGAACGCAAAGGATTGCAGCCAAAAATAACTGACCTGTTGCATAGCCAATCTTCGGCACACTTGCAACATCCTTTGAGCTGTTGAGTGTGCGACGCACGCATGCATGTTGCTGCTATTGCTGTAGCTGTTGTCGTGAGGCATGCAACATAAATATGTACATATGTATGTATGTTTGTATGTACATACGAATCTACATATCATCTTGCAAATAAATACTGAAGCGCTGCCACGCACTTTGCGGGTAATCCAACTATCGAGATTGACTTATTGCCACGGCAAGTCGTGGCAGCCGCCACGTATCCGCAAGTGAAGGAGAATCCGCCTCTTATGTTGCATGTGAAAGCATTAAGTTGCATGATTAATGAGTTGCCTCATTAATTTTACGATGCAACGAAAATCAATGTGGCACGCAGTTTTCTTCGTTTTAATTTATTTCATTTTTATGTCTTCTTCGCTTAGACGCAGTCACTCTCTCGGCGCATGTTGCAAATTAATTTCCTTGTCAGAGAATCCAAACTGACAGTTGGAAAAAATAAATCGATCATTTTCATTGAAGCGGTCTTAACTCAGTCGTTAGCTTGCACTTTAAGCCGGCGAAAAAGTCTGCATGCGGCCAATAATTGCTGCTACAAGACATACAAATTTATACTTTATTATTGGACATCCATTCTATGCTTTGGATTGCAGTGTCTAATTGCCAGCGCAATCATTGTGACGAAGTACTTTGCTGATTTCATTTATGAATGAAAATCTCTCGTTTTTGGCTGTGAACCAAAGAGAATTAGGAACTCCAGTATCCAATCTAGGAGATATTCAAGAGTAGTATTTAAATATAACCTAAAAATCAATTTGTAACTATTTGGGTAGGAATAATTGATTTCAGCTGCTCAACTATGAGATTTTGCATGAAAGGATGATGCAGCGTTTATGACAATTACTTCCACTGCAGCTAGCTTTGACGAACGTCGCATAAATTTTTTTTTATTCAAGTTAAATTTACAATCTGTCTTAATGTTAATAGACAATAAGTAAATGTGCTGTTAAGGTACAAACAAATTGTGAGTGTTACTTCATTAAGTGACCCTCTGTTTAGTGACAATATAATGTCGTATAAAATGAAATCCTTATACGCTATTGAAAAGTTCCCAAATGCCACTTTTCTTACCAGCCCGAGTATTTGTTGATGATTTTTGACTTCCGAATCTGCTCTTCTCACTTTTGTGCATTACTTGCCTGTTGAATAAATCTTCCTACTTTGTCTTACTTGGGACTGTTCGAAAAATCAGCTTCAAGGTTTCTAAGTTTGAATTCTGCAATTTGTGATATTTAAATCCACTAAGATAGTTGGAGAATCTTTATCGCTGGCTCCACTGCTGAATCTGAGTTTCAAATAATCTTGCTATGCTTTCTGTTGCGTTGAAAGCACTCGACTGGAATGTCAGACAAAACTCTGAAAAAACACAGATTAAAGTAAAGCCTAAAAAATATATAATGATATTATAAGTATTTTGTTTCAAAGAGCAGTTGCTTTTTGGGAGGCTTACGCAAATGAAAAAAAAAAACTTTCATAAAATCGAAAATCTATAGCTTCTAAAAACAAATTTTCAAAAATATACACACAGTGATTCACAATATTGATTACGCTTCAGTTGAATAGCCATTTCTTTTTTCAACATCGTCTATGTTGATATTTTTCAAGCATTCCTACAATTTTTAGTTCTATATTCCGGAATTGATGCGGATCTGATCTGTTATGGATCCTAATACTTAATTCAAGAATCTGATATCTGAATTATCAAATCTTTAATATTCGGTAGTCGACTTATTTTTTTTTTACCCGTAAACTTCACAAATTTCATTGCTGGCTTGCGCGGCATTCTTCCCTTTTTTATATGTACAAAACTTTCATAATACGTAGGTTGCTATATATGTATATTTCTGGCCTAATAATGTAAATAGGCATATTTATCAACGAAAATGTTTATTTTTATTTTTTTTGTCGATTGCTGTTTTGTTTCGGGCTCATACGCATAGATCCATGATTCGTCACCTGTGACGATCTTATAAACGTCTTTTGAAGCACCGCGATCGTATTTGTTCAGCATTTCTTTACACCAATCCACACGAGCCTTTTTTTGAGCGATTGTCAAATTGTGCGGGATCCAACGAGAACAAACCTTTTTTACGGTCAGGTGTTCATGCAATATCGAATGTATGCTGGTGGGAGAAATGCATAGGCATGTCTCTATCTGAAGGTATGTTACATGACGGTCTCGCATTATCAGTTCACGTACGGCATCGGTGTTTTCTGGCACAACGGCTGTTTTTGGACGACCTTCACGGAATTCGTCTTTGAGCGAGCGTCGGCCACGATTGAATTCGTTGTACCAGTTTTTCACAGTGCTATAGGATGGTGCTTCATAGCCATACAAAGATTTTAGTTCATCGATGCACTCTTGTCGTGATAATCCACGTCGAAAGTTGTGAAAAATGATTCACAAGTTAATTCCATTTTTTGGCCGAGATGAATTTTTTAATTCCCTGTAAATAAAACAATTCACGATTCAATGACAAAACGTTCTGAGTGATGTTATGCTAAAAAATGTCAAACTTTCCAATGGAAATGTCAGATTGCACCTGACAACACTTAGTGTTGCCCTAGGCCAGAATATATATAGCAGCCCTCGTATAATGAATTTCTTCATTATTTTACCCTGAACAGGGTATATTATATAAAGTTTGTAACACCCAGAAGGAAGCGTCGGAGTCCCTATAAAGTATAAATGATCAGTATGTTGAGTTGAGTTGATTTAGCCATGTTCGTCTCTCTGTCTGTCCGTCCCTCAGTTTTTAAGATATCGTTTTAAAATTTTGTAAACGTCATTTTCTCTTCAAGAAGCTGCTCATTTGTCGGAACTGCCGATATCGGACCACTATAACATATAGCTGCCATACAAACCGAACGATCGGAATCAAGTTCTTGTATGGAAAACTTTCACATTTGTCAATATATCTTCACGAAATTTGGTATAGATCATTTTCTAAGATAATAATGTAATATACGAAGAAATTGTTCAGATCGGCTTACTACAGCATATATGTAGCTGCCATGCATACCGAACGGTCGGAATCAAGGGCTTGTATAGGAAACTTTCGCATTTGATGTGGTATCTTCACGAAATTTTACATGGATTACTGCTTAAGGTAATAATATAATCTCCGAAAAAATTGTTCAGATCGCATTACTATAGCATATAGCTTCCATACAAACTGAATACATAGTTACTAAAAGAAATGCACCTTTAAAGGGTATATTAGCTTCGGTGCAGCCGAAGTTAACTTTTTTTTTGTTTTCCCTCATTTTTGAACAGCTGTAACTTTTTTTAACTTCCCCGAATTCAATTATTTGAAAATCTTACCGTTCCAATACTATTTGGTATGGCGCAGTGTGATTGGTAGACCTGGAGATATACGACTGCAACGACATCTATTGACAAAATACGAAAATATTTTTTCGACTGCCCAATAAAAATCTAATCATGTTGCGTCTTAAATTTATCTAAACTCTAAAGACAGGAGGACTAAGAGAGGAGGTCTTTATCTGCTTTTATACAATCATATATATACATTTGCTGTATCCACATATAGACATATTATTATGCTGATTGATTGTTTGCTAATGATCTTGTTGTTGCTATTGATCTACTGCCATCGCTGATCATATCGCTGCTGTCGCTTTACCATTACGCTTGTTAGCATTTTATCGCTGCTTCATGACTTTAATTGTAATGAATTTTCGCTCGCGGCATTTATGACTTCTCTAGTGTTTAGCGATTTCATTTATTGAACTGTTGACATTAGCAATTTATTATAACTAGTTACATATATACCATTATGTTTATTATCTTGAGTGTTTTGTACACGACAGTTAAAGTAATTATGAATACAAACGCTCTTTCGAAGATCATGTGTGTTACATGTATGTAACCGACATTATCTGTAATTTTTCTGCTGATTTCTTGGTGGAGATTCTTCCTTTATAATTTGTGCTGAACTCTTTAAAGTCATCCGTGAGAAGGGTTGTTGAAGGTTTAGAATTGACGGCCACAGAACGACATTTAAAGAGAAGAAGGAAGCTTGTATATGGGGGCTAGGGGTAGTATTGATTGTTGAAGAAAAACGCTCACTGAATTTCATTATGATAACTCATATATTAACCAATACATACGTTATAAAGTCAACCGGAAGTTCGTAAAAGGAATAATAGTAGTGATGGACATCTGTGGTTAAAGTTTTTAGGGAACGTGTGGGGCATTCCGCCCGCCAATAGGTTTAATGTATTTACAATATCTCAAATATAATAATTTATTTAGGAACCAGCATTAACATCAAAAATTCAGCCTAGAAATCCAACGCAGGATTGCTCTTGCCAACAGGTGAGTAGGCAATTGAAAAGTAAAGTCCTCTCTCGACGAACAAAAGCTAAACTCTATAAGTCGCTCATAATTCCCGTCCTGCTATATGGTGCAGAGGCTTGGGCGATGACAACAACCGATGAGTCGACGTTACAAGTTTCCGAGTTTTCCGTCCTCTGCGCATTGGCCACGGCGAATATCGCATTCGATGGAACGATGAGCTGTACGAGATATACGACGACATTGACATAGTTCAGCGAATTAAAAGACAGCGGCTACGCTGGCTAGGTCATGTTGTCCGGATCCAGCTCTGAAAGTATTCGACGCAGTACCCGCCGGGGCAAGCAGAGGAAGAGGAAGGCCTCCACTCCGTTGGAAGGACCAAGTGGAGAAGGACCTGGCTTCGCATGGAATATCCAATTGGCGCCAAGTAGCGAAAAGAATAAACGACTGGCGCGCTGTTGTTAACTCGGCTATAATCGCGTAAGCGGTGTCTACACCAATTAACAAGAAGAAGATTTTCTCAACTATTGACTTTGTCTTTCACACAAACTTCAAAATAAAATAAATAAAATGCAAAATTCAATATTTTATGTTGTTGTTGTTGCAGCGGCAGAATTCTGTGGAGTTAACGGTCCTTAGCCGGATAAGGCTCCGGGTGTGTTCCGGTTACGTAGACCCGATTATCGTGGGAACGGATTCCAATGTAGTATACTTTGAGTAAGCAAACTTAAAAAACGAACACGCCTGTTCAATATTTTATGTTGATTTCTGTTCAATATCAACTGCAGTATCAACTGTACGAGAATTTTGATCAATCATTTGCGAATTGTGATCTTAAACGGCAGATGAAATGCGTTGAGTGGCAAATTTAACACCAGTGCGAATGCCGAACAGACAGCAATAGTGGGACTTGTAAATATTGATACGATGGTATAATGCAATAACAATAAAAACATTAACAATACACCATATATTAATATTTTTATAAACGATATAAATGCTTTTTACCACAAAAGCCACAACAACCGAAATTAAATGAATTCTGTTGCATACAATGTTGCATGCAAGGAGTTGATGGCAGAGGAGCTGTTATTGGAAATAATATTTTATATAATCGAGTACATATTCTGATATAAAAACAGTCAGCTGCGGTAACCGCGTTTAAATAAGCAGCTGTGCGTTCAAATCATTGTCGAGAAGAAATTCAACTTGTTACTCATTTCATAATTCCTTAAAAGAATGTGAACTCTTGGAATGGATTTCTGTCATGTGAAACCTTCTTATGAAAGCTATTCTCAAACTTGAAGAACATGCCAATCCTCGAACAACATCCCAACACACAAGCCGATTGGAGGAAGAACAATGTTACAAATCCAGCGTATATGTTAAGGCAGTTTCCCGAATATTCCAAATCCTCTGGGTTTATTAAATATGCTAATAGTTCTGTAAGATGCTCTGCCACGCAAAATTATATAAAGCGATAATCATTTTAGTGACAACCTTAGAAAACCTCATACCACTCTGTTTAGCTCCTTCAAAGGCTGCAGAGCACATACACAGAATGATGAAATTTTAGAACATTGACTTCTAATTTCCAGCTTTCAGTCGGTTGAGGCGGAATATCTTCAGTATTTCAATCAAAGAAAAATTGTGAAGTGAGAGTGAAAAAGACTGAAAGAAAACTTTCACAATATCAGTGAATTAATGGATGGTGCTTACTTGACCCTCACTTGATGACACAATTACCTGAATAATTTCATAAATGTGGCTGCTTGCCGCCAGGTATTCATCCCTACATCCAATCAAGCAATAGTTTTTGGGTAGACGTTAGCTTAAATCACTGTAATAATAATGCATATATTGCCTTGAAAAAAACCACTGTAATTTTTATTGTTTTATAAAGAGGTTGGCATAAGGGACACTTGGTCGTCGTCGATTTTCTTCAACAGATGTTCTCATGAACTCCTTGTTTTCAAGCAGGTTCGCGCGAAACTGCCCACAGATTTCTGTTGCATTCCAACCTCAGTCACTTTATGCACTTTCGTTTAACGATTGTTTAAAATTCAACCGATTTTCAGGGTTTTCTATTGGTGAATGTGTTCTAAAGGCGTTAAAGTAAATATATTATAAGTCAAAATCTTTCAAATTCACTTCTTTCAAAGATAAAGGTTAGTCCAGAATGCTTGTTCTCTTCGTTTTCCGACGATTATGGGATACCGATGTGCTTGAATTAGGTCTTATTTTAGAGATAAATATCAGGAATGTTTATATTATGTTGAAACGCTGCCGGTTAAATTCCGATGTGTCAAGTAGAAAGATAACCGGCATGTAATTTTAATTAGCATATCGCTCATCAATAGTGGTGCCAAACAGAAGGCAATGTAAAACCGCAAGCATAACATTGAAACCAAAATATATTATAAGCAGGATGCTCTAATTCCATGGATGCGTTCCCTTATATTTACTTAATTTTGTTTTTGCTTTTTCCATACTACTTCTACACCTATATTGTTGTCTCTTTTTCTTAAGTTACTAATCTACTTGCTTACATTACTTGTTTTCTCTGATTCACATCCTTTTCTTCATTAACTCCCATTCTGCTTTCCCATCTGAAGTTGGGTAAGCCTTTCCGTTAGTTGCTGCCGCTTGGCATGAAAGCGATGCATAATCCAGATAAATTCGCCACTTTTTATTGACCACTCAGTAGCCGCCGCTTGTTGCAATAATGTTATTCAATTTTCTTTTTGTCGAATTTTCGCTTAACCATATTGGCTTCCTAAAGTCGCTTGCTCTCGTTGCTACAAGCAGCTGTTGGCCAGGCAGTGGTTTTTGTTTGTCTGTATGTACCTTTGTGTTTACCGATGTTTTCGATTAAATTAAACTGTTAACAATTTAAGTTTTATATCGGTAAAATAATAAGATAAAAATCCATGTGAACATGTGTAGGTGTACAAGTAACAGGAGGGATACAAATGCACATACATTTAAAATTTCATGCAACCTGCAGCATCAGTAGGATACCCAGTAAGACATTTTTAAATTGAAACATGTGGTATTGCCAGGTAAGAGTGGTTGCACTTAAGAGCAGAGTCCAGATCTACCTGTTGAATAATTTTACTGAAATAATTGTATTGTATCTTCACAACCCAGTTTATTGCCCGATTTCCTTCAATTCGCTAACTCGAAATTTTTAATGAATTTGGCTTTTTTAAACCTACAAATCGGGATATAAAAATCTAGAAATTTTAGTCTTTAAACTGAATCGCTGGCGTCAGCGCATCGTTTCAGATACAACGGTATTCGCCATCAGGAATTTTCTTACTTTTCTTAACGAAAACTTTTAAGGCTGATGTGGGTCATTATTCGCTCTTGTGCAATTTTATATAAAGATATTGTGTATCTTTCAGTAGTACTGCTGCAAAAGACCGCTGAGACTGGGATAAAATTAATTTTTGCTCTTAAAAAGAGTAAAAGAA
Source organism: Bactrocera neohumeralis (assembly GCF_024586455.1). Taxonomy (NCBI): domain Eukaryota; kingdom Metazoa; phylum Arthropoda; class Insecta; order Diptera; family Tephritidae; genus Bactrocera; species Bactrocera neohumeralis. Next base: position 27,631,630 of record NC_065919.1, on the reverse strand, counting down.
AATTGCTTACTTTTATGTTTAAGTAGGTAGGTGTAGAGGATAGAGCCATGCTTACAAGTTCCCGTAAGTGAGGAAAGTTCTCTGTGCGCCATTTACTTGGGACTGGCTAGAAACAATTCTTTTACATATGTCTCACGACTTCCAGTCTTAGACCCAGAGAATACGCGTAGCCAAAAAACATCTGTTTGAAGGCGAGCAAAAGTGAGAAACATCCCTTCCCAGAGTTATGCGCTGGGTTTGGCATCCGCCATGTAAAAAACAACCACAACTAAAAGAAGAAAATAGCCTCGGATGAGAGACCCCCCTTTTGATGACGATCACTGCAAACATATTAAGCCATGGAATTGCCCTCGAATGCCTGGTCCCTTAATTGGGAAGGTGCCGCTGCCCAGCCAGCTTTTTGATGTCCTCGGAAAAGTAAACGCTGACATCACCGCCGTCCACAAAGGACGGAAACATGTAGATCCTTTGGCAATTACTACGGTGGCCATATAAAGGAGCGTAAATTCGAATTGAGGTTCGTGGTGTGAACTTAATTCCTCTCGGACACCTCATCTTGGATACCGTTTGCTTTTGTCTGCAATCTGCTGAAGTTGAGTAATTTTTCAGAAAAATCGCTCCTACCGAGTACTCTACTATCCAGCACGGGTCTCAATAGCAGCCATACAATTTATTACTTGCAAAGGCGGCCCGCTTGTGGTGCCACGGATGCTGTTGCTCCGCTGTTGCATCTAATCGCTTTCTAATGCCAACATAATTTTTGTTTTTGTTAACTCACTTCATGTTTTTGTTGTAAAGCTATTTAATTTCAATTGCTTGTCAATTACGCTTAAGACTTTGGCGGCTGCTTTTACAACAACTTCGATTTTTTGTTGTTATTTTATGAGCATGCATTGTTCGGCTGTCTAGCCGACTGCTAGGCATTTTTTGACCACTCGAATAATTACATACACACATCAATATGTATGTATGCCAGCTCCTTTAAGTATCTTTGTGGTTTTCCATTTTTTATTAATTTCTTTTTAAATTTGCAGGTTAACGGGAATTTTTTGTTGTTAATAGATTAATTAATGTGTCTACGCTTTCGCCAGCATTTTGCAGATTGAGTTGTAAATGTGTTGCCATATGAACAACAATTAAAGAAAAAGTAACATGTTCAATGACAGGAGGTGCTGGGAAAAGGACCACGTCTTACATGTGCAGATTTAATCGCTTCGTTCGATACATTTTTTATTTGGCAGTGTGACGGATAGAGATTTACGTTTAAGCAATTTCGTATCGATTAAAATGTAACAATCGACCAACATAATTGGCAAATGAAGACTAATAAGGAAGTATAACCATGACCCATCCTGAGCTATTTCAAAATCTGGTAAGACAGCTAATTGCAATACCAGATATTTCTTCTAGTTAGCTGAAAAAAGGGAAGGGCTCTCTACGTTCTTGACAGCTTCTACAATAATGGTCAGCCAAATCATACGAGTACGTGTATGTATGTATAATAGGGTGATTCAAAAAAAATTTTTTTTTTTTTTTTCAATTGATACTCGCAAAAATAGGTTCCTAGACACCTCTAAGAAAGCCTCTCCAAATATGAGTTTTTAATTGTAACGGGAAGGTCCTCCGCCTAACGGTTTTCTATTTTTTCTTATTATCAGATAGAAAAATTTATATCTCGCTTCCAACTACTTGAAAAAATATCTTGTTAATTAGGTTTTGTAGGAAATTGAATGCTCTAAAATATGGTCTTTTATGATTTTTTCGTAAACCCAACCGTTTAAAAGATATTAACGGTTGAAATTTGACTATTTTTGGAAAAATTCTTTATTTCTTATTAATTTTATAACTCAATGAAAAAAATAGCAAAAAATAAAGAATGTATGTAAATAACGATTAAATTTTGAAGCCACAAATCAATTCCAACACGAAATAAAAACCAAATAAATTCAAATTGTTCCCACCGAAATGATTAGAGATTAATTCGTGTTGATTCTACAATATTTTGGAAAGCTTTCCCTTGATGATTACGATGAGTACAGTACTAAGAGCAACACAACGGATGCTTGAATGATTTTTTGAACTTTTTTACTTTTGCAACATGTTGCTACAGAGTATAATAGTATATATATGTAAATATAAATGATCAGGATGACGAGAAAAGTTGAAATCCGGGTGACTTTCCGTCCGTCCGTGCAATTTGTAACTTGAGTAAAACTTAAGATATCTTGATGAAACGAGGTATGCGCGTTCCTTGGTAAGAAAAAGTACGAATTCGTAGATGGGTGTAATCGTATCACTGCCACGCCCACAAAACGTCATTATCCGATAACCCATAAAGTCCCATAAGTGCTATAAGCATTAAATTAAAATATAGAATTCTAATTTGGCACAGGCTATCGCAGTAGCAAGGGGCACCTGTGGGCAACATGTTTTTAAAAAGTAGCCTCGCCACGTACATATATATCTCTTAAACCACTTGAGATACAGCAATCACATTGGTATTCCGGGTACCGAATATGTGAACCCCGGGGCTATAGTTGACTTTTTACCGAAAATATTGGTGAACGTGTGGGATATATAATTGAAATTTGGAGACACTCCTTTCTCGATAATAGTATATCTGTGTGTCAAAAGTGTACCTATGAGAGCTGCCCCAGGGACGATGTCAAAATCTAACTTGGCGACCTTAACGACAGGGTATAGTTCAGCGAATTAAGAAACGCTCCAGCTTTGAAAGTATTCAACGCAGTACCTGCCGGGGGAAGCAGAAAAAGAGAAAGACCTCCACTCCGTTGGAAAGACCAGGTGAAGAAAGACCCGGCAAAACTTGGAATCTTCATTTGGCAGCAAATAGCAGGAAGGCAAAACGACTGGCGCGCTGTTGTAAAGTCGGCTATAGCCGCGTAAGCGGTGTCTATGCCAGTAAAGAAGAAGTGTACCAACAATGGTTTGAATCGAGTCAATACTTTCTTAGCCCCATATACCTTATATAAACATTTTCGAACTTTCGGGTGACTTAATACCGCATATATCGGGCAAAATCTGAGTTAGCTTAATAAAATTGAGAGAACTTGTTTTCCTAATAATAGTGCATTTTTGTACTTAGAATGAATAAAATCGGGTGAAAACTCACCCTAGACCCCTATGACTAACAAGCCTTATGTACCTGAAAGTATTACTCCGGCTTTAATCCTTCCAAGAGTATGAAATGTTCGGTTTTACCCGAACTTAGCCCTTCGTTACTTGATAAGGAATGAAATTAATTTATCTGTCGTAGAGATAAAATAGTTCCAGCTGCAGAACTAAATATAGAAGGTACCATCTTCTATAAGAGTGTACAGCTGCTGGCGTATGCCGATGATATTGATATCATCTGGTCTGGCAGTGAACGAGGGCAAAACGAAATATTTCCTGTCATCAAACAAACAGTCGTCGCACTCGCGACTTGGCTCTCACGTCACTGTTGACAGTCATAACTTTGAAGTTGTAGATAATTTCGTCTATTTAGAACCAGTATTAACACCACCAACAATGTCAGCCTGGAAATCCAACGCAGGATTGCTCTTGCCAACAGGTGCTACTTCGGACTAAGTAGGCAATTGAAAAGTAAAGTTCTCTCTCGACGAACAAAAGCCAAACTCAATAAGTCGCTCATAATCCCCGTCCTGCTATATGGTGCAGAGGCTTGGGCGATGACAACAACCGATGAGTCGACGTTACGAGTTATGGACGATTTATGGTCCTATGCGCATTCGCCACGGCGAATATCGCATTGGATGGAACGATGAGCTGTACGAGATATACGACGACATTGACATAGTTCAGCGAATTAAAAGACAGCGGCTACGCTGGCTAGGTCATGTTGTCCGGATGGACGAAAACACTTCAGCTCTGAAAGTATTCAACGCAGTACCCGCCGGGGGAAGCAGAGGAAGAGGAAGACCTCCACTCCATTGGAAGGACCAAGTGGAGAAGGACCTGGCATCGCTTGGAATATCCAATTGGCGCCACGTAGCGAAAAAAAGAAACGACTGGCGCACTGTTGTTAACTCGGCTATAATCGCGTAAGCGGTGTCTACGCCAATTACGAAAAAGAAGAGATAAACATACTTGCCGCTGTTATGTTATAGGTTCTGGAAATTTTCGAAAATTCAAAATATGACGGCTTCAAACAATCAGTTAGTTGGGTAACTGGGATTTCCAACCTATCATATTATATTAAATATAATTTATTATGGAAGAGTTTGTTGGCTTCTCAAGACCTAATCGAAAGTGTAAGACTCCATCTCACAATTTACTCATTTGTATGGTTTCAATAAATCACGATAATTCATAAGTGTAATACGAGTACTATCGACTTCGATTAGGAGCGTTTAGTGAATTTTAGGCATAAGAGAGAGATTTGTGGTCAAAAGAAATTGTTTTCGTTTGGGCGATCAAGAAGTGTATGATTTTGTGTTTACAGACCAGATTTCCAATTTGTTTAGATGACACCTTATCCTGCAGTGGCCCAGAAGCTGTCTTGCTTGTCTCTTGGAGGAAATTATCCACAAGCCGATAAACCAGCTACAAGTGCGTTGCGTTTTAAGCAAGATACTAAAGCTGAGCATGATGAAAAATCATACACAATAAAACCATATACGTAGGTTGCTATATATATATTTCTGGCCTAATAATGTAAATAGGCATATTTATCAGCGAAAATGTTTTTTTATTTTTTTTTAATTTTTTATTTTTTTATTTTTTTTTTATTTATTTTTTATTTTTTTATTTTTTTTTTATTTTTTTTTGTCGATTGCTGTTTGGTTTCGGACTCATACGCATATATCCATGATTCGTCACCTGTGACGATCTTATAAACGTCTTTTGAAGCACCGCGATCGTATTTTTTCAGCATTTCTTTACACCAATCCACACGAGCCTTTTTTTGAGCGATTGTCAAATTGTGCGGGATCCAACCAGAACAAACCTTTTTTACGGCCAGGTGTTCATGCAATATCGAATGTATGCTGGTGGGAGAAATGCATAGGCATGCCTCTATCTGAAGGTATGTTACATGACCGTCTTGCATTATCAGTTCACGTACGGCATCGATGTTTTCTGGCACAACGGCTGTTTTTGGACGACCTTCACGGAATTCGTCTCTGAGCGAGCGTCGGCCACGATTGAATTCGTTGTACCAGTTTTTCACACTGCTATAGGATGGTTCTTCATAGCCATACAAAGATTTTAGTTCATCGATGCACTCTTGTCGTGATAATCCACGTCGAAAGTTGTGAAAAATGATTTTAATTCCCTGTAAATAAAACAATTCAAAATTAAATGACAAAACGTTCTGAGTGATGTTATGCTAAAAAATGTCAAACTTTCCAATGGAAATGTCAGATTGCACCTGACAACACTCAGTGTTGCCCTAGGCCAGAATATATATAGCAGCCCTCGTACTATGTATGTATATTAAGTTGCGGTCAACATAACCCCAAAAATCTGTTTAAATGCAAAAGTCACAAAATTGGCGAGCTGATATTTCCATATTGAACATTTCAATCACCTTTTGTGTTTTCTTTGATTATCACCTTTAAAAACTGTACTTCGCTTATTCCAAACTAAAATTTTTTCAGCAAAAAGTGGCAAGTATATTCATAGAAATTATGATTTTTAATTATTCGTATCTAAAATAATTTGTATACAATTTTCAAAATTGCCAACCACACGCTTTGGAAAATACGAATTTAACGTTATTCAAGCTGTGGATAACTAATTTGTTTTCGCTGTATGTAATTTTATTAATAAATTCTCTCCGCTCTCTTAGGTTGCGGTTTTGATGAACATACTTCAAACTGCTTCATTAGCGAAACCTTACATAAGGATGTGGGTATTTACATACATATATAATTCAAATGATTAAAAATCCGTAGCTACATAAAACCGCATCACGACTTGCATTTAACTTCAACTTGATACTGGTAATGCATCATTAATTGCATTGATTACTAATTGTGGGTAATATGTGTGAATATAAATATAAATTCAATTGTATGTAATTAATACTAAAATTAATAATTATTCGCGGGCGCTTGTTAACCGCGCTAATATTGCCTGCATCACGAAAACAATTAACGATTCAATCAAATTGTTTTTTTTTTTGCTTTTAATTGCAAGCTCAGGGAAATACAGCGCACGTTTGAAAACATAAACTACTCAAAACTAAGAAAGTTTACATTTGCGGAATACAGCTCTCTCCCTTAGCGGTCACAGTATATATTCAAATCATTTTATCGACGCCTTCATGAGTAGCCCTCTGTTCCGATATGTTGAAAGTTTCAACTTCTTCTTTTTTCATTTTCTGCGGTGCCTCTGAAAGAAGTCTTCATAATCTTGCTCAATACCGTCATTTGCATAACGAGTATCCAGCATTAGTTAGACAGCGGTTGTGCACCTTCATGATTTCGATGTCATCCAGGCACTGAAAGTTTTTAAAGCAGCGTGGATTCTTTGCCTTCCTGAATACCAAGTTTAAGAGATTCAGTGGCGTTTGAGCAACACAAAAATGTAATTTGCCACTTCTACGACTTTACACCTGGAACGCTCTTTTCAAAACTGCGGACGTACAGCTGAATTCGAATGCCTAATATTTTTTGAACTTTTGAAGCCATCCATGACTAATGTAAAAAATAGCTTTCTTTCAATTTTCAGAATTAAGGCACTTATTGGTGGTGGTGTCTGTCCTTATTTTAAAGTATGCAGTGTTTTTAATTTTTCAAGTCGAGAAAATTCATCTAGTGGATTTAGCAGCACTAAATTTCGACGCTAAGTTCATCACACGTGACCCTGTTTTCAAATCAACGAGAATTTCAGTTTTATTTTTTAACGTCAAGCACACAGATTTCTTAAAACGTGAACGTGAAACGCCTCATGCAAATTCAAAATTGGAACTGAAATGTTTGCGCGTTCCAGAAACTATAAAAAATCAAGTAATTTATTAAAAAAAAGTTCAGAATTATTTAAAATCGATTTAAAATACATTCAAACATTGAAAGGTTTATTTATAGCTTTCTTGCCTTGTTCGCGTTTTATAATATCCAATGCACAAAAAAGTGTATTCACTTTTCTAGCTGTTCTCGTTTTAGAGTTTAGAGTTGTAGAGTGTTCACGTTTTCGAGAGTGCGCTGTACGTAAATGCTTAAAAAAGCAAACGGATAAGTGGGAAGAGATTAGCACAAGCCTTACGATTATTAAGCGTGAACAACTTAATCCATGTGAAAGTATTTAATTCGAGCCATTATCTCATCATTAGGCCTAAAGAGTTTATTTATAAATATTCAAATTATTTTAAGAAACAGCTTATGACATTTTGGAAATACTTAACTAAAAAGTAGTGGGTAATAGTTTCAGTAACGAAATATTTTTTTTTTTAAGAAATCTTTTATATTTTAGGAATGCTTTAAGAGAAATAAATGAGAGAATCACACACGAAACAAACTGTCAAATTTAATAACGAGGATTTACGTTATGATTGTCATACATTGTGACAAAAAGGTAGCCGGAAATTGTAAATAAAATGCAAAATATTTAATTATTCATCAATATTTATTTTGTCGCCTTCAAAGTAACCCTAGCAGATGTAATACACTTATGCCAATAATACATATGACCTTCATCTCCTTCAGCGAATTTTGTGAATTTCGTACGAACAAGCATGTCAAAAGAGACCTGTTTACGGTACTCTTTTTGAAAGTAATTCAGCTTTATCGGAACGAGTCGACCAAGAACGGGTTTCATACTCAAAATATTCAACAAAATCATTCGAACGGACTCGCCAGAGATGTCAAATTTCTTGCCATTTCTCTGACACTTGCTTGACGATTTTCAAGCGCCATATCCTTCACTTCACAGAACGAGATGTGTCTTCAACGATTTCTTGAACGTCTTTGAAGGCGTTGTACCACTCGTAAGATTGTGTTTTTGATAAAACTTAATTACCGTAAACCATTTCCAATATTCGCAACGATTCCGCACACGAAATTTGTATATATCGATTATAATATTGTCAATCCTTTACTATTTGAACAAAACATATAAATGATTAAATTTATAGTGCGAAGTGAGTAGGCGACAGGGTCTAGAGGAGTTTTTCCTATAAATCTTAGCTATATGAAAAGTGATCTGATCTGAACAATCCACGCGGGGATGAGGTCGTAGCTATGGACAATAATCAACGAAAAATTGTGCGAATAGATCTTGTCAAATAAAAGAGTTTTCCACATAAGAACTGGATTTTGTGCGATCAGTTTGTCTGTTAGCTATATGATACAGTGGTTCGATACCGACGGTTCCAAAAAGGTAAATAGTGTCTTGGTGAAAAAAAGAAACTAAAAGACTAGTTCGAGTTCATGCAGATCATTTATACAGCATACGTATATACCGTGTCTACCAATATGGATGACGAGATTTTGACAGCTCGTGGCGGCCATGTTTGTTTACAGATTTGTGTCAAGTTTTGTCAGTGTGTTCTGTAAGGTTTGCAATTTAATCATGTCACCTTTCACTTTAGTACAACGCATGAAAATATTCCAAGATTATAACGCAAATTCACGTTCTTCGAAAAATCATCTTCTCAGATGAAGCCCATTTCAGGCTTAATAACTTCGTCAACAAACAAAATGGTCGCTGTTGGGGTGAGTCAAATCCTCATGTGGTTGCAATTGCATCCCCAAATTTTACCGTTTGGCGCGGATTATGGTATGGCGGCATCACAGAACCAAATTTCTTTCGAAGGCAGGAAATGCCGTTCCCATTAATAGCGAGCGTTATAACACGATGTTGACCAATTTTTCCCCCGGAATTTGATGAAATCGACGCTGATGATCTCAATTTCCAACAAGACGGTGCGCCGCTTCATGCTTCACGTCACATCAACATATTGCGTGCAAAGTTTGGTGACTCGTTAATTTTAGGAATGGCCTATTCAAAACGCCGCCAAGATTGTGCGATTTAACGTCTCTAGATTATATTCTGGGGATATGTTAAACCAAAGGTTTGCGTCATTCAAGAAGCAACGCTTAAGTAACTCAAAGATAACATTCAGCGGACTGTAGCCAAAATGCTGCACCGGGTCATCGAAAATTGGCGTAAATGGATGGAGGTATCTCTAGGAGAGAAGTGATGGCTATTTGGCAGACATTTTGTTCATATCATAAATGACATAAAATTATCTGCGCAATAAACAAAAGAGAAACCTTTCGGACTATCAAGACTGTCTAATACTTGATCCAGAACACCAGACATTTGCAAATTAAGCGAAATTGTGCTTTCTAAATGGCATACAGTCACTGAGAAGCTTCACTGCGCTTTGTTTTCCGCTTTACTTCTATTTTTTCGTCCATATTTAAAAGTATGTAATATATCACACGGAATTAAAGCATGTTGCAGCAACATGTTTCCCTGCAACATTCAGAAGCATCCTACCATGAAATAAAAAGTGAAGGTTATATTACATGCCATTGTTTTTGTTGCATTACATGAAAAAGACTTGTTGACAATTAATGCTCTAGTAAAGCACGAGAGCCTGACAATGACAGAGAGAGTTGGGAAAATTTATGCTAAGAATTTCGTAAAAGTGAAGCATTATCCGGTAGATGGAGACCAACAGTTTACTGGTGCCAACAGTGTAGAGTGCGGCTTTCGATGAAACGTTTCTTTACTGTACGAATAACCATGCAACACCAGCAGTGTCTTCTCCACTTAAGTTTTTGCGCCGCCTTAGTGGGTGTGATAGGAAATTGCCGAAGTGATTTTGTTACTTTGCGACGGCAAAGTCATTGGACGTTAGGAGATTTTAACGCTACGCCGACAAATAGTCGCAAATTGTTAAATAGTGAGATAAGAGAATGGAACCGCTTTACCGATATAGCCAACCATTATCAACTGCGTTTTAAACCTCTGCGTCTAATGCCACGTTTACTTGAGAATAAAGTGCCACACGTGCCGACATCAACGAAACCCAACGTTACGGATGGGGAAGATGCAGAAACTGATGCAGCTGTAGGAGCAGATACCGAGCAAGCAGCAGATGCGGAGTTGTTAAACAACCCTTTCTCAAATACTCGCGTTCCGCATATACGACCGTATGCCACAAGCACAGTGAGATCGCCCATTAGACCTTCAGCTTTGGTTCCAATACCAGCTGCGAGCTCCAGTCTGATGCCATTGAACATAGCGAATATAGCACAAGCTTCCGATGCCTTGAACTCTATCATGAGACCACCACAAATAGGATTTACAAGGCCGCAGTTGCTCTTTCATGGCGCACCGTTCAAACTTAATTTGTTGCAGCAAAAGCATACGACCAAAAAGACAAAGAGCAAGGGCTTTCTCAGCCTCTTCGAGGTTATAAAATTCGAGAACACCAAATGCTCGGTGGCTATGGATGAGATCGATATACGAGTACGTGCTTTGGAGGGTATTTGCTATCACGAGTTCGAGTGTAAAAGTTTAGGTGGCGTACCGACCGAACCATGCGCGGAGGGTGTGGGAGTGTGTTGCGTGTGTGAGTGTGTACCAGTGTCATTGTAGACGCTTGTCATAAATGTTTTAATTCATACCTCTTTTTTTTTACAAAATTAAGTTTTGACCGGTTGCGGCGATACAACCAAACAGTCGGTGGTCTACTTTGAAAGCCCAAACTATCCGAATCCAGTACGCGAAATGTTAATTTGTGTGTTGATCATAAATTTACGCGATAATGTGCAGCAATTGCGTTTGGATTTTATTCAATTTGAGGTTAGCTTTATTTTGTTTGCGCGCGTTGAAGCGAGTTAGATGTGTAAAGCTTTCTTTTCTTCCGCAGATTAATCGCCCTACCGATGGGGACTGTGTGGAGGATCAATTCATTGTCTCTGGTCAGAACATAAATTTTGCTGTGCCCATTCTATGCGGCATTAACACCGGCCAACATAGTGAGTACCGGAGAATTTTGCATCATAAAAGACGTTTAAGGCTAGCTTCATAGTGGAGAGATTAGTAAAAGCTGCGATTAGTGAGATAAACGTTCGAGTATCTTCATTTTAGTATCAGTTCTTCACTGGGAGTTATATTTTAGTTTCATAAACAAAACAGCCAGAGGTACTGTACCGAAAAAGTTTGCTTTAATATAACCTTTGTTTGTGCTTGATTAAAAAACATCGCTCTTGCTAACTCTAATTCCTTTCTTGTTACAAAAGTCGATTCATAGGAGAGTGTGAGAGCTGCTTAACCGTAGCGTGACTATTTTTAGGGATTTTTGAGCTTTATTTCTTCTTACTGTGTAAATACCGTGAGTACTTAGGTTCCGGATGGAGCCGAAAATCCGAAAATTTTTTTGTAATATTCCTAAATTGAATGAAATTCGCCCGAAATGAGTATCATTGACACTTTTGCCGCGGCGCAGATATCCCAACACTTCACTGTGCCTCTAGTCTTATGAATGGTTTGATTTAAAAATTTTTAAAAAGTTTAAATAATGACAAAAATTTTAAATTTCAGTTTATGTCGATGTCAACAATTCGTTCGAGAGAAAAATTTATTTGTCCTTCATTACCAAACTGGCCAACGGAGATCGTGCCTTCAATATAAAAATATTACAGGTATTATATGAAGGAATTGTGTGCCGTAAACGAGTAAAAAAGAGTTGAATTTTTAATTAGGAGGTAACCCCCAAACAGCATATTTTAATTTTTTTTTTTTAGTACTCATGCCCAACCGATGCTACGGCTGCTACTTTCAGCGATTTTATCGATTTCGACGACAGGCCTTCCATCGTTGAGCGGTGGAAATGGAAACTGTAATAAACTTTTTAAACCTTTACGTTGTAATATGTAATACATTTTAAAAGAAACGACAATCAATCAAACACGGCTTAACATTTTTTTTACGCGCTTTCAAACTAGCGAAAATACCGGCAACATTAATAAATCTATTTCGTATTAAATTTTAAACCTTCGTTGTAATATGTAATACATTTTAATGGTTTAACATTTTTTTTTTTAAAGGTGGCAACATTAGTTATTAAATTTTATGTCCGCTTTCAGTTGGAGAGCGACTTGGCCCCTGAGGGTTGTTTGCAGTTTTACACAGAAAACGATGGCGAGGTGAAGTCATTCAACTATGATGCCGACGGCGCTTTTGTCAACAAGGCGGGCGCAACATATTTCGTAAAATTATATTGTAATCATTTCCGATGTGATTACAAACAAAGTTTTAATTACAGAATAATCTAAATTATGTAATTTGTCTACAACGATCCAAGGATATGTGTTCGGTTAGTTACAACACCGAGCTAAATGGTGGCGAACAACTCGATTTTCAAATCACTAACAAAGACGAAGGTTGGTAAATACTAAAAAAATAATAATTATTCCTGGAGAATTTGACATGCCTACCTTGAGATTAAGCTTTTACAAGAAAACCGTTGAAATTCAATCCAGCTTTGAAAACGGCTTCAAAAACTATTCACATTAGGGTCTATTCCCGGCCTTTGGGCATAAATTGAAGTTCAACAAGAAAACTAAAAGCTGACATATTTTTTTACTCTTGCAACATGTTACTACAGAGTAAAATAGTTTTGTTCACCTAACGGTTTTAAGTATTCCCTAAAACTAATCGAAATAAGGTTATACACATATATATATATATATATGAAGGATCAGGATTCCGAGAGTAGTTGAAATCTGGGTGACTGTCTGTCCGTCCGCCCGTCCGTGCAAGCTGTAACTTGATTAAAAATTGCGATATCTTGATGAGTAAACAAAAAAGTACAAGCATCCTGATATAGGCCATACGATTGCGAGTCACCAACAGCAAAGGCAAGGGCTGGCGAGTACATCAAGCTTATGGTGGTGAGTACGCCTACGTTGGTGGTGAGCGCTGATGCTAAGGCCCATCATACGATTTGAGGCAGCCCCGACATAAATCAGCGAAGTGTGTACCAACTCTACCCTTTTTTACTAAGTATTCTAGTGGTAGCTAATCGAGTTAGAGTTGCTTTGAAAAGACCCACGTGGTGGCGAGACTCAGGGAACCCCGCTTCGTCCACTCTAATTTGCAAAATTAGGGTAGAGAGGACGGACAATTGCTGGGATTCATTAGAAGACCTAGTCAGTGTGCACTATCCAGGTATGCGGTAAATCCTAGCTATGAAGAGAATAGTGCGGTCCCAAAGACATCTTTACGGAGAATAAAATTGAATGGGCGATCTGCTCATTCGACCCATACAAATCTCCCGGCACGGACGGAAACATTTCTGCACTGCTACAGAAAGCGCATTGTCTATCCGTGCCGATTTTTTGGGAATGCATGAAGTTCAGCTATGTGGCACACTGATGGAGAGAAGCAAATTCATTAAAAAAGATTAAAACCTATGTTGCACTAGCTTACTGCTTCTTAGTTAGGAGATCTTTTTACTGATAAGTTCTCTTAATATTCCGCCTTTCCTTTCAACTAGCCAGCACTACAATATATACAAACTTGGTATATCTCTTTATAATGGGAGAAAAGAAACCCTTGACTGATCCTATTTTCGAAAATATAATGATAGTTGCGTGGGAAAAGCTCTTAGTATATAGCTTACTACTACTACTACTGTTTTCACTGCAAGGACGGTCTAAGCTAATACTTCCTTTGAAGAAAGCAGCTCTAAATAAGATCTTAAAAGAGTTCATCCAATTTTAGTCATGTGAAAAATCGATGATTCAAATCATGGAGTTATATCAAAAGATCGGCAGTTGAGAGTATGTAATAAATTGTGGAATAAATTGAAGTTTTTGGAGCCATTGATTGAATTCGATCTACTCATATGAATACATCATGCCCACACCAAAAGTATCCAAGTAAATAGTTTAAAATTGTCTTTAAAAAATTGGATCCATCTGCAGGCATTTCTCTTTACGTTAAAAATTTAATAAATCAACCCTTTCTTCACGCACTTATGTATATTCCTAACATTTCTATTTACCACCTTACAGACGAAGTCGACTTGGTGCCGGATGGTCAGGCGGGTGCTGGTATTTTTAATTGTCCCGACGATTATATCGCCATCAATCAAGTGCGGCTCTGCGGCGAGCGCTTCAACGATGGCACCGTTTCGGACGACTTCACTCAAAATGCACCGGTTAAGGACGTCGCAGCGGGACCAATTATATTACCAGTGCGCAGCGATGAGGAGTATGTGGGTCGCGGCTTTCACCTAATCTACAAACAGGAGTTATGCATTTGAGGCAAAACGGAGTTACTCGTTTCATTTTGTCCCTTTTTGCATGCAATGCTTGGTTCCTTTTATTCTTTTGTGATCATTCTCCATTATCTATTGTGGAATTTTGCTGGATTTGCATGTGGCAAAATAAAAAGTGTAAACACATGACAAATTTCGTGTTATGTACATATATACATATGTATATATATGTAGGGTGCATATGTATGAAGAAATTAAGTGTTCGCTTTGGTGGGCTGAAAGACTTACTTGTTCCAGTTACGCTTGATAATTTGAATTGCAAACTATGGTCATGGGAAAATGTGGCGCTTCTCCAGCTTAGAGTGTCTACAGCACAAATTCTACATTGTTGTAATTGTTGTATGTGTTATTTATTTGGTAGGCGCCTCTAGAGAATAGCTACAGTGGATCAAAAGAGTACTCGAACAAAGTAAAGTAAAATGCCTGCGCAAGCTTTTTCCGTTGGACAATATGATTCTTGGTTTGTCGCAATATTGGGTCTATGGTTCTTGGTCGGGATTTTAACCGTTATTATAAGTTTAGAGATAGCAAGCGGAGGCTTAAAGTCATCCCAGTAACTTGGAAGCCTAAACTTTAAAGACTTTCTTCTTCTTCTTCTTAATTGGCGTAGACACCGCTTACTCGATTATAGCCGAGTTAACAACAGCGCGCCAGTCGTTTCTTTTTTTCGCTACGTGGCGCCAATTGGATATTCCAAGCGAAGCCAGGTCCTTCTCCACTTGGTCCTTCCAACGGAGTGGAGGTCTTCCTTTTCCTCTGCTTCCCCCGGCGGGTATGGCGTCGAATACTTTCAGAGCTGGAGTGTTTTCGTCCATCCGGACAACATGACCTAGCCAGCGTAGCCGCTGTCTTTTTAACTATGTCAATGAGGTCGTATATCTCGTACAGCTCATCGTTCCATCCAATGCGATATTTGCCGTGGCCAATGCACAAAGGACCATAAATCTTTCGCAGAATTTTTCTCTCGAAAACTCGCAACGTCGACTCATCGGTTGCTGTCATCGCCCAAGCCTCTGCACCATACAGCAGGACGGGAATTATGAGCGACTTATAGAGTTTGGCTCTTTAAAATCTTTAGGATATTAAAAAAAACTTAAAGAAAAAATTAGATGGTCTACTGAATCTTGGGCCATCATATTAAGACCGAACGTGGACGATATATACTATATTTTCGAGAAATCCAATCGCAAAAATCACATATGCTGGATTCGAGTTGCTTGGCTCAGATTATGGAGTTATCCTTTATGCGCTTTCTGGCAGAGCACTTTTAACTATATTCACATGAGCTCGTTAGGCAATTTTTTTGCTTTGCAGTATATGGAAATATAAAAAAATTCAGCTCTTACAGACTGTTTTATAATTTAAATATCAGATTCTTTAGGCTAATGGAACCACAAATGAGTCTTTTATCGAACATTTCGGTCGATCCCTCCTGTCTGTAACAAAAGCAAGTTGTACTATTTTTCAAATTTATCAGACTATATTTTGCAGACACTGTTCAAGTTGTTGTTGCTGCTTCACTGACTTATGTGATACTCGTATGCATATCATAAACGTAAGTATGTATGTATGGCACGTATGTAGGCACGTATCGCCCATTGTCCCTTTGTGGGGCTGGCGCATGCGCTTGCGCTTGCCATGATTTATGTTGGACACCATTGGTGGTTTTGTCAATAGCGACTTTCCCACCACTTTACTATTGTATGTTGATTTGATTCGTTCGGCAGTCAGTTAGTTGGTTGATCGTCAACGTTGTCAACACCCGGCTGAGTGCAACACGACGACGTTTAGCCAAAGCCGTTGACTGATCCACTGATCGTGTCATACTCGTATAAGCGGTAGTTTCTCTTCCGCTTTGTTGGCGATGTCTGGTGCAGACAGTCAGTCAGTCGGTGCACGCGTATGTATGTATATATATTAGATATTATGCGCTTTGCCGACATCAAAAACATTTCTAGCGATCTCGGTGTTTGCCTTTGGCGTCACCGACGCCATCGTCGACGTGTGTCAAAGCGTTTCGAATTTGATTTCGGCACATTTTGGCATATGTCAAGGAGCCACCTACGGTACAGCGCCAGCACTCACAGTCCGCCGTACTTTAGTTGGATTTTAGGAAAGTTCGAAGTTCGTACTTTTATTGCTCACTTTTTTGTCGCCTTTTTTCCCCGGTTTTCGTTTTGTGGGGCGTTGCTTTTATGATTGTTGTTTATTCGTAGCTGGTTGCTTGTGTTGACAGGTTTTTCACATTTTAGTTCTGCATCCAAAGTTGAAATTTATGTATAATTCGGCTTAACTGTGACAACATCAAGATTCAGATATCCATTGCGAGATAAATGTGTAATTCCTTTTGGGCTTCACCCACATTTTCTCCTCACTTTGCATATTCTCTCGTAGTTATTGGGAAACATCTGCATGTTCGCTGTTTTTTGTTCTTATTTTACTAATTTCGTTTTGCTGTCGTCATTTATGATAAACTTGGAAATTAACCCACGCCTTCTTTTCTTTTATGTAACGGCAGTTTAACATACATTTGCATATCCGCATTAATCGCTTTGATTTTAGCTATTTCACCATTGCATTGGCTCACACTCATTTACTCCCGCAATATTTCGTTCTTCGTGGGCCTCCTTCGTAGCGCTCTCGCTTCAATCAATTACTCACACTAATTCAATAATTGTCACGAGTATACTTTTGTACTTTAGTGCCACAATTATTAAATTATGTGAAAAGATGTTGACTCACAATTTAAAACATAATCGTTGCCCATACAGTTGTTGTAGCTGCTTGAGAAACTCTGCTTAGCTGAGAATAGAGAAACTATTTCAACTTGGATAGGACAATATGAAGATATTTAGTGTTCCCAGACGTTAGAAATATGCTACCTTACGGTTTAAGACCGAGGATGGTATGTTGGTAGGAACGAGATTGATCATTACTTCTTCTGAAAGCCATTTTCTTACTCTTATGGGTCCGTAAACCTTTCCTGGAATTTTTCGCTCGACCCCTTTAGTTATATATATGTATTTCGGTCGATCCCTCCTGTCTGTAACAAAAGTAGTAGCATTTTGATTAGGACATTTTCAGGTTGTTCAAAATTAGAGTAGAATACCAAAATTCTGACAATAGATCTGATTAGATATTTTCAGCAATTGATCATCCAAGACTCTCTCAATAGTTCCAGATATATTTGATCTTCCAAAACAAGATATGCATAAGAATTACGCCAATCGAACATATATAGTTGTAGAACTGTGTTTTTAATCTCAATTAGAACGTATGTTCGTGTTAATGTTTTTATGAAGACATAACTTTAGCGTCTCCATTTAACAATATAAATAAAAGTTTGTCTTTAAAATAAGTTATGTAGCAATGAATGTACTTTCCACTAATTTGCTCTTACAGTTTCTTCAAATATGTTTAAATTATGTATATCTTTTGTCTCCCTCTTTGCTTCCCTTCGATTCTTAGTCTCTCATGAGTTATTTCTCATTGAGAGCCTGCTTAGTCTCAATCTGATTCAAATCAACTCATATTCAAATAGTCTTGATCGATTTCTGGACTTAGTCTTTCTCGCCGACCATTTAAACATTAGGTTCCTTGATGGATTCTCTTCAATTACTCCAGCTGCCATTCATTATTCTTCGTTAGCGTTTGAGGTGGATACTTACCTTTTCGCTCCTGTCAAACCTATTGACGAGCTTGGTTTTAATTTTGCATTTTGTGATTTTGCACGGCTCAACAATCTGCTCATTGAGTTTAAATGGGATGATTTACTTTCTGGGCCAGATACTGCTAATAGTTTTTCCATTTTTAAGAAATCAATTCAAGAATTTGTCGTCATAATATCCCGGTTAAACATATAAACCCTTATAAGCTACCATGGTATGCTAAGGATCTCAAACGCTTGAAAAATCTTAGAAATAAATACTATAGAAAATTCTCTTCAAAATCTCATGTTTCGTTTGTCCAATTTCAGCACTACACAAAACTGTTCAATGATTTGGATAAGTTTCTCTATAAAAGGTTTATTAACAGCACGGAGTCTAACATTAAGTCGAACTCAAAGCCTTTTTGAAACTTTGTAAAATCTAGAAGAGTGTGTTCGGCCATTCCTTCTGCTTTACGTTGGGTTGATAAGTCGGCATGCACTCCCAAATTCCTAACTTGTTTGCTAAATTCTTCAAATCAAATTATGAACACGATGAGCCACTTTCGGCTAATAATTTCCCATCCCTAAATTTTGGCACACTGTGTCTTTCACAGGATGATATTACCAAGGCTAATACTGATATTAAGCCTTCTTTCAAAATTGGATCTGGATGAGCTCCCGTCTGTACTTTTAAAAAATTGTCCTGCCTTAATATGTATATCCTCTCATGCTTCTCTTAAATATGTCTCTGTCCTCTGTTCTTAAAGGTGGTAGAAGGGATTTAGTCTCCAATTACCGGCCTATTTCTAAACTTTCTACTATTTCGAAAAGTTTTGAGTGTTCTGTTAAAAATAAATTATTTTTTGCTGTAAAATTATTAATTAACGTTAATCAGCATTGGTTTGTATCTGGTCGTTCCATTGAGTCAAATTTAGCGGTTTTTAGCGATTATTGCATGTCTGCCTTCTCCGCTGGATTTCAAGTAGATTGTGTTTACACAGATTTCTCTAAAGCCTTTGATAAAGTTTCACAAATATTCTAATTAAAAAATTATCATCTTTAGGCTTTCATTCTGTCTTCTTGCAGTAGATTAAGTCATATTTGCACAATAGACAATATGTTGTTATTGTTGATGGGGTGTCATCCGATTCATTCATTGCGTCTTCTGGTCGGTCTATTCGCCTAATTTTTAGTGAAACCCCATATCTCGGGACCTGACCGACCGATTTCGAAAAAAACTTGGTACGTAACATTTCTATCATATTCCTATACCAAAAAACAAATCGGACTACAAACACGCCTACTTCCCATATAACACAATTTTAAATTCCATTCCAATACTTCTCTTAGCCCCCATATACTTAATATAAAGATTTTTGAATTTCCATGTGACTTTGTACCGCGTATATCGGCCAATATATGAGTTATCTCAATGAAAATGAGATAGCGTGTTTCACTGATAACATTGTGTCTTTATGCCTAAAATTAATAAAATTGGGCAGAAACTTGACCTAGCCCCTATATAACTTATATCAGAATTTTCGAACATTCGTGTGACTTTACTCTAGATTATTCTAGATCTTTGTTGTTGCTTGCTTTCCGATGCTCGGAATTTCGTAGCGATCATTTGCGATCAGTAGTGAGCGATTATCGCAGAGATTGTCTAGCGGATCAGAAATCGAACACAAAATCAAAGCAAAAACAATTATGAAAGCAAACAACTGAATTTTCAGCAATTTAGAAGCTGAGCACGCTAAGCAACGAGGGAAAATGCTTACATACATATATGTACATAGTATCTTCAATTTGATAAGACTTCACTGGCTGACAGGCGCTCCATATTGCTTGCAACCGTTGTCAAGACATGAAGCTATGCCGTAGGTGCACTGAAAGAAAAATATATGGCAAATTTCAAGTTATTAGAAATTTTTCTAAAACCTAAAACCCAACTTCAGTTCCACCGAAGATATAAAGTTTCACAAAAGTTTCCATACAAGAACTTTTCGGTTAGTTTGGCAACTATACTCGAATGCTGTTGTGGTTGGATCTCAATAATGTTGTCGGAGATTGCTCCGTTTTCATGGACAATATTCCGTGCCGAATTTCGTGAAGATATCCATCTTTTCCATACAAAAACTTTATTTTGACCTTTATATTTCGGGATTTGGCAACACCAGTGTTGCAAGCTGGTCGTAAAGTTTGACATTTTTGATATTATACATACATACTCAGAATGTTGTGACATACGACCTGTACTTGTGTTGTTTATAGTAACTTTATCTCGGGTAAAAATTTGAACAATAAAAAACTTTCACGCGATTATTTTTACAACTTTCGACGTGGATTAACTCATCAACAGTACATTGGTGAACTTAATTCATTTTCTGGCGATGAAGCTTCATCAAAGATCAGTGTTAATCTATGATATACTGGATTCAATCGAGGTCGCAGATCACTCTTAGATGGATTTCGTTTTTCGACATTTCATGAGGCGATTGATGTGTTCAGAAGGCATGTTTTGGAGAAACCTCAACCAAGATGGCAAAAGTGCTTCAGAAATTCAGAAAAATAACAAATTTGGCTTTAATATCATATCTTCGAATAGATAATTGAGAGCCGCTTAGTAAATATACCCACTAATTTAGTGAAATTAAAATATACCGAAGTAACACTGAGTTTGTTCAATCCCAGATATCGTTAAACTTGGGTTATATCAGTCCGAAAGACTTCAGTACAAATTCGATTGAGCGAGCTATATCGTACACAGAGACGAATTGACAACAGTTCAATAAACAAGTCGGTAAACCCGACGAATATTAAATAAATTGTTAAACAATTCATACGACTTGACTACTTAATCTCCCTCGCTTAACTCTGTTGTCTAACTCAAGAATTTGTCGGTTCGTTTCTTCAAAATTTAGAAAGTAGTAAAGTGAGTAAATACAGTGGCCATATAAAGGAGCGCACGTTTGGTGTGGGATTCGTGGTGGGAGAGAGTTTCCGTCGCCGAGGACTATCATTCACGCCGGTGGATGAATGTCTAGCCACAATCCGCATCAAAGCAAGGTTCTTCAACATATCGCTGATCTGCGCCCACACCCCGATGCAAGCAAGGACGATGTGACCAAAGATGCCTTCTATGAGCGTTTGGAGCGCACTTATGAGAGCTGCTCCCGCCACGATGTCAAAATCGTGCTTGGCGACTTTAACGCCAGGGTGAGCAAAGAAGGTATCTTTGGCGCAACAGTCGACGAAACATCACCAAATGGGTTGAGGCTGATTGACTTCGCTGGGACTCGAAATATGGTTATCTGTAGTACTAGATTCCAGCACAAGAAAATACATCAAGCTACCTGGCTGTCTCCAGATCGAAAAACTACCAACCAGATCGATCATGTTGTGATAGACGGAAGACACGTCTCCAGTGTTTTAGATGTGCGTGCGCTCCGAGGTCCTAACATCGACTCAGACCACTATCTTGTTGCAGCCAAGATTCGCACCCGCCTCTGCAGCAGCAAAACGCTCGCCAACAAACACAAGGAAGGTTCGACGTCGAGAAGCTGCAATCACAACAGACAACCGAACGGTTTTCTACTCGGATTGCACTCCTGCTCTCTGAGAGCACTCGTCAACAACTCGGTATAAGGGAACTGTGGGACGGCATTTCAAATTCCTTACGTACAGCTGCAACCGAAACAATTGGTTTTCGGAAAATGCAAAAGAACAGCTGGTACGACGAGGAGTGCCGTGTCGCAGCGGAGAGAAAACAGACTGCCTACCTCGCAACGTTACCATCGACCACAACACGAGTGGGATGGGATATATACCGAGAGTTGAAGAGGAAACGAGACGCATTTTCAGACAGAAAAAGAAAGAGGCTGAAATGCGTGAGTACGAAAAGCTTGATAAGCTGGCCGACAGGGGTAATACTCGAAAATTCTACGAAAAAATGCGGCGGCTTACAGAAGGTTTCAAGACCGGAGCATACTCTTGTAGAACCCCTAAAGGTGATCTAGTGACCGATGCCCAGAGCATACTTAAATTATGGAGGGAACACTTCTCCAGCCTGCTGAATGGCAGTGAATGCACAACGCCAGGAGAAGGCGAACCCGATTCCCCAATCGATGACGATGGAGCAGACGTTCCATTGCCCGACCATGAAGAAGTTCGAATAGCAATTACCCGCCTGAAGAACAACAAAGCGGCGGGGGCCGATGGATTGCCGGCCGAGCTATTCAAACACGGCGGCGAAGAACTGATAAGGAGCATGCATCAGCTTCTTTGTAAAATATGGTCGGACGAAGCTATGCCCAATCCATAAAAAGGAGACCCCACAATCTGCGCCTACTACCGTGGGATTAGCCTCCTCAACATCGCATATAAGGTTCTATCGAGCGTATTGTGTGAAAGATTAAAGCCCACCGTCAACAAACTGATTGGACCTTATCAGTGTGTCTTCAGACCTGGAAAATCAACAACCAACCAGATATTCACCATGCGCCAAATCTTGGACGCACCACCTCTTCGACGATTTCAAAGCTGCTTTCGACAGCACGAAAAGAAGCTGCCTTTATGCCGCGATGTCTGAATTTGGTATCCCCGCAAAACTAATACGGCTGTGTAAACTGACGTTGAGTAACACCAAAAGCTCCGTCAGGATCGGGAAGGACCTCTCCGAGCCGTTCGATACCAAACGAGGTTTCAGACAAGGCGACTCCCTATCGTGCGACTTCTTCAACCTGCTTCTGGAGAAAATAGTTCGAGCTGCAGAACTAAATAGAGAAGGTACCATCTTTTATAAGAGTGTACAGCTGCTGGCGTATGCTGATGATATTGATATCATCGGCCTTTACACCCGCGCCGTTAGTTCTGCTTTCTCCAGGCTGGACAAGGAAGCACAAAAAATGGGTCTGGCAGTGAACGAGGGCAAAACGAAATATCTCCTGTCATCAAACAAACAGTCGTCGCACTCGCGACTTTGGCTCTCACGTCACTGTTGACAGTCATAACTTTGAAGTTGTAGATAATTTCGTCTATTTAGGAACCAGTATTAACACCACCAACAATGTCAGCCTGGAAATCCAACGCAGGATTGCTCTTGCCAACAGGTGCTACTTCGGACTGAGTATGCAATTGAAAAGTAAAAGTCCTCTCTCGACGAACAAAAGCTAAACTCTATAAGTCGCTCATAATTCCCGTCCTGCTATATGGTGCAGAGGCTTGGGCGATGACAACAACCGATGAGTCGACGTTACGAGTTTTCGAGAGAAAAATTCTGCGAAAGATTTATGGTCCTTTGCGCATTGGCCACGGCGAATATCGCATTCGATGGAACGATGAGCTGTACGAGATATACGACGACATTGACATAGTTCAGCGTATTAAAAGACAGCGGATACGCTGGCTAGGCCATGTTGTCCGCATGGATGAAAACACTCCAGCTCTGAAAGTATTCGACGCAGTACCCGCCGGGGAAGCAGAGGAAGAGGAAGACCTCCACTCCGTTGGAAGGACCAAGTGGAGAAGGACCTGGCTTCGCTTGGAATATCCAATTGGCGCCACGTAGCGAAAAGAAGAAACGACTGGCGCGCTGTTGTTAACTCGGCTATAATCGCGTAAGCGGTGTCTACGCCAATTAAGAAGATATGTAAGTTATATTCGACGAACTCTCGACAAAGCAGTTTCGTTTTTGCCATTATTTCTATATAGTCATGAAATGTTGTTAATTTAAGTGAAATTATACGCTTTTTCAGTGTATTGAAGGAATTTTTCCATCAGCCATCGACTATGAAGCAAACATTGAAATATTTAACATTTTGACGATTTCGTGTACAACAATCAATTGACAAAGCAAACAACAATTTTGCAACTTCTTCGGTATAACTTTTCTTAACATTTTCATTAAGTTAGCTATGCTTTTTATTGTTCCCCTTATGTGAACGTTGTTGCTGTTTTATTGACGGTTTTGCTATTATCTTCAATGTATTACCTGATTGCCGCTCTGATATTTTTGTTATTGGAAAACAATAGGTATATTTACGTCTTTATTTGTTTTCTTCGGTAATCCTTTTGCTTTGGCGCCGTTTGTCACCGGCCACCAAATGAGCTTTAATTGCAAATCGTAAAATGCCTGATTGCAGTGGCAAGCAGACTTTTTGTGGCATATCAAATATGTGAGGCTTTGCAACGAAGACACATAATCATACATATAAGTATGTATGTATGTATATACAATGCAGCATTTTCGTCATTTGGTTTTGAGATTTAAGCTACTGCTGCTTCGATTGCCCTCACTGTCCTTATTTCAAAGCGAATCTTTGCGGTAATGAAGCCTTTTGTTTAATGAAAGTTCGGAGAGAAATCAAGGGAAGTCAAATAAATTTCTGACCCATGAAAGAATGTTTTTTGTTAAAAAATTTTTGCCGAAATTAGCAAAATTATTATTTGGCCACTTTAACTAACAGTGAGTACTTATTTGCCAAAAAAACCGCCGATAAAAATACATTATTTAAGGCATGCTCTAACAAAGTAAGCGCAATGAGAAACAGCGCTAAACGAGGCTATTATAAATATTGGGGTTAGTGAAAGATGGATATAAAATTAGTTGGGTATTCAATTTAATAATTGTGACAAAAAAGTACAATTTTATTTTGTCCGCTTCGAAGTAATCCTCACCAGAGTTAATACACTTATGCCAACGAATTTTCCAGTCTTCGAAGCACTTTTCATAAGCAAGGCTTTACAAAGCGGCAATTTCAGTTTGGGGAACAAGAATCACACGAAACCAAATCATGTATGCTTGAGTTTTTGGTAAAACTGAATCAGCGTAAGCCTTATCTAACATTTTTTATTAAAAAGGCATTTAATGAGTTAATTTGTCTTTTGGATTCTGTTGGAAGTTGTTGATAAGTGAATATATGGAAAATTTTCAAAAAATTGGTCTACAATTTCAAACTTCTTTTTACAAACGCCATCGGAAGATCTATTTATCCTTATTCCAAATCATTACTGTCAGTCTTTTTGTTTTCTTCCTGCTCAGTAAATTCCTTGAGCTCATCATTCAAAAAATTAGCTGGTGTTTCGTGAACTATTTCTTCATTTAAACCGGTTTGTTTTTCTAATTTTATTGTTATTTCCACTATTTCATCCAAAAAGATAATAACAATGTCTTCTCTCTTACTTTTTTCTGGCCAAATGCTCTCCCGTGAACTTTTCATTTCATTCCAAGAATGGCTTAAGTTTTCTACAGCATTCATGGTATTTAATTTACAACGCCTTGATCCATTGGTTGGATTTATGTGAATTCTGATGCACGAAGGCAGGTTGAAATGTAAAAGGGCTCAACCGAAACAGCGCTAAACGAAGCAGCCTTACGTGTGATCTTACTGTACCTATTTATTAGTAATAATGAAATACAGAGTGCACCATGTTTCAAATTAAATGCCGATGATTCCTTCATGAATGTATTCTTCGAGCTGGGAGACTAAATCTGGAGATCCTAGATGCCAGACAATGTCAAATGTTCTTGATAGAAAAGTACAATGGAAGGTTTGCTACTGGAACTGAATAGTTTGATTCGAGCGAAGTTCAGGTGGTACATTTCTATTCAATTCTATTTTTGAGGGCCTTGGTAAGTGAGAAAAAAAATATCATAACTCTCTCCTTACTTTTTCACTTTTAGTTTTCGATAAAAAGGAAGACTGATGTGAGTAATTGTATTCCGAGTCTGGCCATTAGTTTTAACCTTCTCGATTCGATGGCTCTCATCGACTACGATGGGTATGTCCGTCGTCGTAATGTCGAACTATTTCATCTACTTCGTATTGCGAATAATACTTTAACAAACACCTATTTTTTACCCCACCTATTCATCCTTCGAGATGTTGATATACCACCAAAGGGTTCTATTTTGATCCGTTTATTTAAAGTGGACCCATCGTAGATCCTTCAACTTTTTACTCGTTGGGGTTCTCTGTCGAAATTGTTTAGCTGATTAGATTAGACCATATTAGAAGTTAATTGTGACGAATATTTGGAGAATATATAACTTATGCTCGTCAGCTTAGCATATTCTAAATAAATCGAAATCTTTTCGACAACAACATTAAGATTAAGCAACAAATAATAATTTAGAAACGCAAATATTATCAATAACTAAATGGTGTTTGTTGTTTTTGTTCTTACATGTTAGACGGTAATTTTTCTACGCTTTAGAGCCGGTAAGACACGGTGCATTCCACAAGCTCAGCTGCCGCTTATGGTCAGTAAAGTGCCAATGTCAGCAACTTTTCAGCGGCGATAGAAGCAACAAACTTACAATACAGTAACAACAACAATGTTAGTGAGTACATCGCCATGTAAACCGGATTAGCGTGGTGAGGCGCGGATAAGCTCAGTTAAGCTGGTCACAGCCCAAAGCTAAGCACTCCGAATGCCAATTGGCGCATCTTTACATGCCATGCAACAACAAGTATTTTACATATGTATGTTTGTGAAATTGCATGAACTTGACAATTTACGAGCATATATCTATATGGTACATATACATACATATGAGTATGTATTGCATAAGGCCTCGAAGCAAACAAAAATTATTAGAATTATACTTTATTTATCATCTGCATTACGTAAGTTGACAGTTCAAATTGGTTCTGTTTGTTATTTTTTTTATTCCGAAGTTAACTTGGCAAAATCAAAGCTGCAAGTAATGCCTTTGGTATACGAAAATCTCCCATATATGTTGTGTCTTCTCATTTGGGCGCGCAGTGAACTTTATTTCCAAGCTTCAACTTCGCGGCTCCTGTGCTCTTTTAATAATTCTGGGAGAAGCTTGAGCATTATATGCATATATAAATCGGATGTTGTAATAAACAAAACCTCGGTCTCTTTTTCTTCTTCTTAAAATTTTTGTCACAAAATTAATAAATTCTGAAGGAAACCACTGCTTATGTCTTCTTCCTTCCGTCCACCAACTGCTTAAAATACTTTCTCTTTTGGCATGTTGGAGTTGGAGAGGTACTGTGTGGCTTTGAAAATGTCACCCTAGAAAACTACCTATCTTCTTAATATTATTCAAACACATAACATATCTGGCCGGTTGGTCATTTTGAGGGAGTAAGTACTTTGGTAGAGGAGTGCTGCGCCTTGTATCAGTAACTCGAACCCGTAATATATTAAATACCCATTCCAGCTAGGTGAAATTGCTGGAAGTTCCACTAAGATTCACCTCCATTAATATATTTTCAGCAGAAACTTGAATACCTGCAGAGTCACGGTTATTGCCTGAAACGACTTTGCAAGATCGAACAATTCTGTAAGCCAACGAGCCATCGTTAAGTATTAAATTACTCTGATGTGACTACGGTTTAAAGATGTGACCATCCGTAGATCTAAACATACAGAATTTGCGACGAGTTTTGAAAGGCAAGAGTCCGTTGAGTGTTTCCTTTATATTAAGAAACGATTCAGATACTTGTATTTTATACTGAAATGTGAGTTACAATCTTGACATAAACAACGCCGTGGCGTTAGTTATATTAGCTTTCAGGCCTAATGGACAAAATAAATTTAATACTCACGGCAGAACCTTAAATCTAACTTCAGAAAAAAGACGTAAACTTGAAATTGATCACGTCAGTAATTTAAATAAACAAAATTTCTCCAAGAAGTTCCCTGCTGATGGCAAGAGTAGAAAGTTTAATAAGTTTGAGACGTCTAAATCTTGGAATAAATTCATAGGAACTTATTGTTAGCTTCGAAATATGAAACGATTTGATTAAGAAGCAATAGCTCGATTAATTAGCTTGGGAAAGCACCACCTTCTAAAAAGAGTAACAAGTATATGTACATATGTCGCCACGCCCTGATACCTCAGCTTATGTTTGGATGACATTGCATGCTGCTTAACAAGGCAATGCACTAAGCTCTAAAATTTGCTGACAGCGCGCATTAAATCTTGCATTTAACTGCTTCAAAGGTGAGTGGGCAGGTAAATACATTTGTGTTGAAAATATTATATATTTAAATGTACACAGCAACACTGAATTTCAATGAATCTAACGAGTAATTGAATTACTCGCATTTAGTTAGCTGCTTCATCGCATATCTAATTTTA
Organism: Bactrocera neohumeralis; assembly: GCF_024586455.1. Classification (NCBI taxonomy): domain Eukaryota; kingdom Metazoa; phylum Arthropoda; class Insecta; order Diptera; family Tephritidae; genus Bactrocera; species Bactrocera neohumeralis. Next base: position 27,603,601 of record NC_065919.1, on the reverse strand, counting down.
GTGTCTGGGAAAATCTGTGAAATTCGCAAGCAATAATCACAATTAAAATGCATCAGACATGAAAAGTTAAAAAAAATATATATAAAAATGGCGATTTGCATAATTCATTAGCCACGAGAATGGCGTCATATCAATAATGCTTGCAACTGCTGATATTACTAACTAATGAATATTCATATTTACTTACTTTATACTTATTAGTATGTACTATATATAAATAATGGAATATGCAGACGATAGGGCCCGCCTCTTAATAACTCTAAGTTTTTGCTAAAAATTTAGTTGTAATACCGCGAAAAAGGTCAACTTTCATTTCAAGATTTGCTGGGGATACTACAGTTGATGACAGTTTTCCATAGGATCTTGACAGCTCATTCCAGCCATCTAATGTCTTTGTGCATGAATTCGAGCATAAACGTGATAAATCCACTGTAGTTTTTGCTAAAATACCAAGAAAACCCGTTGATATAATAAACTGATTAGTAATAATTCGCTGGGTATTTATTATCAAAATGATTGAGGTCTTAATACAAAACTAACTGAATGTATTTTAATAGCATTAATTCTAATTTTAAAATCATCGCTTTCACAGGAACTTGGCTAAAGCCCCTCATTTTTATACTCTCGCAACAAAGTTGCTAAGGAGAGTATTATAGTTTTGTTCACATAACGGTTGTTTGTAAGTCCTAAAACTAAAAGAGTCAGATATAGGGTTATATATACCAAAGTGATCAGGGTTACGAGTAGAGTTGAAAACCGGATGTCTGTCTGTCCGTCCGTCCGTCCGTGCAAGCTGTAACTTGAGTAAAAATTGAGATATCATTAACTTATTACACGTATTTCTTGGCTCCATAAGAAGGTTAAGTTCGAAGATGGGAAAAATCGGCCCACTGCCACGCCCACAAAATGGCGAAACCGAAAACCTATAAAGTGTCATGACTAAGCCATAAATAAAGATATTAAAGTGAAATTTGGCCCAAAGGATCGCATTAGGGAGGCATATTTGGACGTAATTTTTTTGGGAAAATGGGCGTGGCCCCGCTCTCTACTATGTTTTTTGTACATATCTCGGAAGCTACTATAGCTATGTCAACAAAAGTCTATAGAGTCGTTTCCCTCAGGCATTTCCATATACAGTTCAAAAATGGAAGAAATCGGATAATAACCACGCCCACTTCCCATACAAAGGTTATGTTGAAAATCACTAAAAGTGCGTTAACCGACTAACAAAAAACATCAGAAACACTAAATTTTACGAAAGAAATGGCAGAAGGAAGCTGCACCCAGGATTTTTTTAAAAATTGAAAATGGGCGTGGCGTCGCCCACTTATGGACCAAAAACCATATCTCAGAAACTACTAATCTAATTAATTTTACAGCAAAATAAAAAAATATGTAAATGACGGATAATGAAATCTCGATTATCACTTTATCATGCGAGAGTATATAATGTTCGGTGACACCCGAACTTAGCCCTTCCTTACTTGTTTTTGTTAATTTTTTAGGCCGACACATAACACGTTTTCTGTCGCCTTTATTAATGCTCGGTAAATTAGCCATGTTTTTGCCTTTTTGGCGCTGCTCTTATTTACACATCAATTTGTGAAGCAATTTCTCGACACATTTTTTTCTTTCTGTAAAAGTTGACAGATTTCAGACAATAATAAAATTTGAGGCAGCCAACAATGAAGGAAGGGAGAGGTTTCACATTTAAACTTTACTATTTCCCCAAAATTATGGGTTTTATAAAGGATTCGGACAAACATAAGAAGGCTTTCCTGACAGCGGAATTGATGGAACGATTAGCTCCTATTATAAACGTTATAGATTTGGTTCGTTCCAACTGAAATTAGAGAATATTAACTGAGACTAGGAGTGGTTCTAACAGAACTGTTTTTTCCTCTACGAAATAGATGCCACGGAGCATCCTTACAGACTAAAACCGTAACCAATGTCCACGTTTTAATAGGTTGATTAATTTTGGTGAAATTTTGATGTGTGTAGGAATTATGAAAAAGTTTTTCACAAACAATAAGTCAAAGTTAGTTAGTTACACTTACCCGGATTTCATTGATGAACATTTATGGAAAACAAACCCCTTTGTTTACATTTAGCCTAGTCAGCAACCTTTTTTTACATTTTGTGTGGTCAGTGACTCGTTTGTTTATCTATAGACAAGTCAACAACATTTTTAACTTCAGCCAAGTCAGCAAACTGACGTTTGTTTAAGTTTTATGGGATCGATTATCCTTTTGTTTACCTTTAGACAGATCCACAAATTTTGTTTACCTTTAGCCAAGTTAACAACCCTTGACCTTAGTTTACATTTTATAGGTATTACTTTTGTTTACATCTTTTGGGGTCGGTGACCTTTTGTTTACCTTTTATGGCATCAATGATAATTTTTACTCATGTTATCTCAACCCGTCTCGTCTTCCACTGATTATTTATACTTGTACATATATACATACATAACCCTATATAGAACTTACTTTGATTAGCTTTAGGTGATACAAACAATCATTAGATGAAGAAATTTATTATAATCGATAGCAACATATTGCGAGAATATAAAAATGTTAAGTTTTTACGCTCGATCACTGTTGACTAAAAAATAAAATAATGCAACTAACTTATGCTACACAAAGAACCTTATAGTGGATTTTATAAGTGCGACAAAGTAGTCTTCCGACCTACCCTTTCAACCAATCAAAATCCAACCAATTATCTCTCCATCCTATGGTTCATACTTTGGTACGTCCGATTATACTTCAAAAACGGTAAGGGGATATGGAAGAGTAGTTGTGATCCAAGGATATTGTGATTTTTGTTATGCTAGTGAGATGCAAATATCCAGTGTATAAATATCTCAGGGTAGAGATTTCATATTGTATATCTTAAGATATAATGTGAAAAATATGCAGTATTTAACATACTAACAACGTCCCGTTAATCAAAATGGACTTAAATTTTTCTACCGCCTAAGATAAAAAAAGCAACATCAATGCCGTCAAAAATTTATACCTCCCAGAACATGAGATATGTAAATTTGTTATTTTAAATATTTAAGCTCACGAATAAATTTCAAATGAGGTTCCACCAAGCCTTTTTCAGTGTACCAAGGTTAGATATGAAAAAAACATAAGCATTACTCATACGCCAAGTGGTCAGAGCAGATTTCAAATAAAAAGATACAATTTCTCTCAAAAAAGTGTGTTGTATGGTGTAAGGAAGAGCTGAAAATACCCTTATTGAATTATGAAATATACAATTCTTAAATTTTAGCTGAAAACCCACTGATAAAAGCGGCAAGATTAACTTCGTGAGTCGCTGCCACGACTATATCTATGTAACCGAAACAGGCTAGATTTTCAGCAAGCTAAGAATAATAAAACCTCTTTGATGAAAAGTATCAACGATTACCTCTTTATCCTCACTAAATTTCTTTCCAACCAGCATACTTTGAGAACATAAAAAGTGCCCGGGAGGTAGATCTGGAGAGTATGGTGAAAGCAGAAAGCACAATCGGAAAATTTTGTATTAATTGCGAGATCAAGGCTTCCAAAAAACATTCTTTAACATCTTTAAAGGTTGCATGATCTTTATCAACTCTATTTTAAGGTGTTACAAAATCATTATGTAATTTTTTAAAGTTTTCGACTGTAACAGTTTTTTGTTTTCACGTCTACCGGGTTCGTTGCGTTCGGTATTCATAGTTAAGTAAGTCACTTAGGAATTTGTGTGTGTGTTTTTGTCATTCAGCTATTTCTTCTTTAGAGTATAATAAAACAACATACAGCTTACTGCTAGGTACAGACAGCAGTCTATATTTTAGTAAATAATATGCGGATTGGACCGAAGAAGAGCGGTGGATTGTAATTTAGTAAAATACATATGTACATATGTAAATATAAATGAAATCGTTTTGGATCCAATGGCCGTCGAGGTGTAGCATGAACTAGGCTCCAGAGTTTAGTCTCACCAAGTTTTAGCAACTTTTAAGTTTAGTAGTAGTTCCGTAATGTATTGACTCTGTATGTTAAGCCAAAGTGTTGGACCCCTCGACAGAATAGTTGTAATGATTAATATGAAATATTGTATTTATATTTTGAATCGAGCCTAGCGTACACCACCAATAAATGCGGGCTATAAAGGGCTAAGTTTGTGCTGCAAAAAGACATCAAACATAAACATACGGGCACAGATTTAACTAAATGGTTCCATGGTAATGGATATAACGTACTCCCTTAGCCCCTTAATTTAATCCTATAAAACCATCCGAAAAGAGAGGTTATTAATTTCTTACAATCTTTTTCGTTCTGGTTTAAATAAAAGTCAACGTAGCCAGGGTGCAAAAACATGAACGCTTTGTATGGAGAGTGGACATAATTGTAATTTACTTTTTCAATGGATAGATACATATAATAGGTTGTCAAAAAAGTCTTGCGGTATTTTCGCTAGTTGGCGCTGAAAGCGCGTAGTTCTAGTTTTATTCGTCGCATCGGGTCATGCTATACCCTTTTGGAAAGCTCATTTCACGCGCTAACACGTGTTTGATTGATTGTCGTTTCTTTTAAGTCGTTCGTGAGTTATAGCGTCGCAAACATGGAGCAAAATAAAGAGTAAATACGGCATATCTTATAGTACTACTACGATAAAGGCAAAAATGCATCTCAAGCCGCCGATAAAATTTATGCAGTTTATGGACCCGATATAGTTTCCATTACCACCGCCCAACGACGATTTCAACGTTTTCGTTCTGGTGTAGAGGTGGTCGAAGATGCGCCACGCTCCGGAAGGCCTGTCATCGAAAATTGCGATAAAATCGCTGAATTGGTCGAAAGAGACCGGCATGGTAGCAGCCGTAGCATCGGTCAAGAGCTGGGCATGAGTCATCAAAAATTCATTTCAATTTCAATAAAAAAAAAAATCAATAAAAATACCGCAAGACTTTTTTGACAACTCATTATAAACAATTTTCTCTCAAAATATGTGCATTACATAATTACTTCTAAATCAATTTCACAGGCACAGCCCAACGTCAAACAAACAATTTACAGGTCATCAATTTTTAGGCAATACACTGCGCGTTCATGCAACAAAATTGCCATAAATCTGGCACTACAGCAACAACAATACACTTGCACCAAAATTTCAAAAGCAAAAACGCATCAGCGGTGGCAAAGTTCCGCGTATTGAAAAGGTAACAGACGCAGCCGGTCTTTAAAATATGCAACAGACGATGCGTTGCGCGTTGCCACAGTCAAGTAGCGTGCAACAAGCGTAAGTGTAAAGTACACTCGACACTTTTAATTGTTTTTCTGCTTACAACGCAGTCAACTATGCGCTTTTATTGCCGTTCATGTTGCCATTCAGTTGTTGTTGGATGACTGTTGTTACCAACTGTTCGCGGCTTATACATACCGTTGCGCGCGGCAATTAAGTTCTCATACAAAGTTCACAGTAATATTTTGTGTGCAACATGGTTGCTATTTGCCTTCTGCTTCGCTTATTTTGATTTGGTTATGTCTACGGGATAAATATGTTTGTACGTATGTATCTACAGTACTTCAACGGTAATAGGTACGCATCGAAACCTCGACACCCGCATCCAGGAATAATGGGATGCCCAACTCCTCTCTCACTGGAAGTGAGAGAACAATTGCTAAAGGTCAAAACCACCTAAACTTTGACAGTTGATCGAGTTCAGGAGGTTTTGACGTTTAGCAATTGGAAACGAGCGATGGCCAGATTGAAATTTTACCAAAAAAATATGTAAACGGAGGGATTTGTTGCATCGTTCAAGATCTCTTATAAAAAATGTAAAACAATGAAAATTAAATAAATTTGTGAAATTTAAAGATATCTGATGAAACGTTTTGTAATTTGAAGCATCATAGTTTTATTTTCAATGGAAAATTATTAAAAACATTTAATGATTGAGAGCTAACAAGCTTAAATCCTATTATTGGGTATTGAAAGGACAAAAGTCAGTTGTTATAATATTCTCTAAAAAGATTTAAATAGTTTCTCCATATAATAAATAACCACTATTTAGTAATTTTATTCGTACTAAATGTTGGGTATTGGGTTGATAAATGCCCAAAAATTCTTATTTTGTTCGATCTGGCCATAATGGAAAATGTTTAAACTAAAAAACGCTTATTTTGAGGACGCTCTCACACTTGAATAAGTTGGGCAACGCTCATGATAAAAACATAACATCAGAGCTCATCAAGAATGATAGGAACCCCGTTTTGTTGTTGAGTTAAGCTTGGTGTATCCTAGACCTCAAGTGCTATATACATACATATGTATGTATCAGGACCAAGATAATGTTCTGATTCTCAGTCTTCTAACAATCGCATGTTGATTCTTAAAAAGCCATTGGTATATTACCCAATATAAAATAAATATTTTAGTTTTCAGAGCTCTGTGCTTTAACATCGTCACTTTTGATTTAAAGTCTATAGCAACGCTGATTCTTTGTGATTTCCAAAACTCCTAGAAATGGTTCACCAGATACTTATAGATCGACGAACCTTTCTGGGATTACCTCAAATTTTTTAAGGCGGCTAATATCAATCCCAGCTACAATGCCAGGTACGTCGAAATTGTGTCCACAGAGATGTTTCATGTCTTTATTTTTTTTTTTACTTAACTGTTATTTGCACCATAATTCGGAATTACTTAATATTAAACAACCGTTGTATGCAGATTGTCCGACAGGTTTTAGAATCCGCAATTGAGTATATTGCTAACTACGAAACGAGCCGAAATAAAAACACTTTACATCGAAAACGGGTTTCAGTATTGTATATCCACGAAAATATCATCTGACGTAAAAAGGACGTCTTAATATTTGACTGACAGTACCTAACTTTTTTTTGTGAGGTTATTTGAAAAGTAACCTATTCTATCTATTCTAGCAATCCTCATATCATTGACATGCCCAAGGAAAAATCATGGCAATGACTCATTTTTTATTGGTTTGAAACCTAGAATTTACCATTCGCATAAGGATTTCGAAGTATTAAATTCTTTAACACTAAAGGCTCTTGTTAGATCCACAAAAACTTCGAACACAAAATACTGTCTCAATTTAAAGATTTATTGAGAAATTTCTGAGTATACTGTTCATCGGATTTTGAATCAATACATTTCGTTATAATGTTGTTTGTAATGCTTAGAAGTCATTTAAACCATACTTACTTAGTTATATTCGTACTCTTCTCGCAGTTTGCATCGTGTGCCATATTTCGCAGAATTTGTTGCCATTTTCATGGGCAAACATTCAACAATAATGACGTTCCTCTTCAATTGAATTCAATTTAGAAAAGCAAATAACCGAAACGGTTGTTTACTGCTTTTATACTCTTGCAACATGTTGCTAAGAGTATAATAGTTTTGTTCACCTAACGGTAATATGTGTCACCTGAAACTAACCAAGATAGATATAGGGTTAATAATGTAAATAGGCATATTTATCAACGAAAATGGTTTTTTTTTTTTTTTTTTTTGATTTTTTTTTTTTTTTTGTCGGTTGCTGTTAAATATGTTTCGGGCTCATACGCATAGATCCATGATTCGTCACCTGTGACAATCTTATAAACGTCTTTTGAAGCACCGCGATCGTATTTTTTCAGCATTTCTTTACACCAATCCACACGAGCCTTTTTTTGAGCGATTGTCAAATTGTGCGGGATCCAACGAGAACAAACCTTTTTTACGGCCATGTGTTCATGCAATATCGAATGTATGCTGGTGGGAGAAATGCATAGGCATGCCTCTATCTGAAGGTATGTTACATGACGGTCTTGCATTATCAGTTCACGTACGGCATCGATGTTTTCTGGCACAACGGCTGTTTTTGGACGACCTTCACGGAATTCGTCTTTGAGCGAGCGTCGGCCACGATTGAATTCGTTGTACCAGTTTTTCGCAGTGCTATAGGATGGTGCTTCATAGCCATACAAAGATTTTAGTTCATCGATGCACTCTTGTCGTGATAATCCACGTCGAAAGTTGTGAAAAATGATCGCACGAAAATGTTCACGAGTTAATTTCATTTTTTGGCCGAGATGAATTTTTTAATTCCCTGTAAATAAAACAATTCACGATTAAATGACAAAACGTTCTGAGTGATGTTATGCTAAAAAATGTCAAACTTTCCAATGGAAATGTCAGATTGCACCTGGCAACACTTAGTGTTGCCCTAGGCCAGAATATATATAGCAGCTCTCGTAAACGATGAAGATGACGAAACGAGTTGAAATCCGGGTGACTGTCTGTCTGTCCGTCAGTCCGCGCAAGTAGATATTTTGATTAAACTTGGTTGCACCCTCTAGCAAGTTTAATGTACATATCTCCACTTAAGCTACAGCTATCAAATGCAAATATTATAAGAACTGCTACCGACAATGTGGAAATGGGTGAAATCGGACTACAGCCACGCCTACTTCCCATATAACATTTCAAAATCCATTTGATTCTTTCCTTTCAAGTATTTAAATCAAGCGTTTTGAGCAAACCAAGTTGAACCAAGAAGGAATTATTATAGAGATAAAACTTTGAACGAATAATGCCTTTAGAGTATGCTTCCTTATGGCTAAAAATTGTCAAATCATAGAAAAACTATTCAATCCCCCACGTACCGAATTTTTGACTTTTGAGCGAAACATCTGTTAATGCGTCAGATTTATAAATGAAATTTAGAAGGAATCCTTTCCTGATAGTAGTATATCTGTGTGATACAAACGGGTTGTATCGAGTTAATACTTGTCTTAGTCCTCATATACCTTATATGTATAAATATTTTCAAATTTCCGGGTGACTTTCTACGATTTGTGAGTTATTTTATGCCTGTTTTTCTTATAACGGTGCATGGTTGTGCTTACAACGAATAAAAACGGGTAATTTTCTCTAAACCCAATATAACTAATAGGTCTTATGTACCTGAAGTTACTTGCCTGGTTTCAACATTTTCAAGTTGTAAGAGTATAAAATGTTAGGTTACACCCGAACTTTGCACTTCCTACTTATTAGGAATCTGTTTAGTGAGTTCTTAGGAAATAGATTTGCTTTCATATGTAATGATTATATCTTTTTACCCTTAGCCTGTGGGAAAAAAATTGTAATTTAAATTTCGCACGAAAACCCATTCGTCGAAATTTTATTTCTAGGTTGGTACGACTATCAGTGACATCTGTGGCAAATGTCACATTAATATAATCATTACTGTATAGTAAGTATTCGCTTGTATTTTTGAAGTACTTAAAGTGAATTCGGCGATTTTTACGATGAGTGAAATTATTCAACGAACAAGTTCCTTAAAATTTTGTTGCGAAATCATATTTCTTATGCCGAAATGTTTAGATAGTTGGAAAAGGTCTGGAAAAGGTCTTCGGGGATAAATGCTTGTCGCGGGCAAGTGTTTTTGATTGACACAAATTACTCAAAACGGGTCGAGAACGCGCTGACGACGAAACACGACCCAGATGGCCGTCAACATCAACTGATGATCAATACGTAAATAAAATAAAGGAATTGGTGCTTTAGGATCGACGATTAACATCGTTGGAATATCGGAAGGTTCAGTGAAAACCATTTTGAAATATAATTTAGGCGTAAGAAAAGTGAAAACACGAATGGTTCCAAAACCACTAAATTTTTTTCGAAAAACAACGTCACGTTAACATCTGCGAAACAATGCTTTCCGACTACCAGGATGTCCTGAAACGTATTATTACTAGCGATGAGGCTTGAATCTATGCTTACGACCTGGAAACGGAAGAGCAATCGGCTGAATATCGTGGCAAAGGTGAGTCGAAGCCGAAAAAACCAAGTCAAAGCAGGTCAAAAAACAGAGTTATTTTGGTAGCTTTTCGATTATCGAGATGTGGTTCACTCTAAATTCCTTCCGAACGGCCAAACAAGGAGTACTAGGGTGATTCAACAAAATTATTATTTTTTTTTCGTTTGGTACTCGGAAAAATAGGTTCTTAGACACCTGTAAGAAAGCCTCTCCCAGCATGAGTTGTTAATTGTAACGAAAAGGTCCTCCTAGATACAGTTTTCTATTTTTTCTTATTATCAGATAGAAAAATTTATATCTCGCTTCCAACTACTTGAAAAAATATCTTGTTCCTTAGATTTTGTAGGAAATCGAATGCTCTACAAAAAAGGTCTGCTCAATTTTTTCGTAAACCCAACCGTTTAAAAGATATTCCTGGAATACACAAAGCTATTCGTTAAAGAGATCGTTATGGGCCGACGATTCTTGGTTTTTGCACCACGATAGTGCACAATCGCATATTGCATTGACTCTTCGTGAGTTTTTTGCCGAATTTTCAACCAATATCGTGCCGTAATCACAGTATTCGTCTGATTTAGCTCCGTGTGACTTCTGGCTATTCAGTAAACTCAAAAGATCGCTCCGGGAAAACCGTTTTGAGTTAATTGAAGACATTAAACGTGACTCGCTTCGCGAATTGAAGGCTATTCCGGAAATGGATTTTAACAACTGTTTCGAGGATTGGAAAAAACGTTAGCACAAGTATATTGGGGCCAAGAAGGATTGCTTAGAGGGGGACGACATAGAATTTGAAGAAAAAATTTAGACTTTGAAAATTATGAACAAAGTCTTACTATTTTTTGCTCATAATAGTACATATAGTTTTACAAGCGCTGTTCCAATATCATTCAATAATTCATTGATAGCTCCAAAGAACCGCACTTATGGTAAATTGAGCCAGTCAAATTGATAAGCTGTAACTGCTCACGTGAGGAATACCATACACCAAGAAGTCTCCATTGCTGATCCATAAGTCGAATATTTTTTGTTAATTCGAACCAACACTTATTATAAGGACGTCGTTTCTAACATTGTTCTTTGTTCGAGATTTTCATGAAGGATTTCCTCAAGACATTCTGTGATATCTCTAGAAAGAGAGAAAATGGAATATAATCTCGAAAAATACTGTGGCCTTGAAGGTTGGGTCTGACTACATTTAATATGGTTTGAATTCTGGTACTTCTTGCTCATCGACGAGAGCTTATCAGCCTGCCTGATACAAAGCAACAGTTCTTATTACATAAAAATTCTACGCTTTCACGAATAAAGTTCAAAAGCAAATGTTCTTGAGTTCTTAATGCTTTTTGAGCAGAAGATAAAAAATGAAAAAGTAAAATTTATTTAGTATGAAACAATGAAATTGATTTTGTCAACGTGTAACGGTACATGCAAATGCTTTAAGCAAAATTGATTGACTGGCAACATGCAACCGAGAGCGATTTGGGGGGACACTTATAGGAAGAACCACAAAATGAGGTGACTAAGGAGGAAAAACTCAACAAATAGAAAAATATATGTAAATGCAGCAAAGTCGATTAACTATGAAAAATTGGCAAAATATTTTCGCCAATATTGCATGTCAATAACATAATGAACGAGCGGCCCGGCCTGCTCACCGCCAATGCAGGCATGCAAATTTGTGCAACAAAACCGTACGGTATTCTTAAAATGGAAAACTTCCGAAAAATAATCACAAATGGTTCAACACGCGCCTAGAATATTTTCTGCCAATATTTGCCAAGCACTTTGAGCCGATCAAAAAGGTTGACTTTCTTTTGTTGTTGTTATTGTGTGGGCTGCAACGTGAGGTGCAGCCGCTGTCTGCTATTTAATAAACACTCAAGTTGCCAGCGAATGGGGTGAAAATACTTGGCAAGACTTTCAACTTTGCACTTTATGGCAGTCAATCACACAAACACATGCACATGTTACCATGTATGTACCTACACATACATAGGTAAAAGTGTGCCTGTGATTGCTTGTCAATATACTTTCACTGGCGCACCCATTTTACAGGTGCTGAGGGCCGGATACACCCATACACATACACATATTACGTATGTGTGTGTTTATTGCATGTATGTGTGCGTGTGTATTTGAAACCGTTTATAGTTGGTGCTGTGTGTGTGTGTGTGTGCTGGCATGCGACTTAATAGGAGCGTAAGTGCTATTGTTATAAGTTTTTCTTAGGGTCGCATTAAGTTGCACTTCCGTTTCGAGTTAAGACGCTTAGAATCGGTGCCATGACATGCTTTCTTTTCACGCTGTCGTTGGTGGCGCTGGTTTTCGCACATCTCATTGCTACACATTGCTACGAATTGCTGCAGTTTATTGCTATTTTCATTGTTGTTGTTGTAATTCTAGTATATTTTTGCAACCTAGTTCTGTTTATGCTGTCGTTATTGTTTTTGTTGTAATTGTTGTTGATACCGGCGCATTCGGCATTGAGGCGCAAGCCAACGAACTAATGAGTTGCGCTCATCGATCCACAACTACATATGCACATAAACACACATACATGCATACATCCAAACAACATATTTACTCGCAGTAATTTAAGGCAGCTTTAATTTTACGTACTACAATAAATAATATGCATTACTAGTAATTATTATACAATAGTTGTGTTTATTAGCTGATTGGCCGCTTCTACTAAATCGAATAATCTCAAAATCGCAATCAAGTTCACTGTAAAACTATTAATAGTGAGCTTCTTATAAATTGGATTTCCGTGCTTTATTATGATTTATTTTATATTTAAAGACATTAGGGTGTTTCTTATTGTATAGGTTACACTAAGGAGCACACCCTAGTGTGAAATATCGAAAACAAGTTTTTGTTTTTATTTTTTCCCACAATTCTACAGTCTATACTTTTAAAAATATGATACCAATATTTTTAATTAATATTTCAAATATTTTTGGGTTACATGTCTCATTAAGTGTTTCAGTTTATCTTTAAACGCTTTTTTGTCAAAACTACATTTTTTAAATTTGTTCGAACAATTACTCGGAGACAAAAGGTTCCGAGCACTATCAGATTTTTTCTGCACGTTCTCTTGTATATACATACATAAGTAGTTCTCTTTGTAAGTACTACCACTGTTTTGATCTGATCAAAAATCGAATTTTGGCAGGCCCAAAACGTCCTAAGAATTGATCTTTGTGGGAGGATGCGTACTGTGACCATTGGTCTATTGGCAATTTTTGTCTCTATATACATACGTAACGTGTACCAGGGCAACGGGTTCATAGGAGAAGGCTGGAATCACTGCAGTAGTTGAGCAAATTATGGATATGGCTGTAAAAATTCAAAACAATTGTTAGACTCTTTTTTTTTTAGGATTCCCAAAAATCGCATTTTCATGTGAACAAAACTATAATACTCTCCTTCACTTTGTTACTGAGAGTAAAAAAAGAAGAGGGCTTATTGGAAGAGAAGCTGAGTATTGAATGTTGGTGAGTTCTCAATATTTTCAAACGAGAACAGGAAATATCGTTAACTTCATAGCACCGAAGCTATAACACCCTACACAAACACAAAAGCTTTCCACCGTTTCCACGAAAGCGGGTCTAAGAACCCGGATTTTTAATCGTCCAAGGATTGTCAACTCGGTACCATTCCCCGAAATTACTTCAGGAATATTTTCAGCAAAAGTTTTTCATGCAAGGACTGTATTTTGACTGAACACTTTGTATGTCAGCTGTATGTATGATTTAATGGTCCGATATCGGCGCCTCCAACAAATGCATAGTTTCTTGGGAATTAAAAGAGATGTGCACAATTTAAGGTCGTAATCTCAAAAAACCGAGGACCGTTTATACTGATGTACAGCCAGACACGGCTTATTCAATTCGTAGTAATCTTAATGGAACGTGTTTGCGGCTTAAAACCAAAACATTGACAAGATGCCACCTGTTTAAAATTTTAAAGTCCAATTTATTGATAATTTAGGCGAACATTTACAAGCCGGGTATCAAACTAAAGAGCGTTAAGTTGAAATTACTTTTATAAAGAGTTGCCACCTGTTAAAAAATTTGCATTCAATATTTTTTTTAGCTAAGCGCGCTATTAAAATATGGATTTCAAATTAAAGAAGCTTTACGGTTGAAAATATTTTTCGAAGCGTAGCCACTTCGTTTTTAAATGAGAAAATAAAACAAATTGTTATTACTATAATTATAATTATCTTAATAAAGATTTTCGTAGACGATAATTTTATAAAGTGTTGCCACATGTTTGAAAGTTTTAAATGGAAAAAAATAAGTTGATATTTTCGAGAAGAATTGCCACCTGTTTATATGCTTTGAATTATAATAGTTGATTTGATTATTGAACTCTAAAACAGGCGATACTTAATTAAATACAAAATTCTGAATACAGTTACCATTTTTGTAATACAGGTATGAGCTCTGTCGTCTGTTTTCACCTCACAAAATATTTATTAGGGGTTATATACAGTTAGAATTTTCGAAAAATAGTTTTTTAAAATTTTATTTTTTTAATGTACATATATTTAAGGATACACCCCAAAAATTTCATATCGTTTCAGAGTGCTTGGAAGTGCATTCCAAGCTTTAAACGCGTTTTTCTCAAAATTGTGTTGTCAAATTTTAACACGAGCTTCTTAAGTATATTTTTTAGTAATTAATTGAATTTAGTGATCTATCGAAGATTTTTGGAGCAATAAATTTTAAAGTTTTCTCAAACAAAATTCTTGAAAATTCGCTTTTGTCGGACTTCTAACTTTATATAACCCCATATGATGACTTCAAAGTCGACAACTTGAAGCAGAATACATATTTCTATCGTATACATGTTTCTAAAGAAGAATTGCTAAAACATAAGGAAACATTACATCATTATGGCTTATATTTGAAAAGGGTTGCCATGTATTTAAGCCGTTTATCTAATTTCGTAGATTCGATTTCACAACAATATTTCAGAACTTTTTATTCTTCCATTTCTTTATATAGCATATCAAGAATCAATCAATTATCAGCATTTTTAGTTTGAAACAATGCCCGTGGCATTAAGATAGCTATTAAATAGATTCCTGCTAATACTGGAAATCGAAAACATATAAAGTTATGTAGAGTAATACGTCGAATTAGTGCTAAAATTTGGAGTTAGTACTCATAAACATAGTGCTTATTTGATAATAAGATTTTCTATAATAGAATTTTTTACAAATAATTGGGTCGATAGTTCAACATTTTTTGATAAACAAAAATTATAATTAAGCTCAGAGTTTATTGAACATCAGAGTGACAGAGAATTTGAAGATTACTCAGAGTTTAATTGATGATTGGTGATTATGCCTTACAAATTGTTATCTTCTCAAAATTCTATTGAATTCTTATATATATTTGCGATTTCCTAGAAATATATGTATATACGCAGTTAATGCGATCATTCGAAAATTGTTTGGTTAAATACTCGCAAATTTTACTATGCCTAACTCACAAGATACATTATTCACTCCGCCCAGTATTACGATCTTATGTTTCCTTTGGTTTAATTACCGCCTATGTGGCTGATGATACCCCAGAATTTGTCTACAGTATTACGATAGAAAAATATTTTATAAACATAAGTGAGTTTCTGAGTTCACCAGAAACCTTGCGAAGTCGCTGTTGAGTCCAAAGAAAAAATGTATACATTATTTCTATCATAAGTGACACTCCGTGAAGAAAAAGACTTTGACTATTCGAGATGTACCCCTAAATCATTTCGCCTCCCCACCACTTTCATATGTGTATCTCTCGATTAGATATTAAGAACAACCGTTACCACTACCGTAATAAAACTATTATTTCGTTTTTCAGCATTTATAAATAATTTATTCATTAAGTTCCTTAAAGATAAAACGAAAACTAAATTACTTAAAACTTTGTATCTTTATATCTGATGAAGAATGTGAATATTTTTTGAAAGAGTTTTGCGATGACTTAAACCTCGTGGCAAAATGTGATACTCCGTTGCTTACAGAGGATTTAGTTTCGATAATTGATTCTGATTCATCGCCGTGCTCTTCTTGCTCGGAGGAAAAATGCCAAAAGGTGTCGCGCAGCGATCTCCTCAGCTCTTGTACTTGTATGTCATCTGGCTTTGTTCTTGGTATAACATTGCCGAATGTGGACAATATATTGACCAGTAAAAAGAACAAAACTACTACCGATTTAGTATCCATATTTAGACGGCGTGATGTAGATTTTTTAATGCACAAATTTTCTTTTAAAATACTTGTCTGCCTACAGTCTGAAAATTTGTGATCCGCGTCTATTTGAACTGTTTGCTGCTTCGGTAACTAATTATTGACTGAAATTGTTGAGCTGAAAGCTCAGTAATTTTATAATGTAAATAAAGAATTCCTTGGAAGATTACTAAAAAACAGGCGTTCGATGCAGTCAGGTGTCTTAGTGTTAAATCACCGCCTGCTGTGGGGAGAGACAAAGAGAGAGAGTTTTCGTAAAGTCCCACCAGTGGTTCGGTGGCAGGCGAAAGCTTGAAATAGATAAGGCATTATCGCTCGTGAGCTGAGTCTCAAGACCACAAACAGCAAAGCGATTAAAACAGATTTTCAGATTGCTTTATTATGATCAGTTTGTTTGGCTGTGGTTTTACAGCGAAAATAAAATAAGATCGGCAATGCACTTATAGTACCGTGTTATTCAAGTTCTTTAGGTGGTTATGCCATATACCCATTAAGCGAGATAATTGTTGCCATTGTCTGTTTGGCATGGTATGTATGTAAGTCTGTTACGCCGTCTTATTGGAACCAAAGGTCATCCACATCAAGTCTTCTTGCCCCTCTGCCCATAGAACACAGATCAAAAATGAGCCTCGTCGCTGCTGGACTCAACCCGCGATGCATCGTTCTAACCGAACCATTATTATGGTAATAAATTTGCATGTTTTGCAAACGTTGTTCCGGAGTAAGTCTGAAATGGGAAACCAATCTGAGTACAAATCAAGCAACAGCTATCAAAAAGACTAACACCGAAAAATGTACTACTGTGGACACAAAATAGTAATAAAACCCATTCGTCCATATGTTTTTTTTATGTTGGTATGTCTGTCAGTAACATCTGTGCCATATGTCGCATCAAAATAATCTCTGAAGTATATAAAGTGCTCTATTAAATTTTGTGTGCGGAATCAAATTTCTGGTGCCGAAACGTTCAGAATGTTAGAAAAGGCTTGCGGTGATAATTGTTTGTCACGAGCAAGTGTTTTTTATTGGTACAAGTTATTCAAAGAGGGTCGAGAACTCACTGACGACAAACCGCGCCCGGGACGGTCCTCAACATCAACTGATAATCAACACGTCTATAAAATAAAGGAATTGATGCTTGAGAATCGACAATCAACAATCAGAGATATTACTGGTATTGTTGGAATATGGAAAATATCAGCGAAAACTATTTGGAAACATTATTTGGACCTAAGAAAAGTGAAAGGAAATTAGCTGCAAACATAATTCTAAACGACAGCATGTCCTCCATCTACCAGCTTCCCCAGTCATTTCTCATCAACAAGTGTTTGTCAAAATCTAGCTATATTGAAAAAAAATTTTCTCAATAGGACTTTGACTTTCGAAAGATATGTGGTTTTTAATCAAACAATACTACTATGAGCAAACAATAGGAAGACTTTGTTCATAATTTTAAAATTCTTAATTTATTCTTCAAAATCAATGTCGTCTCCCTCAAAGTAATCCTTCTTGGATCTAATCCACTTGTTCCAACGTTTTTTTCCAATTTCCGAAACAATTGTCAAAGTCAATTTCCGGAAGAGCCTTCATCACGATACACTTTTAATGTCGTCAATTGACTCGAAACGGTTTCGCCGGAGCGGTCGTAGAAGTTTGCTGAATAGCCAGAAGTCACAATCAGGCGAATACGGTGGTTGCGACACGAGATTGGTTGAAAATTTTACAAAAACTCACGAAGAACCAATGCAGTGAGCGATGGGTCAAAAACCGAAGTTGTCGGCTCTTAATTCCGTCCTCATTTTAGCTTCACGCAAACGACGCATGATATTCAAATAGTATTCCTTGTTGACAGTTTGGCCGGTCATTGCCGACAACGGGACGCTGTTTTTCTATCAAATTTAGTGATTTTGGAACCAATTGTACCTTTACTCTCTTAGATCTTTCGAAATGGTTTCACTGATCCTTTCGATATCCCAACGATACCAGTAAGATCTCTGATTGTTAATCGTCGATTTTCAAGCATCAATTCCTTTCTTTTATTGACGTGTTGATCATCAGTTGTTGTACATAGCCGTCGTGGACGTGGTTTACGACCCTCTTTGAATAATTTCCACGAACAAAAACACTTGCTCGCGACAACCAATTATCACCGAAGGCCTTTGACAACATTCTGAACGTTTCGGCACCGGAATAATGATTCCGCACATAAAATTCAATGGAAATTCTTTGTTGAATAATTTCACTCATCGCCAAATGCACTTTATGTTCTGCAGAAAGACAAGCGTATACTAAACAGTAAAGATAATTTTGATATCACATTTGGTACAGATGTCACTGACAGACATACCGACCTGGAACAAAAAATTTCGACAAAAGGGTTTTTATGCTAAATTTAAATTAATAAGTCTTACTATTTTTTGCCCACAGTAGTACATAGTATACATATAAATGTAACTAGTTACTATATACGAATAGGTTTTTATTAAGTCAAAGGTGTCAATGAGGTCAGTGTGAGGGTGGCAAATAAAATGGTTGCACATTGCCCAGCACCTAGAATGGGTTTGTACTTTATTAGCCAAGAGAAAATGGCAATGACGAGGCATTTGAACTTTTGCAGCAACAGGAAATTAGAAAACGCAACAAAACGAGAACACAAATAATCAAGAAGGCATAAGTTCGCGCGGTAATGAGCGTAGGATACTTTTGTGATATGTTAGCAGTAAAGGAGTGCGAAATATTTCGCCATTACGACAGTTGGGTTTACATAATCGTAATGAAGTCGAATTTTTACCTTGCCAAGTAGTGTAAAAAGACACAACAGCCTCGGATGAGTGTCTACGCCAAAAACGAAGAAGAAAAAGAAGTGTGAAATAATGGTGTGGAACGTTTTTCTGTGGCCACAACGGAAACAACATTTCTTTGCAAAGAAACCGAAGTTTATTTTTAGACGAAATTGTCCACCGATTGCGATCTTTTGCATTAAATTAGCTCACCCTATAGCTGACAGGATTTTTAAGATTGAGAAAAATATGTATGCTGCTGACTGTCCAAAATACATATGTACGAGATAAAAACCCTATAATATAAAAACAAAAATTTTGGGAAACCTACTGTTGTTCGATTTAGAATCTATGTATGTATATACCCTATGTTTGCTTTGCACCTTTCCAATTATTCGGCGTAGATCACACCTTGCAAAATGTAGATCTGAACTGATTTCGATGCAGATTCCTTAAGTGAAGTGCACTGTTTCGATTCTGTCTCAGGCTCTGTTGTGAATCAGTGTGTCCACTTTTCCCGGTTTGCGCTTAATCAGTGTCAAACAATGGGTTATATTACGCTGACCACTTTCTCATGGCCAATGTTTTATTTAGAATACAACCCACGCGGTCTTGTGAGATGCCTACGGTATCAGCTATTTCGTACATCCTCAAGCGGCGGTCTGTCCATACAAAATAAGAGAACACATCTCTCATGTTATTCGCCGTGGTAGCTGTTTTCGGGGTAGCTAGGCGTGGCACGTCAAATGTGCAACTACGTTAAAGATGGCTAAACGAATTTTTGGAGGCTCGTTTTATTACATAATTGAAATCAGATAACACTTTCTCTTCCATACTCGGTCAAGGAGAAACTACGAGTCCGATTCGGCTGAAATTTTCGGAGTCATGATTAAAAATCAATCGAATTCTCTCCCAACTCAAAAGGTAATCGAAATCTTCAGTACTTGGGGAATAGCAATTATATGCACTGTTATAAAAAAAAATTGCAGATTTTTTAATTACTGCATCAGAGCACCACTACTCTGCGTTTACCACACTCTCAATCATCTCACTTTCGTACCGAAAATATTAAAAAGTTTATCAGTGCAGCGTACACAAGAGGCAGCTGCGTTGATGCAATGATTTACGCTTTCTGCTGTCCTTCGCCCGACTAATGTCTTGTTTTTATTGCATTCGTCAACAGCTGGACCCCGTTAATTAAAAGGTAATAATTCTTATTAAAAGTAAAACACCTTCAGGTAATTTCAACACGGCAATTTAGTGGCGTTTTGTTGGTCAGGACAATCAAAGCGGCGCCGCGACGAAGTGGCTGGATACAAGAATGGGGATGAGTGTCAGCAGCGCTAACCATAAAAAGACAGACTTACAGAGATAGCTATATAGTACGTATCCATGAGCAACAGTGGGAACCCTGGAAGGCGTTTTGATGGCACACAGCGCCGCGGCATAACCTCTGGGCGGCGTTTCGGCGCCGTCACTTCAAATTAAAATTGAAAGGCAGCGACTGAATCGGGTCGACGGCAAAAGCAAAACAAAAATAAGCAGAAAATCAAATTAAAAGGTTAAAAAATTAAAAAGAAATACAAAAAAAAGATTCAAAAGTAGCGCAGTGCGAGCAGCTTTATTTACGTGTAATACCGTGAAAATAAATGAAAGGAAAAACAAAAAATTAATTTTTTTGCATTTTAAGCATCACACTAGAAATACATACATATCACTTTTGAGTGAATATTCAAAAGATTACAAAGGTTAATTAGCCAATATGGGGCAGCAGTTGTAGGCCATAGACAGTACTGCTGTGTTTCCCCAATTGCACTGATAAAGGTGTGGAATTCCAGCGGTGATGAAAAACCCAACGAAATATGAAAAAAAATCGAATAGTTTTTAAGACAAGACCATAAGTACGTGCCAACGACGTTTACCAAAGAGCTTTGCTCTCAGAAGCTCTTTTACTACATCAAATCAAATGACAGCTTTTGTCAAACTCGTGAGACGAGTTATAATTACATTGTCATAAAAAGCTTGGATAGGATATTGGATTCGAACCTATGATTCGTCAATTTATTGGTATAATATTCTTTTCCGAAGAAATTAATTAGTTTTACGAAATTTGTATTTTTTTCTTTTTTCATTTGCTTAGGGCTGGATGTTGGGGTAAAACATTCAGAAGAAACATTGATATACAAGGTCTGTCGCAAAAGAAACAGAACTTTTTAAAATAACTGTTTCTGGTGGCGCCACCTATTGGTGGGTATATGGAATAAAAAGTTTGATCTCTTGTTGACATTTCGTAAAAATTTTAAGACAATTGGATAACTACAATCGATGTTATCGATCAAAAAGTGACAGCAGCTTTTGGTCATCGGTCGTAAAATGCAAAGAGCAAATAATAAATTTTGTTTTAAACTTGGGAAAACGTTTACTGAAACATTTCAAATGATGAAAAAAGTTTAAGCGATTCCAAGAAGGTCGTGAGGATCTCTGTGACGATCAGAAGTCGGTCGGTTTGTTTTTACAATTCCGAGGGTATTGTACACCGAGAGTTCGTCTCACCTGGCCAAACGATTAATGCTGTGTTTTACCTTGGTGCAATGAAGCGTCTTTTGTCACGCATTCGTCGTGCTCGACCACAATACCGTGAGGCAGGGTCCTGGCGCCTGTTGCACGATAATGCGCCGTGTCATCGGTCGACGCTTTTCACTGATTTTTTGACAAACAACTCCATATTAACCATTAATCACTCACCCTACTCACCTGATCTGCCACCTTGTGATTTTTATCTATTTGGAAAACTTCATTTGCCCATGAAAGGACACTGGTTTCAGGACATTTCAGCTATCCAAAAGGCGACGACCGATATTCTCAAGAGCATTCCGAAAAATGACCTTAAACACTCATTTGAAATGCTAATTGACCGGCCTAAACGCTGTATCGAAGCACAAGGAAACTACTTTGAATAAAAAAATATAACTTCTGAAAAATATTAATTTTTTGTGTTTTTTTTAACAGTCCTCTTTCTTTTGCGACAGACCTTGTATATCAGAAAAAAAATTAATTGATGTTTACCGCTAAAATAAATTTTAATATTACATGCAACTATTTTTATTAAATTCTAGTAAATCATTATGGCAACTATTGTAATAATTTGTGGAAGAAATCTCCAAAAAAACAAAATACGAGTTCAGTGCGTTATCAGACACTGTCTTGCCCACAACGCCATTAACCGAAAACTTATAAAGTGCCATAACTAAGAGGAACTTGTGGGCAAAAAATTTTGAAAAAGTGGCCGTGTGTCTGGCCTCTAATAAGTTTAATGTAACATCTCTTAAGCCACGTAGGCTCCAATAACCACTACCGGAAATATTATAATTTACCGACAGTGTGAAAATGGATGAAATCGGATGATAAAACGGTTCACTCCACATATAACGGTACTGTTAAAAACTACTTGACGCGCGATAAATCAATAACTAAATATGTAACATTTTACCTCCGAGATGATTAAGAGAGCTCTAAAGGAGCCGCGGACAAAACTTGACGATGAGAAAATCGCATATCTCGGGACTTGCTTGATCGATTTTAACCAAATTTGGTACGTGACATTCTAATGTTAATGTGTGAAAATGGGCGAAACCAGACTCCAGTCCTGCCTACTTCCCATATAACAAAAATTTAAAAGAATCACTTTCGAGTGTTTAAATCAAAAAGCAATTAATATAATGGTATAAAACTTAGCACGAATAAGGCCTACTGAGTATGCCAAAACTATATAGCCAAAATTTGTCAAAATCCAACAAAAACTGTTCGAGCCAAATTTTTGGACCCTCAATACCTATAATTGATTTTTTAACGAAACATTGGTTGATGTGTCAGATTTACAATTGAAATTCAGAAGGAATCCTTTCCTGATAGTAGTATGTCTGTGTGCTTCAAATGGGTTGAATGGGGTCAATACTTCCTGTTTTCCTCTGCCACTTCCGGTACATACTCAGAACCTGGTTTAAATGTCTTTGTGGGACATGGAGAGGCAATAAAGAAGAAAAATTTTACTTTTCTGTACAGAACTTTGGTCTTTTATTAGTAAAAAGAACATGTTTTATAATATATTAGATTAGATACGAGTAGCGAAATAATAAATAAGCAATTTATTATACATATACGAAAACTAAGCTGAACTTTTGTTTGAAACAAAATCTCAGGAAGTGCTTGTCCTAGTAATTGGAAATTAAAGTCTTTAAAATGTTGCCCAATTGTTGCTATCAAGGATTTTGTGTATTCTCTGCAATCCATTCCATAAAGTTCGCGACACTCATGTAAATACCGTTAGTTTGGATATCACCACATTGACCGCCTGAACCGAATGATATCAAGCCTATCAAATAATACGCTGTTTCTTGCCAAAGCATGAGAGGTCCGCCTGAGTCGCCGTTACAGCTATCGGTGCCTTTCTCACCCTTGGCGCATATTTGATTTTCTGTCGCACCTTTTCGTAAGCCACATTTATTGATATCCTTAACTTTTAAATTTGCTTTCAATTTAATTTCACTGTGCTCCCCGGTTTCTGTCTTGCCCCAACCAACGACTTCCACAGACTTATTTTCATAATTAATCGTTTGTTGATCTGCCGGCAACGATGGTAGACATATCGGTTTTATAAAGTCCGTGTAAGTTACGCTCTCTTCTAGCTTCAACAGAGCTATATCATAGTTAAATTTTTTTTTATTATACATCGGATGAACTATGTACTCTAAGATGTCTATATCCACTGGCGGAGGAGCACAAAGTACATAGTTTTTGGAAAAATATTCACAATCCTTTTCCGCTGTGGCATTCCATTCGCCTAAACGAACTCCTTTTACATACCAAACGTCTTTATCTTCAGGCATAACCACACAATGTGCTGCAGTCAATACGTAATTTTGATTGATAAGAGAGCCACCGCAAAATATGTCGTTGTTGTTGTCCGCTGTAAGGAAACAACATTCAATTTTATTACTCTTCTAAGAACAATACTTAATATACTTTACAGTCAACGTAAATTATCCTCGCTGCCCAAGTGTACTCATCAATATGAACAGCATTTCCGCCATAAATTCGGTTTTGTAAAGGTGCTCTGCCACAACCTGGTTCATTCGTCTGAAATTATTCAAATACATACCATATATAGTATGTCAGTATAGTGCGAAAGTCATCGGCCAATTATCAAATACAGGTATGTATGGCTTATCGACGGGACCACGATAGTGCCTATATCATTTGCTTATTCTCTCATTCAGTCAGTTATTAAGTTAAGTTTATTTATAAAGATCAGAGAAGAAGTGATGACTAAGCTGAGAAACGTGGGCCTAGCAATAATCCAATTCCGAAAAAGTAATTTCGTTGCAATGTCTAAACACGGTAATATTCTAAGCAGAGAGCAGGTAAGGTGAGGATCCCGTAGCTTGTACCACGATAAATATAAGATGATTCGAAATTATACCAAAGTTTTTACAATATGAACCGGTAATAGGTAATACGCATACACTACCCGTGTAAATTTAGCGAATTGAAAAAGCTTTTAAGAGCTTTACGATGAGCGGACAAAATCTCACGGTAACTCAGTTTGTGGTCTTTGCACTTGTCGAAACAATTCTTTATAAAACAGACCAATAGATAACCTAACTAAGGGTGGCATTTCTCGAGTTTCTAGGTTCATTTATGACTAGTAAGTATGTCTATATGTGTATACTTACCCACTTGTTGGTATTTTCTTTTGGTGGTTCGATATCAGGACCTGTAAATAGATTGCACAATTAAATAATATAGTTATTAGAAATTTATGTATTCTTGCTGTATATTGCATATACAAAGAGTGTTCCAAAGTAAACAGGACTTTAAAAAAATCAAAACAAATGGTTTTTTCGGTAAAATCAATTTATTTTATTCAAAATAGTCTCCTTCTACTTCAACACAGCTTTTTGCACGGTCCAAAAGCATGTCGAACGAGTGTTTTAGCTCGTTGGCCGGTATGGCCGCCAGTATGCCGGTGCAAGCCTTTTGAATGGCCTCTTCGTCTACATAACGCTTTCCTTTCAAGGGCAAATGCATTTTTCAGAAAAGGAAGAAGTCGCGCGGTGCCATATCAGGTGAATACGGGGAGTGGTTAATGGTTAAAATGTGAGTTTCGGTGAAATAATCGTCCTTCGAATGTTGGATTCTGAGCACTTTTTGGTCATCAGTCAATTTGTGCGGAACAAACCGTGCACACACTTTTCGTAAGCCCAAATGTTCGGTCAAAATGCGATAAATCGATGTTTTGGAGATGTTCAATTCCATTTCCATGAATTTCAATGCTGATTTCGGCTGAGTTTTGATGAATTCACGCACAGTTTCGATGGAATTTCCGGTGATCACGGATTTTGATTGGCCCACCTGTTGATCGTAGTTTACGTCCTCACGACCACTTTGTAAACGTTGTAACCGCTCGTGCACTTTGCTACGGGATAGGCCATCATCGCCATAGATTTGTTTCATCAATTGAAACGTTTCGGTAAAAGTTTTAGCAATTTTAAAACAAAATTTAATGTTGGCTCTTTATTCGAAGCTCATTTTCGCACCGATGACACAAACATACTGACACTTAAAAGGCAATAACTTCACTTCCAATCCATGAAATGTCATAAAATTCTCACTGGACAATCGATAAAGATAGCAGATTCTAACGCACTAGTCGGGGGCGCTAGATTCAAAAAGTCCTGTTTACTTTGGAACGCACCTTGTATTACTCTTATACAGTTTTGATTTATTTTGTTCACCAAAGGGTTGTTTGTAATACCTAAAACCAAATGAGATAGATACAGGACAATACTATAATAGATTATACGCGAATGCATGTATCCAAATGAAGAAGAGGAGACGAATTAATTTCCGAACGAAAGAGGGTCGCAATAATGTGGGACGAGGGGTGTCCATTTTTGTTAAATGTGGGCGCTGACAACTTTAAGAATGCCTACTAAAGTGAGACTGATGTTTGGCTTAATGTTTAGTTACTGGGTATTTATGAAACACGGTTGATGAAAGGACTAAACATGTGTTAATATGATAAAAATAATCGGAATTATCTTTTAAAGATGGAATTGGGTACTGCATTTGGTGTATTCCGTACACCCTCCGTTCTATTTACAAAGACTGCCAACTAGTGTACCATATATATATATATAATCCAGAAGAAAGCTTGAGCTTTCAATGAAGGCAAAAGAGTCTCGTATATTCTAGAGCTGGCGGTACGTAATGGGGGTACATAGCTTAGAGGAAGGTTTGATATTTTACAAATTATACTTTGTTTAAAAAAACTCATCCTTCTTCAGTTTACTAAAATATTTCATAATTGATCGATATATATCCTGTAGAAAGTCTATAGGAAAGTTGAAAACAATTGGTTGGTCTTTTTTTGTTTTTTTTTTTTAATTTTTTTTTTTTTTTTTTGTTTTTTTGTCGATTTCTGTTTTGTTTCAGACTCATACACATAGATCCATGATTCGTCCCCTGTGACGATCTTATAAACGTTTCAGCATTTCTTTACACCAATCCACACGAGCCTTTTTTTGAGCGATTGTCAAATTGTGCGGGATCCAACGAGAACAAATCTTTTTTACGGTCAGGTGTTCATGCAATATCAAATGTATGCTGGTGGGAGAAATGCATAGGCATGCCTCTATCTGAAGGTATGTTACATGACGGTCTTGCATTATCAGTTCACGTACGGCATCGGTGTTTTCTGGCACAACGGCTGTTTTTGGACGACCTTCACGGAATTCGTCTTTGAGCGAGCGTCGGCCACGATTGAATTCGTTGTACCAGTTTTTCACAGTGCTATAGGATGGTGCTTCATTGCCATACAAAGATTTTAGTTCATCGATGCACTCTTGTCGTGATAATCCACGTCGAAAGTTGTGAAAAATGATCGCACGAAAATGTTCACGAGTTAATTATTCCATTTTTTGGCCGAGATGAATTTTTTAATTCCCTGTAAATAAAACAATTCACGATTAAATGACAAAACGTTCTGAGTGATGTTATGCTAAAAAATGTCAAACTTTCCAATGGAAATGTCAGATTGCAGCTGGCAACACTTAGTGTTGCCCTAGGCCAGAATATATATAGCGCCCTCGTATTGACCGATGTATGGTATCCGGCTAGAAGTCTACATAGATACGACATTTTATAACATCGATTTCAATATTTTTGTACCAAAGAAAAGTACTACAACTAAAGTCTCTCGTACTAGGTTTGATCTAAAAGTATATCGGCTCGGTGGTTTTGAGATCACAAAACCATTTCATACTGAACTTCAAAATGTCAAAAATGTATATAGAGCGTGTGCTTCAAGCCCATAGCAATCAATGAATTTTCTCAGCTTTAGACGTTCTACTCTGGCATTGAATCTGTTAAACGAGTATTACTTACCGAATGTCGAGGTTATCGGGCTTATTGTTACTGGTGTTGGTGCACTTGAGGTTATCGGGCTTATTGTTACAGGTGTTGGTGTTGTTGTTTGTGTTGTATGAAGTGCAGTTGGCGTTGTCGACTTAGTTTCAGGACAACACACCTGTGAAAATAAGTTCATTAAGAACCAATTATAAATAAATGGACAGCATTATCTATCGCATGCAAGTTTTCGGCGATTTCGGCATTCTCCTAAAACGGGTTTTATTGTATTTTAGCCCTAACTTCTTGCCTCAGAAGCTCTGCCTATGTGTAATAATATAAGGAACTTAAAAGTCATACTTAATATTTACCATAAACTCTCCACTATCATATCCACATTGACTCTGCTGCAGGAACATAGTTTCTATAGGCGTTCTGTCTTGTTTCGTAACAATTTCGAGTAAGGAACTGCAGCTTTTTATGGATATACATTTACCAGGTTTGTTGGTCGGTGTGTGACAGGAGACTTCTGGCAAGGGTGTAGCTAAAATTGAAAAGCTTAAGTTGATCTCGGAGTGCGTTTGAAGGCTGTTTAATGATTTATGACAATGTTGACGTAAACTTAATAGCATTTCGAGACAGCAGATTTCGTTTAGGTTATAAAATACTGATTGCTTCGTAATTGAAAACATCGGTACTATGTCAATATTGTTTATAAGATCTAAGCAACTGACAAATCATATACTTCAACATCGAAACCAGAAACTGAACTTCAAATACTTATTATGAATGTTTTCTTTGCATTCAGGCGGGTCAAAAATAAATAATAAACACTGAAGCAATCTTTCAATAGCATGCATTAAAGACTTCTCAACCATACTTGAGTTTTTATCGAATTAAAAATCAATGACCGTTTGAATATGAAGATAAGCGGAGTTGCTATGTTCAGAGAACGAGAATAATTCTATAAGATTAAGGGGGTATTCTTGTCTAGGATTTAAAAAAAATCGATTTTTTTTGCATATCTTGAAAGTTTAGACTTTCAAAAATATGACCATGAAAGGATTTTTCAAAATTCGACTTATTTTCGGAGATACAGCCGATTTTGTGACGTGGCGTCCGTGTTCACTAGAATTGTCTCCTAAACTTTAAACGCATTTTTCTCAAAACTGACTTTTTCGGAACGATTCCCACGATTTCTCAGGTTTTACTGGACCGATTTACTTGCAATTTTTATAGAGTCTTCTTTATAGGTTTGTCTATAGTTGGAACTGGCCCCATCCCCAAATTTTTATTTTTATTATTTTTAAAAAATTCGAAATAGTCAGAAGAAGTGATCCAAAAAAACTTTTTTTCAGGCAGTCGCCATTTTGTGAAAAAAATTTTTCCCACTTTTCCGTAGTTCCGGCCATTGCGACATTATTCTAGATTAAAATTTTTTTTTTTGGTTTCAGATAACTAAGAGGGTTGAAATCACGGGTATGGTCACGTGGAAATTTTTAGAGACCCCCCACTTCGCCAGCTCATAATTTTTGATTTTTTTTACTTTTTTTAGTTTTTAATTTTTTTCTGTACTCTTCAAAAATTAACAAATAACCAATAAAAAAATGGATAATAAAAATATTAATTGCCTTTTTTTACGGCACTTTAAAAATTACCTGAAATTCATACTCCTAGACCAGAATACCCCCTTAAATGGTCAAAGAAATACTACTTTGACTTTTTTTGGTATTTTCATCGACAACTACTGATGCTTATACAAAAAGTAAGAATGAGGCAACCCTAAAAAGTATGGGTTTGAACTCCTGCGACATGTTTTTTTGTAGAACGCAAAATGTATATCGTGTTTGAGTGACTTACTTGCAGGGTTCAGGGATACAAGTGACGACTGAGATGGCTTAAATTTACGTATGTTGTGAGGAAAAATATCAAACATTTGTGGTAGTACTTACTGCTTATTGGCAAACGCGTTATTTGTGTTGTTGTGGGAAAGCGTAAATCATTTTCAAGCATATTTATTGGACAACATATCTACAAATTGAAGTTAACATAAAATAAGCTCTCAAGATGTACTATATCTGTATACTTGTACCTGTGAACCGCCACCTAAATAACCGCATTGACTATTCTGCTCGAACTCATTCGCATTTGGGCAGTCCCTAGACATTTTGCATATACCAGGCACGCCATTAGCTGCTCTGCACTCACTGCCGGGGAAGACTGTAGACGCAACAAAAGTAATAATATAACATTTTGCAATATGTACATTCAGTCAAGAAAGTATT
Source organism: Bactrocera neohumeralis (assembly GCF_024586455.1). NCBI lineage: Eukaryota > Metazoa > Arthropoda > Insecta > Diptera > Tephritidae > Bactrocera > Bactrocera neohumeralis. The sequence continues at coordinate 27,574,060 of NC_065919.1, read as the reverse complement.
GGGAATTTATAAATAAAACGAAAATTTTCAATCATCATTCAAATTTATTTTATCGCCTTTCCGGGATGACCTTCAACTTTCGCGTCGAATTTGTTTTGATGTCTTCAATTGATTCGAAGCGTGTTTCCCGATGTGGATATTTCAGTGTGAAGAAAGGTAAAAGTCACATGGAGCTAAATCAGGGAGATTCGGTACTTGTTCAATGATATTTGTTGAGTGTTTGGCCAAAATTTAACATAAATACGTTAAACAAATTTTGTAAAATTCGAAAAACACTACTGGGGTCGACTGACATAAACAGCTGCTGTAAACACACTGGTTGACAGATCGCGCTAATTTTTGGCATCATGAGGGGGGAAAATGAAGAATTCCCGATACTTTCTTGATAGAATGTAAGTAATAGCTAAATAAAGAGAAGCAAAAAAGCATAGACGTTGCTAACTCTTTTCTATTTTAAATTAAAACCAAGAAAGAACTTTAACTTCGGTTGCACCAAACCTAAAATGTGCTTAAGAAATAAAAAAGGTTTGACAGCTATATGCTACAGTAGCACGATCTGAACTACCTACTCCGGGATTGTAACGTTCTTTTCGCCTATAATATATGCCAAATTTCATGAATATATCTCTTCAAATGTAAAAGGATTAAGAATTTGACGTTGATTGTTCAGTTTGTATGACAGCCATATGCTATAGTAGCAAAAACCGCCAAATGAGCATCTTCTTGAGGAGAAAGGGACGTGACAAATATTCAAATCAATATCTCAAACACTGGAGGACTGGTTCGCATATATGTACATATACAGACATACAGACGGACACCTTTCGGATGTAAGAAACTTCGTGGCAGGTTGATTATATAATAATAATTGTACGTACCAAAATTTCGAGCTAACATTTTACCAGGCGCTGACGGAGCGTCACTTTGTTGCGGACAACATATCTAGAATTGAAAACTCAATGAATCGGCCATTGATCGGTCTATCGCATACCTACCTTTGGACTGCCGTATTCACCGCATTTGCTGTTCACTAACAAGTTGTATTCGTTTTTCGTAATTGCGTCTTTTAGAATGATCTTTTTCAAAGGGGGGCATTCTTCGATCTCTATACAAACGCCAAGTTTGTGGTCCGGTGTACGACAAGACTCTGCGTTTGGATTAAAAAGATATCATATATTTAGAGTTATAAATTATAGAGTTAAACTGTTATGCAAATTAAATGATTGAAACGAATATGTTCAAATAAATAGTTGATTAAATTTTTCAGAAAGACTATATTATATAGCTCATAACAGTCTTCAATGGGAAGACATTTGCCCAGAGGTGCTTTGTGCCAGCCAAAGGAAACAGGACTTACAAAAAACAGAACAAATATTTTTTCAGAAAAATCAATTTATTTTAGTCAAAATTGTCTCCTTCTGCTTCAATGTCGACCGACTCTTTTAGCTCGTTGGCCGGTATGGCCGCCTGTATGCCGGTGCAAGCCTTTTGAATGGCCTCTACGTGTGCATAACGCTTTCCTTTCATGAGCAAATGCATTTTTCCGAAAAGTAGGAAGTCGCGCGGTGACATATCAGGTGAATACGGTTAGTCGTTAATGGTTAAAATGTGAATGTTGGAGTGAGCACGTTTTGGTCATCAGTCAATTTGTGTCGAACAAACCGTGCACACACCTTTCGTAAGCCCAAATGTTCGTTCAAAATGTGTTAAGTCGATGTTTTGGAGATGTTCAATTCCAATTCCACGAATTTCAATTATGATTTCGGCTGAGTTTTGATGAATTCACGAACAGTTTCGATGGAATTTCCGGTGATCACGGATTTTGATTGGCCCACCTGTTGACCGTCGTTCCCGTCCTCACGACCACTTTGAAAACGTTGAAACCACTCGTGCACTCTGCTACGGGATAGGCAATCATCGCCATAAACTTGTTCCATAAATTGAAGCGTTTCGCTAAAAGTTTTACCAATTTCAAAAAAAAATTTAAGGTTGGCTCTTTGTTCGAAGTTCATTTTCGCACCGATAACACAAACGTACTGACACTTAAAACGCAATAACTTCACTTCCAATCTATGAAATGTCATGAAATTCTCACTCGACAATCGATAAAGATTCGCCACCAGGGGCGTTAGATTCAAAAAGTCCTGCTTACTTTGGAAAGCACCTTGTATTTTTCGCATATCGAGCAACTCAAGTGTTTTTCATCGCAATACGAGTGCCTTTCGTTTATTATTGTTGTCGGGTTATATTCGTAATTAATTTTCACTTTTTAGTTTGATGTTCTCTAAATGCGTGTATTTTAATGAACTTTTTATCGGATCTCATAAGTCGACAAAGCGTTTTATAGTCAAATTTGCTTAGGCGCTTAGCTTCGCTGGGATATCTGAAAGTATGAACTTCCAAGCGTTTAACCCGTGATCTCGTAAACTCGGGACAATCAAGCGGAAGTGTTGAGATATTTCTACCTGTCTTCTAACATACAGTTTCTACTGCTGATATTCGGTAAGATTCTTAACTGATAGGGCAATGACCTGTTAGAACCCCGCAATTTGGGGAGAACTAACCCAAAAGAAACTCTTCGTGGAAAATTATATACCGATATATTTATTGCTACTTGATTTAGCTATTATGAAGTTAAAGAATCTTAACAAATTTAAAATGGTGTCATATGAGAATTAGAGATTCGGCTCATTTTCAAACTGTAGCTGAAGAATGTTAAGAGCCAAAAGCTTAGCGATGATAAAGCATTTTAGACATTTTTGTAGTATGTCTACTTTCATGGAAACTTTAGAGCGAGTATTACTTACCATTTCTCATTGGGCTCATGGCTATATGTACTGTTGGTTTTGATATTGTTTTAGGGTGTACCGTTATTGCTGTGCTGCGCTGTGGTGTTGTTTTTGATATTGTTTTTTGGTGTACCGTTTGTGTCGTCGACTCAGTTTTGGGACAACATACCTATTGAAATAAATTACTTAATTAGGTTTCAAATTTTTGAGATCAACATATGGTTCTCTATATCGCTTGAAAGTTTCCAGCTGTTTCGGCATTTTCATTAAACGTTTCTTATGCCACGGACACAGCCCTGATCTGTATGCCTTTGGAAACTTAAAAGTGATCTAAAATAGTTACCAAAATTTGTCCATTAGCATTTCCACATTTACTCTTCTTCAGGTGTGATATCTGCGAATTTGTAAGGCTTGTTTTTCTAAGAAGATCCAATAAGACGCCGCAGCTCTTTAAAGGTACACAATTTCCAGTTTTGCCGTCGGGTGTCTGACAGAGACTTTCTGTCAAGTTTGCGTAAAAGTAATTGAGAAGCTTAAGTTAAATTTAGTTTACATTTACTCAGATTTCATCATTTATTTACATATAGTATACACATATACACACATATATATATTATGTTCTCTAAATATTTCATTTACCGATTTCTGGCAACGCTTCGCTTGCTCCCAATGCCGGTGGTTTCTGCACTGGACAACATACCTGCGTATTCTGAAATTTAATTTAATTAACACGGTTATTATGAAATAACAACAACAATTATATCACAAAACAAAAAAAGACGTAAGGAAGGGTCCAAGTGTAACTGCATATTTCATACTCTCTATGGATCAAAGCCGGGAAATATATTCAAGTGTTGTCAAAACTTTATATTAAGCTAAGGGAAGTATTGCCCTGATTTCATCCATTTTAGAGTATATGAATGTATTATATTAAGATACTTTACATGTTGGCCTATACATGCAGCATAAAGTCAATGAAAAGCTCGAAAATATTTATACTAGGTATATGAGGCAAAGAGTTGTATTGGTCCAACTTTACCCATTTTTGGCAAAAGGACAAGATGTCATCACAAAAATATTCTCCCCGAATTCCAATACTAGACCTCACAGCCTTAGCGATATGTCCGGTAAAAAAATCAGCCATCGGCGGCGAAGAACTGATAAGGAGTATGCATCAGCTGTTTTATAGAATATGGTTGGACGAAAGCATGCCCAACGATTGGAATTTAAGTGTGCTCTTTCTAGTCTGCGCAAACCACCGTGGGATAAGCCTCCTCAACAACGCATATAAGATTCTATCGAGTGTATTGTGTGAAATATTAAAGCCCACCGTCAACAAACTGATTGGACCTCAACAGTGTGGCTTTAGACCTGGAAAATCAACAACCGACCAGATATTCACCAAGCGGCCAAAACTTGAAAAAGATCAGTGAAAAGAGAATCGAAACATACCACCTCTTCGTCGATTTCAAAGAAAACGAATTTGGTATCGCAGTACCCGTCGTGGGAAGCAGAGGAAAAGGAAGACCACCACTCCGCTGTTATAAACTCGGCTATAACCACGTAAGCGGTATGTACGCTAATAAAGAAAAATAATATTTCAATTCCTCCCATCTGCAATACCAACCCTGTCAGGTGCCAAGGAGCACGTGTATCGAGTTGCATCAAAATATTGCTTGTGTGGATGGACCGCCTGACAAATGAAAAGATTCAACTCATCTCATTATCCTGTTGATTTATATAAAGTAAACGTGGTAATATTGTCAAACTTCTAGAGTTATGAGATATAAACATACCGCTTTTTTTCGTTCACGAGGTCATGACATAATGCAAAATCGCTCCAATAACAGTAACGATACAAACTTTCAGAATTTCTATTTATGGAATTATTGTTTAATAATACAGTCATTAAGGGAAGTTTTGAAATAGGTTTTACCCATTCCGTCACTATAGAGCAACTCGACGAATTTTTTGCCATTTCAACAATTTCATTCATATAACATATAATCTACAATCAGATTGAAATTCCCCAGTGCACTGTAAGATTTTGTGTGGAATTGACGCCAACTGTAATGATTGAAAGAATTCCAAAATGAAAAGGAATGTAGTAGCGGAGTGGTGCAGATAAAAACCCAACGTATTTGGCCCAAGCACATTCAACTCGCTGCCCTTCACACTTCCTCGTCGCTCCCTCTCTCTTATAAAGTAAGAGCCGGTGCAAAAAACATCTGGACTCAGGCTTGACTGATAAGTCATATAAAGTGAAGAGAGAAAATGTAAATATATATGTATGTATGCAAATAAATATTTATGTATGTTGATTTTTACAAGAGTATGATTAAAAGTGAAATCTCAGTAAATTTTACACTAGAGAGACGAATATAATCATATGGTTCAGTTAACAGAAGGTCGCTCCAACAAAGTGAAGATTTGACGCACTGTTTGGCAGCCGCGAGGTCCTGTTGGAACCATTTATCCGCTAATTGATTTCTATTGTCGTGGTGTCCCAAAAAATTATCTCTGTGAAATAAGACAACTAGCAGGGAACCTAAAGTTTGAGGTTAAAAATATACGAGAAATTTCTAAATTGGTTGGAAAAACTAGATATAGTAATCGAGGCATTATTAATCGATTCCGTGATGATGAAATATTACTTCTTTTAACTGGTCGCAATTTAGTGAAATGGATATATTCAATTTGCTAAGCTGTTTGTAACTCTCGAAAGGAAACGTCGGAGGCCTTATAAAGTATGTACATATGTATATAAATGATCAGTATGTCGAGGTCAGTCGATTTAGACACATCTGTCTGTCTATAAATCAATGAGTACTTCAGTTTCTGAGATATCGATATGAAATTTTGAACACGTCAGTTCTCACCAAAAAGCTGTCGAAATCGATATCAAAAAGCTATAGCATATAGCTGACAAACTGACCGATCCAACTCAAGTCCTTGCATGTGAAACCTTTTGATTTGATACTGTATTGCCACTAAACTTGTCGTATATTAATATTCAAATTATTACTAAAATGTCTCTTAAAATCTCTCTTAAAATACTCTCTTGGCCGAATATGCCACAGAGCCAGTGTTTGTATTTTTGCACTTTAACTGGTTAAGGTATATGGTATAAATTATCTTAACTATATATAGACTTACAAAGGGATTGTTGCTGACCGGTCCGCATAAACTGTTCTTTAGATAATCAGTTTGTTCCCATGTTCGACGCGCGTTATTGGCGAGTTTGCTTAGACTTGGACATCCAATTAGTGGTATGCAGTTGCCTTTATGCCCACTTGGGGTCATACACGACACATATTCTAAAAAATTTAAGGAATCATCAGCTCTTTGCTCATTTCTGCGTAAATTTTGCGAACATCATTAAAATTTATCATAAACGGTGTTATTTTATTCACCCGGGATTACCTCCCTACAAATAATTTTTTCAACAACTTTTATGAATCTATATACATACATATATTGTATATAGTACATACACATACGTATATATTTTTATATAAACATTTTCATTTCTCGTTTGTTTTCTTAAACTCTTTACACCTCGCACCCCCTTAGGAGGCTTGATAAAAATTTTTTCACATGTTGCCTCATAACAGGCGCAATTGATTTTCAACACTTTTTTAATAGTGATCAGTGCTTTTTTCGAAGAAAACGGCACTTACCACCTCTGACTCCCGTGATTACGCACAAAACACAAAATAATGAAATAGCTTTTCTAAGAAATAGTTCCATTTTTCCCCCGTATTAAAATTTCAACATTTAATGGTTTTCGTCCACCTCATTCAACGTTTCGAAATCAACTGACGTTCGAACATTTCCGACACTCTTTTATAAGAGGTTTTAGCAAATTTTGCGAAGAGTGTTTTTGCTTTACAGCGGTTGGGTTCCCTTATCAAGGCTTAGAATTATATGTACATTGTACATATGTATCGGGTGATTTTTTAAGAGCTTGATAACTTTAAAAAAAAAAAAAACGCATAAAATTTGCAAAATCTCATCGGTTCTTTATTTGAAACGTTAGATTGGTTCATGACATTTACTTTTTGAAGATAATTTCATTTAAATGTTGACCGCGGCTGCGTCTTAGGTGGTCCATTCGAAAGTCCAATTTTGGGCAACTTTTCGAGCATTTCGGCCGGAATAGCCCGAATTTCTTCGGAAATGTTGTCTTCCAAAGCTGGAATAGTTGCTGGCTTATTTCTGTAGACTTTAGACTTGACGTAGCCCCACAAAAAATAGTCTAAAGGCGTTAAATCGCATGATCTTGGTGGCCAACTGCCCATGCATCCCGAAAAATGCACTGTTTGGTGTGGTTTGTACGCTGGTGGAATCATTGGACCGTATTTTTTCAAAGATGCTGTTGGACGCAACGTTACGGTGAATGGCGATCGCTATCGTTCGATGCTAACAAACTTTTTGTTGCCAAAAATGGAAGAACTGAACTTGGTTGACATGTGGTTTCAACAAGATGGCGCTACATGCCACACAGCTCGCGATTCTATGGCCATTTTGAGGCAAAACTTCGGAGAACAATTCATCTCAAGAAATGGACCCGTAAGTTGGCCACCAAGATCATGCGATTTAACGCCTTTAGACTATTTTTTGTGGGGCTACGTCAAGTCTAAAGTCTACAGAAATAAGCCAGCAACTATTCCAGCTTTGGAAGACAACATTTCCGAAGAAATTCGGGCTATTCCGGCCGAAATGATCGAAAAAGTTGCCCAAAATTGGACTTTCCGAATGGACCACCTAAGACGCAGCCGCGGTCAACATTTAAATGAAATTATCTTCAAAAAGTAAATGTCATGAACCAATCTAACGTTTCAAATAAAGAACCGATGAGATTTTGCAAATTTTATGCGTTTTTTTTTAAAAAAAAGTTATCAAGCTCTTAAAAAATCACCCGATATATAAAATATGTCGCAGAGCTTTTTGGACAGTGGCGTAGCTGGGGGGGACGAATGGGGCCGTCGCCCCGGGTGCAACGTCTTGGGGGCGGCAAAATGATCTTCGCTGTTTTTTAAAACTCCAATTCGGGCAAAAATTCCTGCAAATTGGGTCAGAAGCGTACAAGATATAGGGCGAAAATGGGTTTTTTATGGCTTTTAATAAGATGTCTTGTAAATTTACTATCAATTTCCTCAAAAACCGTATTGTGAGAAGTTTGGAACTTCAGAATTTGCGTGGCCTTCCTAAATTTTATATACTTAATATCGAAGATATTTAGGTAGGTAGATAAAGGGGGGCGGCAGAACATCCTTGGCCCCGGGTGCCCGAAGTTCTAGCTACGCCATTGTTTATGGAGAACGATAATAGCGGAACGCATCTCAGTTTAGTCAGCTGGATTTTAATTTGTTTTTTTTTTCTTTAATTTCATCATAATTAAGCTCACAGTCCAGAATAAATTTTAGTAAGATTTGTTTTATTTAAGGTGGCAACATACGTCTTAAAATAAAGGGGAGCGTAAACGGAGGAAAAAGAGCGGCAATCGTCAGTTAAGTTGTAATGAATGAACCCACAAATAGAGAGTTAATTTTGAGCTAAGAGATTTTCAGCAAGAAGCAGTTAAATATTTCCACTGATATTGCATTATTGCAGACTCAAACCCCAGCCGTTTGCAATATTTTCGCCGACAAAAAATGCCCAAAATCCCCATTACAAATAATCTTTATCAAACGTGGTATCTTTTTAAAACTCTTACGAAAATTGTAAACAAAAAAAATCGAAATGATCCCAAAATAATCCCGATATCGAGACCCCAAAACTGCGTCACAAAATTGTCTACAACAGTGTAATCAAATCCAAAAATACATTCGCAAGATTGACAATTTCTTATCATCAAACTACGTGAGTTAATCTGGTGCTCTGAGTTATTCATTAATCTACTTACATATACGAGAGGCATCACATATAATAATGCAGTTGTAACGAAATAGTGAAAGGTGCAGTTTAGTGGGAAAAAATTAGTTGTCTTCCGCTTAGGACTGATAAGTACTTAAACCGAATTTAAATCAATGTGTGAAAAGAGGATATTTTCAACGAGATTCGAGAGTTATTAATAAACATAAGTATATAAACAAGTAAGGAAGATATAAGTTCGGGTGTAAACGGTCCAAAGTCAACTATAGATGCACACATATTCGATACCTAGGGGCTTGAATAGTTTTGTTTGAATTTGGAAAATTTTTGATTTCAAACTGGCGTACACTAAAGGCATTATTCGTGTAAAATTTTATTCCGTTATGTGTATTAATTGCTGCTCGCGCGGTTGTGATCCCATTTCACTCTTTACATAGGCATGTCGGAGGCATGTTAAATGTCGAATGGAAATCGGTGGCACGCCCATTGTCCCATTTTGACAGCGGCTTCAATAAAACCCTGTCATACTACCTCGGGGGTAAAATTTAAAGTTTCTGGTAAATCTGTGCTTATCGCGCTTTTAGTAGTTTTTAATAGTTCCATTATATGGAGAGTGGGCACGGTTATCTTGCGATTTCATTGGTGTTTACATTTTATTTTCATATTTTTAAAAAGTTGTGCAATAAAAATATTGAAATAATAACAATTTCTGCGCTGAGTCAGAAAGGGTAAAAATTTCGAATATCTGTGACGACTGACTACGTGTGTGAGAGGCGAAACGAACCCGCTATGGCTTTATCGCAAATAATTGCTGTGTATGCAACTCGTAGCAACGGATTAGAATCGTCGTACAGGGTGTTTTGTAGACATGTGCTTTTCCATAAGAAATGCATTTAATTAAATGTTATGATAAAGAATTTAGCTTTATTATAAACTTGAGAGTTTGCCATTATGTTCAAGTGACCGCCGTCTTGGGCTTATCTGCGTAGATAAGCGAACTCAAAAAACCGCATACAAATAAATAGTCTACATATATACAGTTTAGCGGTGTTAAATTGCACAATCTTGAGGACTATGCCACAGCCCTAAGTTTCCTTCAATAAATTGATTGTTTCGTCAGAGGTATAGCATGCAGCGCCGTCTTATTAGAACCAAGGGTCGTCCACATCAGCATTCTCCAGTTCAGGCAGAATAGGTCATTAATCACGGTTATATTGCGTTCCGCAATGATTATAACCGTATGACCGGCTTCATTTTTGAAAAAAATTTGCTTCTGTGCCCACAGAACTCACCGAAGATGTGGCGTCCCAACAATGGCTTGTGGATTATCATCACTTCAAATTCCCGTTCAACCAAACGTGAGCTTCATCGCTGAACAAACTTTTCTTGTGAAAATTAGATCGGTGGTTATCTACTTTTGGTCGAAATCTTTCACCACTTAACATAGTTCTGGAGTAAGTAGTATAAATTAAGCAGCAGCTATCTGAAACCAACTCCGAAAAAGTATTGCCTCATTGAGCACCACTTAACCTCGTCAGACGTACACTTGGAGATTTTACATTGCCGAAGAGTGAACGCAACTTATTAAGATAATAAGCAATATTTCAGTCGAGAGTCGTTAGTAGAATTCCGTGTTATAAATGCAGTATTCTAAATTTTGTCGGAACTTCCACAAGACAGAGGTTCCTTTGAATTTTTAGCTGATGTAGTTGTATTCTTGTAGAATCCGCCGAGGTGATCTAGTGACTGATGCCCAGAGCATTCTGAAATTATAGAGGGTACACTTCTCCAACCTGCCGAATGACAGTGAAAGCTTAACACCAGGAGATGGTGAACCAGATTCCCCAATCGATGACGATAGTGCGAACGTTCATTGCTTGACCATGAAGAAGTTCGAATAACAATTGCCCGCCTAAAGAACAACAAAGCGGCGAAGGCCCGATGGCTTGTCGGCCGAGCCATTCAAATACGTCGGCGACGAACTGATAAGGAGCATGTAACAGTTTCCTTGTAGAATGTGGTCGGACGAATGCATGCCCGCCGATTAGAATTTAAGTGTGCTCTGCCCAATCCAAAAAAAGGGAGACTACCGTGGTATGAGCCTCCTCAAAATCACATATAAGGTTCTATCGAGCGTATTGTGTGAAAGATTAAAGCCCACCGTCAACAAACTGATTGACTGACCAGATATTCACCTTGCACCAAATCTTGGAAAAGACCCGTGAAAAGAGGAACGAGACAAACCACCTCTTCGTCGATTATAGTAAAGCTGCTTTTGACAGCACGAAAAGAAGCTACCTTTATGCCGCTATGTTTGAATTTGGTTTCCCCGAAAACCTAACACGGTTGTGTAAACTGACTTTGAGCAATACCAAAAACTCCGTTGGAATCGGGAAGGACTTCTTCAAGCCGTTCGATACAAAACGCGATTTCAGCCAAGCGCCTCCTTTTTTTGCGACTTCTTCAATCTGTTGCTGGAGAAAACAATTCGAGCTGCAGAACTTAATCGTGCAGGTATAATTTTCTATAAGAGTGTACATCGGCGTATGCCGGTGATATTGATATCAATGGCTTCAACAACCGCGCCGTTAGTTCTGCTTTCTCCAGAATGGATAAGGAACGAAGCAAATGGGTCTGGTAGTGAACAAGGGCAAGACGAAATATCTTCTGTCATCAAACAAACATTCCTCGCCATGTCGTCCGTACGGATGAAAACACTCCAGCTCTTCCGGGGAAACAGAGGAAGACCTTCACTCCATTGGAAAGACCAGGTGGAGAAAGACCTAAAAACAGGGTCTTGGAATATTAACGAACTAATTTCTTTAGCAAAAAAAAACTCACAAAGATACCCGAAACTTTATTTTTCTATCCACTGTTCTTTATTTTCTTAACTAGCGTGAACTATCGAACAATTAAAGTTTAGGTAGTCGTTAAGTTTTCTGAAATTTCCTAAGCTTCTGTGACTATTATAGACGTTTTATTGTTTGCATCAGAGGTTTTTATCAAGATAAGCTCTCTTTAATTTTTCTCAATTCTGTTCTCTCGTCGTTCTTCTCTTGTCTGTGTGGGGAATTGCACCCATGGACCATCACGTCGTTAGGGATCTAACATATTATTTATTAAACCAGGTAATACAAGCCCTTACTTCCGTGAAACATAGAAATGATGAATCTAGGCTTTTTGCTGACCTTTCTGCTGGTACTTTTGTTCGCCAAAGAAATATGTCCTAACGAAACGACAGAGCAATTCATTATCTATATGGATGTACACAACGATATCGATAATTTAATTCATTGGGGCAACAATTGCGAAGCAAAGCTAACTACATTAGAACAGTAAATATGTACAACAACTGCAATAATTTGAGCCACAATTGATTGTACTTTCTATAAACAGAACTGTAGTGGAAACCATACAATCGAGAGAGAGGTCGAATGAAAAATATTTGGAAACATTGAAGAAATTAGAATATTTGGAGCACACTGTGAGCAGCTATGAATTAAAGATGAACACTCTGGAACATAACATACAGAGGTGAATATTATTAAAAAATGTATTTATACTTTTTATAAACACTACAATTTTTATATATATTTGGTGCACAGCTTAATTTCGGGATCCAAGCAAGTTGAGGAGGAGCTAAGAAACACCATTCATATGTTGAGTGCGACAGTATCAGATTTAGCATCTAAGTTTTCGCTTTTGCACAGGTAAAATTAACTTTTACGCTCTTCTACTGTATATAAGTACATATAAATAAATATTTGTCGAGATTGAAAAATGTTTTGTTGGCAGATCGTTTGTTGGTAAAGCAGTGTAGAGTGTGGTAAAGAGCTCCAAATTAGGGTCGATCTTTCAATCAAAATCAAACAACAAAATCTGGCAATACTAAGACTTGCAAAACTAATCAAAAATTAAATTTTTGGACCTTCGAATAACAATATTGACAAATAAAAATGTTTTCCATACAAATACTTGATTTTGATCGGTCAGTTCGAACGTTGTCTTATACAATAATCTATGGCCAATTTCTTGTCAGTTGAAAGAGTTTTATATACAAGGACTTGATTGTGATCGGCCAATTTGTAAGAAAGCTTTATGCTATAGTGTCCGATATCGGCAGTTCTGACAAAGGAGAATTTTTTTCAAGAGGAACGTGTTCTATATTTAAGATCGATATCTCAAAAACTGAGGGACTAGTAGAATAGACCCTTATATAATGGGTTGTCAAAAAAGTCTTGCGGTATTTTTATTGAATTTTTTTTTATTGAAATTGAAATGAATTTTTGATGACTCATGTCCAGCTCTTGACCGATGCTACGGCTGCTCCTATGCCGGTCTCTTTCGACCAATTCAGCGATTTCCAGGCCTTCCGGAGCGTGGCGCATCTTCGAACACCTCTACACCAGAACGAAAACGTTGAAATCATCGTTGGGCGGTGGTAATGGAAACTGTATCGGATCCATAAATTGCACAAATTTTATTGGCGGCTTGAGATGCTTTTTTGCCTTTATCGTAGTAGTACTGTAAAATATGACGTATTTTCTCTTTATTTTGCTCCATGTTTGCGACGCTATAACTCACGAACGACTTAAAAGAAACGACAATCAATCAAACACGTGTTAGCGCGTGAAATGATCTTTCCAAAAAGGTATAGCATGACCCGATGCGATGAATAAAACTAGAACTACGAGCTTTCAGCGCCAACTAGTGAAAATACCGCAAGACTTTTTTGACAACCCATTATATAATCTATGAAAATGTTCTTCCGCAATTCCGACCCTTTTCGGCAGATGTTTTCACACAAAGGCCTCAATACGGCCAAATAGATCGCCTTATTAACCGTCTGCTCCTCCGGAACAAATTCATGATGCTTCAAAACACGAATATCGAAAGAAACAATGAGCATCACCGTGATTTTTTAGTCAAAGGTCGTCCAGAACTTGGCATGTCATCAACGATCTCTCGACCGTGTTTGAAGGCTTTGTAGCACTTGTTGGCTTGTGTTTTTGATAAAACTGAAACGCAAAATTTGAGAAAAATTGTTTGTTCGATATTTTTATCCATTGTAAAAATCGCAATGACCTGTACCGACTTAAGCAGCTGTTGTAAGCAAACTACTTGACAGACAACGCTCATATTTGGCATAAGTAGTAGTTCAGGACATTCCTACCAACTTAGCAAAATACATCCTTTTGAAATATCATTTACACGGGGAATTTAATTACAATTTCCGGGTGCTTTTTTATCACAATGTATGTATATGAATACTCTTTTGGGTGTTATAAAGTTCGTGACAATCTCCATATACCGTATCCAGGCTATCTGTCCTTTACCCTCCCTATAACGAAAATATGGACTTTACTTCGTCTAGTTGACTTTAAGTGAACTTTTTATGGAATGAAACATCCATTAACTGTAAGAAGAGCACTATTTCCTTATGCTTTAAAATATCGGCATCCGCTTGATTTTAACGTAAAATATTCCTCCAATAATGTTGATGAAGACAAAACTCCTTAAATTTTACGTATACAAGTATATAAGCATGAATGCAAAATAAGTGAAAATGAGTGACGTCAGCAGCTTCGTTTGATGACTTTGTCATTCGGTGCTTTCCTTGTACACTCTTTGTTACATTTAGATACACTATTGCGAACCACCGTTAAATTGCAGATCCGCCACGTTGCCGTTTATATTAATTTTATTATATTTCTTTAGGGATCGTCCATTGCCAGAAAGAGAGCGTCCTTTTAAGACTCCCAGCACTACATTCGGAGAGCGTCGGTAAGTATGAATGTTTGTCCATATAAAATTAAACCGCAAATTTTCTAGCGTTTTTTTTTTGTATTGACAAATGTGCGATTTCTAGTCCAACATCATTAGTACCGCCAGTAACATATGTACCTCCACCGAAAGTACCAACAGCAGGGCGCCTGGCTTCACAAGGTAAGCAAATAACTGTATTTTTCGCAAATATTTCCACTATCAGTATCAGTAATCCATGTGGATATACCTTTATCTATGTATGTATGTATATTTTTAGTTTGTGAAGAAATTGAAGGAGCGTTGCAATCGAAAGGCATTCAGCGGTTCGTGTCAGGAATTCATCCTTCCCTGGCTATCGTTGAAAGGAAGTTGCGTCGGTCTAGTTCTTTTAGATGTACGGGGGCTTTGATTGGTCAACGCTTTGTTCTAACTTCGGCCCGTTGTTTATACGCAGGTGGGGCAAACTTTGTGCGCTTGGCAAATCGCAGTGATAAAACAAGCGCCATGGGAAAGAATATTAAAGTAATATTAAGAATATATTCTGTCTAACTATGTATGTACCAACGTATGTATGCTTGTTTATTTCTAGAAAACGCATATACATCCCAAATACGCTAACAGAAAGAACAATGTAGGCGTGATCGAACTGGAAGGCGATGTGGAGTACTCTTCGCTCGTGTATCCCAGCTGTTTATACACTGCTGCAACAATTTCAATAGCTAACGCCGAGGTTTTTTACACACAACATCAAGGTAAATACGCCGTTAGAAATAAACCACAAAACGACTTAAAATTATTTTCTATGATAAGTTTTCCAGACACTTACGTCTATATATATAGGAACTAGCCATTCAGTTTTTGTGATGTCCGTCTGACAAGTCCATTTCTCCAAAAAAAAACTGCATATTTGGCCGAAACGCCTTTATCGACCGACTATAGGATATAACTGCCATACAAACTAACCGATTAAAAACAAATAATCTGAGGCAGTGCTCCAATCTTCCTACAAATTGTTCAGGTTAGACCACTTTAACATATAGCTGCCATACAAACTGACGATTTAATCAAGTTCTTGTATCAGATAGGGGCACTATAGCTTACATAGGGTAGTCGAAAAAGTCTTTTCGTATTTCTAATCAATCTTCAATTTATTTTTTTTTTATTTACAATTTTACAACATTTTGGTCGAGCACTTTTTGCCATTTTTCCACTAGAGACATTATTGCATCAGTACAAAACTTTCCTGGTTTCTCGGCGAAAAAGTGCGATAAGTAATTTTCACAGGCTTCACTTGAAGTCAACTTTACACCATTAAGGAAGTTCTGCATTGACCGAAATAAATGGTA
This sequence comes from Bactrocera neohumeralis, assembly GCF_024586455.1. Lineage (NCBI taxonomy): Eukaryota > Metazoa > Arthropoda > Insecta > Diptera > Tephritidae > Bactrocera > Bactrocera neohumeralis. The sequence goes on along the minus strand of NC_065919.1, from coordinate 27,558,282 downwards.
GTCCGATGTTACAAGGTCAGAGCGATAAGGTAGAAGCATCAAAACTTCCCAGTTTTTGCCAAGTCATCAAAGACGTGTGTAGTCTAGCGTTGTCCTAATGGAGGACGAAACCCTTTCTGTTGATCAGTTCTGGACGTTTTTTCGATTAGTTGCTTCAATCTCATCAGTTGTTGACAGCAAAATGTAGAATAAATCGTTCAACCAGGCTGGAGCAGCTCATAGTGAATGATTCCCTTCCAATCCCACCAAACACTTACCATAACCTTTCGAGGCGTCAATTCTGGCTTTGCGACCATTTGTTGAGCTTTACCACGCTTGGACCATTATCTTTTTCGCACATTATTGTCGTATATGATCCACTTTTCGTCTCCTGTTAACATTCGCTTCAGAAATGGTTCGATTTCATTTCGTTTCAGCAAAGAATCGCAGATCTTAATTCGGTCCATTAAATTTTTCACAGACAATTCATGTGGTACCCAAACATCAAGCTTATTTTTGTAGCCGGGCTTTTTTAAATGGTTCAAAACCGTTCGGTGATGAATATTAATATCCTTAGAGATGTCATGGCTGCTTATGTGACGGTGCTGGTAAATCTTTTCCATAATTTCGTCAACTTTCTCAACGATAGGTCGACCAGAGCAAGGTGCAGCTTAAAGTCTCACTTTCCAACACTATATGTGACCTGGTCTACGGAAAGGGGGCTTAGGTGTCAAAAAAAAGGAGAACAATTAATGCGATAACGAGAAACTGACGATTATTTTTAACAGCTTTTCCCAGAAAACTAGTTTTCACACGTTAGCTCCCTTTTCGTAGACCAGGTCACATATAGTACGACACAATGTGAGTGGTAGCACTGGAGATATACGACTGCAACGACATCTATTGACAAAATACGAAACGACTTTTTCGACTGCCCCGTAAAATATATTTTTGTGGTCAAATTCAAGAGAAAATCTTATACCTTTTATGCTATGCACCTTTGAAGGATATTACAGCTGCAGTGCAGCCAAAGTTAATGTTTTTTCTTGTTTTGCTTGAGTCAAACTTTATAAATTGTGTCTATTAAATTTATCAAATTTTCTGAAAATATTTTTTTTTTAATATTTGACAACCCATTTCAGAATTTTTTGGCGATTGTTTGCATTTGATATGATTTCAATTTCATTCCAGATTCGATTTTGTCACAAACATTGCAGGAATTGCGCGGTCAAATTGTCCCGTACTCAAATTGTGCGACATTCGCTGAGTCTCACGCGCAAGATCCATATGAGGACTCGTTAATATGTGTACGTTATTACAATGCTTTGGATTCGTCTTATAGCTCCTCCCAGGGTCCGTTATTTTTCACCCAAAAGGATGTGTTAGGTAAAGAGCGCATCATTGCGGTGGATTCGGAGAACTCTCTTCGGAACGAAGTTTATATGGCGCAGAAGCTCACAAAGGTGTATGATCATTTGGATTTTATTGAGAGTGTAATGAGGAGTTGATTTTATTTGTTATTCTAATTAGATTAACTTTGATTGCTTGGAAATAAACTTACATATGTAGATATATATGCACTTAGCAACCATTGCGTTAAAATTAGTACTAACAACGAATCGACAATTATATCTCAGTTTTTTCCCTCGGAAACAAGAGGTACTTTGCTTTGTGGATTCAATGCTTCACTACCGCATGCCAATCATATCCTCGATCATCAATAATAGATTCCAAATGAGAGGAAACATACTTCTTAATCGAATATGAAATACTATTCTAGTATTAAGGTGAACTTGTTTTACTGATTTATAAATATATAAAAATCGGTTGCCATGAGTGCGCTAAGGATTTTGTGTAGAACAAATTTGACTGATATTTCTGGCCGATTCCAATGACATTGTTGCAATGGAAATTTGCAGCAGCTTCTATTTCTTACGATGTTATGCTGTTTCCAACAACCCTTAAGTGTAAAAATTTATTAAATATTATTAAGTATACCATCCTATTGCAAATTCCTATATACGTGAAAACGTTTACTGACTACTTTGAATTCAGTAGGGATAACTCAACAAGCCTGAGTATCGAAGAGAGAATACAAAGCGCCAACATGTTGTACCCGTCCCTAATCAAACTGTTCAAATAAAAATTACATATTCAATAGACAATGTAAAATAGACATTCGATCAGTATTATGCTACGGAGCAGAATCCAATCAAGAATTCTACTTGAAAAGGACAAAACCGACTTTTAAATGTGAATATTAAGACAATAGAGCGTAGAAGAAAATTGTAGAGCCAACACTACAGAAAGGGAATGATTGCGGTCAAGGTGGATTGAAAAGCTCGAGGAAGATATGAAGAAGATTGGCATGAAAAATTGGAAAGAAACTGCTAATCACCAAGATCTCTGAAGGTCGCATGTGCAACAGCCAAACTTACAAGGAGCTTTAGCGCCAAAGAAGATGATATTAGGTATATATATAGGGGTTAGGGAAGCCCATACCGCATTTTCGACATCAGAATACATTATTACCAGGAAAATACGTTCTCTCAATATTATTAAACAAAATCGGTTTCGATATTGCTCTAGTCCTCAAATACCCGATAAAATGATTTGATTATGCAATTGTTTCCCTAGTTCCCTTTAAACATATAGTATATAACCCATACGAGTAGTAGAAATTGCGAGACTAAAAATGTGAGGCTGTGCACGATCTTCGTTCTTCCTTAATTATTTACATTGCTATCTATGCATGTACATACATATGTATGGAAAGGCTGGTATGCCACCCAAATATGAGAGATGGTGCTTATTATCTATCAGTACACTTTACCCTATTATCATCACCCATCATTGCTACGCGCTGCTTTTGACACTTAAGGTCAGTTATTAAGAATTAATCGCTATTTTGTGCCCACTGCTCCTCCTATTCTCTCCTCTACTCACGCGAGGAACGTGTTTTAAGTTCAGTGACAGTCGATAGAAAAAATAGCTTTCTAAAAGCTTTGACTTGTTGGTTAGCAAATACTTGTATGTCATCATTTTTTCTTGCTTATGTCAATGACGTCATGACGCAAGTCACAAATCAGATTGTGTGACGCCTTGCGCCTAATGCATAGCTGCTGCGGTTATTCTGCGTCAAAGCTCTGCTCGCTTCTTTTGTCAACAATTTTTGCGGCGCATCAGCATTTCATAATTATAGAAAGTGATAAATTTAGACATTTGCTCTGCATTCTTATTGCTTTAATTAGAACAAATAATGACGTCAAAGCGGAAAATACTAGCGGACTTTTAATAAATATAATAATAGACGAACTTGTTTGTCACAATAAGGTGACTTGAAATACGCAAGGCAATGCATAATAATTGCTATTGTTATTGGAAGTGATAGTGATATTAAGAAACCCTTTTGGTAGAAAAAGAAAGATATTGAATGAAAATATGAGGTACTGCGACTGAACGGTAGATGTCCTGTCATCGATTTTCATACGTATAGTATATGTGATGTGGATGAAATAATAAGAATGCCCGAGGAGTTGACTCGAAAGAGTTCGAGAGATGGCTTTGAAGGATGCTTGTATAATTTAAATGTATGAGTGCATTTTGTCTGTCTAGGCTGCAATAGAAAGAAATAGTGAAGGACTCATTTGGTGTTTACAGTTGTAAAGTATATTCTTCTGCCAATTTTTTACTTTGTCTTCCATTTTTAATAAAATTGAATTGCTTGCGTTTTTGGTAGTTATTTTGACAAAAGTATTCTACTGAAGATAGATTGCGTATTCTCTTACAATACCTACCTGTTGTCAAAGTAAAATATTTGTAGTTGTAGTGACGTATTGTTCAACGTGTTGAAAAACGACACCATAACTACCAAAAGCTCTGTCAGAATAGGGAGGGACCTTTCCGAGCCGTTCGATACCAAACGAGGCTTTAGACAAGGCGATTCCACATCGTGCGACTTCTACAATCTACTGCTAGAGAAAACAATCCGAGCTGCAGAGCTTAATCGAGCGGGTACAATCTTCCATGAGAGTATACAGCTGCTAACGCATACCGATGATATTGATATCAATGACATCAACATCCGCGCCGTTAGATCTGGCTTCTCCAGACTGGAAAAGGAAGCGAACAACCAGTCGTTGCACTCGCGAATTGGCTCCCACGTCACTATTGGAATCATAACTTCGAAGTCGTAGATGATTTCGTCTATCTTGGAATCATCATCAACACCAACAACAACGTCAAACTCCAAATCCAAGGCAGTATAACTATTGCCAACAGTAGCATCTGTTGGTTGGACTGAGTCGTACTGAGTAGGCAATTGAGAAATAAAGTCCTCTCTCGACCAACAAAGACCAAACTCTTTAAGTCACTCACTATTCCCGTCCTGCTATATGGTGCAGAGGTATGGACACGAAACATCTGATAAGTCGACGTTACGAGTTTTTGACATATTTCAGCGAATTAAGAGACCGCGGCTACGTTGGCTAGATCATGTGGTCCGAGTGGACGAAAACACTCCAGCAATGTATTCGACGCAGTAGCAGGGAAAAAAGCAGAGAAAAAGGAAGACCTACACTCCGTTGGAAAGACCAGGTGGAGAAGGATCTAGCTACACGACTGGCGCACTGTTGTAAACTCGGCTGTGACCCCATAAGCGGGGTCTATGTCAATAAAGAAGAAGAAGAAGTTGGTATGGTTTTCGAGAAACTATGGTACTTATGTTTGTTCGAGCAGATCGGCGTGAGACACGAAAACTAACACACATTATTTTAATATGAAGAAAATGTCAGCCGAAAGTTATCATATTATGTTGGAAGTTTCTGGTGAACAGGCTCTAGCTGACTGAACGTGCAAAAGTGATGATTTTGTTTTTAAAGACTATGAAGTGGAAGATGATGAGCTCGCGGAATCTTTGGAAGTTAGTCACGCAGCCATTTCAGAATGTTTAAAACCAGTCGAATTCATTGAAAAGCAAGGAAATCGGGTACAACACGTTGAAAATCGATTATACATATGTGAAACCTGACAAAGCAGCTAACTCGACGGCAAAGTCGAATATCCATGACCTCGAAGGAAATACTCTGTACTTGGTCGGATCAGAAGAAGGTGCTGTTCCCACCGACAACAACTCAAATTGAAGCGCACGATGGCCAAAAAATGCCCGCAATTAAGAATTAGACATGGGCTAGTAATTTTCATCATGACAGTCTTCAGCCTCATATTGCAAGACTGACTAAAAACTATTTGGTAAGCAGCGGTTGGTAAGTTTTGAATCATCTGGCTTATAGCCCAGACCATTTCACTTCTCACTATATTTATTCCGATCAATGGATCCTTATCGAATTCGGTTCACAGCAGGACATCATATCAAATATTAGCCTGATTACCGGCACTGTTGTTAATGTTTTTCTTAAATAAACGTTCAAATTATTGAAATAATCACACTAATATAACGGGTATATAACCCCTTAACCTCAATTGCCGTATGAATGGGATCCATGTTTTTTTATTCTGTAGAACATTAATTTGGGCTGAGCTTTTGATCTCACACTCTTTTATTAAAACAATATCGGGTGTAGCTCGCAAAGGAGCAGCTTGCAGAGGAGTCGTCTCTCAGCCAACTTTTTCATCAGAGTTTCCCGAAACTAAAGTCGGTTGAGGCTAAACGTAGAAATTCGCTCACAGAACAAAAGACACTTCGATCAAAGGCATGGCAGCAGTGTTTGGAGAGTTCGAAGGGATTTTTCTGTGGAAACGGAGTAACGTGCCCCGTCGAAACTTCGTGTGATGATACCTTAACACATTGAGGACGGCGCAGTTTTTAGTAGTCAGTTTCATCTGGCGGTATGAGGGTATTTTCATCTTCTTCAGAAGAGGAAAGTGACCGTTAAGATTCGGAAAAAAGTGATGATGACACAGAATGGTTTTGATGCCAAATTATTTTTTATTTTATTAAAAAAAAATAGATCTGAATCAAAGACAGCGTGACCCACCGGTGGGTCACGCCGCCAGATGAAACATAAGTGCATGACCCACCGGTGGGTCACGCCGTCCTGAACGTGTTAAGTATATGATTAAGTATTTCTGAAATCATGCAAAACTATTTTGGTGAGCTCTTCTTCTAACAACCGCTAACGGTTGTGCTTGTTTTGTGTTGTTGTTGTGCAAATTTCCACTCTAAACTTAATTAACGGCACCGCCTTATCGCACAAATTATTATCTTGATAAATTGCAACTTTTACAAACTGTTATGAGGCACGTTGCCAAATGCCGATCATAAATTTGATACCCACTTTTGGTGTTAACAGCAATTTTTTGCATTTTTACACCGATTCACACGTTCGAATTTTGTATGTTGCTGTGCACACCGGACCCCTGGCCGTGCCATGCACTGACTACGCGACCAACTGGTCGTAAAACGGCATTAGTGGCAACAGCGGCAACAACAATATGGGGCGAGCCGAGCAAACCTCTTTACGCATAAAATGGAAATTCGCCACAACAACAACAACAACAACAAAAACATGCAAATTTTTAATTAGTCAACGCATATTTGCATAACTAGCTGTGAATGCTACAACAAAAACATGCCAACAAACAGACAGACAAAACAGCAATGAGCAACAACAAAGCAGGCGGCAAGTTGGTAATTGCCTAGCGATAGGCAAGCTTACAACAACAACACAAAAGTCAAGCAATTACCGAACGCAACTGCTAACGGTGGCCAACTGTTGCTGCTGCTGCCGCTGCCGTCTTGTGTGCGTGTGCGACCGAGTGTTTTGCGCACGCGCAGTAAATTTGCCGTATAAGCAACAACAAGGCAGCATTTGAATCGCAGCAACTTTTCCAACAAAATGGACACTAAAAAATACTTGAAAGTGCGGCTTTATGATTGTGGCGGTGAAGAAAGAACCGCGAAGAGTCGCTGATAAAAACGCAGGAAAATATCCGTGAAAAGAACACGAAGTAAAGGTGAAAGGAGTACATCGCACGACAGACTAAGACAACACAAACAGCAACAAACAAAAATGGTTGAAAATAAAAATTGTTTGCGGAATCGAACAAAAACGCGCACCTGATTAGTTGCAATCAACAACTGCTTACGCATTTGCCGTAGGGTAGAGGCACAAGGAAAACCTAGGTAAATATTTTACGGCGACAACTCTATCAAAAATAAATATAAAATTCTTTTCTAATGTGGTAACTCATTACATAACCTAATATGCAAGTTCTAGACGAGGGTTTCGGCAAATCTTCTCTTACGCATGCTCGTTAAAGCTGTTTCTCTCTAACCATGGGAAGCTCAATTCCTGTCGACAATCGACGATCCTTTGTGGCCTTTGGCGCACGAATCTGCACCGTAAACGAACCAAAACATAAAAAATAACTGTCTTGACCCTCGCTCTATTCTTTCTAAAAAAAAAGAAAATTAGGAAGATGTGTGTTTAGATCTTGACGCAAGTGTATATCAATGTTTATGGTAACAGCGCTGTTTTCCTCTACAATCAGTGCGATATGGAAAAAGCGTTACGAAGATCTTACACCTATGGGTCGAGACAAATCTAGATAAATCAGAGTACTTGTAATCCCCTCAAGGTTGGGTTTTAATTGTTCCTTTAAGGTGAGATGGATCTATAACATTAGATGTAGATGGAGAGGAGGTTTTGTTGCAAAAAGGATACTATCTCAATTTATACCGAAGGGTCCAAAATGGACAGCGGAGTAGGGACAACAGCGTCGATCTTGATATCTCTATCTCTCTATCCGTCTACCAAACTCAGCTGGTATTTTCCAAGCGGTAGTACGAGAAATAGAGTAGGCCTGAGGAGCTCTTCCGCAGAATACAGAAAGCTTCAATCTACACAGATAGCCAGGCGGCATTGCTAGCCAAAAATTAATTCCAGCGCAATCAACACATGTGAAAGGTTTTAAGCACACTGACAGGCCAACTCTACTTATCCAAAATTTGAGCTCCTGGTCACAGGAACATTTTCAGCAACGAAAAAGCTAAGTAAAAGGCCTCTCCAAATGAATCCGAGTCAGAGATAATACCGTGCGTGCTGGGAACGATCAAAAGAGAGCTTAATACTCACTTTGAATAAATAGCTCAGAGCAGATATAAGTCTCTAACAAAATACGATATAGCAAAGCATATACGGCGTAAATATGACAACACTTGGACTAAGGATCTATCAAAAAGGTCCAGGAAAAGTATAGGCAGACTTACAGCTACCATAACAAGGCATTTGGAAAAGATGCGTTAAAAATGGGAATGCCCCATAATAATTTTTGTTGCAGCTGTAAACTTGACGAGCATAAGGAAACAGTGATTAGTTCTATCACAAAACCCACATAGAACTTTTCGAATTCATCAGGCGTCAAACCTTGAAAACCCATCTACAGAAACCATAACGAAGATAAGTAGTTTCATTGACGACTCCAAAGTGTATCAAAATAAAGCACGTAGCGCTAATTGAGCACGAAAGGGCTGCACTCCAACTTATCTACCTACTTGTCATCATCCTCGTTTATACTAGGTGCTGTATAATTGTCATAATAAGCGACCTCTAAAATGTGACCATTGGAATAATTCTTTATCATCAAGTTTATGTCTACTTTTTATTATCCCAGCGTCAATAATAAATCGGGTCGTGAAAGGGAAGAAATTATTTCCGTTTTTATTCAACCCTCGATATACTTTTATGAAAAGGATTAAGTTGACACAAATGGTGAAGAAGATGAGAGGAACTCCACTCGTCTTGAAGTTAATTTAAAACACAGCGTCTCAGTTTTGAGCCTCAAATATGTACTATATATTAATATACTGTGGGCAAAAAAGAGTCAGACTTTTTAATTTAAATTCCCATTTGTCGAAATATATTTCTGCTGGTAAAATTGAATGTCTCTGGCGTATTTAGTTAATGATTTATCGCGCTTTTAGTAGTTTTTAACAGTACCGTTATATGGGGAGTGGGTGGGATTATCCTCCGATTTCATCAATTTTCGCACTGTCGTTAGAAGTTTATATAAGATATGTACTCAGCCAATTTGGTTGCTGTAGCCTAAGTGGCTTAGAAGATATATACATTAAACTTGTTAGAGGCAGGGTCACGCCCACTTTTTAAAAAAAATTTCCCCATAGGTACCCGGTCATTTAATTTAGAGGATACGTACAACCGTTAGGTGAACAAACTGTAATACTCTTTAGCAAGTAGTTACAGGAGTATAAAAAGAGATCGGAATTATGGGCCGACAACCACGATAATGCACCGTTGCATTAATCTTTCGCCAAATTCAAACCAATATCGTGCCGCAACCAGTGTATTAGCCTGATTAAGCTCCTTTTGACTTCTGGCTACTCAGCAAGCTCAAACCACCGCTCTGGGGAAACCGTTTTGATCCAATTGAAGGCATTGAACGTTAATCGTTACGCACATTGAAGGCTATTCCGGAAATTGACTTTCACAATTGTTTCGAGGATTGGAAAAGCCGTTGACACAGGTGTATTGTGACCAAGAGGGATTACTTTGAGGGGGACGACGTAGATTTTGATAAATAAATTAAAAATTTTGAAATTATGAAAAAAATGTACTATTTTTTGCTCATACTAGTAGTATGTACACGCTTACACAAACAATTTAAGTTTGGTAAAAAATATGGAGAGAAAACCTTCTCCAAATAACGGAGGAAGAAGCCGTGTCGGTTAGCAGATTAGTGACAGAGAAATTGGTAAATAAAATGCGCAAAATAATTACAGTCTGTTGCACACGCACTCGTTGAGCAGCATTTGTTCACAGGTTGTTGAAATCTATATTTTTGTTGTTGCTGCTATTACTGCTGCAGCTCTGTCGCACAGGTGGACAGCACATTTAGTGGCAGAAGCGAACCGCGCGCGCACCTTGTAACGTGCGTTTGGAGCTTAGACGGACGACTCGAGCCGACAGCCACTCACTGATTTTAATTATCGGCACATTACATCAGTGAGCCGAGTGAGCGCATCTGTGTAACGTGCAACGCAACAATGACAGCAACAACAAATCACAAAAATTAACATCTACCCGTTGCTGCCTCTGAGTAATCAAAGAAGCAAAAAACGAGTAAAAGACGAAATGACAAAATAAAAACAGAAGATTACACATGTTGCATGCAACATTAGATGTTGTTTTTGTAGCCACACGGCGCTCCTCCGTGCATTTGCCTGTCATTAATTTCGCGCATTCACGCATTTTGCAAAACGAATCTTTGCAGCAGGTAGCGCCTTATTTGACTTGCCTAGTAAGAGTTTTCGACGCAACTGTTTTTCCCGTTTTTAGTTGCCTTGCATTTCAAGCTTTTTTATTCCAACGAACTTTCCTTTCTACGATTTGCGTTGCGTGTTTTTGCGTCGATTGTCGAATTGCTCTTTGGTGTGTTCGATGAACAATTGTTTTTGTTGTTATTGATTATGCTTATATATTACTTTCTCGTCGCAATTTAGTTGCAAGGAAAGCTATTCTCTGATCTACTTTAAGTCATGTGCCTTTTGGGTCCGTAAGGAGGGAGTAAATTTAATCTAATTTCTGATGTTATATTGTTTTTTGTTTTCTTTACTGGCTGATGCCTTTAGATCAAAAGAGAGCAATTTCAATTCTCATTTGGGGAAAGTTTCTCTCTGATTCACATTACTAAAAATAGCTATCAGAATCAGAATAAAAAATTTCGTAAACGAAATTAACCGACAAACTTTCTTAGTGATCGTAAACAAACAATCAGCTCTTCTCTTTATATTCCGAGCAAACCTTATATGCCCTAAGTTTGTCACGAAGTGTGTAACACTCAGAACGAAACATCGGATACCCTATGAAGTATACATATACATATGTATATTTACATATATTATTAATGATCAACGTTTTGAGCTGAGTCGATTTGGCCATGCTCGACCGTCTGTTCCTCTGTTGTTCTGAAGCTTAGCACACGTCTATTTCTCCCCAAGAAGCTGCTCATTTGTTCGAACCGCCGATATTGGATCACTATAGGACATAGCTGCCATACAAACTGAACGATGAAAATTCAGTTCCTGTTTGGAAAACTTTTTATTTGACAAGATATCTCTACGAAAACTGACCGTTTTTGTATGTAAACCCTGAACCAAAAAGTTTTTTAAAGAAGATAACTGAACTATATTTTCAAAATCTGCATTCTAATTATTCTTAGTTGGTTGCGGGATATAGCTTTTCTAGTTTTGGTCAATAAATTTGGTGAAAAAAAGCTCGTAATATTTTTCCAAGTGTTGGATAAGTTCAGCGATTAGTTCCTCTAGCCCAACCTCTCTTCTCTTTCGAACATTACAAAAAAGGTAATATTCCAATTATCACGTCTTACGTTTCATTACCTTCTTACTAATAAATAAAAAATCCGATCTAGATCTATAACTCAGTATCCCCATGGTACCTTCTGTGGTCTACCATAAAATTTTCTCTTTCGTGGTACTCGTATCCAACAAAACGAGTTAAATTCATATTCAACCTTGGAGGAAGCTAATGTCCTTGAAAATCTGTTTCGAGCAACCTGCTGGAGTTAGGGTGATTATTATCACTTCTTGCTGTCGATGACATTGTAATTGTTCCCATTATAATACTTAGTGTCTGCCGGACTACAAGCGCATTCCGGCGTATGAATAAGCCTGTGAGATTACAAAGAACCAGTAGGTCAATGTAGTATGGCGCGACAGCCGGCCAGTATAACTGAATACTTAATGTTTATAAGACAAAGCCGTGCATGCTGTTCATAATATCAGCGGATTATGAATTTAATGTTAGTATTATATACAATACTATCGAATCCGCTGAGACCAAGTACAAGGGGACTAAAAGGCAATACAAAATTATTTGTTCGAACTTTTAGAACTGTACAGTTAACCATCATTGAAAATCGATTTTTATCTACAAAACCTTTTTATACTCTCGCAACAATGTTGCTAAGGAGAGTATTATAGTTTTGTTCACATAACGGTTGTTTGAAAGTCCTAAAACTAAAAGAGTCAGATATAGGGTTATGTATACCAAAGTGATCAGGGTGACGAGTAGAGTTGAAATCCGGATGTCTGTCTGTCCGTCTGTCCGTCCGTCAATTTTTTTTGGAAAAGTGGGCGTGGCCCCGCCCCCTACCAAGTTCTTTGTACATATCTCGGAAACTACTATAGCTATGTCAACCAAACTCTACAGGGTCGTTTTCTTCAGGCACTTCCATATACAGTTCAAAACTGGAAGAAATCGGATAATAACCACGCCCACCTCCCATACAAAGGTTATGTTGAAAATCACTAAAAGTGCGTTAACCGACTAACAAAAAACGTCAGAAACACTAAATTTTACGGAAGAAATTTCAGAAGGAAGCTGCACCCAGGATTTTTATAAAAATTGAAAATGGGCGTGGCCTCGCCCACTTATGGACCAAAAACCATATCTCAGGAACTACTGCACCCTGATGACATCTACGAAATATGGGTGAAATCGCTTCACAACCACGCCTTCTTCCAATATAACGCTATTTTGAATTCCATCTGATGCCTTTTCTGTATAATACGAGTATATATGTACTTTAGGAACCAATGATGATAGCGAAATAAAACTTTACAAAAATACGGTATTTGAAAAATAGCGGCACTGCAAGCTCTCGAAAACATATTTTGGTTAAAATTCTAAGAACAATATATCTTTTCCGTGTTCAGATAATAATGAACGTGTTTCTCCATGTGGTAAGTGTGGTGAAGCTTCAGTAGATAATATCTGTATTGGAAACCATAATTTGAAAAAATTGTTTTTACTTGAGCGTACTTTAGACGTGCAGATAATTAATTAATATGCTAATATTTCTTTTAAAGAAATAAAATTTTAGTTATTGTTAAAAACTAAGTATTTTTTTACACAACTATTACATCGTAACTTGCTGCCGGTCATGCTTGTCGCTTTTATTGGCATTTCCTGGGAAGTTTTGGCTGCCGTATTAATTTCAATATTCACTCAGCAATTGCTGAACTCCGACGTTGATGTGGTCGCATGGTCAAGTGCCACTGCAAAAATGCCTCATAAAATTGCAAAAGTGTTGTCTATATGCATATATGCAACTGAACACTCTCTGACATAATCAAAGATTTCTGCGGAACTTATACTTCCGCGCTCTGCGACTTTCCTCTTAGAACCTAAGAAAAATTGTTGTATTTCACATATGAAACGCTTAAAATATTCATTAGTGTTGCATGCAGCACTTCGTACGATTTGTTATAGCCATTGTACACAGTTAGCAGCGGAGAACACTTTGTCTGGCTAGTACTTAGATGCACCTAATGGCGATCATGGCTCATGGCTGTATTTTCTCCGCTTTTAGCTGGTTGCCGCTCTTCGTCAGTTAACGTTTAATTGTCGGCTATCGCATTTACATACGTACATACTCGTACATACTAAGTATACCATATATGTATGTAGCTATGCAATTTAGCCTCCGCTGTTGATTTTGGCATTGAGAAATGTCGTCAAAATTTATTGCCTGCGATTTCCTTTATGTTCACTAGCGCTGCTTTTCGCTTTTATGAAAATTCGTAGTTTGGTTTTGGCTAAATTTAAGAAAACAGAATATGCCCAGCGTCATGCAACCCTGCAGGAAAAAATTGTCTAATAAATCATACGCTCTTTATATAAGAACATTACTGAAGCAAAATCGAAAAATTTGGGTTCAATTTGGTCGACAATTAGTGTTTCTAAAGTATGTTGCATCGCCTTCCCTGAAAAATTTGTAAGAGAAATTTCGTGGACTTATCCGATATCCGTAGATGCCCTCTAATATTAGATGGTTCGTTTCATACTAGGGCAAAACGAATCATAGCAGATAAATATTAATTTAGCCGGAAACCTCCTCCATGAACTCCATGAAACTTTTTATTCAAGTTACTCCTTGTAATCGATTAATGTTTCATAGATATAATAGTAGATTTTCATAATTGTTCGAAAAACCTAATTTTCCATATAGATGGGGAACAAATTTCCTCACATTGTGATTTATAGTGGTTCAGATGTATCACCTGGGAATAATAAATCGACTCAATTGAATACATTTTATGCCATAGTACAAATTGAGAAGCACACAAACCAGCTCGAAGTCGGAAATCTATCTAAAAGGCTTTTAAAATGCATTGCACGTTTGTCAAATTTTGTGCTCTATGAGCCCCCTCGATATACGGCGGTAAAGCATTTGAAATCTTCCCACATCGAACTATCGCCCTCGAGAAAAATTGGAAAAGAAAGAGATTAGTGATCTTAAGAAAATTTTTTTAAAATTGTATCGAAATCACTTACTGTGTCTTTGCGATACCAGTTGGAGTTCCATGGGAAGTAGTAATCCTTTATGATGCCTACGCTTGACGCGAATTGCAACGACTCTGTTGTCTTACTAACGACATCTCTCCAGTCGTTCATAATGTGGGGACCCCAAATGCTTAAAGCTTAAACTCGTCAATGCGGGACAACTGTACTTGAGATGCTCCATTGTTACCCTGTTGCCTAAACTTGCTTTCATGCAGTTTTCAATCTAATCCAACGAGGCGTTACCATAAATTCTATCTAATCTAACTAATTATTACTTATATCCACTATTTCTAAAACTTTATGTATATGTCCACTACGCTAAGTATGGGAGAAGATTAGAGTGCATCAGTGCATCAATAAATCACAACTTTGATTTGCAATTTTGAAACTATATCATTTCATCTAAGTGAGTGGTTATTTGGAAGGTAACCATTACATAAGCTATCTTGCTGAAAAGTATGTAAGGCCTTATTCAAATTTTCGCGACGGTCAATCAACAATCAAGGCTTTAGATCTTCTAACAGATATTCTATCGCCAAAATATGATCCAAGAGGACCTGGAAATATTATTGAAGCAATTAAAATTGTGCTTTCCATGACTGCAGTGTTAGGTTTCTTAGCGCTCGACTTATTTTCGTATTTTAAATGAAAAGGAGCACATATAATGCTAGTCGATTCGACGAAGTTGAGTTCGGGATTTTAGTTAATAGGTCAGCCATATATCCACCACACAAGAAAGGAAGCAAATACTTTCTGAAAGTGGTGCCTTCTTTAATTGAATATCATTTTCGTTGATAGCACTTGTGTTTGCTGGAAATTCGCACAGGGTGCCCACATTTGTCATCTAGAGGTGGTCATATTATATATATCCTAGAAGTTATATACATATGTACATGTATATTTAGATAAGTAAATATTTTGCTCATTACCTTCGTTGGTGTTTATTGTGGTTATTTTATTCCTTTGCACATTTTATTTTCATTTCCACCCATGACACTTTTGGAATGTTGCGGAAAATTCTGCCACAAACATTTCCCACCGGATATAAGATCATTAAGCATGCTTCAACATTAAAATATGGACTGATACATTATACAAAGCTTTCCAAAAAAAATACGTCTCTAAATTCTTGCCTATGCAACCCTGCGTCAACGTAATTTTATGTCTTTAATAGTAGACTTACAGAAAACATCAGGAAATAAATGAAGTTTTAAGAAAGACTACATTTCTCCTTGAGGACATAACCTTTAGTAAGGTGTAGCTGGTCTCTGGTGAAACCTGGAATTTAATTCACGCGAAAGCTAGTTAACTGACATTTTTCTTTCTCCAAACAGCTGCTAAATTGAGTATCGAAAGGAAATTTAAAACTACAAGTACTTATGTATATAACAAGTGAGATATTATAAGCAACAACTCTGCTTTAGTTACGAATCATTCGAGTATATTTCTAATTTAATCTCCCGGAGAATGTTTTAAGACCTTCCAAGCCCTTGAACGTACATAATGTGAAAAGTAATTCCAGGGATGACACTGTTTGGCAAGCATAGACTAACAAGTCTTGTTAGAGAAATTTTTAATACTTGGTGTGCTACCAGCAAAGTCGCTCTGAACAATATTCTTTGTGGAAATCGGTGGTACCCGGTAGTTCAGCCAAAAAAACAGCTAACTACGAATTTCAATATAGAGCTTAACAACCAGTCCAAAAATACTTGTTCCTGTTGATTTCTTTATCCTTAATTCGTCAGTCGACTAGTAATATATCAAAGGAAACTAAAAATCGATTATAAATTGTGTACTTTTTTTCCGGTTTTTACCCTGTTCCAAAGAATTTCATCCAAATGTCATTTAAGCAGTCATTAATACAGACCAGACCTGAGAAACTATAGTTCCGTTACAGCGTTTGGCTACTTTAATTATGTACCGGGTTTTCCAATAGGAATGATCTGAGTTCTGAGTGTCGTTTCGGCCATTTTTAAAATGTGTGACGATATAGAGTTTTTCTCATGGTATTCAGTAATGTTAACAATTTCATCATGGAGAGATATACCCAAGAAAAACGTTTTCAAATTATTCAATTTTATTATCAAATAATCGTTCTCCGATTGCAACCTTTGGTGCGCCTTTGCCATTTTATGGTCGTTAGTATCGGCCACCTGCCGAGTGCCTCTCGAAGTAATGAAAATATTATATACTACTGTGCTAAAAAAATAAAGTGTCTTTATTTATTTTGAAAATTCTTTACTTATTCTTCCAAATCAACTTTATCCCCTTCAAAGTAATCCCCTCCCGATGCAATGCACTTATGCCAACGGATTTTCCAATCTTGGAAACACTGGTTGTAGTCACTTTCCGGGATGGCCTTCAGTTCCGTCTTCGCTGCGGCTTGAATCTCCTCTATCGTATAAAAACGGAGCGGTCTTTTCAGCTTGGTGAACAGCCAGAAGTCGCACGGCGCCAGATCAGGTGAATATGGTGGTTGCGGAACGATATGGGTTGAGTTTTTGGCGAAATGATCACGAATTACGAGGGCAGTATGGGATGGTGCATTATCGTGGTGTAAAAACCAAGAATTGTCTTTCCACAATTCCGACCTTTTTAGGCGGATAGCGTTACGCAAACGACGCATAACGTTCAAATAATATTCCTTGTTGACTATTTGACCAGTTGGAAGGAATTCATAATGCACAACACCACGATAATCGAAGAAAACAGTCAACATGACCTTGATTTTTGAGCGACTTTGGCGGGATTTTTTTGATCTCGGCTTTCTTTTGGCACGATATTCGCTCGATTGATCGGTTGTTTCGGGGTCGTAAGCATAAATCCAAGTCTCATCGCCAGTTATAATGCGTTTCATGACACCCTGGTAGTCGGAAAGCATCGTTTCACACACTTCAACGCGACGCCTTTTTTCCAAAAAGTTCAATGTTTTCGGTACCATTCGAGATTTGACGCGCCTGAGGCCCAAAACATCCTTCAAAATGGTATTGGCTGAGCCTTTCGATATGCCAACTTCATCAGCAAAGTCTCTAATTGTTAATCGACGGGTTTTCAACACCTAATCTTTGATTTGTTGAACGCGAGCTTCGTCGGTTGAGGTTGATGGTCGCCCTGGACGCTCTTTGTCTTCGACACGTTCACGTCATAGTGGAACTCACTATACCACTTTTTTAGACATAGCCTCATCACCAATGGCTTTCTGCACCATCCTCAACGTATCCGCAGCAGAAAATTGATTTAGTAAACAAAATTTAATGCAAATTCTTTGCTCAACAAATTTCGACATCGCAAAAAACGAAAAACTCACTTTTAGCAGCTCACAAAAGACACGTATCTCAAACAATAATGAATATTTTGAGATGAAATTTGACATTAATGTGACTGACAGTACTACCAACCTAAAAAAAAATAATTCTACAAATCCTTCGACGCGCGCAGTTTAAATTCAAATGTCACCTTATTTTTTGGGCACAGTAGTATATAGTTGCCGTTCAGCCAAGTGTTGCTGAAGACCGCAATTTGTCGATTCTAAGACGCATTTAAAGAAAATCATCTTCGCTGATGAGACTCACTTTCATCTGAAATAAAATAAACAAAACTGCCGATGCTGGTGCGAAGAAACTTCCACAAATTATTCATGAACAACCATTACATTCACATAAATTGACAGTTTAGTGTGGTTTTTGGTCTGGTGGAATCATCGGTCCGTACTTCATTCGAAATGAAGCTGGTGACATCGTAAACGTCAATGGAGAGCGGTATAGATGTATGGTAACCAACTTTTTATGACCGCGATTGGAAGGAGTGGATCTTGTCAACATCTGGTTCCAACAAGACGGGACAACGTGCCACACAGCACGTGCAACAACCGAATTATTTCGAGAAAAGTTTGGAGATTCCATTATTTTAAGAAATTGTGACATTGAATGGCCTCCAAGAAGTTGTGATTTAACACCATTCGACTACTTCTTGCGGGGTTTTTTTCATTGATTTTTAGATTACTCTATTCAAGTTTTAAAAGTCAATCTAGAACGTGATATTCATGACATTCGACTTGATTAAGTTGAAAAAGTACTCGAAAATTGAGTTCATCGAATTCGTTCCTGCAAAAGAAGTTGTGGAGGCCATTTGAATTATGTTATAATCAGAAAAAAATAACAAATCATATCACTCTTATTGGAAAACCTTGCACATATGTATGTACAAATACTATATAATGGTAGATGAAAGAAAACCAGTGAAATATTCGTATTTTGGCAATCTTTTCAACTAACTTTGTATGATTACTCACATTGTAGCGTTTTCATACAACTTCCAAACCGATTTGGCAATGCAATTAGTCTATTAAGACTAAGTAGTTGACATGGGAGCGAAATGTCAAAGAGCTGGTTAGTGGTATACATAAGTGGTTGGTGGAGAAATGAGAGAGAAGTTTGTTCCTTTGTTGTTAATCTACCATATACTATATGTATATGGATGGAATTTAGCAGAATGTGTTTCGTTTGATAAACCATGAACACGAACTTTGCAAAGCCAAAAGCGGATCAAATATTAATGGGAAAGCCGAAGGCGTTCTCTATGTTGATCGCACATACAAATGATAAAAAGAAACTGTTATATATTTTTGGATTGGCAAAAGAAAATTGAATTAGTTAAATGACTACTTCCGACATCGCAGCAATTAGTAAAATATTTTGAGGCAAAAAATTTGAAATTGTCCAACAAAACGCTAACTTGCTGTCCTCTTTATTGTAAAAATATCATGGTCTTATAAAGACTTCTTGCTATATAACAATATTGAGAAAACATATCGTTACCTAGATAACTTCAGTTCAGCATCTGTCATCGTAATTATTGGCGCTCCTCAGACCATTTTTAAAGTTTTAAGTTGAATGCAACCAAAGCAGATCATTTACATCAGTTCTCTAAAAAATCGGTCGAAACACGGTGACTATTTATTCTTCTTCTTCTTAATTGGCGTAGACACCGCTTACGCGATTATAGCCGAGTTAACAACAGCGCGCCAGTCGTTTCTCTTTTTCGCTACGTGGCGCCAATTGGATATTCCAAGCGTAGCCAGGTCCTTCTCCACTTGGTCCTTCCAGCGGAGTGGAGGTCTTCCTCTTCCTCTGCTTCCCCCGGCGGGTACAGCGTCGAATACTTTCAGAGCTGGAGTGTTTTCGTCCATTCGGACAACATGACCTAGCCAGCGTAGCCGCTGTCTTTTAATTCGCTGAACTATGTCCATGTCGTCGTATATCTCGTACAGCTCATCGTTCCATCGAATGCGATATTCGCCGTGGCCAACGCGCAAAGGACCATAAATCTTTCGCAGAACTTTTCTCTCGAAAACTCGCAACGTCGACTCATCAGTTGTTGACATCGTCCAAGCCTCTGCACCATATAGCAGGACGGGAATTATGAGCGACTTATAGAGTTGGGCTTTTGTTCGTCGAGAGAGGACTTTACTTTTCAATTGCCTACTCAGTCCGAAGTAGCACCTGTTGGCAAGAGCAATCCTGCGTTGGATTTCCAGGCTGACATTGTTGGTGGTGTTAATACTGGTTCCTAAATAGACGAAATTATCTACAACTTCAAAGTTATGACTGTCAACAGTGACGTGAGTGCCAAGTCGCGAGTGCGACGACTGTTTGTTTGATGACAGGAGATATTTCGTCTTGCCCTCGTTTACTGCCAGACCCATTTTTTTTGCTTCCTTGTCTAGTCTGGAGAAAGCAGAACTAACGGCGCGGGTGTTAAGGCCGATGATATCAATATCATCAGCATACGCCAGCAGCTGTACACTCTTATAAAAGATGGTACCTTCTCTATTAAGTTCTGCAGCTCGAATTATTTTCTCCAGAAGCAGGTTGAAAAAGTCACACGATAGGGAATCGCCTTGTCTGAAACCTCGTTTGGTATCGAACGGCTCGGAGAGTTTATTACCTTTCTAAAAAATGTTTTCTTAAACAATTCAGTCGCTCATCTGATTAAACGTCAAATACCCTCAATAATGTGTTGAATAACCTTTGATTTATTGATGAAGTTAAACTGTTGATCTGAACATATTCGGTGGCAACTATTTCATCTCATTTTCCGCTGACTACTTTTAAGGTCATTTCAACACAATTGAAAAACTATCGGCACTGTCTAAGTTCGTTAAATCTTTTTAAAAGGTCGTTGACTAACTTTGATGATAGTTTTTATTGGGGCCAGTCAAATCTGTTAATAAAATTGATTTTTTTTTTAATTTTGTTGCAATAACTCACTTATGTTACGAAGCTCCTGCCGTTATTGACCTATTTTTTTTTTTGCTCTGCAATTGCACTTCTTTTTTTTCTTGATAAATCTTTGCACTGTAAGTCTATGTACAATCCTGAGGAGTAATATTTATATAAATTACCAAAATCATGAGCATAAACATTATCTATAAATGTTCTCTTGCTTAATCCCAACTAAACCTTAATAAGCACCAATTACAGTGGCATCGTTGTTCTAGCAGTGAAAGACGAAGAAGTAGAATCTTATTATTAAAGGTCTTATGAAGAAACACTTTATTATCGGTATCCGAGAGTAACAATTAAAAAATAGCATAATGTTTCTTCGCTGCTGGAGAGAAGTTGGTACACTTCCATGAAAGTTTTGTGAGATAAGTATTTTTGGTTCCATATACAAGTTGCGTTCCAAAGTAAACAGGACTTAAAAAAAACAGAAAAAATGTTTTTTTCGGCAAAATCAATTTATTTTATTCAAAGTAGTCTCTTTCTGCTTCAATACAGCTTTTTGCACGGTCCAAAAGCATGTCGAACGAGTGTTTTAGCTCGTTGGCCGGTATGGCCGCCTGTATGCCGGTGCAAGCCTTTTGAATGGCCTCTACGTCTGCATAACGCTTTCCTTTCATGGGCAAAGCATTTTTCAGAAAAGGAAGAAGTCGCAAGGTGCCATATCAGGTGAATACGGGGAGTCGTTAATGGTTAAAATGTGATTTTCGGTCAAATAATCGGTCACAATGATGTCCTTCGAATGTTGGATTGTGAGCAATTTTTGGTCGTCAGCCAATTTATGCGAAACAAACCGTGCACACACCCTTCGTAAGCTCAAATGTTCGGTTCGGTCGATAAACCGATGTTTTGGAGATGTTCAATTCCATTTCCATGAATCTCAATGACGATTTCGGCTGAGTTTTGATGAATTCACGCACAGTTTCGATGGAATTTCCGGTGATCACGGATTTTGAGTGGCCCACATGCTGATCGTCAGTTATGTCCTCACAACCACTTTGAAAACGTTGAAACCACTCGTGTACTCTGCTACGGGATAGGCAATCATCGCCATAAACTTGTTTCATCAATTCAAACGTTTCGGAAAAAATTTTACCATTTTTAAAACAAAATTTAATGTTGGCTCTTTGTTCGAAGCTCATTTTCGCACCGAAAATACAAACATACTGATACTTAAAACGCAATAACTTCACTCAATCAAAGAAATGTCATGAAATTCTCACTCGACAATCGATAAAGATAGTAGATTCTAACGCACTAGTTAGATGGCGCTACCATGGGGCGCTGGAGTCAAAAAGATAATACCTGGATTATTTAAGAAAAATTTGACAATAAATATTACAATATTACTGAACATTTATGGAGATCCCCAAAATTCAACAACTACAAATTTCTCTATCTCTACAAGTTGAGATATTGAGGAATAATACCAGCACCAACTTGAACGGGAGGAAGAGAAGCTTGGTTCTGGTATATCTTTCTACCAAACTTTTTCATTTGTTAACTCAAAACTATGCTTCGTATACAAAAGAAATGTTCGCATGCCATTGATTAACCGAAAAGCGGAGCGGGCATGTTAAGCGCGTGGATGGTGGCCAGGCAAGCAACATTTCTACCGTCCAAGATTCCATCGTAAGTGGGTGCCGAAGCTCGTACAACGGTTTCACTTACTTATTTATTGTTGTTCTAGTTTTGTTGTCATTTAACAGTACTTTTGTGGTCAGCTACAGACTTACATTTCTGCTTTACAATCGCCACAAACACTATCAACGCTAAGTGTGGCACAGCTGAGCAAAGATTCTTCCGCCTACAGCTTGTTGTGGCTTTCGCTGCCTCATTGATTTCATTCTACATCGCTGGGCTGCTTTCTTTCTGTAAACTATTTAATGGTTGCTGCTGATCTCCGCGTTTTTCTGGTTGCTGGTTCCTCGTTTGTTGCCACTGTTGTTGTTGTTGTTGGCAGCAACAGCGCATCATATAAGGAAAAATGTCGCCAAACTTTTCAATTCAGCTGTCAATCATTATGAAAGATAGTGTAGCTGCTTAAGTTGGCAGCAAGCGCGCAACAACTGACAACAACAAACGCAAGCGTTGCCAAAATGACTAAGCTTGTTTGAGAAGAGCTCGAGCTGCGTTGGCTATCGCGGTGGCAGCAACATTGCGGACAGTGTTGACAACAGCAACAGCGACAACAACAACGAGCAGCGATCGAAGCATGAAATATAGTTTGGTTAGTGCTCATTCCAGCTGATGGATAAAAGAAGCAACATGCCACAGGTCCGACAACAACAAAGTGTAAGCGTTTTTATGCAAATTAGGCAGCTACATAGCGCACAGCCTTTCTTTGTTGTTATTGCTGTTTATGCTTTGTGGTGGTGTGGTACGTTTTATATTTTTTTGATGGCGAGGGAATATTTGTTAAGTGACACTTAGCCAGCCTGATGTTACTGGGTGACCAGAATTCACGTAGACTCTTTTAGGTCAGGTCTAGTGTTCGGAACAGCATGTTATGTAAAGTTCTTTCCCACTTTTTGTTTCTAACACAGGGGATACTCCTTTTGGCTTATATACGGCTATGCATACTTCCAGAACTGTGGAGTCGACATTCACTCTTTGAGATTTTCGTTTTAAGGCACTATGAGCAAAAGGTCAGTATCTAAAGCTGTCTCTGTCAACCGTTCTATGTTCGGGCAAGGTAGGAAGAAAGCTGCATTTCGAAAACGGTACAAAATCTTCAAACTGGATTTCTTGAGGGAGAGAAACCATGTCTCTGTTATTCATTCCGTAAAGAGAATGTGAGCCTATAATCCCAATTAGTACAGAATTTTGCAATGTATTCCAAGAGTTTTTCCACGACCACCAGTAATGTCTCAGTAACGATATCAAAGGTATCGCAGGTCAGTTTAATGGAAAATTCAACCTCCACGAGGGACTGAATCGGATTTATCGCTGTCTGCAAGACAAGTTTAGTTGCCAGCTTAAGAAAAAACATAACTCGACTAAAGACGGTTTAAATACTAACCGCCTCCGAATCAATGCAGATCACTTCTTCTCTTAAGCTACAATCAGTAAGCTAAACTGGTTAATAATGAAACAAAATTCATTTTCTCAAAAACTCTCACAACTGGTCACTCTAAAGGCACAAAACTTGCAGTAAACTCAATTGCAATAACTGTGCTTGCGGATTTAACTCGTAACTCTTAAACGAACCGCACGATGAACACCGATTCGTTTGGAAGCACGGCAGTAGAGGTGTAATTGTGTGTTTGTCGGTGAGTTACTGCCGCTGCACACTCGTTGCAACGTGTAATAATTGCACTTTGCATGCGAATTGTCATCACACGCTCGTCACACAGCGTCAATTTCCTTGCCTGCACAGCATTTACTTTGTAGCCGAACGTGCGAGCCGCCAACAGCTTCTGAAGAGCTCATGCAAAGCTTAGCTGTCGATCTCTCGGCCTGTGTGGACATTTTGTATGTCTCGTTGTCAGACTGCTAACCGTTCGACAGCTCGGCTGTCCATCCGTTCATCCATTGGCTGATTATAAACATATACGAACAGGCATTATTGTTTGTTGCTTGCAGCGGGTGTTTTGTTGCGGGACTATTACTAACGCTCTTAGTCGCGGACATCGAGCTCGAGCTCGCATTGCGGTTGGCTCGCATTTTTGCATATGATTAACAATGCGTCGCTTGCTGCTGCCAACGGAGTTGTTGTAATGTATTGTTGGTTACCAGTCTTGTCAGTATTTCAGCTTCTGTGGTTCAGTCCGCGAAACTCGCCGTCCGCTGGCCCATTGGTTGCGTCAAAAGTTGATGCCACCTTGGTCAATGATTGATAACCGCTGACGCTTGATTGAAAGCAATTCAGCGTTTTTCTGATACATTTTTTATTATTATTCATGTTGTTTTACAGGTTGCATGTATAGAAAAAGGACTAGGAAATCGAGAGCCATAGTATTCAAAGTGTCTAATGCAAAGTATAGCAAGTGGAGCCAATGTAAAGTTAGACGGAAAACGGTCATAAACAACACTCAGCAGTACATAGCTTACATGTTTAGTATATCTCTGTAAGGGAGCCCGTCGGGGGCGCTCTCTACATTAAGCATGCAAAAACGAAAACCTAAGAACCGTAAGTACTCGCCACCAATATTTGCTTATAAAATTTATTAGGCGTTGTTGTTGTGGCGTTGGTGGCAAAACGGTTTGCTCGCTTGTCCGATTCGTTGGCCCGTTGTCTAACTCATAGTGTTATGGCGTTTCTGTACCTATGCAACACCCACAAAGGTACAATGAAGTTGTTTATTTAACGGTACATAAAATATTTACTTCAACTAGTTTTGAATATGTTCGGGGCTTCATATGCCTGCATTTTCAGTTGTAGATACTATAACTAAAATAAGGACTGAAATCCAGATATATTGATATCAACATCAATGCAGCAGGTTTACAGAAATGCTATAAGCTCGTTACTTGTATACTGATCTTAACGGACGGAGATCAACAAGAGAATGTACATATGGATGTACAGCTTTCACTCGTTCGATTAAAACAGGCCGTTTAGTGGGGTCTTCCATTGACCGGTACTCATCGAATTTTTTTCCTTCGAAATTGATAATAAGACAGTTGTATTTTCAGTAAACTATTCGAACTTTCATCGGCATCTTCGATATACCAAAGCTAGATTGCCATGAAAGTAGTGTTTATAAACAAATATCGAAATTCTGGAGTGAAATCAATTTATATTTAATTGCTTCATTATGCATCGTCCTTGAATAACTGACAGCAAAAGGAATATAATGACCACATCCATAAACAATGAACAGTGAACAGGGGTAATATGATTTACTAGATTTCCTTGTCCTTGTCGTTGACTATGTTACTATCAAGTTAAAAGATCGGGTTCCGCCAAAAATCGGCTTCGTTCCGGTTACACAGAACCGACTATCTTTAATATGGATCCAATTTCTTTCAAATTTGGTAGACGCTCGATGACAAATAATTTCAAACTTTTGTGGTATCTCTGAGTTTCCACCCGAACAGAGTCCAGCCCTACTTATTCTTCGTTCGCTTTATTGCTACGTTGCCGCAATTTTTTCAGTTGCTATTTGTTTTTTGCGTTTTTTTATATTTCACTCCCTGTTTGCTTGCCTAACTCTCTTCTTTGTCGGCGATTTATGGATTGCTTGTAGGCGAACGTAATGAATTGCTAATAGCATTCATAATTCATTATATGGTAATTGTCGTTTGATTGTCAATTAAAAGGATCATACAACAAGAACAATAACATCAACTACCACAAGAGGCATAGTGTTGTAGCATTCAAGCGCAGGCGTTTAACTCGTCACACGATCGTTGCTTAACTTATGCTAGCCACATTCAAACGAGTGTACACGAGTACTTGTTCGATTAGCGCTGACCGATGCCGGTCGCTTGCAGCTCGCGTGTGGGAATGTGAGTGGTGTGGGCTTAGGCTTTCTAAGGATTTATATGACAGTTGTCAATATGGGCAAGCGATCTTTTGAATGCGCGAAAAATAAGCGAACTAGTACGATGATGATTGTGATTATGTAAATATGAAAAGTGATCGTTTCAACAAGTTTTATAAGTTTTGAATTTCTTCATGTGCGGAAGTTGTCTTCCATGTACACTGGTGTTATAATATCTCAAGTATTCGATGATATTTCCTCTCCGATTTCGGTGAAGTTCGAAAGTAACTCTAATAAAAAATGCTGTGATTCCTACATATGTATATCTGAATATTTCTTTCATTAAAAATTTAGAAAAGTTTAAAAATAAATTCTTAAATAATAGTTCAACTAGAGCTATAGCTTTATTGTAACAGCTGATATCGGAGCGATATTGTGAAGTATCGAATCGAAGAAAAATAAACGTTTGATTTTGACCTCTTTATGGGAGAAAATCTTTTTGCGTCGAGTCATATATCTGAACCTAGGGAAAAGGAAGTAGTCGACGGGCGCCAAATCTGATGGGTACGCTGAGTTGCAAACCGCGTCAATATGAATGACCGTGTGGTTCTGTTTGTACTGATATGGATTTTTATTTGCCGTAACACTTGCCAGACCGTTACTTTACATCAACGGTATTTTTTCACACCGAGAACATTCAACTGTTTGTTTTTCATTGTTTTTCATTATGAACTAAATCAGAAAGGCGATACCGCTTCAGGCCCGTAGCATAAAAATGAACGCAGATACTATGTTCTGAGACTTCCATAGCATTATAATTAGAGTTAATACGTATTTTTTTTATCAGACTAAAACCCCTTCGGTTCATATAATATATTACTATATCAGCAGTAAAAAGTATTAGAGGATTTAATACAAATTTTGTCAAAGTTAGGTAATGTAATATAGAATCGAAAGTCGGACATTTCGTTTGCCCACTTAATAATTGTAGACAGTTCCCTTTAGGTTAGGTTTTACTGGCCAGCTGTCACGCCATACATAAACCTACTGATCTTTTGTAGTGCCAAATAGAGGTTTAGAGATCGTACAAGATGATTTTTGCGTAGTTTAAGAGCGACTTGATACCTAATTTTGATATTTCATCTAATTTTGATATTTCATCTAGAGACTTGAACTGCAAAGTTCCTAGATATCTAAGCCGAGTGCAAGATAAAGCTGGACAGAAGCGTATGATGTGTTCCAGTGTCTCTCTCATGCCTACTTCCCCGCCCTTTCACGCATGTATCGTTGATGCTAGTAAGTTGTGCCCTGACATTAAGCCAACACCTGTCCTACAGTCCTTTTGAGACTGTGTGAGTAAAAAGCCTGCGTGTTCTTCTTCGGGGCTCTTGCATCTTGACGATCCTGCTTGAATTAAGGCATTCCGTATCACCCTGATCCGTCTGTCAGCCCTTTCGGAAAATTCATTATGTAACGTTTTTAGCGACTGCCATATTTCCTGGTTCGGTAGTCAGAAAAATTCAGTTCTCAAACAATTTTCTTCCTTTCCAAGGACAGGAAAATCGATTATTTCATACTTGCGAAGAAATACTCGTTGTAAGGCATACTCGTTTTAATGTTGCATTGAAAAAGCTTAACTATCCATGTTTCTGCTGGTAGTAACTCCTCTTCTCTTAACTTTAATAAGTCCGAAACCCGGCCCACCTCCACTCTAGCCATATATCTCAAGAAGCTTCATATGTTGCATTTAATAATATAGAGTTTGCCAATAAATTATTTGGTATGCTCGGCAGAATCATCAGTATAAGCTATTACTTTACATTAACCTCTCTCCTTAATTACTCTACTAATGTAGGACTCTCGTATACCTTAATTACTCTAATAAAGTAGGGCTTTGAGCTCATCTTAAATTCCTCAATAATGTATTGTTCACTTTTTCAAATATAAAAAAAATTGGAGAGTGAAGCTCAATTGTTTCACAAACTAAACTTGATTATCTGAGGCTCTTTCGAATAATTTCGACGATTTGAGAACTTCGTACAATTACGTTTTTTTTATATGAATACGATGCACCTTTTTGTTATAGGTTACTTAAGTCTGTCGCGGCCCAAAAATATTGAGAATTCAATGGCCAATACAAATTTGATGGAAAAATTAATTTAACCAATCTTATTTTTTATATTAAGATATGGTTAAAGTTTGAATGAAGGGAAGCAACGAAAATACCTTTATGCTTATACTATAAGTAGGCTGGTCTCTATATACACATTCCTTTCTATTTCTTTTATTTACCGAAAGAATTCTTAACTCACGTCGTAATTTATAAAGCTCGTTCACTGCCATCTGTCCAGGTAACATCTTCATTTGCCGCTGGCGATCGTAGCGCAAAATTTCCATATCACCAAAACTTCATAAATCAAATCTGCACAAATCACTTGCGGACCAACGACTGCTGCCCGTGGTACGAAAATGGCATGATGCGCCATGCGATGCATGCAACCAGCTGATTGCCGTCGACACAGCTGTTGACCCAGTGTCAAAGCGTGTGCTGAGCCCAACGTATGAGTGTGTAGTCACGCTGGAGCGATGGAAAGGCAGAAGCGCCGTTTCAGCTGATCGACCAAAAATGGTTGCTAAATCATTTGCAATGCGGCAGATCATCACGGACCGAGTGAACTGCTAGACCTGGCAATAGATCAGCTGCGGCAAGCAACACACATCCATACTCGCGCACGACGCTTTTGTCACTTCACATGGATCAGCTGGAGCGCAAATATGGCTAAGCGAAGATCACAGAGCGTCTGCACCCGAGCCGCGTGTCGAATTTGTATTTGCTTGAGCATCTTGACTGTTGGCCGCTGACAGTTGATGCTTTCTTGTTGATAGCTGCAACGAGTTGGTCGTTGGTTGATGAAGTTGTTACTCGTTGCTATCTTTAATGTTGCTGATGGCGAGCTGAAATTCCAGATTGTCTCATTTTGGAATGTACAAATTGAATTATTACCAGCGCATCTCAAGGCGCCACAAACGGTCGTTTTTTTTGGTGAATGAGCGAAATGTTGAGCCTATTATATTTCACTTATTTGACCATAAACAGGTGTGACACTTAATGCGTGTGCACTTGAAGACGATAGCACCTACTGTGCGGCGTGTTTTCACAGCGCTGGCTATACCCAAGAGCAATAACAACGCCAGCGTCACCAGATCCGTCCAACACACCAACTGCGCGCATACAAATTCCATTGACCATAACGAGCGGTCGTGTGTGGCAGCAATGAGTTATTGTTGCTGGCGTTCATCTTCACCCAATGTACATAATTTGATATCTCCGATCAGGACATTTTCCCTGGCGTTGAGTTAAAATTCACACTCATAAACGTAATACACTTTTACCCAGTAAATACTTCAAGCGCTCCAGTTGGTAGTCAAATTACTACCACGATTTAGGTGTTTTAAACTTTAGTGAATACCTACCTGTGCTTATTTTATGTTTTTCTTAGGACTGTGATCTTTATATGGTTTCGAATAAGCAGTATTCCAATACCTGGAGACACATCACTATTTTATCTATTGGAGTTTCCCATATTTCTCAATATCTCGTACAACCCCAGCGTGTTAAGGAAGAAAAAGAGTTTTGAAACTCGGACAACTGTAGTTTTCAAAGCTCTTTTTTCTGATATTTGTCATTGTGTCATTCACCAGTTACCAGTCGAAATGCTCGAGCGAGTAATCGAAAATTGGACGAATGGATCATCTGAGAAAGAGTTAAAATCTTCAAAAAATAAATGCCAAAGAATATTCTTTCGAATGATAATAAACATTCCCCATTAAATTTGTAGTTTTGGTGTTGATTCTTTAAAAATGTAGGGAACCTCGAAATGGATCACGCTTTACAAATCTTTTTTATTAAATTTTTGTTTGCCATGAACTTTTTGGGCATGTGTATTTTTGGTTCACATAATACTCTTGCAACCTGTTGCTACAGAGTATAATAGTTTTGTTCACCTAACGGTTGTACATATCAACTAAAACTTAGCGAGAGAGATATAGGGTTATATATGTATATGTAAATAAACGACCAGGATGACGAGAAAAGTTGTACGTCCGTCCGTGTAAGCTGTAACTGATATATCTTGAAATGCAGGTTCCTCGGTACAGAAAAAAATACGAGTTCGAAGATGAGCAAAATCGGAACACTGCCACGCCCACGAAACGCCATTAACTGAAAACCTATAAAAGCCATAACAGCTCTAAATAAAGATGTAGAACTGTAATTTAACACAGGGGATTGAACGAAATCGGACTACAACAACGCCTACTCTCCGTATAACACATTTAATTGTTCAAATCCAAAAACACTGTTTAAAGCTCCAAATACTGGAAATGTGGACTTCAGTATCTATTGTTGACTTTTCACCGAAAATATCGGTCAATGTATGGGGTATACAATTGAAATTCGGAAAGAATCCTTTCCTGGCAATAGTGGCTCTGTGTATCAAAAATGGGTTGAATCGGGTCAGTAGTTCCCTGAGCCCCCATATACCTAAAATAAAGATTTTCGAACTTCCGGTTGACTTTATGCTGCATATATCGGTCAATATTTGAGTTATCTCAATGAAACTTACAGAACGTGTTGCACTTATAAAAGTATATCTTTGTGCTTAAAATAGAAAAGATTGAGCGGAAACATGACCTAGCTCCCATGTAACTATTACCATCTTACCTATCTCGAACATCCGGCTGACTTTGCTCCAAATGATTGGTGATTGTTTGTGAAGAACCTTAATGAAACAAAGGGAACATTTTTAGTATGCGGCATAATAATAGTTAATAGATAAAATCGGGTCGATACTACCCCAACTCCCAAATACTAAATATAATGATTTTCGCTTTTCTAACAAACCTTATGCTAAATATATATGAACCAGTATATCAGTTATTATTGCTTGCATTCTGATCCTCTGATTGACGTTTTACACCTTCAAGTATTTCCCTGGCTCTGATTGTTGCAAGTTGAAATGTTCGTTTACCCCGAACTTAGCCCTTTCTTACTTGTTTTCAACTGGTATTCTTCGAACTAGCTCGACTTTAATCTAAAAAATGTATAGTTGCGAACTAGTATTTGTTCGCAGCAGCCTTTGGTGTCCCAGCCGGGTTCAGGCAGACCATATGTTCTCGTCCGCCAAAACGCGCTTCGTGTTGTCGACGTTAGTGCTATTACCAAACGTGCTATACAGTTATTTCTTATTATTGTTCACGAAGTTATTACCATTCTTTTTTGTTGTTTTCCATTTTAGCTGTTACGGAAATTGTTGTTATCGGTCATGTTGACATGCTAACACACATTTGTGGGTTGTCATCATTTTTCACCTTCACCAAACAACTTTTCACTACAAAAGTGGCGGGATTCTTCGCCTTTCATTGGAATCACTAACCTTTACTGCTTTTCTAATGGGTTGTTTGGCATTAAAGTTTTGTTGTTGTTGAGTTTTTCTTTGTTATTGTATGTTTACTACCGCTGACTTGAGTGGTTTTCATGCTAATGGCGTATAAATTTTGATCGCCCGCCCGCGCTTTCTGAGTACCGCACTCCTTAACGCCTCTGTTCTTGGTACAAATCCAGCGTAATCCGTCTTCGCTCGAAAAGTGAGAGTTCTGTTGAGTGAATATAGTATTCAGCCTATGTATATGTAATACGTATGATTTGTATGTATTTGTACCGGGGTCAAACTTTTAGGTTCATAAATAAACGCTGGATGATTTATTACATATTAAATTCTATCGTGGGAGTCGATCACTGATCGTCGTTTAATTTGATATTTTTATAATATTTATGGGTTATAGAGATTATGTGATGATTCATCCGTCCTTCCTTTTTACATATAACTCAAATTTACTAAAAATGAATTTTATCACATTTTAATTAAAGTTACGCTGTAGGTTATGCGTCAGTTTTATTGAAAACTTTGCACCAAATGTTCCGATTACTTTGGAAAGCCTGGAAGTTGCTTTGGGGGAGATTAATACATGAAACTTTCAATTCAATTCAAATTTCCTTTTACTTTATTTCACATTTAAGTGTTGATTTTCGATACCATGGATGAACATTTTAGCTCGAACTTTAGTTTAGCTTTTCCTACAGCTACATATGTGTCTGTTGCAAAATATGTAGTCAACAGACGATGTCGACTAAAGTATCTAGGGAATATAAGGACAAGCTATTCTAAGCTTCTGAGCACTTCTTAACCTGTTTGGTTTTTAATAACCAATTTTACATTTTACAATTATTTTTGAAGAATCTTGCGCTCTGTGAAGAGAACTCAGATAAGCTGCAGTCAAGTTAACTGCTCCAGCTACAATGATTCTTTCATATGACTGATATATGAAGGATGTTGGCTTAAATTCATTCACCAATTTCGTTTTGGTAGACTAAATTTTTAAAAACTAGACTCAAAGCCTTTTTGCAAACACTTTTCGAATTCAGCCAGCAGCTTCCCTTATTCCCTAGACATAGTTAATAGTTTGTGGTTCTGTTTGTCTGTTTAATATTTTTGATCCCTTATCAGAGGCGTAAATATTTATGTGGCTCACATTTCGCATTGTTCTAGGAAATTCCATTTATTGCTGAACATTTTTTTTCGGACTATTTAAGTGCTTATCGCTTTGACGAGCTCAGCGCGTTGTCAGATTACTTAAGTTTTATGACAATCGACAAATTTTCATAAATATATTTAAGAAGTGAATTTCATATATGTATGTGTATGTCTAGATTAAATTTTTAGTGTTAACTAATTTCGATTTAGCGCTAATTGATGCTTGTAAAAGCGTGAGTAATGTTGGCATTTGATCTTCGACTCACACACCGTGACGACTGTGGTACGAGCGTCTCATTGCTGAACGCAAGTCGGTGGTTTTTGTATGTGATCTTATTCAAAATAATCTATTTTATTTGTGGCTAACTAGCCACGGAAGCTCGAGCTAGTAAAGAAAAAAATATTTACGAGCAATCTTATATTAGCTTAGCTGACATTCAAATATACTTATATATTATATTATATATTGGTCGAGATGTGTGATATTTTAATTAAATTAAGTGGAAATGTTTTCTTAAATGAAGTAAATTTCTAAATAAAATAATTCTAAGCCCTCATACCCCCAAAAATATATAATGACTTCGCCACTCTGGTGGACTTTTCTCTCATACACTCAGCATATAAATGTTGTATTATTATTTCTTAGGCAGAGCTTATATGATACATGGCTCAAGCGCAGATATCTAAATACAATTAAGTGGGAATACATTTTCCCATTATAATTTAGTCATTCGGTAGCAGGGATATCAGTATATACTTTTCAATAGTTAATATGATTAATATAATGATTAATGCTGTTTATAAAATATAAAGTGTAGAAAATATGCTAAATCCATGACCTATATATTATGATATACATTTTGACAAAAAAGTACCCGAAAATTGTAAATAAAACACAAAATATTTAATTATTCATCAGTATTTATTTTTTTCGCCTTCAAAGTAATCCCAATCTTATGCCAACGATTTTTCCTCGAAATCCTTTTCATAAGAACTCTTTAGGATGGCCTTCAGCGAGTTTTTTTTTCATCTCTTCAACGACTTGACCGATGATTTTTGACATGTTTGCTTGTCAAACTCATAACCCCATGTCTCATCGGCAATTATAATGCTCTTCATGAATGTGGGATCAAAATTCGCATGATCAAGCATGTTCAAATACGGTACACTTTTTGAAAAAAATTTAGCTTTATCGAGACGATTCGAGCAAGAACGTGTTTCATACCAAAAATATACACCAAAATCATTTGAACGGACTCGCGAAAGATGTCGAGCTCTCTTGCCATCTCTCTAACACTTGCCTGATGATTTTCAAGCACCGTATGAAACGCCAGTCAATGGATTTATCTTCCGAAAATTGCTGAATCAGTTAGAAAAAGAGGTAGAAGACACAGACTAAATCGCTTATTTTTTATGATTCATTTCCAACACAAATACTTCGGCGACTTTTAACCTTCCTCTTCTTCCATTTTATGAATATTTTTTGTTACGCTTTATTAATTAATCTATTTTAATGACGCTTCACGTTTGGGCGCTGAGTCAAACAGACCACTTTCAACTGCTTCTTTCCGCGTTGCTTTACTTGTTATGTGATTTATGCGCTGAAACCCGTAATTTGTGGACCGTTGGGTTTGTAGTGTGACGCTGTTCGATTGGCTACATACATATGTATATGAGAGGTAATGTATGTATGTCTAACTCCGTTAATCATTTGAAGCGGTTAATTGTAGCTGCCACTGCGTGTATTTTCTTACGTAGCGCACACTGATCTATAATTAAAGGATTAACATGTATTTTAACGCTGCTATAATTTGATTAGTTTCCTGCTTTTAATTGGCTATTTCGATTTGGATTTGACTTTGATGGCTGCAAAATGAACATACTCGTAAAAACTTATTTATTCTCAGCTGTCTGCTTGTTATGCAAGGGGGGCGTTGCCCAGTATAGGTACCTACATATATGTATATATGTAGGTGAAGTGGCACTTGGATGAGCAGCATAAATTTGAATAATCATGCGTAGATACAGGGTGTGCCATCTTCAAAAAAATATAAGCATATTTTATATAGGAGATACTTCTATTTATTTAACTTCTCACCATTTACGTGAAATAACTTTGGACACAGCTAAAATACGTCTTGGATCAAGTAGTGTAGCTTCGCGATGCTTTCGGCGCTGTTTGCCCTGAACTCGTCGATGGTTCGAGAATTTCTCGTGCATATTTAGCTATTCAAATAATCCCAAAAAAAGAATTCAAGGGCCATATCCGATCAAGGTCGCTTCCTCAGATGTCCAGTGAAATTTATAGCAGAAACTGAATATTTTCATCCGCAGTGTTACATGAAACATGTTTCTTTTAAAAAACAGAAATAATGAACCAAAACTCATCGCTATCAATATTCGTCGACTCACAGTGGGGCCAAGAGACAGACGACTGAAAAATATATGGATTGCACAAATGCCTGCTCAGTCACTTTTCGGTCTTTCAATCATTTCATTCTTTCATGAGTTTCCTGCTGAGCATCAACTTACTTTTTTAAATATTACTATTTCGGCGATTTGTTTCGACCTGAAGTGGTTTTTGGTAAAAATTGTATTTTGTACAGAACCAAAAAAACTTTTTCGATTAGTAAATATCAAAGTTGTGTGATATGTTAACCGACATAACAACAGGAGGTCTATATATACCGTATACAGAGTGTTACATATAGTCCATTCTTAAAAAAGCATTCTAAAATATGTTTATTATTCGGTATACATACACTTTCGAATGCCGACTTGTAGAGGTTGTGGCTACTGACTTAAATTAAATAAAAATATCCTGCAATGAGTTTTCAAGGTGGACCAATCGAAGCTTTTTTTTATAATTCATCCATAACAAAAAATTGAGGACCATCGTCGTGCAAAACTCATTTCCAATTTAAAGATCCAGGAATCAAATTAAGCTATACAACTTCTCCCCTCCTGGTCTCTGAGAGCACGCATCAGCAACTCTGTATAAGAGAACCGTGAGACGCATCTCAAGCTCCTTACGTACAGCAGCAAACGAAACCTTTGGTTTTCGGAAAATGCAAAAGAACAGCTGGTACGACGAGGAGTGCCGTGTCGCAGCGGAGAGAAAACAGACTGCCTAACTCGCAACGTTACAAATTTGCGGACAGAGAAAGGGTGAGGCCGAAATGCGTGAGTACGAAGACAAGGGTACTGCTCGAAAATTCTACGAAAAGATGCGGCGACTAACAGAAGGTGCAAGACCCGAGCATACATTTGTAGAACTCTCAGAGGTGATCTAGTTACGGATGCCCAGGGCATACTGTTTAAAGTTATAGAGGGAACCGATTCCCCCATAGATGACGATGGAGCAATTACCCTTCTGAAGAACAACAAAGCAGCGGGGCCGATGGATTGTCGGCTGACGAATACGGCGGATAAGGAGCATGCATCAGCTTCTTTGCAGAATATAGTCAGACGAAAGATTGCCCGACGATTGGAATTCTAGTGTGCCTTGCCCAATCCACCAAAAAAGGGCAACCCCACAATCTGCGCCAACTACGGTGTGACAAGCTCCGTCAACATCGCATATAAGAGTGTATTGTGTGAAAGAGTAAAGAGAATCGTGAACAAATTGATTGCACCTTATCAGTGTGACTTTAGGTCTGGAAAATCAACAAATGACCATATATTCGCTATGCGCCAAGTCTTTGGAAAGATTCGTGAAAAGACGATCGACACACACCTCGTCGAGTTGCTTTTGATAGCACGAACTGCTTCAAACTACTTTTGGAGAAAGTATTTCGAGCTGCAGAACTAAAGAGAGAAGGTACCATCTTTTATAAGAGTGTACAGCTGTATTCATATCATTGGCCACAACAACCGCGCCGTTAAGGAAAGAAAGCAAATTGGTCTGGTGGTGATCGAGGTAAAGACGAAATATCTCCTATCATCAAACAGGACTTTACTCGCAATTGGCGATCGAAGGTAATTTCTTCTATCTTGAAATCAGTATTGACACCAACATCAATGTTAGCCTCGAAATCCAATGCAGAATAACAATTGCCAAAAGGTGCTACTTCGAACTGAGGAGGCAATTGATAAATAAAGTACTCTCTCGACGAACAAGGACCAAACTCTTTATTTCCGTCCTGCTATATGGTGCAGAGGCATGGATGATGGCAACATCTGATGAGTCGACGTTACGAGCTTTCGAGAGAAAGTTTCTGCGGAAGATTTAGAAGAATATAACCTCAGTGATAGAACTCAGTGATTTAATACGTGATCGAGTTAGGAAAAACAATTTGTCAAACAGGGAACACCGATTTGTGAAGAGATTACCCAAAATATGTTGACAAACTTTAATACTTTAAGTGTAAATATGAGTTTCAAATTAGATTATACCAGTCTAAACTCGCGCCTCCGCTCACTCCTTGTTGTCAAGCATATCATTTATCGTTAAATTGGCAACATACATTTTTTATTGACTTTGCAAATCCGTCCCGAGGTTCAGAGCTACCTCATCAACAATTTTCAGCCAAATCGAGGGTGCTTTTCAAAAAAAAAAGGTCGCCGTTAGGACCTACTCCAGGACTAAATGAATACCCGTGCAAATTTTCACGCCTTTCTGTTGCTGTGGTAATGCGCGGGCATACAAAAAAGGCGTTTTATTTTTATATATAAGATTCTCAATCATTTGAATACATTTTCGATAATTGTGATGAGCGGCAGAGGGAGTTCTGTTTCACAGCATTTAAAAATGATGGAAGAAAGGCATAAAGGTTGATTTAATTGTTCCATGGAAACATATTATTGTTGATCCTTAAAATTATGTTGTTAACTAGAAAATTATAGACGAAGAACTCATAAAGGACGTTGAGTAAAGATATAACATATTTTTTCGACTTTTGACTCTCTGATTACTTCGATGTATCCTAACTTTTCAAAACTAAGCTTATGTTATACAAGCAATTTCACACGTATGTTTTTGTTTTATGATTTCTTATTTGTGTAATGTAAAATTATGTAATGAAATATTAAAAAATAAACGAGAGCAAATCATACAGCATCATTGATAGTGCCATGAATTGAGTGAGCATAAATGTATCCAAAACCGATCTTATATCTAGGGCAACAAAGCCACTGTAGACCTGTGTTAAAATTTTTGAGTATACTATTTCAGCACATCATCTTTGAGCAGGAAATTACAAGTCACCCGCGTTCAATTTTGGATGCCAAATCTGCCGCCGTTGACCGCAGTTTCAAAGCATTTTCTTTTAATTCGTTCATGGTTTCCTTGGATCTCGTAGTCAAGCTGTTTTAAAAATACTATGTCAATAAGATACAAGTAAACATTTGCAAAATATTGTTGGTTCTTGGCATTATGAAACAGTTACCTTTGCATTGTATTCTCCAAAGCATTATGTTTAAGAACACAAGAGTTAAGCCTCTTCTCCAAATTTTCTAGTTTTTCAACAGAAACAAAATTCAATTCCGCTTCCTTGCCACTGCTACGGTTAAGAGATTAAATGGCGAATGTCATCAGAATTCACTTGTTATATTTACATTTCCAGAAAACTATCCATAGCAGACATCTTTCTTTCACATGATTTCCCGATTCGCATGGAATCGTCAAGAGTTCTTCTAACGTCCAAATGTATTGCAAACTGCTGATCCACTTCGAAAGCGCAAGCTACTCCAGTTAGTAACAGAACCAATCGGTAGTCCAGCCACAAGCGTTGTTTTCCCATTTAGGTTCTGTCAATCTTAAAAAGAAAAGAATTTCCGTTATTTACTATAAAAGTAGCAATATTTGTATTTGTTAGGTATATGGAGCCTACTCATAGAATTTTTTTGGGGAAGTAAATTAGTATGTAATTTTCCTGCAGTTTTTCCTTTCAATAATTGAATCGCAATTTGTGATAATCTTAAGGATGAAGCGACGGCTGGACTAGAACTTTTTGTACAGACACCATTTGTTGCTCTGAGACTTTTGATAAACAAAGCTGTAGTTTTCGTAGCAGAAATAATTGAGTCATAATTGGGTCTGCATAAATGTTAAGGTCAAAGTTGTTTTAAGGTAGAACTCAAATCATTTTTTTTAATAAAATTTTAGACGTGTGATTTTCAATGAGGCAAAACTTTTTGGGGAGACGAAATGGTAAGCGATTCCGATTCTTATGAATCGTTTATAAAAAAATTTGTCGCATTTGAGGTGTTAATAATCTGCAAGCCATTGTTGATCCTCAAAAAGTGGTGAGCTCTATGGGCAGAGAGAATCATAGGTACATAATTATCAATAGGGAACGATATAGAGCCATGATTAAGAACCCTTGCATGTTTGAATTGGAAAATGTTATTCTGCACGACCATTGATCCCAAAAAGAAGGCGCTACATGCCATACAGCCAATGAAATAATAAATTTATTAATGGAATCTTTTGGTGGGTGCAAAATACGTGACACGGGCTCACGTGGCCCCCATATGGTGCGACTTAACACCGCCGAGCTATTTTTTGTGGGGTTATGTTGCCGTTTGTCAACGTAGATAGATAAGTTAACTAAAATTGTTTGTAAAAATTTGAAATGTTGTTAAAATTATTTGTAATTTATTATTTTGTGGATAAATGTTGCGCATTTTTGCTGCAGAGTTTGGGTCACACTGCAAGTCAAAAAGTTTTTGTTCCGATAAAGACGTGGTGACTCTGCAACAAGTGGTTTGCTGCACTCTGTTTCTTACCGGTTTTGTGGCAAATAAAATATTTTAATGTTATAAATTTGTTGATCAAACTCAAAAGTTGTTTCTCAAATCGAATTCAGAAGATTATGTTTGTGTTATGTTTTTCAAAAATTATTATTTAATGAAAACACGCTTTCGAATAATTTTTTTCTGACAAACTTCGCAGTTTCGCTGTTTCATGTGAACTGACCGCTAATCTACTGAGTCTCTCTGTCATGCCCAGGAGAATAGTATTTGTTTACATTTTATAAATCGCTGATAAGAAGGTGCTATAATTAGAAAAGTTTTATGAGGAATGTTTGATTAATCCGCAAGTTCATGTATAAAAAGTATAATACAATATGTAATAATAAATATTGGGTATATATAAGTACGAGTATACATATTTATAAAATCAACGTAGACAAGTAAGAAAGGTGATGCAACCGAACATTTTATACTCTTGCAACTTGCAGGAATCTATACCTTAAGAGGGTAGGAGGATCGGCATGCAATCATATAAAATTGATCCATTATAAATAACTCATACACTACCCGACATATTCGGAATACGGTTTATTAGAAGAACGAAAATCATTATATCGTCACCTAAAAAGCAAAATAACGTAACATCACTTTTCATAAGTTTACAAGCGAAGGAAAAACGATATAATAAAAACCATTTATATTGCACCAAAATTTGAGTTTTGGGTATAAAATGTTAATATATTCGCTATATCTGACAGTGGAGGCTGAAAATTTTATTATTACATACATATATGTAATATTTAATAGTGAATCTTAAGCAAAAAACCTCAATTTTCATTTTTTTGATGATACATTTTTTCATATGAAAGTTGGGGTTGCATCGAAATGCTCAATGGTTTTCATTTTAATACCTTACATACAATCGCCAATAATATAAATTAAAGTCAGCTGGATATTTGAAAATCCTGAAAATAGTTATATAGGGCTAGGTCGACTTTTATATATTTAATTTCCAATTTTATCAATTTCAGGCACAAAGTTATACTGTGATAAGTAACGCGCACTTATTTTCATTGAGATAACTCAATTATTAGCCGATATAGGCGGTATGAATATATGGGGTCTAAGGGAAGTATTGACGCGATTCAACTAATTTTTGACACACAGACAAACTATAATCAGGAAAGTAATCCCACCGAATTTCAATTATATGTATATCTCACACATTGACCAATATTTTCGGTGAAAAGTCAACTATAAGCATTGCGGTCCTCATATTCGGTACGAGTTTCGGTTCAATTTGGAAAAGTTGTGGTCATAAAAAGACACACTTCAAAGGTATTATTCATACAAAGTTTTACGCCGTTATTTTAATTAGTGCTTTCTTTGTATACTAGAATGTGAAAAAATCAGATATAATTTCAAATTGGAAGGTTGTAGTTCGATTTCTTCTATTTCAATGTAACAAAGGATTATCAGAAGCCCTATGAAGCTTTCTCGTACCAACACAAGTGTAAAATTTATTGTCTCTGATACATTTACTTATATATTTAAAGCACTTTTAGTGGTTTTTAAGAAAAGCGTTATATGGGGAGTGGGCAAGGTTAACACCGAATTTTGCCTAATTTCTTGCTATCGGAAGAAGATTTATATTGTGTAAATGTGGTTGATATAGCTTAATCGGTTTGGAAGATATATACTTTAAACTTATAAGAGGGCGGGGCCACGCGCACTTGTCGAAGATTTTCAAACTACAAGTGCGCCTCTTTAATGTGATTATTTGTGCCAGTTCTGTACTTTAATTTACGGCTTATGACATTTTATACGTTTCCGATTAATGTCGTTTGGTGGGTATAGCAGTAGTCCGACTGCGCCTATTTACAATACCAAACTTCTTATGGTGCCAAGCGACGACGAGAGCTAAGCGATTTCACATAATCCCACAAAAAATAATCCAGTGGTGTTCAGTCGCATAATCTTGGAGGCGGGGAAGCCACAGGCACGTAAGGAAAGATAATGGAACCGTTGGCCATTTCGTTTTGAGCCCATTCATTGAAGGTGAGACACGCGGCTCCAATTCTTGAAATAACAAACAAAGCTGAGTATAAATCAAGTAACAAATGTCAGAAATATCAATTTCGAAAAAAAATTTTGACTCATTGAAAACCACACGTCTAAAAAAATAAACTCGGTTACAAAACAATCCCGAATGGCTACTTTTTTGCTTTAAGTATTTTGGCTCTTCTCTTTTGTTTAAAAGTTTACGTGTGTGTTTCAGTAAATTTTACTGAAATTTACACAGCTTGTTTTAGGATGAAAAACTATTGCATGCTCGAAGGTTTTTTTCTAATTTCGATTTTTAACATACAATTGAGGGGTTGCATGGATTTACGGGTTTCAAAAAATCGATTTTTTTATTGTCTTATTAAATTCCACAATACCTCTAGAATATTGTCCTTAATTTTCAGTTGATGCGAGTAATAGTTTCGGAGACAGAGCCTTAAGAACTTGTGCGCTCGAGGCTAGCTAGGCTAAATGCGCCTTTTTGAACGCATTTTTATCGAAACTGTGTTTATGAAGTCGGTTGACAAGATTCCCGAGAACTACTCCATCGATCTTCATGAAATTATACACAGGTCTTTGAGGTGCAATTCTTAAAGACTTGGACGAAGAATCTTTTTTGGATCACAACTATTTAAAAAAAAAGATGTCTCGAAATTTTCACTGAAATTTTTATTTTTTTGTAAAAATGTCGAAAAAATCCAATTTTCGGTTTTTTCCCCTTCGTCTAAGTTCTAAGTCAGGGTTTTAACTAAAACACGTATTTTTTCACTTTAGATAATCCTGTAAGGAGTTATCCTGCCAACGCGAGCGCATCTTTTTTCCGAGTGGGCACCGGAAATGGCGTCGCAATGCCTGAGTTAAAAATATTTTTTTCCAAAAGTAGGCACCAATTTTTATGTCTCATTGATTTTAAATAATTGTAGTCCTGATAACAGCAAGGAACTTCGGTTAGAACTGTATCAAAACAAATGGATATTTCCTTCAAAATTATTATTATTATTATTTTAAATTTCTGTCATGTCAACTCGAAATCTTTCTGAATAATGCTATGTTCTTACTTTTATAAAAGTAAATGATTTACTACCAAAAAAATTATTGAAATTGTAATTTTTCAAATAAATATGAATTGAAGCCAGTTGAAGCATGAATATAGTAAGTGGCGGTCACTTTAGTATTCTAACATATCTTCCTTATTTTCATTTCACCACTTACACTTACATACATACGCTTGCGCTTGCGCTTACCCACCATGCATTGTTTTTGTAGTGTTTTAGACTCTAAAAGTGATTTGGACATGGAGTCATTTTACGATATAAATTGGCACACATCAAATGGACAACGTTTGACGAAGTGAGTGCACTCATACATAGCCACGCAACCACCTGTGTGTGTGTGCCGGCATGCATGTAATTGCATTTAGTATGTGAGTCGCCGTATAAAATCGCCGTCGTTTGGCACACCTAAAAATTATAATAAAAATGAAAAGTGCGCTCAACAGCGCGTTGCATATAAGTATACACATACATATACATATAAATATGTATACATATGTGTAGGTACCTGTTTGTGTGCACGTTTATTTAAAAGTTGCAGCATGAAAAGGAGCAGCAAGCAAGTTGCAGCAGCGACATTGTGACAGACGAAACTCAGTAGACTAGAAAACTAGCAAAACTCCAAGTGTCCACATACCAGCGGAGTTGGAGACAACGGATCACTGAAAAGCATTTTAAAGCAACAAAAACAAACACACAGCAAAAAGGAGGCAATCAAATGCGACGTTTGGTGGCGCTGAAGCAGGAGCAATTGGCTTACAGTAAAGCTCGAACACTGGCGCTGGTGTTGGTGGCAACAATAGCAATAACAACAGTGCATGCAACAACTAAATCAAATGGAAATCAAGTGTTTGCTGGCAACACAATGAAATGTGCGATGAGCAAACGAATAAAAAAAGCCGAAATGAAAATCACTAAGGCGCGTTTAAATTCAGACGGAACTGAACTAAATATGGGTTGTTTATTCTAAGAGCTGACTCCCAGCACGGTTTAAAAAGAAGTTTATTCAATAGGACACTACAAAAGTAGATCGATAGGTACTCCATGAATCACCAGTGTATACTGAAAAAATTACAGTTAGGTGCGGTTTACGAGCCGGCGGCGTTATTGCGCCATAATTCTTGCGTGGTGATCAATACCGGCACGTTACTGTGAATGGGAATCGTAACCGCTCAATGATAAGCGAATATTTTTGGCCCAAATTGGATGAT
Source organism: Bactrocera neohumeralis (assembly GCF_024586455.1). Taxonomy (NCBI): domain Eukaryota; kingdom Metazoa; phylum Arthropoda; class Insecta; order Diptera; family Tephritidae; genus Bactrocera; species Bactrocera neohumeralis. Next base: position 27,514,632 of record NC_065919.1, on the reverse strand, counting down.
ATGGACTTGGACAATATGTGGTTATAACAGGACTGCGCCACAAGCCATACAGCGAATGTTATAATCGATTTATTGAAAACTAAGTTTGATGAACGTGTTATCTCACGAAATGGCCCAGTCTATTAGCCGCCTCGGTCGTGCGATTTGACACCGTTTGACTATTTCCTGTGGGGTTACGTCAAGTCTTGGTCTATGCCAACAAGCCAGCGACGGCTGAACAACTTTGTACGAGTATCGAACGTGAAATTGCAGCAGTATTGGCCTGTTTATGCTTCAAGACCGTCGAAAATTGAGTTCAGTGAAGGCCTTCTGCAAGCTTGCCGGTGGTAGCCATGCAAAAGAAATCGAGTTCCGTACAAGGGCATCGTATACTTTCACTAGGGCTTTTTTTGTAGCGCTCCTATTGAAGAACCCGTTAATACTCAGAAGGAAACGTGTCTTAAAAGTATATACATATGTATATAAATAATCAGCGCTACGAGCTGAGTCGATTTAGCATTGACCGTCAGTCAAGCTCTATTTACATGAACAAGTCCCTCACTTTTCGCGATATCGGTATGCAATTATGCAGTTATCCTCTTCTCCACAAGAAGCAAAATTGTCGGAACTACCGATATCGAACTTCTATAGAACATAGTTGTCATACAAACTGACCTATCTGATTCATGTCATGTACACAAGGAATGCACCAATACCTTAGGTCTACTGTGCGCAGTTTTTACTTAATAGCCACGCCACTAGTTTCGCCAGTCATCAAGCAAATTAGGAAGACCCAGCAACAGCAGTAACTTTGATGCGCTCCGGATATCCCATGAAATTTCTGAAGTTTTCTGAAGCTTTTAGATTTAATTTGTCCGTTAACTTCGGAAACTGATATCTGAAACTGAAACGGATTATCACAAAGATAATTAAGTTATTGAATCTTCGCTACATGTTCTCCGTAATACCAATTAAGTTCAGAAGGTCGAATGTCCAATTCTAACCAAATTTGCCTTATAGTCATATAACTTTGGGTTAGGTTAGGTTAGGTAAATTGGCTAAATTTTCGTGAGGCCACAACTTAAATAGCTAGAGATGCCTATTCGTCAAACAACTTCTATGTAAAGAGTCAAAGAGACCGTCGCATATATGTAGTATAAAGCGCCAAGAGCCAGCCGAAAATTTATTTAGGCTGCTAATTTAATTCAAGCTACTTCGTCACGTTCGCAGAAAGTACGGCAACCGAAATGCTTCAACCTTAATCTGGACAGTGAAAGCAAAAATGTAGAGTAGTTTCCACCTCATCTTACTCCCTGCAACTTTGAAATGTTGCGTTCTCCAAAATACATAGCTTCACCGTTTGAGTGCCAATGGGAGGCTGTTTTTCAGTTAGGACACCTTTCATTGAGGCGATGTAAACCTTGCTAAGAGCTAGTAGTTCATGAACCTTTTACGTTTCACTCTGGACCAGAAGGCTTTCGTAACTCCATAAGTGCTGGTTGCTGAGCATAAATCCAAGTTCAAAAAGCTTGTTTTCTTGTACTCGATTTTTTAACAAGCAACCATTTATAGTTCCACTGTGTCTGGTCTATACAACACTACAAATCGACTGGTATTTTTAGATGTACTGTCAATGCAAGTTTCTAGATGTCGCTCCTAAATCGGTATGATTCAGAGTACACATTGGTTAGGACATATAAGACTGTCCGAACTCTGGTAAGTTTTTCGAAGGCTCTCCAATACATGAACGATCTAAACGAAAGAGCGGTCTTATTATGGCCGCAAATAACCAAAAGTAAGTAATAATATCAAAGTGAAACACCGTTTATAGTAATTATAATTTCTACCTTTAAGACATTTCGGTTGTTCTTCGAGATAATAACATTTAAATTAGTCAGAGAGACTGAAATTGAAGTTTCGTCATTTTGATTTAAGTTCTTAACGGTAGGGTGGACCATGCCGAACTCATAGACTCTATTGATGAACCGAACAACTAGTCTCAATGTAGTCTTAAGATCACTAAGTACACATCCATCATTGAAAAGTAGTGAACAAAACTATAATACCCTTTGCAGTGTGTGCCTAGGGTTTAACAACTGAAAAAATAAACAAACAAATAAAATTGGATTTACATAAAGAAAATAAACTAAAAGATGCAGGACAAACGAAGAAAAACTCGGTGAAGGAAGCTTGCCAAGAACAGCTAACTCAGTAAAATAGGGTTGGGTCGCAACGGGTCTGTCATGGTCTGCTAGCTACAGACGGAACTATGCTGTGCTGCGCGCTGATTGCCGCCCCCCACCACAACACTCGCCTTCTAAGGACGCTGGCTGCGGATGTGCTTTATTTGATGTGATTTTCTTTTGGCTTCGAAATCATGTGGCCGACTGCTTTGTTTGCTTTAGTTTTTCAGTTTGTATGCCTTAGCTCTTTTTCTGTTTGTGGATCAGTACTGTTAGTACGTAGGAAGCGAGCATAGAGCTGAGCCACGCAGCAAAAAAGTGGTGCCAAAAGAAAAATAAACTTCTTTCCTAAAGTAAATAAACAAAGTCAGTTTATAAAGTGTTGTTGCAGGCAGCGCGTTTCTTCTCCATTCGCTATTAAATGGTAATTGGTAAGGCGAAAAACTTGCACAAACTCCAGTGTACCAGCGCAACACATCGTAGGACTTCTTCATTACGGACCCGCGTCAATAATAAGCAATTTTGCTTAAAGAAATAAGCTTGCTCAGAAATAAATAAATCAATTAGGCGATTTGTCGCTAGATTTATGCCACTAACAATCAACGACACAAGTCGTTACAACTGAATGACTTGTCAGCTCTTCTAGCTTGTGCGTCGAGCTATACACTAGACGAGTATATATTTTCTAGAGTGTCTAGAAAGTGTATGTAGATTGCTAACGACTTAAAAGTGGTTTGTATTCTTGCTTTGTTTCAAATCATTGTCTGTTGGGAAAAAGTTTTGTTGAAGTCAGGTAGTACAATGCGCCTCCCTTTGCAACATTGAACCAATTATCTCAAGACTAATTGCGCATTCGATGCTTATAATCCAGTGTATAGTGAAGTGAGAGAAAATCATAAACTTTACCAGTCTTTTCGGCATTTCTGATGACTGTGTAATTTTTGGACTTTATGTTCATACTTTTTTTATTTTTTCCTAGCTAGACAGTTTAAGATCAAGTTAAATCAATTGCTACTTCTGATAATTTCGATCTCCAGATTCAGATCTTCAGATTCTCGGTACTTACCATAATATCCAAATCATTTTAATAGCCCGTTTACGAGAAAAGATGTTTATTCGGTGACTGGAATTTTGGGCTTTTCTATAAACCTTTTGACAATAATTTTATTCTAACCGTTTACGAAAATTTTCTTGTCTTCTGGCAATCCTTTATGGTATTCAAACTTGCTTAGAACTGATAAGTGTAAATCTTTTCGAATGTCTCTTGTCTCTAATGATTTATTACTGCCTGGAAATGGCCCTTTCATATCGGTATAAATTTCAGCATTAATCGGGGCTTGTCGCTGCTTAAAAGTGTTCTTACAAAGCTGTAAAGCTCTGTAGTTTAATCCCCTCTAATTATATTATATTTTCAGACTCCGAATGGTGGTCATCGGAGAGTAAGTTATTGAACGGATTTAATCTCTTTAAGTTGAGAGAGATTATTGACTGACACTTTGTGGAACATTAGTCCTGAAAAAGTACAAAGGAACATTACAACATTTAAGAAAATTTTACATCTGAATATAATGAGAGCTCACACACATGTTTTATATGCTGCGACGACGGGCTCTGAGATGTGAACCAGTTACTAGCTTACATTCACTGAATTTTAGAGGGGTTTAAGTTTCTTTTAAGTGCTGAACCTAGGACCTACTATACATTCTATTGAAATCTTGCTTCTGCGTAAGTTTCTATTCTAGTTTAACGGGTTTAAAACTTGCAGATATCTATAACTTTGAGCAATCTAAGGTAATACAGAAGAGGAAGGTTTTCGGAAATCCTCTTCAGTTGCAATAAATTAAATTATGCTTGACACATCATTATCGGTTAGGAAGTCTAACAAATCTCTTGAGCTAATAGATAAGATGTCGATACTTTGTGGGCATAATGTTTCGAAGATTTGGCACCCTCTTCTTGCAATTGCTGTGAATTCAAAGAGTGGATGTTTTTTGTTATCGACCGTAAAACTACCACCGTGTGTGTTTTTTAGTTTTTCTATTGTATAAATAATACATGTTCAGAGCCTTCTATATACTGTCTACACGTCGAACAGCTCGGACAGAATCTGTAAAAGTAGCTGCTGGTCTGTCTGGGTATCCCTGAGTGGATATCCGGTATCCGGTATAAGTCTGTGGCTCCAGCGCCGTTTGGATGAGGAATTCCACAGCTCCTCCCACATTTTGGTGCTTCTGATCCTCTCCTCTGTCTTTGCCGATACTGTTTTATGCGCTGATAGCTGTTGTAATTGCTCGAGTTCATTTCCCTGGAGGTCAATGGACGGCATACTGGCTAATACTTCAGCAGCGTCGGTTGATATAATCCGGAAAGCAGTTATTACTCAATCCATTGCCTGTATTCATACTGGTGTTGTACACAATGTTACGGAACTTATTGCTTTTGCTATTAAAATCGCCGGCTGGAATGCACGCAGCCTTTATTGGTCATCATTCTCGATAGAGTATTTGTTTGCTTTACCGGAAGTATACGCCAGGTATTCCTCAAATTTTAATTTGGAATCCAATATTACTCCCAGATACTTCAGCTGCGAATGTTAAGTAATCTGGCACTCCTCTACGGTGAGCTCTATCCGTTGTTCCACCTTCCTGGTGCTTACGATAAAACTTCTATTTTGTGCTCCGCTAGTTCCAGACTCACAGAAGAGAACCATTGGCGTAGACAATTTAAGCACCCATGGCATTTGTTTGTCAGGTCGTCTAATTATTTGGCCATTGCTATCAATATGAGATCGTCCGCATATCCCATTAGTTTCACGTCTGTTGGTTGCTATACTCTAAGCCCCTCATCATACATGAATTTTCATAACAGCGGCCCTAATTCTGAGCATTGCGCTACTCCCCTAGAGTTAATATTGATGTTTCGGTGTTTCCGCGTCTTGGTTGCTGTACCGACCGTTGACAAGATTTTCATTTTCTGCATCTAAGCGCCCAGGCTGTAGAGTTTGATATGCCTGAACATCTTCAGCATATATCCACTCGGAAAGAGCTACACTTGGTGAAGGCCGAACATTTGTACCTTGTAGCGATTAGGTATCACTTTTTTCTACTTTCAAATCTCTCTTTAATAGTGTGGACCCCGGAAAATACTTGGCTTGCTGTTTCGAAGTACCTTTAAATCCACGCTTTCATTTTTGGGTCATCTGTTTTCACATTAATCCTATGATCGGACCGACAACGAAAACTTGTGTTTTCGTCCATGTAAAATCTGTCAAACGAAAACACAGTTTTCGCTGAAAACTACTTGAAAACTTATATTCCACTCATTATAATCGGTGCCTGCTCTAGTTTAATTGATTTTATTGGAAGACATATTTTGCCGGCTCTAAATTGTCACTTGATATTTGTTTACATTCCATATACAAACACAGCTGTCAGTTGATATTGTCATATTAGGGGGATTCTCTTGCTCTTGCAAACCCCTTGCACGGTGCACGAATTGCAGAACACACGCAGAAAATTATTTGCAATGGCTGTAAAATGTATCAGACCAAAACCCATGTTATTTTCGTGCCGTCATATATCACGGTGCTCTCTTGGCCTTGCATATTTCGGTATAGGATTTTTGCATTTTGTGTCATCGTGCACGCTTGCAAGAGCAAGAGAATCCCCCTTTTGATAGTTGTCAGTGAAAACTCATCGAAAACACACATTGTCGGTCCGAACGACTTAGATTCCACAACCCACAAATATGTTTTTAAAATGTTTTCAATGTCGGCCGAAAATAAGAAGTAAGTTTTAGATTCATTGAGGCATAGTTTCTACCTCCCTCTTAGTGCTGATTCCAAAAAGTTCTCCTAACTTTCACCTTGAAATACACAGATTATTAAATGGTAAAAAAACTGATCGAGTAAATCGTATGGTGTATAAATACATACTTGTATATGTTGTTATATGAACCTCATAGGATTCGAAGCCGCTCTGTCCCAACTCATGAGCTCCTTCAATACTATATTTACTCGTGCCAATCAGTCGCAGAATCACCAACCGCGATCTTAGCCTATCTGTTGATAGATACATATCTGTTATTCTAAGCAGGTACACACACCTATCTGCATCTGTAAGTGTATGTGTATTTGGACTGAGTAAACTTAGACATCCTCGAGTTAATGCTTCATTTTATTGCCAAGTTTTGTATTTATATTTGTTTTAGTAGTTGTATGGGAGGGCGGTCTGCTGTAAAACAAAAAAACACACACACACACACATGCATCTAATAGTCATTATATCTTTAAATGTGTGTATGTGTACTTAAAGGTCACCTAGGCGAGGTCAACTGCATGCCTTAACTAATGCAGTCAGTCGCGCATGCGCAACCAAAGCACCGGCATAGCGAAGCTGCAATGAAGCCGATGCGCATCGTCAACACACACACAGCCAAACATACATACGAGTATACTGAAGTGTCTAGATACTTGGCTTGGTAGGTGGGTACACGCCTGCTCAGAAAAAACAAGCAGCGCAAACTCACTTAAAATTCCACCTTCTCAAATTCTATTTGCTTGCAGACAAAAAGTGTGTATTATTTATGAACTCGTACACACATATGCATGTGTGCAGGTGTGTATATGAGTGTGTGGCACATGTTGTCGGTTAGCGTATGGGTCTGCTTGGCTTTCGTGGCTTAAAAGGTTTCTCTAGTTTCGGCGCTTGTGATTGAGATTCGGTTTTCACTGTTGTCGACACAGCCATTGCTGTTGTTGTTGCTATTGTTTTCTGTTGCTGTTTACTCAGTCAAAGCAATACCAACATACTCGTGTCTACTTGAAAGTTAGTCAGTCCATCCATCCATCCGTCCACCAGTTGCCAGTTGCTAGATCGTGTTCGTGCATATTGTTGTTGTTGCAATATTTTGTTGCAGGTTGCTGCTGTCATGCAGGCATTGCTAATGATGCTGCTCTTGCTGCTTGCTCTTGTCAAATGCATGCTTTATTAGTGTTGTTGTTGCAGCTTTTCTACTTGTTATTTTGTTGCTATTTTAGTTGTTGTTGTTGTTGTTGCCGCTGATGACTTAACGATGATGCGACGTTAAGCACATTTTGGCCGCGACTTGCATCTGCGTCTTCCTCTTGTTCGCTCAATTTCGGTTTCATTGTGTTAATTGTTGTTATTGTTTTTATAGTTGTTTATCTTCAGCCAGCTCATTTTTAACTGCAAAGTGTTGTTTCCTGCTTCCTCCCCACCCTGGCGTGGTAAATGCAGCAATCACAGGCTGGTATGCGATTAAGTGCTGCATTTATTTGTTTTTGTTGTTGTTGTTGTTAGTGTTGCTATTTGACACAAAATAGTTGTTGTTTAGCTATTGCAGCTAGTACATGGTAAATGTTGAGGTTATGTAAATATTATTAGTAGTGAGATGACTAAATTTCCACACACACACAGCCACAGCAACAAAAAATTCACTGGCTCATTTATGTTGTTGCTGCCTGGGCGCAGATTTTGTGGCATGCAATTAGTTGTTGCAGGTTGTTGACTTTAATGCCTGGTGTTTGTGGCAAGCGCAAGGGTTTGGCGCTGTTGCTTTGCCCATATTTGTTGTTGTTGCTCATAAAGAGTCACTTTTAATTTTGCGCCCATCATTTTTAAGATTTGCCGGCTCAGCGAGCTGTCTCATGAGCGGAGCGGGTGTTGTCGCTTTCCGTTAATGGCTTGTTAAATACCTACAAAGTACAGTTTTGCTTGCTTTTTCTTGTTGTTGTTGTTGTGGTAATTTGCAAAATATGCATATTTATTACTACATATGCATGTTATTGTTGTTTTTGTGGCACATTGTTAGTAAATATCAAATATAATTAGCGGCTGATTAGCGAAGTCATCTTGATTAAAGTGCAGGAAATATTTAGAAAGGGATTTTCAACTGAGGGCTTTAAAAGCGTTTTACAACTTAGGTTGAATGTGTTTGTGTAAGGAAAGAGGCGTGGAACCACCGTTGCTGAAATATTTATATATAAATAGTTAGTAGTTACATTTAATGGGAATCTCTAATAGCTGCTTGGCTGCCTCTCCTCTGTTTTGTGGAGGAGGGGAGCATCGAAAGCTGAATGCAGAACATTGATCTGCTAAACCAAAAAATACACTTTTGCCACTGTGTCGTTGATCACTGTTTCCAAATTGCCAGGATGATACTTTACATGGAAGTGCTTAATGATAAGGTACGTAACGTGGTGGTTAAAAGTTACGACGTGATTTAGTCCTCTGCTATCTTAACCATTTATTCTCAAAACGCCGTAGTCTTCCAGATAAACTAATAACTTCAAAATATTGTTGGATTTGTCAACTGGTTTTCCGGCTTCTAGAGATGCTATCGAGTCTCCGAAGTTGTCGTGTTGAGCCTTTCTCCAAAGATAACTTTCCGTTTTACGAAAATACATTGCTATAGCTGTTGCACGAAGTAGACGGTGCCAAGTTGAAAATCTTAGTTGTTCTGGTACTACCTGAAGATGTTCTGAGGTTGGACGCTGAAGGCCAGTAAACTGTTGACGCAGTTCCCCAGTTGCAATTTAATTGACGCATGAGGAGTACAATAATAGATTTTTCCTTTCTCGCTGGACCTTCCAATGCTTGTCGCAGTATTAGCAGATTCTCTTCCGTAAACCTCTGTAGTTTGATTATAAGCGGAATAAAACAACGGCCACTCGCTGGGTATACCATCATATTTGGACAATTCTTTAGAAAGGTTGTTACGTGAAGCAACTTGCGCCTAAGACAATCGGCGATAAGATAAAGAACCAATGGACAAGCTTTCAACGTGTCCAGCTGTATGTGTTGGTTGCAGCAGGAGCTATGCTATTAATGGTGCTACAAATTGTAGCGGTAGCTGCAGCATCTGGGATGGAAGTGGTGTCTGATCGCCCAGCCCCGTTGAGATCTGAGGCATTGAATATTGCCTTTTTTCGAGGTCATCATCGAAACCCATTGCATCTATGCGCGCCAAAAAGCTGTGCTGTTCCCTTAATAAAGCCTCATTTTGTCGTAAGATTTCGCTTTACTCTTGTAGCAACTCGGCGCGACGAAGAAGCCCTAGCGAACCAACAGAATTTGAGGAGTGAACAGTGATGGCTTTCTTGAAGATGCGCTTGTTTGGGATATTGAGAGGAGCTGTATTTGATACGCCTGCGTTCGAACTCTCAGTGTGTGTCACTGAAATTCGCTGATTGGATCCCGCTTTTCCCATTGCCCATTGCCTACTGCGCTAGTTTCAGTTCATACGTAAGCAAGTAGGACTTACGAGGATTACGTGAGTCATGCTGTCAGATCGTTCGTAACAGGACTATTAACGCTGATATTTGTAATGGTAATACCATACATTTTTCATTATTCAGAACAGCTACTTAAAAACGATCATAGTGGCAGAGTAAATTACGAAAGGTTATACTTCCTTTGTAATACAAGATGGAGGTTCAGATTAATATGAGCTAAAGTTTACGTCATACAAAATGTTAATGCTTCAACTAGTTCTTTGAACTGCGAAGTTTCTAGATATCCAAGCCGAGTTCTAGAAAAGAAGGAAGGAAGTAGAGGAGGTGTTGAAGCGTCTTTTTCCCGTACTTTCTACATGTGTCATCGTAAATAATGCCTATCCCTATCACATCTGATGCCATTAAGTTGTGACCTGTGACTTGGCCAACAACCATCCTATGTATAGTCTTTTCGAGACCGTGTGTGAAAAATGCATGCGGAGATATTTACTTGAACCATGAAGGTTATTATATTAAATGTAGCAGTATTTTTACAGCTTAATATCATGGTGAAAAAATTTCAAATCGACTTTTTAATATCAAATCCTCATACCGCGGGTGACATACTTTGTTACAATGTATAATACTGTAGTCAGTTAATGTATTGAATAGAAAAATTTCACAGAAGAAAACGATATGTACCAAATTTTGAGAATCTTTTGAGAACTTCTTCTGCAGTGACTTCAATGTCATTATGCGTGTGAAGAAACGCCAGGCCGATCCATTTATCTTGAATTATCTTTCATGCGGCGAAGTGTCGACAAAGACAGAGTTCGCATTCGTCACAGGTAGTGTGTAGAATTTGCCAAGAAAACTATGAATTATTATTATTTTTATTGAAAAGGATAATACAATTACACCTTAACATTCCAAAAATTTTACAGCATTAGCGACTAAGGCCATCAGCTTCTTAATATTTAATATTGATAAACTAATAAACAATGGTTTAGTTATTTAAGAGTATGAATTATGGGGTGTAGGTCTACATCGCAGCTATTCAACGTTTCCAATGCAATAGTTGGTAACTTGTGGTCTTTTGACTTTGGCTTCTGCCCCCGATGGCACTACCAGTGATCAAGTTCACCTTTGAGTTCCAAACGTCACTTGATGAAATTCCTCCAATACTTCTCTAGAAAAACGCCTCTTTAAATCTTTGCCGATTGTATCCAACAGAGAAATGTACTCTGCGACCTTGCAGTATTCGCGTTTCTTTGTCGGCCGCAGATTCTTTGTTTTTCTTCGAACGAAAATGTTCATCAACTTTTTTATTTGGTGCCTATTATGTTAGAAGACTTGGAGGATAAACCGCGGAGAATGTAAATAAAACATTTATAATTGTTGTGGAATTATCTTGATCACTCGGTCAATTTAGCGGGGCTTACCGTGAAAACTCGCTTTCTTGAAAGTTGTGCGCAGCGACTTCTAATAGGTTTGTAAAACCAGCTAATATTATACTGAGGTGTTGCAAAAAGCTGAAGACATCTTCTAAAAAGAAATTTCATACAGAAAAGAATGTTATTTCTTTTTAAACTATTTACTTTAGACATGAACGAAGCAACCGATTAAAAGTCATCTTCTGACACGATCCTCGAAAATCGAATGAAACAAAAAATATTCATCTTTTTTTCTGTGGGTTCCTAGCCACAGAAATAAAGAAAGAAATGGGGGAGATGAAAATAATTTGACATGTCTTTAGTTCTTGTTTTACAACAAAACGAATATTTTCGAAACGATTGAACGAAAAAAGAAGGGAAGGATTAAGAGTGGACACAATTACGTTCTGCACCTTCCGGTCAAAGAAATATACATATGTGACCTGGTCTACGAAAAGGGAGCTAACGTTATAACAAGTTATGACTTTTTGGATTCTATCACGTGAAAAAGCATCTCATCTTCCATCCGAATCAACTAAAAAGAGAAAATTGATTTTTTGACACCTAAGCTCCCTTTTCGTAGACCAGGTCACATATATTAAAGACCAGAGTGTTTTGTGTGAATTCAACAATAACTTTAATTGAATTTTTGGAAAACTTTCCTTGTCGAGTTAGTAAAAGTTATTTACTAAAGGACATACTTTTAAGGTTATGTAAAATCTTTAGCCCTTACCTATATTTAGCGGTGTATATATTTTTTTGTTCAGTAACGTATTGGTCTAGAAAGCTTTAGGTGATATAATCAACTGATTTCAAAATTTAATATGTCAACATCGGCACGCAACAATGCAACAGCCCTTCATTAATCATTGATGCGTCATTAGTGAATCAAAATAAATTCGAATCAAATTGAAAATAAATGAAAAATTATGCAAATTGATTCATAGGGAAAATTTATTACGTGGCTTTAAAGCAATTTTCAGCGCCCAACCCAATTAATTAAAATACAATTCATAATTCGCGGAAGAATGTCAATCAAATAAATTATGAATCTGCAACAACAAGCAGCTAATATCAAACTAACGAATCCGATCGCTGTACACAACGTGAGGAATATGCGAGTCAGTGAGGAATATGTAAGTGACTAAAGTACACGTCGGAAAACTTTTTAGCAATTTTGGTTAAAAATGTGTGGTTTTCTAAAGGAATATTCCAGAAAGTGTCGTTCCCACGAACAAACCGCTCACACGACAGTTGGGTCATGGTAACAGCAACGGACCTGGGTTATTATGCGGCCAAGCACTGTCAACTCGGCACCATTCCTTGACATTACTTAAAGAAAGTTTTCTGCTGCTACATAAACAACAACAACAAAAGTGGATTAAAAAGTTCTTTATCTACCATTCTTAAACCTTCAATTCCATAACCTGATTGTATCTTTTATCACATAGATTGTTCTACTTAAGATACTAAAACCAGAAACCGTTCAGACTTCAATATCAGTTCCTGCAAGTGCGATGGTATCTCGTTGCGTATCTCATTTTCGGCATACGTTTTTCCATTCTTCAAGTGGATGGATATCATTAAGTGTCCAAAGATGTTTGACCGTCTTGCGCAAAAGAGAGTACGCAGTACATATGCGCGCACTACTTTATTAGATCCGAATAAGAAGTAGCCTTCGTGTGTTATGCCTGCAACACCTTTTAGGGGCTTTCTAAAGTTATTATCTTCAAAATTTCTATTATTTATTATCTTTTGCTCTGAATTTTCTAATTATTTGTATACAAAATTCTTTGCATGCGCTCCAAGGTCTGTTGTTCGCTCTTTCACACGGACTCACGGTCCTACGATTCCACATTGTTCTGCAGTCTAGAATCAGATGCCCTGGATGGTTGCTAAAGCGGTCCGGACATGTTAAACAGGTGCTTAGAAAAATGATACTTCTTCGAGAGATTTAGAGTAAGTACCTGAAGATCATATTGATTTCAGGCAATTGCTTTGATGATAAACTAATGCGAAAACAAATCTTTTAGAGCTAGGATTTGGTTAAGATAATTCCGTTCCATGTTCCTTTTCTTTGTAAACAGCACTTTATGAACTGTGACATTTTTTTAATTGATTATCCGTTCCTCCCTAGTTGGACAGCGATATTAGCGTTAAGCTGAGAAGGAAATGTCTAGACTCATTATCTCTAGCATCGAGTTAATTATTATTTTATTAAACTGGTATAGGCTATGTAACCAACCACAGCGGCATTGAAGCAAACTGCAAGTCTGATAAGCTAACTAAAACAGATACTTAATTCTAAAAACTGCGTAATGGGAACGGGCTCCGTTATCTTCTTGCGATTCGCCGCTGGACTATTGGACCTCAGACCAGCTCAGCAAGCGTTGGCCAACTTCTAGCAGCTCTGCAGTCGCAAGGTCCTTCCGGCTCGAGTGAAACGTTTGATAACATTAATGGATATTTGTCTTTTATACATGGCTACCGACGTGGTATACCGATTGGTTTTTCAGATCCCAGTCTCGAAAAGAAATTTTTTTTGTAGTGACCGTTAGTTTCTAAGTCTAGAGCCTTTGACCATACATACATATATTTGTTTCGAAAGAGCATATCGTCAAGCCTATACGGCGGCTTGGAATTTTTGCGGTCTATACGTCAGAGGGTCTAGGTCCTTTGCTCTCCACCGAAGCCACACGTTAGAGGGAAGCACAGACAAAATAAGTAGAAGAATTAATGAACATACTATATATGCGAGCCGGTTGCTCTGCAAACCACCAAAGATTCTGGAATGATCCGATTCGATCCGATCTATATTGAAATCTATAACTTTTAGGTTAAAACACCTCAAAACAGCTAGCGATGTAACTAGTGCTGACATCGGAAATAAACTGAAAAAGTTTTGATTATTTTCTACGGTGTCTTTAGGGAGGCACGTTTGTATGTAGAGTACGAAATCAATCAAACACAATGCAAATCGAACCTCAAACACAAATCGCACACTTTTCGCAAAAAGTGCTGAAGTCAACCGGCAACACAGGCTTTAACAACGAAGGCGTTGCAAATCGTCGAAGAAAACACCAACGGCGGGACAACAAAAGTTGACTAAGCAACAACAACAATGCGGAGGCGCATACGAAATGCGGAAAATTGAGGACCAAACCTCAAAAATGAAAACTGCAATGGAAAAGACAACCAAAAGCAAACAGAATTGCATGAAGAGAGAAGGCGCAGAAGAAGGTAAAAGAGAAGAAGCCGTTGCAGTAGCAACAGATGCAGCGCAGAGCAATGGGAGCAACACCAAAACACTGGGAGCCAGCCAGCAGCAGCTGGTGCAGTCTGCATGAAAACAACAATAACAACAAAAGCGGAAGATGCGGGCGCGGCAATAGCAACGACTGACTAATGACAATCACACACACACACACATATGCACAGAACTTGCTGCGACAACAAATCATTGGTGCTGCCATGCCGCACCACGGCGATCGACGCGGCAGCACGGCGAATTGTTGACATTTGAAATTTCATTTGGAAATCGAAAATTCGGTTGCGCATGCGCAGCTTTAATCAGCAATTCAAAGCGCTCGAGCGAGCGTCAAACCGGACTGCGAGCGTACGAGAAATGTCTGCGATCGCATGTTGCAAGTGCAACAAGTGGCACGGCGTGGCGCGGCATGAATGCTGAGCGAAAAAGTAAAATCACTAAACCCGAATCGCTTTTAACGAGTTTAATTGAAAATGAAATCGAAATATAAATGATAATCGCTCGTTTTCAATTGAATTCGTACGTTTTGCGCTTGCTAACGGTTAAACTGCAGAATTTTACAAGCGTTGTTGTTATTGTTTTTACAGCTCTTAACTGCTTTTCTGCTTGTTGTTGTTATTGCCGTCGTCAGCAAGTCTGCAGCACAAATGCTCTCTGCTTGCTTAGTTAGTTATTTATGTGTATAAGTGATGTTGTTGTTGTTGCAACAACATTTACCATTATTGTTATTGTTGTTTTGGGATTATTTCTGATTCGATTGCGCGATTTTGTAATCGCTGCGGCACAATCACTGTTAGCTGGCATAAAGCGATGCATAATTTGCAACATGCAACACTCGCATTAAACACCAACAATAACAACAGCAATAATATGTAGTAACAAGAGCACAGCTGTTGCACCCACTGGCAGTCTCTAAGCTAGATTTTGATAAGGCTGTAGTGGTGAGGAGTTTAGCCAAATTAAGCTGAGCTGCGGCACCATCGCCGAGAACATTAGCACGCTGTTGCAACTTTATGCGCCGCTCAGCTGAGAACATGTTGCAAAAACAAAATTGTAAGCTATTTTTGTTGTTGTTAACACGATGTCAACGTTAAACAAGTCGAGTAAGTATTAAAAACTAACGGTTGTAGTTGTAGGTTTCCACTTTACGAGTTCTGTTTTGGGTAAAACCGTAAGCGAAGAAGCAGTCAACTGACATATGTACTTCCAATGACTTTATGAAGCATTTTGTAATACACTTATGAGAGAACTTGTTGATTTTTTTTTAATCACTGGCAATAATTTCTTCTTATTCTTTATTGGCGCAGACACTCTTTACGCGGTTATAGCCGAGTTTACAACAGGTCGTTCTTCCTTTTTGCTGTTTGCGCCAAATGGAGTTTCTAAGTGTAACCTTAGTTTTCCACCTTGTCTTTCCAACGGAGTGGAGGTATTCCTTTTCCTCTGCTTCCTACGGGGGTACTGCGTCGAATGCTTTCAAAGCTGGAGTGTTCTCGTCTATTCGGACGACAGGACCTAGCCAGCATACCCGCTGTCTCTTAATTCGTTGAACCATGTCAATGTCGACGTATATCTCGTACAGCTCAGCGTTCCATCGAATGCGATATTCGCCGTTGCCAATGCATAAATCTTCCGCAGAAACTTTCTCTCGAAAACTCGTGACGTCGAATCATCAGATGTTGTCATCGTCCATGACTCTGCACCATTTAGGAAGACGGGTATTTTGAATGACTTATTGAATTTGGTTTTTGTTCGTGGAGAACGACTTTTCTTAATTGCCTACTCAGTCCGAAGTAGCACCTGTTGGCAAAAGTAATTTTACGTTGGCTGACATTGATATTGCTGTTAATATTGGTTTCAAAACGAATTTATCTACGACTTTGAAGTTATATTGAATATACCCGTGGTAAGGCATGCCTGTCGTAAGAGGTGACTAAAATCCACATGCACTGTGTCTGTTAAACATGTCTTGTTTAAATGTCAGCATGGTCTAAGTCAGAAATAGTGCTATAATATTCAGCTTGAAATCATATTATAAGCTTCATATATTGTTATTTCACATAATATAAGGCATTTGTTGAACAAGCGACAAATGTCACCAGTCATTGAGTGTTTAGGGACTCAACTGGTAGTAGCAAAAGCTACAAAATCTTACCAAAGACTAACTCCAATATACTAATTGGGTTTGGCCCTTTGTGGAGATTCGTTGTGGCTGTGGTTTAAACCTAAATGCCGGCAGGGCACTTTGTCCAATGTGTAGTCGCATTGCGGACGGGTGCCGGACCCAGATTACGGCAGAGGTTTTAGGTCGGCCTCGTAATCGACCAAGGCGGCTAGGGTGTCCCTATCCACCTGAACCAATTGGAACCAAGTTAAAAGTGCAGAATGCATTCATACTTTGGTTCTCCAAGGTATGAGTGCTGAATGCATTTATGCTTTGGGGCGCTGATCAACGCATTGTATTGATCTACGTGCTTCTAGAAACAGAAAGCACCGTGAGGTTAGGCTGTCGCCGGCAGGTACTCACGTAAATTACAACGGACTCTGTTCTTTTCTAAAACCTCGTTAGGTATCTGGAGAGGTCTTACTCGATCCTGACGGATCTTTTGGTATTGCTTAAGGTCAGTTTACATCATATTAGTTTTGCAGGGATACCAAATTTAGACACAGCGCCATAAAAGCAGCTCCTTTTCGTGCTGAAAAAAGCAACTAGCAATAACTTAGCGTCTTAAAACAGGCATCTTCTTCGTCTTCTTTTTTCAGGTTTACAATTGCTCTATAGACATTATTTCATTTCGTAAGTTTAAGCATGTTCGATTCCTCAATTTCAGTTCTACAAAGCTTTCAAAAAATTTCTAAAGCTTAAGTTAGTTATGGTCCATACTCCGGATAACATTTTAAAATAGATATAATTAGGAAATTTACTATTGAAAAGAAAACTGACTGATGCTACTTTTGGTGCTTAAGCCGGTTCTTGGATAAATGAAATGGTCTTACTGCAACTTCAAATTTGAAACCCGTTGAGTAACAGCAGGTCCTGAGCTAGTCTAAGGCAGCCAAAAGTCTACAGCTGATGACAGAAATAGAAGTAGTCGTCCTCGTGTGGTTCAAACGAATTCAGCCATAAAAACTTTCGAAGAATTCCTTTTAGAACAGAAAATTATATAAAGGGAAATGTATTTATCGACCAGATCAATGTCAAGACTTATTCGAGATAAGTTCCACCGACGGTCAACTGGCCATTTTCTGACAATGCGCTTGAAGCAAAGCAGGCTGCACAGATGCAAACGGCTTCTTCAAGTCTGCAGTCAACGGCCATGAAAGTATCTTTTTTACAGATGAAAAAATGTTGACCGTTGGAGAAATTTCTAATAAGCAAAACTACGAAATCTACGCGAACTTCGAAAAGCGTTAACAATGTTATTTCAAGAGTTGAACGTGATCACCATTCCGCTGGTGAAATGGTTTGATTGGGAGTGAAAAAAGAGGTTAAAACTAGGAAAAAGTGTACCCACTACACGGCAGAGGGTTATAAGCAATGTTCCTGTATTCATAGCTTAGCTGCAATGATTGGAAGTCCAGATTGGAATTCATTGGACTACAGTTTGTGGTCAGAGTTGCAGAACATGGCCTGTCGAATATCCCACAGAAATTTGGAGAGTGTAAAAAAATATTTAGTTCGAGCAGCGACGTCAATACCAATAGCAACTGTGCGTACGGCTAGTGATCAATGGCCAAATCGTTAGAGGTGCACACAAACCAAGGTGACCATTTCGAATAACAGTTAGAAGTTGTTGGTATTGCCTTACTCACTTCGTGTCAACTAAAACTAATCTTACTCTTAGATGTACAATTACTTCCCTTTTTATTAAAATACAATAAATATTTCCTACAAACAAATAGCTGTCAAAATATTTGCATACTTATTTGTAACCAATGGTTCCAATTGACTTCATGTGAAACGCATCGTTAGTCACAAACCAGCCGCGGACGACAAAGACGTGGCGCGCACAGGCAAATATTCAGGGTCTGGGCTGAGAGTAGACAACCCAAAGGTGCTCGCCAATCAAATAAGCTTCACGAGTGAATTCCATAATTGTCAACGCATCATTTAACAGCAATAACAAATGCAATAATAGCAACAACAACAACAACAATAAAATACATACACATTGCCATAAATAATTCGCCAGAACTGTTGCCAGAAGAGACGAAAGTCGTGGTTGGGCATGACAATATTGTTTGAATAAAGTGCCAGTCGATCAATGGACGGGCATGCCTCGCCGCACGACGCTTCACACACTAACCTTCCCCACGGCGCCCGCCCAGGGGCACAGCGGCAAAGGCAAGGCGCTGTTAATAATAAAATGCCAGACTCAGTTAGACCAAAAACATAATGAAATGTTGTCATAATCATTGACAGTGGCAACGGCCAGAGCTTAGGTTGCTTGTTGTTGTTTTGCGATTATTATTACATTTTTGTTATTGGCTGTTTTACGGCCTTACAACGGTTGCCAACTCGTTAAATGTTGCAAATATGGGAAGCGAGCGCACAATTGTCATATGCAACTCACGATTGGGGCACAAATGATACACATGTGTGTGTGTGTGTCTGTGTGTGGGGGCTTAAAACAAGTGCACATACCAGTTGAATTGGATCCCGTTGCGTTTGCGTTGGCGGCCGCAAGTGCAGCGCTGCCGACGTCAGTCGTTCAACGGACCGCGGCTTCGGCTGGCTTTGACAACAGCAATGGGGTTGTGGCGTTTGGTGGTCTGGCTCCTTAGCCAAATGTCAATTGTCACATGTGACAATTTCGCACGGACAAATGTGAGCTGCTGGGCGGAGTTTGAGGTTGGGTCCGAAACACAGCCTGGGTAAGCCGCGTTTGTGTTGATTGGCTTCTAAGCAATTCTGTCTCATTTATAATGCTTAGAGCGGCAAAAAAACGGGTTCGAATGAGTGGCTGGAATAATTAATGTAATAAATCTTAATTATAAAGGCGTAAAAGTAAAAGTATTCGTTGGGTTTTTGAAATTTGAAGAAATCGTCGTTGAAAGTTGCGTATCCCTCTCGTTTTTAGAGCTCTTAACAGATGCTGGTTCCAACCTAATATCATTATTATACTTAATATATTTCAAGGACATTGAAGCTTACTATTATATTGTATTTTCCGAAATTGGAGTGAAAGTAAGCAGTTCTGAATTCCAACCCTGTCGAGCTCAGAGTTTACCTTTATACACCAGAAAAAGAAGTAATGTGAATTTGCAACTCGGTACACACCTTTCCTTTCTCTACTTGCTCTATCTCTACTCTCTGAAAGCGTATAGCAACTATTCTAAATGTGACAGTATGATCCGCAGAAGTAGTTGTATTGCTATGAGATCAGAACGACAAATATAGATAGCATGTATTGCTCTGATGAAGAGGGGCACAAACTGTAGCTGGAAATAGTTCGAAGGGCTTTAGATTGTGAGAAACAAGAGCAAGCTGACAAAATTTGCTTTTAGGTCTAAAAACCATATTTTATCTGCGAAGCAATGCGGGGAAACCGGTGAAGTCTATAGTTATGGACTCTTAGTGGAGCTATTCCGTTGTATCAAATTCGGTGTTACTCTAATATTTAAAATATACTACAAGGTTTACGTATAGCAAAGAGCTAGTATGCTATGCTGTACAATACGCAATAAAAATGTTTCATATCATTTTCGTATGGCAATTTTCTTGGAACCAGCCTTTGGTGAAATAAACATAGATCTCCGGTCTTAGTTCTTGAAGATATGTCATCTTTATCAGACTGATATCATTAAATCGCGTTCCTTCCTTCTATATCAATAATTCAAAAGATGATAGTATATTATATATTGTGACAAAAAAATGTTTGCACGTCAAACTTATAAACCCATGTCTCATCAGCCGTTATAATGCTCTCCATGAATGTAGGATAGGAATTCGCACGATCAAGCATGTTCTTCTACTCTTTTTTAAAAAAAATCATCTTTATCGGGACGAGTTAAGCGAGAACGCGTTTCATACCCAAAATATCCGCCAAAATCGTTCGAACGGACTCGCGAGAGATGTCGAGCTCTCTTGCTATTTCTCTAGCACTTGCCTGACGATTTTCAAGCACCATATTCTTTACTTTTTTAATATTTTCAACAGTTAAAGAGGTCGAAGAGAACGTGAAATGTCTTCAACTATCTCTCGACCGTGTTTGAAGGCTTTGTACCAGTCGTAGGCTTGTGTCTTTGATAAAACTGAATTCTTGTTAACCTTTTCTAACTCCGCACACGAAATTTTTTAGGAAATACAAAGTTAAAGATGAATTATTTCTTTGATATTTTTATCCATTGTAAAAATCGCAATGCACTACTGAGGAGTACCAACTTAAGCAACTGTTGTATCTGTAAACAAATTGGTTGACAGATTATGCTCATAGTAATTAAGAACGTTCCTACCAACTTAGAAAATACATCATGGAAATTTAATTACAATTTCCGAGTGCTTTTTAGTCTTAATGTATACATAGTCTTTTTGTTTATTCTTCCAATGTAAATGAAGGGATTATATTTGAGATAGATGTGGAAAGAAATTTTGTTTCTAATTTTTTAGAAGTGGCTACAGATTTCGTAAACAAACCTTATTAAACACAAAAGGTTAAAAAATACCATACGCTTTGTCATAAAATCACTTCTGTAGCTATGACCAAAAAAAAATCGTTGCAAATATTTACAGTTAAGTTGTAGTAACTCTTTAATTCTAATCGCTTCGAATACCAAGTTCACAACATTTGCGTCAAAGGTCGGCGCTAGTCACCTGTCGTCGTGCCCACAAACCAGACTCGCTATTTCGAAATCGTTGTGTCAGAGAATCACTGGAAGTCGACACCAAAAAACAAACATAATAAATAAATAAACACTTGAGAGTTTCGCGAAGAATTGTACCAAAAGCAAACAATTACGATTTAGACAATTGCATTTCGGCATTCATTAACGCCTTTGTCAGTAAGTACTGTATTAACCTTTAATTCACACAGTAATTTATGGGTGCTGTTGTCACCATTCACAAATTGTCATGAGAATGCAACAGAAAATGTATAAGATTGGCAAAGTATAGGGTGTTACAATATAATTTTATATTTAAACCACAAATTTTTTGATTTTTATTTAAAATTTGTTGAAGAAATAGCTAGTCCTATTCAGTTTACAGATGTCCACTTCAGTCGGGTCTGCATAAATGAAACGAAGTCGGACAAAGGACCATCATAAATAAAGGTACAAATTCGGTTGTTTGGTTGAAATGGGAGGTCACCGGACCACAAGCGGAAACACTTAAGCACGATTGCTTTTAAATTTAAACAGTTGGAGCAATGGAGTATATTTCATTTCAAGTGGCTGAAGGCAGAAGCTTAACAGGAATGATGTTTTAAGTTCTTATCAGTTCTTGTTCATCCTCTGTAGATTTTGCTTTACCAAGTTTCTGAATGAGAAATCTCAGTCGAACTTTCATGACTTCACCGGGCGTTTACACTCATGTTATTCGGAAACGAATGGAGTATTTTAGAACTGAACTTTAACGAACTCCTTCCTTCATTTATCTTTTGGGGCGCCAAAATTGCTTGAAATGCATTTGAAATTCCTAACTCATATTATTCTCCGGGTCTGGATTGTGCCTTCCAGCAGATTTTTCGTATTTCCCTAAAGCAAAAGGTCTTGAATCACAAGAAGGTAATTGTCAAGACTTAAAAAATACAGATTCGACATCATAGCTTGAAGACATTTCTTAGCTTGCCTATTATAACGAAATACTAAAGCAGTCTGATTATACTTCCTGAGGTTTTGATTTACCTTGAATGATTGTCGTTAAAAGTACAAAAAAAAAATAAATGGTGTAGAGCTGGCGTAGTCGTATTAATTTCGTCTATCTTGGAACCAGTATTAACACCAAACACAATGCCAGCCTTGAAATCCAACGCAGAATAACTCATGCCAACAGGTGCTACTTCAGACTGAGTAGACAATTGAGAAGTAAAGTCTTCCCTCGACGAACAAACCGCAACTCTATAAGTAACTCATTATTCCCGCTGATAGTATATGGTGTGGAGAAATGGATAATGAGGATGAGTCGACATTACGAATTTTCAAGAGAAAGGTTCTGCGGAAGATATGTATATGGTAATTTTGCGCATTGGCAACGGCGAATATCTCATTTGATGGAACAATGAGCTGTGCGAGTTATAGGACGACATTGACATCAGCGAATTAAGAGACAGCGGCTACGTTAGCTAGGTCATGTCGTTCGAATGGATGAAAATGGATCAGGTGGAGAAGGACCTGACTTGGTATTTTGAATTGGCGCCAAATTGCGAAAAGAGAAAACTACTGGCGCGCTGTTGTTAACTTGGCAATAACCCCGTAAGCGGTGTTTACGCTAGTAAAGAAGAAGAAGAGCTGCCGTAGAGTTGGACTTCAAGTAATTGCTTTTAGAATGGTGCAAATTTTTTTCCATTGAGAGTTTACGACAATTTTCTGGTAAGCAAGCACCGCCATTGTCGTTTTTGGGAAAACTTATGGGTAATACCATATATGCAAATAATTTATGTATATGCATGTGTATAGTGTGGACTATATAAGAATGTGCGTCATTTCAAAATGTCGAATGAGTCAGCACTGATACTAAACGGAATTCAGAGAAAACACTTCGGTTAGACCAGCAGGCAGACACCCGGTAGAGCGTACAGGCGGCAAAACGATTGTAAGTAAATATTAATTCGCAATAAAATAATCGCTTAATCTTGTCAAAGGTTAAGATTTTTCTTTTGTTGCCTCCCATGTTAAACAATAATAATATATTAATAATAATGCAATGAAATCGATTTTAATATAGAAAATTTTTCTATGTTTTGCGTTTACTATTTAAGTATATACATATAGTATATCTATATAATGGGTGTCCCAAAATTAAGACATGATTTAAATTGTCGCCATTTATGTAATAAAGTGTGGACAACCCTAAAAAAAGTAGGGAAATGCTAAGTTCGGGCGTATCCAAACCTTTTGTACTCTTGAACTTGTCGGCTAAATACTTCCAGGTGTTGACAAAATTAAAAAATGTAGCGAAAGGTTTCAACGACATCGGTATCCTATTAAGTTATTCTGAAGGTCATAGACTCCCTTAGTTTCATTCCGATATTTTACTAAAACAATCTGCAGCTTCACCGAGTCCTTCACATCCCATTACAATTTCCAAATTTTGACTAGAAGTATACGTGCACATATGTATTTCTCTCCCTTCAGTCTTGTGAAAACATAAGTTTCCACTAGAGGAGAATATTCTGCATTTCAGTCAATGCGTATATGATATCTTTACAGCTCATTTGGAGTGGTGGTCAGTATGACTATTATGCCTATAATATTACGAGATTCCGTGGGTATAGCAAACATGCTTTAAGGGTTACTTGAAATTCTCAAAACAGCGTACAGGATAGCCTCTCAAACACGTATGGATCGTATAAAAAATAGCATTATATCCGTATATTTGTAACTTTGTTTTACTATTCAGAAGAAATAGAAGAAACATATTTATTAAGTTGTCAAATATCTCCCTTCCGCTTTTTTGCTGTTTATTCAATGCTTTAATATATGTATATTCAAATATGCGCCGTTTTGTTCGATAATCTGTTTCCATCTAGACGGCAACTTCGTAATAAACACCTCGTAGAAGCCCCCTCCCTTATTAGCGAAGAGCTCGGACAGCCACTTTTCACAAGCCTCTTTTGAGTTCAACTTTACACTAACAAGGGCGTTCGCTATGGACAGAAACAGGTGGTAATTACTTGGCGCTATGTCCGGGCTGTATGGTGGATGCGATAAAACCTTCCATCCGAGCTCCCGTGGCTTCTGACGAGTCATCAATGAAGTGTGTGGTCTGGCGTTGTCCTGGTGGAACACTACACCCTTCCTGTTGGCCAATTCTGGACGCTTCTGGTCGATCGCCTGCTTCAAGCGGTCCAATTATTCGTATTAGATGGTAGAATTAAGCGTCTGGCCATATGGAAGCAGCTCATAGTGGTCGAGTTCGTTCCGTTTCAGCAGCATATCGCAGGCGTTGATTCAGTCAACAAGGTTTTTTGCGTCAAAACATGCAGCACCCAAACATCAAGCTTTTTTGTGTATCCAGCCTTCTGTAGATGGTTTAAAATGGTTTGGTGACTAACTCCCCTCTTCTGGGTGATGTCACGAAATGCCACATGCCGGTCTAATTCGATGTTTTCCATGATTTGATCGATATTCGTCGTCACAGGTCTTCCGCCGGCTAACTTATCCATTGTGTCGTTTTTACCCGCTCTGAATCATCGAAACCATTCCTCCGCAGTTCGAAGTGACAGAGTACCATCCCCCAAAACACCATTAATCTCACGGAACGTTCCTCTAGCGGATTTGCCTTTATCGAAGGAAAACTTTAAAAGAGCGCGAATAATAAAAGCGGTTTCGTAAACACATCGGCTGAATTGCAATATGAATAATATATAGTATATATATATATTTTTGTCAATAAGGGTGACTAAAATACTTGTCGGAATTAACAATTTTGTAATTGCTGTTATCGGTTTCATGACCTCTTTGGGTGAACAATTTTAAACTCTTTTTTATTTGTTTTTATTGATTTTAATATAATAATTATATGTTATTTGTTAGTTAGATTCAAAGCATTCGGATAATGATAAGGCAACAGGAAATGTACAAAATATAAAAGAGTCGATTTCACTTTAAACAAGTTCAAAGAGGCTACTCGCGTCGGAGAAGTTTGAAAATTATATTATATTATTACATTATATACTTACATAGGAAGGTTGCCTTTTATATTTCGGGATTTGGCAACCATAGTGTTGCAATCTGGCGATGTACAACTTATTCTTATGGTTTGAGCGCTATTTGTGATGTATACAGGATCTTTTGATCGTTGGATCCTACACAATCATGCAAGAGAAGTGATAAAAAATACGATATCTGTGCTTTGAAAGACGTCTATGACAACGTGACAGATGAATCGTGGATTTATACGCATGAGCAGTCGACGGTATGGGTGTTTCAAAATGAGCCGAATGAAACAAAAGTGCGGTCATGAAGCACTTCCAAGCAAATGGTTACCTGTTTGTTTAGAAAAGGGGACATGTCGCAATCACAGCACTAGAACAACGCAGAACCGTAAATTCTGAGTGGTACACAACCATCTCTTTGCCAGGTGTCTTTCAAGAAATCAGAAAAAACTAACCACTGAAGACGGATCACTCTTCACCACGCCTGTGCTACCTCTCACACATCCACTGTGACAACTGCAATATTGAGCACTATAACATTGATTTGATTAGTTATCCACCGTTTAGCCTTTTGGGATTTGGGATCGAATGACTTTCTCTTATTTCCCGTTCGTAAAAATTAACAAAGAGGTCGATTTTTCGGCACATGAAGAGGCGGTTGGTGCCTTCAGAACTTATGTTTCGGAGATAACTCAGTCAGAGCGGCGAAAAACAATAAAGCGATTTTAGATGAGTAATATTTGTAATTATTCTCTAATCCTGAAATATAAACGGCAACCTACGTATCTAAAAATGTTGCAATAATTTGGGTTCATGACTATGACTCAGTGTGGGACGGGTTCGTCTTTCGGTTGTGAAAGAAACTAAAAGAGCGTGATATATTAACTTTCTGTCGATTTTAGTTTTAAAATTGTTAAGAGGTTTGGTTTGCCTTCATCTGAAACCCTTTAAAGACTGGCGATTGTTTAGCTTCGTGTGCGTAAGTTTAGAACCAGTCCCGGTCTTTTGAAGTCAATTAATATAAACTTTCGTAAGACAAACATTGCCGAAATTCTTTCATCGCAATGCATCCTCGATTCGAGGCAAAGAAGCTTATTCAAGTTTCATCGTATCATTACAACGGCTTTATCTAGCCTTTTCACGCCAGAATTTTAACTCTGTAATATTTTGAAGTAATGCAGTATCGGTTACTATCGGCTTTATTTTGCCTTATTTTAATTTCATTGATTTTTGTATACATTTAACCGTCCTTTATGTACTTTTCTTTAAGGGAAGATTAGATAATTTGGAGTCCATAAATTTTAATTTACTCCTTTTAAACTTGGAAAGTTTCACGATTTAGTTTTCTAAATATTAGACAATCTTTGATATCCAATAAGAGTAGAGATAATATTTTTTACCGAACTCTGATTTTGCCCAATTAAAATTCGATCAAATATATTTTTTTCCGCTTAAATCCAAGTTTAATGCATTCTAAAGTAATAAATTTTGTGTATTGAAAAGATGTTATAGTTTTGGAGTCAGCAGGTAAGTTCACAACTGAGAAACGTGGCGCGCAAAAATGTATCCTTAATCCTACTAAAATTTTTGGTATTGAACTACGAACTTCGTACATACAGCCGAAGTATCATGCGCAAACACAGTCGGCTGCTGCAGCGGCAACCCACTCACAGAGCAATAGCGATAATAAATTGAAAAGTACATACTTATAGAGCTCTGATTACTGTTATCTTCGCTGCGTTCAAGTTAAACAGATTAAATTAGCAACTTTCGCCTATTTAAATAGCAACGCAAAGTAAAACTTTGGTATTCCGCAATATTTAGTTCCGCAATCAAACATGGGGCTGCACTTAAAACTCTCGGCAATTGCACTTTTTTTCTTTTTCGCAACGACGAAGGCATTTGAGTCCTGGGTTGTGGCGAACGACATTAATCCTAGTAAGGGAGATGGAGATGGAGATGATCAAGCCGTAAATATTGAGCTGAAGGCCTTTTGCTAAAACAATTTTTAAGCGTGAAAAAAAATTATATTGTTTTTCATTTTAGCAAAAATTCCTTTGTGGCGATAATTTTGAAAAGTGTTTTGGCACCAAATTGAATTCAGTTGTCTTCTTGAGCGACAGCAAGTTATACCGAGTGGAAGTCTATGATTATAAGTAAGCACGAGTTTAGCTATTAGATGGGCTAATAACCGACTTTATTGGTCTTCCCATAGGTTGCCAACAACACTGGATGAAATTATGGAGGAAGAAAAGAGTTTAAAAAACGAAATAGATCTATTGGAAAATAAGTTAAGCCAACAAGGCCGTGATATTTATACAAATTTGGAGAAAGCAAATGCGGTGCACATCGAAAGTGATTTCGATATCTCTCAGAGAGCGAAGGACGAAAGGGAACACTTGGAATCGAAATTGACTGGAAAGTAAGTGCACAAACAATTTGTAATTAAATCATCGATTAACTAATCCAATCCAATTAACCATTCAGCATGAACCAGATGAAATCGACATTGCTCAATATTCTTAAAACTAAACTAAATCGTATGGACACAAGAATCCGTAAGCCGCTCGAAAACGATACGAATGCCGATTTACCGAATTCCTGTGCTGAAGCCTTTACCATGTATGAGACCACAGAAAGTGGCGTCTTTGAGCTGTACTTACGCGATTATGAACTTGCACCCTTCAAAGCATACTGTCTGGCCGATCCGGATGGCGGTCCTGCCTGGACGGTGGTGCAACGACGCATGGATGGCACTGAGGATTTCTATCGTGATTGGGATGATTATGTGACCGGTTTCGGTGATCCGGAAGGTGAATATTTTATCGGTTTAGATAGGTTGCATGCGCTCACCAATGATCAGCCCAATGAATTGTGGATACAGTTGGAGGATTTTCATGATGAGGAACGCTTTGCGAAATATACCGATTTTGCTATTGGCGATTTGGATGAAAATTATGCCTTAAAAAAACTGAACGGCTACAGGGGCGATGCTGGTGATTCGTTGGTAGAGCAAAAAGGATGCGAATTTTCCACACACGATCGTGATAATGATAATGATCCCACAAAGAGTTGTGCTGTCACTTATAACGGTGCTTGGTGGTACAATCACTGTCACGACAGGTAGATCCATTCATTCCTACATTGCAAGTAAAAAAATGTTTATATAACTTTTCTTCAACAGCAACTTGAATGGCCGATATATAAGGGGTGGTTATTATGATTATTATGAAGAAGCGCAAGGTATCGATTGGTACTCTTGGCATGGACATCAATACTCTCTAAGATATGTGCACATGGCCATCAGACCGAAATATTATTTTTGAAATTGCGCATAAGGATTTGGTGAGATGGCATCTAACTGTGTTATGACGAAAGCTGCAGCTTTCACAAAAAGTAAACATTCATTTCCTAATATTGGCAAGCTAACCGAAATATAAACTTAATTTCATATAAGAAGCAAGCAAAATAGCAAACATTTTACTTTATGGTTGAGGCTTAAATGGGTAAATCCGTTATATTCACGGCAATCCGGTGCTAACAGTGTGGACAGTTTTCAGAGCTTTCGTCAATGCTCTATAGCTTAGACTTAAGAGAGGCTTTTTAAACCTCATAGCGGTATATGGAAGCTTCCCTTCTAAGATTTGTAAGTTATCTCTCAGGTATAAGAATTAACTATGCACAAGAAGGCGAACCGACTGTTTTTACTATATAATCGCGTATGCGGGAAATGTTCTGTGGATCATTCTGAACAACTTTACCTAAGAGATTATGGGTCTAAAACTGGTTTCGGTCATTGCCACTGCCGTTGCCATTGCTTCATTCCTTTATCTTGGACACTGAAAGAGCATTTTTTTATAATTATTCATATACTAGAGGACCCGTCCACGCTTCACTGTGGCTGATACATAGATAAAACTACTACTACCATCTATATGATTTCTATTAGTTGGATTATAACTATTAGTTAATGAGATATAGCATTTTTGTGAAGCAACTTGTTTTGGTTTATAAAAAATGGATTCCAAAGCATTTCGTGTGTTAATAAAGCCTTGCTTTTTTGGGGAAAATACTGTTGAATTTGGGCTCAGGAAAATCCACCGTTGAAAAGATATTTGCTAAGCTGGAAACAGCCGAAATGAGCAAAGTAGGTGCCTCGCAAGTTCATAATCCAACAAAAAGACGAATAACTGATTCTGAGAAGTGTTTAAGTGCTCTCTGTTCGGAATAAAGCCAAAATTTTTCGTCGGTGATAGAAACATAGCTCCATAATTTCCCACTGGAGTCCAATCGACAATCATTTTAGTGGACTGCACATGATGAACCGGTTCTCAGGCGTGGAAAAACGAAAAAGGCGGCTGGGAAGGTTATGACATCAGTCTTTTGGGTATTACTGAGTCAGTTATATTCTATTTCACTGCGTATTTGATTGCAGTTCTTTTCTTCGATTTCAAATATTTAGCAATTGTATTATTTTTGTATATATGTATTCCAATGATTCCAACAAACATGAATTTTGAACAAATGCTTATGATTAGAAATATAATTTTGGTATTTATGAGTTGTATTAAACTTTGACATAAAGAGGTAAAAGGTATCCTATGTCCTTATCCAGGTTAGAAGCTACCTCCCCACCAAATCGGTTCAGCCGTTCTTCAGTTATAAATGGTGTAACTAACAACAACTTTCTTTTATATATATATATATATATATACATACATACATACCAACCATAATTTAATTGTACCAATGAAAAGTACCGCCGATTGTTTTCAACAATTCTTCCACAATACCTTCCAACCATCTACCAAACATGCCTACATATAGAAGATATGTTATTGATACATCCTAATGATTCTAAATGAATAATAAAGTTAGAATTTGGCACGCTTTTGAAGAATTCACCGCGAACCATTTTTGGTAAGTAACAAGTAGAACCCCAACTAAGTGATGGCATCAAATTGAATTAACCCGCAGCGCAGATTACTTGTATTCGTTTTCAAACCGTATCTGTATTGAGTATCCTATTGAGAACAGATACTTGGCGCTGAAAGCGCGTTTATTCGTCGCATCGGGTCATGCTATACCTTTTTGGAAAGCTCATTTCACACGCTAACACGTGTTTGATTGATTGTCGTTTCTTTTAAGTCGTTTGTGAGTTATAGCGTCGCAAACATGGAGCAAAATAAAGCATCTCAAGCCGCCAATAAAATTTGCGCAGTTCATGGACCCGCTACAGTTTCCATTTCCACCGCACAACGATGGTTTCAACGTTTTCGTACTGGTGTAGAGGTAATCGAAGATGCGCCCCGCTCCGGAAGGCCTGTCTTCGAAAATTGCGATAAAATCGCTGAATTGGTCGAAAGAGACCGGCATAGCAGCAGCCGTAGCATCGGTCAAGAGCTGGCATGAGTCATCAAAAATTCATTTAAATTTCAATAAAAAAAAATTCAATAAAAATACCGCAAGACTTTTTTGACAACCCATTATTTAAGGATTTAGCAACGCTAGTGTTGCATTCCGAGAACTATCAAATTGATCGAAAAGTTTGTAATACATACACAGAACGTTTTGACATATGGGCTCTACTTGCCTTGTTTACAGTAACTTGAAATATTCATCTCGGTCCAAAAAAGGGATTCAAATTGCGAACACATTCGCGCGATTATTTTTCCCAACTTTCGACGTGGATTAACTCATCGAAAGTGCATTGATGAACTTAACCCATTTTTCGGCGATGAAGCTTCATCAAAGTCCAGTGTTTATCGATGGTATGCAAATGGAACACTTTTAGACCCTCAACTTTTTCTAAGGTTACATTACTGAAATTAACGAGTATTCTAATCGAAAAATATGGATTGTGGATAGTTCAGTTTTGTAATCAAAATAAGCCACGAAAATAATCATCTAAATCTCAAAGTTGTCGCTCTAAGCATTTGATAATCGCTGAAGTAGCAGATCATTATTATATAAAGTTTAGGTATTAACATTGTCATTATATATTATATAAAATATTTAATTATACCTTAAAATATTATTATTTATTTACCAACTAAGCTATATCGAAGTTTATTAAGGCACTTTTCATTCAGGCAGATATAATTTTTGATACTTAAAAATTGTTTCGAACGCCAGCAGTCCATAATATCTTCCATTACTAACGTACTTCTGTGTGCAGTATTTGTACATTTATAGGCTGCCTTACAGTGCAATAGTTTAGAAATATATCGGAGTTAGTGTTATAGTACTCACTTACAAGCTTACATTCCTGATACTTTCGTATTTTGATGTTATAGGAATTCTCTATTGTTTCCCAGTGTACACTCTTTTACTTTCCTACTAGGTACACCGGCAAGTCAGCCGTAAGTTAGACAGCTAATGAAAAGTTAATCAAATAAATTCATATTCTGTCAGTATACATAGATAATGCGCTTTCACAGAGCTTTTATCTCGCGTGTGTTAGGACAGAAAAGTTTCAAAATTTTCAAATTGGGTCATCCTTCTAACCTAAAATCTTCTCTTCGATTAAAAAATATTTCAAAATGTTACCATTTGCTTAAGTATATTAGTAATTTTAGTACTCACTGTCATTATTAGCGCTAACTGGCAATATTTCCTAACCGCCTGTGTTTTCCTACAGGGTACATTTGCAGTGATGGATACTCTCTCAAAACTGATACGCTTTAATATATTTATTGTTCAAGTAACAAGCTGTTAATTAGAGTGTTAGCAAAAAAGCAACAACAATAGTAAATCAATAAAAATTAGATTGTCGGCTGATCATAGATCTGAGGCTATCAAAATCGTTTAATAAATAGCAAAAATATTGAACTATTAGCCACACAGATTGGCAAAAGCAACTATTGAGAATTATGCATGGGTGGTAAAAAATATTTATAGCACCTTTAGTGCGCAAATTAAGAAGAATATATTTACATATGTACATATGTATGTAAAAGTCAAGAATTAAAAGAGATACGTAAATATATATGTATATGTATGTACCGATCTATGTACTATAAGTATAGATGAATAGTAAAAAACTTGTTGGTACTCTATTAAAAATGTGTAAATATTTTTGTACCCTTGCAACATGTTGCTACTGAGTATAATAGTTTTGTTTACCTAACGATTGAACGTATCAACTAAACCTAATTAAACTTAAAAATTTATGTCAATGTGTGAGAGAATGCTTTCGTGATAATAGTATGTCTGTTTGTCGAAAATAGGCTGAATCGGGCCAATACATCCATTAGCCCCCATATACGTAATATAAAGAAATTCGAACTTCTGGTGAGTTTATATCGCCAATATACGAGTTATTTCAATTAAATTCAGAGAGCGTGTTTTTCTTATAACGGTGCATATTTGTGCTTAGAATAATCAAAATCGTGCGGATACTCGCCCTAGACCCCATAAACCTAACAGGCCTTTTGTACCTGAAGGTACTCCCTGGCTTGAATCCTTGCAAGTTGTAAGAGTATAAATGTTCGGTTACCCCCGATCTTAGCCCTTCCTTACCTGTTAATGTATGTTTGTGAGTAAAGTATTATGAGAAAAAATTTCATAGATTCCAAATCAAATTTTGGGTTAATTTTTCTTGTATCTTTTAAAATGGTTTCTTCTCAAAGTGAACGTATTATATATTTTCGAAAAATTTGGTATGCAAGTCTCAGTTCATTGCCATATCCCACCAAGTCACGGTTACCGAAACTTTAATTCATGGAATAAATTAGCGTGGAAACTAACACAAATACTCCGTGAAACACATAAGGCCTTTGCGTAAGAAAGAAATCCGATCGCACGTACAGGAGTTTCGGTTATAATTGTCAATTGGGCTTTAAGAAAATTATAATTAGAAACTTTAGCTTTTCTGCTGGCGCTCTTGGGTCATTAACCGGTGGGTGGCTTATATGGATGTCAGTTCAATAACATTTTATGCAAAGCCTACTGATCTATAACCTACAGACATACTCAAATTCGAAATATACATATTTTACTTGAGCGTTTGTGACTTTGGTATATAGACAGACTAAAATTACGTCAATATCCTTTGAAATCTTCGCACAGTGATTTTTCCTTTTCTCAGACTCAATCTAATATGAACAGTTAGCTAAAAAGACACACAGGCCTATTTTGAAGCAATAGACCTGTCGAACTACAAAAATGGGATCGAGTTATTGGATCTTCCCGTTAATGGGTGTATCAGTACCGATTAAGACATATAATTTCTGTATGACTAACAGGTTTAATGAGATTATCTCCGACATTAGTGCTCAAAATATGGGATATTGCTAATCAAATTTTATCGGGTTCAAAGATAAGTTCTTCTTATCTTTTTGAGTAGACACCGCTTATGCAGTTATTCCTTTCCTTTTCGCTGTTTGGCGCCAACTTGGGATTCCAAGTGTAGTCAGGAGCTTTTCCACCCACCAACCAACCCACCAACAGAGTGGAAGTCTTCCTCTTACTCTGCTTCCCCCGGCGGGTACTGCGTCGAATACTTTCAGAGCTAGAGTGTTTTCGCCCATTCGGACGTAACCGCTGTCTCTTAATTCGCTAAAATATTTCAATGTCGTCGTATATCTCGTATAGCTCACCGTTCCACTGACTGCGGTCCTCGCCGTTGCCAATACGCAAAGGACCATAAATCTTCAGCAGAACCTTTCTCTCGAATTCTCGTAACGCTGACTCATCAGATGTTGTCATCATCCATGCCTCTGCACCAAATAGCAGGACGAGGATAATAAGTGACTTGTAGAATTTGGTATTGGATGATCGAGAGATTGCCTACCCAGTCTAACCTGTGGCTTAGAGTTATTCTGCGTTGGCTGCTGGTTCCAAAATAAACGAAATTATCTACGGCTAATGTGACGAATGTTTATTTGTTGACAGAAGATATGTATTTCCTCTTGCCCTTTTTCACTTCCAGACCTATTTGGTTCGCTTCCTTATCCAGTCCTTAGAAAGCAAACGGCGAGGGTGTTGTGATTTTCCAGGTCTGAAGCTATTCTGATAAGGTCCAATCAGTTTGTTGACGGTAGACTTTATTATTTTACTACAAAAAGAGTACGCTCTAGTCTTGAAACCTTCTGTTAGTCGCCGCAACGTAGAATTTCCGAGCATTACCCTTGTCGGCCAGCTTGCCAAGCTCTTCGTACTTACGTATTTTGGCCTTCCTCTTGTTTTGCTGCAAATGCGTCTCGCATCTGACCTTAAGTCTCTATTCCATCTCGCACTTGTTATTGTCAATTGTAACGTTGCGAGTTAGGCAGTCTGTTTTCTCTCCACTACGACACGACACTCTTCATCGTTCCAGCTGTTTTTCTTGCCTTTTCCGAAAACCAGTGGTTCTGTTTGCAGCTGAAATGCCGTCCCACAATTTTCCTTATACCGAGTTGCCAATGAGCTCGGCTCTCTGTTGTGATTGCAGCTTCTCGACGTAGAACTTTCCCTGTAGTTGTGGACGTGCGTTTTTTGCTGCACAGAGACGTGTCCTCCGTCTATCACAACATGATAGACCCGGTTGGTGGCTTTTCGATCCGAAGACAGCCAGGTAGCTTGATGAATTTTCCTATGCTAGAATCTAGTATCACAGATAAGTTCTAACACTTAAAGTGGCCCTTTAGATGTTAGTCTTTCTTGAGCAAAGTAAACATTCTGTTATTCTAGGTGTTAATGTAATTATAACTGACGTTGAAACAAGAAAACTGTTATGACTTCACCAATTATATTTCCCGATTTTTACGGACTACCACTACCTTTGTACCTCTTAATTACTATTATATATTGAATCACAGAAACATCTCAGTACTGTACGCCTATTTGCTTAAGTTGCATGCAACTCCAAACTTACTAACAGCACAACAACTATTTATATAGGAAATTGAATTGGGAAGACATGAAGCCATATCTATATTGCAGCGAGTGTGGCTTTATCTATTAGCTAAGTCAACAAAGGAAGGGGTAAGCTGTAGCGGAATGAGGAATATGCGAACGATCGACGATCATAAATCACTGCCCAATGCAACTAATTAAAAAATTGGACACGCTAAGCTGGCTGCCACCGATCCTGCCTGCTGCCTGCCTGTCTGTCTGTCTGCCAGTGCGACGATGTGCCTGCGAGTCAGCATGTGGCAGCCACAAAAGACTGCTGGCGTCAAATATCCACACAGCCACACACACAGTTTCATTAATATTACGCACACACACAAGCGCTTTATTGTTGATGAGAATTTACTTTGGGCTACCTATAGCTCGGGGCTTCGCTGGCCAAGTGCCGATTGCTCAGTTGTGGCGTGTGCAGCGCGCTAAAGGGCTTCGGCGTTACAGAGTTTGAGATTCTTGCCTTTTCGCCTCTTAAATCGTATTTGCTTATTGGATTTATTTGCGGACTTCGATAAATTAACAACGCCGAATCGTCAAAGGTGATTCAACCGCTGGCGACCGAGCTGCCGTGGCAACAAGCTGACCGAACTGCGTGCAACAGATCAAGAAGACGCGATCAGCGGGCGACAGCCTCACTGATTTAAAGCTGACTGTGCAGTGTGTGTGTATGTGTGCGCCTCCACCACCACCACCGCCACCGTCACGCCGATGACATTAAGACGATAATGCAATAATACAATAACAATAAAAATATACACATGCAAACAACGAGGAAGCGTTGCATATACTTACACATACAGACACACATATATGTATGTAGTATATGCCAGTAGTATTTGGTATGGTTTGGTTTGGCATTTTCATCTTGAGTGACCGCTTGATTGGCCACTAATTGCCAGTTGACGGCCAGCAGAGTGCCATCCGAGTAGCCAGCTCGTTTGAGCACAATCCGCCCTATCGCACGCACCGAACGAGTCGCCGATATAGCGCGCCTGTCTTCATACATAACCCCTTATGGGCTGTCCAAATAAACCTCTAAGCACTCATATGCGTCTGTGTGAGTGTGTGTGTTTGCGCATGTACCTGCTTGCCGTCAGCGGCGTTGCGTGTAATTAAAATGAGACAAAATATTTGCGCGAAAAATTTCCATGTCACACAATCAACAACGGCGCAGTCGATGCAGCGGCCCAACTTGCCACATCCCGGTCCACCATTAACTTAACATTGCTGCTGCACAATGTTTGTACTTAACGTTGGTTCTTGCATTTCAACTGTTTAATTGTTTGTCTGTCTCTCGATATTTACCTCGTCGGAATTTGTCAACCACTTTGCTGTCGCTGCGGTACTGCGCATGCGCAACGAGCCGTGTTGCGCCAGCACCCGTGTGTATGGTATGTGTGAACACTTGTCGGTTGCGTGAGAAGCGCTTAGTTGCGCACAGCTGGTCGTTGTCGCTCATACTTATATTGTTATTGCTGTTTAAACTGTTTTCAATGCGTTTGCATTACGTAAATATTTGACTTTCAATTTATGAAATGAGCATTCTCATCATTATCGACGGCGATAAGGTCAACATTATTGGCCGTCAGCCGCGTACGCATCTACATACTAGACGGACGAAGTTGGAATATTTTTGTATACAAGCGGTTAGTGTAATTAATGGAGAGAAGGCGTCGATCTCACGAGGAGGTTCGCTATCAAGAAGCTGCCGTAACTTAAGAGCTTGTCTCCTGAGCTTTCCGAATTTGATAAGTACAGAGCAACTATTTGCAAAATGATTTTGGCTGGTCAAGTAGCCGATGAATTAAATGTAGTTTCGAATTTTCAGATCTTTTACTTTCAAAATTTTTAATTTGCTGGAGTTCCGAAGAGACTCGACTAGATAAGTTGGTACTACGCTCGGATACATCCGCGCAAATACGTAGGTAGTCCTAAGGACCATAAAATTAGTTCCGCCTTTCTGAAATAGACGAGTATTCGGTGAGGTGAGTACTCTAGTTTTCAAACAAACATTTTTCTACCTAAGAACCGCCCTCAACCACCAGTAAAACCAAACTAATTACTGGTACTTAGTGGTAGGTAGTGGTTATGTTCACTTTACATACGACAAAAGACTCTCTTTAAAACTAGAGGAAAGTAGACAGTCAGTTTCTTTAAACTCAGTGAGTCATTTTACGCAGCAGCTCATATATCTGATTACATTAAATGTTTATGCCCTAATTATGGGTTTCGTGATTTCGTTTTTAGCCCTCCGTTTATCTCTTACTTTTCATCTCTAATTGGCATGATTCAGCGATGAAACTCGGTTCGAATCTAACGATGGAAAACTCTCTTGACTAATATCCGCAAAAATAAAATATTGTACGAATATTTGCCAATAGTCAAGTCCGCATGCATTTGATGGAATAGGGAGAAATGAGAGGTATTAACATGAATATTTTCTGAACAGAATAGACTCCAGAAAACTCTTTCCTTGTATAAAAGACTCAAGGCAGGTACTTAGATATGTGAAGGGCTCCAAGCAGGGACTTTCTGGATAGCTACGATGCTTCGATTGCTTCACTGATAACTTGAATCACTCGTGGAAACATTCTTCGCACTATTCTTTCTTTGTACACATGCAGGTATATATGAGCGGAGCGAAGCCGCTGTGAAAGAGGGACAGTGAGCTTTTGACGAATGCGTAAAAGCTTAGTACGAACTTGGAAGGAGCGTCTTTTGTCGAGAGCTACCTATCTACTCCGGATTCTAGTTCCAGACCAGTGCAATATTGCTCAAGCGGAGTTGGCTGTCATCAAGGTAGCAGTAAATGTACAGCTCCGAAGTACAGCTTC
Source organism: Bactrocera neohumeralis (assembly GCF_024586455.1). Taxonomy (NCBI): domain Eukaryota; kingdom Metazoa; phylum Arthropoda; class Insecta; order Diptera; family Tephritidae; genus Bactrocera; species Bactrocera neohumeralis. The sequence goes on along the minus strand of NC_065919.1, from coordinate 27,476,996 downwards.
CTTCAGAGAGGTGTGACATCGATAGCAGAGCTGCAATACTGGAATTGAGTTGGCTTTACTTTGAGCTAATGAGCTTGCAAGTAGGGTATCCCTACTCCTATTTCATGACAATGGCAACGAGTTGGTGCTCCGCCGTTCTCTTGCGACTTAGCGTTTTGATCTATAGGACTTCCCTGACCCTGGCAAGCTGTGGTCAAAAACCAAAACTTTTGCAGGACCCCTCTGGCCTAAGTGGAAAGTAGTCTCAGCAAAGTTGCCATGGTAGACGTTTTGACTGGATACTGTCCAATAGCCACATATACGTTGAGGTTACATATCTTTTCGGATCTTACTTGCCAAAGTTGTGTGAAAGAAAGCTAGGAGAAAACCTTCTGGGCACTTTCCTTTTAACTGTTCAGCTTTTGTCAAACAGATGTCTCGGTATATCGGTAGACACATTTACGGTGACCCTAGCGAAGTTGCTGAGATTGATATTAACGGAACCTAACCCACATTTAATTACAATTGCTATTTTTAGATTTGACCCAAATTTATAATTTTCCCAGCAAAATTCGAGAGTGGCAAACGCTTTCAGGCAACTTCTTTCAATCGCTTATTTCTTAAAGCTTCTTGACGTTCATACTTTGATTTCAACGGAAATTATGAAATATATTTTTTAACACATTTTTTTGATGTAGAGATTACAACTTTCACACCAGAAAGAGAACCGTTCTATACAAACAGCACCAAACAATGTTCATAAAATAACAGCACATTATTGTTTTTGTAGCACAGCATTCAAGCTGCATTGTTTGTTTTTGTGAAAAGTGAAAGATTCCCAGGAAGAAATTCGGAGTGCAGCAAAGAAAATAATTTGCGCCAAGCGAGCAATGGAGACTTTCTGATTGCAACAAACCGATAACAGCTGCGGTGCGTCGTGCCTGCAGCTACAATTGCGGCGATTGCGTTCTGCAGCCAATGAGTCGGCCGTGGCTTAGCCGTCTTGCTCGCTTTGTTAATAAATTCTTTTTTCATTTAATTGTAATTTCAATTTTGGTTTCGTTGCTTTTTTTTGCGTTTTGCTCGCGTTGCTGCACGTAGCGCACGCTCAGCTCTTTATCCAACACACCACGGATGGACGAACGGACGGACAGACGGACGCCGTCTCTTCTGACAGCCACTTTTCATGGCGACCACAGCCACTTTGCAAGCCTGCCTTGCCTGCCACAGACTCGAGTTCGCATACACACTGCTTGCAACGCATGCACCGCGCTGCGCGTACGCTCCGGCTTGACAGCGCGACGCAGCAATAATAGCGATTATTCCATATTTACTTATTGCGTCCAACTGTATTATTTGTGCGATTAAATTGATCAGTGATTACCGCATCCATCGCTCGCAAATCGTGTGTTGCCGTTGTTAATCTCTCGATCGCCACGCAAACAACAGCAAAAGAAGGTTAAATGAAAATAAATAGCAATAAAAATACGCGAAAAAATCATACGTTCCGGCAAGTGGCTTCCACGCCAGCCGTCCGGTGCAGGCTGTCGGGCGAATTGTCAGAACTACAGGCTGCCGCCACTTTCGTTGCTCCCGATGCCACTGAAATTGCCCACAATTGTTGTTGTTGTTGTGTCTTTCGTGTTTGGTATTTGTTTGTTGTTCGACTTGACGTAAGACTGCTCAGTCACTAGTTGATTTGACGTTTTACGCCTCGCGCATAACACCAAATAAATTTCATTGAACCTCTGCATTGCTACATGTGCCCCTCAGCTTTGCTTTTGATTCCTTTCCATCGGTTGCAATTGCTTGACTCGGCTGGTCACTGAAGTATTTACCCTGCATCCTTGGCTTTCTTGCGTCTTCATGTATGATCTGCAAATTTTTGGCCTGGTCGCGGATACTTCGGTGGAGCTTTTTTGTTTTACTCTTTATGTCTTTCTATTTTAGCTCCTCTTTTTTGCTACGTAAAATACACTGCTATTGTTGTTGTAGCGTACGACTCACGTACAAGCAACACGCATGTTTCAAAATCCACCGAACACCAACAATTTAGAACCGACACATTTAACGACTCGCCGCCTTCCACTCTCAATCGTTTGCCGCAAGAGCCCTGAGCAAAGGCTTTGACATTAAGTATTTCAGTTGGCTCCTCGACAAAGTACACAACGTGTGTTGTACGAACTCTAGTTACCTACAAAACCAAATATTTAAACTTTTTTCGACAAGTGTAAAGCTTAACTTTGGTTTTCTATGACATTATTTAATTTAACAAAGCATGATCCCATATATTTCTCTTGAAACACGGATCACACGAAGCCACATATCCATTTCTTTGTAAAGTTTTCAAGACTTTATACAGGATTTGAAGATCCGATCTGCATAATCAGGAGCAGATTCCTTAGAACTTTTATATATTAAAAGCTTTCTTAAACACAAAAAATTGTTGGGTAGCAGGCATTCTACTAAATTTGGAGTGTTTGCCACATAAGTTAAAAATCCTTCATTCATCCTACCCGCTCAATAGCGGGTTCATTTTACTGCAGCCTTGGAGCTTTATAGTTTTACGATATTGAGTGTAATGTGGAAAGATGTCTTCGGAAACTAAAGATAAGCAATAAGCTAGATTACACGAAGTCACACGAGTTCTGATAATGAAATACGATCATCCATATCCATTTCTTGGTATATTCCTTAATGCGTTATATGGGATTTGATCGGATCTTCTGCATAATCGGAAGCAGTTTGCTCGAAAAGTTTATAGACTTAAATCTTTTATATGAAATAAGTGTATGTAACTGTAGTACATTTATGACACTGAGTTAATCCAATTTAATATAGTAAATGACTGAAAACTCGAGCATAATTTTCCCGATGGTTTATTCTGCTTAGTGGAATGAAGCCAGAATACACTCTGCCAACTTTATATTATATCGAAAATATACCGTTACCATACCAATTGTTGCAGCGGTATTAGCGAAGATATTCTTGATATTTTTTAAATTAGTAGGTCAGTGCGACACATAATTGTGTTCAAACAAAAATTCAACATTCAAAAATCCATTTTTAGGCATACTTAAGCATCAGTTGGTCGAACACTTTTGGTTATATAAGTAATAACTCCCGCAATTACGCAATTATCGAATCACCAAAGTGAATACTGCACAAAAAAGCTTAATAGGCATGCATTCACAGCCAATATGCATTTCTCATCACTACCATAATTGTGCTCAATTAACATACATAGATCGTCAGCTAGTGGCACCAACTACACCATAACGGAGTGACATCTTAATCCCCTATATCGCCAACAACTAAGTAACTCACTAATCCAACGATCCGTCGCGCGCGCAATACGCCAAGTCATTACTAAGCCATTACCACCTGCATATGTCACTCAACGGCTCAACAGCAGCCGAAAATGGTGTGTCTAGCCTCCTTTCTGTCGCAAAGATTTGGTGTCAATTGCCACCAGCTCACTTACATACGCGACGTCCGCAAAACAGCGGCTCGCTGGCTGGCTGCTTGGCTGGCCGGTCACTCGCTGATGGGCTCTGCGCCGAATATGGCGAAACGTTTCAATTTACGCGCCAAGCGCGTAACCGTTTTTGGCGATCATCAGATCGTCAGTTCAAGTGTGAAATGTTGGTGCGGCACCGTCATCGTCACCGCCGATTTCACGCATTTATCGTGACAATCGCTACGGGTAAGACGCCGTAAAATTGCCTGCTGGGGCAAGGCGATGGCGCTGCGCCCATGGATTTGCTGCCTATTTTCCACCATTTTTTTGTTGTTGCAACTCGCGTTGTTTTTGTGTCTCCTGTATGCCAAACAGACGCATGAAAGTATTGTTGACAGATTACCCAGAGGGTTAAGTGTCGCAGGCGTTCAGCCAGAGACATATGGACACACGCTATGCTGCTGTGAAATATTGCTATGAGGCTTAAGAATTCAGTTGCGGCAGGTGGACACTTTCAAAAATATTAATTATTAATAAATTGTTATTGCAATTAATTTTAGATAGTACGTGTAATTAGCGCTAAATTCGAGGTTTGGAGGAGGTCCTGGTTTTCCTGTTGTTAGCTGATTTTGGAAAGGAATTAATTTACTTTAGTCTGTCGAGGGAGAGAATAGCACCAAGGAACTATTGTGTATGACACTTAAGGAAGGGGTTAGGGTTTCTGGGAAAAAAATACTTTTTTGAGAATTTATTTCTTAGCTATGAATTGAGTAATTTTATTCGGACCTTTTGTGCATTACACTTTTGAGAATATAAGGTTATGGTGAATACCGCAAAGTGGTTTTTTCTCAAGACGTTCCGGGGGGAAGCTCTGTTATCCCTTTTTCTGCATGAAAATTATCAAAAGTGTGCTCAATAATGTACAAAAGGTCTGAATAAAATTACTCAATTCATATTTAAGAAATAATTTTTTTTACCTTAGAACCTTTTACATAACCCCATACAAACAAGTCCAAGCGGTGTTAAATCGCCCGTTGTTGGAGGCAATGCGTTCACCAAAAGTCAAAAAATCACTAACCCCGTAAAAAGTATTGCCTCATTGAAACTGCCAAAAAAATAGTTTGATTTTCTACGTTACTATAAAAAGAAGAGAAATTGCTACTTTAACCAAAGTTCTACGAGGGCATAGTTTAGACTCTCTAGTACTTCTGCTTGATAAGGCTCTATATAACCTCACTTGTCATTCCTTAATCCGTACAACACCATGTATATAGAGTTGCTTCATGGAGCGATGTACTCTTATGTATATATGGCATATACACACCTAGAGGTTTTTCTTTTTTTTTTCTAGGAGTGTTTGGTTACACAACACACCTTTTGCATTTCATTTTGAATTTAAGGAGCTGCTCAAAACAAAATATACATAACACGTGTTACAAGATACACCGAACTGTCTATCAAAATTTGGGATTTTCACTTGTCAGTATGGACGCGTGTGTCCGGCATTTGCGTTAACTGCAAAGCGCCGCGCATGTTGTGTGTCTATAAAGCCACTAAATCAAAGCTTGACAAATTTGTATGACAGAGGTGTTTTAATTTTATTAATATTTTGACATTTTCAAATGTCAATCTTATAAATATGCATCGCAACACCAACATACCTGTAGCTGCGAATAACTCGTCAGTATCGATGTCGAAACAGCTATGCAATGGCGTCCCCATTACGGCCCTAGGAAGTAACCGACCGTGGCCTTATATGAAAACTTCGTGGGTTGCTGTCAACGCTGTTTGCACTAGTTCGATTAGTCGTTATTCATTTGATGGACTTTACTTAGTATGCATTAGGGTAGTCGTTAATTAAAAAAAAAAATATATGTTGAGAAAAGTTATTACATAATATATAGAAACATATATATAATATATAGGACAATCCTCCACTGAACCCTCTTCGAGGATGCTAGAATTATTGATTCCAATTTTATAAAGCAGCTATAGCCAAAAGTTAGGGAGGTATACTCAGGGCCGGGCTAGTAGCGGTTGGCAGAAAGCACACTCAACCCAGACGAAACGATCCTGGAAACGAAAATGGTGAAAATTAGTGAATGCTCTCGAGCACCCTACAGCTAAAAGTGTGACCCTTTTCTATATTATATTTGCTGTTACTAACAACGAAATCCATCGAATGAAGTGATGGCGGGTAGATCATCGACATTGGATACGGAGATGGGTGAAGTCGAGTAAGATCCCATGGCATCCTCGAGCGATGTGGAAAGTATTGAGCTTCGGAAGAAGAATCTCAATATCTCAGTTTTCAATTTCGCGTTGAAAAACTCAATGAGAATCAAAACGAATGGAAATCATACACAATCTGAAAATGTCAAAGAAGTCGACTATGACGGTTTTCATATTTTGTTAAGGCATAAATATTTGCAAATGTTGAAAGAAGAAGAAAGTAACATCATTCGTATTAAAGATTATAAACAACAAGTATATTTCTTCTAGTTCAAAGATCCCACCCTAATATAATTTATACATGCATAAAGCCAAAGTTACGTGACCACCATGGCTAAATATACTATATAACATAACACAACATAACATAGCATAACATAGTATAACATAACATATGCACATAAATGTGTTTAAGCCTCGGCTAATAACAAAATCCGGATAGGCTCTTTTTGGTCAAGTCGTCCAAGAGCCATGACATATATAATTTCAGTAGTTTTGTTTGTGCGCGTTTTTTCTATTCGCCGTCCAAGACTCTGGTTAATATCAGCAAACCCTCTTTGGCCTAATTTATCAAACAACAAACCGTTATTTGTAACACAAATGAAATAAAAACAAGCGCATCCAGTATCCGCCCCGCCCGCGTACGATCAGCTAATGAAAACCATGAAAAATACCGTTAGATGGTCGCAGAAAAGTGTAACAAGCCCATATTTGTGGATGCGAGTTGGATGCGTGAAGCGATGTACATTGCTTCCTTGTGTGTTAGGATAAGGAAGCGACCGGACGTTTTTTGGTCTTTGGCATTTGTGGTTACACCAAATGGTTAAACAATGTATTAAGATCGACAGCAATGGGATTATTCACTTTGAGTTTTGAACGAATTGAGTTGATGGTTGGTATAAAAATAAATCACTTCGGTATTTCTGGCACATTCAACAGCGTTGCTTGGACAAGTGAAATTCATTGAAGGATTAATTGGAGGCAGATAAAAGTCACTGATAATTTTTTAACTAAATCACAGTGGTATACAATTTACAGTTAAAAAGTTTGTGAGCGTGTTTTTATTGGTAAAAAAAATATTCGAAAATGCGGTTAGCAACATTTTCAGTGAGTTCGAATGAAATTTATTGAAGTGTTTGCTTTTTTATTAACATCTAACGGTATTTTAGAGCATCTTCTCGCTGCTCTGTTTCTGGGTCAATGGCTCGGCTGGGCAGTTAATCTTCGAGACGCCAAAGCACTTAACGCATTTGCAGCCTCCGCAGTATGCACCGCAATACGCAACGCACCAGCAGCAACTGCAAAATCATATACAACCGCGTTCACCTTATGGCTTACCAACATCGCATATGATGCGCTCCCAACGTTCTCTGTACGGTGGCTGGGGACCTGTAAGTGTTGGTCCTGTCGGTTATGGCAGCGTCGGTCCAGTTAGCTCTCTTGGCACTATTGGCATAACGAAAGAAGAGTTGCTGGCGCTGCTCGAAGCGTGGAAGGAGGTTGAAAAGCCAGCACCAGAGCCTGCACCCGAGCCAGAGCCTGAGCCGGAACCCGAACCTGAACCAGAGCCCGAACCAGAACCAGAACCAGAGCCGGAACCTGAACCAGAGCCCGAGCCCGAGCCTGCACCAGAACCGGAAGAGCCAGCACCTGCACCACCAGCTGGTGCTAAACCGCCACCACCCGGTGTGCCGCTAACTGTTTCTCTGCCAGCCTTTGTACCCATACAATTGTCTGCAATGTATACAGCTCCAGCACCGCCGGCGCCACCAGCTGAAGGCGGTGGTGAGGCTGAAGCAGAACCAGAACCGGAACCGGAGCCAGAGCCAGAGCCAGAACCAGAGCCAGAGCCAGAACCTGAGCCAGAACCAGAGCCCGAACCTGAACCTGAAGAGGAACCCGAACCAGAACCTGTACCCGCACCGGTTTACGGCGGCTATGGACATGGTCATCATCGCTTTGTTTATCTTTCGCGTACACCGTTCAGGCGTGCAAAGCCGTTTGCAAGAAATCCATTTCTTCGGTAAGTTCGTTGCCGTGAAATTTACATACACCTATTTGCGTCATAACTCTCCAGTTTATTCTAAACCAATACTGTTGTATTTTCTAGTACGAATAAAGGTATTAAGTCCAGGTATGTTAGACTGTCTTCCCACTCTCCGTATTAATATTTGTAATTTCTTAATTATTTTGCCAGAACCACAACAAAGTCAGGGGCACGAAAGTCTAAGAACAGCGCTAAAAAGAATTCTAAAGCAAAATCCAAAGCTTTGGCAAAGCCAAGAAACACTAAATTCCCAGCTATTCGCTTCCCTGTTTCAAATGCCAAGTAAGGCTAAAGACACTTTATTTATAAGAGCTCCCCTCACTAATTTCACATATTTGCAGACAATTCGCCTCCAACAATTTCATAGCGAACAAGCCAAGGTAAAATATAAAAATTGTTATGAAAACTTCTAAAAACATTTGCTTTATTTCTTTTTTGTAGAAACTTGCGACTACCACATCGCGTGCGACCAAGGTTGTAGCAAACCAATATAGCTTTATTTCTAAAAGATTTTCTAATTATTTTTTAACTTTAACAGAAGCTTCACGGCCTTGCCTCCACCACCATTCCTCGCCAACCCACCAGCTCCTTTGAAGTTAGTGCCATCCTCTGAATTGTTAAGTAATTGGGCCTAGAGCTGTACTGGAGCCTAAATACTAAGATATCAGTTAGACTCATTTGATAAAATATTCCTTATTCAACTTCATAAATAAAACATATGTATACGAAACAATAAGCTCTTTTCATTAAAAGAGGAACTCTATTAGGCTTAAAATAGTCGATGCCTGCAAATAATTATCTCTTGTAATTAGGTTCAAGCAAATGATATTCAAAAAGAAAGGCGGGTTGATCTTAAGGTTAAGGTTAAAGTAAACATTCAGAGAATTTTTTACCCAGCTAGGAACAAAACGATTTCTTACCCAACTAGGGTAGGTTCTATCTCGTATGTCACTGAAGATAGTATATATCGTTTCTAATACACGAACCTATGCATAAACTTATAGGCTTGATCAGGCTCGTACAAGTCTTAACACCAAAGCTTCAGAAAGCTAATACCTACTTATCTCTGTTTCTTACAGAATCGCGGCGATTTTTTGTCGAATAAACCTTGTTATATAAGCCTGGTTCCAGTCTTAACCTAAAGCAAATAACTTCAGTATAGCGCTATACTTGCGCCGTCTTTTCATCCAAGAAAACAGGCGAAATACGATTTCTTAAACTTCCAAAATTTTGTTAATTCTTATTCTGAGTTACAGACAAGATAACTTCTATGATATTCTCCTGGCGTAGGTATAAAGCCGAGCTTTCACTGTAAGTGTCAATTGTCATATTCTGATAACTAGCATCGAGGTCCCATTTATCTACCACATATTCCAGATACGATGTCGTAATCGAATTGAGATCAATATAAAGCAACAAAGATTTGAAAACTTAATTGATATATGTGACCTGGTCTACGAAAAGGGAGCTAACGTGCGAAAACTAGTTTTCTGGGAAAAGCTGTTAAAAATAATCGTCGGTTTCTCGTTATCTCATTAATTGTTCTCCTTTTTTTTGACACCTAAGCCCCTTTCCGTAGACCAGGTCACATATATTATATCTGGTAATTATTTCAGTAATGAGCCTCAGAAGACTTAGGCATGCGAGAATATATGTAGTTAGGATACATGCCGATTGGGCGTGTATCTTATACGTATATTCTTTACTCTATTAATACTCTCCTCTCTTAGAAGTCAAGTGTTTTTGAACCTTTGTGGAATAATGGAGCGTTACTTCACTGGAGAGTTCGGTATGATGAAGCGATTTTAGTTATACGCAGCATTGCCTTATCTGCTCTTCAGCGAAAGACATAAAAAAGGTTGAATGGATATATAACTACCGATTTATAGGTAATGGTAGAGCTTTGAAAAAGCTTTTTAGCTTAATATAAGTGAAACCCACATTTAAAGTTTGACGGTGAGATACTAAAAACTATAACCGTATTAAGACACATGCGGCACCACCTCTGCTCCTAGGTACTGCGAGCTCGCCGTTGTGCAACACGAAATCTGACTTCGGTCAAATAACCACACAGCTGTTCGTGCATCACCACTCTGCTGCGTGGAACTACACCGTTCCAGAGTCGACTGCGTTGTGCGTCTTTCTGCCATAAACCTAATTGAGACATTTTTATGCGCCGCTGGACTGGCCACAGCAACGCACTCGGCACAATCGTAAAATGGTCAAAAGGATTGCCAGTGTCGTTTAAAATGACGCGCGTAAAAGGAAGTTAGTGCAGATTTGTTATTTCCCAGAAATGAACCGCCAAGACGATGCGGCAGACGAAGACGATAACTTACATATGACTTATGCTGACTGCGGCCACTTGCGCAACGCGTTGCGTATTGGCCACACGACACGACGACGACGACGACGACAACAACGATGGTGACGATGATGCAGACGAGGTGTACGACAGCTAAACTAAATTCATTTGTAATTCAATATTGTTCAACGACGGCAATTGCTGCCGCGCTTTCGTCGACTATTTTGCAATATTCACTTTTTTCGCTCTGCTTTGCGCCGGTGTTTGGTGGGCATGCGCGACACTCCATGTGACACTCAATTATGAGTTTGCAGCGCGCGAAACGCCACTGTCTACGCGTCGGCCATTTCTGCTTTTGTGCGACTTTTTCGGTTCATTTGTTGGTACCATGCTGCGTTGTCATAAATCAAAAAGCTCTTTACGCTGCGCCGCCATGCGCTCGGCTAAGGTGCCCATAGGAGAATGCGTTCGCCGGCCGCCTTCAGGTCGCTAGACGACAATGTGTAATGTAAATAATGTATTACACATATATTTAGGTGTTTGCATGTAGATAGGTGCGTAGTTGAGGTAGGTTTGTAATATTTGGGTCAAAATGCAGGTTACATTTTGTAATCACCCTTTTTGGTGCTTTTAATGTTCGGTCGCACAGGCAAACGCGCTTTTTGGAACAATAGTTCCCATGGCTAGTGGTTCAAAGCGCACTTTGTTTTGCAGCTAAAGGGATAGTGATTATCGGCGAATCGTCGTTTGGATCAATTTTTGGATAATAATATTCAATTTTCCATTTTTGGACACGCACTTTGTGGTGGCAACTTTATTTTCGAAAGATTTATGCTCAACCGAATATTAAATGGCTTTTAATGTAAAAAAATCGATTTCTTGTGCAGAATAAGTAATATAATCTTATATACCCAATACTACATTAGAGCACTTAATGTAATGTCTTACAGAGTTTCTTTATTTGTGACCTGGTCTACGGTAAGGGGGCTTATGTGTCAAAAAAAGGAGAACAATTAATGAGATAACGAGAAACTGACGATTATTTTTTCCCAGAAAACTATTAGCTCCTTTTCGAGACAAGGTCACATATTTGATTGGTTTCTTCTTACATATATTTAGAAGGCAGCCCTGGCTCCAGTGTCTCATATCCAATATTTTAATTGCATTTCCAGTTTAAGCTTTAGCTTTGAAGCGTAGGCTAAACCTTTGATAAAAACGACGAAGTGAAGTCATATAAGCGAGGTTACCGTGCCGTTAGATTACGCAGTTTTCAAGTTGTTTTATCTCTTGTCAAGCTTCGATCGAGCTGAGGTTCTACCAGATGCCATTGTAATCGGTAGATGACAAGAACTATTGCAGGTAATATTAATATTTCCTTCACAAAGAAGGCTAAACTATTAATATGAATTGGAATCAAAGATTAAATTTTCTTTGCCAACAAGCAAATATTTTCAAAGCTCTTTATGTTTTAGGTAATTGAAACCTAAATACTGTTTTCATGTTATAGTATTAGAAATTGGGACAATTAAGAATAGTTTGGATGGGCCGTGGGCTATCGCTAGTAATTATTGAAAGAGCATCTATTCCGTCTGGTGCAGTAACTGCAGACCTTCGCAATCTGTTGTACGTTATTTGTTGGACCTACTTTTTTGCAACGGATGTATTCCCAGCAAGCTTTATATTAAACATGAAGCCTTTCATTTTCTTTCCTTTTTGATCGTCCTGTCTATGTCTTGATATTAAAAATTTGATATTTAAAATCGCAGTACCAAATTGAATCCACGCACGGCCCTCTGTAAGCTTAAGCAATCATCCGACTGAATTGCAAAAAGATCTACACATTTGTATCTCTCCAAGTCTACTTTCATGAGTGTGGCTCTGAAACTTTTATCTAGTTCACTCTTTGTGCTTTTGCTTTGATATTTCCATGTCAACATTTAAATGTCACATAAATTCCACGCGTGCGCACGCTTTGGTATGCCGTGATTACTGCCAAACATAGACGTCCAGCTTCCAGTAGAAGGCGCAGTCACAGCAGCAACAAGTGCACCAACAGCGCCCACTTGCTCACCAATTTCGAAGTTGGTTCGCTAAAACCAACGCAGCTGGTATTACCTTGACTGCCAACTTTTATAATTTTTTTTTTTCATCATGCCACGTTTACTTTTTTCGTTTGGTGCTGCGCCTATTTCTTTTCGCTGCAGAGAGGAGTGAATTGGCTTGCGACAAAAAGTTTGTCTTAGAAATGTGTGGTCGAGAGTTCCGGTGAGTATTAGCAGAACTTCATTACTCATTGAGCCACCAGAGAGGATTTAAACGTACCCATAGATAAGATTGGTCTAAAATAATGAAACATCAATGGAGGTTATTATTGCCGCTCCCCATTTGCCGCCTACTTTAGGAGTAGGCTTTATGGCGAGGATCGAGAATAATCAGCCTCCAGGTGGGGCTTCTTGAAGTTCTAAGCGCAGCAACGACTCTTTTGCGACTTTGTCAAGTGAAGTCGCTGCCAAGTGGATGTTTTTCTTAATGAGAATTATCTGTATCTTCTCTGAAGTATTATGTATATATTTCCGGTCTCTCTGTTTGTGTCTACATTTGAAGTTTGAAGGGTATAGCTTGATATCAAGTCGTTTTTTCTTGCTGTCGTCACCAAATTAGAAAGAACTTTATTCATATTGTTGGAAAATTTTTCTTTGGGTACAGATACATCTTGGAAAGAACATATTTTCGTATGATTGGAATTTTTGCTTCCCGGTATTACATATATGTATGCATCTTAACTCTCAACTGGACTTTGAACTCATGATTCTCAGAATGATAGTTAGGCACACAACGTTCTCAGTCACATTGACTACCATGTGAACTGTCTCTCTGAATCAAGAGTAGTTTCTGTAAGTAAGTTAACTTTAGACTTGGACTCTAAGCATAGTATGTGAATGTAGTGCATTCTTTATATCATGGAAAACATTGAGCGTAAAATTGGCAAAATAAAGGCGATTTTTTCTCATTTTGTCTCCTATCCTTCCACTGTTGTTTTACCGTTCATTAGTTACTTTGATCTCACTACTCAAATCTATGTCGAGATGTTCATAACTTTCCTAATATGTCAGCAACTTTGCAAGGGCACCTGGTTGTCTAACATTAATAAACTAAAATATCGTGTCCGGGTCCGGGTCTGGGAGAGATGCACTTTTTTCACATTCTTCACATTGCACAAGCTTAAATGTAATGAGCTCACATCAAATCATCGCTATAGTCATGTTTTTTGTCTATTACAAAGTAACATATTTTAAAACAAGCGATTCTTTTACTAAATCCTGATATCCCTAGCATCCATGTTTCGGCCTCTAGCAAAGTCTTTGAAGTTGTTTTCTTTAGCAGAAGTTTCGTTGTCAGCAAATAACTTTGCTCGATGGATTACTTGAAGGAATCTTTACGGAACCTTTAGTTACAGCATTCTCCGTACTCATCGGAGGGGATGCGAAAACCATCGACCTTTCAAGGTAATAAAATTGATAATATGTGGAACTAATCACATGTTGAAACAAGAGGTATAAAATAAGTGGAGAAGCAAAAGTATGTAAATTACATGCGGAACAATAGTTCGTCTCATAAAATGTCTAATTCTGCGTACAAGTAATTGTTGTTAGGTAATGGAAGACTGACGATAAAAAAGCTTTAAATTTTAGAATGCTAAAACAAAGCTAGAAGATAGGTGTGGTGGCAATGTGGCAATAGACGGTGCGTACCTGCACTTTTATGAGGGTGCGGACCTCACTGGATAAAGTGACGGAAATTAGCGAAAGATGCAAGAGAGAGTGAGAGAAAGAGCGGTAGTGGAAGAGCTGAACAAAAGAACGCAATTACATTAATACAAGATAAAGTTTAAATAGAGAATCGTAAAAAACTACAAATTTGCGCGAACAATAACAAATCGAAACACTACAGCCATGTACAAAGTAGTCATTAATCCACGCGGAACGCTGCCAATAAAAGCAACAAACAAACGAGTGTAGCAAAAAGAACACCGAAAATTGGCAACACACACGCTGCGACGTCGTAAAATCACAGCAGACATTGTTGAGACGCGCATTTCATTAACCTGTTGCCGCAGCGGTGCCTCATGCCGCAGTCTCCGCCATGGCTGCTGCATATGCAACATCGAAATGAATGGTCAATGCTTGTGTGGAGGTTGTAGGCGACCAGGCGCGGCCACTGTGTTCGCAAATTCCACAAATACTCGACTACCCGCTGACCACCACGACCGAAACAGCAACCATGATAATGGCCGTCAAAGGGCAACGCGTCCGGTTGCGATCATGATGAGCTCAAGCGCGTCTCTAATAAGACAAAATTTCGTCGAGAGTTCGTGGAGACGAGTATTTCTATGTTTACTCACTAAATTTTGGTTTCTTTAATACACCTTTGACTTTATTTATGTCATTGTTATCGCGAGTTGTATTTACTTGGCTTGTTGCATGACTTGGTCCATTGGTCTTTCCAAGTGGAAGATTTCATATTCAAGCTTCAAATATGATGAAGCGGTGCAGCGCAAAGACGCAGCTTCGCGGATTTTTATACTCTTTGCTCAGAGGCGCTGTTTATTGCAACATAAGAAGCTCTGCCGAAAAATGTGTTTGCTTGATGCGTTCTGCCGACTTGTCTGACAGTTTTTATTTTGTACAATGCGTACGTGCTCAGCTGTTGGGCGCGCTTCAGAGATTTCTTGCACTTGTTGGGTTGCTGGGTTTTAATAACAACAAAGTCATAAGTTGCTTAGGTCAGTGGTGAGCCAACGAGAGGTCAGATACCTCACTCAATGAGCAAGAAAATATACCTGCTAATTATACCCTGGATAATGTATATTAGTTTGCAACGTCGGAAATTCGAAGACCGTGCAGAGTCGATTTGGCGCTGTTCGCAGCAACTCGGACTGATGTATGGAACGACTTGGCACATTTTACGTCGCTTCGCTTTATGGGATTTTGAAAAGTTTCAAGAAGATCCGACCTTGGGTATGTAAACTAACAATTTTGCCGCATTTGGGACGAAGAGCAATCTGAAGGAACTCAAGAGCTTTAATTTTATCCTGAAAAAACAACGGTTTGGTGTGATTTATGGTCCGGTGGAATCATCGGTCCATATTTCTTCAAAAATAATGCCGATGAGAACGTAACCGTCAATGGCGATTATTATTCCGCCATGATAACCGCCTATTTGATGCCTGAAATTGAAGCTCATGATTTCGGCAGCATTTGGTTTCAACAAGACCACACATCGCATCAAAAAATTAATTTATTGAGAGAACACTTCGTTGAGCAGATAATTTCACGTTTTGAGCCGGTTAATTTACCAAAAAGGTCGTATGATATCACACCGATAGAT
This sequence comes from Bactrocera neohumeralis, assembly GCF_024586455.1. NCBI lineage: Eukaryota > Metazoa > Arthropoda > Insecta > Diptera > Tephritidae > Bactrocera > Bactrocera neohumeralis. The sequence continues at coordinate 27,461,585 of NC_065919.1, read as the reverse complement.
CTTTTACTGTGGGGGGTATGTAAAGCTAAAATCAATGTGGACAATCATTCGTTCAAGCTTTCTAGAATAATATCACGCGTGTCATTCGCCAGATACCAGTGGAAATGCTTGAACGAGTCATCGAAAATTGGACTCAACGGCTGGCCCATCTGAGAAAAAGCGGCCGAAATTTGAAGGGGATAACCTTCAAAAAATTAATGGCAAAGAATGTTCTTTCAATGATAAACATTCCCCCATTATATTTGAAGTCTCTGTGTTTTTCTATTAAAATGTAGAGAACCTCGAAAAGGATCATCCTTTTATAATACATCGTTAACAACGTGACATGGTATGTATGTGGCAATTTTAGGCCTCAAAGACAGCGGATGCTTTTAATTTTTACTTACTCATGGGGGAATAGAGCTTCTCAGAAAGTGCTGTTTTTTCTCGTCGGTTTAAGTAAGTTACATATGTAATGTTCGAATTCTTTGTAAAAAGTCCTTGATTTTGAAGTCATAACAACCAAAAATGCGCTTAGGCCTATGAGCCCATCTTTATAAAGCTTTAGAAAAAGCTATTATAAACTTCTAACTGCTTTACGAAGAATATTGGGCTTTTGAAACATTAAATCCTACGGAGTAATTGTTTATTAGAGTATCCGTGGATACCAGATTTGAAGATTACCGACATGCTATTGGAACTTAAATAATAAACTCATGAAAGAACTGCCCTAAAAACTTCTTCAACTCCAATCAGTTCGTACAGGCTATGGCCATGCTACTGACATTGGTGCCCCTCGAAATAAGTGAAACGAAGGGCTTTAGTCCTGCATAGTTAATACTTTGTGGGTGTTTAGTCTAATGAATGTAACATAGATTTCCTAAAATAAAAGCAAAGTGAAATTCAGAAAATGGAAAATAATGGAATAAATACGTACTATTATTAAGCAAGCTGTGAGGGAGTTTTAAGAATATATAACATCTAATCTAACACTTCAGTTAATTTTACTTTTAAAGCATTACACACTCTCACTAACCCACTTTCGCTCACTAGAATCGTGTTTTGTAGCAGAGATTCCAGATGGATCAAAAACGCGAATTATCTCAAAATATTCGCTAAGGAAATAAATAATTGCAATTCTTCACCTAATTAAGAACGAGTTTAAAGGTGCAAACATGGCGAAAGGTATGTTAAAGATGGAGCACCACTGCGGCAAAGATAATGAGACGGCTAAGGCACATCCATGGTGACATGAGACACTCGGCTCCAATGAGCCTACAAGCGGAAGAGCTGACTTGATTGGAAAGTGAAAAATATGGTAAAGGTTGGAGCTGAGGGTGTGTTGGGGAGTTTGTAGGCATGAGAGCGCGTACGTACCGGCCAATTATCTTCCCACTTATGTATAAAAATATGTGTCATAGTGACCGAAGATGTGTGCCACTTGTCCAGCGTGGACCAGCCGCAGCTCGGCTGGCAGGGCACGCACAAGTAAATGTCATTATCAAGATCGCTAGCATTTAATCTGCGTATATATATCAGAAGAATGCGCCAAAGAAAATTTAAATTAATACTTGAATGTGTGTGCCTGTGTGTGTATATATGGCAAATGCAGCGAGTGCACGCAAATCTCAGCGGGGTGACAGAAGTTACATCTGAACATATGTACATACATACTATATATGGGAATGCATGGTGTCTCCACGCAACGCCGCCGCAGCAAAGAAATCAAATTGTAAGTTGCTGTTGTTGTTGCTGCTTGACAAGTCGAGTTGAGCGAATAGCTGTCAGTATGGGCGCATGCGTACATGTCTCCAACGGCCAGTCGAGCAAGCAATCTGTGTGCAACATTGTTATTGCTGTTGATTGCAAATTTGATAACGCGCGGCTTAGCCGACAATGTAATAACAAAAGCAACAAGCGAAGTCAGGCAGTGGCTCGTAGTGATAATTTGCACGGGTTATATCTGTTAGTAGCTCTATAAAGCAGAAGTAAGACGTGGAGGAGGAATTTATTTTTAGAATGAAAGCTCAGGTGCATGCCAAATAGCCTTAACAGTCTTGCGGTTGTTGGCCACAATCATCCCTGGTATACTTTTCTTCGAAAATTCTTTGGCTCGCTTTTCACTTGGAGTTCACAAGGTAAGATCTAAGTTTTATCGGTATGGCGTGAGCGTTAAGATACAAATGAGTTGCTGGAGGACGCTTGTAGTGAACGGGCCTTAATTATTTTTCTGTTTAGCTGGCATGACATCTATCAAACATATTGTATAACCTAACAGTCATTGAACAAACAATATCATATTTTTTCATTGTGTTGAAGAAGTGAAATTTTCTACCAAAAAGTGATGATTTGCGGAAAGCATTAATTTTTTGTTGCCACTAGAAGAAAAGTGCTGCAGAGTCGCATCGAATGCTAGTCGAGGCATACGGTGATCGTGCTCAATCAGTTTTGCATGAAAAATGGGTTTATTCTAAGAATCTTAAACGGAGCCGACAGGGGTACTGCTCGAAAATTCTACGAAAAGATTCGGTGACTAAGAGAAGGTTTCACGACCGAAGCATACTCTTGTAGAAGCTAGAGGTGATCTAGTGACAGATGTCCAGAGCATACTAAAATTACGGAAGTAACACTTCTCCAGCCTGATGAATGGCAGTGAAAGCATAACACCAGGAGATGGCGAATCCGATTCCCCAATTGATGACGATGGAACAGACGTTCCTTTGCACGACCACGAAAAAGTTCAAATAGAAATTACTCGTCTGAAGAATAATAAAGTGACTTAACACACACATAGCACCGTCAGAATCGGGAAGGGCCTCTCCAAGCCGTTTGATACTAAACGAAGTTTCAGACAAGTCGACTCCCTATCGTGCGACTTTTTCAATTTGCTGCTGGAGAAAATAATTCGAGATCCAGAACTTAATCGAGCCGGTACAATCTGTGATAAAAGTGTACAGCTACTGGCGTATGGCGATGATATTGATATGCTTGCGTTAGAGCCAAGTTGTCACTGTCACTGTCACTGTTGACAGATATAACTTCGAAGTTGTAGATAATTTCGCCTATCTTGGCACCAGCATCAACACCAACAATAATGACAGCCTTCAAATCTAACTCAGAATAACTCTTGCCAACAGGTGCTACTTCGGACTGAGTAGGCAATTGAGAAGTAAAGTCCTCTCTCCACGAACAAAGAGAAAACTTTATTGTATAAGTCACTCGTTATTCCCGTCCTGCTATATGGTGCAGAGGCTTGGACTTTGACAACAACTGATGAGTCGACGTTGCGAGTTTTCGAGAGAAAAGCTCTGCGAAAGATTTATGGTCCTTTCCACATAATCAACGGTGAATATCGCATTCGATGGAACGATGAGCAGTATTAGGTATACGACGAAATTGATGTGGTTCGGCGAATTAAGAGACAGTTGCTACGGTGGGTAGGTCATGGCTGAGTAGCACTTCGATTCCTACGTAGAAGTAAAAAATTGAGTGTCTGATTGGTTTGCTTCAAAAGACGAACATTTGAATTGGCATGGTATCCACAAATTTCCAGTAAGGTAGTCAAAATGAGTAATAAGCATCCTACATTTAAATATATTTTTTTTTTACTTTTCCATTCAAAACAAATTTTTAATGTTCACAAAAAAAGGTGCACTGTATAAACATGAGTAATCTTAGTATTTCAGTTGTTTACAACTACTTTTTCTGGTAGTCAAACGGAGTGAAAACTTTCAAATTTAATACTGTTGTCTATTGCGTTAGGTTAAAGCCACATTAAGCTTACGACGATTCTTAGTCTTTAATGCTATCTTTTTTATGTATAGAAGAGATTATTAGCCTGATTAATTTTTGAATTTGTTTACCCGAGTTTCCAAGACCTTGCTTGATCCAAAAAGATGGATTAGACCTAACAAAGGTCAGCCTTTGAGTCAAAAAATCAATTTGCTTAACCTTAAATTTAAAAAGACACAACGATAAAAGTTAAAAGGTATCGTTTATTTTAATTTTTTCTATAAGAAATATATGAAGAGGTGATGCCCATATCAAAAGGGTTTTTTAACAAGGTAGCAACTCTCATAAAGGAATTTTGTTACGTCACAGGATCTCGTCAATAGATTTTCAATAATAAGACCCAGCACAGCCATCCATTTGGTTCTATTTCGAAGTTAAGGACAATTTCGGGAATAAGCTTCAATACCAAATATAGTATTATTAAAATATGTGTTTAATTTTAGTGTTTTCTTTAATAGAGACGAAAGCGTGAACAAAGAATCTATCCGATCAGTAGGCTAGTGGTAGGTTATACTCATAGCAGGTGGAATGTTAAGTGAGAAGGCTCAGACTATATTGTTTAAAATTAGAATGCCGTGGAGACGCGTAAATTGGAGGACTTCCTAAACTGAATATCATCTTTAGCCTAGGTAAGGGTCCAACCGAATTCGCTTGATGCTTTGAATCTGCACAGAGTTATCATTTTTGTTGATTTATATTGTTTCGACATAAATGAGGGCTGCTATATATATTCTGGTCTAGGGCAACACTAAGTGTTGCCAGGTGCAATCTGACATTTCCATTGGAAAATTTGACATTTTTTAGCATAACATCACTCAGAACGTTTTGTCATTTAATGGTGAATTGTTTTATTAACATGGAATTAAAAAATTCATCTCGGCCAAAAAATGGAGTTAACTCGTGAACATTTTCGTGCGATCATTTTTCACAACTTTCGACGTGGATTATCACGACAAGAGTGCATCGATGAACTAAAATCTTTGTATGGCTATGAAGCACCATCCTATAGCACTGTGAAAAACTGGTACAACGAATTCAATCGTGGCCAACGCTCGCTCAAAGACGAATTCCGTGAAGGTCGTCCAAAAACAGCCGTTGTGCCAGAAAACATCGATGCCGTACGTGAACTGATAATGCAAGACCGTCATGTAACATACCTTCAGATAGAGGCATGCCTATGCAAAAAATATGCCTATTTACATTATTAGGCCAGAAATATATATAGCAACCTACGTAATGTATGAATATGTATGTCGTTCGTAATAAATACATAAGTACATATATATTTTTACATTCCTGGAGCCCTTATTACACATAATTTCCATTTTTAACTATTGTTCCACATTAGCTACCTTTTCGTCATAAAAATAAGTCATCAAATTAAAAACAATTTAATAATAAACAATAAAAATAACAATAACAACAGCGGCATGAGCTTTAATATTTAATAAATCGACCCATAAAATTGCGATCGGCGATCTACAAATGAAACAATAAAATCCCGAACGAACGAATGAATGAATGAATGTCGAACGACCAAAGCGGCGCAGCGAATTCGCTATGTCAGCTACGTAAGTATATATGTATAAAGATATACATATATATTTGTATCAGTGAAGGTTGTTGGTGTGCGTCCGGCTGTGTGTTGCCTTTGTATCTCACGACCTTACTATAAAAATCCCAGACAGACAGGCATAAAAACAATAATAATAAACAAACGGAAAATGAGAGAGAAAAAAAATGAATTTGCTTATGCGAATTTACAAGCAACAACAACGAAATAGCCACACTAATAATAACATTAACGATGAACAGATAAAAGGCGACAATAACAATAACAAAACATAACAGCTCGTGATTGCAAAAATAATAAACGAAAATTGAGAAAATGTTGAGTAAAAAGTGGAACAACAACAGCAAAAATCATAGCCCGTATAAACATGAAAATGAAAACTATTTAATCTGATTGGCAAGAAATGTGAATGATAAGAGAACGATTGCGAAGAAAGTAGTGTTGTTGTTGTTGTCATGAATAGCAAATTTTGAATTATAATCGGTGGGTCCTACTGGTTCTTAACTGCTTCCGAATTACCTTACACTTTTACGTTAATGGTTCTGTTGCAAAAGGTTAGAAAAAACTTTAACTTTCGAAGCTAAAAAAGTTAGAATAACAAATACTACAACACTTTCCATGCAAGCATATTATTTTGATAGGATCGACCTGAACCATTTCGTTTGGATATTGCACTGTTGCCTTGAAAAACAATCCGGGTTATATTTCATGAAAATATCTTGCCAAACAAAACAAAGCTTTCCATTCAAAACTTGATTCTGGTCGATCAAACGTCAACAATATATAACTATTTTCAAGCAAAAAGGAGTGACTTATTTACAATAATACAATTCTATACTGTAACATATTTTAAGTATAAATTTCAAAACAATATCTTAAAATCTGTGGGACTAGTTCACAGTGGAGAAACTTGCATATTGGTCATATTTAACAAATCGCAGCCAACTCGTTCAAAAATCTTCAGATTTGTAATAATTTTCAAAAACATCGTTCAGAAAATCGTAACAGCTTACTCTTTGTGCTTGAGACTTCTATAGAGATTTTTAGGTCATCTGAATTCATTGACACATCACCTTTAGATTTTATCACCTTTTCCAGCACTCTAGAAAGGAAGTATTTAGATGGTTACGAAGACCTGTTATTCAAAGCTTTAATCTTTAATCTAGTGTTAATGTACTTGAGTAATATTCCGTTACATATTGCATCTGATTACGTTCAGTCGTCTCGCAAAAAAGTGAAATCTCCCCACCAAGTTCGGAAGTATGTAAACACACACAGCTTTTTATATGAAATTTTTCCTTAAATAAGAGAGAGAGATACTAAGAGCTTATTATTTCAAACAAAGTTCCTTCAGACATGTCTTGTATATTGGTATTATGTTGCCTACATTTCGGCGCGCAAAAATAGGAAATTTCCGTGCAAAAATTATTATTCTCAGAAACTTTTTTTATTTTTATTGAAAACATTCCAAATTTCAAATCACTATGTTTGTTCGTCTAATTGAGATAATCAAACTTTGTCGCTGAAATTTTTAAAATTCTAAAAGTGAACTTTCTGAATATATGATGGTTATTTTTGAGAAACGAAAATTAGTTTGTGAAATTTTAGTTTGAATGAAAAAACGAAAATTCCTATGTAAAATGTATGGGAACCTAAAACAAAAATAGCGACCCCTTAGAGTTAAGCTACAGCGCCTGGCTTGAGGGAGGATTTTTTGTTTGTCAATCACTAACATTTGAGGGGCTAAGAGTTGAAAAAAAATTAAAAAATTTTTTTGAAGCACCCTAATACATATATATATTATTTATATATGTATATGAATATACTGTTTTCTTAATTCTTACTTTTTTAACTTTAATCGACATATTGCATTCGAACTCATAAGGACCAATATTTCTGCTCATCACTCATATTTTTTTGTTGCTGTTGTTGTGGTAGGTATTTACGTTCTTATTGCCTTTTGAACTCATACTTCACGCTCGTCAGCTTATGATAATTTTACATATGTACACATTTCCGGTATCGAAGCGCGCGAAATATGCCATGAAATCGTTTTTTCAATACTTATGTCCATATACCATAAATCATATGAAACGAAAGGCTGAAAGACCGTTTTTATAAACGCCCAAAAATTCAAGATTTTAAATTTATTCAATGTTTTTCTCTATCCTCACTTGGATTCCGCTCAACAACCCAAATATTCCGCAAAAACAACTTGAAACTGATATATTGTTTTGAGTGATTTTATACTCTTGCATCAAGTTGCTACAGAGTATAATAGTTTTGTTCACCTGACGGTTGTACGTTTCAGCTAAGTCCAATCAAGATAGATATAGGGTTACATACTGTACTGGTTACTGGTTACTACTAAAACCGCGATAAATAAATAACTAAATGCGCCAGAGACATTAAATTTCACCACGAGATGGTATGAGAAGGTTATATGGGAGCAGGTGTCAAAATCGGATGATGGGCGTGGCACCGACTTTTTTAGATAAAATCAAATATCTCTGAACCAGCTCAACCGATTTGAACTATGTAAATTTGGTACGTAAAATTCTAGTGACATTTTTATATTACAAATATTATAGCACATATCCAAATTCCATTTGATACCTTCACTTCCCAGTATGTAAATCAAGATACAATTAATATAACGAGATAAAACTTTGCACGAATAGTCCCTTTGAAGCATGCCACCATATGATCAGAAATTATCCAAATCGGACCACAACTGTTCAAGCCGCTTGGTACCGAATATGTTGAACCCAGTACTTGTAGTTGACTTTTGACCAAAAATTTCGTTCAATGTGAGAGATATATAATTGAAATGCAAAGATAATTATTTCCTGATAATTATATGTCTGTATGTCCAAAATGGGTTGAATCGGTTCAATACTTCTTTCAGCCCCCATACACCTAACATAAATATTTTCGAACTTCTGGTATAAAGTCACCGCATATACCGACCAATATGTGAATTATCTCAATGAAAATGAGAGAGCGTGTCTTACTCAAAACAGTATATCTTGTGCCAAAAATGGTGAAAACTTGAACGGACACCTACATAACTAATATGAGATTTATGGACTTTACTCTATATGATTGGCGATTGTATGAGAGGTTATCTTAATGAACCCAAGGAGCATTTTATGAATATGTGCCGGGTTAATTGTATGTAGTATTGGCAAAAATTAATAAAATCGAGTCAATACTATCCCAACTCCAATTTATATATAAATTTTCATTATTCCAGCAATTTTTATAACGAATTCTATACATATATCGGAAATTATTTATATTTAAAACCGCTTCAACATAAGTTCTCGAGTAACCTGTGCAACGTCAAAATTAATTCAATCAGCCCAATTGTTTCTTTCCCCCAATACTCGTATTTAGCCTCTTCCACCAAATAAATATCACATGTCACACATATCTCATTCAAAGATATTTTTATTATACTCTCGCAACAATGTTGCTAAGGAGAGTATTATAGTTCTGTTCACATAACGGTTGTTTGTAAGTCCTAAAACTAAAAGAGTCAGATATAGGGTTATATATACCAAAGTGATCAGGGTCTGTCTGTCCGTCCGTCCGTGCAAGCTGTAACTTGAGTAAAAATTGAGATATCATGATGAAACTTGGTTCACGTATTCCTTGGCTCCATAAGAAGGTTAAGCTCGAAGATGGGCCAAATCGGCCCACTGCAAATGGAAGAAATCGGATAGTAACCACGCCCACATCCCATACAAAGGTTATGTTGAAAATCACTAAAAGTGCATTAACCGATTAACAAAAAACGTCAAATTTTATGGAAGAAATTGCAGAAGGAAGCTGCACCCAGGCTTTATTTAAAAATTGAAAATGGGCGTGGCCTCGCCCACTTATGGACCAAAAACCATATCTCAGGAACTACTCTACCGATTTCAATGAAATTCGGTATATAATATTTTCTTAACACCCTGATGACATGTACGAAATATGGGTGAAATCGGTTCACAACCACGCCTTCTTCCATTATAACACTCTTTTGAATTCCATCTGATACTTTCTCTGTATAATATATACATCAGGAACCAATGATGATGGCGGAATAAAACTTTACACAAATACGGGATTTGAAAAATATCTAAATCACGGATAATGAAATCACGATTATCACTTTATCATGCGAGAGTATAAAATGTTCGGTGACACCCGAACTTAGCCCTACCTTACTTGTTTTATATACGTATATTTTTTTAATTAACAAAATGGCGGTCTCAGGAAATTTTTTACAGTTTTTCCAGTTAAAACCAAATCGAATTGTTTATAAAAAAATCGAAGTCAAACCAAAAAAAATCCTTCGATCATCCACTAGTTGTTTGTATACTGAACAGTTTTCGAGCTACAGTTTCAGAAGCAAATTATAGAACAAACGTTCTAACGTGCCCGAGAATCCTTCGCTTATAAACGAATAATTCGGAAACTATTTGTCGGATTTCCTTCAAAATTCTAAAGAGTATTATTAAGACACTATAATTTAAGACAATATAATAAAATCGATTCTTTGAAAATTTTGACTACCGCTAACCCCTTATATTGTATCGTGTGTTAAGCATATGGTAGCATTTGGTATATACATATTTAGTATATCGATCTGGAAAAACTTTCAAATATTGTAGCGTTGTCTTTTACAGTAATTTGCCTCATTTTATTTCAGAACTTGATTTTGTTTTTTTGTTTTTTTTTAATTTGCTATATATATGCTATAGTGATTTGATCTGAAAAATTTTAAACGCATAATGTCATGGTATCCTATACCTTCTTCTTATTCTTTACTGGCGTAGACACCGCTTACGCCGTTATAGCCGAGTTAATAACAGCGCGCCCGTTGTTTCTTCCTTTCGCAATGTGGCGCCATTCAGCGAAGCCAGATCATTCTCCACCTGGTCTTTCCAACGGAGTGGAGGTATTCATTTTCCTCTGCTTCCACCGGCGTGTTCTGCGTCGAATACTTTCAGAGCTGGAGTGGTTTCGTCCAATGGGATGACTTCACCAAGCCAGCGGGATGAATTCCAGGACTCGGTGACGGAGCCGCTCTCCCAACACGAATCCCACACCGAACTTGCGCTCCTTTATATGGCCACTGTAGTAAATGCCATAAGGATCTCACCTCAGTCCTTGTCCCGTCCATCGCACTTCTTGGACGTCGGTGATGGCAGCCTTTATTTTTACGAGAACGCCAACCAGCTGGGCAGCGGTACCTTCCCAAATAAGGGGCTGGACATTTCCAGTACCCTCAATCATAGTCCTTTTTACGTTGGCTATGGTTATCATCAAAAGGTGGGCTTCTCTTTCGAGGCTGTTGTTTTATTTTCATTGGGAGCCTTTTTGTACGTGGCGAGTTCCAAGCCCAGCGCACAACCTTGGTGGATGGATGGTTCGATTTCTCACTTTAGCTCGTCTTCAAACGGATGTTCCTGGCTCCCTGGAGGATACTAGGTCTGAGACCGGAAGTCCTAAGCTGCTTGAGCCATATGTAAAGAATCGTTTCTGGTCACTCCAAATCTCTTTGCTGTCCATTTTGTCTAAGCTACTTGAAGCTGTCACTATCAGAAAACAGAATTGAAAAAGGGGTCTCCTACCACTGCATCAATTTGGATTTAGATATCAGCATTCCACAATCGACCAAGTATATTGTATAACAAGCATAATAGAACATGCAATGGAAAATAAAACATTTGCACAGCAGTTTTCTAGACGTATCACAGGCGTTCGATACGGTATGGCAACGTGGATTATTACATAAATTAAGACTCCAACTTTCGCAGAATCTAACTGATCTACTTGCCTCTAAGATAATAAGATAAGCAACTGCTATTTCAGAGTCAGGCAGGGACACGCATATTCAACTCTTTCTTCTTCTTAATTGGCGTAGACACCCCTTACGCGATTATAGCCGAGTTAACAACAGCGCGCCAGTCGTTTCTTCTTTTCGCTACGTGGCGCCAATTGGATATTCCAAGCGAAGCCAGGTCCTTCTCCACTTGGTCCTTCCAACGGAGTGGAGGTCTTCCTCTTCCTCTGCTTCCCCCGGCGGGTACTGCGTCGAATACTTTCAGAGCTGGAGTGTTTTCATCCATCCGGACAACATGACCTAGCCAGCGTAGCCGCTGTCTTTTAATTCGCTGAACTATGTCAATGTCGTCGTATATCTCGTACAGCTCATCGTTCCATCGAATGCGATATTCGCCGTGGCCAATGCGCAAAGGACCATAAATCTTTCGCAGAATTTTTCTCTCGAAAACTCGTAACGTCGACTCATCGGTTGCTGTCATCGCCCAAGCCTCTGCACCATATAGCAGGACGGGAATTATGAGGGACTTATAGAGTTTAGTTTTTGTTCGTCGAGAGAGGACTTTACTTTTCAATTGCCTACTCAGTCCGAAGTAGCACCTGTTGGCAAGAGCAATCCTGCGTTGGATTTCCAGGCTGACATTGTTCGTGGTGTTAATACTGGTTCCTAAGTAGACGAAATTATCTACAACTTCAAAGTTATGACTGTCAACAGTGACGTGAGAGCCAAGTCGCGAGTGCGACGACTGTTTGTTTGATGACAGGAGATATTTCGTTTTGCCCTCGTTCACTGCCAGACCCATTTTCTGTGCTTCCTTGTCCAGCCTGGAGAAAGCAGAACTAACGGCGCGGGTGTTGAGGCCGATGATATCAATATCGTCGGCATACGCCAGCAGCTGTACACTCTTATAGAAGATGGTACCTTCTCTGTTTAGTTCTGCAGCTCGAACTATTTTCTCCAGAAGCAGGTTGAAGAAGTCACACGATAGGGAGTCGCCTTGTCTGAAACCTCGTTTGGTATCGAACGGCTCGGAGAGGTCCTTCCCGATCCTGACGGAGCTTTTCGTGTTGCTCAGCGTCAACTTACACAGCCGTATTAGTTTTGCGGGGATACCAAATTCAGACATCGCGGCATAAAGGCAGCTCCTTTTCGTGCTGTCGAAAGCAGCTTTGAAATCGACAAAGAGGTGGTGTGTGTCGATTCTCCTTTCACGGGTCTTTTCCAAGATTTGGCGCATGGTGAATATCTGGTCGGTTGTTGATTTTCCAGGTCTGAAGCCACACTGATAAGGTCCAATCAGTTTGTTGACGGTGGGCTTTAATCTTTCACACAATACGCTCGATAGAACCTTATATGCGATGTTCAGGAGGCTAATCCCACGGTAGTTGGCGCAGATTGTGGGGTCTCCTTTTTTATGGATTGGGCATAGCACACTTAAATTCCAATCGTTGGGCATGCTTTCGTCCGACCATATTTTACAAAGAAGCTGATGCATGCACCCTATTAGTTCTTCGCCGCCGTGTTTGAATAGCTCGGCCGGTAGTCCGTCGGCCCCTGCCGCTTTGTTGTTTTTGAGGCGGGCAATTGCTATTCGAACTTCTTCATGGTCGGGTAATGGAACGTCTGCTCCATCGTCATCGATTGGGGAATCGGGTTCTTCTTCTCCTGGTGTTGTGCGTTCACTGCCATTCAGCAGGCTGGAGAAGTGTTCCCTCCATAATTTAAGTATGCTCTGGGCATCAGTGACTAGATCACCTTTGAGGGTTCTACAAGAGTATGCTCCGGTCTTGAAACCTTCTGTAAGCCGCCGCATTTTTTCGTAGAATTTTCGAGCATTACCCCTGTCGGCCAGCTTATCAAGCTCTTCGTACTCACGCATTTCGGCCTCTTTCTTCTTCTGTCTGCAAATGCGTCTCGCTTCCCTCTTCAACTCTCGGTATCTATCCCACCCCGCACGTGTAGTGGTCGATCGTAACGTTGCGAGGTAGGCAGCCTGTTTTCTCTCCGCTGCGACACGGCACTCCTCGTCGTACCAGCTGTTCTTTTGCTCTTTCCGAAAACCAATGGTTTCGGTTGCAGCTGTACGTAAGGAATTTGAAATGCCGTCCCACAGTTCCCTTATACCGAGTTGTTGACGAGTGCTCTCAGAGAGCAGGAGTGCAAGCCGAGTAGAAAATCGTTCGGCTGTCTGTTGTGATTGCAGCTTCTCGACGTCGAACCTTCCTTGTGTTTGTTGACGTGCGTTTTTTGCTGCACAGAGGCGGGTGCGTATCTTGGCTGCAACAAGATAGTGATCCGAGTCGATGTTAGGACCTCGGAGCGCACGCACATCTAAAACACTGGAGACGTGTCTTCCATCTATCACAACATGATCGATCTGGTTGGTAGTTTTTCGATCCGGAGACTGCCAGGTAGCTTGATGTATCTTCTTGTGCTGGAATCTAGTACCACAGATAACCATATTTCGGGCCCCGGCGAAGTCGATCAGCCTCAGCCCATTTGGGGATGTTTCGTCGTGGAGGCTGAATTTACCGACCGTAGTGCCAAATATACCTTCTTTGCCCACCCTGGCGTTAAAGTCGCCAAGCACGATTTTGACATCGTGGCGGGGGCAGCTCTCATAAGTGCGCTCCAAGCGCTCATAGAAGGCATCTTTGGTCACATCGTCCTTCTCTTCCGTCGGGGCGTGGGCGCAAATCAGCGATATGTTGAAGAACCTCGCTTTGATGCGGATTGTGGCTAGACGTTCATTCACCGGAGTGAATGATAGTACTCGGCGACGGAGTCTCTCTCCCACCACGAATCCAACACCAAACTTGCGCTCCTTTATATGGCCACTGTAGTAAATGTCACAAGGACCTACTCTTCTCTGTCCTTGCCCCGTCCATCGCATTTCTTGGACGGCGGTGATGTCAGCCTTTATTTTCGCGAGGACATCAACCAGCTGGGCAGCGGCACCTTCCCAATTAAGGGTCCGGACATTCCAGGTGCATGCCCTTATTTCGTAGTCCTTATTTCGTTTGCCATGGTCGTCATCAAAAGGGTTTCTCTTCCGAGGCTGTCGCTTTCTTTTCATTGGGGGTGTTTTTTACGTGGCGGGTCCCAAACCCAGCGCACAACCCTAAGCAGGGGATGTTTCGCCTTCTCACATTAGCTCGCCTTCGAACGGATGTTCTTAGGCTACCCAGAGGATACTTGGTCAAAGACCGGAAGTTGTGAGCTGCTTGAGCCATGTGTAAAAGAATCGTTTCTGGCCACTCCCAAGTGAATGGCGATCAGAGAACTTTCCTCACTTGCGTGAACTTCTACACAAGACTCCATCCTCCATTCAACTCTACAGCCAATAAAAAAGGTGTATCTCAAGGAAGGGTTCTAGGCCCTCGCCTATGAGATCTGCCTACACGCCGACAAATAGCACAATTGCCACATTCACCGACTATACTTGCATCCACTCCAGTCCATGTTTGCAAACTCCCACAAAAACTACACCAGCTCCTTCGAAGGCATTAAACGACATACAAACAAACAAACACGCAAAAAGCAAGCCTCTGCGCTCGTATGCAACACATGCAACTAATAAGCACAGCAAACAGGTTGCACGTACCACAATTTCGACGTATTCGTTTGCATTTATTGCGAAACTTGTCAAATGATTGCAATGCACATCAATCACACGAACCACAACGGTGGACAAATTACCGGCGCACAAGAGACGGCCGCGCATTTGAGCGCAACGACGAGCGATAGGAATACGAAAGCGAAATTAGCTTATACCCGTTCATCTGGCTGCATGTGTTTGCCTTTGTACATGTAAGTATATAGCGGCGAGTAATCGGGTAATCGAATGGTATGCGCTGAATGTGTACGCATGCGCAGAGCAATAAGTAGCTATCAGGCCATGTTAGATACATATTAACGATTATGTGTAGCATGACAGGCGCTCAGGTGCTGCACATTTTTAAAATTAATGCTTATACGTATGTGTATCTCTGAGTATGTGTAGATATGCTGGCGCACTGGCTGTAAACTGCAAAATGACAATGTTGTGGGTGGCATGCGGAAAATGCGTTGGCCATATTTGTGAGGTGTGGATTATTTTTTCTTCTTATTGAAAATACTTGAATTCAATTACAGCCAGAGATAATGCGCCTATAGTAATATTTTCCAAAATTTCAGTTTCCCCGCAGCCAGTTGAAATCTTGACTACCAAATGGCTGGATTCTTACTCTTGAAAAACCTTATGACGATGAATAAATTATTGATGAGTACATAATGTGGACGTTTCATAAAACCAAGTGAGATCTGGCATCATGAGTCCGACAGATAGTTTCGAAGCTCGAGACTCTGTAGGAAACCAGCAAATCTATGGTAGATTTTTTCCAAAAGTGTAACTTGTTCAGTTCACCTTATTAACTTTAGACTTTAATGTACTATTTAATCTTAAACTAAAGGTTTCACATACTAGCTTGCGAACCAAGGTGAACGATCGATGTTGAGTAGTCTGGAATGACGTGTTTGAAGTAGCTACAAACTTGTAAAAATACTTAACTCCGGACCATTACAGAATGTCTCTTGATGCTTTCTCAAGAGCTGCTACTTAGTGTGGGCTGCATGCTCGCAGAACATAGTGAACTCCTTTCCCTGAAGCATCCTTCGATGAATGGCGTCCTCGAAATCGAACCACCACCGAACTCCAACACGTCCAGATAAAACTAAATGCCAGAGTTCCGGCATGACATTAAGCACATATTTTCATTGCCAGTGAAACCTACTCATCTAGCATCGACTGCCTTATTGGTCTTCACAGGGATGTAAGGTTGCGCGCACAGTGAACTAAAGTTACTATTAACGCAAAAAGTATTGCAGATAACCGTTATAACAACCACCGGTGGTGAAAAAGCTTGGATTGAATGCACAGAGTCCTGAAATTTCACCACTACACCGCTACTCCAACTTCATTACTACCAAAGCAGGCTTACAATCTTGAAAAAATTCATATAATAATTTCCATAAAATAAATAAGAATACTTAGCTTTCGTATAATTAAGACATCAAATAAAATTTAACTGAAAATTACTTGCAATACCTGGAAAAGAGTTGAAATCACGCAAAGTCAGCGTAATTAACAGAGCTAAGCGCCGAGCCGACGCGTCGGCCAAATCACCGCAATCACAATCCACACCGAATCGCCGCATTCTCCATAATCCAATCATATCCTCATCAATGCCGTCAACAGTGCCATCAACAAGCCTGTCAGTTGGGTCTTTCAAAGCGCCGCTGTAACCTCCAGTGACTCATGCGACTTAATCTTCAACGATCGGTGATCAGCAATCGTTTAGGCTTCATCAACCGGTAGAGTTTATGTAATTAAGATAAGACGCCAAGAAGACCCACCATACGCTTTAGCCGTTCAAGCGCGGCAAACACTCGACCGCCGTCGTAGTTCCGAAAATGTTGATCATTTGTGTCTGTCGTAATTTGTAGGCGTTTGCTTCATATGCATATCTGCTTCCTCTGGCCTCACACTCTTTTGCTGCGCTCCGTGCGCTTACCTGTCGTAGCGCTTTGTTGTTGTTGCATTAATTGCTTGTCATTCCGATCGCTTTGCTTGTGGTAGCTGCGGTTAGCATATTTAGGTCATATCTTATTCACTCTGCGCTGGTTTCTTAAAATATTTTTACGATCTTATTCGTGGGAGTTCGTTTGTGGCGATGATATTTAGTAGCTCCGTACAAATACATTTACGCATTCATAAATCCCTTCCTGTAATTATTAATGACAAAAGTATTTATTAAAAAGTCATAAATTGATTATAAGGTTAGTCCAAAAAGGGCCACCGCAAAGGAGTTCCGTTGAAGACAGCGAATGTAGTTCTAGAAAATTATACGTAGGCAAGGCAATACCCCATAAAGTAGCAAAATAGGTAGAATGAAAGCTCATACGGAATTTCCGATCTCAGCAATAGAGTCTTCTGTGATATTTTAGTGAAAATGTATGTAAATCTTCAAGGTATCGAATTTTTAATTACTACCAAACTTTATGAGCTGTTTTAAGTACCGATAAACTTTAAAATAGTTCTCAACTTTACTCCTAGCGAGAACACATTTCATCGTCAAATGCGCCATTTACTCACAGATATTATCATCTATTGGTAAAGAATGTTCTGACTATCCGGTACTAACTGTTTTTCTTTAACTTGTTCCATGTTGTCATCATTAACAAAAGTGGATGGACATTTACTTGAAAGATGACCTTATATTAAGCTACAAAATTTCTTAATTCTATAAACCTATACTACCTTCTCTTATGTCTATCTTTCTATTAGAGGCTCAAGCATCCCTAGTTGTACGCTGATCATCCCGTCAGGTTGTGTGATACTTCGCTATAATCTAAGTCACACGAGTATTTAAAACTGTATGGTATACTTATATAAAAATCTATAGCGCTCCGTTCAAACGAGTTAAATGATTCTAACAAGTAAATGTACAACACTTTTCATAATAGCTTTATTCTAATTCAGGAACAATAAGGTTTATTTTTAAAATGGAACAGTCTATTTCATTTTGACTGACTCAAACATATTTTCAAAAATTGATCATAATTCTACGTCTAAATTTTACAGACCACCCAGAGTCAAGCCAATACCTCAATTTCAAAAAAAAAAAAATAATAAAACAAGCAAGGGAAGGCTAAGAGTTAATTATTTTTTACTCTTGCAACTCGCAAAAATGGAAGCCCAGAAAATTCCTTCAGGTGCTGCTAAAGATTTATATTAAAAAATTTTGCGAAAAAAATTCAACATTCATTATTCGCAGAACATTTGAGTAAATTGCAATCAAAATTGGAATATTTTAGTTCGCGTTAGCTAAAATTATATTAAAACAAGTTAGGAAGGGCTAAGTTCGGGTGTCACCGAACATTTTATACTCTCGCATGATAAAGTGATAATCGAGATTTCATTATCCGTCATTTAGATATTTTTCAAATACCGTATTTGTGTAAAGTTTTATTCCGCTATCATCATTGGTTCCTAATGTATATACTCGTATTATACAGAAAAGGCATCAGATGGAATTCAAAATAGCGTTATATTGGAAGAAGGCGTGGTTGTGAACCGATTTCGTACATGTCATCAGGGTGTTAAAAAAATATTATATACCGAATTTCATTGAAATCGGTAGAGTAGTTCCCGAGATATGGTTTTTGGTCCATAAGTGGGCGAGGCCACCCCCATTTTCAACTTTTAAAAAAAGCCTGAGTGCAGCTTCCTTCTGCAACTTCTTCCGTAAAATTTAGTGTTTCTGACGTTTTTTGTTAGTCGGTTAACGCACTTTTAGTGATTTTCAACATAACCTTTGTATGAGAGGTGGGCGTGGTTGTTATCCGATTTTTTCCATTTTTGAACTGTATATGGAAATGCCTGAAGAAAACGACTCTGTAGAGTTTGGTTGACATAGCTATAGTAGTTTCCGAGATATGTACAAAAAACTTAGTAGGGGGCGGGGCCACGCCCACTTTTCCAAAAAATTGCGTCCAAATATGCCCCTCCCTAATGCGATCCTTTGTGCCAAATTTCACTTTAATATCTTTATTTACGGCTTAGTTATGACACTTAACAGGTTTTAGGTTTTCGCCATTTTTTGGGCGTGGCAGTAGACCGATTTTGCCCATCTTCGAACTTAACCTTCTTATGGAGCCAAGAAATACGTGTACCAAGTTTCATCATGATATCTCAATTTTTACTCAAGTTACAGCTTGCACGGATGGACGGACAGACAGACATCCGGATTTCAACTCTACTCGTCACCCTGATCTCTATGGTATATATAACCCTATATCTGACTCTTTTAATTTTAGGACTTACAAACAACCGTTATGTGAACAAAACTATAATACTCTACTTAGCAACTTTGTTGCGAGAGTATAAAAATTTGATATCTGTTTAATGGAAAGCTTATTGTGGCATATTAATATTTTATGCCTGTGATCATACCTAATCAATGATGTTATCTGGACTATCAAAAAGTAGCCAAGCAAAATCTGACTGTTTTCATAGGCATTTAAATTATTCGAAAAAATAATCCTTTACGAAGTCTTAAAGGCTAAAAAGCCAACAGACAGCATTAAAGTGAAAAAGTGAAAAAATCAACTGTCATCAATATCACTGGTTCAACAGATTGTTTAGGAGGGGGCAAACAGAACTGATTGAATAAGACTGTAATACGTTCCGCAACCAGAAGCATGCAGTGTTATATATGGTGAAGTTCAACGGGGGATTACAATAGACATCCTGTGGTAGTCCGAATTTCGGTGTTCTGACTTATCTGCATTTTCTTCGGATGTATCCTGTTTCATCCAGGCTGATCAAAGCACGCTAGTGCAAAAGTAAAATGAACCCATTTTGATATTTCGTATAATCGCACTATTAATAGTAAACGGTAATTAATCATTAGGTTAGGTTAAATGGTCGATCCTTACAGAGATCTCACTTGAACAGCTATGTATAACGTCGGCTCATTGGAGTTCTCAGAACTCCTATACAAATGATCATAAAGACCCACATGAACCAACGAAGCGCTAAGGAACCAATCACAAATTTGACCAGGCGGCTAATGTTTGTTTCAGCTATGTCTCCTGGTTCGCTAACTGCCGATATGTTTGACGGAAAGCTCTTTACAGAAACCTCTCCCTTTAACAATTCCTCCAAGTTTCGATCCACTCTCGAAAAAGGTCACTCTAATCTCTGTGAGAGCAGAAACAGACATTAGGAGTAGCCTCTACGACGCAGTGTTCTAAGTTTTCAGGGATGCAATTGAAGGAGAAGAAAATTTCAACGTGACACTATGTGGACCCTTCTTATACCCAGCTGCATCAAGCATAGAAACCACAAGGTCACTGCTTTCAACAAAAAAACAACAAATATAATATTATTAAACATAAAAATATTCTTTCATTCACCGACACCTCTTTTTCTCGACTCTCCAAACAATCCGTTAGCTACAGTCTTCTAATATCTTAAATTTTCACTATCAGATCACCTGTTTGACAACTATGTACCTTCATCAAGTATACACCATTGCACGCTCACTTGTTGCACAATCAGTGGTTGAAGCGCAGCACCATTCAAGTGCCTACTCACGGAGAAATATCGAGCGACTGCCGACTTCAAAGACGCGCAGCCGCAGACTCGTCGATATTAACGCCTAATTCGCAACACGTTAACACGTCAAGTTTGCAATGAAACGGAGACTCAGTGCTTGTGAGGATGTGTGCCATGCACCTTTGCGTACAATGTGCAACAAGGCTGCTAGCTGTTCGCTACACTTGACGCGATCGATCGATTATCGCACGATCACTCCAATTCGCATTGAACTCGCTAAAGCAGTGTGGCAAACGAATTGCTTCTGCTGCGCATACAACCGTGTTGCATGCAACGTATGTGAGCAGTGAGCACAGACAACAAGAGTAAACTATTCTTTCTACTAATCGCATTCATCATCATCAGCGGCAACACAACGCTGAAAGGTAGCGACCAACATCTTTACATATATTTATATTTACATATGTAACTTATGCGGTTGTATGTAAATAAGTGTGTCGATTGTATTGTGAAAGTTGCTGTTGTTGTTGTTGTTGTCTCGGATTCTTTGCATTAATAGTGATTTCTTCAGATATCCAACCATGTGCAACACATGGAACAAAGGTTGGGTGTTACGATCATGTATTCACTATACTCACATGCAATTCTGCGACTGAACCACGTGGACACAAGAGGTCATTTACCGAACCAAAAAGGGCTACAGGACTTCATTGTCACAATTTCTATTTCTATATATGTATATATATATATTTAAGTAGGTATTTAGAATGCTTAGTTTGATTCCAAAATATTGGCATGGGAGGTAGCCCATAGGCATATCTCGGAAAATGAATCTCAACTTCGATTTTTCAAATAATAAAATTCCTTCGATTAACACTCTCTGGTATTGTTGGAGAAAAAGTAGACTTTGGCTAATGAGAAATATTTATTTTCGACTTTGAGGATTGTTTTAAAATTAATTTTTTGATTGGATACTATGCTTTTCCAGTAATATTGAAAAATCTGAGACTTAAAGTTTGAAAATCTATCGATTATAAGCGCGCCAAGGATATTCAGATTTGAAGAGGAAGATAGTTCTTAAGAGATACAAATATTGCGATTCACCACTAAACGAATGGCGTAAGACTCTATATTTTCAGTGCTATTCAATTATATTATAACGAATAATTCAAGTAGAGGTTCTGTAAAGAAAGTGTTTCGCGTGCTTCACTCAATTTATGGTCAACATAATCGGCCTACTGACTGTACTATATCTTGAGATATTCATTATTGAATAAGATTCGACCGAAGAGACTTTGTCCGGTAGGCAGAGAAGAAAATATAGCAGCCGTATCTGAGAGTCTACACAAAGACCGTGGAGAGTCGATTCGGCGTCGTTCGCAGCAACTCGGACTGACGTAAGTCGCTAAATCTTTCCAAGCAACATCGCTTCACCTATGGACTCTTGAAAAGTTCCAAGAAGATCCAACTTATTCGAGCAAAATTTTGTTCAGCGATGAGGCTCATTTCTGGCCTATGGATATGTAAAGAAGCAAAATTGCCGCATTTTGGAAGAAAAGAAGCTTGAAGAGATCGAAGAGCTGGCATTTTATTCAGAAAATATAACAGTTTGATGTGGTTTGTATGCCGGTGGAAATATTGGTCCATATTTCATCAAAAATGATGCCGGTGAGAACGTAACCGTCAATGGCGACCGTTATCGCGCCATGATAACCGACTATTTGATGCCTAAAATTGAAGCTCGTGATCTCGGCGATATTTGGTTTCAACAAGACGGCGCCACTTCCCACATAACAAACCAATCAATGGATTTATTGAGAGATTACTTTGGTGAGCAGATAATAAGTTTTTGGGCTGGTCGATTGGCCTCCATGTTCGTGTGATATCACACCGTTAGTTTTTTTCCTGTGATATATGTTAAGCCTAAAGTCTATGCAGACAATCCCACATCGATTCGGGCATTGGAGCAGAATATCACACGTGTCGTTCGACAGTTACGAGTCGAAATGCTCAAAGGAATCATCGAAAATTGGACTCAATGTATGGATCATCTGAGACGTAGCTGCGTAGCATTTGAAAAAGATAATTTAAAACATAAATGCCAAATAATGTTTTTTATAAACAATTTTGAAGTTTTGGTGTTTTATCTTTAAAAAAGTAGGAAACGTAGGGCTAGAACGCAAGATGACATTGGAGACCCAACTGTTCCCAATCTGATGTGAGCGGGGCAAGGGTGGTCATCGCCTTTAACAATTACCAACAATTCCGCTTTGACCGGGCACCCAGACGAGTCTGATGATGAAGTGCTTGATGCAGTTAGGTCGAGACTTCAGCTACCGATCTCTAGAGTTCATAATTACGCTTAATTCAAACCATACAACAAAAACGATTCGGTTTCATACACGTCTAACCCTGCCCTACTTCCTTTATTCCGCTGTTTACGGTTAACGATTGTCGCCGGCACAGTTGGTGCTCATTTTGCAATGTCGTCGTGTGGCAGGGTGGAACGTTTGATGGCTGCGGTAACTTCACGTTTATTGTTTGTTATTGTTTCCGTGTGTGTGTGTGTATATATTTTACAGCTACTTTATACCTGTTTCGCTAACTCACCACTGATTTTATGTACTTCTGGCTATTGCAATTGCATTAATCGGACAACTAAACGCATGTGGCATGTTGCACGCTGCACGCTGCAATTGCACAGAGTTTTCGCTGATCATTTGAGTGATGGGATGGCGGCACACAGCGAGCTGTATGTAGATACTAGGGGAACAAAAATTTGTAAGTGTGTGCTTCGGTCCTCCAACATTTCTAGTGGCAAGTTACAAGTGGCAACCGTCGATGCTGCTGTAAGGTGTTGTGCCACGATAAGATTTTTTATCATTTATACATATGTGTACATACATTTACATACATACATACATACGTACGTACACATACATATGCATATATTTATCGGAATGTCCAGCTCTCCAGTAGAGTGTCTGTTTTCGTTGCAAGCTTCTCAAGTGACGGCTCTTTCGCCACCATTATCTTTTCTACAATTCATGTTGTCAAGACTTTTGATTTAATTTGTAATTGAACTTCGCCAACATCTTCGTGAACGGCTGCTTGAACTGCTTCCGCTTCTTATTGCCCCTACTCTTTAACACACATTTCTCGTGTCACTGGATTGCCCAATCGAAGTTGCTGTAATCGTTTTTGATGGTCCATTTTCTACTTCATTAATCCTGGGAAAATGTCAACTTAGCAAGCGAATGCGTTAGAAACAAATTTCTTTTGAATATCTCGCGTCGGTTGAAGTGGAATTTACTAATTTCTCTAATTCTTATTTTCAGTTTTCAGTATGAACTAATTAGCCTTTTCAATAGGGATCAGCTTTTCCAATAGGTATGGTATGATTTCTATGTGTCGTTTCGGCCATTTTTAATATGTCTCGACCTGCAATTTTCTTCATTGTATTCAATTATGTTAACAATTTCATCAATGAAGAAGACATACGTTTACAAATAAATAACCATTATAATAATCGTTCTCCAATTATTTAATTTGCCATTTTATCAATATCATCCTTCTCTCTATTCGTCGATTGTTGAAAATGTCGAGAGTCGGTGTAATGAAAATATAGCTGCCGTTCAGGAAAGTGTTGCTGAAGACTGCAATTTGTCGATTCCAAGACGTTCTCAAGCATCGGGACTATCTCAAACCACAACCGTCGGATTTTGAGAAAGGATTTGTGTTTGCATCCATATAAGTAAAATTGTTCTCACTGAAGAACTGAAGCCGTTGCCATGCAACAACATGAAAACGATAACGATTTTTTAAAGAAAATCATCATCTTCGATGAGGCTCATTTTAATTTTTAAATAAACAAAACTGTCGATTCTGGTGCGCAGACAATCCACAAATTATTCACGAATAACTATTACATTAACCTAAATTGACAGTTTGGTTTTTGGTCTGGTGGAATCATCGGTCCGCACTTCTTTCTAAATTAAGCTAATGACATCGTTACTGTCAATGGAGAGCGGTAAAGATAGATAATAACCAAATTTTTATGACCGCGATTGGGAGAAGTTGTTCTTGACAACATTTGGTTAAAACTACTTTACTTTGAATAACTTTAAGCATGAAAACAACTGGCAGTGACCTCAACTTGATAGCTCACTCTACGATAGATGAAACCTCAAAGTCTTGTTCTGACCACGCCGAATATCAAGGCGCCACCAACTTTGAAGAAGAAAACAGCCTTTTGCATTTCAGATAGTTTTAATTATTAATTATTTATATGAGCTTTTTATTACATTTTCGAGGAATTCGGACAGTATTGGAATTATTTCGGCTTTAGTGCCTACTTGTCAAAGATCTGCGGATTGCTGGCATTTCGATTGTTTCGTTTCATATGCGAAAAATATGGTTCCAATGATGGTGCAAACCTCGGCCTAGACAGTTACATTTTGGTAATGCCGTGGAGTTTCAAGGATATTGGTTTTTCCATACATGGTAAAAGAATCTTGGTCATCTCAAAAACTTAGAAACTAGTTTCCGTATATACAGACAGACAAACGATGAGCAAATTGACTCATCTTGTCACGCCGATCACTTATGTCTACATATACTTGCTGTATAGGGACTACCAAAAGGGTGGTTCCGACTGAAGGTGTATCGTGGACGGCTCGAAGTAGTATCTTTAACCAAAAAGATTTTCGACAACTTTGCCTTTTATTTAGATCGTGAGAAAGCAATCATAAGGAAGAAAACCATTTAAGAAAAATACAAAGAAGGATCCGATCTGATAAAAGATTATGTTGAAGAACAAGCTCGGAAAAAATACTTTTAACCCTGGGCCATAAGACTACTGCATAATTGAAACGAACTCTTAAAGGCATATACACACGTTGAAGAGAGATTAGGTAGAGAGATATGCAGGATTTCATCCTCTTAGGGCTCAATTAGCAACATGCGCGGTATTTTGGTGCCGATCGTTTTAATTCTTGCTGCCTCGTTTCATTATGGTGTTCAAAGCATTTGGTGCCCTCAATAAAACTACTTATGTATATCCGTTATGCTTTTTGTAAATACACCTTCAAGGTTTGTTATCTGATGGATTCCAAGAGTTTCATGCCGGGTTTATGATAGAGCTGGGCACCATTTGATTTTGCAGCAGCGTCAAATATTGTTATAGAACATTAATAGGCATGGTATTATTTCTACTTCGGATTAATCTAGAAAGGTTGCTGACTTGACCAACTCGTTTGCTTTTTCGTTACCGGAAATTTTTCTGTGACCGAGAACCCAAATTATGGACAGTTGAACTGAAAGTGAGCTCAAAGCCTTGCTACATTTGTTGACTACGCCGCAATTAATCTTTGAAGACTACAAGGCTAGAAATGCCGCCTGGGTAATTGTGTATATGGTAGATTTCTGTAGGATCCCGTAGTTACTCAGTAGAACTCCATCGGCCTTCTCTATGTCTAGTACTTTTGCTTGGAAGCTACTAGCTAAGTTTGGTAGACGCATAGATAAAAATATATCAAGATCCTCGGAGTTTCCCCCGTCGCTACTCAAAAGTTCATTTTGGGTCTGTCGGCATAGATTGAAAGAGATTATGTTAGCTAACAAACCCAGAGAAAAAGATGGCCTTCAAAAAATTCAAATTTAGCCAAACTATGGAGGGATAAAATTTCGAAGGGCGAAATAAAAGATCCAAAAGGTACAATAGAGAGTGCTGCGTTAAGAAAACTTTAAAAAATCTCATTGCGGCAGGTTGCTTTCTATGTGTGAATATACTTACATATACTTATGTATGTATGTATGTATGTTCTTAATTTCACTTAGATTTCGAAATCAATTCATAACAACAAAAACAATTCATTCATTCACTCTGCTTGGGGCAACATCGAAAACATTGCAAAAACTTGCAACATTGGTGCCACATGCACTTGGAGCATCTGCGTCGTGCTGCCGAAAGCCAGAAGGGGGGGGGCACGCTGCATTCATATCTGCAGCGAACGGCACGGAGCTGGCTGGCGACGACGACAGGTTTGCTGGTCGTCCGCCAGCCGTGTGCGGATTTTTACTTCTACAAGTGTTGAGTGTGGTTGTTGTAAACGGAGCTGGCATGGGGAAGCAGTTCCACACAAACATACACATAGCGGGAAAAATGAAAAACTCATATAAAACAGCAACGCGACAATACGTGCGGATGTGTGAACAACTACAACAACAACAACATGCATTGAAGTGAAGAGGAGTCGGCCACGCTGTCGACAGACGAACGCTTGGCAGCAAGAAGCGTGTCGCCAATTGATCGTGAGTTTTACCTAGAAAAATGTCGCGACAATTGTAATGGCAACAGCAACAACCACAAGCAATGCAGCAGTAGTAGCAGCATTGACAATAGCGAATGTTGGCTGCAACAACAACAAGAATGACATAAACACAAAAAAAATTAATACAACAACATGCTTACTTGCAACAATTACAAGCAGTGAACAAGAGAATGAAGGAATGAGTAACTAGCAAACGAAGCGAACGTGGCTTGCGTTGTGGCAAGTAGCGTATGTTGCAACTGCGCAGCCAAATAGCGGAGAATGCAATTGAAATTGAAGAATTACTTGAAGAATGTCAGCCGCGTTAGCGCAGATCACATTATGCCGATTCATTGTGTCGCACAAGCGAGCAAACGCTCGCGCTCACCGCCACTCTGCGCCCTGAGCGCAATCGGTGCGACGTGCGGTTGATGAAAGAGTTGTTCTCTCAGCTCCAGTGTACAGCCAGTTAGTTGGCTTACTTGCCTCGATGCATTTGTGGGTTCTCCCGCTCCGCGCCGCGCGTTGACTCTTCACTTTCCTTGACACTTCCCGATTAAGTGTTTTCCTTGCTCTTCGCAGTGCCCTTCGAAGCAAAGCAAAGCAACTCTTGCATTGATTTGACGCTTTCCGTGGCTCCCCTTTAATTGGTATTGACTGTTACTATTTTGTGCTTGCCGTGTGCTTACTCGAGGCCTGTTGTAATGGCCGGAGCCCTTGGCGCTCATCGATCGCGACCACCAGCACGACCCAGTCCAATTTCATCGAACGTTCGCTGGCGGAAACTAAGTCAGCGCCAATTTGTTGTTGCTTTTGTTGCGATTTGATTTTGTTGTCCGTTGCATAGTTCCCATTTGGCCTGCTTGTTGTCACAGCTGATCGTGAGTGAGTTCAGTTCATGGTCGCCGCGCTTGTTCTTGTCTGTTGTTGTTGTATTCGGTTACATCGTGAAATCGTTGCGACTACTTACAAGCTCCTGCTCAGCAGTTGGTTGCCACGCAAGTTGATGCAGTTGTTTTGTGCCGATTATTGCACGAGTGGCATTGGTGGTTGCAACGCGCTGCCGCGTTTTGGTGCTGCGCTTCTTTGGCCGCTCAATGAAATGCAGCCCCACTTCATTTTGCAGCTCATTACGAATGGAAATGATGGAAATGCCTGTCTGTGAGCTCGTCCGTCCGTCCGTCCGTACGTCTCTAGCTATCATCTCCTGCGCATTTCGTTGATGGACAATAATGAAGCGACAACAGGAAGTCGTGTGATTTTGCCATGTTAGCGTCC
The DNA here is from genome assembly GCF_024586455.1 of Bactrocera neohumeralis. Classification (NCBI taxonomy): domain Eukaryota; kingdom Metazoa; phylum Arthropoda; class Insecta; order Diptera; family Tephritidae; genus Bactrocera; species Bactrocera neohumeralis. The sequence continues at coordinate 27,433,713 of NC_065919.1, read as the reverse complement.
TCCAGCACACTCCCCCCTACGCGCAACTCGCGAATACGCTTAACCACGACACATCTGGTCGAGAAGACTCACAATAAAAAGAATGAAGACGCAAACAAACATACATCCATATTAAGTAGGACTCATTCTTAAAAATGAAAGCTTTAAGGAACTTGTTCTTGTCACATAGCTAATGGATCAAAGTTTGGTTTAGAAATATCTCTAGAGGAGAGAGATGCTTCGTCGGAATTAAACAAAATATAAACCGCATTAACAGATCCTATTGTATTTCTTCTTCTTCTTAATTGGCCTAGAAACCGCTTAAGCGATTATAGCCGAGTTAACAACAGCGCGCCAGTCGTTTCTTCTTTTCGCTACGTGGCGCCAATTGGATATTCCAAGAGAAGCCAGGTCCTACGTCGACTCATCGGTTGCTGTCATCGCCCAAGCCTCTGCACCATATAGCAGGACGGGAATTATGAGTGACTTATAGAGTTTGGTTTTTGTTTGTCGAGAGAGGACTTTGCTTCTCAATTGCCTACTCAGTCCGAAGTAGCACCTGTTGGCAAGAGTTATCCTGCGTTGGATTTCTAGGCTGACGTTGTTGGTGGTGTTTACGCTGGTTCCAAGATAGACGAAATTATCTACGACTTCAAAGTTATGACTGTCAACAGTGACGTGAGAGCCAAGTCGCGAATGCGACGACTGTTTGTTTGATGACAGGAGATATTTCGTCTTGCCCTCGTTCACTGCCAGACCCATTTTCTGTGCTTCCTTGTCCAGCCTGGAGAAAGCAGAACTAACGGCGCGGGTGTTGAGGCCGATGATATCAATATCATCGGCAAACGCCAGCAGCTGTACACTCTTATAGAAGATGGTACCTTCTCTATTTAGTTCTGCAGCTCGAACTATTTTCTCCAGAAGCAGGTTAAAGAAGTCGCACGATAGGGAGTCGCCATGTCTGAAACCTCGTTTGGTATCGAACGGCTCGGAGAGGTCCTTCCCGATCCTGACGGAGCTTTTGGTGTTGTTCAACGTCAGTTTACACAGCCGTATTAGTTTTGCGGGGATACCAAATTCAGACATCGCGGCATAAAGGCAGTTCCTTTTCGTGCTGTCGAAAGCAGCTTTGAAATCGACGAAGAGGTGGTGTGTGTCGAATCTCCTTTCACGGGTCTTTTCCAAGATTTGGCGCATGGTGAATATCTGGTCGGTTGTTGATTTTCCAGGTCTAAAGCCACACTGATAAGGTCCAATCAGTTTGTTGACGGTGGGCTTTAATCTTTCACACAATACGCTCGATAGAACCTTATATGCGATGTTGAGGAGGCTAATCCCACGGTAGTTGGCGCAGATTGTGGGGTCTCCTTTTTTTATGGATTGGGCATAGCACACTTAAATTCCAATCGTTGGGCATGCTTTCGTCCGACCATATTTTACAAAGAAGCTGATGCATGCACCTTATCAGTTCTTCGCCGCCGTGTTTGAATAGCTCGGCCGGCAATCCGTCGGCCCCTACCGCTTTGTTGTTCTTCAGGCGGGCAATTGCTACTCGAACTTCGTCATGGTCGGGTAATGGAACGTCTACTCCATCGTCATCGATTGGGAATCGGGTTCTCCTTCTCCTGGTGTTGTGCGTTCACTGCCATTCAGCAGGCTGGAGAAGTGTTCCCTCCATAATTTAAGTATGCTCTGGGCATCAGTGACTAGATCACCTTTGGGGGTTCTACAGGAATACGCTCCGGTCTTGAAACCTTCCGTAAGCCGCCGCATTTTTTCGTAGAATTTTCGAGCATTACCCCTGTCGGCCAGCTTATCAAGCCCTTCGTACTCACGCATTTCAGCCTCTTTCTTCTTCTGTCTACAAATGCGTCTCGCTTCCCTCTTCAACACTCGATATCTATCCCATCCCGCACGTGTAGTGGTCGATCGTAACGTTGCGAGGTAGGCAGCCTGTTTTCTCTCCGCTGCGACACGGCACTCCTCGTCGTACCAGCTGTTCTTTTTGCACTTTCCGAAAACCAATGGTTTCGGTTGCAGCTGTACGTAAGGAGTTTGAAATGCCGTCCCACAGTTCCCTTATACCGAGTTGTTGACGAATGCTCTCAGAGAGCAGGAGTGCAAGCCGAGTAGAAAATCGTTCGGCTGTCTGTTGTGATTGCAGCTTCTCGACGTCGAACCTTCCTTGTGTTTGGTGGCGCGCGTTTTTTGCTGCACAGAGGCAGGTGCGTATCTTAGCTGCAACAAGATAGTGGTCCGAGTCGATGTTAGGACCTCGGAGCGCACGCACATCTAAAACACTGGAGACGTGTCTTCCGTCTATCACAACATGATCGATCTGGTTGGTAGTTTTTCGATCCGGAGACAGCCAGGTAGCTTGATGAATCTTCTTATGCTGGAATCTAGTACTACAGATAACCATATTTCGGGCCCCGGCGAAGTCAATCAGCCTCAACCCATTAGGGGATGTTTCGTCGTGGAGGCCGAATTTACCGACCGTAGTGCCAAAGACACCTTCTTTGCCCACCCTGGCGTTAAAATCGCCAAGCACGATTTTGACATCGTGGCGGGGGCAGCCTTCATAAGTGCGCTCCAAGCACTCATAAAAGGCATCTTTGATCACATCGTCCTTCTCTTCCGTCGGGGCGTGGGCGCAAATCAGCGATATGTTGAAGAACCTCGCTTTGATGCGGATTGTGGCTAGACGTTCATTCACCGCAGTGAATGATAGTACTCGGCGACGGAGTCTCTCTCCCACCACGAATCCTAACCAAACTTGCGCTCCTTTATATGGCCACTGTAGTAAATGTCACTAGGACCTACTCGTCTCTGTCCTTGTCCCGTCCATCGCATTTCTTGGACGGCGGTGATGTCAGCCTTTTTCTTTACGAGGACATCAACCAGCTGGGCAGTTTATTCCCAATTAAGGGACCGGACATTCCAGGAGCATGCCAAATTCGTAGTCCTTATTTCGTTTGCCATGGTCGTCATCAAAAGGGGAGTCTCTCATCCGAAGCTGGTTATAGCTGTTCACTGGGGGTGTTTTTTACGTGGCGGGTCCCAAAACCCAGCGCACAACCCTTGTAGGGAATGTTTCGCCTACTCACTTTATCTCGCCTTCGAACGGATGTTCTTAATAGCTACCCAGAGGATACTTGGTCAAAGACTGGAAGTAGTGACAGCCATGTGTAAAAGAATTTTCTGGCCACTCCCAAGTGAATGGCGATCAGAGAACTTTCCTCACTTGCGTGAACTACTACACATGACTCCATCCTCCATTGTATTTGAAATTTTTAAATTATAGTTAACAATGTATTGAAACTGGAGTCAGGGTCCTCCTTTGGCGATTGCGTAATATAGTTTCTATTTAGTAAAAATGATTTTCTGCCCGGCGATATCTAGAAAGTATTATTGTTAAAAACTCTCCGCAATATCAGAATTCCGTACACCACACTTCCCGTATTCATTAATTTCTTACACGTCTTATATTCGTAAAGTTCCAAGCTTTCCATACTTTTTGGGTCTATAAAATGCTAACGACTACTATTGGGTTGTTCAATAAGTAATTATCGTTTTTTATGCAATTTCAACAAATTTTTTTATTGTGTAAAATTATATATTCTTCATATTGATGTAATACCTTTTGCCATCTTTTGGGCAAGAGATTGATTCCAATAAACTTTTTCATCATTGCAGGCAAAAAACTAGTCCAAGTGGTTTTTGCTCTCTTGATTTGAGATGAAGGTTCTCCCATCCAAAAAATTTCCGCCTTGCTTTGATTGCATTTTTACCCTTTTGTTCTGTTTTCGATCTTCCATCTTCGATGTGGCACCAAACGAAAACTAGTCCAACAAACTTAAGGGATTTCTTTTACAAACAAGCCTTACTTCGTAAGTTGTCTTTTATATTTCGGGATAAAGGTTGGTACGCAGCTCTCAAGTAATTGCTCAAGAAAAAAATACATTATTTCTCAAGTAATTTTGGCAGCTGGTTACGCATTGTGAATGATCTACATTAGAAGAGCAAGAGAGAATAAACAAAGAAAACAAACTTTAAAATATGTATGTGTGTATGTATATGGTAACATAAATATTTTCATTGAGATTTAAGAAATGTTGTTGATGATTGGTAGGTTTTATACAACATTTCAAAATGGAATATACTCCATAATAATGATTTCAACTAATTTAGGATGAATTTGACGATTACTTCGAATTTCCTTCAAGAAACAATTGTTGATTTGATGTTTCTTCGCAAAACAAGGTTTGCCAGATTCACATTTTACTGAAAAAAAGTATCAAAAATTGGTACTAGATTTCTTGGAGAGCTGCGTACTAGCACAAGTAAGTTTGTCGCAGGAATATTATATATTTTTTTTTAATAATTTTTATTTCTAATTGATAAGCTTGTAAATAACAAAATCCAATATTAGTAATCGAAAATTGCTTTATTGCTTTTCAAAGTATTCTCCATTAAGATCTATGTATGTACATATATACTTGTGAATGCGTTTGAATCAATTCCCAAAGCACTTTTGTCACACTAATTGAGGTACATATGTATGTATCTTCAAAACATGCGTTCTGAACGCTTCAACCGCCTCTTTAGGTGCCGAAAAACGTTGGTCTATTAGTTTATCTTTTATCTGTCACCAAACGAAATTACTTAGTGCAGAACTCAATAAATTTCAGGATGGAAACGACTTTAGATTTTGAAGTTATACGAGTAGCCGTAAAAAAGTAAAACCTGCAACAAACAGAGACCGAATTATTGTGAATTGTTGGTAAAAAAAATATAAAAAGGCTCCATTAAAACAGGGAGAAGTTGCCACATATATCTTCCTTCACTGATCAAAGTACTAGGGAGCAATACATGATGCTTATTGATAAGCACATGAATACGGATTACGAAATGTTGTCTGTTATAGCCTTGACAGACGGCAAAGTTAATCCGGATTAACTGCGCACTTAATCAGATCCAAATTTGTAGGTGACAGACGGAAGCTATGCGAGTTTGAAACTCTCATAAACAGCTCATTGTCCTTTTTATAATATTTTCAATGAAAATTGATAGAAGATAAACATTACGGTTGTTAGCCGACCAATTTTTACCAAACCATTTTTTATTACAAAAGCATATCAACAAATTATTTTTAAAACTGCATCATAACATAGAAGTTTTATTGATATTATATTGAGAATTTGATAAACAGCTGTCAGGGTTGCTTGTATTTCATTCACAATAGATGAAAATTGGCCATTTTTAACAATGTTGCCAACGAAAATCTCACAAACTCCCTAAAATTTTGAGAGTTATTTTTGGATTCAGCAACGGAGTTAGCTGTGGTAACTCCTGAATTAATCCCGAAAAATGCAATTAATCTGGTTTAACGCTGCCGTCTGTCAATGCTATTACTTACTGAACACGCTCCTTACTACCTGAAGCCGTAAAGTTTTTTAGGAGTACCAAAAAGGGCAACATCTTTTACGAGTACAAGCCAATTCAAATACGTCCCCATCCTGCTTTGGGAGTCAATTAAGGTGTTCCTTGAAAGTGAGAAACAAATTTTTGTGTGAATTGTTTTATGAAGAGGCATCTTCTACTTTTGTAAGCTTATTAGACCCACACACGTCTAAACTAGTTATTTAAAAGATTCTTGAATAGTCAAATTCGTAACAAATATATTGTTGATCTAGCGTTAGATGATATCGACAACAACAATTTGAACGACTACAAAAACATTAGTTAAATAATTATAATCGTATTTACACCTCTGAGGTTTGCATGCATCTTAGGTCTGATTAGATTTCAACGGAACTAATTAAGTTTATATGCGCTGGGCATTTAATTATCAATACAAGTATATATGTAAGTATAATGAATATAAATATAAATAAAACTGCTCGGCGAGATATTGATTTATTAATAAGGAAATTATTCACATTAATGGCTCAGAGCAATTATTTTAATTTATGATGACAATGTTTGCATAAAGCTTTTCATTGTGACTATTGAAATATTTGCTTAGATACATACACACGTATTTACATATATCCAAATTTATATGTATATTTATATTATAATGCATATGTGCATGTGTTTGAGTGTTTTGCTTCCACTTGTTGGCATATTGGATAAGGTCTGGCCAATGATGCTTGGTCAAATGACAATATGTGCAGTGGCTAAGAGCCTTTGTAGATAGAAACGACATGGTAATCGGTATATACTTTTGCGAAAATATACATACATATTTATACGAGTATATACCGATCACCTTGTAAAATATTCATCATTCCCTGTAGGAAATTTCAAAGCAGTCAAAACAGCCGTTTTATGGGTACTCGAGTGTAAGACTCGCTATTGTTCCCACAACAGTCGGGTCTACATAGCCGGAACGGATTCGGATTTTTATCCGGCCAAAGACTGTCAACTTGGTAGAGTTCTCCTGCTACAACAAACACCAACAACTCGATATTTTGCCTTTGATCTAAATTAGCCTGAATCTAACCTTTTAAAAATTAGATCCTTAGGCAAAAAAATTTTTGACAAAAAAAGCCCATTATTATACCCTGAACAGGGTATATTAAGTTTGTCACGAAGTTTGTAACACCCAGAAGGAAGTAGTCGTATAAATGATCAGTATATTGAGCTGAGTCGATTTAGCCATGTCCAGCCATGTCCGCCTGTCTGTCTAGTCCTTCGGTTTTTAAGATATCGTTTTGAAATTTTGCAAACGTCATTTTCTCTTCAAGAAGCTGCTCATTTGTCGAAACTATAACATATAGCTGCCATACAAACCGAACGATCGGAATCAAATGCTTACATGGGAAACTTCCTAATTTAACGATATATCTTCAGGAAATTTGGCATAGATTACTGCTTAAGGTAACAATTTAATCTCCGAAAAAATTGTTCAGATCGGATTATTGTAGCATATAGCTTCCATACAAACTGAAGACATAGTTACTAAAAGAAATGCACCTGTGAAGGGTATATTAGCTTCGGTGCAGCCGAACTTAACGTTTTTTCTTGTTTTGTAACTTAATTGCTTCGAGAGTTATTCACCGAACGTAGTGATCTTCCGACTTTTCCGAACCACTTTTGAGGTAATGTTGGTTTTGAAGCAAGGAGGTCTCTGGGAAACGTGGCAATTCAACTTCATTTTTCATTCAACAGTTTGATGAAATAAGACTTCTCTTTTTTTCAATAAAAGCCACGATTTTTCACGCTTTTACTTTTAAAACGTTTAAAAATAAATAAAATTTTTGTTGCTTGCTAACCCTATTAAAACTAAAAAAATTGTTAGTGAAAGTTATTTCATGAGATCCCAATTATATGGCGCTTAACAAGCCCACTTCTGCGTCCATCCATGCTTTGAATTCGGTCAATCAGGTGTACTACTCTCGGATGCCAGTCAGTTGGACACCGGTTTATTACGATTGAAAAGCTCCGACCATTGTTCAGACTCATCAATTGACTGATATACAATATTTATATATATTTTTTCCCAAAGTTCCTATGTGAAGCAAAGGGCCTCAATAAAAAAATTATAATTTATTTTATTTAAAGCCAGGAAATTGATTTGTTTCCAGAAACGGCTTTTTCTTGCGACACTGCTTCAAGCCTCCCTTCACGTATAGGCTGGTTTCTCTCATCCGCGATTTCCTTGAGGACTCCAGCCTAATGATACGCTTGGGATGTTCTCTTATGGCTTGCGTTCCGGATTGTAATGTGGACAAGTTTTATCGCAGCCAAACTTACAATTGACTGTAGGTTTTATATTATTTTGTAATTTTACGAATGTCAGCTATTCTATCGATTTTTCGTTGGTACTCATATGATCCACTCGGAATTGAGCAAACTAGAAACGGGTGGTTGCTTCACCAAGCACAAAGTTCGGATAATACTCAACAAGCTACTCTTTGTGTCAGTGGCATATTCTTTAACAAAAAAAATTGCTATTAATGTTTTTTTCCAATTATCAAAGCTCAGTCCCTCAAAATTTTTTTACACACGAACCATTTGTCCGGCATTTATCAAATGTATGCACAAGTCGTTTGAAGGGTAAATACCCCAAATAACGATAATGTGAATATTTATATATAAACGTATTTATGCCCTCTGTCCTCCGAAGGATGAATTATATGAGATGGATAACATACTAGGGTTTATATTTAAGTGATACTCTAAATCCCAAGCCCTATGAAGTAGTACGACCATCATATTATCAAATGGTGTAGAATGTCTTTGCTTACTGACCATTTGCCATCTAAACAATTTTGCATTAAAATAACATTTTGTATAAGTACTTCAAAGACGATAACAACAAGGCAAGAAAGACAGCCGAAAGAACGACTATATAGATGGAGGTGAGAAAGGTTCAGGAGCGTAGAGTAGCGTAGGCGACGTCTACTGTGGCCCCTGCTGTTGAACAGAACTCTACCAAAACTCCCCCTCGCAGGCTCAGCCAATCGGATTTGGAAGAGTCACAAACCGCTAGTACCGGGAGTGTTCGCAAGAGAAAAAGGAAGAGAGCAGGCAAGAGCAATATCTTTCTGCTTTCTTCTGAAGGAAGGCTATAAGTGCCAGCTTAAAGTGGTATCTAAGTCACCACCAGGAATGAAGAAATCTTGAGAAAGCTGAAAAAGTTGTACGTAACAGGGGTAAAGCCAGCAGTGCCTCCCCTGCCTCTGAGGGGCGAAAAAGGGTCATTCCGTTCATACATAGGATGACGGTCTTCGTTCCCAGATATGCGGGCAAGCTAAACATCTGCGTAGACTATTCCGTCTGAACTAACATAAATAGTAGTACAACCAAGCAGGCTGCTACCGCTGATTCCATGGCGGGATGCCCTATTGAGAAGACAGGTGTGCAATAGGTGTTGCGCAGAAGGTTCCAGTTCTTCACGGAACCGATTCTATAGTCGAGGCCAATGTGCCCAGGTGAACTTGCACCAGGCGGCGTTAACCTCGATTGTCATCGCGAACAGGTTCATATTGGTTAACCTGGGCATCTTTCTAATTCAGGAGCCATTGGTCCACAAAGGGGAAGTCAAAGGCCTCAAGTCGGAACGATAACACAAGATTTGGACGTTGTACAGGCCAAGACAACCACACAGAATGCGACAACATGATCTGCAACGCACGGGGTGAGTCGCTCTACCAATTTATTACTAGTAGTAATTTAAGTATTGAGATTGTTGGTTGTGAACTCAAGTTCGTTATAAGCAATAGGATAAAGGTGCTAGACATCAGTTTGGGTAACGAACTCAGGACTGGACTGATCTCGCAATGGAGGATGTCATTAGAGCCCACCATGTCACATGTTCACAGAATCTTAAGATTCGCACAGAAAGTAAAAGTCAAGCAACTCCTTCCCAGACCTATTCCAAAGAACACAGTTTGGCTTGCCTTTTGGGTGCGCTGGGGAAGAATGTCAGTAGCGTGGGAAGTGCTACAGCATTAGGACCGGAAAGCAGATTGTGGAAACCGGTTCTAGACCCATATACCATTAAGCAAAGTCGTTCAGAATGATCCGAAGAACATATCCCGCTTACACGATTTGTCCGTTTTTTGGCTCCATGTAAATTAATCCGCTCTAATATGCATGTAAGTAGATTTGCTCGTGTAATCATTTACTGTTCAATTCCCACAGCAATTGTTGTTCTATTACTAATTACAACATTGATAATGTATCATATCACCTTTGATTTTATAATGATTTTCAGTTACTTTTATTGTTTTTGTAAATTCTTGCAGTTGGTGGTGTTGTTGCCATTATAACTTCTAACGACAACTGCAATTTTTTGAAGACAATAAAAATATAAATAAATTTAAAAGTACCTAGATGCATACATCCATATTTACATACATATTTACATAGCACATATGGTATTTAGCTACAGCTGTTTGGGATGTTTTTTTTTTTACTCGTAATTTAGCTAAAGGTCGGACATCGTACTACAGTAGCGAAGCTTGAATGAAATTACATTTTATATGCATATCGTTTTATTGTTGTTTGTTGTCATCATCGTCAGCTTTTTCACATTGTTGTTGTTGCTTTTCGGTACTGTAGCTGCAACTCGCACTGCTATTGTTGCATTGGCTCCGGCTATTATTGTCACCAGCAACCGGAATGGACCAAAAAGAAAAATAAAAATAAATATTTTTAACGGCCACTTGTTGTTGTTGCTACCTACACATTCGTTCACCTTACTTCTTGTTGTTGCTGTTGCAGTTGTTGAGAATAAATTGGCGACTTTTGTTTTCCGTTCGACGGTGTCGCTTTGTGTTGTTGTTGGCCATTTTGTTTATTGAATGGTAATTATGACAGCAGCAACTGCAAACGCTAATGGATGTTGTTGTTCGAACAACACCAGCAAACATTATTTGTAGGTACATTTAGCCAACATTTTTATGGTGATTTTTTTCTCACTTTATTTCATTGTTATGGCGTACGAGGGTAGCGCGATATGTCTGTGGTTATGAATTTTCCCACGCAGAGACATCAAATGCCACGCGGCTTATGTCCGTTAACAGTTGTTATCATCATAACAAGATCGATAATCGATTTGCTGTGAATTTCACCTGTAAAACCCGATTGTTTAACAAAATTCGTTAAGAATATATCGAAAGAGTGGCGCGAATCGATTGTTATGTCATTTTCAAAGCCATCGGGTCCATATACCCCGATTAACATGTTAAAAACAACAATAAAAAGTTGTTCCAGATAAGATTTCTCACATTTGGACTGGTTAATAAAGAAATAATATCGAAAATGAAGTTATCCTTGGTATCTAATCCAAGGGGCTAACTTTAAATTATCGAATCTGCTAAAATAAATAATTAAATAATGAAATGTTGCTATAGAGATAATAGTTTTGTTCTCCGAAAATAATCGAGTATGACATAGGGTTATATTTATAGTAAGACATAGGGTTACATTTATATCTAAATGATCACTGGCTGTCTGTCTGCCAGAACTAAACACTAATTTAAGATATAAAACTGTAATTTGACATAAGGGATCGCAGTAGCAAGGGGCACCTGAGGGCTAAAAATTAAAAAAAAGTAGTGTGGCTCCGTATCTAAGAACTTTAATGTACATACATATCTACTTAACCGTTAAGAACCACTTAAAGTGAGATAAATCAAGGAATAAATACTCGAGAGGCATAAAATTTTGCGCTTGGGTTGATACAGGAAGACCTTATTGGAGCCGGAGTCGACAATGTACGATGTGAGTGATCCACATTTCGATGAAAAACCATATTTCTGCACTTAGAATAGGCCTATTCGTTTCCGTTTTCCGTAAGGAAACTATTTACTAAAATTAATTAAAACGATTTTCGAGCATTCAGTTGACTTTACCGGCAAGTGTGCGAGCTAAAATTCAGAGAGCGTGTTTTTTCTAATAACGGTGTATCTTTGTGAATAAAATGATAAAATCGGATGAAAACTAGCTCTCGACCCCATATACTATAACTTACAAACCTCATGCATCTGAAGGTATTTTCCTGGCTTTGATTCGGGCAAGTTGCAAAAGTATAAAACGTTGGATTACGCCCCAACATAGCCCTTCCTTTTGCTTGTTCTTGGAAGTCAAATTAATTGAAAATGTAGTCACTTGAATAGCTCACAATTAGAGTCTTTCGTTGAAAATTTTCAACTCATGAAACGAAAATATTTAAGAGGTGAAAGAAATTGTGCTCGAAGGTCATCATACGAAAATATGTAATATATTTCTCTAAGGAAGATCGGGTCGCAAAAAAGATGTTTTCCTGTGAAAGATAAGGAACCGTCATCGCTTAATTCAGCCCTCAATGACTTGTCACTATATCGAGTACTCACAACAGAGAGCTCGCTATTAGTGGATTGAGATTATGGGAATCATTCATTTATATTATTTCCCCTAACCCAAGCTACCGCAAGACTTTTTTGACAACCCATTCTCTAAGGAAGAATTGCAAAAAAGATATTTTCCTTTAAAATAAACAGTAATCGTTCTTTCAATTTAATCAGACTCACAACAGGAGCTATCATATCACAAGTCTTTATATTAGTAGTATTTCAAGGAACTTTCAATATATATACAATTCTTAAGATTTAGAAAAATATGTAAGTTATAGAAAAAACCCAACGAGCTATGATTGATTTCGCGAATCTCAAAGTTCCACAACTACATCACGTCTTCGGTAATTCACTGAGTTTTCAAGCCGAACTCGTTTAAAGTACCGGCCAAAACTCATCAATTACAAGCAAGCCGTTCGTGCTGCGTGCTTGTTCCCTTTTTGTAGCTGTTGTAGCTACCGCTAGCGTTTAGACAACTGCTTTTTTTTTTCTATCTGTGGTTTTTGTTTTATTCTTTTTGCATCAATATGCTTTTTGACATTGTGAGAATATTTTCAAATTGGCTATAAATTTCGTAGTTTGTCGTCGGCGGTAATTGTGTCGCGAAATTATGAAAGTGTTTGTATTCGCCGGTGTTCGTTGTTTGGAGCGCGTTGCCTCGTGTGTTGTTGCTCATTGGCTGTTGCATTTGTAGGGTCATTGCTGCTGCTATTGACATAGAATCGGCAAATGATTCATGGCTCCGCTCAGCTGGCAAATGGTGTTGGGAATAAATCAACATTTTTTGTTTTTGTATTGTCGCATTTTATTTAATTGATGTGCTATAGCTGATACATAATTAAATAGCTGTGGAACAGATAAAACTATTTGTAGAATTTTAGCGATTAGTTGTTCCAAAATAGTTGTCTCTGTGGAAGATATAGTGAGACTATAGTGATTTCAGAAAATTTTAAAATCTTTATTGGATGTGATGATGATAGCACTGTGAACTCAGACCTACAGATAGTCTCTTCTTTTCCTAGAAGTTTTGTTAAGGCTACGAGAAGCTTTTGATCCTAATTGATTTATACGATACTGTTTCGACTATAATGTTCCGACAAATCCACAACTCTTCTGAAGAAAGTTACTTGAAGCTACTGTGTAATCTTACCTTATAAAAGAGAGATTTTAAACTCTTTTAATTTTGCATGGTTTGTTAACGGATAGATTCTACTAATTAACAAAAAATTTATGGTTAATGACCGTCTTATATTACATAACCTTATAATAATGCATGACACTATGACTATAATATAAGGTTGTCAAATGTTGTCCGTTTTTTTGCTCTTTATTCAATGTTTTATAGAAGTGCGTGGTCTGGCGTCCTGGTGGAACACTATACCCTTCCTGTTGGCCAATTCTGGACGCTTCTGATATATCGCCTGCTTTAAGCGGTCCAGTTGCTTGCAGTAGATGGTAGAAATATGGGCGCAGCTCATAGTGGGTGATTTCCTTCCAATCCCACCAAACACACAGCAAAACCTTCCTGGCCGTAAATCCTGGCCTGGTCACTGTTTGGGACGATTCACTGGCCTTCGACCACGACCGTTTTCGCTTGACATTGTCGTATGTGATCCATTTTTTTGCGGCAGTCACTTCAAAAATGGGTCATATCGCAGGCGTTGATTCGGTCCAGAAGGTTTTTTGCGTCAAATCATGCGGCACCCAAACTTCAAGCTTTTTTGTGTATCCAGCCTTCTGCAGATGGTTTAAAATGGTTTGGTGACTAACTCCCATCTTCTGGGCGATGTCACGAGATGCCACATGCCGGTCTAACTCGATATTTTCCATGATTTGATCGGCATTCGTCGTCACAGGTCTTCCGCCGGCTGGCTTATCCCAAAAATGTATTAATGAATTTTGCTGAATGACATTTCGTGAGAAGGGAGCTTTTCATTGGCTGGTCTCTGTTGATACATACGGTAAAGGCATGTATCCCATTTTAGCTATTTTATGTTGTGTTTTGCCGTCTTCTACTGCTTTCAAATAGAGAAAAAGAGAAATATGTGCTTTATACCATAAACCTGCTTCGACCTACGATTCAAATGCTTTAGAGGGTCTACAGTTACAATTTAAAGTTCTGAGAAAGCTTTTTTAACCACAAGGGCGGTGTGAATTCAGAACAAAGTGCACAGAGAGTTACAGAGTAACAAATTATGTATATGTATGTATGTATTTGATGAAAACTCTTTAGAATGGAGTACTGGGTTGTTAAAACATGATACAATTAACCTGTTTAGAGGCGATGTTTGTCACTACAGGTCAAAAATCACAGAGCGCAATAGCAGGACATTAAGATATATTTATCTTATATACCACCTGGAACATAATTTTAATGGTAAGACGGATGCTACTGACTTTTGTGAGTCAATGATGAACCCTCCTTTTAACTCGTTAAAACCATGCGGTACCTTGCTTTTGAATTCATATAACTTAAAAAAAAAGCCACAAAAAATGTTTACCGTCTACAATATCACAGTTTTAATTGAATGTTAAATAAATATTTACCAAAAACGAAATGCCAAACCGAACTTCACACTTTGTTGGCTCAAAGAAAGTTCGGACATCAAGTGCCAAAGCAAACCGCACGCTGAGAAACCAAACAAAACAAAGAAAATAAAACAAATATGTGTTAAACAAAAACAAAAAATTGTTACAAAAAAATTACATTAGCCAACATATTTACAAAAACAATAAATTAGAGATGCTTTAAAGATGGGCAGCGATGAGCACGCCGGAACCAAACCGCCAAAGTGTTTGTGGAAAAAAGCATGCCTCAGCAACAATTTTCGAAAGATTGAAGTATTTGCATTGGACCAACACGAGGCAGCTGGAAACCAAGCAGACGCTAAGACCAAGTGTTAAAAGCCAAACAATGAGACGGGTGGAGTTGTGTACACAGAAAGGGCGCAGAGTCGTTGCTGTCCGTTGTAACAATCGGCTTTGTGCAAGTGTAAGTTATTGAAGACCGCGCTAGTGATGGATTGCACGAGCCAACGCCAACAACAATACAACGATATCGAACTGTCAAAACAACTGGACAGAAAGGCATGTGCTTTACAACAATGGAAAACACAAAGAATAAAGAAAACAAAACAAAGAAATTGTATTGAAGTAAAGATATTGTCGATCTCTCCGACTAAAGATCGAACGCTACTTAATAAAACTCATCCGATAAGAGTTGTCCAATAAGTACTTAGCCGACCAAAGAAAAGAAAAATTTGAAAAAAATAGATATTTATTTCTCAATGCAGTGTTCTTATAGCTTAATCCATCAGAAGATGCTTTAACTTTTTTAACCTGCATGAAAAAAACGTTTTCTGGAGTTCTGCAAAGTGATCTCCTTAGCTGCGGTAAACTTTTTAATCGATTCCAATTTCTGCCCGGCGACCGACTTTTTTGAGTTCTGAAACAAAAATTGGAATTGCCACGGAACCAGGTTTGGGAAATGTCTAGTTTGGGTAGCAGTTCGATGTAGATGTAAACCGGTGCATTTTTGTAGTAAAAACGTAGTAAAAGAACTTTTTTCTCTCGCATGATAAAGTGATAATCGAGATTTCATTATACATCATTTACATATTTTTCAAATACCGTATTTTTGTAAAGCTTTATTCCGCTATATCATAAGTTCACATATTGTCTCAGAAAACAGTGACCATCATCTTTTCGTCTGATAATACAGTCTTTGCCTTCTTCAGAACAGGTTCGCCGCGAAAAGTTTCGACCATTCCTTGGAGCCACTTAATGAAGCTACGCAAATACTCCTTCGAATTGCGCTTAAACCGGAGTGAGAAAGGATATTCGCCATTGCGTCAGCCTTTTCATTCCCAATATTTTATGCAAGATGTGATCGACACGGTGTTTAAGATACTTACTACCTTAATTATCGGTAGGCGGTATGCCAATGCGAGATTATTTACTCTTGTCACCACACGGTTGTACTCCGCGTATAGCATCCAAGCGTTCTGTGATTGTACTGCGCGATTTCCCTTCTAAAACATGTATCGAGTCATCGATCAATCGAAATTTTTCGTTTTTTCTACAATCTGCGCTGCCAACACAACACTACGAGTCCGATTTGTGTACCCTGGGTATGTAAGCAGTAGTAAACAGTGAGAGTGGCGCCGTGTGGTAAGCTCAAGCACTTATCGGACTTCCCTTGTATTTTAACCGAGTTCACAAAAATTTAACGAGCACAAACTATAAAAAACCCGAATGAATTATTCGAAAACTTGAGGCCACTAAAATATGAAGTCGCAAGACGCAACAAATTCGTAAATGAGTGTGCGAAATTTTACTCGTAAACTCAAAATCTTAGTGTTGCCGATATGATGATGCAACGACAGAAGGTACATATGTAAGTGAGTAGGTAATATGCTGCAGAAGTAATGTAATATGTACATACACGGATATTATGTTGATTATGCTTTGGTGCATCAAAATGTTGCAAAGTGCAACGAATCATTTTTAGTTGTGTGCAAAAAATTTAAGCACAACCCAAAAGAGACGGCGGCAAGAAAGATTGAGTTTATGAATACCGGTGATACAGTTGGTGCTTCTGTTTTAAAAATTTGTTCCAAGATCGCATCTACCTCTCGAACAACGTATCATTATTATTTCGAACCTCTTACTTATAAAAGGTCTCTTGGTTCGACTTGAAAAGTGTAGAACCAACACCAGCATATTTTTCTGTCAAACTTCGATGATTTCCAAAATGAATAGTGCTGTAGGGACGAGGGTGTACTCCGACGATCTTGATATCTTTCTTCATCCGTCTACCAAACTCAGCTAGTATCCTCACCAAGCAGAAGTACTACTCATAGAGAAAGTGTGGAGTTCTACTAAAAAATTAAGGGCGGATAAAGAAAGCTATCATATACACAGAGAGCCAGACGGCATTGCTAGCTATTGTGGGCGCCAAAGATTAATTCCAGTGTGATCAAAAAATGTGGGAAGGCTTTAAGCTTACTAGTATGTCAACTCCACTTGTCCTTAATTTTGGTTCCCGGTTATGGGAACATTTTCAGCAACGAAAACGCAGACGAGTTGGCCAAGTCAGCAGCCTCTATAGACGATTGTGTGGCGGAGACAATATCGTGCCCGCTTGGAAAGATTATAATTTGAACCATAGCTCAGAATCTTTTTATATGTCCATTCTACCAAAACATGTATCACCCTTTCTGTTTGGCCTCACCCGTCGAATAATGGACCTCCAATTAGATAAGGTTGATGACAATACTAGACTTATGGCTCGTGCCCTAAAAGAATTAACCGCTTTTAGTAACAATAAAAGTTGGAGAGAAAGTTTATTAGGTCTTCACATCTGCAAGAGTTAGCAATGCTTGTGAACTGAGCCTGCAACAGCAGCCATACTTCCACGCACTTTGCTGCTAAGAAACATTGCATTGTTTTAACCGGACTCAAACGTCGTGGTCGAAGTGCAGAAACGTTCTTCTGCCTGAATCTGTTGGCTCCAAACTGAGCTCTACGCCTGAACGGGTCCATTTCCTTGGACCACCGTCAATCACATTATCCCATGTAAATAAGCGTGTGAGCCTGCTTAAGCATCGAAATGCATTGTTGTAATATTTAAGTGTGTACGTGCAGTTTGATGTGTTAATGCGATGTGAACACTTTGTGGCAAGTACCCACAAACAGACAATTCTTATTTGTTCCCGTTGCACATTTTTATTGCACTTTTCTATGCCTTGCTATTATTATTGTTGTTGTTTGGTTTTTGTTTTCGTTGATGAGTTCATAAAGTGCAAATATAATTGGTAAATAACGCAACTTAAATGACCGTTAATTACACAAAATACGCCGTTGCAAGGTGAAGCACAGTCGGCTGAGGCGAAGGCGGCAACGGCAACGCCAATGAAGGTTGGCTGGCTGCTCGCTTGCCCGATCGCTTGGTTGGTTGTGCTTGCTGGCCGGTAATGAGCTTGCTCATTTGGTGCTTAATATAAAATGTCAACAATATTTAGTAAAATCTCAAATGAGAAATGTCTACTGAAATGGATAACTTAACTACACGCTGGAATACTTATTCAATTGACGCCTACTTGGAGCGGCTTGTTTGGGTTTTGAGAAGCGTAAAGTTTTGGGTGTGAATGTTGAATAGCTAAGTGGCCGGTTCTCACGGTATTTTAAGACACTTGCGTAAGTAAATTCTCTTTGTTTTTGTTTTAAAAGTGTTAAGTATTATTGAATAAAGTAATTAGTGTTGAAAGCTTAAATATAAACATTTGAAATTCGAAGCAAGTGTAATAAGCTCCGCCAAGATAGCTAAATTTTACTCAAATTAAGGCTTATGTGAACAGATGGACTGCGAATATCAGTAGACTTAGTTTTTTCGCAAATATATACAAATTTATATAGTTTTAGGTTTAAAATTTGACATATATTAACCTACCTAAAACAATAGTTGAATTTAAAATGAAATTTCTCAGATCGGATCACCCACCTAATGACTATTTCTTGTAAATTTATCTATAAAACTATGAAGTATCACTTTACTTATGCAATAGTCTAGTAAAAAGCACTTAATGGTGAGTTCCAAAGTAAATAGAACCTTAAAAAAAAAAGAACACATGGCTTTTTCGACAAAAACAATTTATTGTATTCAAAATAGTCTCTTTCTGCTTCAATACAGCTTTTTGCACGGTCCAAGAGCATGTGGAACGAGTGTTTGAGCTTGTTGGCCGGTATGGCCGCCAGTATGCCGGTGCAAGCCTTTTGAATGGGCTCTACGTCTGCATAACGCTTTCCTTTCATGGACAAAGGCATTTTTCCGAAAAGGAAGAAGTCGCACGGTGCCATATCAGGTGAATACGGGGAGTGGTTAATGGTTAAAATGTGATTTTCGGTCAAATAATCGGTCACAAGCGTCGATCGATGAGACGGCACATTATCGTGCAACAAACGCAAACTTTCATCTTCGCGATATCGCGGAACAAACCGTGCACACGCCTTTCGTAAGCCCAAATGTTCGGTCAAAATGCGATAAATCGATGCTTTGGAGATGTTCAATTCCGTTTCCATGAATTTCAATGATGATTTCGGCTGGCGACAGTGTTACTGTCAATGGAGAGCGGTATAGATCGATGATAAGTGACAACATCTGGTTCCCACAAAATGGGGCTGCACACAACGCGTGCAACAACCGAATTATTGGGAGAAAAGTTTGGAAATTTGATTATTTCAATGAATTGAAACTTTGAATGGTCTGCAAGAAGTTGTGATTTAACAGCATTAGATTACTTCTTGTAGTTTATTTGCAAAAAAGTCGTGGAGGCCTTTTGAACGATGTTATATTCAGCACTTAATTGTATCGATTGTCCTTCACATTAAGTAAAAAACATAATAGTTCATCTAACGGTTGCATGTATCTTTTAAAACTAATAGAGATAGATATAGGGTTACATATATATAAATGATCAGGATGACGAGAAAAGTTGAAATCCGGTTGACTGTCTGTCTGTCCGTCCGTCCATCCGTTCAAGCTGTAACTTGAG
The DNA here is from genome assembly GCF_024586455.1 of Bactrocera neohumeralis. Taxonomy (NCBI): domain Eukaryota; kingdom Metazoa; phylum Arthropoda; class Insecta; order Diptera; family Tephritidae; genus Bactrocera; species Bactrocera neohumeralis. The sequence continues at coordinate 27,414,332 of NC_065919.1, read as the reverse complement.
TAATATTGTAGATGTCTTGATGAAACTGGGACGAAAATACTTCAGCTTTGAAAGTATTCGACGCAGTATCCGCCGGGGGAAGCAGAAGAAGAGGAAGACCTCCACTCCGTTGGAAAGACCAGGTGGAGAAGGGCCTGGCTTCGCTTGTATTGGCGCTAGCCTGCGAAAAGAACAAACGACTGGCACGCTGTTGTTAACTGGGATGAAACCGCGTAATCGATTTCTAGGCCAGTAAAGAAGAAGAACATGAAACTTAGCACTGCCACGCCCACAAAATGCCATTAAAGGAAAAACTATAAAGTGCCATAACTGAGCACCAAATTAACATATCGAACTGTAATTTGTCGCAGAGGATTGTAGTAGCAGTGGACACCTGTGGGCACAAAATTTTAAAATAGTAGGCATGGCGCCCACCCTTTAACAAGTTTTAGGAACATATCTCCAAAAATATAAATATATATATAACAACCAAATTGCGTAAATATTATAAGATAGGGTTACCAGATGTACTGATTTTATCATTACGCGTACTGATTTTTGTCCCCCCGTACTGATATACTGATTTTTCAATGAAGTGTACTGATTTTCGGCGCAAACGCCTTTTTTTCGCAAATTTATCCAATTTTATTAGATAAACACACGCGCACATTCGATAAATGCACCGAACGATTTTTAAATCGGATGTAAAGAGACAAAATATATCGATCGTTATCGAGACTTTCGATACTGTTATTCACAGCCACCACCATTGTCAATAACGTTTATAATTCTTTCAAATCAATCGTGTTTTCGTTTAATTTACATACTTGTCGAACGAAAACGGATGTGAATGAAATTATATTGCAAGCTCCAGTTTTCAAACTTTTGGAATTCGTCGACGTTCCCAAGTTATCGGTAAGTGTACAGACCAACACTTGTGAGGTTATAAATATGATGTGAAATGAAATTATTTCGAAAATTAAATTAATTTTACAGATAATATTTAGAGTACTTGTAGTTATCAATGGCAACTGAAGCAAAAAGGAAAAGAAAAAGCAATTATGCTTTTACGTCCGCTTACTTTGTAAAGGGCAAAACCGAGCAAGAAGTGAAGTGTGAACGATGCTGGAAGATAATTAAATTCTACCTATTTGAAACGCTGGAATTTGTGATCTATCTGTACCCTGCTCCTTTTCTTTTTACTTTTTTTTTTGCTTTTTTGATGGAGACGTACTGATTTTTCGCTGGACCGATCTGGTAACCCTTTTATAAGAACTCGAATGAAAAACCCGCTCACTCCCAACATAATAGTAATGTTAAAAACTACTAAAAGCGCGATAAATCAATACCTAAATACACCACAGATATTCAATTTTACGATCGAGATGGGGCATAAATGGAGCCGGGGTCAAGATTGGAAGATCGGCGTGGCACCGCCCTCCTTTAGGTGAAATCACATATCTCGAAACCCTCGACCGAGTTCAACCAAAATTGAGACCTCCATTTTTATGTTACAACCTGGTCGAAGTCGGATTACAGCCATGATTACTTCCAGTAAAAAAATTTTAAGTTCCATTTGAAAATTTTACATTCTGGAATACAAATCAATAAAATATATCAAGATAAAACTTTGCACGAATGGTGCATTTGAGGTTTGCCAATTTATGGCTAAAAGTTGCCCAAATCGAACCAAAACTGTTCGAGCCTTAGGTATTGAATAGAAAGAAAGAGAATCCTTTCGTGATAATAGTATGTCTGTGTGTCAAAAATGGTTTAAATCGAGTCAATACTTCCCTTTTGAACTTACAGGTGACAGTATACCGCATACATCAGTCAATATGTAAGTAATGTCTCAGTGAAATGGAGGAAGCGTATTTTACTCATAACAGTATATCTCTGTGCCTAAAATAAATAGATTTGAGCTAAAACTTGACCTAGTCCGAAGTACCGAAAATTGGTACATTGCGCCGATAGTGGGACCCGGGCTTAAGTGGTATTGAAGAATGTAGATAAAATCGGGTCCATACTACCCCAACTCCCATATACAGGGTGGCTAAAGAAAGCCGCTACCAAAAAAAAATAAATAACTTTTTTTTTTATTTAATGAATCTGGCTAATTTTTTTTTATTTTGCAGATTGACTTTTACATTTAACAAAAATAGATAACTGGGATACTGAAACAAGAATTTGGATTGTCCGCCGCTATCACGCACTGGAGTCCGTAGTTTCGATTCAAAGAGAGTATAGGCGCTCGTTTGGCGGCAATCCTCCGAGCAGATGGACCTTAATGAGACTTGTAAACAGTTTTGCCGAGCATGGGACAGTCAACACAAGACCTTACCATCGAAACCCTTCAGTTCGAACGGAGGAAACAATCGCTGCTGTAGCTGCTGCCATACAAAACAATCCACGTGTTTCGACAAGAAGCTTATCTGCTCAAATGGGTGTAAGCAGACAGTCATTACAGTCAATTATGCACAAAGATTTGGACTTATTCCCATATAAAATTCAAATGGCCAACAAACTGAACGCTGCAGACTTGCCGATTCGCTTGGAATTTTGCCAGAAGATGCTTCAAATGGTGGAAGAGGATGGAAACATGTTGAACTGTCTTTTCATGTCTGACGAGGCCCATTTCGATTTAAACGGCAACATTAACAAACAAAATTGTCGAATATGGAGTGCTTCCAACCCACAAATACTCCATGAGACGGAATTGAATCCACTTCGTGTCACAGTGTGGCGTGCAGTTTCATCACGCTGCATTGTCGGGTCCTACTTCTTCGAAGAAAACGGTCACACCGTTACGGTTACTGGAGACCGTTACTTGAGCATGTTGAGAGAGCTTTTCTATCCAGAATTACGCCGAATGAGAATTTATTTCAACTCTGTGTGGTTTCAGCAAGATGGTGCAGCTCCTCACATAGCCCAACCTATTATGACAGAATTGCGATGAAAATTTCCCAATAAGCTGATATCCAGAAACTCCACATGCCTGACCTTACTGCACTTGACTTTTTCTTGTGGGGTTATTGCAAACAGGAAGTCTACAAAGCAAAACCAACAAATTTGAATGAACTAAGGCAATCCATTCGAGAAACAATTGCGGCTATTCCTGTCTCAACTCTCCAAGCAGTAATGAAGCAGGGGGCATTTAAATTCCATTATTTTTAAAACGAATTAAGCTATATTTAAAAAAATTGAATGAGCTTTAACATGAATAAAAGAAAAACGAATTTCATACACTGAAAAAAAAAATTATTTGAGTTTCTTAATGTAGCAAAATTCATCAGCCACCTGACAGCTCATAATGACTTTGGTTTTTCCAACAAATCTTATGCCGAATATGTCGGTCAGTGTGTGAGTTATTTGTAGTGTATGTATATGTATCGGGTGATTTTTTAAGAGCTTGATAACTTTTTTTTTAAAAAAACGCATAAAATTTGCAAAATCTCATCGGTTCTTTATTTGAAACGTTAGATTGGTTCATGACATTTACTTTTTGAAGATAATTTCATTTAAATGTTGACCGCGGCTGCGTCTTAGGTGGTCCATTCGAAAGTCCAATTTTGGGCAACTTTTTCGAGCATTTCGGCCGGAATAGCCCGAATTTCTTCGGAAATGTTGTCTTCCAAAGCTGGAATAGTTGCTGGCTTATTTCTGTAGACTTTAGACTTGACGTAGCCCCACAAAAAATAGTCTAAAGGCGTTAAATCGCATGATCTTGGTGGCCAACTTACGGGTCCATTTCTTGAGATGAATTGTTCTCCTAAGTTTTCCCTCAAAATGGCCATAGAATCGCGAGCTGTGTGGCATGTAGCGCCATCTTGTTGAAACCACATGTCAACCAAGTTCAGTTCTTCCATTTTTGGCAACAAAAAGTTTGTTAGCATCGAACGATAGCGATCGCCATTCACCGTAACTTTGCGTCCAACAGCATCTTTGAAAAAATACGGTCCAATGATTCCACCAGCGTACAAACCACACCAAACAGTGCATTTTTCGGGATGCATGGGCAGTTGGCCACCAAGATCATGCGATTTAACGCCTTTAGACTATTTTTTGTGGGGCTTCGTCAAGTCTAAAGTCTACAGAAATAAGCCAGCAACTATTCCAGCTTTGGAAGACAACATTTCCGAAGAAATTCTGATGCATTTTCCGAAATGCTCGAAAAAATTGCCCAAAATTGGACTTTCCGAATGGACCACCCAAGACGCAGCCGCGGTCAACATTTAAATGAAATTATCTTCAAAAAGTAAATGTCATGAACCAATCTAACGTTTCAAATAAAGAACCGATGAGATTTTGCAAATTTTATGCGTTTTTTTTTAAAAAAAAATCAAGTTATCAAGCTCTTAAAAAATCACCCGATATATATAAAATTGCTTGCATTCCGATCCTCTGGTTAACGTTTTACACCTTTGATTCCTGCAAGTTGCAAGATCATAAAATGTTTGGTTGCACCCTAACTTGGGCCTTGCTTACTTGTAAATTTTGCTATATTACTACGAGCACTTTCACGTGGTCACCTAGAAATTAGGAATGCATTTGCTATTACTTATACCTAACGTCTGTCAAGAATATTTCTAATATTTTGACATAATGAAATTCTAGACATTTAATATTTTAATCTGCTTACTCGCTTAAGTATTTACATGAAAATGTCACACAGAGCTGATTTCTTTGTTATGATCTTTCATTTTCACCAGCACTCAATTTCTATTATAAAAAGTTTCTGTTCAATATTGAAACTTTGTTTTTTTAATTGTTGACATTCATTGAAATTAATTTTATCGCTAATTTTACAATTTTTTTTATTCTACAGAACTCGAGCATGCGATGACGAATTGCTTACAAAATTTTATTTACCTTTAAATTTTGTAAATATTCATAAATAATAATTATTATATTATTTCAATAGCTAAAGTTTTCAGAAAATAATATTATAACTTTTGAAGCTAATAAAAATTGAAACACAAGTTAATTCTTATCAATGACACTGGTGTACAGTGGTTTTTTTGCTCTAGGTATGAGATTACTTTTGCGGATATTTGTGTTCATAGTTCATGAAACTGAGCAAGGTCACGGCAAGTGGACCTGCCATTGTCCACTCGATCATAAAAACTTATTCCGTGTATATTTTTCATATTTTTGAAAATTTAAGAATACATAAAACATTGCCTTTAAATCAACCGTTAAATATAAATTAATGAAATTTTCAAGATTTGTCGGAAAATATTTGTTTTTAATTATAATATCAATAACTATAAATAATGCTTTTATTATCAAATTATTAATCAAATTTTAAGTTAATATATTTTCGGTAAAGGTACATACATAAATAAGTTCATACGCTAATCTGTTAATATTGTTTTTGTTTATATTAATAATAACTTTAGTGCTTTAAAAACGGTCAAGTAATGAGTGTTGGAAGCAGTTAAGTCACAAGAGTCATAAATACGTTATTAAAAATTTAGTTCTAGTAACAGCGAATCAAGCTTGCTTAGAGACCGTAGACCCGAGAAGCCTTGCGAAAAAAATGTAAATAGTAAATTAATTATCGACGCTATCGATCTAGAAGTTGATGAGATGATGATAAAAAGAAAGACGCGAAATTTAAATGTGCCGCTGTAGACAGTCAATAAAAATTTGATTATGCTAATAAATTACTATTGAAACGGGTTGAACCGCCGATGAAATTAAAATAAGTTTCGAGGTTATCAGAGTGTAAAAAAGCTATTCGAACTTCTGTGTAAACATTGAGAGTTACTACTATTAAGCTTTACCATCCAAAAGACATTCTTTTCAATAATTTTAAGTGTGCTTTTTACCTAGCAAATATTAGATCAAAAAACATCCAAGTCCTGACTATTGTTCCAATGGATTTGCCAATAAATATGATATGAAGCAAAATCAAAGTCTCGAAAAAAAGATGGTCACAGCTTGAAGCTAAAAAGGGACACGTTTAGACAATTCGACACTTTGAAGACAATTCTTTAAGTAACGGTACCTAAAATGTTCAATTAAAAAATATAGTTAAAATTAAAATTTTCAAAAATCGTTGTGGGATAAGTTTCTCAATGCACTTATAAAAAATTTACACGGACTTAATTTTTATGATCAAGTCGACAATAGACTAGCTCAACTCTCATTTATTTTGTAAGATTATAATTATTTGAATCCTTATTTTGATTTTCCTTTAACATTGTTGTTGAACCTGTTCCTTACTATAATTTCCAAATTATCCGAAAATTTATGTATGACCTGAAAACTAAGTTTATTACCAACAAGCTGATAACAATAAAAATGATAGATATACAATTATATTAAAACAAGTAAGGAAGGACTAAGTTCGGGTGTCACCGAACATTTTATACTCTCGCATGATAAAGTGATAATCGAGATTTCATTATCAGTCATTTACATATTTTTCAAATACCGTATTTTTGTAAAGTTTTATTCCGCTATCATCATTGGTTCCTAATGTACTATATACAAATTATACAGAGAAGGCATCAGATGGAATTCAAAATAGCTTTATATTGGAAGAAGGCGTGGTTGTGAACCGATTTCACCCATATTTCGTACATGTCATCAGGGTGTTAAGAAAATATTATGTACCGAATTTCATTGAAATCGGTTAAGTAGTTCCTGAGATATGGTTTTTGGTCCATAAGTGGGCGAGGCCACGCCCATTTTCAATTAAAAAAAAAAAGCCTGGGTGCAGCTTCCTTCTGCCATTTCTTCCGTAAAATTTGGTGTTTCTGACTTTTTTTGTTAGTCGGTTAACGCACTTTTAGAGATTTTCAACATAACCTTTGTATGGGAGGTGGGCGTGGTATTATCCGATTTCTTCCATTTTTGACCTGTATATGGAAATGCCTGAAGGAAACGACTCTGTAGAGTTTGGTTGACATAGCTATAGTAGTTTCCGAGATATGTACAAAAAACTTAGTAGGGGGCGGCACCACGCCCACTTTTCCAAAAAAATTACGTCCAAATGTGCCCCTCCCTAATGCGATCCTTTGTGCCAAATTTCACTTTAATATCTTTATTTATGGCTTAGTTATGACACTTTATAGGTTTTCGGTTTTCGCCATTTTGTAGGCGTGGCAGTAGGCCGATTTTGCCCATCTTCGAACTTAACCTTCTTATGGAGCCAAGGAATACGTGTACCAAGTTTCATCATGATATCTCAATTTTTACTCAAGTTACAGCTTGCACGGACGGACGGACGGACAGACGGACGGACGGACAGACAGACATCCGGATTTCGACTCTACTCGTCACCCTGATCACTTTGATATATATAACCCTATATCTTACTCTTTTAGTTTTAGGACTTACAAACAACCGTTATGTGAACAAAACTATAATACTCTCCTTAGCAACATGGTTGCGAGAGTATAAAAATTTCGATTGAAGTAACTACTGCAGTTGTCTTCAAAAATTTCTCAGGAATTCTGAGCAAATAATAAAGAAAATAGATAGAAAATAAAATTTCGAATATATTAATTCGGAAATACTTTGGAACGTAGCTTGTATAGCAAATTTTGATGCTTTCAAGTGTTCCGATTGCAGCATCAATGAATACAATCGAGTGAAAACTTTGCCTGGACCATAAATATCAAACCTTATATACCTGAATCCTTGCAAGTTGCAAGAATATGAAATGTACGGTTACACCCGAACTTAGGCCTTCCTTACTTTTTTATACTCTCGCAACAATGTTGCTAAGGAGAGTATTATAGTTTTGTTCACATAACGGTTGTTTGTAAGTCCTAAAACTAAAAGAGCCAGATATAGGGTTATATATACCAAAGTGATCAGGGTGACGAGTGGAGTCGAAATCCGGATGTCTGTCTGTCCGTCCGTCCGTGCAAGCTGTAACTTGAGTAAAAATTGAGACATCATGATGAAACTTGGTACACGTATTTCTTGGCTCCATAAGAAGGTTAAGTTCGAAGATGGGCAAAATCGGCCTACTGCCACGCCCACAAAATTGCGAAAACCGAAAACCTATAAAGTGTCATAACTAAGCCATAAATAAAGATATTAAAGTGAAATTTGGCACAAAGGATCGCATTAGGGAGGGGCATATTTGGACGTATTTTTTTTGGAAAAGTGGGCGTGGCCCCGCCCCCTACAAAGTTTTTTGTACATATCTCGGAAACTACTATAGCTATGTCAACCAAACTCTACAGAGTCGTTTCCTTCAGGCATTTCCATATACAGGTCAAAAATGGAAGAAATCGGATAATAACCTCGCCCACCTCCCATACAAAGGTTATGTTGAAAATCACTAAAAGTGCGTTAGCCGACTAACAAAAAACGTCAGGAACACTAAATTTTACGGAAGAAATGGCAGAAGGAAGCAGCACCCAGGCTTTTTTAAAAATTGAAAATGGGCGTGGCGTCGCCCACTTATGGACCAAAAACCATATCTCAGGAACTACTATACCGATTTCAATGAAATTCGGTATGTTATATTTTCCTAACACCCTGATTGACGTGTACAAAATATGGGTGAAATCGGTTCACAACCACGCCTTCTTCCAATATAACGCTATTTTGAATTCCATCTGATGCCTTCTCTGTATAATATGTACTTTAGGAACCAATGATGATAGCGGAATAAAACTTTACAAAAATACGGTATTTGAAAAATATGTAAATGACGATAATGAAATCTCGATTATCACTTTATCGTGCGAGAGTATAAAATGTTCGGTGACACCCGAACTTAGCCCTTCCTTACTTGTTTTTTCTAAAGCTGATAGCTACATATTTCGACTCTCAATCGTTTTCGCTTTTAATTCTCGAATGCGCAGAGGTCGTAGACATGATCTGAAGTTCGAAACTAATATAAAAACGCTTATCTATCCGCTGAAACCATTTTGTATAACTTCTGCAGCTAAATACCCTGAACCCATATTAACAATGTGGCCGAGTCGGTGCAATCGATGTTGAGGTGCTGCTCGGTTGTAATTAAGTTTGTAAAAATCCTA